>NW_023494801.1:5565452-6822952 GCF_904425465.1 Colossoma macropomum | reverse complement strand
TAGTGATCAATGATAAGTTGATTTTTCGCCAAACCAATCCTTTCACAAAAGAACTGGATTTAGCTGGAGCGAGATGAGAGAAGTTTGGGGCTGTACTCACAAAGACTCTGTGATCATCGGCTTTGTGTTTGTTAGCACCGTTAGCTCTAGCGCTAAACTAAAGAAGCTCAATTTGGACACTAAACAGGCCTCGCCTGAAGGGCATTATCTGGAGTAGGGGGAAGTGTGTAAAGTTGATTTTTTGCCAAAGCAATAATTTAATAAAGACCAGGATTTAGTTGGAGCGAGATGAGACGTTTTGGGGCTTTGACAGAAATAACTGGGTGACTACTGGCTCTGTGTTTGTTAGCAACATGAGTTCTAGCGCTAAACCAATAAAGCTAAATCTGGACACCAAACATGTCTCGCCTGACGGACATCTGTTGTAAGGGGAAAATTGTATAAATTTGATTTTTTGCCAAACCAATCTTATTCCAAATTAACAAAGAAAAATCTCACTTGTACTTAAAACATTGAGAAGCTAAAACAGGCAGTGTATAAAATTGTTTTGTGAAATAAATGCCATCAGCTGAAAATGCAAGAATTCACTAAAATGATGCACTTAAATCTATTTTCAAGTAGTAACCTGCTTGGTATATACAGTTAGAAGCAGTTATTAATGCAGGAATAAAGGAGTATTACACAGTGCAATATAACTGAATTACATCATTGCTGTTTTCTCTCTGCTAACTTAATTCCCGCACACCAGCACCGCACTGCTGATGATTGTGTGCTTGAGTGTAGGAAGAGTGTGCACGAGCCAGGCGCAGAGCCCCTCTCAGGAGGCTCCAGGAGAGGAGCTGCCGAAGAAGCTTAAACCAATCAGCCTCCGCCTCTCAGCTCATTATGTTTTAAAAGCCACCATGGGATGCAGAAGGACTAGCTGGAGGCAGCACACGTGACTGTCTCTTTTTCCAAACTTCATACTTTCTCTGTTAATCTCTCCCTCGCTCCCTCACTCTCTCGCTTAGTTTGAAACCTGCCTTTTAAGCCTACCCACTCCAAAAATCATCTCATCTCCTTCTCACCTCTCAAAAGAATCGAATAAAGTAAATAAGCGCGCTGTGTGGCTCACTGCAGCAGGATCTGCTTACTTAAAAACAGACGTATTTCGCATTGCGGGCCAAAATTTGAAGTGTCTTGCCGTGGATGCAATATGTGCTGAAAATAACATTGCCAAAACTGTAGCTAATCTCGCAGACTGTAGGTACTAACTGCACAGACTGTAGAATAAATTTTTTACCAAAACATTCTACTAAAACCCTTTCTTTTCTGATGCCAATACCAAATCCTTGATTTTCAACTGATATTAACACCAACCCAAAGTAGTTTTTAAAGAAAAACAATAAAGTTATAAAATGAAATATTTATATACCATGCTTGAACTATTTAAAACCCCCACTATCCCACCCTTACCGTTCATCCGATGTTATCATGTGGTGTCTGATAAGTGACCATTCCAGTTGGCTACAAGAAATTGTATTATTTCTAGGCTAGATTTGTGACAATCAGATCAAACTAAGCATCTAACCAGCAATCTATTCTGAGAATGTGGCAATGGCCACTTGACTCATTTTAATCTACCTCCAGAGGAGTTATGGCACTTGGCAGAGTGAAATGTATAAAGCATGTAGAACTGGAGCTGTGTGTGTTACTGTGTTTTCTATATCTGTGTAGAAGCACATTTTTCCAAGCAGCATAAAAGCTTGATCAGAGTGCAGTTCAGATCTGTAGGTGCTTTTTACCAATTTGTTTGATCAGACTAATGATAAAACATGACTGACGTGTGACTTAGTGCTATTCAAGTGTTTAAACTGTTTGTGAAACGAAAAAAAACACACTACATTTTTTAGCTTTAGACCTCGTTCTAACAGAAAAGCAGGCCTGAATTATAGAAGTGCTAGAATACCCACAGAGATCATTTTGACCACTTTAATTTTAAATGCTTATTTATACCACAGAGAATAAATGAAAAAAATGTTGGAAAAAAATCAGAAAATGACTAAATGACTATTAAATCAAGTTTGTATTTATTAATTATTCTACAACCATGCTGTATTAGTTGACAACATACTATATAGATAGAAAGTAACAATAAAACAAAAGCAATCATCTTGAGTGTTCATGTCTCATCTCTGTCAAGATGGTGTATTTGCAGCCAACCAAACTTTAAACCATATATGTTGGGTTTAAAGCCATAATCTGTACTGTCTGTCCTATTCTGTTGCCACTGTATAATTCTGTTTGGGACTTGTAAACTCTTTGCCAGCTCTTTTCAGATGTTCCTTGAGGTAAACGAGATGCAGCAAGTAGGCTACTGAATAACTGCTGCTAAAACATCCAACTTGCTGGAATAGTGTGACACCCCCACAAAGTGCTGTCACATTTGTGATCCGCTTTGTTATTTTTTTATGTTACATGTTACCTCTGCTGAAAAAAGTCTTCTAACTTGCTGTTAGAGGGGGTGATCAGCAGGAGGCGTTGTGACATTGACCTCAGGTTAAGTTCTTCTCTGGATCCGCCTCTCAGACTCAAGTAGCATCTGCAAACTGAAGCCCTGGCTCCTCGTGTCTCATCTTTTTTCACTTAGAAATGTGATACACAAAACTTAACATAGTTGTTAGGTCGTACTAATGCATATCTTTTGATGTATATGTTAAGGTTGAGTCAGTAGAAGTTTGTAATTTCTTTATAATTGAGTACGTGCAGAAGCCAAGACGTATTACAGTATGAAAGGCCTTTACCATGCGGTTCACACTGGCAGCAATGTTACTCTACAAAACGGCCGGAGTTTACTCATTTTGAATGTTAGCTGGCAGTTTCCAGCAACAGGAGGAAGCATGAATGTTGGCAAGGCAAAGTGGTCAGAGACAGCGATGCGACAAAGTCAAGCCAAGTCAGATACTTCATAAAAAATGAGATCGGTTACAAGTTGAAATATGAATCTGAAAGCTCATAACACTCAACATGGTGTCTGTTTGCAGACAAAGTGCTGCCCTTTAAGAAAAGCCACAAGCAGTGGCTGGTAAAGCCACAAGCAGGAAAAGCCCTCCCTTGCTGTAGGTATCTGCACAAGCACAGTATCCAGAACAACCTGAAAAATCATGTCCAAAAATCATGTTGTGGGTTACTGAGCCAAATGCCACCAACTATGAAGTGTCTGTCAGATTTTACTGGTGCTTTCGAACGTGTTCGAGTCTGTAATCTGGCCTTTAGATTTAAGTATTCTGGTCTCTCTTCATTCAAAGAGATAGGAGCGTGGTCATGTATGGCTGGAAATGAATGGCAGCCTTCTCAGTTTCAATGTTTGGAATGATCAGAGGAGGAAAAATGGGTTTGTGCAATTAACAAAGGAATAAACTTTGTGATACAGAGGGAAAGAACCCCTGTGTCAGCATTTCACCACTGCTGACTAACGTTACACTGAATGCAGTTCATGCTTCAAAGCTGCTGCTGAAGCTGCTTTCAGAGGAACAGTTTTCTCACTCAAAAACTGTCAGAGAGAGAGAGCAATTATGAGAGAGCAAGTGCTTGGCAAGATGTTTGTTCACTGGAGCCGGTGCTTGCAGAAAACATCTATGATGGCGCTGCAGACCATGATGACCCAGTGTGCCCCCTCTGCCAGGATGTGTGCAGGTTTAGCTTTTTGCCAACAAATTTATTGTTAGTGAGCTGTTTCAACTTCTTCAGCTAACATGGCTTATCTAGCATTTAGTAAGTTAAGTTATTTTCACCTATCCATCCATTTATCACTCTGTAGACGTTAGCTGATGTTATTGTACTCTGATAGCTGTGAACGAATTTTGCCACAAAGCATTTATACCCTTGCGATATAAGTCTGGGCTCCCACACTGTTGTGTGTTTGGTGGTGTCCAACAATTCTGGACACATCCTTAAATTTCAATCTTGGCTATTATGATAAAGATGAAAGTGAACCCACTTTGTGGTGAGCTGAAGTGATATGAACACATTTCTGAGGTTAGTTACTGTCTGAAAGGCAGTAGCAGAACTTGTTTATTCCGCTTTTACGCAGTTTTTTTTTCTTGCGAAAAGGGCCTATTACCAACGGGAATAGAGTAGGTACACTGTACGCACCGTATCTCCAAAACTGTGAAACATGCGCCTTTTTTAGTTTCTAAATATTTGCTCCTATTAGAGATAGAGGAATGGCAGCAGTGCTTCTGCTGCAAATAGACAGCAATGGGCAAAGACCAAACAGCGTTTTCTTCACACACTGACTACACAGACAGTGATGCACTACACAGGCAAATTTATAGACAAGCTGTTTCTCTCCAGGATTTTTCTTTTTATCAGGAATGCATCAGATTTAATCATTTAAGATCTAAATACTCTAAGTGTTTTTTTTTTTGGCCTGGAGAATGCATCCAGCAGCTCATCCATAAGGATGAGGACCTAGGCCTTGTTTTTCACTGGGGAAGAGTGGTATTTATATTCATCCCAGCCACGCTGTCGCACGGGTTCAAAGAGGCTAGAAAGGTTCACTAACCTTAAATCGGACAACACTGGGACTAACACATGGTAATGTATGAGGCCAGTACTGGGGAGCATTCACTCCTCTCTGTGTCAGTTTATTTTGTAGAGGTGTGCTGCTTTCTGTTCTTGCCTCAGTGAGGCAGTTCCATGCTCTCACCATGACACCATGAGCTACACACCTCTCTGGCTCGCTCACAATAAAGAGAATGGAGAGAGAAACCAAGAAAAGGAGAGAGAGACAGACAGGGAGAGAGCGAGGGGCAATCAGAACAAAACCAAAGCAAGAAAGGGAGAGGACATGCGGTCAAATATACATAGAAAAACTACAGCCTTACTGACAAAGAGGCACACACATTTTTACAGCAGAACACACGTACGCACACACAGCTGAGGTGCACTCTTCCAACTGTTACATCAGAAAAGAGTGGACTGATCGTACTAGCACATTTGCTACACTTGTCACGTACACAGAAACACGGGATCAAATCGCAGCATGGAAAGCCCCCCCTTCCCCTAACGTCACATATGTACTGACAGATAAATACTTCTCTTTTTGGTTCTCACTCTCACACACACACTTCACGTACACAGCTCAGTAGTGAAGAGCATGAAGCTAGTGAGCGAAGGTGACCCTGCCGTTGAAAATCTTCAGACAATAATATACTCAATATACTCTAGTTTTCTCAATAACAGCAGCTCAATGGCCAGCTGAGAAAACTCCTCTCAACCAGTTTTATGCTAGGCTTATTATTCAGTTATTTATAGCAATACTTATTCAGTAACAACTATAAATGAGTAAGTCTATGAAACTATTAACGTTCTGTAGTTATGAGAGTATAAGGGTTAAGGGTCTCGTAAGCCAGACCTCCGCCTATCGTCAGGTGCGTTTTTTTTTGCTTAATGTGGCCAAGTGTAAACTTCTTTGACCAGAACCACCACTTTACTGACAAAATATCCAACCACAGACCATTATTCTAGTTTGACATGCAGGGCAGGCAAGTTTCAAAATAGGGCTGCAACAAAAGCAAAGCCACAAGAAACAAATGCGTCAGCAAACCTAAACACTAACTTAAAAGCTACAAAATGTTACCAAAAAAATAAGAAAAAATAGAAGTAACACCACACATGAATAAATTTTAAAGCTGTAATGACCTGAACTGTTTTTCAAACTGAAAAACTCCATCACAAAGCACAGAGTGGACAACTGCCTGCATTTGTGTTTTTCCCCATCAGACTGATGAAACCTGTTGCACTGAGGTACAGTCACCGGATAACCAGAGTAGAACAGACAAAATCCATATACTTGTGAGCTTAGCATGCAATAGACATGTTAAACATCAAATAAACATTCCTCACCACTGCCCTCTATTAATAAACATTAAATAAACATGATATTGCTACCACTTAAGGGCATTATAGCTCCTCTTAGGACTTAGGACTGTTGTTCTTGTAGGACCCATGACGTGTCTGAATAAATGAGTCTTCTGCTTTCTTTCATTTACATGTATTTGACTCAAACTCGACTGATAAAAAGCACCCAATTCACATTCTTCTTGTGGTGTAAACATAATACTGTGAAAGCCAACAACTGGGGAAAATAACTGCAGTCAAGCCAAATAATTGTGATCAGCTCAAATAACTGTGATAAAGCGATTATGTAATTATTGTGACAGGCCTAATCAAAACTATGAGTGCTTACTCATGTTATTATGCACCTGTTTTCTAAAACAAACTAAGCTTATCCCAGAACTGCAATGGACTCTGAAAAAATATGAACAATAATGGAGCTGTTTAATCTCTTATGCTAGTGCATATATTTTGGTTTTTCCATCTGAATTTACATAACCAAATCGTAAGGCAAATTCAGTAACTGCATGAAATAAATGTTAATTTTTATATTTTTTTGTAAAAGTTCACCTCAAATTAACAGAACATGTTTTATGATCATACACATATTGCTATGTGCTTACAATTTACTGCAGAAAGCCAAAAATCTTAGACGTTCTTTGTATTATTTTATAAAAATAATTTTTACAGAGCAGATCACTGAAGAGACGCCATCTGTTTATAGTTTATAGCCCAGATTTGTGGAAAAATAGGTCGACTGTCAGTAGACAAAAATTGTGAGTTCAGCTTCTTTTATTATAAAGTTTAAAAATTACATTACCCATCTATTTGACTGGAAAGAAGACAGTTACAGCTCTCATATGACACCCACCATTTGAATGTAGCTTATGAAATCTCAAAGTTATGAAGAATATGACAATGTGCGTTTTGGAACCACTGGTGGTTCCAAGGAGTTTAAAAGGTTAAAATGATATAAAATATTTAGTACGCATCGCCACTCTACTAGATACAAATACATATATATATATATATATATATATATATATATATATATATATATATATATATATATATATATACATACACACACACACACACATACATACATATATATATATATACATATATATATACACATACATATATATATACACATACATACATACATACATACATTATATATATATATATATATATATATATATATATATATATATATATATATATATATATATATATATACACACACACACACACACACACACACACATATATATAACGGGTGGGAATCTCTAGGCACCTCACGATTCGATTACGATTTTGAGGGCTGCGATGCGATTATTAAATGATTATCGATGCATCTCGATGCATCATTTTTCTCTATACATGATTTCTATTTTCTTACTGTCTGACAACTTTGTAGTTTTAAAACAAAGTATTTGTAATGATCCATAATGCATTTACGTCCAATATCTTTTATTAATAAAACAAATGGAAGTGATGTGGCAAGTGAACTAGAAGGCCCTCATTAACTGCTCGTTTGGAGACTCTGCAACCACTCATCTGTGATAAAATGTGCTGTTACGGTGAAATAAGATCCAGTGGTGATGGATGACCCATTATATGGCACATATATATATTCTTTAGGGATTTCATAACTTCGGTTTCGGTCTCGTGATGGCGGGGGGGGGGGGGGGGTGCGAAAGACTGCAGGTCACCTAGCAACGAGGTTTCGCCTGGCTAGTAGCGAAAGAAAAAGGAAAAGAGAAAGACAGACAAACAAACATTTGGAGACAAATGGATTTATTCGCATTTATAAGCAGAGCAGTTGGTTTCCTGGTACGTTAAATCTGCAACGAGAGACTGTCAAACACTGAAAAGTTGCGAAAGGCGAAGTCGCTTCTCTAATCTTCCCGTTCCACCTTAAACCGCTTTTACATTCGGCACCTCAGTCAGAATTTAAAGTGGAACGGGAAAGTTCAGCAAGAAGCTGGCGAGTGAGAAGCCACTTCAGCCTCATAAAACAGCGGAACGCTGAGAGACATTTGACAAGAAAATATTCAACTTTTGAGGAAAAGTTTTCTGGCGGAGTTGGAAGAAAAGCGGGTATAGCTGAAGCTTAAAGCAGCGCAGAGCAAGTCTGTGTTTTCGTTTATATTTTTTAGCCTATACTAGCACATTATCACATACTGGACATAAATGTTGCGGCTCCCAAGGTGGTTTGATTTTTGTTGAAAGGACGATACGTCTCTTCTTAACATTTGTGTTGTAACTCCTGACCTAACCTGGCTTTTAATGCAGAGGGAGCCGTCCGGATTTCTCGCTCATCCAGTTGTGTTTTTGTTATGTGCCGCCACAGACTGTCAGGGCGCTGCACTTTCCCCACTTCCAAGTTCCGCCCTTTGCGTTCCGTCAACATTATGTTATAAATGAAATATTTAGAAAATCGTTTTTTGACATTTATGAATCGATTCAGAATCGTTCACGTCCGCATCGTGATGCATCTAAGAATCGATTTTTTCCCACACCCCTAATATATATATACACACACACACACACACACACACACACATATACACACACACACATACATACACACACACCCTCCAAAAAGGTAACTTTACAGGAAAAACAAACATTCTTAACTTTTAATGGAACTAAATGGAGAAATATTTTTCCAAGTAATGGACCATAATTACCACCTCCCCCATTTGGTACCCATAAATAGATTAAACACATACACTGGAGGAGAGGGAATCGACCACTAGGATCTACAGGTACAAAGAAAGCCTGCTTTACAGAGATTAAAGCATGTGTCTGTAAGAAAAAAGCCAAAGAAGGAGAGCACAGGATGAAGAAAGAAAACAAGAAAACAGGCAGCATTAAAGAGATGGGCCACAGAGAGCCTTCACTACAGAAAACTAAGAAACTCCAGCAGAAGAAATAACATAGATCTGACAAAGGTCAGAGCCTACAGTGGAACAAAATCTGAAAATGTCATGTGGGCAGACACGTTCCGATAAAGCCCGCAACACAAAGCACGTCCAAATGCCACAGCATAAGTACAATTACCATACGACCTTACAATAATATGATATTAGTATGAATCCGCATGCGCGTATGAACCTCCTCACGCATAAACCTCCTCATGCAAACGTCTTGCAGGTTTCAGTTGCGTGTGCTGAATCAGGATGAAGCTTTGAGTGTAAATGAAGTGAGCAAAGGCCCACTGGAACAGCGGAGCTCCAAACGGTCCGCTTATCTTTGTCTCCAACACGCTTCGCTAACACTAGCGGTACGCCTGCGCTGGGAACATTCCTACGCAACATCTGTCACTGCTGTGCTGTATGTCGCTGCCTGATACACTTACAACCACACTCTTGTAACTCGTCTGGTGATGTCATGTTACCTGGCCACCTCCTTTGTTCATCTTCTCTGTTGGTCTGTTGTGTTTTTTTATCTGGAACATGTTTTGATAACTTTTTTTGTCGTTGTTCTGCATGTCTACAAGCAGGCTGAATATTTTAATAGCTTCAAAATGCCACAGTGGCCTAGGCAGCACTAAATTATGAAGATCCAGAACGCTGAGAAGTAACAGCAGGTCAGGGAACAGGAGAGATCACAGAAAATATTATTAAAAGTGGATTAAAAACGACAACTCCACCAGTTTCCCAAAATTTCTATAAGACAGGAGTGGGCAGTACACCAGTCAAAATTCTTCTGTATGCCAGAAATAAGCACAGATAACATATCCTATAAACAGGGCACACCACATTAACCTTTTATTACTCCCTTTAGCTGGCTAAGCCAGCAATGTTTAACACTCTGCAAATGAAAATGCAGTAGACCCTCAGTCATCTCCCACTGTCTAGTGTGTTGCATCGACAATAGTCCACTTTATGTCTGTTGCCTTGAAAACAAAGAAATTGCCAGTCTTTTTGGGATAGCCTTATCCTAATGCGGACACCAGACCATTTAGGCCTGGCTAAGAAGCCGTCTGACTTGAACAGTTGCATCACATCATAGCGGTCTCCCAGCCTTGTCCGTGCAACAACCCGCAAACCAGCTGGTACTATGAATGACTAACATTTTCCAAATTCCAGTAGTGTCTGACATTCAGAGGAACAAGTGTATGGAATGCACATGAGATAAATGACTTGAGAAATTCAAAGTAGCTGAAGTTCTTTTTCAAATTTCTCACTCCACCTTAAATGGTGCTTGTACTCGCGGCAAAACATAAGCACTGCCCCATTTAAAGAGAGAAAATTTTATTTTATATATATATATATATATATATATATATATATATATATATACACACACACACACACACACACACACACATCAAACACACACACACACACACACACCTTTGTGTATGCAAGTATATATTACATGTTTGCATGTGGTAGCTTAGGAAACAGATGCTTGAAAAGTTTAATGCCTCTAAAAGCTCCCTACATTACACAACCATTACACAAAATGGTTATAAACACACTGCCTGATATCCAAGTGAGTGACTATTTTCCCCAAAGCAGTTTAAAACACTTCTGCCAAAATTATGTTTTGTTTTTAAGCACATTTTGGAATGTTAAGCTTTTCTTTAAATAGAGCCTTTAATGCTTGATTTGTTCACGGTGTTAAATTCTGCTCCTGTCAACCAACAATACTGCACAGTTCCAACTACTCCTTGACTCAGCACACATGATCAACTGATTACTGCACCCTTCATAAGCTGCATCATACATACTGCGTTAGGGAACAGTTGAAATAGCTCAAAGTGCTGTGTAATGATACACTGAAGGTTCTTTAGGGGACCAGATGTTAGCTTATGGGCATACTGAAAAATGCTGACGTCATCACCACACAGGAGGTATTTCCTTTTTCTCAACATAGAAAGGGAAACACCTGCTTACGCTACCACAGGAAACGAATGGCCATAATGTCACATTGCTTAACCAAGAACTGCAGAAGACTTCTCCATATTCATTCAGCCTTCTCTTTACTTAGTGCATGAAGCATTTACTGAAGGCAGGACTGGGCCTAAAAATACTAGATCTGTCACAATCACAAAATTTCAGCAGACAACTGTGCTACGCATTGCCATATAAATAACTATGATGAACAATTTAAATGTCTTTTTTGTTAATTGTACACCGCTTTTAGAGTCCAAGCCTAAAGTGGCCAATTAGCTATCTTGCTTCCTAGATGACAATTCTCCCAACTGACAGACACCGCTCAAGCTCAAACAATACTCACCGCTGCCCTCTAAAAGTGCGCCAGTCGGAAATTAGACTGTTTGCCGTTTTTCATAAGTTTTATGATGAGTCTTTTTCTGCTTTCATTTAAATGTATTCGCCTCAACCAAATGGATAAAACACTTTATTTGTTGCAACGTAAACATGTGATTGTGAAAGCTAACAACTGTGGAAAATCACTGCAATCGTTTGAAATAACTGATTATGCGATTAAACAATAATTGTGACAGGATACACCACATGCTAAACATCTACCTCATACCAACACACACTGACTCTTATGTGTACGGAAAAACCTATCTAGGTGTATTCTGTAGGTTTACAGTTACTGACTTTTGCCCATCTGTTGCTGCATAACTCATCAACCCCCCTCTACTCTGTCCATTAATTGAAAGCCACCAGACCATCACAAGACCACTGCTGTCCACATGTAACTTGGGTGGCAGAACATTCTCCGCTCAGCAGTGACACTAATATCATTATAGCATAGTAGTATGTTACACTGGTACAAGTGCTTCTGGGGTTTTTAACACTGTGCAAACATACTGGCCACTTTATTAGAAACAACCTACCTTGTTGGTACCCATTCTAGGTGTATAGTTAGAAGTATACAGACAACAGCATGTAGACCCCTCTTCTACATACAACATTTCTGTTAGTCATCCTCTAGCACTTCATCAGTGGTCAGTGTCTGACCACATGTCCACTACTGGCTGAATACTTTACCATATTTTACCACGCAAATTACACACATACTTAACATTTACTCCTTTTCTTCAATCTTAAATGAAGTGAAAACTGTGTCAGTGTTGTCAAACAATGTAGGACTTGTCTAAAATGAGCTAAGTGGCAAATTTGTTCACTAATCAGCAACCATTAAATCTCATGCTCAAAATCACTGCAAGTTCCTGTTCCTCTTATATGAGAGTTTGTGCTGCTGGCTGAAAAGACATGCGACCTCTCCAGCAGCTGTTGCTAATTTTCCTGACCTTATTTCAAGAGTAAATATTTTACACAGTGCTTCATGTGTTTTGTGTTGCTATGTTACACATGTGAGTTCTGCTGCTGTTTTTACTGCCTGGAAAAAGGGCCTTCAGCATGCTTACCTAAAACTGCACCCAAACTTGTGTTTAGAAAAAAAATTCAGACTGGCCCAAACATTTTACAGGCTTTAAATACTCAGACATTTCTGAATAAAATACTTCACCCCCACGACAAACTCCTCTGCCTGGGAGCACCCAAGACACCAACAGTACCTGTGACGCCCTCCAGTGTCACAGCCTGAACCCACCACAACGATCAGTTTCAGGCTCAGAGTTCACCGTTCCAGCATCCCTCACCAGAGACTGGCGGTACTGAATAAGCTTTAGCTTACTATATTTAAGATGATTCATGTCTCCATGGTATACCAAGCTTTATTCGCAAATTGTGTACTGAACTTTGTTTTTGGTCGTCCAATAATTCAAAGTGCTCCCACTCGTGATTTCTGGGGTATGTTTGCTCCTTAAGCTTCATTAGCCACAAGGAAAGCGGTGCAGTCTGTTGTCCTCTGAGGTGCAGTGATGTGGATGCCTGCCACAAATTCAGCTAAACCAGTTAATTTATTTATTTTTAATATTTTCCATATAAACACTGATTTTATCTACAAGTCTTTGCTGATGAAATGTGTTGATTTTAGGCTACAATTCATATGCATACATTTTTTTTTATATCAAACCACTCACTGGCCATTTTATTAGAAACATCTACTGGTGCACTTTGTAGGTTTACAATTACTGACTGTAGACCACTTGTTTATGCAGCTTATCAGTCCCCCATTTAATGGGAAGGGACCACCAAATGAACACCTCAGAGCAGATATCTTTTTTGGCTGACCAACCTCAGCTCAGCAGTCACAGTAATTTTTGTGGGTTTACAAAAAGTTCATTAGAGTATTAATAGAGAAACGCATACAGCGCAACTGAATAAGGAAAGGCCACGTCAAAAAAATAAAACATACAGAAATAGAAAAACAACAAAATGTGACATACGTATAACGTGTGACTATCACTAGGACAGTTTACATGGGCTAGGGCTAATGCTGTAGCACAGCTACAAGCTGAAATAGCACATATGCTGTTTTGATTATGGGCCTACAGAGTACACATTAACATTACATTTTGTAACAATAAAGATAAAAACCACTGGACTGCTGTGCACGGGAGCGAGCAGAAAATCAGCCCACTGCAGGCAGGAGCGGGCCAAAGCACACAGGAAATCCAGAAGGCAGAACGATCTCTAAATCACATACATAAACAATATAAAAGGATAACAGTAAAACAATTAAAATGAAAGTCTTTAAGTCTTTCTAAAGAGTTGCGAAGCAACAATCACATAAAAGCAACGCACAAATTCTCGTAGCTTACAGAAATGGAGGTGCCTTCAGTCTGATGGTCACAACTGCCAAACCCAGCAAAACACCAAAAATAACCATTATGTGGTTTAAATCACACTGTTTGTCCCACACAGACCTCTAATTCCAAGCGTAAAATTGTACCCCTTGCCTCATGCAGCAAGTACAAAAGGCTACATGTAAAAAGGCCAATTTCATTTTTTTTTTATAAAAGATTACTTTTTTACACAATTACAATGTACCATTAAGTCCAGTCCATACAGCCCTCTATAAAAACAAAGATGCGAAAAACAGCCCATTTTGAATTCACCATTTTAATTTTTCACAAAAACCAGCACATTCACATATATCCATCTATTCAGCCAACAGTGTAGTCCCACAAATCATGATAAAGTTATAAGGTTGTTATAGTCAATAGCACTATTTGAGTCACAAAGGGCAGCCAGTCAGAACATCGATCACTCACATATAAAAGACACAGTAACAAAAACAGTTTCACCCTACGAGATAGAGGGGTTTGAAAATGGTCATACAAAGAAGTTATACCTTTAGCACACGCTGGTTTAAGCAAATCTCAAGAAAAGAGATAGAGCAGGTATTCAGTTTGCCATATTGAAATTGGCTACGATCTGCATTTCACGGAAATGCACAGAATTTATTGGTATGATTTTTAGTTGCAGCTGGTTTGTCTTACAATATACCCACAACTGAATACTGCCTAATTCAGTAACGTACAACATTTGAACAGGAATTACAGAAAAAAAATATCAAAATAAAAGAATACATTTGTTTGTTTGTTTGTTTGTTTGTTTGTTTGTTTGTTTGTATGTATGTATGTATGTATGTATGTATGTATGTATGTAGCATTGCTGCTTTTTTTCTTTTCATTCATTCAGTCTTTCCTTTATGTTAAATTTATTTTACTTATTTTTAATAAAGTCACACTTCATCTACCATTCCCAATGCTTGTACTAACAGCAATAAGAGAGAAGTTTGACTGATCTCAGAACTCCGGAAATGGCAACTTCATCTAAGCTTGTGACTGACTGGATATATTGTAGTGGTCACAAACAGGCAAACAGGAGACAGAATATAATAGAGTTATTACACCATCTCAGACAACATTTGTACACAATCAAAACTACTGATAGTTCCTTGTATGAGTCATCACTATAATATGACGCATATTTGCGTACAGATACAGAAGTCTGATTCATAAACCCTAAAGTAATTTAATTCAGTTTAAACTTTTCCTTTGTCAGCACTTGCCATATGCTGGAACTGAGAACACAGCTTGCGTGAAAGTCATTGCGAAACAAGCGTAAACACAGAACAAGGAAAAAAGAGGACAAAAGCCAAAGGGAAGCTTGGGAGGAGCAATGTTCAACGCACACAGAATCTACTCTGAAGAATGCACTGACCTCATCCTGTGCAGGTCTGAATGTGGATATGTCTGAAGAAGACTTGTGCTTTTTTCATAGTTAGAGCATTATCAACTGAGCCCAACTGGGAGCACTTTTCCACAGCCCAGCACACCACGACAAAAATCAAGATATTCCGGACTGTTCAAGAGAATAATTAACTTGGTAAGAAACAATATAGCTTGTCTGTCTTCATCAGAAAAGTGTTTATACCAGCTGCTAATCTTCAGAAGCTTTTAAGTGTTAGTGTTACTGATCATAACAGAGCTGGGTCAATCAGTCTGCAAAATTCACAGCCTGGCTTCAAACGAAACTGCTTTTAGACTGTTAGACATTCTGAGAGCTAAGCATAGTGCCGTTTTCCTGGATCAAGTTAGTTACCTCGCTAGGTTTGTAAGAGCAAATAAAAACAGGGTGAACTGTCTTGTCATGTATTAAATAGCATTAAATATGAAGACTGTCATGAGGGAATGTCAGAATACATGCCTCACAACTTAAACAGCAGTTGCACTCAAAGTTATATAACAAATAGCAAATAGGCGTTGGCTCCTTAATTCATGATCAAGATGTGTGGAATCTTTGCCTTAAAGGAAATCCACTGACTTTCCAAAATCTCAGTGTATAACATACTGACTTTTTTAACAGCAGGGGTTATTTGAACTAGGCAATGACATTTAGCCATTTTTTTTTACTAACCTAAACAACCATTGAACCTACATCTGTCTTCTGTTGGTTGAGATATTGATAAAGGTATAACGGTGAGAAACCTGACAAATATTTTTCTTTGGGGACTGTTTTGCCCTACAACGTTCTCTCTCAGTTAGGAGTGGCTGTTAAAAAGACATTTTAAAACAATCTTTTCCAAAAAAATTTAGCAAAACAGTCTTTCATAATCATTTATTGTAAATGCATAAAAGCTGTCAGTGATGTAGCCATTACAGATTTCTGATATCTGGTTTCTATAACCACACAATTTTAACTAATTTTCTCTAGAACAGACTCTCTCATTAAATAAACAACATTTGTGGACTCCCCCTGCTAAATGCTTCACATTATATCATTATGTAAAAATTAATTTGGGCAGAATTCCCTTTAATTGAATGCATTTGAATGTAATTAAATGTAAAAGAGAAACAAATAAAGGAATAAATAAATACATTTGTGCCAAATTAATTAAAAATGTGGGTGACCTCACACACACCAGCGACGCCTTCACACACTTTAAAAATTCAACATCCTTTACCTATACAGGCTGTCATACTTGATTTTTGCATATAATTCATATGAAATTTTTGAGCTACAATGTTTTGTTTCTTTTTAGGTGTTTCAGTATGACAAACAGGCTCAGCTTCACCAGCCTCCTCCTTCAGCTCTGCATCTGTCTACAGGTGGCAAATGGTTTTTCACCATGCTTCATTGACAACACCAAGGCCTTCTGTGGAGTGAGAAGACTTAATCAAGTGCCACCTCTGCCCAATTACATCATGTTTTTGGATCTAAGTCTCAATTACATTAGTGAAATCGATGAGAAATCGTTCTCTGGTTTGGAAGCTCTACAGATCCTTAAAATTCAACAACAGGAAACACAACTTGTATTAAAGAACAATGCCTTCAAAGGGCTGTCCAATCTGAGAGAACTCAATCTGGGGTTCAACCACTTACTACAACTGGAGCCAGGAGCATTCAACGGGTTGTTCAACCTTCAGACACTTAATCTCATCCAGTGCAGTTTAAATGACTCTATTCTGTCAGGTGACTATTTAAAACCTTTAGTGTCCCTGGAGAGACTTACACTAGAAACTAATAGTATCACAAGGATCCAGCCTGCTCATTTCTTTTTCAACATGACCAAGTTCCACGAGCTAGATCTCTCCCACAACTGGATCAACAATATATGTGAGGAAGATTTATTTGGTTTCCAAGGGAAACACTTTACTCTCCTTAAACTGACTGACATCAGATTGACAGACATGGGTCACTTTTGGCCCAAGTGGGACCAATGTGGAAACCCATTCAAGAACATGTCTATTACTGTGCTCGATTTGTCTCTAAATAGCTTCTATGTTGATATGGCTGTGCTGTTCTTCAAAGCGATCAGAGGAACAAAAATCCACAAGCTCATTCTTAGTCAAAGCAGTAGCATGGGCAGGTCAGTGGGGTACAACAATATGAAAGACCCAGACAAAGACACCTTCAAGGACCTAGCAGACAGCGGCATTCGAATTTTCGATTTGTCCCAATGCCACATTTTTGCTCTAACATATTCTGTATTAGGTCACTTGTCAGACCTGGAGAGAGTCTCATTAGCTTCAAACTCAATCAACAAAATTGAACGTGATGCCTTTCTGGGAGCTGCACATATTAAAATGCTTAACCTATCATATAACCTCCTGGATAAAATTGATTCCACAACATTTAAGAACTTAGAAAGTCTTGCATTGCTTGATTTATCTTACAATAACTTAAAGATACTTATGCCGGGCTCGTTTAATGGACTGCCGAACTTGCTTTACTTGGATCTGAGAGAAAATTCCTTACAAAAAGTGCACACATTGGCGGCACTTCCACAACTTAAGGTACTTCTCATGGGCAATAACAAAATTAGATCCTTGTATGGACTTCTAAGCTCCGCAAGAAGTGTCACAATTATTGATTTGGCTTCCAACAAATTAAGCAATGCTGAGGACATATATACTATATTAGTAGAACTCCCCCAAATTGAAAAGATCTACATTGAAGGGAATGTTTTTCTATGGTGTGTCCACAATAGTAACTATTCTGTGCCACCAACAAACAATTTACAGATCCTTCATCTGCAATCAACTGGCTTACCAAACATTTGGTCACAAGGAAAGTGTCTTGATGTGTTTGATAACCTTCACCAGTTGCAGCTGCTTTTCCTTCAGAACAACTTCATGCAGTCACTCCCCAAGAACATTTTCAAGGGGCTCACTTCTTTATTTTACTTAGATTTATCCTTTAACTCCTTGACCTACATACCAAGTGACATATTCCCTGAAAGTCTGAGATCTCTCGACCTTTCGTACAATAATCTTGGTTCTGTTGACCCTCAGGCTTTGAGCACTCTCAGTACAATTAAGCTGGATGGGAACCGCTTCCTTTGCGACTGCAGCTTAGGAGACTTCCAAACCTGGCTAAATGAGACGCAAAAGAAAACCAATATTGTAGGCAATGTCGAGGACCTGATGTGTGAGTTTCCAGAACAGCAGCATGGTGTTCCTCTTATTTACGCTGTACTCTGTGAAGACACAGACAATGAGAAAATCGCTGAAAATCTACGGCTTGCGCTTTTCATCTGCTGCACGGTTTTTATTCTGCTAATCCTCACCTGTGCTGTTGTTTTTGTCCGTCTACGCGGTTACTGCTTCAAGCTTTACAGAAAGGTGATCATCACATTTGTGGAGGGAAGATCAAAGTCACCTGCCAATGACAGCTTCTTGTATGATGTCTACCTGTGCTTCAGTTCAAAAGACACTGGCTGGGTGGAAAAGGCACTGTTAAAAAAGCTAGACACACAGTTCTCAGAGAAGAACAATTTCCGTTGCTGTTTCGAGGCACGAGACTTCCTACCAGGGGAAGATCATCTATCCAACATGCGGAACGCTGTCTGGAACAGTAAGAAAGTATTGTGCATTGTCTCCCGTGAGTTCCTCAAGGATGGCTGGTGTTTGGAGGCTTTCATGCTGGCCCAGAGCAAGATGCTGGAGGAGGTCAAGGATGTCTTGTTGGTGCTTCTTGTTGACAAAATACCACAGTACAGACTGATGAAGTATGAACCCATCAGGACCTACATTCAGACCAGGAGATATTTGCGCTGGCCAGAGGACAGCCAGGACTTAGAGTGGTTCTACAACCAGATTAAACAAAGCATATTAAAGGGCACCAAAGGCAAACATGTGAAAACAAATACTGAAACAAACCACAACGTGACAGACATTGAAGCAGTCACTGCTTTTTAATCCACAGATACTCACATCAGTGGACTGTGTTTGTTAATGATTTGATTTTCTGAATAATTAACGCAACACGCATAGAGTCTCAAACACAAAATCAATACCATACTGATGATATGATCACATAGAAAAATAATTCACTTACATCCTCAGAAGACACATACTTCAGGTTTTGACAGTTCTCTTTAAATACTCTTTAAACACTCACATTCATCAATTCATCTGCTTGGAGAAGGGATCCAAAGCACAAAATGTTATTCTGCACATGGCATGCAATTACACGTTCTCCAAATACCCAGAACTTAGAGCACAACATTAAATACATTGTTTCAACACACCATGAAAAATCTTAAAAGTTAACTAAAAAGTTAACTAAAGAGCAGCCTGCTGTATCGCAATGTGCCCTGGCACGTATACACTTCTTGGGGTGTATGGTGACAGAAATGGTAATTGGAAGGGAGGGGGGGAAAACACACACACTGATGCTGTTCATCACTTGCAAATGTAAGGGACTTTTCATTCTTCAAAAAGAATGTCAGTTTATAAGCCACTCATGCATTAGAAGCTGTTTTTTGACTAAACTCACATAAGAAAACGTTTCATGCTTTGCAAAGGTTCCAAAGAGTCTTTGTAATATACTCATACTAAGCTCCAATGTCATGGAGAATTGTTCCAAGACCTCCCTGCGGCCCTTCAACCTGACCGATCAATCTCTAAACAGTGTCCCTGGGACCATATCACTGTAGCAGCATTCAAATAATTACCTGACTCACATTATTTGCATCATAAAATTGCAACACTGACCAGCCAAAAA
This sequence comes from Colossoma macropomum, assembly GCF_904425465.1. Lineage (NCBI taxonomy): Eukaryota > Metazoa > Chordata > Actinopteri > Characiformes > Serrasalmidae > Colossoma > Colossoma macropomum. The sequence continues at coordinate 6,803,213 of NW_023494801.1, read as the reverse complement.
AAAAAAAGAAAATTGGTTTTAGGACCCAAAACCTATTTGAGTATTTTACATACCAAGAAAAGTAGAAACAATGTAGAACACCTTCTTTCAGGTGACTCAAAAGCTCACAGGCGAATTCTGCTTGAGTACAGCCTGCTGGTAAATAGATTACATTAGCAATGAAATCTGTTTTTTGCAGAACCTGCTTAATAGTTTGCATGTTCACGTAACTTCAGATGCATGCATACTGTACACACTTCAGCTAACTGTTTCTAAGCAGCAGAGCAAAGCTAAATGTCTCACCCTCTGTTTATGAAAGACTGAGTATGCCATATATATAGCTGGAAAAAAAAAGTGTAAACATCACAGTCTGACATTTTTTCATTAAAAAACTGCATTCCACTTAGTGACAGTTTGCTGTTAAGCAAGTACTGACAAAGAAGGCACCTCATTCAAAGAAAAGGACACGAGATAAAAGGGAAATGCTTCCGGGACATTAATCAAAATCTGAATAAAGCCATGTTTGCACACCCTGGCCAAATACTGCAGCAATGCGTAGGCTATTGGCTCACAAATTATGTAAAGTGTAACCAAACACATTCCAGGTTGGTGTATGAGCTATCACTGTTGGAAACAGTCAGAGCTTTCACAGTCAAGGAATCTAATTTGGAGACATTGCAGGGTTATAAGACGTCCTGTCAAGGAAAAAGAATTAAATCACTAAAATTGTTGAAGTAGTGTTTTACCACTAATAAAATCACAGCTGACCACTGGTTGCTAAGTAACAATGATCATGCCATTGTTAAATGCATGTATTTTAAACAATATTTGGAACGAACACTCCAAAACTAACCCTGTATAACTGTTGTAACTGTTGTATAACTGCTGTATACTTGAACAGGGGCTCAAAGGAAAAAAGAGCAACCTGAATATGAACTGCATTTAACTTAGGTCCTCAGTGAATAAGAGTGAAAGGAGCTAAATGGCTATTTTAACACAACACCTTTTTAGTCATCTGTGTGGCAACTCTCTTTTAAAAAGTTAAATTATGTATTCCATGAAAATACTACTGCAAACAGTTTTAGGCAGTAGGATGCCAGTACTACTGATACTGAGTACTGATTATCTCACTGGCTGAGTAAAGCAGTTCACACTCACTGACATCACAAACATACTTAATGCACAGTTAGAAAGGCCAATAACTGGAGTTCAAAAGCACTCAAAGACATGTCAGTTGGGAATTAAATATTTAATCCTGTTCTGTGATATAAAAGTGTGTATTTTTTATATAAAAAATTAGCATTTACGAATAATGATTTTGCACAAAAATCATAATAGGAACCCATTCATTTTGAACTCAGGAGCGTACGACAAACCTGTAAGCGATTAGATTGAGTGGCAATATTCTGGCTTTTAATAAAGTGATGACAGCTTTGGCTATAAGTAAATAATACAGTTATGGTGAAAAAAATGTGCTGTTATCAGACATTACAATACAGGGAACCAATATGATTGGAGCGTTAACTTGATTGAAAAACATCATTTAATGCTCTGGAACTTAAATACTATCCACATGAATTGAGTTAAATTAACTCTTATGAATGAGAAATTACCTTTGACAGATCAAATTTAGAGTGCTCATCCGTAAGTTCCAGTATATTAAATTTCAAATAGCTACAACTAATGTTATCATCTTGCCAAATACTGCATGCTTTTATGAAGTGGAATATGGAACATAATGCCTAAGAAGTAAGGCATAAATACAGATTATGGTATAAAAGTATGAAGAATGTATTCTGTTAATCTACATCTATGATAGATTTACGCTAGATTTATTAGTTGAGGTGAAAAATGCTAATATCGTGACTGTATGGATTCTAGAAAGGAATATAGCCTAGATTACAGCTTGAACCTTTTTAAATGGTTTAAATATCTGTGGACGTAGATACAAGAAACGTGCATTTCAGAAATTTAAAAGAAACTGAGGCAATATCAAAACACTTCAATCCTCACCCTATTTAAATTCACCCAAAATATATTCTCATACTGATCAAGCATTTAAAGAAACATTCCCACATTTATCAACGTTAATCTCTATCTGATCTCAACTATAGCTTTTGGTTTGATTACCACAGACAATAACTTTTACACATTTCCCTGTACGTCATAAAAGAAGAAAAACTGCTGACTCACTTGTTACAGAAAGCAACTGGCAGATGCTGAAGCAACACATTTGAAACTTACAGTTGATATAATTTCCTGATTGATTTGGGCAACTTTAAAGTACATAGTGACTGAAAAATCCAGAACAGCCGGCCGCCTTTGGTAACAATTACTGATATATGTACCTCATTGTTTAGGTCTGTGCTGTTAGAGCAGCTGAGGTAGGTAAACAATGGCAAGCTGACAAGCCTAGGTGAAACCTAGTTGAATGAACAATTGGTTTCTTGAATGTCAGCACTGCACTGTTTTGCTGTAAACTATGAGAGTAAGTAAGAGTGGAATTTACAATAACATCATGCCGATATCATGTTTGCAATTTGAATAGTTTGATATTCTTCTTTTTGGCCTTCCTGTCAAAGCCCTCACTAGGTTACAGTATGTTCAAAATGCCGCTGCTAGGATCGTCACCTTTTCAAAGAAGAATAATCATATCACCCCAGTCCTTCAGAGTTTTCACTGGTTACCCATTACATTCTGTGTTCAGCACAAGGTTCTCTTTATTATATAACCTTTGTATGGTCTGCTCCTCAATACTTGGCAGAGCTTCTTCATATATATGTCCTATCCTGTACTTAAGGATCACAAAATTTAGGCCTTCACGTTCCAAGGTTTAAATTGACTTCTATGGGTGGTCGATCATTTAGTGTAGCAGCTCCCAAATTATGGAACACGCTCCCCCAGTCTATTCAGGATGCAACCTCTCTGTCTTCATTTAAATCTGTTAAATACTTACTTGTTTTCACTGTGTTATCGTTGTTCTGTTTATACTGTATTGTAATGTTTACCTGTATTGTCCTCTTGTTAATTGTTTAAGGCATTGATGTTCTTTGATTGTAAAGCATCCTTAAGCACAGGAAAGGCACTACATAAAAGTGATGATATTTAGACTGCAGAAGAGTCTAAATAACCAAAGTAATTCCATTTAGCACCACATCAGTTAACTCTTTGCAAATCAGCATAGACATTTAGGTTTCAGAGACTCAAAGGAAAAATGGCAGCCTGAATATCATTGAAATTTAACTAAATTATTAGAGCCCACAGCATTTTTATTCACAGACAGTCTAATTATATTTTAGTCTAATAATGACTTGTACAGGCAGCCTAAAATAACAGTTGCACACCAATATTAGAGAGTTCTCACCAGAGCATGGCACTGAACCATCAAACCTCCTGTTTACACAGGCGGTAGTGTTATTAAGAACTCTACTGGACTGCTAAACATGAAAAACTTGAGTCATAACTTTAAGCAGGTGGCCTATTCATGAGCTCTACAGAGCCTTACATAAATCTGTGTTTTCTAATAATGAAAAACTTGTTTAAGAAATTTTTAAGCACCTCTCACCGCAGACATTAAGTTTGGTTGCTCAAAATAACTATAATATGGAACTTGGGTCTTTATGGACAAACTTTACTGGAGAGATTTCTACACTATTGTGATGCAGGTATTCATACCAGGTCAAGTTACTTAGGAGTAATCTCCAAAGACGGCTAGTACTGCAGCTGAGTGAGGCTAGGCTATCTATGATAGCTGAAGTTAGAAAAGGTATTTCTCTGTGCTCAAATGCTACCTCAACAAGCTAAAACAGAAAATTTACCGTGAGTAGAAGATGATGATGACAACCGCCTCTCATCTAATCGTAAACAGCGATTTAACCCACAGTAGCTAAAAGATTTCCATCACCATGACAGAAAATTTACTTACTAAAAATTAAAGCACATAGAAAACCCTATTTAAATAAAAGAACCCCCATTTCATCAATATAATGTAGCAGTCCTACTGCACCTGGAGGGTCAGATATGGTCAGAGAGTCAGCTTATATTAACCTCCTTGATTTGACTGACAGGGAAGATATAGTGGCACCTAAAAATAAGCCCTTGACCACATGCTCTCTGTCCCTGCCATAAAGTAGGCCAGTCTGTAATGCATCGCAGCCCAATTCCCATTAGGCCTTTAAAAAGGACCATAAATCACCAATGCTACATAAACATTTATACTGCTAATGCTATGCTACTACAGAAAACTAGCGCATGGGCACACTAACTGGAACTACTGCACACACATTGAGGGAACAAGCACAAAAACACACAAAAAGTGATAAAGCTGGTGTCTCTGGGCAGACAACGAGGTTAATGGTCTTCTGCACTCTTATCATTTACCCACATCTCCATGTGCTCATTTCTTCTCCATTTTTATCTCCTTTTTCATATCAGTCTCCTCTCCTCTCAATTCTTTATATTCAATAGACATCAATAAGTCTGCTGATATGCTTTGTCCAGCATACTGAAATGGGAGGGTTATACTGTTGGCTTCCACTCCCAGAGAAACTTAATTTCCACAACTGACTAAGCTTGCTGCTCTATGTGGGGTATTTTGGTGAGGTTGCCAGTCTTATGACGCCAGTTCAGTGTGCAGCAGTGTTTGTGCTTGCAGGCAGCAATGAGTCTGGAACATTTTGGAACAATTATTTTTCTCACAAAGAAGCTGAGATCCAAAGTACCTAATGAGGGCATGACTGCAACTACAAGGGGGGGGGTGTGACACTTCAGAGGTTTATCGACCTAACCATGCTCCACCCTTAAATGTACTATTTCACAGCACCTGCTGTATGATTGGACAAACTTTACAGAGCACAGCCTAGTGAGCATAGCTTTTGTCGAAATACCTAGAGCACTACAATATTACAGACTCTGCAATTCATTTCAAGCGATATTTGTGTATGCCTGCGAAAGGACACACTTAGAAATCTAGCAAACTTCAGCATGGCGGCAAATTCCCATAGGTTGTCATTTACAACCTATTGAGTTGTGATTAGCTGCAACAACGTAGCCCTTAACTTACTAGATCAAAGTCGGTAATCAACATTCCTGTTACCTAGCAATATATATGCACACAGCTGAAACGTAAACACGTAATCAAAATAATTACTGGGATTATTAATTTACTGGGATTGTCAGTATTCTGTAAAGCTGGTCATCCCAGAAATAGATGCTACCAAAGAATGCACTAGTGGGCAGATCATAGGCAGGTCAAATTCAGGTCTCTTTTATGTGCATAGTCCTAAGCCCAACAGACATCACAAAGTAGTGTGACACGCATAGGCAGCTGCAAACCAAAGGTAACACTGGCAAGAGGAAAAAGCCCTGAAACAAGAGGAAAAACCTAGAGAGAAACCACAAGTCTCCAAACTGAACCCGTCCACCTCGAGGAGGCACTAGCAAGTGGGGTTTAGCCTGACATGAGGAAGAGGTGGATAAGAGGAGACAGCTGCTGTAGGCAGCTGGAGTTACAGATGGGAGGAGAAGTAGAAATACAGACATTTGGAGATATTTGTGGGAGATGACTGGCACTGTAGACAATTAAGGAAGGATTTTATCATACATAGAGATTTGCCTGTCAGTTAGAAAACACTTTCCTGAGAGAGTGGTCTACACAAGCGGGAAAAAATATATATATAATATTGATTTCTCGTTTCAAGAGTGTCCATCAAAAGTTTCTTTAAGACAGGTGGGAGATTGCATAAATCATTCTGAAGTCTAGAATCACTGTTTTCAATAACAGGTGTCATAAATTCACAGGTTCAAATTACTTGTACAAAAGGACAAAAAAAGCTTTAGATGTGCCCAGAATGAATTATGGATATGTAGATGATTCAAACATACCCAAGAAAACTGTATAACATTGTATAATACTGTTATAATAAAGTTAATATCCAGATTGCCTCACATTTAAAAAGTGGTGACCAAATCTCAAGGTGGACAAACTTGGTGTTGCACAAAAATGTAACAGCACATGAACATGTTTGAAAACAAAAATCAGTAGGTTTTCATGTTGTATAAATAACCGTGGCAGCCTCTTTAGATAAGCTAAAGAGCAAGCAGAGCTAACCGACTCAATACAGGATGCTGAGGGAACTCGCCATTCTTCCACATTGGACAACGTGCTAACAATTTGTGAGACATCTATTTTTACTGACCTAGCTAACATCAGCTAGCATAATTAGCCTTGTTATCGAGGAAAGCACACTCCCTCCAGGTTCTCAGTCACAACGTTAACAACAGTTACTCGGTAATGAACTTACATTAAAGACACTCGCGTTTCACAGTAGCAAAGCATAACAAAGGCTAACAAATACAAGTCAACTCGCCACCTTTTCCATTCCTGTTAAAACATAAAACTGGTGTTTCCCTGAATAGTTCTTTTTCTTTAATGGAACATTAATAAAATATTATTTTAAGAAGTATGAATAAAAAGTGATTCTAGCATTCAGAAGCATTAATCGATTACTCAAGCACCTGTACATATCCACATCGACGAGTACCTTCCAGTGTGTTCATGATACGTCAAACTATACTGTACAGGCTGAATCACTAAATACAAAAAAAATGATTAATATTACCATTACTACTAATATTACATAGCAAGTGACAAGTTTGTTATCCTTGAGAATTACTTGGCTAATAACCAGCCTTAATGTGGCCTATAAAAGTGAAGAGCTGTAACAAAAGTCTGGCAATGTTTGGACATACTACTGTTCATCAAAAACTAAAGTATCATTTAAAAAACTCTTTTTTTTCAAAATCTGCAATAAGTAAATTATAGCTAAAAATAGGAGATAATAAATTAAACGGTTTAACATGTGTGTTAGATCACTAGACAAGCAATAAGTGAACAGGACGAGTGGATTTTTTCACCTGAGATCTATGTTTACAAAGTGGGTTGTGTTGTAAGCTAATTAAGCATTTGTGTATAGTGAGCTAGCTAATGTAGGTAACACTGACAGGGTGAGCTGGCAAAAGATCAATTGTTTTTTGAAGTAACTGCTAAATAATTCTAATGAACAGAAACCAACACTGCTTAGAATATTCCAGTGACTAATGCAGGTAATTTTAGACCAGCTTTAATGTTTAATAGAGTAACGTTGATTCTGACACATCACTCAGTGTGATCTGTGTCCCCTCTGGGAGAAGTTCAGTTGTGTCAGAACAGCAGTACGGAGGGAAAGCAAACATTTACTGACCGGTGCTTCAGAATCCACAACAGCATGTTTTCTTTTCAGGTGGTGAAAAGTAACTTTGTGCATCTTTCAAAAGCAAAGTCAGACGTGTGGTAAGTGACTAACTTATGCTTCATTTAGCTCCCAACTTTACTACTTAAACTTTCAACCATAACTGTTCTATTTCTTACTCTATCTGCTCATGACTAAGTGAACTGCTGGTCTCTTCAGGTTAAGCTGTTAACTCACTCTAGGACAGATGCCACATAATATTGAGTTCTGTCCAACTCAATATTATGCTGATGTTTTCATTTTCAGTCTATTAGAGTATTCAACATTATAATAACATAGTAAATGAGACTTTAGAGCAGAGGAGTTTTGTCCATTCTGACTAGTTTCTTAGCAGCTTACAGTGCACCAATCTAACAAGCTAGCCACAAGCCAATATGTCCGGCGATGCAATACAATATGACAGAAAGAACAGTCACAGGGGCATCGCAGAGTGGAACAGTCAGTGTACTAGAAGCATGCAGGTTGGCTAGACGATAATGAAGCTGGCGAAGCCAAAGGACACCAGACGAACCCATTTTTCATTCTTTCACTTTACTTTGCTCATTCCTCTCCATTTCTCCTACCTCCTCCTTCCCTTTGACCCGGAGCGAGAAGACTTTCTACAACCACTTTGCTTATTGTGAGAATGCATCCACTTAAAAAAAAAAAAGAAAAAAAAAAATAGTAAATATATAAGTCACAAGCAAGCGACAAGGCCTTCAAGATCCTGTCTTCACAGCTCTGAAGCACAGCTTCACGGGCTATAAGAAAAACTCTCATTCATCTCTGAAAAAGAGGTTTTATAGAGGTGACAAAACCACATTTTATGATATCAATCAATCTCCTGCCAGCCTGCAGCGATCGCTGTGTTATTACGCCAACGTTTACTATCTGATGCTGCCAAGTAAAAGGATGTAAGGACATTGTATTTCATATTAAAATCACTTGAGTGCTACACACCAGAACATCTCGTAGCTGACCTGGGTTGATGTTTTCTTTCCAAAGCCAAGGGCACAGACTCCAACAGCTCTGACCTCAAATGAGCTCCGAGAAATACATGCACGTCCAGTTTGAGCAAGTAACTTCAGGCCTTCTCCAAGCACTAATCTTCTGACCTCTGTACTCAAGCAGTGAATGTTACCCATTAGCAATCAGTTATTGGCTAATGAAGCAATTATCTTCAGTGTTGCAAAGGATTAGCAACAAGTACTAAAAATGGCAAATTTACAAGAGATTGTTAATTTATATAACTATTTTTGGTCCCCTGAAATTGGAAAAAGGACTGATTTCTGCATGCTTCACTTAATATGGATGAAAGCTAGCATAATGATTAAGGCTAGCATTCTGTACTTTAACCACATGGCCATGTGTTTAACATCAAACTTTTTGAAGTGAAATTGTGTTGATGCCCAGGAGCACAAAATATGCTAATGCTAATGTACTTATGTACACCAAGAGGTTAGTTTAGGTATTAAATAAGCACAGCAAAATATTAAAGTAAAATTTTAAAGCACACATGGACAATGTTACTTGAATTACCTTCTTTCACTTGAACTTTGCTTAATGTTAGCGCATATTAGTCCGCCTGATGCTAAAAAATTTATGCTTTGGTCTTCGCAGCTTGACTGCTATAACTCACCGTTTACTGGTTTGCCAAAAAGGTGATAAGTCACAGCTCGTCCAGAACGCTGCAGCCAGTGTGCAAACAGCAAAATGCAAGAGAGAACATATCACATCAATTCTGGCATCGTTACACAGGCTTCCAGGCTTTTCAGGCCAGATTTTCAAGTAATACTACTGGTTTTAAGGCATTACATGGATTTGCACCATCCTACACATCAGACTGTCTCTGCATTATTCAAGTTGTTCCTTAAGGTGAAGTAATGCAGGCTTGCTTACAGTACCACAAGTTATATAAGTGCAGAGGCAGTCTTCTGTTTTTACACACCAAAAACAACAAATTTAGTTTTTCTTGATTTTTTTTTCTTACTTATTCATTACTAGTATTATCCATTTTTTTTTTCACTCTGAGATTTTATTTGTCAAATTTATCTACTTCGTTTTAATATTGTTGCTTGTTGAACTGTTTTTCTTGCTTTTATGCTGTTATTATATTACATACCTTTTGTAATGGAGAATGGATTACACAGCTCCTTTTTACAAAGCTCCTTTTCTCTGGCTGAAGGATGAGCTGAATAAAGATAGAATCGCCGTTTTCTTTACAATTTTGTTCAACACCATTGTATGATGCATTTGTGTAACGCATGCTGCGTACTGTTGTGGGAGAACACAGAGGAAAATTATAGACATTTGTGAATTCTGAGGCTGAGGGATCCACCGCTGTGCTTCAGAACACTACATAACATAAAATCTAGATTTTGGCCAGAATGCCCCTTAAAGTAGTGAAGTTTAGTGCCATTTCTACACCTGATAAAAAAAAAGAAAACAACTCAGAACGTTTATTTTTTGTAACCTTTGAACAAAAACATTTTTGAAGTTTTAAATGCGGCACTACTGTTTTAGAGCACCGAGTTTGCAAAGTAACGTAAGCTAAAACAGAAGACCTAAATATTGTAAATATCGCCCAGCCCTACACAAACATACAAAATTACAGACAGTCAAACAGAGACATAACACATTAATACTTAATTTGTGCTGTAAAAAGGAAGTACTTCTTCCCCAGTTCCATACAATCCATTTAGGACAAGTGCCCGGATGCATAAAACACCTTAAGTTTTCCTCCTTAAGTATGAACACTAATGGAGGGTTTTTGTCAAAGGGGGTTGTGTCAAGTCCCTCAGACATTTCTCTTAGGGGAAAACGCTAAAGGGGTTTACTACAGCGACTGCGGTTTTACTGTAGTAAAACTCCATCGCATCCATGACAACGTTCTCATTACCAAAACTTGCTATCAGCAGCTAAATTAGCACAGCTCTAAAACTAACTGCCCGCTCTAAATCAGTTTTGATGACCTGCCTCTCCGGGCAAAATGAAAAAGTTACTGCTTAGTTCAACTGTCAGCAAAGATTGTGTTCCACCCTACACACAGTGGACACCCTACACACTGACAACGTGAATATGAATATCACCCTCTGTGGGCTGCAGACTCCTCTGAAAACATAATCACTGACATCTGTAATACAGTTGACATAAATTACATTTATTCACACGTGAATTTTTAACATTTTTACTAGATCTGCCACCGGTGGTTCCAAAACACACTTCATATTCTGCATAACTTTCATATTTCATAAACTACATTCAAAAAGTGAATATCATATGAGAGCTGTAAGTGTCTTCTTGCCAGTCAAATAGATGGGTAATGTAATTTTAAACCCTTATAATAATTTTTGTCTACTGAAAGTCGACCCATTTTTCCACAAATCCGGTCTATAAACTATAAACAGATGGCGTCTCTTCAGTGACAAACTCTGTAAAAATTATTATTATAAAATAATACAAAGAGCGTCTAAAATTTTTGGCTTTCAGCAGTAAATTCTAAGCATATAGCTGTATGTGTATGATCATAAAACATGTTCTGTTCATTTGCGGGGAGCTTTTACAAAAAATAAAAATTTACATTTATTTCATGCAGTTACTGAATAATTTGCCTTACGATTTGGTTATGTAAATTCAGATGGAAAAACCAAAATATACCCTGGAGAATAAGAGGTTAAGAGAAATGACAGTTAAGAAACTTTATGCACTGCGTGAGGGATTATTTAGGGGAAATTGGATCGTTAAGGGAAACTGTAAAGGTGTATGACTTTCACGTATGGAGTTTTTGTGCAGCACACAACCTTAGAAAGTACTTCAACTCAACAGGCACAGGTCTGTCAGTCCATTTTTTTATAACTGAAATCTCTTCCTCTTCACTCTAGTGTTCGTATCAGTTCCATCAGCCATCATACGAGCTGCAGAGAAGGCAGACAGCGCTCAATACAACAGTACTAATAAGTGATATTTACCTCCAAATGCTTCTATAAAACACTATGACAATGCTGTAAATGGCAAGACGCATTTAAGTAGATGGCTTTTTATTGAAGATGCCCTTTAAACAGATGCGCGTGGCTTAATGAAGATGGTGCTCTGAGGAACGCAAGAGTGAGACAAGCCTGTCACTTTGATCTGAATAAAATTTGACATGCACTGATGTTGGCCGTCAGTGTGATCAGCAGAGCTCAGTCAGAGCCCTAATTACACCCTACCACACACACACTCTCACACACATACAGGTTCATTCTAAATAAAAACTTCCTGTGGCTAAAACTGTGCTGCCACATAAATAGTCAAATCTTAACGACGCATGATTGGCAGCCAATACAGTATTCACTCGTTAATGGCTGAAAAGAAAGGGAAAGTTTGTGAATAAGGTGGTTTGACGAAGCCAGCTAATAATCCTTTAAAGGTTTAAGCAGCTGCAGAAAACTTGACTATTTTTAATAATTGGGTTTACACAGTAATTCCAAGTGGCTACAGTTTTCCAGTTAGTTGTTAGGTGTTTTAGTGAGATTGCTAGTCTTGTGTCATTTATGTTAGCTCTCATGTAGAAACGTTCATGTTACCAGTTCTTAACTTTAATTCAGAGGATACAGTACTTGGTATGAGTTGATATCCTCAGGTATCAGAATTGGTGCCAGGGGAAAAGTTGGATTGGTGCATGCCCACCAAAATCTTTGGGAATGGCACATTTGGCTACATCCTCCCAACACTGAGTCACTCTAGAGACAAATTTGCTAAATCTGTGACCATTTGATAATTAAGAGCTTGGCTCTTTTATAATAACCTTTAATAATTAGCATGTCTGATTAAGCTATGTAAAGTTAAGAAATGGCAATCATTTATGGATTGTAGCGCAAACTTAAAGTACAAAAATGACGCCACAAAAATTCGTTATTGGCACTGGCCACAGAAAGGTGTTAGGTTTTTGGATACTGGCCTAGAAATTCTCTGAGGGCATTCCTTTAAATTTTAAATAATTTGCAATACCACATTAAGGGCCAGTTACCTGGACATGGATTAAACTTAGTCTTGGACTAAATTGCAGTGCCAGTGGTGCATCACCATTGGGATTTTTTTTAGTATACGCTTAGCCTTAATCTTGTTCTGGGAAACTGGTCTCTCTAAGTTAAGCACTTTTTCCCTTCTCCTGTAAATTTCCCATCTCTGACATACATGTTGTTACATCAGCCTTTTCATATAGGCTCAGCCCAACTCCCTGCCCTACACATTGTAATGTTTTCCTCTGGTTCAGCACACCTGATTCAACTCATTAGCTCATTATAAAGCCCTTCATGAGCTGAGTCAGGTGTGTTGCAGCAGGGGAAATATAAAAATGTGCAGTGCATGAGGTCTACCATTCATCTTCTGCTACACATCTTCCCCATGGGATCACTGACTAACCCACATATGTACTTTATACACAAAGCTTTTCTCTCACCATAAAAACACACTCTGCTTCATATTATCTCATCTATTGTACACACCTTACCCCACAGTGCTATTTCTGCTGCTCTCTTGGGCCCACACATGCATCAATACATGCTTTTGTGCTCAGTGTTGCTTCCCATGTACTCCTCATTCTTTTGGCTAATTACTGCTTGTCCTACATATAACGAAGGGCTATTATTATTTGTTATTATGTTCAAAGGGATACATAAGCATGGGTACGCAGAGTACAAACGCATATATACGCACACTAGGCCCTGACTGATACAGTGGTTAGCCAACGAATCAGCCAATAATATGAAATGCTGATCTGTATCAGTATGCAACACTTACCTGTCCAACAAAATCAAACAAAACAGTGATTGTCTTTATTCAGCACAAAATGGTCACCAGAAACAAGTGGACTTTTTTTTAACCTATCAGCCAGAGAAAAGGAGCCTAACAGATATCTAGCTAGCCAGGAAGCTACCATTAGCTGATTGCAGTTCTGCAACTTGTCTCTCTCATCTGATGAGTCATTTCTGTCATTTTAGTAATCCTTTCTCTATTGTATGACTCATTTAAAGATGGTTGCAGCAGATACACAGCTGCAATAAGACAGCAGTAATATTAGCTGACTGATTACCTGCTGCATTTACCAAAACAAAATAAATAATAAAAAAATTCTACCCCCAAAAATCTACCATGTTTATAGCTTTGCGCTTAGTCACTTTGGCCACAGTCTCCCTTGAAGCAAGAAATGGAAGCCTAAACCTGATGGTGGCCCCTGGCCATTTCAGGGGTTAACAGACATGTAAAATGCATCCACACCTTTAGCATGAGGTTTAGATATAAGGATAAGAAAACAAAAAAAAAAAGCAAAAAATGGTGGGAATCAGGTACATATTTTTTTTGAAACAGAACAATGAAATAAAAAAGGCTGGAGACAAAACAGGATGTGTGGAGTCAAAACAACTTGAAAGATCTTACTGCAATGGATTACAGCAGAATTACAAGGCAAAATTCACTCGAAAGAGGCTCCAAATATTCTGTTGTAGGATGAAGCAATCTGAACCAAAAAATATGCTACATACCTTGACATACATGTAATCTACTGCATTACATGCGATGCTAGAAGTGATCTCCGTTTTCTGCCAGACACCTGAAGGGATACGGGGGTATGCACCTGGAAGCTGCAAACTGAGGTTAAACATCGCAATGGCTGTCTGGCGCCTACCTCATCGCTCTGACGCAGGGGCATCCTGGCTTCGAAGCTCCATATACTGAGGAGCACATTGCACGTTGTTTCGTTCAGATTGCTTTGTTCTAGCGAGAGTTATTACAGAATATTCAGGGCCTCTTGTGTGTGAATCTCCCTGTTTATTCCCTGACTAAAAGGTACTAAAGACATACCCTTGAGGGTACTGCCCCAGTGACCGCGTGGTACCTTTTCTCTCAGTGTATAAAATATCAGTCAATACTATCTGTTATCAGAACTTCATTCCATAAATTTGGCATTTGTCGCAATTTTCATATCAGTTGCACACACAGCTTCTTTCTCTTCTCCAGCACATCACTGCTTCTGACACACAGAAACCCATTTCCTCTCCCCTGCAGTCGTCCATGTGGTCATTTATAAAAACGCCACTCAACTGCTGACTCTGGTCCCTGGTGTACCACTACAATGCGTTCACTCATTCCTTCACTCTCTTCTCTCTCTCTCTCTCAAACAACTCTTTTTCCTGAATGTCAGCTTAGAAACGCACAGCAGAAAACTTGTCAAATGAAAGTTATTTTCCCCTTACACTCTGAAAAACAAATGTGCTAAAAAGGTTTTTTTGGAGCATAGCCAAAGAACAACCACTTTTGGTTGCTTTAAGACACTTTCAAAAACAGAAAGGTTCTACATTAATGTTTTTCTCCTAACAGAGAACAAGAGAAGAACCTTCAGGAACCATTACTTTTAAGTGAGAAGTCAAAGCTAAAGGGACAAACAGAATCTTATCAGTGGAGGAGACAGTATAAGTAAGAGTCTCGCTGAACTTTTAATTTAAGATTTTAAAAAGTGGCAAAGTGTTATTGAGTGAGTGCTAGAGGACGGCAGAGAGAGAGCCAAAGGCTTTGAGCGCTAATCCCACAAGCCCTACACACAGACCAAATCCTCACAGAGCAGCTCAGGCTTCCCCTCTGAGTCTACAGGATCATCTCAACATTGATTTCTAAATGACGTCAAATTCACAGCCACTTTTCTTCAGTAGCTGACTGGCCAGTACACGCCAATGAGGTTTGCTTCATGAACCAAAACAGAACAGTACACCGGCTATCAAGAAGTTCAGGAACACGTCTGCTCCTTGAGTTTCACTATTGCTTTTCAATAAGGTAATAAAAAAAAATTATCTGCAAAGTTTAACATAAAACAAGAGAAGCACATGGGAATTAGCAGGTTTTTGCTCCAAACAAGCAATGAGCAATTTGATTATTTTAAATTGGCTGATCAGTGTTGTAACAGTGACAGTGATAACGTGAGGTACTCGCACTGTATTTGGATGGTGCTGTTACACCTGTAGCAAAATGTTATAGTGCAATTATGTACGACTCATTGTGCTAAATAGTCAGTTGCCTCTTACTTTCAAAGCAGCTCTTTTTGATTTTATGGTAAAGAATTTCAATCAATATTTTTAACTAATATAGAGTACTGAAAATGTGCTTAATGTGTTCATTTATCCCACCTAGTGTGAGCATCAAAGTATGAGAGACCACCAATAAAAATAAGCCACCAGCTTGCCCGTAAAGAAATCAGAACCAGCTATAAAAATGTATTGAGAAAATTCATGGATAAAACTCCATTTCATGCTTATCAAAGTATCCGTGGAGCAGGTTTTGACAATATGATAATTTTGATAATTGACAATATGATAATTTTGATAATTGACAACGGTTTTTCCAAACTATTGTTAAAGGCCCACATTCAAACATTTTTGGACCAAAGGTGGTTTAACCTCATCAAACCAAACCGAGACTTTGTTCCTTTCAACTCAATCTGCCATTACAGGTCTTAGTGTTACAGAGTGCAACAATGTTCACATTGTGCATAGTAAAATGTATAAGCATGTAGAATCTGAGCTTCCTGAGCAAAAGGTTTCCTTTACTATTCATACATTTATCAAAAATGTAGTCTGCATCACAAATACAAATCTACAAATTTGTCACGTTCTTTACATATGAAAATAAACACAAAACAACATTGAGAAAGCACGTTATCAAAGGAGAAAAGAAAATATGCACATGAATGCACAGAAATAGGAAAAAGTTTTTCATTAATCTAAAAACTGTAATACTTCCTGAGTCGCACACAGTTCAGTTTTAGGGCCTTTGCTTTTCTCTTTGTACATGTTACCTCTGTGTGATGTCTTTAGGAAACATGATATTAATTTCCATAGCTATGCTGATGACATGCAATTATACATTTCCATTCCTTTGAAAATCAAGACTCTGTTCACAGGCTTACTGGCTATGCGTCAGATACTACTCAGTGAAGGTCACCATCTTCTACAACTAAATGAAGAAAAAAAAAAATGAAAGACTGATCCTTGGTATTAAAAGTGCGATATGAGAAGCTTGTTTCTTTTACTTTGAATTCCTAACCTGAAGCACGAAACCTGGGTGTAATTTTAGACTCTGGTTGTTGAGCTCTGTTTTATCCCAAATGTAACTGCAGTCACTAAAGCAGCTTTTTATCACTCAGGAAATAGCACTAAACTTTGGCCTTACTGATTTTAAAGCAGTGCAGAGAAACTTGTTCATGCATTTGTTGCAAGCAGAGTTGATTACTATAATGCTCTTTTTACCAAGCCTTCTAAGAACACAATCCATGTTCTACAATTCGCACAAAATGCAGCAGCACAGATCCTAACAAAAACAAAAAGAGAGGGATAATATCAAACTTGTTTAGAAACTGCACTGGTTTTGCATCTTTTTAGGACAGATTTTAAAGTTCTGCAATTAGTTCTTAAGGCTCTAAATGACCTAGCACCCACTCACCAGATCTGAAAAAACTGGCCTTCTGCAAATACCTTCCGTAACATACAGAAAACAAAGAAACTCTTTGGGTATTTTATTTCTAAACTGTGTAACTCTGTTCCACCTTTTATAAGACAGTTAAGAACAGTGCTCACTTATGAAACACTGGAAAATGTATCACTTTAACTTACTAACTTTAACTTAACAGGATTAATTAAAATTCTACACCACTTTGGTATTTATCTTCTTAATTTGACCCGTGTCATTGTCTTACATGATTTTAAATTAATACTCTGTCACTAGTATGAAAAGCACCCTATAGATAAAGATATCCTTTTTGTTATTATTATAATAAAATGTGCAGGCTTTGTAGCACCATTACTAATGTCTTTAATATCTCGTTGCTACAAACCAACAAATGCATGTGTCTTTGTATTAAAACATTGACAAGCAGTGTATAAAGGGAAAAAAAGGAAACATCATTAGTAGAGTATACACTGCAGGATGAGCCTTAGTGCTTAAGAAAGTATGAGTCAGCCATTTAGTAGATAAGCATTTAGAAATAACTTAAGGGACAGTGACAGACTTTTCACAAGTCCCACATGGAAGATGTTACAGAGTTTAAGTGGAGGACTCCATAATCAGACTAAAGGATTAATACAAATGAGTCATCGCAGAGAGCCACGCTACAACTAAACTACACTTTTATCAGAGTCTACTCTGTGGGGACTCGCTGTGACACACCGCACGATAAATTCAGGATCAAAACACAATAATTGTGTCATATAACCGTGTAGGCCGCACACACTGTCACACAGGGGCTCAACAAGAAGGAAATGTTTTGCAGCCTTCCACGGCTCATGATATCCGCTTTCTCACAGCTGTTGATTTGTTTCGCCATGCGTGGAAAGGGACCACTCTGGGAGAGATCCTATCTTTTAGTTATTTCACTATCTGCTGGGTTTGCAGGCAGCTGGTAAGGGATAACAAAAACAGGAGGGTGATAATTTGCCGTATTTACACCCTGTGGCTTTTACACAGGGAAAAAAAAAAAATGAAAAATGGTGACAATATGGAAAACAACCCAGATCTCTGTGGTATCTGCCTCACAAGAAGAGGCCTCCAGAGATGCTAGAATCAAACTATGTTCAAAAACAGTAACATTGGACAATTTCACACCTCCTTTCCAATCTCCCTGTCCTTTTATCACTTGTTAAAGTCACAGAATGGTGAAAAATCAAATTTACACAAATTTTCCCCCCTTTCCCCAAATGTAGTTGATCACCCAAGACATGCTTGGTGTCTGAAGTTTGCTTCTTTAGCTTTACATTGGAGTTATGAGGTTAATATAGCTAACAAGTAATGAAACAAATTGAAGCTTAAATTTTGTGGGCAGATAGCTGTGCTCAAAATGCAGTCTAAGCCAGACAGATATTATCGTGTTGTCGGACTGCCTAGTGCCTAAACTTGTCACCAGCAGTGCACCTTTCCAACATACTTGTCTCCATGTTGAGGGAAATAATCAATCACAGCCATTCTTTACATACAGATGGTCTAACTGGATAAGATAAAGATAAAACCCATTAACAATTGAAACTGCCTGATTTTCTAGGACATTTCAATAAGCAACCTTACCACTACCACATGAGTCAGCAAGTGTATTTGACTATTCCTTTAAAGTGGAAATACAGCGTATACTACTAGCATGCTTGCCAATCTAAACGGTCATTATGCTAATGTCATTTAACGTACAAATTTCATCTTTCATTCTTTCAACATTCATTCTGTACTCTTAGCTACTAAAGCAAGTATTACATTTTAAATCCCAAAAGTATACCTTCCTGTACTATTTTCGGGGGATAAGCTTAAGTGTTTCCCTTACCATTAAAAAGGTTAGATCAAATTCACATGCCGGAAAGCTTGGGAAAGATTATAGACATAATTAAACTTTTCTCCCTAGTAGGCCTGGGTAATAGGGCAGTGCAATCAGATATCACTGATGAAGGACAAGTAAATCCATGGCAATGCGTAAAATGCAAAAACTGACATTTTGGGAAAAGAACAAATAATTAGAAAGAACTAATTTAGTGCTAAACAGCTCATAAAATATGCTGGGAAATTGGGGTTTAAGAAATAGAAAAAAAGAGACATTTGTTAATCTGCCTGTTAGTTCTCTCTGCTATGTGCTGTAATGGTAGCTTTACTGTGTGGCTCTTTACATTCTGCTTATTTTACCTTATGTTAAGTTTAGCTTAAGTGCATGGTATCGAAAATAAATAATCAATATGCTTTGGAACTTCAGCTTGCCTCAAAGTGACACTTGGGGTTTAAAAAAAAAAAAAAAAAGGAGCCAAAGTGACTGGATATTACCCTAGAGCAGCTAGGTTAGTGCTAACCTGGAGAAAAGGTTCCTATGATCTATCTGTGGCTGGTGTGCTCAGTGAAAAGGTGATAATATTAAATAACCTGCACACAATAGTTTACTCACTCCCATTGTGTCTGCTGAGTGTGATTTACTGAGTAAAATCTGCAGCATTTTCTGTACAGCTCAAGTGTCGTGGTTAGCTTAAGCATAAAAACTTTTAAATGTGAAAAGCAAATGCACAATGCTTTGAAAATTACTTGCTGTTTGAAGTTTCTTCAGGAAGGAGCACTGTTAGCATGCAAGTCACCATAAATGTGCACCAGAAGAAGCTCATGAATGCACAACTTTGCTGTAATGTTTACTGTAATGACAGATGAAGTAGTTTTCAAAAAAATGTTGGACTACTCAATATTATTTAATATGTGGATTTATTAAAGACTTAACAAAACAACTAACATTTAAAATAAAAACATACATCAAAAAAGATAGTCAAAGCTGCAGCAGTATTTATTTTGTGAGGGGGCATATTAGCAATAATCATAGTGGCTTGTGCTGTAGGAGCAGCATCTAGCTTTAGCCTTCTAGCTAGACACAGTAGGCTTTTAACAAAATTTCTTGGTCCTTACAGAAACAAAGTTTGTCTGCAAAGTGAAATTTTGGGGGCAATTCTGTTGAAAAACAGCATTAAAAGATGTGAAAATCCCTTCCCCTTCTGGACATTTACAAACATAACCAATCAACTGTCTATAGCATTCCTCCAGTCCTAATGATAAGATCCATTCTTTTTTTAAATAGACTTCACAAGCTAAACAGTAGTGTTGGTTTAAAGAACTATTATAACTATTTACATATTTCTAAAGAAATACATTTGAGTTATTTGTCAGCATGAATTACAAAGCATTTAGTCGGACAAGAGTTTGGATATGAATTATAATGTATAAATAAGGCCCTAATCTAATCAGTCACAACTGCATTTATTACAACATAAATGCACAGTGAATGTAAAACCTGCTGTATCCATGGTATTTTAAATAACACTGCGCAAAGGTATTAACCCAGACCCAAATGCATTTGGTGACACCACATATGCCTGAGTTCACCAGCTCATATGCAATAGCTTTGCATATTCTACCAAAAAAATCTAGGAAAAACACTGCTTTCTGTGAGTAATTCCTTGTGAGCTCACACTGCTAACAGTACATCTCCCCAGATCCTCGCAAAGGAACTCATTCAGCCATTTCTTAATAGAGCCCGGCTGGATGCCTGTTCCTCAGGGCCTTTTGTAGCAACTGCAACACCACAGTATGTCCAAGATACAAACATCCATGCTTATTCAATTCGCTGCTCTACCTACGCTTTACTCTGCTAGCATATTAGCAAAGTAGCATGGGCAGAAATAGCCTACGCACACTGCATCTTAAGCAGACAGGCTCATCTTCTCAGAATATGAGGATGGGGACACGAGCCATCCTCATGCTACACTGCCACCCCCACAGAGACGGACTATCGTCAGAGTCCACAAGCACAGTGTGCGCGTGTGTGGGGTCACAGCGGAGCACGCACGGCTGGCCAGACTAATGCCTGCCTTTGATATCTGGTCCCCAGGGGGCACAGAACACACATACACATACTTATCTTAAAAGGGGGATCTTCAAAGCAGACCACAGCACACAGCCATTTCATATCTCTCTACGTGATAAGACAACACCTGCAGAGCAAGCAAGCCGAACCTTAAACAGGACCGGGAACTCCGAGAGCACAGCAGGTGCTCCACTAAAACGGACTACTAAACCTTAATGTATAGTACTGTGCATAGGGTCTTACACACACAGAAAAATTTAATAGCTGTTTAACTGGGCAGTAAGCATTTACTTGCCCATGAAAAACCCTGTACGAATGATTCAAAAAGGTTTAACTTGCTGGTTCCCTAAATATTGAGTTTGTTCAAATACTAACTAAAACTAACTTCAAATACATCAACAGAACAGAAAACAAAGATTGACAATTTGCCATTAAGTTCAACTTCAATGAACTTTTAAGGAACCCATCCTGCTTTTATTTAAGCTAAAACACTCAATCATTTGTTACAGTATACAAATATTAATAAGTAGTGCAGCACTGAAACAAAAGCAACCAGTTAGCTTTACTTTTTGAATTTTCAATTTTATGCTAACAGAAGAATGTGTTTCTGTTAAATTATTATTTGAAGTTCAATAAAACTAACTTAAAAAGTTTAAAAGCTGCATAATTTTTTTACACCGTCAAGTAGGCCTAGTATTAACAATTATCCAATACCTGGATCAGCTAATCTATACTTCATTAAATTAAATCACATGAACTGCTGATGGAATTTATAAGTCTATGCAATGGCAGGAGGCACTGAGGAGAAATCTAGAAAACTTGTGTTCTAACTAGTTCACAAGCGATCTGCAGAATTGCCGAAATAAACAGTTTCAAACTGTTTATGCCTAAAATGTTTAAACAGAGCTGTATGCATTTCTACAGCTGCACAAATCATTCCTACTGAGAAAGATACTAGCTAATTTTGTTATTAAATTACTTAAGTTTGATTCAGCTTGAGCCGTCACGATTACTCAAATTAACTCAATTACTTCATAAAAAAAAAAAACACATTTACATTCTCTATGAATCTGCAATGGTTAGTTTGCAAACTGCATGATTACAGAGCATTTTTAAATTCTCCTGCTAATGTTTTGTAATAGCTATTGTCCTAAATTCAGTCCTAACACACTGGTTTCATGAGTAAAGCATCAAACTAAGTGTAATCAATAGCAACAGCACCAGACTGAACAATAATAATACTATAAATAATAATAATAATTATAATATTTACAAACCCCATAAACATGAGAATCAAACATAGCAAAGCATGACAAGCCAGCAACAGATAACAAGACATACTACATATCAGCAGCAGCAGCAGAAGGAAACATGAGCCATATGGTAAAGCCATCTGTCATGGCACCAAAACGGGCAGAAAAGTGAAAGCATAAAGTTGCATAGTGTACAATGCAATGTTTTATCATTATCATGATAAATTACATCACACTTTTCTGAGCACGATGTGGACTTCATTACTAGAACTCAGACCGCCTACGTGTTTCATTACAAAAATGGAATTAGGCCCATTTAATTGGATTTAACGCCACACAATTTGTATAACACAATGAAAAAAAAAATCACTGCAGTTGTAGACTTATTGGTAGTAGTATTAGCATTATAGTGTTTATGTGTGTCACTGCAGGTTCTATTTTGTCTGTTTAACTTTATTAAACTTCAAAAAAACAATATCCTGATGTTATTTTTGTGACATATTTTTACTACATCACCCCCCTACTGCATGCTATGCCAAGGACGCAGTTAGTAAGTATTCCTAGAAGAAATACTGATGAAGCCACAGGTTGGTGTCAATCTCACAGCATGGACGGCTGTTCATTAAACGCCTACCGGAGCATCCAATAACCAGAGACATCTCGCCTACACCAAAAGTGCAAAACAAACTGCAACATCTAGCACACTACTGAAAGACCATTTTATATGGTACATAATGTGGTCCACAGCCAACTCGCACATAAGCAATGAACTGCAGGCAATGCATGCCTGACCTTCCACTCCAAATCTGTACGGTATATAAATAATTACTAAGTTTGGACAGAATCCAATAAATACAATGAAATACCTCATTTACAATTCTTCAGTTAAAACCAGAGGCTGAAATTGAAGCGCACCACAGGCTACAAGAAAGCAGTGCAGAACAACAGTCTCTTCAAAGACTGCAGAGTCAACAGAAGTCAACAGAATGGCCCTGGTACATTCCTACAGCTACACAATCATCTCAAGCCCAATCAATTCAATCTCACACAAAAACTAGCAACTCAAGCTCATGAAATATGCCTGATGCCTCTCCAAAACAGGCAGATGAAAAATAAATATAAATAATAAAGACTACCCAAAGGGATAGGGCACCATTTTGGGGTAGTAGATGCCAAAGCACTGTACAGGGAATATCAAGAGCATCAACAATGCTTTACTAACAAGGCCCACCAAAGACACTTAGGCCAGAAACATAAACCACTCAAGTATACACACGAAAATGTAACGCTTAGTTCCACAGTACAGACTGTGTTTTTGTGCTTTTGTTACTTTGATGGTTATAAACCAGTGCTAATTGTTTTTACACATCCAGTTTCAAGTTGTCATATGTGCATCCTGGACACTTACACCTACATCAGACAGGGGCTGCTGGAGTTTAGTATGTTAAAGACATAAGCCCCAGACTACGCAGCTATCAGTACGGTACAGTATTTGAGTCAGAGCAATCCCAGCCATAACAAATGTCAGAGGTTTAGGCATGTGTCCATCACTTATTGCATAGGTGAAAAAAGACAACACTAAATAAAAGATGGGTTGAATACCCAATGAATTGTTCTGAGACAAACGACAGTATTTTTAGTTTTCACATTCCTTGCTTAAAAACTCAGAACGCATCTTGTGTTTGCACAGTGCACAGAACTGAGTCCTGACACATTTTAGAATTTTGGCACACCATAATAACTGGTGCATACTTAAAATTGTTCATATAATAGCTCAAAGTTTGTTTAGATGCTTAATAAAAACATCACTAAGACTACGTTGAAATTAATTTTTGGTCCTTCCTCACCATTGCAATGACACACGATGCTCTGTGCAGTGCCCTGACAATGAGTACAGTTCTGTTGTGTATACTGAGATAATGGAGCATTAAGCATCATTTTGTGCAATATCCTGATGTACGATTAGTCCCTATTTTACATTTGGAACATTACAGTTATAAAGAATACATGTTTGTGGAAGCCGCATAGCACAGAAACAGAAGACTCTGTCTGCAAGCTAGCTCAGCTAACATTGGAAGAATTATCAAGATCCACACACACACTTCAAGTTATCCTTAAGTCGATACACCCGTGTACTCGTGTGAGATACGTTTCTGGCCTTAGAATCCTTGGGCAAGACATTCATCATTTGCTCCAGATTGTGTGTTCTCAAACTGGTCCTCTGGGACCTTTAGATGGTCCATCTGCTCTGTCCTTGTGTGTTGGGAACTGGGATAGAGCTAACAAGTGGACCATACTGGGATACCTGAGCATCAGTTTGAGATCCACCACTCTAAAATAAACCAGACTGTTCATCAAACAGTACAACACCCAAAATGCTTGATGTCTCGGTCCACAGCAAGACCATGTTCCTTAACACTTTAACCCACAAACAGGTCAAGCAAGCAACCCCGTGCTGAAGTAAGCATTACTCAGCAGTTACTCACAGTTTTGAAGTCCCGGTAGCTGCACTCCTGGCCCTGGTAGCGGCAGTAGAGCATCATCTCCTTAAGGTCATGACCCACCCGCTCGGTGAACTCACGCATGCTGAATGGCTTGGGTCGGAAGTTGCTGAAGTTGGCTTTCTCGGTGAGGAAGGCCAGCACATGGGGCTCAGCCAGGTGTGGCTCAGGGATCTGCAGATGCACATCTAGTAGCGCCAGCAGCTCTCCAGCGTGGTACAGGTCGTTGCGGGTCAGTCGCGTAAAGCGGTAGGCATTGAGGTTGCAGACGGTTATGGCGGGAAACACCAGGCTGCCAGACACAACGGCGTCTACGCTGGTGACCTGGGGGTACTGAAGGAAATAGGCCACGCGCTCTGCACTTTCTAGCACCAGCAGCACCAGGCAGGACAGCAGGGCGGCACTCCAGAGCAGACGGCGCAGGGCAGAGCGGCGAGATGAGGCAGTGTGCGGGAAAACAAAGCGCAGGCCGTGCAGCGTGCTGCGCTGGGTGAACGAGCCCCAGGACGACGGACCTCCAAGACTACCCATAACCCCACTCTCTGTCTCACGACTGCCTTCACTGCCACAGTTGTCCTTTAGTTCCATCATCAGGGCCGGCACATTCACACGCACACCTGCAAGAAAGAAATTGTCAGTGCGCTTATGTAATTGGACAATACAAATTAGGGATGCAGCGATACTGGAATTGTTAGCTGAAGCTGGCATATAAGCATTCATGTATGTATCTGTAGGTGCTGACATTAATATAAAATTAAATGTAGAATTAGTATTACAGTGAAATGCACATTTTTTCTGTACCTGAACATCACCGAATGTGTTCAGGATTAAGCAAATAGTGAAAAAATAAAGCAAATAGTGAAAAATTCAACCAGACTGACCTTTGGAGGTGTGGGGAAAATGGGGGGACAATTTAGCAATTTTCCCTTGCACTGAAAAATGAGTAACTTGCACCTAACGGCCATTGTGACAGGGAATTGAGTAAATGATCTATGACTTTTGCTTAATACTGCACAGGCATGTAAGCAATACTTTGTCAGTATACAATATTACAAAACACATCAAAATACATATTCACAGCATATAAACTATACACATACATAAATATATACACATACTAGCGCTTATAAAAAAAAAGCACTCGTGGTCATTGGTTCTAAAGTCATGCCAAAAGCTTCACTGAACACACGCAAGGTGGAATGACAGCAGTAGACGGAGCTGAAGGAGACCGTGTGTGATGCTGATGTACACTTCTAAAAGAGTACGTGTGACATGTCTAGATGCTGAGACAGACAGAAAGAAAAGTGAAGATGTATCATGATTCTCTGTAAAATGAAACTGAAGTGCATAAAAGAAAGAAAGAAAGAGAGAAAGAAAGAAAGAAAGAAAGAGAGAAAGAAAGAAAAAGAAAGAAAGAAAGAGAGAAAGAGAGAAAGAAAGAAAGAAAGAGAGAAAGAAAGAAAGAAAGAAAGAAAGAAAGAAAGAAAGAAAGAAAGAGAGAAAGAAAGAAAGAGAGAAAGAAAGAAAGAAAGAGAGAAAGAAAGAAAGAAAGAAAGAAAGAAAGAGAGAGAGAGAGAGAGAGAGAGAGAGAGAGAGAGAATAAGAGTTAGAGAAAGCCAAAGAGAAAGAGAGAACAGTAGAAAGACAAAATAGACAGAGACAGAGATGAACAAGCAGAAAATGTCTCTTTCTAAGACTGAACTTTGGAGGTGTGGAAAAATATCCCTGCAGATTTCTCTGAAAAGCCGAAAGCAAGTCTTGAAAAGAATGGAAGCTGTACTAAACGCAAAGAGTGGACACACGTCTATACATGACCAATATTTCAATTATTTAATGATGTATTAATGCATTAATGATGTATTTAATGACATTACATTAAGAAAATGCAGAAAATTTGTTTTATTTACATTACTGCCTTTGTAGCTTTATAGAAGTAAATGTTATATTTCTCTGTAATGCTAATGCAGGCTAATCTCGTCTCAATGTCAGATGCATGAAAAAAGAAATTCAGATATCCGATTTCCCCATCGGTGCATCCTTAAAGTACAACTTCCCCAAACTGCCCACAAACGATGATACTACACAAACACAAATAAAATCTATTAAGAATTATTTTAAAATGCTGTACATCCATTTGTAACAATTTGTTAAAAGAATAACCGCTCACATATAATAAAAAACACATCATAATATAACATTGGTATTTCTTAAGCCCCCTCCCCAACCAACAAATCATAAACTAGGGAAAATTCTTAAGTGTTCTAATGCATTTTGGAAGAAAGCATTGATGTCTATAGAGCACTTCAACTGTCCCCAACACACAATGCACGTGCGCGCACACACAGACACAAATCCTCACACATCTATATGTACACAGCGTCTCGACTCTAAACTGTCCCCTTAGATGCCAACTAGCGAGGCTACGAACAGACAGAGAAAGAAGAGGGCAGTTTACACAGAGCGTCTGAAGTAAAAGCCCAGCTGTCCCTATAAATAAATACCAGGGAGACCTAGAAAACGCGCGCGCGCACACACCAAAACGCAGGAACAGCCAGTGGAGGGCTGAGCAACAGAGATCCTGCTCCAGATAAGTGGAGAGACAGAGAGACGAAGACACGACCCCGGGCTTTCGCTCCTCCTCCTTAAACCCCTTCTAGCAATCCCCACACATACACACACCAGCATCCCCCTGCTTTCCTCTCTGCCCCTCTCTATCTCTCTGCCTTCATCACATCCAAACACAGCTCCCTCTCTCGCTCTGCCGGTGCCAGAACACCATACAGCCTCAGTCTCGTGCCAAAGAAAGACAACACCTTCAAAGTAAGCAAATATACTGATATACAGCAAGCAAAATGCAGATGCGCATGGACGCGCACATACGCATCAACATCGAGTCTAATCACGCACATACACATTCATACACACAGGCGCGCGCGCATACACACACACACACACCGGTCAATATCAAGTCTAAGCACCTCACGTGCAGCTTAACGATACAACATCCAGCCGTGCATGCGAGTCTGGCGCGAGTATGTGGGTGCGCGCGTACGCGTGTGTGCGCGCCAGAGAGAGAGAGAGAAAGAGTGAGCGAGAGAAGGAGGTGGGTCAGGGCGCGAGGCGATGTTGTAGTTGATCCTGAGGCGGCGGAGTGGGTGGGTGCGCGTGTGTGTGTGTGTGTGTGTGTGTGAGTGAGTGAGAGAGAGAGAGAGAGAGAGAGAGAGAGAAAGAGAAACACAGCGTGTTAGAAGCGCCGAAATCCCTCTCTCGTGCAGACAGACGGAGCCAAGCGCGCACGCCCTCTGCTTCTTTCCTAACGCCGTATCCACGCGCCAACAGCCAAGAACTGGCAAAGTGCTTTACAGACGCGCGCAGGGCACGGGCAGAGAGAGAGAGAGAGAGAGAGAGAGAGAGAGAGAGAGAGAGAGAGAGAGAGAGAGAGAGAGACAGAGAGAGACAGACTTGCGCGCACCCAATCGCTTACTTAACTCTGCTTGTGTTGCCTTCCCTCTCTCCTCTCGTGGCTAGCCCGCACGTGCTCATACTCCACACCTCTCCATGCTCACACCGGTGGAAGGATACGAAGTGCACGAGGACGGTCAGGGAGGGAGGGAGACAGAAAGAGTGAGACGAGAGGGAGAGAGAACAGACAGTTAGGAGGCAGAGAGATAAACAGTGGGAAAGAAAGAGAAAGAAAGACAGAAAGAGTTAAAAAGAGAGAAAGCAGAAAAGTGTGACAGAGAGAGGGAAGAAAGACAGGGAAAGAAAGAAAAAGAAAGACAGGCAGAAAGAGAGACACTGAAACCAGAGAGAGAGAGAGAGAGACACTAGTCTCTTCAGCCAATATGGTTGACAGACAACATTTGGCAGCTATTACACAGAAATATGATTGTGTGTGTGTGTAAGCCCTGTGGTGTGACAGTGGTGTCCCACTCAGCGTGCATGTGTGGCGTGTGTGTTTGTGTGTGTTAAAAAGAGAGCAAGACAGAGGGCTACAAGTGTGTCTAGTAATAGAAAGAGACAGGGTACAAAGAAAGGGAGTAAAACAAAAAAGAGGGGGAGGGGAAGGAGAGAGAGAGAGAAAGAGAGAGAGAGCGAGGGCAGAGGGAGATGAGAAAGAAGATGACAGCAAAAAAGGGATTTTGGAGGAAGTGGGGATGCGCTAGTGCAAGAACAACAGAGAAAACAAACGCTAAATGGATGAAAGCATACAAGACCTGGCAGCACAACTGAGAGAGTAAAAGAAAAGATCATACTCGTCTCTCTCGCAGCACAAAAGATCACACCACACTTCCTACCTTCAACATTCGGCTGTGTTGCTTTTAGCCGGTCATGCACTAAAGCTGCAGTGAAAGCACATTTTCCGCACTTCTCTGTTACCACTCTTATTCGTCTTCTGAACACAATCAACAGGCTACATATTCAAGAAAGAGAGTGAGAGCTGTTTCCTGCTATCAGTAGTCACTTGGGGCTCCTGTGCTAGTACACAGTTATACATTTGGGTGATAAGTTAAATGAAAAGCAAACAAAATATCTTAGTAAGGTGTTGGGCCTCCACAAGCTACCAGAACAGCTTCAGCACACCTTGCCATAGATTCTACATGTCCGTGGAACTGTACTGGAGGGATGGAACACCATTCTTCCAAAAGATATTCCCTCAACTAATGTTTTGATGATGGGTGGAGAGCACAACTCAATTAGGTTGAGGATCTAGTGACTGCAAATCATAGCAAATTCATATTATTTACACACACACACACACACACACACACACCCACACCCACACACACACACCCCAAACCATCCAGTGACTTCATGCCCTCTGGACAGGTGCCCCATCAATATACCATCAGGTGGATCACAGTGATCAGTCAGAATAACTATTGATTTCCTGTTATCCTTCCCTCTAAGAGGACAAGCGGACTTAAACCACGCCAGCAAATGTTCATCTTTGCAGTTCAATATTGCACTAATGCAGAAGCATCACAGCTACTGAATTTGTGCTTTTAACCACAATTTCCAGCCCTATTTATAGATCTCTTTCCCACAGATCTAAATGCAGAAGTGACATTAGTCAGTAGTCTTACTAAAACAATAGTCAGTTGAGCAGTCTTTGTCACTAAAGCTCCTACCATCCGTGCCCAGATAATAAACCCGCTTGCCTGTTTCTCCACTCATTTATTCAGGATTTTCATTCAATGTGTCAATAATCTGTATATTGTCCCTTTTGCACACTATAAGCCCACTCAGTCCAAAGTAACAGACTAAAATCATGTTAAGGAGAAAAAAAAACAAAAAAAAAGAACTGAATCAAATACAATGGAGCAGCAACAAATGAGCCTTGGACCACCATACCCAATGCAAAGCTTCACCTAGAGGGATATAAAGCCCCCCAGCATTCCTCTCCAGCGCAGTGGAACTGTGTTCTCTGGATCAGCTGGAGTGATGCAGAACAGAATACGTGAGCAGTGCCGAGTGGCAGCAGAGCAGCTTGATTTTGCCCAGAGCACAGGCAGCTTTTTAGAAAAGATGGAGTATTGGTATTCTGCTGCAACTCGCACATGACTGCCATTCATACACAGCATTTGCGCTGCAGAACTGTTCAGCAGACCTACAACGATCACAGGAAAGATCTACAGACATAATACAGTCTCATATCGTCCACTGTGCCGCACAAATGACAGCATGCACATTTGTTTAACTTCAACTGTTTTCTGGCTTCTGATTGGGTCATAATTTCAAGCCTAAAGCTACCAAAAAAAGCCTGTGCAGCACAGAACGTTAAACTAGTTTTTTCTGTTTTAACGGCCATAAATTATATAGTTCATGAAGACATGTAATATCTCATCCATACGTTCCAAGACATAAAAGACATATCACAAGAAAAAAATTAGATGGAGCAGGTTCTCTCAGATGTGTGACAAAGAAGCAGGAAATAGAAAACCCGGAGCAGAGCCACAGCAGAATGATGACCGAACGCTTCAAGCATGGAGCGGAAACGTCTGCCGTTCCACTCACATACTCAGATACAGAACTACATCAATACCTGACCTCACTAATGCTCTTATGGCTGAATGCGATCAGATCTTCACAGCAGTGCTCCAACATCTAGTGCAAAGCCATCACAGAGAAGTAGAAGCTGTTACAGCAGCAAAAGAAGCAAACATCCTATTAATACCCTTGATGTCAGAAGAAACATTGGATGACTACTTACAAATGTTTAATGGCTTACAGATCACATTGCTCTGCACATAGTTCACTATTACTTTAATATATTTATTCTAGAAGTCATTTTTTTTCCTGACAAATATGACCAATGCATTAACCCTGCTTTCTTCTTCATACTTACATAGAAAGCAATATGATCGGAGTGTGGCAGGGCACATGTTCAGACTAGGGATGACAACGATATTGGAATCAAGTATGGGCTAGATATCATGCTCATTTACTTATAGAAAAAGAACCAATACCAATATTCAATACCACACAACACCAAGTCATGCAAGTCTTCATGCTGTGAATGAAGGTCTGCACACCTAGAGAAGTGTTTCCGACGTAGTGGCTGTTGGACGAGAAGTTGTCAGACACTAAACATTTTAAAAACAGTCTTGCCATATTTCTGCCAGGCATGCACTGTGCGATTTTAGCCTGTTTTAAAAAACACACAAACACAACCACATTCCCCAGTATTGGTGGAGACCATATCGTCCTACCCATGTACATCAACGCCTGGTTTTAGGTTCAGTGCGTAGTGTGGCACAAGTTAGCAAAGCTGCTGTAGCACAGTACTCTGGTGTGCAGCGTACTGTTTAAAATAAAACAGATTTACAGAAAACTGTTCACAGACAGATTTGTCTTCAGGCTCCATTTCATGTAGAATGTCTTTCAGACCGAGCGCTTTCGCATACAAACCGTAGGCTTTTGTCCATACACGATGGTGTATTCAAACATACAGTGAGCTGTCACTAAGGAACAAGATTTCTAAAATCTCAGTGTGTGCCTGGCTTTAGAGTACATTCAACTATAGCTCAGCCAGCCAAAAAGACTCCAACAAGACTAAAGCCGAAAGATGAGCTTCTCAGATTAGTCTCGGAATTGAGACAGATGAAGAGTGTGAGATCAAAACTACGAAATGTATTTTATTTACAGCTGCAAAAAAGTGCTCTTCCCGAAACAAACCCAACTCTTCTCTGTTGCAACACTACTCGATCAAAGGTAATTAATGTGACATAGCTAGCTAATGCACTTCACTGAAAATCAGTTGGACTTTAATGATTTGATTTTTTGAAATGCACTGCACTCATTTACCCCAAGGCCCAACGCCATTTCACCCCTTGCCCCTACCACTTAGCCATTACACCTTCATTTTGCACGTTCATGTCTCGGGGTAGGGTGTCGTGATTTTTGTTGAGATGGAGGGGTAGGGCTACATGGCCCTCCAAACAGAGGTTTTTCATAGGCAGACTCCAAACAGAGTGTTATGAGGGGAAAAGAAAAGAGAAGAAAAAAAAACAACAAACACACACAGCAAGATGGCCGCGAAAGCGACCAAAGAAACCCACAAAGTATGTGAGTATTTTCTGCATTAAAAAACTATGATAACCACTGTCTTATATTAGCTTAATGCCAAAATATTATGGTCCTTTTCTTCACAGCAAGCATAAAAATCACTAGTAGCATGCTTTCTGGACTACATAGAACTACCGAACGAAAGCCGTAAGGCATCTGTGTTTTACAGAATAGCTAATGACATTGGCAATAATAATGAGAATAACTTAATATTGTGGCAGAGGCCTAGAATGTGAAATAGAAGCTGAAACATGGTTAAACATTGTGTCGAGCTCTGGGAGACAAATTAGAGAAGTCAACGGTAAATTAATTCAGTACAGAATATTGCATAGATATTATTGGACACCTTCACGATTGTATAGAATAGGGCTTATAGATAATGATCTCTGTTGGAAATGCCAAAAGGAACAGGGTACGTTTGTACATTCTATATGGGAATGTGCATTTCTGCAACCTTTCTGGGAAGGAATATTGAATATGGAAAGTCATAACGGTTTGCCCACAGTTGTGTCTACTGGGCAATAGAGAGACTGTGACGAACTTAACCAAATGTGAATTCAAGACTGTTACTTCAGGCCTGGTATCAGCTGCAAGGATAATTTTGAGACATTGGAAATCATCTGAAAGAATGGGTGGATCTGTTGATGAACATATGTTAACTAGGATATCTGATCAGTATGGAAAAGATAGTAAGGTATGGGAAAATTTATGGTGTAATATGGCATTTGCTGTTTAGCTGGAAGGCACTTTTCACACCTGCATTTCTTGTCACATGATCTTATATTTTAATTATTATTATTTATTTTTTTCGTATCTATTGTTTGGGACTGTTTTACTGTCTAATCGAAGTGTGGAAATAAAAATCATAATTACAAAAAAACTAGTAGTATGCTGATGTCTCACTAGCTAGCTAGCTAGCTATATTTACTATTTCACCTTAAATGGTCTGTACTGCTGAGGTACCAGAATGTAACTACGGCACCATTCAAGGTGGAACAGGAAGAACAGAACAAGAAGCTAGTGAATAGCTGAGTTCAGCTTCATATCACTGAAGAATTAGGGGTGGGTGATAATAAATAGTTTTTGCATACTCCTTTTCTGAAGGCATATTATTCCCTAAATGTAACTAAAGCCCAGCAGTGAGGTTGCTGAACTTTAACTTCCTCTGCTATCACTGCAGATAGGCAAGGTCGCCTACAGAGCAGCGCTAGTAGCCTGTAAATGAAGCAATGCTCATTTTTATTTGAGGGTCCCATTTGATAGGGGTTTCAGTATTGGCAAGGACTGAAAAAATAAAAAAAAACAACAAATAAAAAAAACCATGTACTCATGCCCAGTCTGGAGAGGGGAAAAAAAATTCAGGTATCGATGCATCCCTAGTTCAGACATAACCTAGAACAGAATCAACAGGCTACATGCTGGAGAAAGGCAGTGCAAACTACAACCTGGACTATTGATCCACTCCACAGGGTGCACACAGACTCTTCTACCCTTCAAAGTGGGAGAAAAGAGGAAAGAGGTGCTTCACTTTTTACTGCGCACCATAAACATCTTCCTTTCTCTCCATTTGAAAGAAGATTTTTTTCTTCTAGACGTGTTCCTCAGTTTTTATTTCTCTGCCCTGTTCTCCCTTTTGCTTTCCTCCACCCCTCTCAGTCTGCACTCTTTCATTCCACATATACTCTCATTCCCTTTACTCTCCAGTGGACATAGAGCCGCTCATGGCTGCCTATACAGCCCTAACGGCAATCTACCTTTCAATTTCACCTACATAGAGAAAGACAGAGGGAGAGAAAAGTGGTGAATTCCACCAGTTTTTCAGAATTTCTGCATAATTTCAGTCATTATGATGCATTCGGAGCGGAAGTGGCACATTGCAGAGAAACTTACTCAGATTTCTTTACTTTGGTGGTGACAGGACTCAGGAGTTGGGATGTCTAGAATGCAAATATAATCATTTTATTTACAAACCAAAACCAGCAGTGAACCTACACGTCTACATATTTATATGTAATGATGAAGATGGTAAAAATGTAGATCTGAAAAAAAACTCTCAAAACTGTCATGAAACAATGTCTGAGGAAATGTGTGAAATATCTGTTGCAATTTGTTGGAAGCTTTTAGTGGCTTAAAACAGAAACATCTGCCCATCACCGTGGCTGTGAGCAATTCTAACTTTCTCTAGAATGGTGCATTTCAAATCAAACCACTCCGAATGACTTCTTGTTGGCATGTAAACGATATAATTATGCAGAAATTTTTAAAAATCTACATTAGATTTGGAAAAGCACTTTTCAAACATGCTCTGGATACTAATGTTATTATAACTTTGCCCTGGGTAACTTATGCTATATTGTTTTCTGGACACACAACATATCGCTGCTGTTGGAAGAAAAATTCGTATCTCCATTTTTGTAATTTTTCAGTTTTTGGCATAATTTGAAAATGCCTGTTGCTCTTTACATTGTGTGTAAATTTCATGAATGGAAAAGAAACGGCCCAAAATGAATTAGAAAAAGTCTGGTTCCATTGACTTACATTAAAAGTAAAGTAGGTTTTTTCCTTTTTCTGTCAAGTTGTCATTTTGGAGATGAGGTTTTCTTTTGACAATAGCTATATGTTTTACAGCTTCCCATTAATGTGAAATCGCAGAGCATCATAGTAGAATCATCTTATAGATGAATCCGCGACAGAATTGGTTTTATATAGGGATGTACCAATATGAGAATAGTGTCCAATGCAGATATTCAATATATCTGCCCAAACATTTATAAAATGCAGAAATTAGATTTAGATCTTCCTGAATTAGCATTAGAGATGTAAGTTTTTGATCTTATTGGTCAAATCTAAACATCTGTCCGATGCTGATTTAAAGTAAATATACGCTGATAAGTGATTCAGATATCATTGCACATCCATATTCTATTCTATTTCCTTTTAAAGAATCTCAACTTTTAAACAGTAGTGTAAAAGAACTAGAAGTAGGATGTGGTCTGCAGCTGCACATCATCCACCAGAGTACATGGAACGGCTGGAACAAGTCTGATATATAATGATTTGGAGTGCTGAATTAATACACTTACAGGTTTTAACCTGACATTAGATAGCTGGCAGCAGCTTAGCCAACATAAGCCTAATATGAGACATTATCTCTCTGGTGCAGCTTTAAAGCTTTGTTTACTTTCCAAGGTTGAAGTGGAACAAACCTGAATTTTGCCTGAACGTGACACAAATCAGATTTTTTTTTTCTGCGCTGTGTAGTCACAAAAATCAGTTTTCAAATGTCATTTGAAAGTATTTGTGCTCCTAGGCACAGTATTTATTCAATATAAGGCCATATCCTGTGTGTGATCATTATAAAATAGCAGTGATGTGTGAGCTGTTTCTTTATATGAAGATATTACTATAAATATTTCAGTATTAACATTTACAGGTCTGCCCCAAACAGCATTTTTGGAATAGATTTGAGTAGGCTACTTGAATGAGTACCTAAATACATGTTCTCATAAGTATTTCTTTTACAACAGTTCAAAATATCTACTATACTGTAAAATGAAGTGCAGAAGTTGATTTGAAGCATCTCTGACGTATGAACCGATGGGAAAAATAGTTTTTGTTCTAAAAGAATATTTTGCATTGCGTCATTAAAGGCATTTTTTGAACTCAATTAAACCAGTTAAATTACTTGTTACCACTAAAGTATGAGAGTGGTGCTTAGTGGGAGCAAAGCGGGGGACTAGAGAGACATGATTTTGCCCAGAGCAAGAGCAGGAGCTTTTTAAAAAAATTCAGAGCATCTGTTTTCTCACTCTCTAAAATCGCTGCAATCCTTCTACTGTGCTCTTCTACATGACATGAGTGATCCGCCACGGTGACTGCTACAGCCATTCATATATAGTGTTTGCACTGTGGATCTACACACTAAAATTCTCACATACTGCAACAAAGTTCTACATATTACACACAATTAGACTTTGCTGCGTGAATGATAAAGATCGTGTTAAAACGCATGTGCCCTCTACAGGCTTGTGATTGGGCCTTTGTTTCAAGCCTATAACTTCTGGAAAAAGCTTGTGTACAGAATGCTTTAGTTTTTGATTAATAATTTAATAATCTTTTGTTCATATCTTCAAGACACAAATATCATAAGAATGAATCATACAGTGCAGGTTTACTCTGCTGTGTGAACGAGGAAATGAAATGAAAAAACCTGGAGCAGAGTCAGAGCTGAGTGATTACAGAACCCTTTGAGCGAGGAGCAAAAGTGTCTGCTTCTCCTTTCCACTTACATGCTCTAGTAACCACATGAAGTCTTTTTTTCTTTTTTTAGGTTGACCTGAAACTTACTTTTTGCAGTGTACAGGGCAACGATGTATTCATAGTCAGGCTGAAGCCCAGCTGCTTGCACGTCATGTTTTGCTATGGTACAAAGCACGATTGTAGCCCTTTTGTTCAGTTACAGCTTTTACAATGCACATATCTAGCTGTGTAGTGCATTGTATACTTAATTGGAACTATAGCTTTATTCATCACTATCATTATATTAGGTTTAGTTTTATTATTTTTATTTATTTTATCAAGTTATTTTATTTGGCTAGTTCACTATATTCTGATGTTAAAAACTTACCATATTTTAACAATAAATATCCTGTCCAAAAGCCTGAGCTGAAGAAATTTACAGTGAAATAGGCTACAATTGTGGCTTAAAGACAAAAGTTTCCAAATAATACATACGGAAACAATTGAATATTCAAGTTATTCGGGTACACCTACTTTTTAATTACTTAATATTTGTCAGTGCGTGTACGTATCACTATCAGCATCTAACTTCTAATGTTACTTCAGTGCTAGTAGCAGATCTGCTCAGTAGTTAAGGAAATGGTATCTATCAAGCTGTCAGAAAACTTCGAGTACAATAATCCTGGCAATGAAAACTGCAGTTAGTTAACTGCCTAGCAAATAAGACATTTTGCAGGCTTAAAATGTTGCTGATTTTAAAAATGTGCAAATGCAGGCGAGTTCATGCTAATATGTTTATGCTAATGTCAGACACAGGTCACTTACAGAAAAAAGTAAACCATCAAGGCAGAAAGATTGAATCTGAGCAATAAGGCTGAGCGATAAGGCTTGTAATGTCAACATAAGATACCACACAGGTTACTGCATGCATACATTAAAAAATCTGAGAGATTATATATCAGAGGAGCTCAACCTGGGTCCAGAGTGCAGCACAGTCTAGAGATCTGCCCACTCTAATAAACGTGTTACTACTAAAAATGAACTGATGTGTTAAATCAAGTGTGTTTAACTGGAAAACTCTGCTGGACCCTGGCCCTCCAGGACCCGTGTTTAGATTCCCCGGATTGTACACTCCACACTGAAAATAAGACTAGACCATATGGCAGGCCCACTTCCATTAGGATGCACATCACAGACACAACAACATACAGAAATTGCATCTGCGCCAGATCACGTGACTTTGGCCTGCTGATGACTGTGCACGCAGAGCCTGTGAT
Organism: Colossoma macropomum; assembly: GCF_904425465.1. Taxonomy (NCBI): domain Eukaryota; kingdom Metazoa; phylum Chordata; class Actinopteri; order Characiformes; family Serrasalmidae; genus Colossoma; species Colossoma macropomum. The sequence continues at coordinate 6,765,734 of NW_023494801.1, read as the reverse complement.
TACACAACAGCACTGGCCCAGCTTTAAGCAGATGTCAGTGTCACTAAGGGATGAGGACAGACGTAAAGCTGAGCATCATGGTACTGCAACGTGGGAAGAATCAAACAGAAGAAGCGATGAGCCTGCCGACACGATGCTCTCTGTATTCAACACAGCAACCAAAAGACCAAACAGCATGAATGAAGCCTATGTAGGAGACTTCTAAGGGAGAACAATCACTTTATCCATGCTGCTGTTTCAAACTGCGGCACTAAAAAAACAATGGTAGAATCTCAAATAGCTCCCTGTACAACATACCCAAGACCTAGCACAAAAAAACACAGACTAAATAGTAGGGCCACAACAGCAGACCATTAGAAGTTCATTCATTAGTACATAGCAGTATGTAAAGCATAGTAGTATCTAGTTTTAGATATAGCCCATGGGCCTGATTCTCAAAGCACTTAGGACAGTCATAACCCAATAGGCACATAGTATCTTTCCACAAGCGGCTGCTCCAGCGTTTATGAATATATTTCGGGCACCACTTTGTCACATCACTACTTATCTGTGAGCATGTTTGTAGTAAAATGTAGGACCACCTCAGAGAAGTCCTAGTAGAATAAAACATATTTATGATGTTTCAACATCATGAAGAGAGCATTCTCAGTTATTGTAAACTGCCCTGAAATCAACTGACCACCAAAACTAGTAGAGGATGACAAATTTAGCCTACAATAATATTGACTTTTCTGATTAAAAGAAGAAAAAATAGATTAAAGATTTTTTTCTGAATTTTTTTAAACAAAGTTAAATTCATCGAAGTTAACAGTGATTGATATGAACTGTCTTAATACTTACCTTCAGTTAACCAATAAGATATAATAAAACTTGGTCAATTCACTTATCTGAAACTTCGCGATTTAACTGTACCCTAGAGAAGTTCTCGCCAGCTTTTTCCCCTCCCTTTATTTATGCATTTATATGGAGTAAAACAATCAGGCATTGATGTTACAAATATGCATATATAAAACAAATAATATAAAATATAAACATTGTTTCAACTAGGTATGTACCAGGTGCACTTCCTCAACCTCTTTCCATTGGCTGTGTGCATATTGAAATGCTATCAATCACTGGTAGCACCATCCCATTAAAGCAGTGGTCACCAACCCTCCACTTGCAGATCTATTTTACCGCAGGGTTAGTTCCAACCTGCATCTAACATCCTGCCCCCATGACCTAACATCAATGCACTGGTGACCACTGCATTATGTCCTGTCCCTATCTAGAGAAGGAGGCATGCGCAAGGTCGCTAATCGGTCACAGAATCGTCCTAGGTTACGAAAGTCTTCAGGCTGTCCTTAGTAGCTGACAAACCAAGTACTTAAGTGTACTCCCGCTCTAACATTCCCACTTCAACTCAAGAAAGGTTTGTTAATTAGCTCATATGTTGGATCAGATGTGGTACAGTAGGCAAAACCAACCAAAGTATGCAAGGCAGGGGGCCTCCAGGCCACTTTGTCGGTCAAGACTTAAATTCTACCTTCAAGTAGTGCACTATATGTCTAATAGAGAGCCATTTATGTTCTAGCATAAACTGATGGACTCCCTAACACCGAGTGCACTTTTTGAGTGGAGAAACTATTTTTATGACCAGTACACTACTAGGGGAGAAGGGAGCCAATTGAGATTCAGAACAGTATCGGGCTGGAAACAACTGCTAGGCCTTTATTGTGCACTGCGTACAGTACTGTGCAAAAGCAAATTGCACCTAAGTAAACTGTTTAAAACCACTTCTTAGCAGTAAGTCTGCTTTTATCTGTAAAAACACAATCACATAAAAATAAACAAACATTAATACAGTAAAAAGAAATAGTTTACATACTTTTAAAAAGATACAACAAAGGTTAAGTTCTAGATTCCTCCTGGTCACCCCAGCAGTTTTGTTCAAATCCACCACAAACACATCTAATTGAATTAAACGAAGTATCGATAATACAAACCAGGTATTGGAAGAGGACTACAATTAACACCAGGCTGCTAAGATGAGAGATTTGGAATATATATAATGAAAATATCAAATCACTACTTATTGTATTAATGTTATCCATATTTATTGTATTGTTTGTGGAAGTTTTTTGTGCAAATAAAATTAATAATAAATGCGGCCCAATTAAACAGTTTTTTGAAATACATCAGTTTCACAAGCCTTTCACACAGTACTGCAGTTCATAACTTAGTGCACTATTTTGGTGTAGAAGCCATTATGTCCAACCTCAGTCCATTGCTCCAAAAAAAGCATAGGGCAAGTGTTCAAGTACACAAGCATGCAGTAGGTAAGCCTTATATCACACAAAAACAAATTAGCATAATTGTGGGCTGTTTCATTTTACACCCATTCGAAACTGGTTGGATGCTTTAATAAAAACAAATTAAAATGCAAAGCAACTTGACTGACTGTCAGAAAAAGATAAACTCCTGGTCTTTGAAATTCATACTTTGTACACTATTTTGAAGGTTTACATGAAACTGTAAGGAGTAGAACTACAGAAAGGAATGTGACAAACTGAAAAGCAATCACCACAGTGGAAAAAATGTGAAATGCAATGCCCACAACATTACTTTTCAATAGTGACAAGCAGAATACATGCCAAAATGAAAAACAATACCTCCCTTACATTTTCACTTCACTTGATCTCTTCACTACAAAAAACACACCACATGAGGATTTGCATGTAAAAAATAAGATGCTAAACAATCCACCTTGAAATGTAATGAAGGCACAGCTATGTTGCTTTCAACCGTGCAGTACTTTTTAACAGATTTGCCTCATTGAAATGCAATCATGGCAGAGAAAACAGTGAAATACAATAGACCACATTACTTTTCCATCTGTGACATGTTGAAACAGTGCCAAAATGAAAAACAAAACCTCAGCTACAATGTTTTCCTGTTGCTTGACCTCTTTTTTGCCTCACGGAAATGCAACCAAAACAGTGAAATGCGAGGCACACGAGATATTGCATTTAAACACTAATATGCAGATATGTGTCAAAAAGAAAAGCAAAGGATCAATTACAATGGAAAGCAGTACAGCCGTGTCTTTGTTTCAAGTGCAAATGCAAATCCCAATGTATTGTTTTTTTTTTTTTTCAGTAAAGAGGCAAAGCAAAGAGAAAACAATGTAACAGAGCTGTTCTGTTTCATTTTGCCACTCCACTATTGAGAAGTCCCAGATAGCAAGCGCATATCTGCTGGTTGGCATCCCGCTGACTGTTTGCCACTGCTGGTTCACCCCCGGACGACCCAGATTACTGTCCTGCATACAAGCTCTAACTAGTTTTTAATCTCCTCAGATTTTTTAAATGCACAGAGCCTTTGATTTTGGAAAATAGACTAAGACAAATATTACAAACAATTGAGAGGACAATGACTAGGCCGAATATAAAAAGATTTCATAGAAAATGTTGCTGACACTGAAGAAAGGAAGGAAAAATAAGTAGATTGGACTGCGAGTGGAAAATGAGCAATGATAAATGAAAATTTGTCTAATACTCTGCGTAACCACTGGTGGGCCGCCCAGAAAACACTGAGCAAAATGCCAGTGGACACCAGCTTTGCCATCAGCAGGCCAACAGTGGACCACTATCCTCATGCTATCGGGGTAATAATGTCAAGTGTGCATCCTTGCCGGAAAAAGATCATCAAAACCATTAGTACTGAACCCTAGTGGTTTTGCTTTCTAATGGGAATTAGTTTAACGGTTACCGTTAGAGATCACTAGTTACCTGCAGGATACCTTTGGATCCCAATGGGATACCATCAAATGCATCTGGAGTCAGTCCCAGAACACCTGTTAAACTAGGGGTGCCCAATCCTGGTCCTGGAGATCTACCACCCTGCACAGCTTACTTCCACCTCTAAACACACCTGATCCTATTAATTATGGCCTTCATGAGAGTCTGAATATGAGAGCCAGGTGTGTCGGATCTAAACCCTCCTGGGTGGAAGAGCTCCAAGACAAGGACTGAACACCCAGTAGAGTCCCTTTCACTGTTGTATCAACCCATCATGAAAACACAAAATACCATTAGAGACTATTTAACATCACCAGGTACCAACAGAAATTCTTAATGGTCTCTATGATGTTTTTCAACAGGGCCTTCATTTTAGGTTTTTTTACTGCAGTTCCTCTCCATAAGTGATTTTTTTTACTTTTGGAAAAGTAAAGGAGTAAACGCAGATACAAATATTCAACTTGTTAAGTACAAACCTTCCAATAAATACAATACTTACGCACAAATCCTCGAGTATTTTCCACACCCGCTAGTTTTTACAACGTTCACAAAATGGCGGAAGCTGCTTCAGGGAGAGAGAAACACAAACGCACGATACAAAAACAACGAAAAAGCAACAAACAAAACCCAACGAGAGATATTTTCGTAGGGAAAGAAACCAGTGAGATAAACTCAAAATGCCAAAAAGGCGAGAGAAAAAAGGAAAGGGGGGGAAAAGGCCCAACAGGTGAATGACCGTATTAATCAAACGTTACAAGATGGCGGCTAATCGTTTCCAATGGCGCCAATTATGTCAACAAGCAGCAATTAAGGTTACCCCAGCCGGAGTCCAGAACTCTGAAGCTGGGAATCAGTTTCTACAGCCACTTTCTGTTATTTCATAGAGGAATTAGTAATATGTGGTTTCTTTACATGAGTTGAAATTAAGAGTAGAGGAGAGGAGAGGAGACTCCACCTGTCTGTCTGGAGCTGGTTACATGGAGCAGAGCTGAAAAGTCCCAACCAAACCCGAATTACCCAAAACGCTGACAAAAACGTTTTGTGCTGTGATGTCATGACGCAGCCGCCCATGATGAGTAGGTGTCGCCCCCTAGCGGCCGAAACACGCCCTGCAGTGGCTTCCTCAGTGACCCTGGATGCCATTAGCCCTGTAGATGAGAACAGGTGTGGAGATCCTGGAAGTTAAAAGTTCCTGTTCCACACATTAAAATGCATATTCAGTAAGAGTACATTCAGAAAGTATATCTTAAAAATCTATCATTTTATGTCAGACTCTAGATGCCATGATTCTAAATCTGCTGGACCAGTCCAGTCTAGAAAATTTTTTAAATGCATTTATTCATTTTGTTCACAGCTGCGGGGCAAAATGCTAACATTTTCAGATGAAAGGGAGAGTCCACATAGTTGTCAAAATTTAAGCGTAATTCAATGGTTAAGATGTAAACAAAGTCATTCAGAGTGGTTTAGTGTGAAATGGTCCATTTTGGAGAAACTATAGTCAGATTTGTTTACAGTGGTCGTGATAGGAACCAAACGTCTTAAGTGTTTATGCCTCTAAAAGATCCCTGACAGAAATTCTTACGTAAAATGGTTACAGATGAGGTGCCTGATGTCCGTTTTAGGATAGTTTTGAGAAGGTTTTGGCCTAAAACTGTTACATATAAAACATCGGAAGACGTGTAGGTTTATTTGGTGGTTTTGTATAGTTAATAAAATGGCCATATTTATGTTGTAGCCTTTGCACCCTCCAGTTCCTCCACCACTGTAAAGAAATTAAAGTCAGTAAGTTTCTCTGTAATACATTTTTCACATCACATTGGTCTATGATGTGAAAAAATGTTTACATCTCCATGACTGAATAATCAAGAAATGTTGAAACGGTGGAATTCCCCTTTAAGAGATTCTGCAGTTTCACTTGAAACATAATGACACTAAACATGGTGGTGAAGGTTGAAGATTTTTTTCTGTTTAGTTTATTTAATTCAGGTTATGACATTACCACATAAGTAAGTGTTTCTCAGCTCTGAACTGGACTACATAGAGAACATGAGAAACCTGACACATTCAAGACCCTCCTGCCTCGGTCTTAGACCCACTTTTCAAATATTTTCTCTTATATCAGGCCTGCGAGCATCTCTGTGGATTGCTTTGATATTCCTGACAGCCGCAAGGCCTTCCAGCCTGCTAATGATTTAATGAGGCATCTCTGGCAGGGTCCCTATGCCTCTTCAGCTGGGCTAATGAGTGCAGTTTAAACACAGATTAGCCCTTCTCTGGGTCTCACACGAGACCGAATACATTCTTCTAAGATGGAGATTCTGAAACATGCTGCCTGGATTAGGGTTTGATCCTTTCTGTCCGGGCCTGGATCCTCTGTTGTGCTCCAAGGTGCAAAACGAGGTTGAAGGATGGCGTCGCCACACAACTACAATGTCTGTTATAAATCTGTACATAAATTAAAATGAGAAACTGTGTCACTGCATGCAGTCATTGCAAATGGCTAGAGAGTAACACAGCAAAAGATCTACAGAACAGTTCAGTAAGGACATGTTAATTTCATACCTGTGGTTCTGTGGATCTGAACCCCCCACAAAAATTACCCTTAATGAATAAAAAAATTATGTTAAAAATGTTAATTAATTAAGGATTAATGGTTTAAAGTTGGAAATAGTGGAAATGGTTACCCATGAGTCATGGGTGTGTAGTTTTGTTGAGAACAAAATGGTCAAAAAAAATCCCTGCCACATGTCTGAGACTTTGTTTCACAATATTTATAATTAAATATAATCTTTAAGCATAACTACTGTTTTACTATCATTACATTACATGGAAAACATGAATATATATATATGTACAAACACACACACCATCTACACTGCTTATCCTTCTGGGTCGCGGGGAGATGCTGGAGCCCATCCCAGCTGTCATTGGGTGCAAGGCAGGATACACCCTGGATAGGTCTATGTATGTATATATATATATATATATATATATATATATATATATACATACATATATATATATATATATATATATATATATATATATATATATGTATATATATATATATATATATATATATGTATGTATGTATATATAAAAATAAATATATATATATATATATATATATATTTTTTTTTATCTATATAGATAGATAGATAGATGAAAGTAAATCATAATAAAACAGCATATCATCCCAATCCGAAAAACTAAACAAAACATTTAGCTCCATTTTTTTCTATTTTTTTTATTTTCCTACATAATAGTAGCTGTCTTTTTCATCATGGCAAAATTCTATGTTGAACTGTTGAACAGAAATGGTCCAAAATTTCTTGTAAAAAAATCTCCTTACATTGACTTACATCAAAACTAAAGGATGTTTTTGCCTTCTCCTGTAAAGTTACCATTTAAGAGATACTTCAGCCGATCATGTGGTGCGGTGCAATGCACGAAATTACACAGACACAGGATTAATTGAGTCAAGGGCTTCAGTTAGTATTCACATCAAACATCAGATTGGAAAAAAAAACGTGATCTAAGTGACTTTGCCCAAGGGTTGCCACACATGCAGGGTGGCAAGAACAATGAAGACTGCTTTGCATTTTCTGGAACTCATTATTTGCTTAGTTCAGATTAGCCTCAACACAGGGACAGTTATTTGGGGAAGGTGCACTGCTGGTGATGTTTAGGCAATAAAGCGATAACTGAGAAGATTACGTTCTGTAGCTGACTGCTGACTACTATTTACCCTACACCGAATTGTGAGCATAGCTACCCAACCACTGAATTAAGCAAAAAATTAAGCCAGGAATTTTACAGGGCTGAGGTGGCAACCCTACTTTGACCGTGGCATGGTTGTTGGTGCCAGATGGAGTGGTCTAAGTAATTCAGAAACTGCTGACCTCCTGAGATTTTTACACATAACAGTCTCTAGATTTTACACAGCATTGCATCCACATCCACTGAGCGGCAGTTCTGTGGGTGGAAATGCCTGATTGATGAGAGAGGTCAGAGGAGAATGGCCTGACTCTCTGATCATGTGACACATCGAATCTTGATGTAGATGGGCTATAAGAGCAGAAGACCACATCAGGTTTTACTCTTATGAATATGCAAATGACAGAGTCAGCGTTCTGCCTGGTTCAGGCTGGTGGTGCTGGTACAGTGGTGGTGGGGAATGGAGGGTTTGTTTTGGCGTGTAAATGGTCATGTATTACCAACCAAGTATCATTTGAATGCTACAACCTGTCTGAGTATTGTTGCTGACTCTTTGTGTCTCTTTATGGCCACAATTTAGAAATGATGTTCCTAATAAAGTGGCTGGTCAACATATATATTAGGATATGTAAGAATAGCATGGTATTCATGACTCATCAATAAGTAGCAAGGGGTCCAATCAAGATGTTAACACGATGCCTGTAGATACCCCACTGGTGGACTGTCATGTTAACAATCCTAACAAACCTACATTCATTCAAAAGCGCTATCGTTTTACTGATCCCTTTGTACCTCAGAGACTCTGCAAAGCCTGTCAAAAATATCACTGAGATACAAGGTGGAAAAAAATGAACAATCTGAATTCACAGCCCACCTCTGCCATCTGGCACCACTTCAGAAGAGTTTATCTCCGCCTACCACTCTTGAAGTTCCCCCAGAACACTCCAAACTTCAGAGAAAAACACTCTCTCCTTCAGTCTACAGCTCTACCCATGGGGCCAGGCGCGTAACCGAAAGGACAAAACAGGCAGAGCGGAGAGGAGACGTGACATTTTATCAAATCATTAATAAAAGAGAGACGCCCTGATACGCTTGTGAAGATTGAATAAGTAATTACACTTTCATAACTTCATAATGACTTAGGGGGAATAAGCTTCAACCAGAGATAATTAGGACACACAATGACTTTGGGGAGGGAGGGGTAGGGGGGATCAAGAGAGAAAAAAGGAATGAGAGTGTCAGAGACGGTGGAAAATAGATAGGAGAGAAAGAAAAAGAGATGTGGATGTTAGAGAATATGAAATTTCACACCGTGAAATCCACCATAACACCCTTTACTCAACAAATGCACCAGCATGGCAAGATTTCAAGATTGAAATATCCCTTCCCGTATTTTATTTTTTCTTTTGAGCTCCCTTTGTGATGTCGGTGTGGGTTTATGTACCAAAAGCAGTCCTAATTCATTTTAACATTACCATTTACTGTAGGGCAATATTCATAAGGCTATATGTCACTAAACCTTCATAAACAAACATTTTTAACTTCTTATTCCAAAAGGCTTAATTTATCATATAAAGGTTACATTTGCCAACTCTGATGTCAAGGTGACAATGACAGCTAAGTAAGGTGTCATTGATTTATTTGTGACATTACGTTGTGTTATGAAACATTTTGGGGTTAAATGACAGACTTTGTAGCTCACTGTATGACACAATAACATAGTGCTGATAATATGGCATACATTATATGGCCAAATGTTTCACACCTGTATATTGTTGGACAAGCATTCCAAAACCATGTGCATTAATATGAAGTTGGCCCCTCCTTAACAGCCTCCACTCTTCTGCAAAGCCTTTCCACAAGATGTTACGTGTGTCTGTGGGAATTTGTGAGGTCAGACACTGATGTTGGACAAGAAGTGTTGACCTTCCAAATCATCCCAAAGATGTTCAGTGGGGTTGAGGTCAGGGCTTTGTGCAATCCTTCCTCACTTTGTGCACAGGGAACAGGAAAGGGCCTTCCCCAAACACAAAGTTAGAAGGATGTAATTGTCTAAAATGTCTTTGTACACATTAACATAACCCTTCACCGGAACTATAGGGCCCAAACCCTGCAAAACAGCCCCAGACCATAAAACCTCCTCCACCAAACTTTACTGTTGGCACTATGCATTCTAGTAGGGAGCGTTCTCCTGGTGTCCACCAAACCCAGATGTGTCTATCAACCTGCCAGATAAGTAAAGTGTGCTCCAGAGTCCAGTGATGGCATACTTCACACCACTCCAGTCGACACCTGGTATTGCACATAGTTATCTTTGGCTTGTGTGCAGCTGCTCAGCCAATGGACACCATTTCATGAAACTCCCGACACACAGTTCTTGTGCTGATGTTGCTTACAGAGGCAGTTTGGAACTCTAGTGAGTGATACAACAGAGGGTATGCAATTTTTACATTATCCAGCACTCAGCGCCCCGACTCTGGAATTTGCTTGGTGGCTGAGCTGGTGTTGCTCCTAGATACATCCTTTTTCACTATAATAGCGCTTACAATAGACCATGGTCTAGCAAGGCTGAAATTTTAGAAACTGACTGGTGGCAAAGGTGGTATCATATGACAGTGCCATGTTAAAAGTCACTGAGCGCTACAGTACAATCCATTCCACTGCCCATGTTTGTCTATGGAGATTGCATGGCTATGTGATTGATTTTACCCACCTTTTAGCAATGGGTGTGGCTGACACCTGAACTCTTGACATATAGTGACATATAGTGTCACCAAGTCAGGCTGGTTGAACAAAAGTGAGCATTTTCTGTGTCCCTTAGGTAAGGCAAGTTTCATTTTACCACGTAAGGCCAGAGTATTCTGACACAACAAAGTTGAACAAACACTAACATGGCACTGTTTGCAGTTGTTTTTAAAAAGTTCAGGAAACTCACAAGCAAAATGAACTAGAGTGAATAGGAAGAGAATATACCAGAATCTTTCAACAACTACACAGTTGTGGTTGTGTTTAAAAGATTTTGGCTTTGGTATGTCATCAGAATTATGTTACTGTGATATTACTCATATTATTCATTGTGCCCTGTATTGCGCCTCACTCACAGAGCAATCTGGGTTAAAAGACTCCTTGTGAATTTAATATGAATTGGCAGATTGTATGTTAATGTTTTGGTTTATGCGACATCACAAACTCAATACTGGCTGTTTTTTGCAGCTTAATTTCCATTTACAGACTGGGCAGTGAATGCTAGGTTGGAACTTTAACAGGGTGTACATACTACATCAATCTTTTTCAATAAGGTGAAGAAAAAACATGTTTTTTTTTTTTTCCATGATATATGCCCTTTAACAATGGTAGCAAATCCCATTACCGAAGCCATTCTACTGGCGTCTCTAAAAAAACTACTTTAAAAGCTTCACGACTGGATCAAGCTGCCAGACATTTGTCTTGAGTGCTGCTTTAAATTCAAGAGTGCTGGATGTGGCATTCTCAGACAACCCACACAACACAGTTTAATTTCTTTTCCTTTATCACCATCTGAAAACATGTAGCCCATTGGTCTTGTTTGACTAACTGGCTGGTTGTTAATGATTACAAAACAGCGATGTGATACTGACCTTTGCCCGTTGAAACACAGATGTTTTCTTTCAAATTGAACAGTTGCGGCCTGCTGAATGGGAAAGTTATTTTTATGATAATGAGACTGAAGAAAACCCGCCAGAACTAGACACAACTCTGTCAGGTTTTTATTCATCATCTTTTTTTAGATGATGTTCTATGATTATATACATATCTTACAAAACCACTTACAATATACAAACTGAACAAAAGAAAGTTGAAGACTGTGGGACAGTGTATTTCCATAGTAACGGCAGAAGTTTGATAGCGTCAGGAGCTGCATTACTCAACAGGCAACTCTCCTAGTAGCTCATCAAGATCATCTGCAAGACACACAGACAGGTAAATATGCATCAGAAATGATTATATAGTCAGTATAAAATATGTCAAAGATACCAATATTCTGTACATTTTTATAGCTTCTTGTATTATACAGCCAATTGACAAATCAAATGGAAAAAACCCCATGTGTCTTAGTATGGTGTTGGGCTACTACAAGCAACCAGAACAAAGCTGCGCCTTGTCAGATTCCAAAAGTCTGTAGAACGGTACTGGAAGGATGGAACACCATTTTTCCAAAATATATTCCCCTTAGTTGGTGTTTTAATAATGGTGGCAGTGGAGAGCACTAACACATCAGTCTAAAATCTCCCACAGCTGTTCAACTAGGTTAAAATCTGGTGACTCAAGTCCATAGCATATGATTCACATCGTTTTCATACTCATCTAACCATTCAGTAATCAGTTAGAATAACTTTGTATTGATTAGGATAACTTTATGTTGATGGGGTACAAGTGGACCCAAACCACGCCAGCAAAATGCCCCTCCTCTGTATGACAGAGCCACACGACCCTGTAGAGAACATGTGAAGGATGACTCATCTGATTTCATTCCACATACCTGTAAGACCAGTGGCTGTGGTTTCTGCACCACTGAACTGTCAGACATGTATTTCTTTTTGTAATGAGGGGTTTAAGAACTGCAGCCCTACCATAATATCCCTCTCTGTGAACAGATTGCTCTTGCAGACAGTCAGATCATGCCCTGCAATGACATTCTCGATCACCTAACAGCTCGTCCTAGCTGCTCCTTTCTCTTTCCTTACATATCAATGTGTGCAATCGACCACAATTTCCAACTCATGTTTTTCCCACTGATCTAAATGCAACTGTCACTTTAGTCACTGTTCCTATTAAGACACTAGCCACGCTTGGTGACTGAAATCCCTGCCATCTGTGCCTCAACAATAAACCATCATTCAATCTTTTACCCTTGTCATCTTGATCCAGAATCAAGGTCAGCTGGGCCTGCTCAGTATATTAAAGCCACAGAGCATGGTTGGATGTAAAAGAACTTAGCTGTATCATGCTGTACACCTGCCTGGAAGCATCTGAACTCGTCATGGTTCTTCACTCATTTGTCCAGGTTTTTCCTTTTCTTTTGATGCTAAAGACTCTGCACTTTCCTTCAGGATTACTTAAGTTCCTAACTCTCCATCTATCCATATAGTGATAAATAAGGACTTAATCCTCACACATATCATTTAATCAAAGCACTGGAGTCATATCCAGCACCGCAGGAGAGAAACACAATGTTTTTATGAACATCTTCTCAGTTTGTGATGTGAACAGAGCTGGGCCTGCACGAATTATAGCCTGATTTTGACCTCAAACTTCAGACGAAAGTTCTGAAGACAATCTGAAGTGATTTTCCAGGTTGGTATCGCCATTGGAAAGAACTGACTGCGCAGATAATCTGGTAGTATGAGAAGGGAAATGAGTCAAACTTTGTCTTTTGGAATGAGCTCCAGAGTGATGAGAGGCCCTCTGGTATTGTCAAACGTTACATTTCTACTTTCTCACAATTATCCAAATCAAAACACTAATTAAACGAGCAGGTATATTTTCAGTTTGGGATACAATATGCTCAATTTCTTGATGGTGCTGAAACTTATCACCATACCTGATCCCCACAGGGCCTCCTCTGTGGCCTCTGGCCCTGAAGGCTGGACCACCATGTTAGCAGAAGATGCAGGGTTAGCTGGGTTGGCGCTCTGATCTCCCTCTTCCTCATCATCGTCATAATGCAGCTCCATCTGAGACACAGGGACCCCTATGGGCCTAGAGGACTCACACTGTGGCAATCCAACAGCATCCTAGACATACATACAACAAAGAAAAACACTGCTGAAGAAGTGGTGTTTTCAGTACTGGAGCACGACACTGACATGAAAGTAAGGCAGGGCGAGATTGCAAAACACATAAAATCATGAAAAAAATCCACGACTGCTGAAGTGCGAACAGGCAAAATACACCTGCGAAACAGTACTGCCAGCTGAAATCTAATAAAATTTAAAGATTTTTTTTTTCCAAACATTAAGTTTTCATAAACTAAGAAGGAACAGGATGAAAGATCAAACAGGTGTTAGAAATCAAGTAAAATAATAGCATAATGGGCTGACATTCGTGGACCTAGCATGGAGTTTGTGTTATTTACAGACACTCTACAAATGATGCAAACATAGATCTAAATCTTTTTTTTGGATCCATGCAAGCGCTGACGTTGTGTAAAATGTAAACAAAAGCAGAATGCAATGATTTGCAAATCATTTAATATATTCATATATTAATATAAATCATATATTAAATTCACAAAAATTTTAACGTTAAAACCGAGAATTTCTTTTGTTTTTTGAAAAATATATGCCCATTTTGAATTTGATGCCTGCAATGTGTTTCAAAAAAGACAGGAGCAACAAAGTAAAGACAGGGAGGCGTTCACCACTCTGTGTAAGACTGCGTTAAATAGCAAAGAATTTGGGGAATTCATCATCATCTCGGAACATAGTATCATTAAAAGATTCAGAGAATCAGGAGAAATCTGTGCATGCGAGGGACAAGGCCAAAAACCAATATTGGCTGGCTGAGATGTTCCATACCTCAGGTGGCACTGCGTTAAAATACACAATATTGTACTGGAAATCATTGCCTGGGCTCAGGAACACTTCCAAAAACCACTGTACGTGAACAAAGTTTGTCACTACATCCATAAATTCAAGTTAAAACTCTACCATTCAAAGAAGAAACCATATATAAACAGGATCCAGAAACACCCACTGGAGTGACATTAATGCTGAATGATTTATGCAGGTTTTGGAGCGACATATGCTGCCTTCCAGACGATGTCTTTCAGGGAAGGCCTTGGATTATTTCAGCAAAACAATTCCAAACCACATTCTGCACGTATTACAACAGCATGGCTCTGTTTTAAAAGAGTCTGGGTGCTAAATTGGTTTGCCTGCAGTCCAGTCCTGTTACCCACTGAAAGCATTTGCCGCATTATGAATAAAAAAATATGACAAAAGAGACCCCATACTGTTGAGTGGCTGAAATCCTATATTTAAAAGAATGGAACATTTTCACTTTCAAAACTACAGCAATTGGTCTTTTCAGTTCACAAACACTTGGAGTATTATTAGAAGAAGGGGTGATGCAACACTGCCCCTGTCCTAACAATTCTGAAACACGTTGCTGCCATCAAATTCAAAATAGGCATATATTTTTCAAAAAAACAATACAATTTCTCAGTTTCAACATTTGATATGCTGTCTTTCTACTATTTTCAATTAAATACAGAGTTTAAATGATTTGCATCATTGCATTCTGTTTTTATTTACATTTTGCACAGCGCCCCAACGTTTTTGGAAACAAGGTTGTACTTAGAAAAACATATTGTGATGCAATTAATCAATAAGTCATATAGTGACATTGCCCACCCCCACATTAAATTATTGAAACTCATAAATAAACAAAAATATAAATTAAACACTGCCACATACCAGCACTGGCTGTGCAAGCTGGGAGGAGGAGGGGAGGGCTCCATCAGGTGGGTAGATTTTGAGCAAATTGTTGGGAGTAACATTCAGGTAGTGGTTCCGGTGAGAAGGTGAGAACACACCCACCTGTGCAGAGAGAGAAAAGCATTAAAGAGGGATCTAAAGTCGCTCAACAATCCCTCTCCATTATAGATAAACAGAATTCACAAACATGTGTCTAACACCAGCTTTGAATTAGAATTTAATCACACTAAAATGAAACTGGGTGCAATTTTAACCAATATTTTTCTTTCAACTGTGCTTTAGTTTGGCCGCTACATAAACATGCAGAACTCGCTATCTTTTCTTTCTCTGTAGTGCTCTGCACTGCAATGGCAAAATATTTTTAAAGCAATAAACCCTGCAGACTGTGTCTACTGTGGCTAGTCTGCTCCGGCACTGCACCAGTCTGATTTCAAAAATGAAATACTGTCTAAATGTCTGAATGTAGAAGCTAAGGGAAAATGTAAACGCGCTGTGTCATGTTTGAATGATGACCCGATTTCCACAATCGCATCACGGTGATTGCATGTTAAGGCAAAAAAGCGTAAAAAAGGTCATGCTTTAATGCTGAAAAGTGAAAATGTCAGCACGGGACAATTCTGGTTTGCAGCATTTAGGTACAGTAATGCTATCTTGGCTGAATATTGCAGCAATGTTACAGCAATGGTACCTGTTTTGTTCGCTGCAGTCAGTCATGCGGTATGTCTCTGCTCGCTACAGGTGGGCGTTTCTATGTTGTTATGGAAAAAAACTTCCGTATTGAACCTATCTGAGGCAGCAAGCAATCTAATAAGCTATTTGCTGTTGAGCAAATGAGACCAAAATAAACGTACGCTTTATATGCTTTTATAATTTTCAGAATGCATTAGTCATCCCTTAAAGCTAGTAAGCTCACTCCACCACACTAGCAAGCAGTCTAACTTAGCAAGTAACCTTCAAACTCCATGTAGTTTAAATTTTGCCTTCCTTATCCAGTCGAATGTCTTACCTTCCAAATCTTCACTGTCAGTTTTGTCTGTATGAAACCAAACATGATTATTATGTGAAACTGTCATGGATTCAAAGACGAAAAAGAGATCCACTCCAAACTGTTGCCACAAAATTGGAAGCATATAACTGTCTAAAATGACTTTTTATGCTGTAGCATTAACGTTACCCTTTACTGGAACTAAGGTGCCCAAACCCTAAAAACAGCCCCAGATCATTATCCCTCCTCCACCAAACGTTTCTGTTGGCACTATGCATTTCGGTAGGTAACATTCTCCTGGTATCCACTAAACCTATACTCGCCCATCAGACTGCCAGATAGTAGGATTCACCACTCCAGAGAACAGGTTTCCACTGCTCCACAGTCCAGTAGCAGCATACTTCACTGACACTTGGCATTGTGCATTTTGATCTTAGGTTTGTTGTGCAGCTGCTCAGCCATTGAAAACCACTTCATGAGGCCTCTGATGCACAGTTCTTTTGCTGATGTTGCTTCCAGAGGCAGAAGATGGGTGCTGTGTGCTACAGCACTCGGCGGCCCTGCTCTGCGAGTTTGCATGGTCTACCACTTCATGGTTTAACTGTTGTTGCTCCTAGACACTTACATTTCACAATAATAGCACTTACGGTTGACCTGGCCAGATCTAGCAGGACAGAAATTTCACTTGTGGCAAAAGTGGGATCCTATGACAGTGCTACTTGTAAAGTCACTGAGCTCTTCAGTATTATCCATGTTACTGCCAGTGTTTGTCTACAGAGATTGAAAGGCAACGTGCTTGATTTTATCCACCCGTTAGCAATGGGTATGAAACACCTGCGCTCAAAAACTAGGAAGAATATTGACATACTTTTGCCACAGTGTATAGTCAGATCTCCATAATAAGTCAGTAATTGAGTGAGTCTGAATAGTGGCGACAATACTTGTTTAAGAAGCAGCACAGCACCAGTCTTCAGCTCTCCCTGTCTGTCCTCCAGCAAACGACGGTGAACAGTGCCCTGTATCTCACCTAGAGATTAAAGGGAGATTTATATTATGTGTGAATATATACAGAGAGAATAAAAGAGCAAGTGAGTCCAGTCACTAGTCATGCGGAGATGGTGGGGGAAAAAATTTGTATTAAAACAGACGAAGAGTTGAGACACAAATAGAGCATTCCAGTAGGTGTGCTGTACAGAGTTAAGTGTTGATGTATGTGAAGGAAAACAGAGTGACCTCAAACAGTACAAAGGGCGTGAAGAACACTCATTTTGCTGCTGTCAAAAGGAAACCTTGAAAATATTCTTTTACAATTTTTCATATGCAGAAAACTGACAGTCTACTTCATATGTCGGCATGTGTAAGCAGCTGTCCGTAGGACTTCTGCTGCCTTCATAAGCTTTTATTTGGTGCTATTTCCCATCCCAAAAGTTGTAATTAAAAGGTTTTTGTTGCACATTAACTAGCTTATTTTATCTGTTTTGTTATATCTTTCCAACATTTTCTCAAATTCTAAAAATGTACATAATACGGCCAGTGTTACAGATGTTAGTATGTCGGATGTCAGATGTATGTAATTATTATGAATGCATATTTTTAGAAAGGTATATAAGGGCTACCTGATTAAGAATATTTTTGTTATCACAATATGAGAGTCTGTGAGGGACATATTGTTAACCGCTGAGATGACAGAACGGATTACATAGAGATAGCTCAAAACTGATGTAATGCAGTGTTAGAAGCAGGGTCTAACTGAGCCAGAGACAATAACGTTTGTGAGTCTTTTGTGTGTGTGTGTGTGTGTGTTTGAGTGTATGTGTATGTTTCAGTAGTGGCATGAAAACATGGAACAGTATTTTAATAAAGCTCTTAAACCCATGTTAAACCTAAATCTTTAAAAAAAAATTGCAAGTATTATTTTTACAAGTTGGAATTTAAGGGTTTGGGTTTGGGACAACAGGTAGTACAATATAAATGATTTTGTATATATTTAAGTTTATTACTATCTCTATTATTGCCTTGGGTTCAAATAGAACTTGTAAATATCTGAAGGTCTGAATATACGTATTTTTTTTAAATATATGTTTTCAAATAAGTGCACAAAAAACATGCATGCAGATGTCATTATTTTTATTTTGCACAATAGTGAATTCTGTAATTTTGCTATTTTTACTCAAAGAAACACTATTTCAAAAATAGTATGTTGCATGTTATGTCCACATTGCACAGCCTAATGCATGTGCCTTACCTGTGGGGTCTCTGAACACTGCTTTGCCATCAGCATGTGTGTGTAAGATACTCTTTAAAACCACAGCCATGTTAGGAACCTTATTCTTCGCCAACTGCCGCAGAGCAGCCTGAGAAAAGAAAGGGTGATAATGAAGGCCACAGCACATATTAAAGGAAGAAGAAAGAAAAACAGTGAAAACAAGTAAGAACCAATGAGACGAGGCCCAGAGCCACTGAAAGGCTAATGAACTAACTCTGCATTCATCACCCTGATGAATAATTAACATGCGTCTGCCATTAGCGGCAGTTCGTTATGGCACGTCGAAAAAACACATTAAAATTATAATGGCTGCATTAGCACGACTGATGACGTTTGTGATAATCACTATTAGTGTAAGGGCTGCTCATCAGTCCTGATTATAGTCCGGGACCGCCTCTGTACACATGAATTAAAAAACAGCAACATTTTTTTCTAGAATCAGACAGGAGAGCCCATGGCAATACGCCCCAATAACCGTGGGGGAAATAAGCATTGCGTACAATAGAAGATGAATTGGAAGTGCAGAAGTCTGATACACTTATCGTTCAACAAAGTAAAACATGGTTAAAATATTCTGCTCACTTTCCGCAGCACCATGACGATGCTGTAGGAATGCAGGAAACAGGAAGGGTTCCTCTCATCCAATCCCATCTCAGCCTTCATCGCTGCCCACGGACCCCCACTGAACTCTTCTTCCTCACTCACTTGGGACCTGGGGACCTGCACATAAACGTACTCACTAAGACTGAAGTGCATTTCCCTGCCCTCATAATACTAATTACATAAGAATTACTATAAATTAAACACATACAATAGTATGCAGAAGTCTGAACAAATCCTGGTCAAATTACATGTTTTACTGATTTCCTAAGTGAAAATAAATCAACACATACTCTACAGGGAACAAATGTAAATATGGCATTTTACCTACAAATTAATTGCACAATTTATATTTATTTGTTGACTAACATATTGGGAAAAATGTGTGTGTGGCACGTCAGCTGTTTTGCTCTACCAAAGACAGACATTTCAATATACACACAGCCAGACAATGGGAAGAGAGTGTGGAAGCCCACGAAATTTGTTATTGTTCTTGGCCAAGTGTAAACAATGGCAAGAGCTTACATTTATTTTATGCTTTTAATTATGCTTTATATATGCATATGTGCATAACAGTAATGGCTGATTATTGCTGCTCCTGTGAGGTAAAGTTAAATCACAGTGGTCAGACAAGGTTCACTTACGGTTATTGTAAGTTGTATTATTGCAATTTTTTATAATGTCATTTTAATCCCCTCCGCCTTCACACACATAAATAAAAATACTGAAAAAACCTTCATCCTATTCTTTTTACTGCTATTAAGCAAAGTCAATGTTATTGCAGACTAAATTTAAGTTAATTCTCCTCTACATGTTTTGGTGCCTTTTCAGTTGATTTCAGTGAAGTTTGCAATAAGTGGGAATGTTCTTTTTATGACATTGTTGAGGATTTTTGTAGTTAACAAGTACTAGACTACTCTGAGATGGTCCTAAATCAAATTACAGTCACAGCCACAGATAAGAGCTATGACAAAAACACAAAAAAAAAGTTAAGAATCGCTGAAGCAGCCGGTTTTGACTATGCCTGGGAAGACACGATGGTCATGACAGTCTTAAGAGCTTTGATAATCCAACCCGTCATTCACTTTAGTTATCTGTCCCACTATTTCTCTGGAAAATAAATGCAATGATTGTTTTGATAGATAATGTATTTCAAATTTGAATACTACACAAACCAACAAGGGGAAAAATCTGAATTTGATCTCTGACCTCATCTGACAGCCCTACTACAGCTACAGTGTATTCAATATTCAAAGGAATGAAGCTGTAGTTAGCTTTGAGCTAACACCCAAGGCATCATGAAAGAGAGACCACCCATACTGGGGCACCCCAAACACTTGTAAAGCTGTATCAACTGAACCACTATCTCAAGTATACCAATAACCATTTGCAGGCATTTCATTTTAAGTCATACTAGGCACTATACAAATGTACTTGCTGGTTTCTACAGACGTAGTTGTTTGTGTCTTTAGTTATGCATTTCAGCTATGAAAAGTAATTAAAGATTATACCCCACCACTTACCACTCAATCATCGCAGGGTAAAAGTCTATTTGTATGGACTAAGCTGTATACGGAGAGAGAGGATGTTTCTGTGTGTGCGTTTCTGTTTTGTCTCACCTCATTTTGCAGGCGAGCCACAGCTCCATGCGCTGGCGTCTGCGGCACGGTCACAACAATGTCATCTAGATTCCGTCCACTGATCTGTGGGATGAGAAAAAAGATAGAAACGCAGAAAAACAAATAAAGGCATCTTTACAAACAAAATGATTTAACTGAGATAACAATTCAATAACCCTTTTTCCAAGATACTGAACTGGCTGTTTGCAGGCAAAATGTTTACATGACACCAATACTGGTTTGCAGTTCAGATAAAAATGTTTAACAAAATAGATAGTGCAGCCACTCAAAGTAGAAGCAACTAAAGCCCTGTTTGAGCTGGATTCGTTTTACTTACAGAGGTGATGAAATGACAAGATCTATGATATTAATGCAGGATGAACCTGCAGTATTAAAATCACTCCACAATAATTGGCCAGTCAAATACTGCATTACAGAAACCTCCTCTGGCAAAACTAATCCAGCTCAATTAGTACTAGTCTGATCTATATTGCTACCGAGTTAATATATACAGCTAGTGTTATTGCCATTGAGTCCTGTGGCGTAACGTTGAAAGCCATCAGTAAAAGATCATCCACACAGGATCTGTCTGAACTGGAAAAATGACATATAATTAATCCTCTATAAATCGGCTAGTCACATTACATTACACAATCTCCTCTGGTCAAACTAACCCAGCTTCAATAGCGCTGCCCTAGTGTGAGCTGAAGCACATGTTTACCTGCTGTGGCAAAGCCCCTGCCGGTCCAGGAAAGCGCCGCGTTTTGGATCGAACTGCATCACTCCGTGGCCTCTGAGGCGTCTTGCTGGCTGCAGACACCAGCTGGACCAAGTGATTGGTCAGGACAGGTGTGTTGAGGGGGCGGGGTGTACGAGTCTGCGATGGGGCAGGAGATATAGCCTGAAACAAGGACTTTTGGTGGCCCTGTGAAGCTCTTGGGGTAACTACCCCTCTCTGCCCTTCACCTGATGCTCTCACAGGCCCTGGACTGGAGAACTGGCAGACTGAAGAGTTCCTCACAAAGGGCTGGCATGGACTCGGAGGGGGACCTGCACAATATATTGTCTGTTAATCATGAATGCACATATTGAATGCACAAAAGCCTACAATATGCAGATGAGCCCTGTAATCAATCACTAGATAATTTTAATGCACATTGTGTCGACCAAATATCAAACTTTTCAGGTGAGTTTTCTGTGTTTTAATGATGTCATGCATTCAGGTGATACAACAAGCCAATAACAAAGTAATTCAGCCAATTCCTTAACCAAGGGTAATAAAGGGTTCACTGATGTGTTTCAGAGCTTTACTCTTGGCTTTTTTATGCACTTGTCCTTTGGACGATCCACATTTTCCTTTTATACATATTTTTAAAAGTCACTTTTTCAAATAAAGATCATATGCAACACTGGAAAATGATTGCAGTGTTGAATTAGCTCACTGAAAGTCACATATGAAATGATTTGTCATATTTTTAGCAACTTTCTTTTTGCCTGTATTGTCTTTAAGATGATAAATACTGTTTGTTACACAGTGTCCTTCTTTACTACTAACTTATCACTAACGCAGCTTAAACTTATTCACTGTTTGTAACCAATGCCTCTACGACGCAGGAGAATAAGCAGCTTAGATAATGTATGTGTGTGTGTGTGTGTGTGTATGTGTGTGTATAACCAGTGCACACGTCATGGTGCAGAACTCAGCTTGGAACAATCACCAAAACCTATCTATGCTACACCGGGACATCTAAATTCAAGTTAAAATAAATATTCTTAAAAGGGCCTCTATCCTGCATCACTGTTGTATTTTATTATGTCCACTTATAACTAATAGTGAAGTTTAATGTACCAAGATCAACCATAAATCATTTTATATGAGCATCTTCCAACTTCTTTGTATTCCTTAAACTTAAACAGGCTGCCTCACTCAAAAAGCAGTTAGTACTCTTTATAACTTCAGTATGAATCGGCAGAGCTAAACTGCTGTAGGCTTATAAAGATAAAAAAAGTGACTTCAAAACAGTCTGCTTTTGCAGCTTTGTTTCCATACGCAGACTGTATGGACTGGGGATGTTTTGAAACTTTAACTACATTTACATATATCAAACTATTCTATTTCAAAAACATGAGGCAAACTTATTTTTCCATGATATGAGCCCTCCCAGCAAAAAAGATGAGCGCTCCCATAGAGGGTTGTGCATTACCTTGTGGAGCAAATGTGGAGGGACCAGGGGTCCTGATAAACGACTGCGGGGGTCTAGATGTTGGAGCACTGCTGCAAAAGCCTCTGAGAGAAGATACAACTGAAGTATCCTCTGCTACAGCTGATGATTTCATCCTTTTAGCTGGGGAGATGCTGTCTGTGTCAGGAGCAGGCCCAGAGGCCTTCTGAAAAAGATTCTCGTCCAACTCCTCCAGATCCACATCCCACTCATCGAAGTCATCCTGAGGGGGAGCGCTGTGAACTGCAGGTGGAGGGTTTGATTGGGCAGAAGGAGACTGCAGAGAAGAAACAATGCAGGAGCCTCCCAAAGGTGCTCGAAGAGAAGTGGTGGGTTTGTGAGGGTCAGAAGGACAGTGAGATGAGGAGTTTGGGTTGGAGAGGCTTCTTAAACCTTTAACAACGCTTGGTTCTTGAAGACCGAGTGGCGCCAAAGAGCCTGTCTCTGAACTACTGTTCAAAGAGCTGGTTGATAGACTAGGGGAGCTCTGCTGTGCATTGTGGGTACTGAAGGTGGCTGATTCTTTCAATGGTGCAGAGGCAGGGGCTGCAGAACTTCCGGTCACAGAGGGGTTTTCTGGTGCATGTGTCCAATCAGCTTCCAGCAAGTCCTACAATACACCAAAACACAAAAAGATACCACTGAAACTGGCTATACATTTAAATCAGGCTAGGGCTACTTGAACTTACAGATTAGTAAGATTTATAAGGGCAACTATTTAAATGGACAATCCCCCAGACAGCATGGACAGAAACACTAAATAACAATAACCTACCACATGGCTGTGCCTACGGTGTTATTCTATTAACGTGAGGTGGATTACAACAGAACTACCATTACTGAGGGCTTTTAGGTGCATCCAATAACAGAAGACCATTCACTCTATTTTAGTATTACTGGTATGACTGTAAAAACTACACACCGCAGAATCATACTGGATTAAAATCACAGATCTTGTCAGTAATCACTTAAAGAACCTCACCAGGTATATCTAATCCAGTTCCAATACGGCTTAAGTGAAACAGTCAGTGGTTCTTAGCTTCAATCTAAACAGTGTGATCATACACCACTAAAACATTTACATTGAAATCTATTTATTATACTTCCCACAATAAACTGAAATGTGAAACCACACATCTTACAGTGTCTACTGAGGTAGAAGTACTTAAGCTCAGATGACACAGGCTAGATAAGGTTCATTTAAGTTCAGATAAAGCCAATCCAGAGAAAGATCTAACACACAATTATCATAATAAGCTAAAATGAATCAGGTGAGTCAATCTCAAATGGCTCCTCACTGTGGCACATTATTTTTATTATCATTATTACTATTATTATTACTATTATTGCTAAATTTCCTTCGGGATCAATAAAGTAAAGTATCTATCTATGTATTTTTATTATTATTGATAATAATAATGATGATAATTTACCATCCAAATAGTGGCTTAAAATGTCCAAGAGATAGATTTAGGATCCTACCAAGCCTCCCTATTGAACAGCTATTGCACTATGCACTATTTGATTGATACTTTACTTTCGTGACTTATGTAGTGCACTATATAGGGGGTAGGGAACAATCTGAGATCCGGCCCTGGAGACAATCAGAGCAGTTAGTGTTTCCCCAAATACTGATCCTGAACTCTCTCCGTCTGCATATGTACTAACTGCTCTAAAAGACCTCAGTCAGCTCATCAGCTCACAACCAAACACATAAAGAAGTTAAAATCGGGATCAAGGAGACAACAAATTGTGTAGTGCAGTGATCACCAACCCTGGATCTTGAGATCTACTTTCTATGCCCAGTTACAATATGACACGCCTGCTCCATCTAAATAACCATGATTAATGAACCATAGACATGAGTACAGCATGTTATGAAAGTCAGAACTAATCTCTGGAGGAACGGAGAGCTCCAGGAGGAGGGCTGGTGACCATTGATGTAGAACAGTGGTCAATAACCCTCATCCTGGAGATCCACTTTCCTGCACAGTTTAGTTCAACTGCATCCAACACGCTGCTGCTCCTTCCTACCCAACACAAAGCACCTGACCCAGCCAATCAAGGACTTCTGAAGAAGCTAATGAGTTTGACAAGGCGTGGCAGATTTTGGTTGGAACTAGATTCCACAGGAAGGTAGATCTCCATGACCAGGGTTGGTGACCACTGGTGTAGAACAAGGACAGTCCACAGAGTCCAGTCCTGGAGGGCTGGTATCCAGCAGTTTGGTGGTGTCCCTATTCAAACACACTGACTACATCTGGCAATTGACAGATGATTGTAATCAGGTGCGTTTAAGCAGGTAAATCACTGAACTGTGCTGTACACCAGCCCTCCTGGACTGGACTTGTGCAGCCCTGGTCCAGAACCCGGACTGACAAACTGTGCTGGAGGACAAAAAACACACTTAAACATGTAGTAGTGCATTCTTTCATGTCTAGAGCTGGAGCATCATGCACTCTCAGCTAAAACCAAAACCTCCAATCCAAAATAAACACACCTCATCATCGAAATCTTCTCCAACGCTGAAAAGTCCGCCCCACTTCTTGTCGCAAGCCTAAAAGGAAGACGGTAAAAAGCGGAAACAAACATAAAAACATCAGTACGAAGTCACATTTCTGAAATGTCGTGTCTCTAATCGGCCTGTTGGCTCCGTTAGCTGACATTAATGCAACCAAAGGCCGAGGAAAAAACACTGCTAGCCAGTAAACGCCTCACCGTGGTCGTCATATCTGTACACCTCGCTCTAGACTTCAGTGTGAAGGAAACAGGCGGGATGTAACGCTTATGAACGAGTCTTTACACTTCTACACCTCTACATCTCTGCGATACAGCAACAAAACCTCCTCCAGATGAGAACAACACGGCTGACTTCTCTCCTCGGCGCCGCCACGTTCAAACAGTGTGACGTAGTGCGCCGACGACGGTCAGGTCTGGTCACTGCTGCTGCCTCCTGGTGGCCGCGAGCTGGTACTGCATGTAGCGGGTGAGCTCGTCTGCCCAAACGCTGATTTTGTGGCTCGTTTATTTACTTATTATACAAAAAATACTATCTGATTATAATTGTATTTCATCCGTTAGACTCCGGCTGTTAAATACAGGAGATTTAAATAGAGAAAATAATCCTCAGAACTTCCCTGTAACGCCATGTTAAAACTGCTTACTTTCAAAAGGGCAAAAGGGGCGATAATAGGGCAGTAATATTTGTATAATAGCGCAAATAATATAGCATGCTATCACATAATACAAAGACCTGGACAGCCTAAAGTGTTTGGCCCGTGCGAAAATGTAAAGTTACCGTAAGTCCATAAAATAACATTTTAATTTCTTACTTTTTTAAAAGTTGAACTCTTGCAACAGAATATAGTGTCAAATTTTTTAAAATGTGAATTTTTCACCACAAGCATTGTACTTTAGGTACCCCTAGCATCAACCCTCCAAAACACAAATGCCATAGATTTTTACAGGCCCCTAGTTTTAGTTTACACCAAGATTTCAGGAACAGAACATTTCTTTTATTAATATTGGATTTTTATGGAAACCTCAAATCTGACATGGGAACACTTGTATTATTCACTTTGAATTTTAATTTATAGACAAGTATTAATTATCATATCCTATTATTCACTACTAGTTTCACTTACATTTTGAACTCCTTCAGCATCAATAGCACTTATTGATCTACCATGGTATATGCTTAGAAATTTTCAAAACCCTGCACGAGTCAATGCCTTGTAATGAGACATAAGCAGACACACCCCAGCTGCCTATTTTGTATAGAAATTGGGAAACAGTTTTAACAGGAAGAATATTCCATATTCAGCAATATTCTGGTGGTTTCCACACATTTCTGATTGTAGGGCACTCAGTTACAGACAGACCACCCCATTCTGCAGAGACCAGCACTGACAAAACAATAGTATGCACAGTATTAAATCCAGATTAAATTGATGTTTATGAAACTGTACCACGATTGATTAGTTGAACATCCAGTTCAGACAGTTTGCAGTTCTTTTTGGCATATCAGGACTCTCTGATTTTATGTGCTAAACTCCTGAGAAAACACCTAAATATTTCAGCATAAGGTAAATAATCCCTGTAAATTGAAATAAGCAACAACTTGACAAAATCCACAGAACTTTTATTTCTGTCTCATTGTTAATACAGTGGAACCCAGAATTGTTCAAATAAACAACTCTAGAACTTCTGGAACTGCTTCTTGGCTCCTGCTGCCTTGGTGACTTTCAGGACGTTGAACCTCACTGTCTTGCTGAGGGGTCTGCACTCTCCAACAGTGACAATGTCACCCACAGTCACATCCCTGGAAGAGACGGGCAAAGAAAAGAATCTGTAAAATCTGTGCAAGGACCACGGAAGTCCAGGCTAACCTCCAATAGCAAAAATAAAAGTTACACAGTAGCATCACCACAGCTGATGCATCATGTTTGCATTTGCTATCATACAGCCCTAACACCTGAAAATGCAACACTACTAAAAAGTAAAGCAGAATTTTAAAAATATTGAAAGTAAAGGTATTTGAATGTGTCACAATTCCTGGGACTGAGACACTGAATAACAAGTTACATGCAGATAAATTACAAAACTCTCCCACCAAAAGGACATCATGACTGAAAAAAAGCTGCATCAGTAATGCCATTAGGCGATGTCGTCAGAGCCTCAAAGACTTGGAAGACCATCGTGAGAAAAAACATCATAAGCAGCTTTTTTCAGCAATATTTGTAGGTCACTAAAATCAACAGAAACCTGTTAAGTCACAGGAAGAAAAATGAAATAAGGCTTAGCATTTTACCTGAAGCAGGGAGAGAGGTGGACAGACATGTTCTTGTGTCTCTTCTCGAAACGGTTGTACTTGCGGATGTAGTGCAGATAGTCCCTTCTGATGACGATGGTCCTCTGCATCTTCATTTTGGTCACCACACCTTCAGAGTGGAGTTACAGCAAATTAATCGATCTTAATTACAAATTAAAAACTACTCTGAAAGTGCTTCACTAATACCAGCTTAGAGTGCGGTGCTCGCTACAGGATTACAGCCAAACTGAAAACCAATGCTTAGAACACAAACACTTGATACAGGAGGCATCAGTAAAGCCATAAGGCACTGTCGTCAAAACCCCAAGGGCTTGGAAGACCATCGTGAGAATAGACATCATTTGCATCCCAGTAAAAACCACACTGAACAAGCAAATGCTTAAACATTCAATGTTGAGCATGAAACATTAACTTACCGGACAGAATACGGCCTCTGATGGACACATTTCCAGTAAAGGGGCATTTTTTGTCAATGTAAGTGCCTTCAATAGCCTGTGGAAGTCAACCACAAAGTAAACAGATTAGATAACATAACTTTATGCAACACTGCACTGTCCAAAAGTATTAACAAGATCTCCAAAAACTGCATCAGTAAAGCCATGAGGCACTGTCCTCAAGGCCACATAGGCTCAGAAGACCATCGTGAGAATAGACATCACATGCAGTCTGGAGACACAGCTGCAGAGTGGCGCTCACCTCTCTGGGGGTTTTGAAGCCCAAGCCAACGTTTCTGTGGTAACGTGGGAGCTTTTCCTTGGTACCTCCTTCGGTTACCAAAACTCGCTTCTTGTTCTGGAAGATGGTGGGCTGCTTCTGGTAGGCCCTTTCATTCTGCCAAAAAGAAAAGACAATTCATTACCCATGGCCATCACAGTTTGAGAGCAGGCCAGCAAGAGTGACCATTAAATATGGGACTGCATCAGTGAAGCCGTAAAGGCGCTGTCGTCAAAGCAACAAGGGCTTGGAAGACCATCGTGAGAAAAACATCATCTGCAGTTGAAATCATTATAATTCCTCCCCATTAAGCAGACCTACTAGATACCAGGTAGATCACTTTAAGGACACTATGAAAAAAGATCTACTGCGATTTCTACAGGATTCCTATGAGAACCTTAAATTCTGAGCATTGCTAAAGCTCATCACAGAAAAACTCACATTAAAACCATTTACACTGCTCAAGTATTAGAAAGGTTTTGTTTATAGAAGTGCCAAAAATGGCTTGTTAATGGTTGTATACAGTTCTATATATGACTTTTTTGGAACTGGTTCCATATAGCACCAAAAAAGGGTTCATCTATTGTTACAAGCTTGACATGGGAACAAATTAAGAACCCTTTTCGGTGCTAGACAGAACCATATACAACACATCCATCAACCGGTCAGAATACGGCCTCTGATGGACACATTTCCAGTAAAAGGGCATTTTTTAATCAATGTAAGTGCCTTCAACAGCCTGTGGAAGTCAACCACAAAGTGAACAGATTAGATAACATAACTTATTGCATTTAAGCATGAAAGGGCTCTATTGAGAACCATTCCCCTTACTGAAGAGCCCCTGAAGAACCACCTTTTGTAGTGCAACTCAGTACATTAGTATTGATAGCACGATATTACGGTAGCTGTTTATGCACGAGGGAAACTGTGCACGTATTCTGAGACGTACAAGGTAAAAAAACACGACAAAATGTTAAGGTAAATTCGTGTTTGAGTGAAAAAAGGAGGTTCACTGCTTTTTATTACGTCACCCAGAACAGTCTACGAGCCTACGAGCCATGTGGCGGCGAGCTAAGAGTGAGCAATGAACAATGACGCCCTATGAACGCAGCAATTCAGCGTTTAAAGTAAGATGAAGGTCTTATACTGAAATATGGAGCTGATAAACTGGGAATGACCTCCGGGAGGTAACCGTTAATCGTTACTGCAGCTGCGGGCCCTAAACACGCCGAGTTTCCGCTCGCCGACAACGACGAGACCTAAAGTTCACGAAATACACACATCCGGCTCCTATAAACCACCGGAACCACCCATATACCCGTTCATAACTTCTTATTTGTCGAAAAAGCTGAGAATAACCAAGAGATTAGAGCTAAATGAGCCTTTTTTCATCACCACGCCGCTTCCCTGAAAATACCTGGGTATCGGACATCTTGGCCAGACGAGTCGTAAAGAGGACTACGCATGCGCGAGGCAGCGGGAAGAAGAGTACGGAACGGATGTGATGTAAAACGAGGGCGGTGCTTTCAGCTTCCAGCTGTTTTATATTTTTGGGTGATCCTGCAGCTTCTGGCTCGTCCCGCATCATAACTCTTATTATTTCATATTAAGAGAATTGCTATGCCGTTATTGTGTGATATCTCATTATTTTGAGACGTCATTATTTTGTAATACCATCTCATTGTTTTGAGGGAAGTCATCGTTTTAAATTACCTCATTTTAAGATACTGTCTCATTATTTTGAGATACTAAGTCTTTATTTTGAGACACTATTTCATTATTTTCAGATATTTAGAGGTCATTATTTTGAGGTACAATCTCATTGTTTTGAGAAGCTAAGTCATTATTTTGAGATGCTTTCTCCTTATTTTGAGATAAGTCATTGTTTTAAGATACTACCTCATTATTTTGAGATACTATCTCATTATTTTGAGATACTAAGTCATGATTTTGAGATACTGTCTCATTATTTTCAGATAATATCTCATTATTTTGAGATACTAAGTCATTATTTTGAGACACTTTCATTATTTTCAGATATTTAGTCATTATTTTGAGGTACTATCTCATTATTTTTAGATGCTAAGTCATTATTTTGAGACACTATTTCATTATTTTCAGATATTTAGTCATTGTTTTAAGATACTATTTCATTATTTTGAGATACTAAGTCATGATTTTGAGATACTGTCTCATTATTTTCAGATATCTCATTATTTTGAGATACTAAGTCATTATTTTGAGACACTATTTCATTATTTTCAGATATTTAGTCATTATTTTGAGGTACTATCTCATTATTTTGAGATGCTAAGTCATTATTTTGAGACACTATTTCATTATTTTCAGATATTTAGTCATTATTTTGAGGTACTATCTCATTATTTTGAGATACTAAGTCATTATTTTGAGACACTATTTCATTAATTTGAGAAGTCATTATTTTGAGATACTGTTTCATTATTTTGAGGCACCAAATCATTATTTTAAGATACTATCTCATTATTTTGAGATACTAAGTCATGATTTTGAGATACTGTCTCATTATTTTGAGATACTATCTCATTAATTTGAGATAGGTCATTATTATGAGATACTGTCTCATTATATTGAGAAACTTGCTCTTTATTCTGAGACGCTTTCTCGTTAGATGGTGTTTCAAAATAATGACTTAGTATCTCAAAATACTAAACTAGTATTTGAAAACAATGACTTAATATCTCCAAATACTGAGCTAGTATCTCAAAATAATGACATAAAAATTGATTATGAATAAAAATTACGTGCTGGATTTTTTATTTTAAGTGGCAGTAATGGCCTTCCATAGCTGGCTTAGGTCTGGAAATATTGAGATACATCTGGTTGATAAAATGGCTGTATAGGTTGGCCTTTTCTTGGAGTAGAAAAATATAGAATTTCTAGTGAATATTTTGATTATCATGCAAATAATTTATACACGAGTGTCGATGTACTGAGGTGATTCCCCAACTAAACCTTCATAACATCTATGGAAGATAGATGTTCATTTGTTGTATAAGTGTCTGAAAAGTGTGGAAAAACAAGACAGCCTGAAGTCAGTTAACTTTCATTTACCAGTTTTTGGTGATTGACGAAGACCTTCGTTAAGCTGCCTTTTATTTTATTTGTTTGTTTATTTGGTTGGTTGGTTTCCCATCACAGCTATCGTTTTACTGTTCGACATGGTGGTCTTTCAGTGCTCTGTTTACAGTTTATCCCTTGTGTGTCTGCACACTGACCTGCAAATTAAAAAAATGTATAGATAATGGCAGTTTTGATTGTCCAGATGTTTAAAAAACAGTTCAAATGTCTTCAACTTGATGTGTGCTTACAACAACAGAGTACTGAGGGAAGGACATGCTGCGGTAAACCCATTTTCCCTGTTTTTAGCACAAATGAGAAATATATCTCCTTTCCAAAAACACTGACCAAGTTATCTAATATTTATATATTATATTAGTCAAACAAACCTAGTTTTGACTAAAGCATAAATAATTTACTCAAAGACTGCATGGACAACAGTGTGGGGAAACCTAACCTAACCAGGTATTTCTGTATTTACAGAAAAGCAAAGTAAATATCATGTGTTCGTACTTATTTTTATGCATTTGAAGATTGAAATCACAGGTGAGGGATGTGTATAAAACTGGCATTTAGACCCAAAATATACTTCATAAATGAGCTCAGTACAGCTTCAAAGTGTTTACCGTCAACAATATAAGTAGAATTCATAAGTGTGTAATAATTCATAATAATACTTAAATCTTACTGCAGTAACTATTTTTGCAGTGGATCTAATTTCTACAGCCCAGCACAGATGACTCTTATTGCTTCTTATTCTTTGCTAATTTTATGCACTTTATTTTCTGTTGGGGCTTTTTTTACTTTCCTTTCTTTTTTCATCATTAAACAATTAATTTCCAACCTGTTAAAAAAACATAAAATCCTGAAGACGCATTTGCCCAAAAAATAAAACATGAAATCTTTGAACTAAAGTGGAGTGTAAGTGGTGACTCTGAAGTGAAAATCACTTTAAATAAAATGTATTTTCCTTGTGTTCATTTCACTTTTTATTTTCAAACCCAGACTATTGAAAATACAGTGATTTGTTTATAATCGTGTGAAGGATTAATTATGGCTCGGATAAAGGCCTACTTCTTTAGAATGTACACGCGTTTGGCCAGCAGATGGCGCCAGTCTGCGATGTTTCGAGCGTTTAGGAACTAAATCATTTTTCCACACGATCGGCTCAGTTGATTCGAAGCTTTAGAAGGCCTCGTTTCTCTGATCTATGTCTGCTTTCACTCCTGCTGTTACGAAAAAGAAACCGTCCCTGTTCCTGACCGTTTGTTCTCCACCCTCAGTTCTCCACCCACATAAAGCTCCTTATTAGAGCGAATCTGTTCCTGTAACAACTGGTTGGTAAAGTGTAGTGGGCAACACCTTTGCTTTGTTGTTCGATCCCCCTACTTGGGCAAGACTCTTAACACTACCTTTGCCTATCTGTGTAAAATGATTAAATTGTAAGCTGCTCTGAATAAGAGTGTCTGCCATAAATGTCATGTAAATATAATTATGACTTGCTTGCAGTATTTTAATGCTAATATGGTGAGGTGTATTTAGAAAAGTAGTTTTATAAAAGAAGGCAAAAACACTCTTAACGTTGAGTATAAGCTGATGTCTGAAGTTCCAAGTATCTAGGAGTTCCCTGTGTGCTCTGTTTGTGCAGGGGATAGGAATGTGAACGAGGGGGGCCTCTGGGTCCATAGCCCCTTAATTTAAAGGTCCAGAGGAAGGGGGCCTCTTACTTTCTCCCTACTTCTTCTCTTAGGTCCAAATAGATGAGGTCATGTTAAAAAGAACCATATGCTCTGTCTCCTGTTTCAACTACAAGAACCATATATATATGCTGTTGGTCATTCTGTTCGGGGGAGGACATTTAGAATTGGCACGGATCCTCTCTCAGGTGCTTTATAGTGCTTGATATGATGCTGTTTTACTATGTAATAAATCTTTTGCTAGCAACTCAGTATCGGCGGAGTTTTTCTTCACAACATCTAAACACCATCGCCACTAAATAAACAACAATGGCCACACAGGGAGAAGGCAATACTGATAAGTGGACAGGCATCATGAGCTTTTATGCAACTGCTTTGATAGAAAGGACAAGACTTTTTTTTCATTGTCTAAAATAATATAATTGAGAATAAGCTATAAACCATTGCAACATACCGGGCAAAAAAAAATCTGATTATATATATATATATATATATATATATATATATATATATATATATATATATATATATATATATATGCTTTTGTTCAAACAGTTATGAAGTTACAAGAAAACAGTTATGAAACAGGTATCAAGTTATACTGTAACCTACTGATTCCAGGTACATTTGATGGCATCCTAATGGGATCTTATAGTGTCCTACAGACAACGAGTGGTCTCTAATGAAACCCATTAAGCCAGTTCCCCTTTATATAGCAAAACCACCAGGTTTTAATCCTATTTGTCAGCAGGGGTCATTACTTCTGGGTAATAAGTGATTATTTCAACATACTAAATCAAATTTCTGGAAGGTAAGTCATTTTAAGTTGAAGTCAAACCATAAATGTAACAGGTGATCTCATGTCAACTTATTTTCCTGCTATTTTGATCTACTATATCTACACCTTTCACTTATTCTGTCGAAACAATTCCTTATTTTCTCAAAATATAGTTTGATCAAAGCAGAGCTATTGCATTTTCATCATCAGATATGAAAAGAAAGTCATTATTTCTAGATAATGTGGCAAAATGCCCTCTTCAAACCTGCCACACTATATGTAGGCAGTACTTTTGAAACTGTTGACATTTCTCTTTAGTATTTCCTGAAAAATCTCACAATTTGTTTCTTATTGTTATTTATTAGGTCTTTAAGCAGTTAAAGAGTGTAGTGTTCACACAAAATACTGTCGTGTAATTGCTCCTGAACAGTTACCTGTTCATAATTTATGTTCTGTCATTCAATAAAGACGTTTTTACAAGCAAGGTGTTATTTGGGGGTGGGGAACTTTGGTCCTTAAAAGCCGGTGCACTACAGCAGAAGAATCACTGGCCATTTGTTCCCTACCAGTGTAGTAATTCACTGCTTCCCATCCAGGGTCCCAGTGGATCCTTAAAAAGTCTATTTTAAAGTTTAGTTTTTGACATTCATGATCTAACAGATCATAAAGGGTCAGTCAGCTATTCAGATGCAGGCCTGGTTAAACAGCACATGTAATCATTGCAGTAAGAGAGTGGATAAACATCAAGCTCAAGCTTATTTTATAGATTTAATCACGTGGATGTGGTGAAATAAAACTTTTATCATTATTTACTGGAATTACCATGTTTGGAAGCAGCTAACTGACATGTAAACAAAGAACAAACCCTGTCAACATGGCAGAAAGGTCTCATAATGTCCCAAGCCCTATACCAGAGAGGATGCATGAAGTCTTCTTTGTCTATGCCTACAGCATTAGTTTGTACATTAAAAAGGTTGCATACACTCCGCTTTCTAGATTGCAGTAGTAGTTTGCTTTGTGTCTGATCTGTATTGTAAACAAGAAGAAAAACACGTTTATCCAGCTTCAGATTTGAGGGTCTGTGTGTACTAGAGGTGATTTACCTACGGCAAATTTGTCCACTCTGGACACATTCTGTGTCTACCACCATGCAGTTTTATTTTCATTAATGAGAGAGCATGTTAGCTAAAGTGCCCCGAAAATTTCTGTTATTCAGATTTAAAAAACTCAATAATAGTGTATATTATAGTCTAGTTTCTAGATTTCTTTTGTTGTAGTAATGGTGTTATTTTTTCTCTAAGAGGTATTAAAAAGGTTTTAAAAGTCATTAGGTTTGTATCTAAAATGCACAGATACCCTGCTGTCTTTAAAAGTTATTTAGTTTAGTTTGAAGCATGTGGTGGCTAGCAGGTGAGATCACGTTTGCTGATAGACCCAAATTTAATGCATGCAACACGCTCCAAAAAACCTGGGACAGAAGTGAGTTATGTTCAATTGATCCAGTTTTAAAAGCAAAATTTTCGGCATTTTTCTGTTATACAAATCTTCAGCTGCACAACTGTACGAGGGTTTTGTAAGCGTATGCATATTGTAGTAGAACACAGATAGCACAGTATGTGGCTTGGTGTTGTCATGTTGATATAACTTTCAGCACTTCATCTAGAAAGCTGCATTGCCCCAAAATGTTTAAGCACCCTATTCCAAATGATTATGCAAATGACATATCACTAGGATTTCTGTAAAATAAGCATTTGGGTTTTGGTTTTTCAAACAAAGTGTTTGTTTTATTTTTCATATCTTTTTAGATAACAGGTTTCGATCTCAGACAGGTTTGTTAATTATTTTGCCAGGCAATCTTGATTAAAAGGAAACCTATCTAAAGTGATTGTTACACACTATTAAGTATGTCACAGTTTATGCACTATGAGGAGGAAGAAAGAGTTCTCCAAAGATGAAAGGTGTGAAATAGTGCAGTGTCTTGCAAAAGGCATGGAAAGAATAGATATTTCGCAAAAACTGGGGAAAGATCATTTAACTGTGAAATGGTGTATGGAGTCTCGAGAACTCTTGATGCAAGATCCTCCACTGGCTGGCAGTTGCACATAAAGCTTTAGCCACCCATATCCAAAGCTACAAAGAGGAATGTTTGCAGTGAGCTCAGAAATACGTGAAGACCAATTTGCAAGCAGTTTCATTCACAGATGAATGCTGTGCTGCACTGGATGGTCCCAGTAGATTGTGTTCTGGATGGTGGGTGAATGGCCACCCTGTTCCAACAAGACTGCGATGTCAGCAATAAGGTGGCGGAGGGATGATTTGGGCTGTGGACTTCACGTGTGATCATGTAATTAATTGGATCAGGGAACAGGGAGGCTGGATAACTGTCTTGCTACTTATTTATGTCTCTCCTATTTGAGTTGGCTACCATATTTAGATTTGGCACATTTCAATGACGGCTCAGTTCATGGCAAGCATTTGTGTATGTTGAATACATCTACTTGTGTTGCTGGTAATATTTAATGTCTAAATCTATTGAAACTTGGGCCCAATCACATTTCTTATTTTTACCCCTGCCCTTGTTTTCTAGTGTCACCTTGCTCTTTGGAAGTTAGTTACAAGAGGTAGTGGTTGAAATCTTTCCTATGAAATGGGACCCTCAAATAAAAAAGAACATTACTTCACCACACATTATGCTGAAGAAGTTTCCAGTGTCCTGCCTCAATGACTACCGTCCCATTGCACTCACTCCCATCCTCATGAAGTGCTTCGAGAGGCTTGTCATGAGGCACATTAAAGACCAGCTACCCACTTTATTGGACCCACTGCAATTTGTATGTTGCCCCAACCGCTCAACAGACGATGCCATCTCCACCACACTCCACCTGGCTCTCACCCACCTGGACAATAGAGACACCTATGTCAGAATGCTGTTTATAGACTTCAGTTCAGCATTCAACACCATCATCCCTCAGCAGCTGATTGGAAAACTGAGTCTGCTGGGCCTGAACTCCTCCCTCTGTAACTGGGTCCTGGATTTCCTGACTGAGAGACCTCAGTTAGTCAGGTAATAACATCTCCAGCACCACCATACTGAGCACCAGCGTCCCTCAGGGCTGTGTGCTTAGTCCACTGCTGTTCACTCTGCTGACTCACTACTGTACTGCAAAGTACAGCTCAAACCACATCATCAAGTTTGCTGATGACACGACTGTGGTGGGTCTGCTCAGCAAGAATCATGAGTCAGCGTACAGAGAGGAGGTGCAGCGGCTAACGGACTGGTGCAGAACCAACAACCTGTCTCTGAATGTGGACAAAACTAAGGAGATGGTTGTTGACTTCCGAAGAGTGCGAGGTGACCACCGCCCACTGAACATCACTGGCTGAACATTCCTCGGTGTCCACATCACAGAGAACCTCAGCTGGTCCCTCAACACCAACTCCGTAGCCAAGAGAGCGCAGCAGCGCCTCTACTTCTACCTCTACACACACACACACCTCTTTTGATGCTCTACTTGCACTATCTGGAATATTGCTGCTAACACTGTGTCTACCTCAGGAACTGCTGTGCTCACGTATGTTATAATCTGACTGCATAAACTCACAGATCAAGCATGTTAAACAATCTTTGCATCTTATTCCACTACCTCATGTCCAGAAATGAGTGCTGTATCAGTGCTACACTGTCCTGTCTGTTTACTGTATCTAATGTCTGTTTTATTTATCGTATTTATTGTATTGTTTCTAGTTTAATTTTTTGTTTGCACTTTTTCACTCCTCTGTGTACTTGTACATGGATGGAATGACAATAAAATCCTCTTGACTTGACTTGACTTCATTAACAGGCTGCTCTGTAGGCGACCCTGTCGGTCTGCAGTGACAGCAGAGGAGGGTAAAGTTCAGCAGACTTACTGCTGGGCTTTAGTTCAATTTTGTACATTATATGCCTTCAAAGGGCGGGGGGGCAATTATTTATTATCACCCACCCCTAATTCTTCAGTGATATGAAGCTAAAGTCAGCTTTTCGTCAGCTTCATGTTTGAATTATACTGTTCCACCTTAAATGGAGCAGCAGTTCTGACACCTGAGGTGCCAGAATGTAACTGCTGCACCATTTAAGGTGAAACAGGTAATTTAGCTAGCTGGCTACTGAGACATCAGTAAACTACTAGTGATTTTTTTATGCTTGAAGAAAAGGACCATAATACACTGAAACGACATTAAGATAATACTATAGTAAGCATAAATTTTAACAGAGAAAATTCTCACATTTGTTGGTTTCTTTGGTCGCTTGTGCAGCCTTTTTGCCGTTTTTTTTTTCAAACTCATAACACTTTGTTTGGAGTGATCCTCTGAAAAACCTCTGTTTGGAGGGCCACTTAGACCTAACACTTCGCCCTACCCCTCTCTCTCAATAAAAATCGAGACACCCTGCCCCTAGACGTGAACATGCAAAACAGAGGGGTAAGAGCTAAGTGGTATGGGTGAGGGATGAAATTGGATTGGGCCTTGGTATTACCAGTGTAATTCTTTTTAACCACACTCTGCCTTTCTCAGGAGGGAATCCGCTCCCAGTTTGGGGCGCCTCCCTGTCAAGACTGTTGGCATCTTTCTGGCTGGAGCTCTTACCACTGTGCTTGTCATGTCCCACATGTGAAGAGCAAAGAGAGAGCGAGAGCATAAAGGAAAACAGTTAATGCAGAGAGAGAAAGACAGACAGCTGATGACAGGTACAAAGAGATGAAGGAAAAAAGTGAGGGAAAGAGACGTACAGACAGACGAAAGAGACGTATGTTATATGCCGGGAAAGAGATTTGATAAGGACAGGGGACAAGGGTTGATTTATTCTTGACAGAAAAGAGGGAGGGAAGAGGACAGAGAGGGCTAAGCAGGCTTAACCACTCTAGTCCAGGGTTCCTTGTCCCATTCCTGAGTATCCTGCGCTA
The DNA here is from genome assembly GCF_904425465.1 of Colossoma macropomum. NCBI lineage: Eukaryota > Metazoa > Chordata > Actinopteri > Characiformes > Serrasalmidae > Colossoma > Colossoma macropomum. The sequence goes on along the minus strand of NW_023494801.1, from coordinate 6,727,006 downwards.
TGCACATTTTTGTGCTTTCTATCCTCTAGCACACCTGATTCAACTCATTAAATAATTAACAAGCTCCTCATGTGCACGGTCACATCTGTTAGAGTAGAGACAATGCAAAAACGTGCATAGTACAGGGTCCCCAGGACTGACTTTGGTAATCACTGGCTTATACCCTTCCTACACTCTTAAAAAGGTGGTTCTTCAAGAGTTCTTTAGTTAAGAAAATGGCTCTGTATAGATCCATAAACGCTCAAAGAAACATTTGCATGATTAAAAGGTTCTTTGCATCATGAAAGCGTTCTTTAGATTGATGAAAAATGTGCATGAATGTGCTCTAGATGGTTCTATGAGGAACCTTTTCAAAAGGGGTTCTATATAGCACCCAAAAGGGTTCTTCTATTGTTACAAGCTTGACATATTTTGCTATATTTTGAAAAAAGGTTCTATACAGAACAATCTACAGCACATTCTCCCTCAATCTAAAAAAACACTTTCATGATGCAAAGAACATCTTAATCATGCAAAGGGTTCTTTGAGTGTTCATGGTTCTGTATAGAACCATTTTCTTTATCTAAGAACCCTTAAGAACCATCTTCAGCTTCATGCAGAAAATATTAGGGATGGTCAAATCTGTATCGGAGCCAAAGTACATCAGAGTTAAATTTGGCCGAAGCCGGCAACTTTGGTTCATGTGAATGAAGTAGCTGATATAGAATATTTGTTCATACAGTAGTCCTGTTCCATGTAAATCACTTTTTTAGCAACATTTATCAGCCTTGCTGAACTCTTGTGCCTATACTGTTGCTAAATATACTTCAAATAACACATATGAGCTAACATGTCTTTTGGTTGAACTAATTAATGATGTTGTGTAGGAAGTTTGGGGTTTACAGTAGTTCGAAAAAGCAGGTTTCTAAATCTGATTGGATGACTTAAAACACAGGTGACATGTCACTCGTTTTCTGGATAAACTATATTTTCTCCACCTCCAGTAGGAGGCAGCTGCTCCAAAAACAGTTAAAAGGAAATGGAAAGTTCCTGATGTCAGATGGCTCATCATTGTTTGGAACAATTTATTTGGCTGGTTTATAGGCTTTAATCTTACCTACCTTAGTTTGTTATTATTTTTAATGCTAGTGTGCATTGTGTGTATATTAATTAGAATAATACAAATATCGTATTAGATTCAATATCAGCATATAATATTAAAGAACTCACAGGGTTTTGTGTGTGCTCAGAGCTGGAATAAGACTTAAATAGAATTTTTTCAGGATTGTAAGATTTCACTTTAGTGTTATATTCAAACAGTTATTAGAAGATTACAAGATTTGGCATTACCAGAATTGTAAAAAAACAAGGTTGAGATATTTCAGTCTGTTGAATGTTTCCCATACACAAAGTGGAATTTTTGTGTTTTTAGCCTATACACATTTGTGCACACATTAAAGCGTGATACATGTTTACTCACCTTCAAATTTTTGGTTGTTTGGGTACAATATGTTTTGGTGTGTTTTTCCTTTTTTTGTGATGACAGTGCCTTTGCTTTTTCACCATGAAATTGCTTTCATATGGCCTTTTTTTAAAAACATTTTTGTACAACCTTGTTTCCAAAAAAGTAGGCATGCTGTGCAAAATTTCATTGAAAATACTACAAACACAACAAATCAAAAGGTGAAACTGAGAAATTTTATTGTTTTTTTGGAAAATATATGCCCATTTTGAATTTGATGCCAACAACACGTTCCAAAAAAGCTGGGACAACCAAATCATTTGGCCCAGTCCCAGAAGTGGAGTTTGTACCTGTCATGGTCTCCCTCAGGCTTCTGCCAGTAGACTGCCCACTGTACTCCCTCTCAGGATGTCCTGAACTAATGAAACTGTGTATCCACTGTAGCAAATGTTGCAGAAAATTCTGGGGAACATAAACTTTGGTTGTGGGACATTCAGGAGGTGTTGGGTCTGTTTCTAGTGGTTCTTGTTTCTGCTTCAACATTTCCTGATGTATTGAGCTGACTGATCAAGAAGCAGGCTGTCCTGAGACAGGCTGTTTTGGCAGACATGAAAGGGCATCTGCTACAGCATTCATTGACCCTGACAGTAAAATTCGAATGTAAAGATTAATGCTTATCTGGCCTGACAAAAATTTAGGTCAGCCTCTTTAATATACTACAGCGTTTGATAATCAGTACAATAAGAAGGGTTTCAGTGCTCCCGTGAGCGAGTGAAACCATTTTAAAAGACTGCTTTAATGACTTGTAGTTCCCTAATGTTTATATCATATTTTCTTTCTGAATCTGTCAGCTCCCAGGAGCAAAATGCACAAGAGTGTAACTTAGGGGTGTTTGGTCAGCAATGAAAGGACCTAGCCTCTCCTCCTGACTTGAAAGGATCCACTGCCATGGCAAAAGCAAAGGCCAGGCCTGGATGTTTCAGTATAGAGGCAGAAATAAAGACGCCTTAAGATAAGCAAAAGCTAAAAAGCTAAGGAAGTACCTTGTCTGTTATCTTCAAAGCATGTATGACGAGCAGCTACTGAATTAAACCTGATAGAGATGCTTTTAATAACTGGAAAATCTGGTGTCTTGCTTTCATCCATGTCTGCTCTGCTCTTATTTAGAATTTAACTCAAAAATGAGACATTTTTTGTCTTGTGGAAGTCACACCAGCTTTTATATAAAGGCCATTGTCCTACTGCCACAGGACCTGGCTGACATAAATCTTGTTTTTCCAAGGACACAGAGGAAATCAAAATGCTGATGATGTACAATATATTTAATTATATCTAGGTGTTAATAATATTTCCATCTAGGTTAATATGTTAGGTTCTGTTCCCTGAGATGAGGCTAATGTTCTAGTTTCTGCTATTAGTTCTTTTAATGATGTTCTAGGACTTCACTTATATTTACTGTTACCAATATAATCCTCTTCATTCCCAGTAAAACCACAAAAGTCCTCAAGATATCAAGGCTGTTACAACGAAATCTCTTACCAAAGAAATGTTACAGGGCAATTCCACCATTTTTTTCTAAATTTCTATATAGTTATATTGTTAGGATGTAAACAAAGTCTTTTAGAATGGTTTGCTATAAAAAGCTCTGTTTTAGATAAATGTGCAAAGTCAGAATTGTTTACAGTGTTGGTGATGAGAACCGGAGGCCCGAAGCATTTTAATGCCTCTAAATGCTGTCTCACTTTCTGTAAGGTAAGTTTTTACATTGCACGAAATGATCATGAATTCGCAGACATTGTTGAACTGCTGTTCATAATCAGATGTGTGCATGTCACCGCTAAATGACATTATACATATATCTATTAGCAGTTGACCAAAACAGTTCACTTCAACCTGTAGCCATTTAGACAGCTAGGAACAGATAAGTAACCCAGGTTTTACTCAAAGCCTACAACCCAGTAAACTGCAACTCATCCAGAATGCAAGAAGACAAGCATCAAGACTCTTCTCTGTACTGGCACCCAGGTGGTGAAACAAACTCCCACTGGCTGTCTGAACAGCAGAGTCTCTCGCAGTCTTTAAACGCAGACTGAAGACTTATCTCTTTATACAGCACTTAAATGAGCACTGAGTTAAGTAACTAATTGTAATGTATTGTGCTGCATTTACTGAAGTGTATTGTATTGCACTGCACTGTGTTTAACTCTGTTCCTTTTTCTCTAGCTATCAACATGGACTTTTGTTTCTAGCAGTATCTGAGCTCAGGACTGGCTTTCTCTCTAACCTATTGGTAACTAGCAAAGATACTTTGTCTAGATAGACAAAGCACTTTTTGTAAGTCGCTCTGAATAAGAGCATCTGCTAAATGCTGTAAATGTAAATGTAAAATGTAAATGTAAACTGGAAATGACTCTATGGCTTTGTGGCACCCCAGCTTGTGCACTCAGTTTGAGAGCATAAAAAGGAGAACTTGCAGGCACCAGTGAGCTCCTTCACGTAATCTTTTGGGCTGGCAACTTATAGGAAAGCCATGGTTCTGCAATCCGTTTCTTCAGTATTCATCTAAGAAAACCAGTGTTTGCAGTTTTAACTTGTTGTTGTTGTGTGGGCTAGGACATTAGTCTGAGAAAAGCAGCACCAGCAGTTTGAACTAGTGGTTGTCATGAGGGCAATAGTTTGAGGAAACCATGCAATAGCCGTTTCAGCTAGTGTCATGTGTGAAAGTGAGGCTAGTCAGAGAACATTAGCAGTGATAAAGTGAGCCAGTAGTTGTCTTGTTTGAACGGGTTCTTGTCTGAGGAAACCAGCAGAAGACGTTTCAGCTAGTAGTCATGTGGGAAAGGCTGCTAGTCTGGGGAAACCAGAAGTAGATGTCTGAGCTACTAGTTGTTGTGTGGCAAAGTACACTAGTGAAAGAAAACCAGTGCTGGCAATTTGAGCTAGTAGTTGTCATGAGGGCAATAACCTGTGGAAATCAGCTTCATCAGTTTGAGCTAGTATTTGTTGTGTGAGCAAGGACTCAAGTTTGAGAAAACAGCTTAAGCTAGGAGTAGTTGTTGTCATGTGGGCAATGCAGCTAGACTCGGGGAAACACCAATAGCAATGATGTCAGCCAGAGTAATTAGAGCAGGTGAGTCATTGTGTTAGTTACCTAAGTAGGACAGGGTAGGATCCTGAAGCTCCTTCAGTGTTGCTGGGTGAGATGAGATCACTCCTGTCCTACTTGGGACATAAGCCAGACTGGTACAACAATAAAGAGCAAAAATTCACTGTGAGGTATTTGTACTACTGACAGCCACACATTATGTAATTGCATAACTTTGTTGATATAGATATAAAGGATACAGGTGCCCAAAAAATATTAATTGTAGATTTAAGTAGAAATAAAACAGAACACTAGAAAGAAATGGCAGTAATCTATACAGTGACAAAAACAATATAATTGTACCTGAATCATATGAAGGTTTATTTTGTCCACTGAGATGACATAAGTGATAATCCAACCAGACTCAAATGAGCAAAATACATTCTTAGGTACACTTTGTAGTTCTACAATTACAGACTGTAGTCCATTTGTTTCTCTTTATACTTTGTCAGTCCCCTTTTACCCTGTTCTTCAATGGTCAGAACCCCACAGAGCAGGTACTGTTTGGGTGGTGGATCATTCTCAGCACTGCAGTGACACTGATGTGGTGGTGGCATGTTAGTGTGTTGCACTGGTCTGAGTGGATAAGAGACAGCAATGCTGCTGGATTCCACTCACTGTCCACGCTATTAGACACACCAACCTTGTTGGTCCACTTTGTAATTGTAAAGTCAGAGATGATGACTCTGTTGCTGCACAGTTTGTGTTGGTCTTCCTCTAGTCCTTCATCAGTGGTGACGGGACGCTGTCAGCTAGATATTTTTGGTTGGTGGACTATTCTGAGTCTCGCAGTGACACTTTAAAGGTCGTTTAAAGGGCCCATATTCTACATTTTTTCATGTACTTTATTTTATCCCTTAGAATTAAACAGTTTACTGTGTTTTTGAAAATTATATATGCAAATGTACTCTGTTGTGACTGGTTCATTAAAAAAAAAGCAGTCCAAGCTGAAACATCCAACTTCAGTGTGAATAAGCGGTGTTAAACTGCTGTAGTCTAAATAGTCAGATGTATGTAAATGTATTGGTTTTTGTGACATCAGAAAAAATAACAAAATTCCAAACAGGTCGTTTTTGTAGCTTAATTTCCATACAGGAACTCTATGTGCTGGGAAAATTTATGACATAGTTTGAAACAATGGTTCCACAGTACATCAAAATTGAGGAAAATGTGGTTTTCCATAATACGGGCCCCTTAAAAGCTCCAGCAGTATCTGTGTGTGCTGCACAGATCCACTCTGTGCAGTAAACACAACAGTTACCACATCACTGCAGTGCTGAGAATGACTCACCACCCAAATAAGACTTGCTCTGTGGTGGTCCTGTGGGAGTCCTGATCATTGATGAACAGGCCAACAAAGTATGCAAAGAAACTGATGGACAACAGTTTTTAATTGCAGGACTACAGAGGGTACCTATGTGGTAGATGGACCTAATAAATGGACAATAAGGGTAGTTCCACATACTTAAAAAAAAAAAAAAGATGGTTCCTCAAGGGTTCTTTAGTAAAGGCAGTTGTTCTATGTAGAACCATGAGTTCTACACTCTTAAAAAAGATGGTTCTTCAAAGGTTCTTTAGTAAAGGCAACGGTTCTATACAGGCCCAAAAAGGGTTCTTCTAACGTTACAAGCTTGTCATCGTAACAGTCGCACAACCCTTTTGGGGCTTTATAGAAACATTTTCAGAAGGGTTCTTTTGAAAGAACATACAACACATTTTCCATCAATCTGAAGAACAATTTCACCACGAAAAGAACCATGTAAGCATGAAATAAAAAATAAAACTCATGCTTCTAAACAGAACCGCTGGATTAACTAAAGAACCCTTAAAGAACCATCTTGTTTTAAGTATGCGAGGTAGATATACAGGGTGTCCCAAAAAATGTACATCATTTCGTAGTCTAATAACAACTAATTCTCCCTCAAATGATCTCAAATTTTAACAAAATGTGTAAAAACTGACCAGGTTTCGTTTTTAATGTTTTTTTTTTTTTTCAGGTTGTAGAATGGCGTTCACTAGAATTGAAAAGGCATTTTGTGTGTTATTTTGAGAAAATTCAATAAAAATGCACCAACTGGAAAGCATATTTGGACATGGCACAAAAAATTCAAAGAGGAAGGCTGTCTGTGCAGGACAAAGGGATCTGGACGACCACCAGTATCGGAAGATATTACATTTGTGAAGCTTCGTGAAATCGGTTATAAAATCTACATCCCTCTGAATTTCTTGTCCGAATTTTGATAAATAAATCTTGTATTGTTCAACATGAAGCCTATTTAATTTCGTTTGCCCAGGACATGTAGTTACTCAGATATTCACATCTCAGACCATGTCAGTTTCTCTGGGACACCCTGTACTTAACAAAGTGACCAGTGTGTGAACGTTTCTGAGGCCAGACCCTTTCCTGCCCCAGGCCGTCTACGTCACATGAAGCGGAAGTTCACAGCAATAACATATTCCGTGCTAATATGGCAGCGCAGGGAGAAGGCGATGCGGGTAAGTAGCGAGAGAAAAACGAACTTAAGAGCCGTGTTAAACACCGCGGTCAGGTATCAGACATTACAAGACCCGAGCCTTTTAAGTACAGCTGCAACTGACACATATGACACGGAAACTTGAAGAGAAATTACCGCTTTGTCCGCTGAAGCTAAGTCACGGTAGCTGCTCGGCTGTTCCGCTAACGGTAGCTAACAGCAGCGCTGTGTAAGAGTCGTGTAGCTGACAAACGATGAAGAAATGCTCGGGACATCGCGACTTAACTGTCAACAGACCCCGGGCAGTGGGTTAAGTTGTGTTCGGGGTGCTTTGGGGTAGTTCGCTTGAGCCGGTTGTGCTCATGGTCGTTTTTTGAGATAGAGAGAGAGGGAAAGAGAGGGGGTGACATCATCGCTTTCTCACCGACTTTGTTTGTTTGCGATCATCTGTTGGCTCTAAACGAAAGTAACTCGCGTTAGTTTCCATCTTTTCTGTATGATTTGTCTTTATTCCACCGAGTTAAACTCTCTGAAACTCCTGCAACCTTCCTGCTGTTGTGTTTTCCACACGCAAAAATAATATTTTTGGAAGAAAATATATAGGCTGTTCACTTATAGCTAATCCCTACATCTTAATGTTGTGTTAGAGGTGGGTGATGGGGCAGACTGTGATATTGCGATACTTCAGGACGTTTTTTTTTACGATACACGATATGTCATGATATTTTTTCTGACATCTGGTAAGTTAGGACAGTCAGAGCAGTGCCAGGTTTTAAAAATGCTCTCTAAACTGATGAATCCAGTTACTCGTATTCAACGTTTTACACACTGTGCTGTCTACATTCAAATAACAGTGACTAATCATGTCTTATCTTTAATCTAACATGCAGCTGGGAGGTGATTGTTAAGTATTGGCGATGTCTACGATATGCTTAGAAAAGGATATTATGACATATTGTCATGTAATTTTTCACGATACTGATACTTGTCATATTGCCCAGCTGTGCTTTGTGGGATCTTACCATTGACATATCTGTCTGTTATTATTGTTGTACACCCATGAAATGTAATTAAATTGTTGACATGTAAACGAAATAATTGGAGTGGTTTGATGTGAAATGGTAGATTATAGAGAAACTTACCAACTCAAATTTCTTTACAATAGTGGTGATGGGAGCCAGGGGTCAGTGAACCTACAAGTGTTTTCGGAGTTTTAATGTGTAATCTCGATAATGGTCAAATAGTATTAAATCTGAAAAAAAGTAAGTTTCCTTTGGAGACTGTTTTGCCTTATAGCACCATGCTTGTAGCCCTCTGCCAAGAAAGGATTATAAAACTTCACTTCTGACCAAAAACTCATCTTAAAACCGCTGTAAAACTATGTTTCAGGCGTCAGTCAGTGTGTTTGTAACCGCTTAGCGTATTAGTTTTACTAAATGCTTCGGACATCTGGTTCCTATCACTGCCACTGTGAGCGATTCTGACTATGCAAGGTTCTCTAGAAACTTTCCTGTCAGTCTACTGTGAATAAATGTGTTTATGTTTTAATCGTGCAGAAATAAATAATAGACATAATTTTTGGTTTCCTGTAATCTTTCATTAAAATGTATTGACTTTTGTTTGCATTTAAAACATCTTTTTGGCTATGTCGCCATGCACCAGTGGGTGGGAAAGATAGTTTAAACCAGTAATATCACGTTTAACCTCACAGAGACCTTCCCTAATATTGTGTTTCACTCATGGTAGCGAAGGAAAATGCATGACGGTTCCAGTCCATGTTGATTTTAAGTGTACAGTTTTCCCAACCGTGTTATGCATTGAGTTTACCTTGGTGAAACCCCTGAAATAAACTTTAAAAGGCTGCTTTTTGAAGGCAGCTACACCATTGTTGCTTAGAGAGAAGTCAACAGGCAATAGGCAGCTAAAAGTTACCTGAATGGCTTATTGTTCTTTGGTTGTTCTTGTAATCATCATCAAGGATGCAGTTAAGGCAAGAGAACATTTGTGTCTCACAAAAAGAAACACTGTTCGAGGTGACCTTGTAGGACCTTTAACTTTTTGACATATAACTCTGGTATAGATGATGTTTTTGAAATAGACCCTTTTAGCTATTCAGTGTTGCCTGCATAGTATCAGAAAGTGTTTGTTGTGATGTGTGAAATCGACAGGGTTATGAAGGGAGGATTGAAGTCCAGTGTGAGTGAACCTGTTTAAAAGGAAAAGAAAAACTAGTTAGTGATGACTCAAATCTGTTGTCAGTGGAAATTGTAGCGGTTTGGTTTTGTGTCATTTTCCTCTGGTTACACAGAAACTGAAACTACAAATTTGAATCGCTGTATGGCCTTATGTTTCCATCCAGGCAGTTTGGTGTTATTATTTATGTCAAGCACGGTGATATAGGTCTGTTAACACAAATAAGCTTAATGTCACTACTGACTTATAGCAGACTTTGCTGGGTTTAAATAGCTTTGTATTTTCTGTATTTTTTTGTCTCACACAATCATATGTGAAATTCTGTGAACATTGCACATTATATTACAATTGGGCAATACGGACAAAAAATATAATATTATGATACTTGGAGACATGATTCTAAACTGCTCATTTTTCTGGGTTGCGGGTGTTTTGTTGGAGCCTATCCCAGCAGTCATTGGGTGGAAGGCTACACCCTGGACAGGTCGCCCATCCATCGCAGGGCGACATGATACACAGTAATTTGTTTTACTGAAGTTTGATAAGCTGGCATGGACCGTGGGAACCATAGTTCACTCAAAGTGCTGAACCTGATATTTCTAATAATAACTCGAGCCCGGCGCATATTCAGGAAATGACATCTGAACCCGAAGTGAGCTTTCAAACAGATGGTTCAAACTAACCAAAACAATATAGATGTAATTATTTTTATTTACCTCTTCACACTTTACACACTGTGCTGCACTAAAATGAAACCATACTGATTATGTAGTTTTTAGCTCAATATGCAGTTGTTCAGTCTCCCCTTTGTGGATGGTAAGGGACGCTGATTGGTTGGAATGTATTTCATTTTATTAGTGTTTATTTATATCCATCATTTTTAAACTAGTGCAGTGTTTTTTAGATATGGTCAAAGCAGATTTAATAAACTGACACAAAACCTACCAAGAAGAGATACACCTTCTGAGATTTTTCTGCAGGCCCCTCAGTGGGCCACAGCCCTCAGTTTGAGAACCTCTGCTCTGAGTACTGATGCTATCCGTGATATACTCAGAAAAGCATTGTATGTATCCCGACAAAATATCGTCATATTGCTCATCACTGCATGACATGATCTCTGTCTGTGACGTTAGCAGCATTTTCTGACTAATTTCTGTCTCTGTTTCTGACTGTGTTCCACTCACACTCACTGTGTTGTGTTTGCATGTTCTGGGTTGAAAGGCACCAGCAATGACCAACTACTAGACTTAGGAGCTGCACTACTGAAAGAGTGAGTGTCCACTCTTTTTCTGTTGGTTTCATTCATCCTTCTGACTCATCCCATCACCATGCCCTGACTCTTCCTTCTCTTTGACCCCCAGCTTTATCTATGAGCGGATTCATCGCCATGGGGACAACAAAGCCTTGGTAACTAGGAGCCAGTTGGGTGGGTCTGAGCTGTGCGACCCCAGCCATAAGAGACTTGCACAGTGTCTGCAGCAGATTGGAGACGAGCTGGACAGTAATGTACAACTGCAGAGGTGAGACAGCGGACAGTCACATGGATTCATTCAAGGGCGTGTGGTTGCTGTTGGAAGTTTGTTCATGTCGTACTGTGTAATTAGGGATCCAGTTTTTTTCTTTTCTGGTATTAATATCTGTCAGCTGATATCGAGGGCTGATGCCAGTGCACCTTTAAGGCGCATGATTCGTAATACTAAAGTGCATAAACATAAATAGAAACTTAATATGTAACAGAGACGACCATTCATTGTATGATTGAGCAGTTTTTAAATGATATTTAAGTAGTGTGGGAGGATATGGCAAAAATACAGCATCACAATGTCACAATATTTATTTTTCTGAGATCTGATAAGTTGGTGCTGACAAAAAATCAAAAGAATCAGTAGTGACACGTTTTAAAAACTACCATGTAAAAATACTGACCATGTCTACGATTGTAACAATTGTGGCATATTGTTACGTAATTCATCACAATATATTATATAATGTAATATATTATATAATATGATATATAATCAGGGTTTAAAAACTGTATGGTTACAATTTAATAATGACCACGGCTTAGTAACAGTGTTCAGTGTTGATTGGTCAAGTCTGACCGATATCCAGTCAGTGTCAGTGCTCAGACTGATCCAGTACATTGGATCAGCACATCATACAATATCACAATATCAAACATCTTACACTTTTTTAAGCTAATTTTGTAATCCATGCTATATACCGTGCTCTTAACAGTATGTGCTTTATTATTCTCCTAAATATTTGTAAGCCTGTTGCTAACTGTAAGGGCAAATTCTGCTGAATTTTCAAACTTTCTGCATAATTAAATGGTTAGGATGAAAACAGAGTCATTCAGAGTGGTTTGATGTGTAATAGGCCATTCTCACGAAACTTACTGATTCAGAATTATTCAGAGTGATGATGATAGGAACCAGATGTCCATGTTTAAGGCCCCTAAAAGCTCTCTCGCATTATTTAAGACAGTAAATAATATGTCCTTATTTATGCTGAAGACATTGTGACCACTGGTTCCTACCAGCACTATTCTTAAGATGTGAGTCTGTAAGTTTCTTAGGAATAGTGCATATCTCATTAAACCACTCTGAATGACTTTGTTTACATCTCAGCGATTGAACTATGCTAAAATTGGGGAAAAAATCAGTGGATTTCCACTTCAGGTCAGTTGCTTAGCCAGAGCTATGTTCTGTGTTTTACATAATAATGTACACTGTAATACTGGCACAAATTGCAACTGTCCCATTCAAGTAATAATGTTTTTACACAGGATGTTTTTACTCCTACTTACTAAGCATGATTTGTGTTTTTTTTTAAGTGTAGTGCAGATTTTACTGCAGATTAGATACACGGCCAGTGGGTTATTTGAAGTGTTTGAACTTATGTCCTCTATTCTAAATCATTTCTGTTTTGATATTACTGTTATGTTGTTCCTTTAGATATTATGTTCCTTAAGCTTCTGCAGTACTCAGATCTGACCTCTGGATGGCAGTGTGCATTAGTTACAGTCTGTCTCTCTGTCTCTGTCTGACAGTATGATAAACGACTCAGCACTACAGCCTACAAAAGACGTATTCGTGAAAGTCGCCTGTGAAATCTTCTCCGATGGGAAGTTTAACTGGGGCAGGGTGGTGGCGCTTTTCTACTTTGCTTGTCGGCTTGTCATCAAGGTGAGGACGCACGCACAGTTAATGAAACCCTTCCCTTTCTTTGAAGACGTGGATTCTTACCCTCTCACACCCAGTTATTCTCAGGCTGGCTGTAAGTGAAGTGGAGATTGCACAATACATACTTTCTTGTGTCTGGCACCGATACTGAAACCTGGAAAACTGGCTGATACCGATACCAATTTGATAGATAAAGTTGTTTGCAAACGTTTGGGCACCCCTGGTTAAATGATGTTTTGTTGTTTTTTCTAATTGATCAAAAGTTAACTCCGCCTTTACAGAGAACAAACTTAAAAATGGCATTTTCTGCAAACGTAAGTTCACAATTTCTATTTTTGTGGAGTTCAATACTTCAGGAAAAAATAAAACATGAAATAAAAAATATGCAGTTACTTTTTTGGGCCACATTTTGTGTGTTTATTTTCCCAATATGTTAAAATCAGCAAATAAACAGTAAGTGAGCGTTAAATGTGTAGAAGTGAGTTCTCTGTACCTATTTTCACTTAGAAAATTAACAAAACTTGAAGGGTTACATACCAAAACACGTTATAGACCACTTTCAAAGCTTTTCCCCCTAATGAACTACACTGTGAGAGGGCTTTACACATGCAGGAAACATTAGTGTTATAATTAAAACAAGTTTTATTAGAGATAGGAAAATATTTTTTCCACTGTACATCAGCTGTGATTCTTTTACATGTGCATATATAGCATTTTGGAATTAAGTTCTTCAATTTGATCCAGGGCACCCAAACTTTTGGACATGACTATATTTATGTTTAAAAAATAAAATGAAAAATTAGACTATTTTAAAGTGAACAGTTTGTAATATAGTGTATAATTTGGCTAACTACTTGTTCTTAAAGTTAACATATATTCTGTACACTCGCTGAACACTTTGAGGAACACCTGTGTACCTACTCACTCATGCAATTATCTGATCAGCCAATCCTGTGGCTTCAGTGCATAAAATCTCTAGAGGTTACGCAAAATGGTGCAATAAAGAAAAAACATCCAGTGAGTGGCAGGTTTGTGGATGGAAATACTGTGTTGATGGGAGAGGTCCATGGAGAACGGCCAGACTGTTTTGAGCAACAGAATGGCTACGGTAACTCCAAAAACCTCCAAAAGCGTTTTCTGTAGGTATTGGGTAATGCCTGGTATTGGTGCGGTCTCTAAGGTGGAGTATGCTTTCTTTTATTTGTCTCCTGTCTGCTGCTTTCTCTGTTTACTACTCTGTTTCTGTATGTGGATGGATCCTCATTGTATTTCTTTTTTTTTCTTTTCAATTGTCCACTGGTAACCTTTAGGCTGTGATGACGAAGGTTCCTGACATCATCAGAACCATCATCAACTGGACCATAGACTACCTGCGTGATCATGTGATTACTTGGATCAGGGAACAGGGAGGCTGGGTAATTGTCCTATGATTTATTTTTTGGTTGTGTCTCTTGTTTGAAGGGGAATTCCTCTGATTTCTCAAAATTTTTACATAATTGAGTCGTTGAGGTGTGATGCAGTCATTCAGAGAGGTTTGATGTGAAATTATGTATTATAGAGAAATTCTTATACTCAGATAGCTTTACAGTGGTGGTGATGGGAAGCAGGGGGTCAACAAAGCAAATATAACTTTAATTTGCTATTTAAAATGGACAGTAAAACTACATCTGAGTTCTATAGCTACTGTTGATAGCGGTAAAATTGTAATAACTAAGAAAAAAAGTTTTCTTAAGTGTACTTTGGGTACCGTTTTGGATGGATTTAAAAAATAAATTTTTAGGCCCTGCACATTAGGTAAAATGCAAATAAAAACAAAAAAATGGAAAAAGGCCAGAGGTGCAGACTTGAACCTGCATGAAGTTGAATGGAAATGTAATTCATTGTGTAATTACCAATTAATTACTTGTAATTAATCTATCAAAACATACAAGTAATTGCTCTCAGGTTTTAAGCGTTAATAAATATATAAAATTTAACTTGGTATTATTATAGTAATTCTTCTAAATCTCTCTCTCTCTCTCTCTCTCTCTCTCTCTCTCTCTCTCACTCTCAGGAAGGGATCCGGTCCTACTTTGGAACGCCTACCTGGCAGACTGTCGGCGTCTTTCTGGCTGGAGTTCTCGCCACTGTGGTGGTCATGCGCAAGATGTAAAAAAGAAAAGAGAGAGCATGAAGGAAAAGAGAGTTAAAACAGAGAGCGAGAGAGAGAGAGTGAGAGAGAGGGACAGAGAGGCAAAGGGGGAAAAGGGAGGGAAAGAGATACAGAGACCATGGCATAAGAATGGAGAAAGATTTGACAGAGAGAGCGGACGAGAGTCCATTCAAGAAAGGAAAGGGGAGAGAGAGGAAAGAGAGGGCCGAGCATAATGATTAATTGCACCTCTACATGACTCTTGAGACTATTCCCTTTCTCATCTACATACTCAAACCTCAGTAACACATGCACTGAAAAAGGAGGAAAACAAAAGGAGAGACAGACCGAGGGATGTGCAAGACTGCGTATTTTTAATTTATTTATTTTTGTTTTCATGACAAACGAAATGGGGGACGCCCTTTAGTCTTTATACAGTGCATATATTAAATAGCTGAAGGAATTTACAGACTTTTCCTGCACTAGGAAATAATCTGCATGCTTACTTGAATCACTCTCCTCTCTCAATGCGTACGTGAGGATGCACACAGAAATTGCACATACTTGGGGTTCAATTTTGATGTACTATTTGCAAAGGGTTTATAAATGCTTAAATGTCATTATTATTTACCTCAATGTCTTTTCTTTTTTATATATCACCATCTAAAGTCAGAATTGTTAGCAATAGGCTCCAGAGGTACTCTGCTGTTTCCCTCGTTCTTTCTCTCTCTTTTTCCTGGGTTCATTGTCTCCTCTCATTTATCTGAACATTCAAAACCCTCCTGCCAGCAAGCAAGCATGCGTGGAGATGTCTGTGTGAGTGGTTGTGATTGTGCTTTGTGGTGATGAAAGTTACATTTAAAGCCACTGTGGGGTGTTTGCAGATATGGCTGCAAAGTGAAATAATACAATTTGACAATCTTTGATCTTCTGTCCTTGGAGGAGCTTCAGGCCATGAGTCAAATATTAAGGATTCACCTGACACAGGTGTGCTTGGAGCCGAATTGTGCCCTGAGGCGGGGTCTTGCAGGATTTTTCAAGATTTCTATCGTGCTGCAACCGGAAGTATAGTCTAAAATCAGACCTGTCTTGTCTGACTGAAGACAAACATCCAGATATACCAGCTATTCCAGTCTGCTGCAAGCTCCCCTTGTCTGAGTGGAACGTGCGTAACAGTACACACTTGTGCACAGTCCTCACTTAACCTCGTCTCTGCAGCATGGTCTTCTCAGTACTGTATTTTTTCTATGGTTAGTCAACACCACAATCTTCATCCTCAATCACTCTTTTTATACACCTTTTCCTTTTTGGTCATTTGGATACAATACAGAACATGTTTATTTGTTTGTTTGTTTTTTTAATTCCTTCTTATGTTGACAGTGCCTTGGCCTTTTTACTATGAAATCGCTTTGATACGGTCACCACTTTTTCATCTTTTTCTACATCTTTGTATAAATGTAAGAATTTCGCTGAATTGATGCCTGGAAGCTGTTTTTTTCTTGCTGTGAGCCCATTCATTTGTTTTGTAAGTCATTATAAGATATAATAAATTGTTTTTATGGATTTCAAATAATATTGATGGTGAAGAATTAATTGATACTTGAACCCAACCAATTGAGAGTGTAATTTCCTGAAGACATTCATTGCTATGGGAACACACACACACACACACACACACACACACACGCACGCACATTATCTAAGCCACTTATCCTTCTGTGTTGTAGGGGGTCCTAGAGCCTACCCCAACATTCAGTGGGCAGAAGGCAGATAACACCCTGGATAGGCCTCTTATGGGAATAGTTTGGTACAAAAAAAAGAAATCAAATGTACAGTTTCCCCTTACCCTAAATATGATCAATCAGCCAAAACATTTTGAATTTTTGCCCAATTATTCCGTTAAAATCATCTTTACTAAAGTACTCTTTGCAGTTCCTCTTATATAGATTATTATTTCATGTGCTTTTGGGAAATTCAGGCCAGTTTTACTGTCTTTAAGTGCTGTACTCAGAATGTTAAGCCCCACAATTTTACTATTTTCTGAATTCTGAACAGGAACAGCCATTGGCCCGTATTTTTCATCTTTCTCAGATCAAGAATGGCGATCTGGGATTGTTTTATGCTTATTTGGTACTGCATGCATTGATGAGACCTGAGCTTGGATCAGTGTTCTTAGTCTAAGACACTTGATATATATGGGCCATTATTAGTATATTTACTAATAAATCCAGTCCTCCTCCAAGTGCAGAAAACATAGGCCTAGCTCTATGTTCACCAGGAGAGTGAAATCGTAGGCACTTAGGAACTTTAAAACAATTAATCTTGGCAATAAGTGTGTTTTTGCTTGTGAAATTGCCATGTCATTAAAAAAGTAGTTGGTTTCTTGTGAGGTAGTTCCAAATTAGTCTGCATGCCACTGGCCATCACCTGCATACCTGAATTAATGAAGTATCGATTAGCCAAACCAGGTGTTGGATCAACTACAAATAACACTGAAGTTCCTCAAGGAGAGGTTTGGACACATTTAACACATTTACAAAAACTACTTATTGTAGTAATATTGTTTCTATTTATCGTCGCTGTCCGAAGAAAACCAAGTATATCCAAAATAAAAAATAAAATGGTTTTAGAGCATGTCTATTGGTCCATTCATCATGAAATTTTCACATAATATAAAGGACAGCTGGTGTGTAAAATAAAAATTGGATTCCACAAGATGTGGGAAACATTTCTTCAAGATTCTGGCCCATGTTGACATGATTGCATCATGTAATTCCTAAGGATTTTTCAGGTGCACTTTCATACTGAGAGTCCCTTGTCAACCGCATACTAAAGATGTTCTACTGGATTCAGATCAGGTGACTGGGAAGTCCACTTAAGAACACTAACATCATTTTCATGTTCATGAAGCCAGTTTTGCTTTGTGACATGGTGCATTATCATGCTGTAGATATCCATTACAAGATGGGTAAATTGTGGCCGTTGAGGGATGCACATGGTCAACAACGCTTAAATAGATGATAGCTCAAGCGATGATTGATTGGTATTAACAGGCCCGAAGTGGGCCAAGAAAACGTTCCCCACATTACACCACCTCCACCAGCCAGGACTGTTGACACATGGCAGGTTGCATCTATGGATTTATGCTGTTGGCACTAAATTCTGCCCACTGCATCCTCAGCTTTCTGTTTTTGGATGACAGAATTCGAACCTGACGTGATCTGCTGTTGTAGCCCACCCACTTCAAGGTTCAGAGTTGTACAGAGCGGTTATCTGAGTTACTGTAGACTTTCTGTCAGCTTGAACAAGTCTGGCCAATCTCCATTGACACCTCTCATCAACAATGTGCTTCTTTTTTCTTAATTGCACAATTTTGAGTAATATCTAGAGACTGTTGTGCATGAAAACCCCAAGAGATCAGCAGTTATATAAATACTCAGACCAGCCTGTCTGGCCCCAGCAGTCATGCCACGGTGAAAATCGCTGAGATAACATTTTTTATATGTTAACAGTTGATAACATAACATGATAACAGTTTCCCATCCATGTTTGATGTGAACATTACCTGAAGCAGCTGGCCTACATGATGTTATGCAACGCACTGCTGTCACATGATACATGAATGGCTGATTTGATTATTGCATGAATAAATACATATAAAGGTGTTTATAATAAAGTGCTTGACATAAAGTGCTTAACATATTTAACATACTGCGGGAAAAAGACATAGAAGTGGCCTGTGTAAACATTTTTGTGTGTTTTATATTTAGTTTTGTTTTTTCCAATATGTTAACTCAGCAGACAGAAACGCATAGAGAAATGCCATATTTCAGTCTGTTTCACTTAACATATATAATATGCTGTATTACATTTTATATGTATAAATGAACCAAATAAAGGTACTTTTATTGTACTAATCTTTATGATTTTTATTTTTTAGCATCTTTTTGTACTCACAAAAGGATTCTGAAAACCATTTTGATCTGCATACAAACTGAAAGTGGGTGTGGCTTAGACCAGAAATGATTGTGAGATGCTGGAAGTGAGCGCATTTGCTGACCACGACAGATTACAGCGTAATCAAAGGACCATCATGTGTTTAAGAAGCGATGATGTTAATAGCGTGCTTACGGAACATGATTTAGACAAAAGTATGCTTCTTGGTTCATTTATGCTGGTAAGACCTACTATTGTAGGGTTGAATTTCAGGACCCTGTCTTAGATATTAGTCATTCTGAAGTTTCTATTGCAGTGTTGAAATGTCAGCCACACTTTTTTCACTAATTCATAAAAACTATTGCAAAATGATTCAGTTTATTTCCAGTGAAGCTGCACCAGATGTAATTTTCAGAAATCATGAAATCAGAAGTGTGATTCAATAGTATACCACAATAGTAATATTAACTGTCCTGACTATACCACTTTTATTATATCAGATAAGAATATAGTTGCTGTTCACCATATTACTGCAGAATTGCATTTATAAAACATTTCACTTCAAGTGGGAATGATTCAGACGGCTGGGAAATGGTATAAAATCACAGCTTTTATTCTCACAGTCATACACATGGTTACTGTAGGAGCTACATGTAAGTAGCAGCGGTTAAGCTACAACACAGTGAACTGGAAATGACTCTTTGGATTCATGCCACACCATGAAATGATCTGTAATTACTGTGATTGACTGATAGCGGTGTGCGAGCTGCGTACCTCCTGGGTGACTCATGGTTTTAAAACAGTTGTATACATGTCAAATTGTAAACAAAATCTGTAGATAACATTAAAACCTCCTTGATATCCATTTGTAAACACTGGTATCCAATGTAAACATTTTTTTAAAAAGCAAGTCAAAAAGACAAGACAATGTTTGAGAAGTTGCTTACAATTTGTTTAAAAAGACATTTTGATGCGAGCAGATAAAACAACAGCATGTAGAAATGGAGGAACACTTAAAATGATACTTTATACCATTTTCCCTTTAGCTCAAAAGTGCTGGATTGACCACAAATTGACAAAAGTATATGTCATTAGCCACATAGGCAAGTATATTTGAGATTACCTAACAACCTGACACTGTCGACTTACAGTGTTAAGGTAAGAGGAAATAGCTGTATATAGCTATATATATAACTACAATCTTAAAGGTCCCTAAATGGTTATTAGCTTGGATGTACTGTTCTTGGAACAACCTTTATATTATATTGAAGTTATTTTGAACTTTAAAAAAGTTCATTTTTTAAAAGTTCATTTTTGTAAAAAAACATTTCATTTTTTTTTTAAAATTACTTTAGATCACAAAAACTGGTTTTAAGACTCTTTTTTTGGCAGTTCTGTGACAATAAGAAACTGATACACACTGTCACAAGAAAAATGCTTCAGGCAATAAGAGCTTTATAAGTACGAAAGCAGAAAGCATGTGCTTCAGGAGTGAGGGGATCAGTTTCTAGCCTCCAGCACTCCATCTCGGACTCTCCAGATCCAAGGGGTCTTGCAGCAGGGGGCATGTCTGCAGTCTGGAGCCCTCTTGCAGCAGGGGGCGTGGCTACAGTCGGGGGCACGGACGCAGCGCAGGAAAAGACCCGTTTCCTGCACTTCTTTATCGTGGGGCACCAGAGAACCATCCTCACTTTGTAGACTGAACACTTTCTCAGAGATCTGACAGAGACACCAACACACATATTACAACACACATAACAATTCAGTACAATCTAAATGTTAACTCTGTGTCCATAATCTCTTCTTACCTGATCACTGATTCCTACAGCAATGTGACCCACTTTTACTCGGGGTGTTTCACGGATACGGAAGCATCGGCCATTGAAATCCCTGATGCAGACATCCACCCCTGTGAAGACAGAAAGAACCCCTCAGCACGACATATTCCTAATACTTGGAATTTATAAATGCTCAAAATTCAAAACTGAATCCAACAGTGACTCATATTCCTATACAGTGGTGGTGACAGGAATCAGGGGCAAATATAGCGATTTTATTTACCGTCCAAAGCCATTAGTGAACCTGAGTTTTATATATAATGTTAAAGATGGTAAAATAGTAGCTAACCCAAAAAAAAGTTTTCCTTGGGGTCTATTTTGCCTTACAACACCCTGCATGTACCTCACCACATCAAAAAACAAGTTTCAATCCAAAAGTGTATCTTAAAACTATCGTAAAACAGTCTCTCAAATGTCAGGCATCACATTTGCAACTACTTCTTATAATAATTACTTTCCAGGACGGAGCTGTTAGTGGCATTAAACTCTCCAGACGTTTAGTTTCACCACCACTGTGAACAATTCTGACTCTGTAAGTTTCTCTACAACTGACTGTTTCACATCAAACCACTCTGAATGAATTGTTTCACATCTTAACTATTAAATTACACAGTTAAGTTATGATTTTTAAAATCAGTGGAATCCCTCTTTAATATACATGGCAAAAATAACCAAATGACTCACAAACCAAAACAAAGGGCCACAAATTTAAAAATCTCAAAGCTGAGATACCAAAAAAATAATTATTAGCCAGACAGTGTTCAAGTGCAGGGTGTACACAGTGAAGTAAAATCAGGGCAGTAAACATTTGAGTCAACTGACTTTCATGCACTGCCATCATTATTTTTTTATTGATAAATTTTTATGTTCAATCTTTTGTGGTGTTCTCACTGCAGCACTTGTAATGAAGTGCCATGTAAATAAATTTTAGCATTATAATTAGCATGATGATGATGATGATGATGATGTCTGATTATTATTATTATTATAAGATTTTAGCACATATTGTCCCACACTGGGACAATATGTTTTAGGCCACCTGGTCAGTGTTTCTGTCACTCACCCTCAAAGCAGCGCGGTGGGGGCTGATGGGCAGGGACCAGCCAGTCCATGCTGAAGCTCTGGCCATCTGATTGGCTGTTGTAAGAGAACACGCCTGAACTGAGGTCATCGCCAGCACCAACAGACCAGCGACCCGAATCCTGGAAGAGATGGGAAGGAAACGAGCAGTGAGGGACACTGGCATGCCTACAGTTTATGCAAAACTGAACTCACTAAAAAAACATGAGGTAAGCAAAGCCTTTGAAGATTTGAGGAAGTGTAGACTTTCCCGTCACAGAGAGAACAAAGAAGTACAATAAGTTGTTTACTGTGAGCAGTGAAATGTAAAACAGCGTGCAAAACCGTATGCTTCATAGTAAGCACAAGCATTCAAATCTCGCAATAATCTCTCATTACTAAACAATATAACCTTTAACAGCTTATGCACTACAGGAAATTATGAACTATTTTGAAAGCCATCATGTGAAAATTAAGCCTCCTACTGTTTTCTGGTAGCAGCCAGGAACAACAAAACATGCAGAATAACTTGAACTTCCAGTGAACAATCGCCTTACTGTCATTCGTCACTTATTCTGAGTAATCTGATCTGTCAGAGCGGCCGAGAGATGCGTATCAGCTCAGGGAAACGTGTCTGCGTTTCCTCATACCCCGCATTAGCCTAGTTCAGTGCTAACAGTAGCATGTGTGTTTACCTTTTTGTCCCATGGCTCTCTGGTGGAGAGGCAGTCACTGCCCAGGCAGGAGAGGAGCTGCTCCTGTAGTTCAGCGGAGTGCGGCTGAGACAAACTGCTCAGGAAGAAATCTAGAGAAAAGAAATAGCGTTTCAGTCTCACATGATACAAATATAAAGCACAAATTCACAGAAAAGGTGGTGTAGGATACTTATAGGCACAGGACACAGTAAAAGAGTGAATAGTACACCATACAAATGCTGTTTAAAAGGTTGTTTCCCAGACTGCCTTAAAATTTTAAGTTAACTGAACTTATAATAGTAAGATGATAAAGCTAGAATGTACGTCTTGAGTTGTGTTGACTTATTATTTGAAGTAATGCAGGGTTAATCTGGTAAATTGCAATACACTACAGGAAGCATATGGGGCAATATGGCTTTTGTTTTGCTAGACCATAAAAGAAGAAATTACTTGGGGCAGACATACAACCTTAAATGGTGGTGGTGGCAAAGTGAGAAGAACCAAAGAAAGCTTAATTTTTACATTAGTTCATTAAATTATTAGGTTAGGCCCTCAAACTATTACTTATTACCTTATTACATCCTAAAGTAAGTTATGTAGCTATTAAATGGAAAATTAGTTATTCCTGAAGAGGCGCTCCAGCCTAAGAGACCACTGCTTTATGTTTACAACAGCTGTAGCAATTACTACATTGCTACAGCTGTTGTAAACATAAAGCAGTGGTCTCTTCAGGGGTCTCTGACCCTGGTTCTGGAAATCTACCTTCCTGAAGAGCCTACTTCCAACCTCTTCCCAAGTCCTTGATTGGCTGGATTAGATTAATTAGAGTTAAGTAAGGGGCGGGAAAGCTTATTGGATACAGGTTGAAACTAATGTCTGTAGGAAGGTAGCTCTCCAGTATCAGGGTTGGAGACCACCGACACAGAGGGATATTTTTGGGTTTAACTGCAGAAAAACCTTGTCTAGATGATGTACCTTGAAGGTGGGAAAAACTAGAACATGGACTGTTCAATTTTTTTTCCGAAGAAGGAGAATATCATATCAGTATTTATTGGCCTCTACAACAGTGGCTTTTTTGTTTACTGCCATGGGGGAGAATCCCAGTGGTTGTGTATTTGTGAAATGCATGCTGGGTAATGAAGTGAGAGAACAGACAAAAACACAAAAAGGATACAAAGTCATAAATTCTATCAGAACGATGAGGTTGAGGAATGCAGTGCTGCACT
This sequence comes from Colossoma macropomum, assembly GCF_904425465.1. Classification (NCBI taxonomy): domain Eukaryota; kingdom Metazoa; phylum Chordata; class Actinopteri; order Characiformes; family Serrasalmidae; genus Colossoma; species Colossoma macropomum. The sequence continues at coordinate 6,703,683 of NW_023494801.1, read as the reverse complement.
GCAGAACATCACATAACGTGATGAATAACTTATTAAACCCTAGTGTTAGGCCAGGACGCCCCTGTAAGGAATGAGAGCCAGTTGGTACTGGCCATTTAAGTTCTTTAATGATTAAATAAACTAGCCCTAGTAAACAGCACCGGTATTGTATGAATAGTGGAAAGAGAACAGGTGTAAGTGTGCACTGCATGTCAGGTAGAAACAAACCTCTCTCAAGTTTCCGAAGCTGGAGCTCCTGCTCAGTGAGTTCATTAGGCTCAGGAGAGGGAGAGTGGATATAAATTGCCGAAGCCGGAGGAGGGCATCCCTCATTTCTTCCAATTTCTTCTTCCTCCTCATCTTCGTCCTCCTCCTCCTGCTCCTCCTCCTCATCTACCACCTCCTCTAGTTTTTCCTCATTGGTGCTCTTGTGCTGTTGTCCCACCTTCGTTCCTGCCCCCTCTCTCCATTCCTGCCCTGGGCCCATCCACTGCTGCACAGAGCTATGGGAGAAGGGGGCGGGGTCACGCCTCTCTGGCTTCTCTATTGGTTTCTGATAGGCTCCTCCCCTCGCAGGGCTACGAAGACCTCCCACTGCAGTGACACACAAACAGTCAGTAAACAATACAGATAGACAGCTGTGTGGATTTCTACACGTACACGCACACAAGATGCAAGCAGAGATGACGCAAATGCTCACATTCTTTAAGTGCTTTCGCTGTTTGAAATCTGAGATCCTTGGCTGAAGATCTTCGGTTCGGATCTTTCTGCAGGCCCCGTTTGATGATATCAGCCGTATGCGGGCTGCAGTCAGGTGGGATCTCCCTCAGGGGTGGTGGCTCTTCAGCAATCTTCAAAGACACAGAGATGGAATATTTTTTTTTTCCTTTTTTTTAAACTAATAAGCAATGGAAGAATCAAGAATATACCTCATCACTTAGCAAACTATTGAACTGTTAAGTAATCTCAAATGGATTTGTTTGCATGGTTTCTGACATTGTATGACCTGCTGTTATCTATAAAAATGGACAAACGCAGTCATGAGTAGCCATGAGTCCAAGGGAACATAATAGTATCAGGGTGGGATGGTCCTTCCTCTCCCAATCTAAAACTAACAAAGCATTTTTTAACAAAGCAAACATATCTTAACTGACTGATTGTTGGTTACATTTAAATGGCATAACAGCATACATCTGATTATTTGCTAAACTGCGGACCTAACAATGAAGACGAGGGAGCTAAAATGTATATTGTATATGCTAAAATAACAAATCCGTGTGTTCAGCAGAGATGGCATATCAGTACTGATGGCTGTTAGCAGAAAAACATCTGGACAGGATGTCAAAGGTAAAAAAAGAATATCCTATCCTGAAACAGCACTCACTCACACTGTGTGATGTGATGTTAGGTGTGTATTTCTTTCAGCATTTTAAAGCTTGGTAGTTTTTCTTAAGGAAAATTCTCAGACCGGTATTGACACTCAAGGTTTCAATGTCAATATCAGTAAGAGAAAAAGAGATTTAGTGCCATCTCTAGTGTCCAGCTATCATTACCTTTAGGTAGAGTGGACGAGAGTAGTAGCGGGTCCAGGGCTGGCAGCCATTGAGCATGTGCAGAAGCATGCAGCAGCTGCTCCACACGTCCGCCTTTCCACAGCGCTTCTCTCCACGCGCCACTTCAGGAGCCATATGCGTCTCAGTCCCCTTCAGAACTACACAGACACACAGTCAGTTTCCAACAAGACTTTAACTAGATGGTTTCTAAAGGTTTGCTACTGTTAGCAGAGCATTTACCTTTAGAAGGACTGAATCCATGTTGGTCTAATCGCTCTGACTGTCCAAAGTCACACAGGAATGTGTCTTTTCCGTCTTCAGACAGCAACACGTTATCCACTGAAAATCAAATACATATGCAGATTAACCCTCAGAAGTCAAGTCATGGTATGATTTAATTTCAATTCATTTTTGGTCTTGACATTTGTGCAAAGTTAAGCATTTCTTGACTTCCAAACAAACAGAAGAAAGTGCAGATTCAAACCTGCTGATTAGGTCAAACACAGCTTATAAGGACAAGAATTTTGCTTAAATATAAGATAAAGTAAGTATATTATGTTATACCTTGCTATAACAAAACACAAGAATATGTTTTTAAGGACTCTAGGGAACCTAAATCCATGATTTCATTCTAAGTAGTACTCTTGTAAGTAAATATGGAACTCTATAATCACATTTGAACAGTATAGCAACCCAAGGACGAAAACTTTCCAAGGGTTATAAAAATGAACCATTTTCTGAATTCTCCCATTAGCAAAGCTCAGACCATGTCTGTTTAGAGGTCACCACCCTATATAGGACGTGTACTGGCAGGCAGGTTAAACAGCAGATTATTTTAATGAAGCCTACTGCCAGGCAGACTGGCTCTTCCCAGAAAGCAGACTGCTTGTTTGGGCAGTGGTTTGTTCCAGGAAGGTCTAGACACAAGTGTGAGAAAAGTCCTTTCGGTTTCCGTATCGTGACCAGAGCTGCAATTTGTATGTGATAGTCCACACAAACAGCCAAGCCTGTTCGTTCTCTTTTCTACTCAAACCAAACAGCAGGGGGCACTGTAGATGACCCACAGAGCACAGTCAGTTTTACGTCGTCCTGAAACGCTGTCGTGTATCTCTGCCTTTCTTCCTAAATGTGTTACTTGAACTGAAATGTTTACTCATATTACACAGTCACATCTTCACACTGTTCTTACAATAGCCTCTTTATATCTCTATGTTCGTTTTCTTTTGACCGTCAATATAGTTTTTTCCCCTTTTCTCTACTCCTCCCCCCTCTCGCTCTCTGTTTCATGAGTCACTCTGGGAAATTCCCAACCTCGGTCTCGCTCACTCACTCGCCCTCTCTCTCTCTCTCTCTCTCTCTCTCTCTCTCCTTTTCTCACACAAACACATGGACTCCCCTCTCCCTCACCACAGGTGCTGCATTCTCTTTGCCTCACCCCATTCCTCCGAAGAGCCATAAAACCAAAAAGCAAGCCACAGAACAAACAACTGGTTGAGCTGATGAATAAGTGACTTCAAGCTGTAATAGCATCATCTATTTCATCCCAACACCTTTGAAAAAAGCTCTTCAAGGACTAAACATGTAGAAATTTTACATTCTAATTATAGTCAATGATTTGCCCTAAGCTAAACTGACCTGAGCTAAACAGGCATAAGTGTATTGAACACAACCAAAGTCATTTTAGCTCCACTCCAAAATACGGTAGCATTTTAAAATCGATATCTTTGTCATACTGTCATCACTTTATACTATGACACCCCTCCGGACATTCAGCACCAGAGTTGTATGCAGACCCCTGGTCAAATTACATGTTTTGTTGATTTTCTAAATGAAAGTAAGTTAACAAAATTGAACATATCGGACAAAAATTAAACATAACACTAAATGTGCCATAACGATTGTACATGCCTTGTGTTAGGTTTTATTTTTTCCCAATATGACAAATTCAGCAAATAAACAGTAATTATGCATCAAAATGTTCAGATGTGTATTCTCTGTAGAGAATGTGGTAACTTATTTTCATTAAGAAAATCAACAGAACATGTAATTTGTTCAGGGGCTCCCAAACATTTACGTACGACTGTACATTATATTAGTACGTGAATGGTGACGATTACGATTAATCAGGTCTTTAAAAAGGCAAAACAATGAAAATGGGTTTTATTTAAGACTGATGTATGTAAATGACTGATGCAAATGAGCTCTGATGTTGACAATCTGAATGGCTGCCCTGTAAAAGCAGCTCAGGCTGAAACACTCCTTATAACTTCAACGTGAATGGGCGGAGCTAAACTGATGTAGGCTGAATGGGGGATATATGTGTTGGTTTTTAGGACGTCACAGAAAGAATGAATGCAAAATGGGTTGTTTTTCCGCTTAGTTTCCAAACATGCACTGTGTCGAATAGGAAGGATACACTTTGAAACTTTAACAACGTTCACTTACAGCAACAAACCTTTCTATTTTAGGAAAGTGAGAAAATTCATTTTCCATGGTTTCCTATTATTGGAAAAAGGTGAACTTGGAAGCATTTAAATAGAGTTCATTAAAAACATATGGCAAAAAATACATATAAATGGGTGTGTCCCTGAGGCTCTGTTTCATCCTGTAAGAGAGAGCAGTAGGAGAATTGAAAATATATATTATATTCTAATAAACTGCCAGTTGCTGATTAACTGAGGTAAACTTTAATCCTTTTTTTAAACTGAGCAATCGAGTATAGTTGAGTAATCATGGCAGCCCTAATCATACTATGCATCAACCAACAGCAGTTAGCAGGCCACTGAATATCAGAGAACTAAAGTCACATATTATGACTGTTTTCCTGCCGTCCAACACCGGACACACCTCCTCAGCACAAACTATGAATGTATGACTCAACTGAAAGCAACTCAGTTTCAAAGTGAATGCTCAGAAATCTTACACATTTTTCACACACTCAGATATTCCAAAACTGGCTGCACTAACCTGAAATGTGTTTTCTACCTCCAAATATGGCATCTGACTGTTAGCGTTATATCACTGTCTTCATCTTTGTCACCCTTCCACTCAATCTTAGAGGCTACTTTATTATACTTGCCTTCAATGCACAGAAGCACAGGTTCAAAATTACCTTTGATGTCCAGGTGTAAGATGTGCCTCTTGTGCAGGTGCTCTAGCGCCCCCAGCACCTGGTGCAGGTAATGCAGGGAGAGATCCTCAGGCAGGCGGCCCCTCTCCTTCAGCAACTGCCCCAGAGAGCCTAAGGGGGGACATAAGAAGATAGTAAAGAAAAAAGTCAGGACACCCTACAGAGAGAAAAGCTATGGCTTTATATAAGTCATTTTGGTCGGTTGTGTTTTATCCTGTAGGGTGGTGGAGTTTTTAAAGGGGAATTATACTGATTTTTAAAGTTTAAATGGATATATTAACAAAACAAAGTCATTCAGAGTGGTTTGCTGTGAAATGCTTAGTTCTTAAGAAACTTATCACCAGACATCTGAGGAGTTTAATGCTTCTAATAGCTACCACACAGGAAGCTATCATGGTTACAAATACGCTGCCTGAAGTCTGAGACACTGTTTTACAATAGTTTTAAATTTTGATTGACATTAATTGAGGAGGGATACATGTGGGGCATTATAGTTCAAAACTGTACCCAAAGACCAGATTTTCCACCATCATCAGCATTACATATAAAAACTCAAAAGACATGTGTAGTCCCACTGGTCATTCCAGATAAAAAACAGTATTTGCATTGTAGACCCCTGGTTCCTATCACCACCACTGTGAAGAAATCACAGTCAGTAAGTGTGCCTACAGAGCACCACTCTGAATGACAGAACTGTGCAAACTTTGCATTTAGAAAAATTAGTGAAATTTCCCTTTAAAGATCTTAAGCATGCTACTTTTAGGTGGGCATCTTAGGTGAAGTAATTCAATTGAAGCTTACAGGAGCAGCGGTATTGTGCCATCTCTAATATGTACGCATGCGCATGTGTGTTTCTCTCACCAGGTTTGAGGTCCATAAAAAGGATGACGGATCGACCCTCTCTGACAAATCCATATAGATCTACTATATGAGGAGCCTGGAGGGCACTCCACGAGCCCACCTCCTCAATACAGAAATTCTTCACCGGCACCTAGCAAACAGAAAGAGAGGAGGGTAAGACGTGCACACGTACATCCACACACATCCATACCAAAATATAGTCCTGTGTTGAAAATTATACATTTACAAACTACTGCGTAAACTGTATGCGCACAGAACATTCATGGTTACCTTTTTGGCAGCACACTGAAAGCCACTGGATTTGTCTCTGATGCTGTAGACGTCTCCGTACGATCCTTGCTTTATTAAATTACAGACTTCATAATCCCTCCCCTCCCGATATTCATAGTTGTCAGGGTGCAGTTCCTGCAGACACACACAGAGAGCAATGGCAATTAAGCTCAGTTAAGTCAGCCTTATCCGTGTTCACCAGTTAAAATCATGGTGTAATCAGATACTAGATATTTTTCACTCCTACACTCAAGCTCTTCCAGGGTTCTTTAGTAAAGAAAATGATTCTGTTTAGAACCACGAACATTCAAACAACCCTTTGCATGATTAAAGGGTTGTTTGCATAATGAAAGCGTTCTTCGGATTGATGGAAAACATGCAGGAATATATTACCGACGGTTCTATATAGCTCTTCTTCTACTGTTACAAGCTTGACATTGTAACAACAGAAGAACCCTTTTGGCTGCTATATAGAATGGTGTTGAAAAAGGTTCTATATAGAACCATCTACAGCACACTCTCCATCAATCTTTAATCATGCAAGGGTTCTTTGAGTGTTTATGGTTCTACGTAGAACCATTTTCTTTACTAAAGAACAGCATGGCAGCATACTCCTTCTTTACTGGATTTACTGCAGTGTATCATGTAAAACGTTGAACAAAAACCCCTGTATTCATAGATTTGACAGTATTTTTTAAATGTGGCACTACTGGTTATTTTGTCTGTTCAAACTTCTCAAACCCACTAAATTTTGTGATACTTTTGCGAAATGGTGAAACCGTCTTGAAGTGCTGTGATGTTCTAGTTGTGCTATATTGCCCACCCCTACTGTCAAGGTAAAAACAGCAGGAGAAGAAAACAGCGAGACAAAGCACCACGCAGGATGGCAGAGGTGCATCCTATAGCTGGGCTCTTGATCAATTTGTACAAAAATTACGTTCCTCAAAAGTATCTTTCACAACGTTGCTGAAAGAACCACAGCCACAGCGATACTCCACAGTTCATATAAGTGTAGAAAGCAGTGCCAAGTGGTCTGCTTGCACTTGCAGAGAGTGAACACGCAGTTCTATTAATGTTCATCTGTTTGTGTGGTGCGTGTGAGGAAACTCCCGTTAGCAGAACTAGGCTATTGAGGTAAACATGAAACTTCAGAGTACTGAAAAACAGGAAATCAGCAGCCACAGAAGGCAACTTGTAGCTCTTCAAAACATGCATGTGTTCGTGCGTGTATTAACCAGAGATGTTTTTATCGATGTATGTTTCACTCTCTCTGTATTAGTATGACTACTGTACGTGACTCATTCTTTCATGGGTTCAAACAGGTATCTAAGCCTGTGCTTGCTTGACTATTAAGCTGTGCAGTCATGTATGTAGTCATATCAGGTTGTGACAGCAGTAACAACGAGCAGCCGATGCGATTGATGTGCTTCACTTGTCTACCATTCTCTTTCGGGATGACGTATCAAGCGTGTTACTTTACACGCATGTCATGTTGCGTGTTCTTGCCTGAGCGTGAGAAGCACTTAATTCATACATCCATAACTACACAGTTAACTATTGAAAGGATTTTACAATAATTAACACTTTTTTTAACAATAAAGATTGGAAAATCAACGCAGCATTATGGGACACAACAACAACTGAGAGTTAAAAAGGTGTAAACATTTTAATGAAACCATTCTAAATGTTTTTATTCTGACAATTCAGATTTTGGTGTTTTAAAGACTTTTTGTAAAGCTGGAAAGCTGTCAAAAACTATCATGTATTGGGTTTAGTTTTCGGTTTACTCTTTTACCTTATAAAAATAATACAAAAAAATTAATTCGTCTAGTAAAATGAATTTTTTTCTTATGTAAATTTACCGTAAAATTATTGGCTACTGAGTCGCATTACATTTGCAGCTGTAGATATGCGTATGTACAAATACAGGAGATTACTGTATTTAATTACAGCTTATTACTGTACGTGTATAGCAGAATTCAGCTACATCACAGTAGTCTTCTGGTCCAGGTTTTTATTTTACTATTATTTACCATTAACATGGTACAGTAAATTACTGTAAAAGAAATGCAACTAGAAGTCAGTAATTTACTGTCATTTTAACAGTGAATGTTGTACAGTGTAAGTACATTATATATTAAGGTTACAGTACTTACTGAATAATTAATTGCAGTTACTGGATAATAAGTATTAAAGGCAGCGTTTAAACCTAATCTGCCCTGACTATGGCATACAGTTGGTTACCATGGACCAGGCTTGTTAGCCTTGATGTCTGTGATTGACCGTATGCTGCAGATGGGTAGATAGAGATTGCAGAGAATAGTATTCCTTTAAGGTTTATTGTCCAGCAACTGCAATTACTCATTTAGTTACCAACTGATATATATAATGTACATAGTTATGATGGTGTATGTATAAATGGGGCAGATAGACATTAGGTTTAAAAATTCTAGTGCAGAGTTATTTAAAGCCACACCTTGGATCCAGTTTCTAATCCTGGGTTTTGTATTCACTGGTAGATAAATGACCTACTGAGGCAACTAATTGGCCACATAGTGTCATAACTACCACCAATTACAATATGCAGGACCGGAATCTGGATTGAAGGTCTGAATTTGAAAACGTGTGCTCTAGAGTATGCACTTAACACAAGTCTAAGCACTCATAAGTACATGGTAGTTACATAGTAATTATGTCTTATAGTGAAAAATAACCTCATTAAAGAGAATCCCTTCGTTTGTGTTGCTTTCCTCCTGTTCTTCCTCCTCATCCTCCTCCTCTCTGTCCTTCTCCGCTTTGATCATTTCTCTGATGAAAGCTGAGGCGTAAGAGCGTTCGGCTTGTGTGACATAGTTTCGGAGCCCCTGTACAGCCAGGCTGCAGTCTGTCTCACTGATCAAGAACTCCTGCGAACTCTCACATTCCTGACCATATCTCTCGCAGGAGGGCAGGGTCTGGATTGGCCCCCAGAGGTCTGGAGAGGAAAGGGGAGAGCTACGGAGGCCAAGGTGAGAGGAGTAAGATGGCCGGGCTGTTTCCTGCACAGACAGACTCTCTGTGCTAACAGCTCTGCTGCTGCTGTAGGATATGCTGCTGGTGCTGCTGTAGCTACACTCTCCCACCTGGAGCAAAGACAGGACAGCGGGTCAGCCACAATTCCCAGGGAGGTTATTTCATGTTAGTGATCTCTTAACAATTTTTAATGTTACATAACACAAAACATGCACACCTAAATGTGAGAAATAATATAAATATAATAATGTCTATTATCTCTTCACAAAATAGCATTTGTTTTTACAAAGTTAGTTTTGCTTTCAAATTTCTGTCCGGAAGTGCACATATTTTGTGCAATTATATTTACAGCACTCTCTAAATAATTTCTCTTCTGCTAGATCTACTAAAGCTGGCCTCACCTCTCCACTGTCCTGTTCCGGCACTCCGGTCAGCCTCCTCTCTCTCACTCTCTCACTCCCTCCATCTCTCTGCTGGCCCTCCCTCTCTCCCTGCCTCCGCCGCTGCCTCTTTCGGCGCTTCTTTCGGGGCCGGCGGCGAGAGACTGACCCCTGGGTGCAGGACAAGGGAGTGCTGAGGTCACTGTAGGTGACATTTTTGTGTCTAAAAAGAAATGGAAGAGGACGTTAAGGAATATGAGCAAGGCACACGTTTAATATGTGATTCAGTGAACGCGTTACAGTCCATCAGGCCTTTACCTGCTGTTGGGACAGAATTCCTGCGAGTCCTGAGATTCACCTGTAAAAAGGTAAAGAGGTTCAGCGCAGGTGAGCCTTTGGTGTCTCACAGAACACTAGGTAAATAATACTTGTTTCTGCATGACTAATTTAATTATGCCACATTTGACCAAACTGAGTTGAAATATTCAGATTCATCTGAGTGTGAACACTTAAAAGTGGTCCTAAATCATCCCAAAGATTCAGTACTCACACTCTGCTTGGGCAATAATGGATGGCTTCTCTGTCCCCAGAGGGCCCGTCCCCACATGCTTGGCTGTTCCATGAGAGATGACCTTCAGAAGAAAGTTGGAAATGTCTGCCTGACGCATCAGCTCCTCAAGTTCGCTGCTTTTGCCAGCGGTGCTGGCTGCATGTGGTTCTGGTGTGGGGTCGTGGCAGCCATAAGTCTTGAATTTTGGCTGATCTGTGGACATGGAGAAAGGCCTGGTGGAGTTCAAGATTCTTTCCATCTTTTAGAGCCTGTGAAGAAAGCAAAATTGGACACAAATAATCAATAATTAGAAACATAATAATAAGAAATAATTAGGACATGAGATGGGGGCATCTGTAAGTGCTAGAGATTGCACTGACCCAGTGTACAGTACTGGTATCAGGTCAGTACTAGGGATGTGCACGGATACTCAGTTAACCACGTTATGCTAGTGGATGTACTACTATACTATAACAAGTGGTTAGCTGAGTACCACTTGTTATGCTAGTATTCAAATACTGAAAACACTTTTCAGGTGCTCATTATGTTTAAGAGGACTGCAAAATGTGACAGTTTTCTGAGTAAGTATATTATAGATGACAATATATATCATATTAGGTAACTGATATGGGTAATATGTACCCATACTACTAGACCAACTACTCTAGCTGATGTTAGGTAGGTTTGTAAACAGTGAAAATATTTGTCCCTGACAAAGTATCATGTTGGCCCATCAAGAAAAGGCCTTGCGTGGAAGACGGCGGGCCCTCATCGCTGTACTTATTAGTGTCAGTTCAATAGCTTCTCTAAAGAGCGGCATCCAACATAAAAACAGAATCTGGGCAGAACCCTCACACTAGTAACGCAAATGGTCGCATGTGGTCACTGGATACGCATTTGAGACACATGGAAATGCCAGGTATAAATGGCTTTGTGTATCGCTGCCCACTTATGATCAGATCACTCAAGATCTTTTTTAAGTGCCGCTAACGCAATGTTACTGGACACCTCAACACGCTTGGAGGAGAACACTAGCTGCCAATCCTGTTACTAGCATTTTGATGAGTGATGGTGGAAGAGGGAGGATCATCACTATTGACTTCGTTTTGCTATATTTGGACACCACTTAAATAACTACATTTGGGCTAATTGTAAAACTGTACAAATCTGACTTTTCACCATAAAATTCCTTTATGTTATGTGTGTTTAAATGGCCAACCGTGAGGTAGCCACCCCAAGGTGACGTCTAGACGCCTGAGTTTACCAAGAAAGAGCATGGCAGTCCCAGGCTGACATTTTGCTATGTTTGAGTGGTTGGCATCTTCTTTTTCCATTTCTGCTCGCTTCTGTTATTGTGCCACACTGAAAAAAACGTTGGTTTCAAATGTGTCAAGTGATCGCATGTGAATAAAATACACAATTGCTGTCTTTCAGATTTCTTCGTTTGACAAGAATTGTGTTGAAGTAACACATTTTTTTTTCCAACCTCCTGAAGACCAGCATTATTTCGAAAAATGATTTATGTTTACATGATCATGTAGTGTTCATTCCTCAACAAACTTATGACCAGGCTTGGTCAGAATGCTCAGAGCACACAATAAACAATTTTGTGATTATTGAGGGCTTAATTACCCTCTGCGACAACAATAAAGGCTAGTATTGTAAAAATGACTAGCAAATGATATATTGAGAAGACCTGTCTGGGAGCTATTAAACATTAAGAGAAGCTGCCATTCACATCTGCTCAGTGAGTAACGCCGCCTCACACCTGGACTTCTTTAACCGTTGCTGGTCACGGTGACTTACAGTGTTGAGTATTTTCTTTCAGGCATGAGCCGTTAATAAAAACTCATTTAGTTGGAATGACAGCTGATTCGCTAATCTCCTGTGAACTTTGTACCTGCGAGGAGATAAACGGAGTAGACAGCTCTCATTGTGTTCTGTCAAACAAAGCACAAGCACTCCTCTGTTCTCTCAACACGTCCTTGAGTGTGTGGAGGGTGTTTGTGTTGGGTCGAGTGAGAAGGAAATGGAATATGATGAAACCCGATCATCAAGCTGCGTATCACAGCTGGGCCAGAGGATTCAGCACCTCGGGGCTGGTTTGACAATGAGGACAGAGGAACAAATTGAGTTGATGAGGAAGTTGCTGACTGGTTTAAGGAGATGCAAAAGCCAGAGAAGCCGGTTTATAGTCAGGTTTCAAGGGTGGAATATGATGCGAGTTGTCTGGCAACATGATTTTAGTAAGAAGTGTCAAAGCACAAATACTTTTAAATTACTTTTAAATTACGACGGCAGTAACATCATTTTGTCACAGCGAACAAAGTACTTTACCTTACTGATGTTTAAGTAATGGTTCGTAAATTAAATGTGCGCTCTAGATGTAGTCAATTAGCCAAGACATATTTTGTGTTCATATTTTGCTTATTTAGTTTAGTGCTGGAGCTACGAATCTAACGCTGCTACTAAACACTAGAAGTCAATAGTCAACCCACTATCAACCCACTTAAACCATATCCAGAGATTGGGATCAATAGAGACTGAGACACAGTATGATTTAAAGCAAACTGTAAAAATGAGCAAAACTTCACTGTGTAGCTGAATACTGGGTGCAGCTATTTTACACAAGTATGGAATTTGGAATATATGGAAGCTAGATTAGGATTTCTGTTGTTTTATTTCATAAACAGCTGTTAATCTTCGATTTCCAAACTGAAGATATGTGTTTAACTGAGGTCCAAAATGGTTGTCTGCTGCACTGAGCTATACTGTTAAGCTCTCTTCATTTTTATAGGTTGTAGTTAGTCACACCGTGTCCAAAACCTCATCAACAAGTCTGCATTACCTTAATGAAGACCCGAGTGTGGTTTGAGAGACGTTTTGAGGATGTATTACAGAAAAGATATCGGTGACTATTGACTTGTGTTTGCTATATATGGACACCACTTAAACAACTACATTTGGGCTAATTGTAAAACGAAGGCGATGTCTAGCTGAGTTTACCAAGAGCATGGCAGACCCAGGCTGACATTTTGCTATGTTTGAGTGGTTGGCATCTTCTTCTTCCATTTCTGCTCGCTTCTGTTATTGTGCCACAATGAAAAACAAGTGGGTTTCAAATGTGTCAAGTGATCGCACGTGAATAAAATACACAATTACTGTCTTTCAGATTTCTTCGTTTGACAAGAATTGTGTTGAAGTAACACATTTTTTTTTGTTTCCAACCACCTGATACATTTGAATCACTGAGTCAATTCAAAGTAGGAATGAATGACAATATCGGATTCATATCAGTATCGTCAGATGATTGCTTAAAAAGTTATGATCAACAGACAGATGTTTAGATTTGACCAATGTCTGAAGTTGTTTTCATTGTGCTCTGGAAGAGCAGAATATTTAGGTGACACTGGGCTGCTGTGCTGAAATCTGAAAGACTCTGTCCCACTTTTCCAATATTTTATATACATTTATGTATCAGCACCAGCAGATATGTACATAAAAAGTACGGGATATCAGCATCGGCCCACAATTCCCGTATCGGTGCATCCCTAATTCAAAGCATCATTTTTTTCCAATGTGTACTTTACTAGTTGTAGGAATTCATGCTTTAGACTCATAGAATCTTAAAAAAAAATTGCACATCTTCATTTACAATTCTCCCTCCTTTCAACTTGTTTTATCAAAGGTTGGTATAGTATAGTGGGTAACACCTCTGCCTTCGTATGCTGTAGACTGGAGTTCATTCCCCTGCCTGGGCACATACTCTACACTATACCAATGAGAGCCCTAGGGCAAGACTCTTCACACTACCTTTGCCTACCTGTGTACAATGATCAAGTTTTAAGTGGCTCTGGATAAAAGCGCCTGCCAAATGCCGTAAATGTAAATCAAAGAAAATGTTACCTGCACTCAAAAAGACAAAGTAAGCAGGTCGTTTGATGTACAAACTGACAATATGTGAACATTTTCTGCAACTAGGGGTAAGCAATATGGCAAAAAATACCATATCACGATACTTAAAGATGTACAATATGTATCACAATATTTTGGCACAATGCACTGGTAGAGCAACATTTAAAAACTGCTATCAAAAACTCTGGGTACAATAACGTTCACATACTGCAATGCACTACATCTAATTCAACAGGCCTAATTATGCCCTCTATGTAATAACACATGCTTGATGTGTTATTACACATGTTTGTCAGTGTTCTGATGATATCCATGAGAAAAAGCTTATTTCACAACAACAAAATTTACCACCATAACAATAAAATATTGTCATATTGCCCACCTTTAACTGCAAATGCATTTTTGGTTGAGGGAGCAAAGTCTGACTCAGCATAAACTCATTAATACATTAGTTTGCATTATGCAGTAACATTTTAGCTTATGTTGGCAGAACTGCAATGACAAAATCAACCCTGCAAAACACTACTTGAACAAGAAATTATTAATTATTATTAGAAATTATTCATTATTATTCAGCAATACTATGGGTGTTGTAATAGGCCTATTGATTGAGAGTCTAGAAGGGCAGAACGTAGCAGTGCTTACAGCATGTTGCATCAGAGAGCTGTCACATGACCCAGTTAGCCTTTGTTCATGCTCTCTCTTTTAAGCTCTCTCTCTCTCTCACTCACTCTACCTCCTCCTCCTCCTCCTCCTGCTCCCTCTCCATCTCTCCCTGCCTGTCCATCCTCGTTTTCTCTTCCCTTCTCTCTCTCTTTCTCATGCATATCTCTCAGCTAAGAGAAAACAGGCCTCCATCTGAAGGTGACATCATGTGAGAGAAGGCCTGCCAAGCGCTTGCTGGCTTCAGAGAGCTGAATCCTCCATTTTGATCCCTCCTTAGCAAAGCAGTTGGTGACATCATCAAAACGCTTCCTGAGCAACTGGGAGCATTTGCAGCTCAACGTGGCTAAACATTGTGCTCACAGTCAAAAACATTAACCGAGAGGGTTGTTTAACTTACAATCTGAATCACTAAACAAATTGCAGTTTATGGTTAAAATAACAAGGTTTGCATCTTCTGACTCTGTTCAGTTTGATTGAATGGAAGGTTGTTGCATAATTAAAATCAGCTCATACAAGGATGTATTGTTTTGGCTGCCCAAACACATGTAAAACATGCAAATCATACCGGCCTATCCACCAGCCTTCTGCAAAACATGACTCTAGCTCCTCAAGTCTGGCAGCTGCCCTTTTCTCTCACACAATAATTAATACGATGCTGACATTTATCGCCCTGCTTTTAGTTAAAGACTGATACATTAAGCCCTACTTGCAAGACGTTTGCAGTGAAGAACCAAAGACAAGCTTCCGTAGAGGGTGTGGCTCACAGGGTCTCTCTGTGAGACGGAAAACAAGATGCAGAATTTGGGGGTGACCATGGACCAGCTTCAGCCCCTCAAGTGTCTCATCACAACCCTATTCCAGCTCCAAATGAAGGTGCTCCCCCTTTTATTGATCAACATCTTAGCATGGCACTAGGTGTGATACAGGGTACAGGGTACATACATAGATCATTTTTCTTCATACCTGAACTATTTTGCTGACTTCACATACTATGCATCTGCTTAGGCTTTGAAAGCAAACTCAAAAATGGGAGAATAACCCAATTAGCATTATGGAGTAACAGACAGAGGACAGATCAAAAAAACAGCATCATGCGAACTGCGCAAGGTTCAGCGCCTTCATCTGTGCAAAATACTGCTGTCACTATTGATTACGTTAACATTTGGATAATTATTTAAATTGAATTTAGAAATGAGAGTTTTTAAAGTGGCCAAACAACAAAAATAGACTTAAATGAGCTACAACGAAGTATACATAGCCTTCAAAAAGTGTTTACTGGAAAGTGATACACAAGGAAGCCTTTCGAAAAGCACAACGCTGCATAATATGCATATTAATGAGTGTCATTAATGTTTCTTTCTGTAAGAGATGGCATTAGAAGAATTTGAAATGCGATGCTAGCGATTAACTTGAGAATGTAAAATTTCATCTGTGATTGGTTAAAATCGAGTAATCATGTCAGCCCTAGTGCCAAGTGATTTGCAGGCTATTTCTGCAGTAGCTCATTAGCAGGACTTTTTTATCCAGATAAGGACCTGATACACTGGATTAAATCTACAAACCACAAATATAGCACAAATATAGCAATAATGTAGGGTTATCTAGATGGAGAAAGCAGTATTGTGGAAGAAATAATGTCAATCTAATCTACACTCTTTAATTTTAACGTAAGCCATCCATCCACACTCTCCTTCTCCGGTCTACTCCAGTCTAATTTTTCTCTCCATTCAACTTCCTGCTACTGTGAAGTCCACAGCAATACACACTCACATTTGTATGTACACAGACACATTATGAATGGCAAACATTTTACATTTGCATTCCGAACAGGGGCCGAAGCGACTTGCTTATTTGTGCAGACCTAAGAAAAAAAAAGAAAAGCCAAAACACGAGAACATGCACACGCAAGAGAAGATAAAAAGGAACGTGACAGCGAGAGGCAGAAAGAGAGAGCGAGAGGGAAAGATTAAGAGAGAGAAAGAGAGAGAGAGAGAGAGAGAGAGAGAGGGGATAAAAACATACCAACTAAGGCACCGGAGAGGACCTTTCATTCTCCGTAGTCTCTTCCCTTTTCTACTCTTTTTCAGGTTCATAAGCAACGATTAGAGAGAACGCACAGTTTCCCTGCACTTTCTCTCACTGCATTCGTTTACTCACAAGCTAGGCTCACTCGGCTCCTCCCTCTCCCTGCTGGCCCGGAGCCAGCCGAGCAGAGCTTTGTGATTGGACGGAGCTGATTTCTCAGAAATCCATCCGTTTCTTTGGCAGCTCACTCCCTCCTCCCCTTCCCGCCGCGTAGGGCTACAGTGTGACCTTTGAAAAAGCTCAAAAGCTCTGTTACGGGCGCTCTCTCTGCCTGATTTTTTTATTTAACAATCACTTCTTTACCCTCTGTTGTTTACAATAGTTTATCTGTTTAACCACGAGGTCATCTGAAATTTGGTCAGATCAGTACTCTATTCATTTTTGTTGTTGTTGTTGTTTTAATGAGTCATCAAACTTGAGCATAACATCTTACTAGCTTCACCTATTCTTGTTTTCTGCATTTGGGGACAAAGGACTGGGTTCCAAACCAAACTGCACAGGTTCAGCTGGTGCAGTATGATGTCTAATGTACAACACTAACAACCGTCAGTTTTAAAGCCCCACCCTCCTGAGATCACACGATCCTCTGATTGGTCTTTCACGTCCAACAGAAACTCAAATGTTATCTACGCATACTTAAGTGCCTTTTAATGGTATCAGATATGTTTTGCAAAAAAACATTTTAAATGTGAAAGTACTGAAATTACTTTTCAGATACCAATTGATTCACTGATTCACTGAAGTGGAAAGTGGACAATATGTACCACTGAGGTACATATATTTTACAATATACAGGATTAGGAAGTGACTCTAAGCTTTTACAAACCCTATAATGGGTTAGCTTTATTATACAGTTGGCTATAAAGCGATTACTTTTGTCTACAATGGCTAGAAGATGCTCTTTACAGCCTTAACCCTTTAAGGCATGTACAAAAACGTGACCATTTCTGTTGTTTAATCTTCTCTTTTTCCTTTAAATAATGTGATTTCTCCATACTGCATTGATACGTAAAGAATGTGACCTAACAATCCTAAAAATCTCCATCTGTTTATCAAATCATGGATTTTTTTTTAGTTTTCTTAACAAGACAACCAAAGAATAGGATTATAAGCCACACATCAGTCATATTTTAACATTACACTGATTGAACAAATCAATTATCAACAAAGAGTTTACCAATCCAAATTGCACTCTAAATGAAACTATCCTAGTGCATCCAACAATAAAGGAAACATGGAGCTTCTTTTATATAGGGATAGGAAACATGGCAGCACGAACGGTTTAATTCCACATGCTAATCCATTTTACTGCAACCAACGTGGCGGCAGACTTAAACGGGACACTGGCAAAGTCTCTGAATGTATCGCCGGCAAGACGTTTGGTTTTATAGGGTTACAGAGATCATATGGCAACGGAAGTGGTCTTGTGTGTGAATCATCACACACTGGTGTCAATCTCAAACAGACTTGCTTCTGTGCTTTCAGATGCTAACCAAAGTTTGGCTCAAGATGGCTGCTACTGTTGTTTTTAGCTAAACAATTTATTCTTACGTTTAGCTAAATTAAATTTTTTTTATTTTCTAAGTAAAAAAGTTAACACTCTACAGGGAACACACTGAAATATGAGACTTTTATGCTAATTTTAGGGCAGAAATATGATCAGTTTAGCGAATAAATAGTGCACTGTTTTCTGTACACTGTAATCCCACATGTTTTAAGTCAAATAAATGAAGTCTGTTGTACACAAAACTGAATTTACCTCAACTATATCTCGGCTATTTGAAGTTAAGGGAAGGTTTTTGATGATTTCAAACACACAAATGGCATTTTTGAGCTGAATCAACTTATTGCAATCTAGTGTAGTCTTTGAAACTCCACATTCAAAAAAAGAAACAGCACTGCTGTTGGGTTTAGTCGTTTCTCTCTGAAGTTACTCTACAAATGTGTATAACTGAGTGAAACTAGGTAAGCTGTGTTGTTTAGGTGAATGTTTTGTTACCACAATCTTGTTGGGTAAAAGTTATTGCTTTCCTATTGGCTGCTCACTCCATTTATTTGCATACTGGGTGTTTCTTACTGCTTGTTTTACTCACCATCAACGTGTTTTCATTCCACCCAGGCTGCCTTTCCTCAGGTGTGTACTTTTTTAATATATGTGTTGGTCAGCTGCCTAACCTTGTGCTGTTGGTAAAAAGGAAGGGTTATCACTGTCTTTACCTAATGAAACATATAATTAAATTGCAATTTTAGGCTTGATTAACTCAAAAAGTTAAAATAAATAGTATTTTAATCATTAAATTAAAATAATTTGAATTTATGAGTTACATAAACATGCATTTTAATTTAAGCCAACATAAAAATTTAAGTTATTCTAACTCAGGTTTTCATTACACATTACTTAACTTTTTGAAGGCAATCGTTTTCCTCCGTTTTTTAAAGTAAATTCAACTTATCTGGGTTTACAGTGTGGAGGACAGGTTTTATTTTCTTTTTTTGCATAGGACTGCATATATGTCCGTTTTATTGATGACACTGTGTAGTATCAGAAACCACATTAACGAGGCCATCTGGGGAAAACTGCATCAGATTTTTTGCTGAAATATCGCTTTTAATTATTATGAAGTGTTACTCAACTGCATGCTGAATCTTTTTTCAGGCTTACAGTCAGGATGATTAATGGATTAACACATGCCTGAGCGTTAAACCACAAGTCAAAGACTATACTTCTGTTTTTGGTACTGTGCGGTTTGCCTCACAGTGTTCTTGGATGAAACCCAGTTATTATGGGTGTTCACTCGGCTCTGCGCTGGTTCTGATATGACGTCATCAGAAACTGGACTGTTACACCGAGTCTGAACGTCAACTGGATCGAATTAAAATGTGAACAATTTCCCAGGAGCTCTCAACAGCATGGGCTACTTTTTGGGTCACTGTTTTTATCCAAAACTGTTTCATATGAGCGTTTGGGGAAGTGAGAGACAAACAGGCAGATAGGGGAGAGCCACAATTGCTTCACTCGGAGATGGGCCGTTAGCTCATGCCATGCTAAAGGGAAGTGTGGACAGTTCTCACCACGGCAGCAGGAACTGTGCGGTGAGCGGAACACTGGCAGCAAACCAAGGAGGAAAATACACAATCATGGCCCTGAGCAGTTATGAGAGGGTTCACCACTGAAAAATCCACCACTACAAACCACCCTGACCCAGGCATGTCCATTCTCAAGTACCTGTACATCGCTGCTGTCGTAATAAAACATTGTTTTCTACATGTACAAAACCCATATCGACTTCGACTTCACACTAAAATCCTTTTGCTATGACTTTTTATTAAAATAAATAATTGAACATTTCATTTCGTCACTATTAAAACAATCTAACTAATCGTAACTTTACCAAATGTTTCAGTAGTGACAACATTAGCTGATGATTAGCTAATAACACTAGCCAGTATATGACTGGGAAACATAGCTGTGAACAGCTGTACCAACATCATATTAGTTTTCAGTAAAACACCAAAAAGTTTATTTAATTGCAGAAAATATGTGTTTTTTTTGTAGTGACAGTTCTTAATGTTACACCCTGATTTTCAGACTTTGGGACACATTTACTTCAAAACGCTGGGATCTAACTGCTCACCATGTGGCCATGAGAGACAGGGATGCAGTCTCCCTTCCTGCTCTGAAATGCAGGGGAGTGGCTAAAATACGGCTCCGCCTATATACCAAAGCTCACATGAGGAGCTGACAGGATTCTGAGCAGAAATACGAGTGTTTATTTCTTCTGGTGTATGCAGGCTTCTGTGTGGTGTTACCACATAACCTTCTATGTTGAAACGTGTAGTTCCAAAAAGGACAAAGGAGCCGCAGTTATTGGATCTCCAGATACTGCTCAAGAGAATGTGCAGTTTTTTATATGAACATCAATTGTAATTGGACAGCAGTGTCTTGTACACAATGTCAGAGGCCTAACGCAGAGTTATCTCTTGTAGCCAAGAGGAATTACAGAACAAGTACCAGATGACAGGAAGCGCAGCACAACGATTGATGGGAAAATGCCTTTGCTATTCAGAGTATGTCTGTGTGTATCGTCTGAATGCATGAGAAAAAAGGATTAAAGAGCTGCTCTGTAAGAAGGGCGTATCCGAAAGCAACTGAGGCAAGGTAATGAATGTGAGCAATGAGAGGCACCACAGATCAGATAGACAAGAATGTGTAAATCCAAGACACATGCATTCACACACTACTAATAAAGAGACTTCAAGAGGAATGTGAAAGACACACACTGCCAAGCACATTTGTTCTCATGCATTCTCAGGATGTAGGGTCACACATGAGCCCCCATATGTTACATATACATGAAAGAACATATATGTAATAATAATAATATGTCTCATATGTATTACATACACTACTGGGCAAAAGTCAGAGACCACCCTTCATTTATTTTATTTCCAGTCACAGTAAAATGTATTCATTTTTCAGGAGACATTTCTGAGGAGATTACAATTAAGATAATCCACTTGCATAATAAAGAGGAACATCAAAGGAAAATGAGCAAAAGAACTGGAGTTTAAAAAAATATATTAAAAGATACAGAGAAAATGTGGCCCCTTACAATGACGCAAGACTCGTTAGACCACCAAAAGTGTCCCCATCAGATAAACAGTACTGAAAATATCTGCAGTAGTTTCTGTCTATCCTTCCACTGTGAGAAGACAACTCAACACTGTGAGTCTGAAAGGATGTGTAGCTGTCAAGAAGCCCTTAGTGAGAAAAATAAACATGAAAACTGTACATCTGAGATGTGGAACAAGGTTTCATAAATTTGGAGTTAGAATTATCTGGATCATTAAAAGCATAAAATGCAACCAACTTCTAAGACTGAACTTTGAAGGTGAAGTTTAGTTGTACACGTTATAGACGTTATAGAATAAATATATCTGCAGATTTGTAAGTCTGCAAGTCTCCTGAAATGATGGAAGCTGTTATTAAGGTAAAGAGACACACTTAATATTGAAATAAATGATGTATATTTAGTTGTTGAGGCTTCTGTGTAATTTCAATTCTGTTGAATGTATGTTATTGCTATGTTCCAGATGCCGAAAAATGTATAAATTGTACTGATGATCATTTTGACTGGAAATTAAAAATAAACCAGGGGTGGTCTTTGACGTGTGCACAGTATTATATGTGTGAATATCTATATGTAACCGTAAAACGTCCCGTACATATTATGTACATGTATGTAAGTATCTACATGTAAACATAAAATATCCTACTTGTATTACGTAAATATAAGTACCTAGACGTAACAACAGTGTCCCATATCGCTGCTGTCGGAAGAAAACCTTGTATCTCCAAAATGGTAACTTTACAGAAGAAGGAAAAAAATACTTTACTTTTAACGTAAGTCAATGGAACCAGACGTTTGTCCAAGTAATTTTGGGTAATTTCTTTTGGTCCATTCATCATGATATTTACACATAAGGCAAAGGGCAAAAGGTATATTCAATCGTATCCAATATTCATGGAGATACGAGGTTTTGTTCCGACAACAGCGATACGTATCATATAAACGTAAGCATCTATATGTAATAATAATAAATAATGTTATTACATCAAACAATAAAAGCACTTTACAAAGTCCAAGACATTTTTTTTGGAACTGACATTTTCAGTTCCCTTGTTTTTCACTATTTTTCCAACAAAGTCAAGCTTGAAACTGTACAAAAACAAACACACACACATACACACACATCCACACACCCACATGCACAAAACGAGGCAGTGAGTCATCTACGCCCCCGCAGATGTGCAGGATGCTTAAGGTCTGAGTAAGTGTGCTTTGAGCTCTATAGCTGCAGCCTATTAGAACCTAAAGCCCGACTGGCCATTCAAGTGTGCCCCAAATACAGCCCTGCCACCCATCCAATGAGACTCTGCTGTACAGATTGAAAGCTCTGGGACACTCCAGTCACATGAAAGGACACACATTTAGCTGCCACCCACATAGATTCCCGGCTAAGCTCAAAGGGTGATGTTTAAAAGCCACTCATTAAGTTAAAAGAACTTTCATCAGCATTTAAACATAAACTATGCAAATGTGTTTATACTAAGAGGGACATTAGAGTGAAGTAACTCTCTTTTGTCTGTATATTGTACACTTCAGATTGGAAAATCTGAGTTTTGTGGCTAATTCAGGTCAGGTGTTTAGGATACCTGGGGCTGCAATGCACAGAAAACGGCTTTCAACAAAGAGTTTTATTTAAAAATCTCACATTTGGTTCAATAATTATTAATAATTTTTCAGTTTTTGACATAATTAGAAAACACCTGTTGCCCTTTACATTGTATGTAAATTTCATGATTAATGGAAAGAAATGGCCTAAATATACTTGGACAAAAAGTCTGGTTCCATTGACTTTACAAGTAAAGTATGTTATTCCCTTCTAGTGTAAAGTTATCATTTTGTAGATACGAGGTTTTCGTCTGACAACGGCGAATTGTTTCTATATCAAAACTGCATTCTGAAAGAGTGCAATTTACAAATTGCGAAACTGCAACTTTAATAATATTTTACATTATTGAATTTTGCCTTAATAAGTTTTAAGTGGGGAAATTTAAGATAATAACACGGAACTCGTGAACTGGCAGTCTGGCACACAACATTCAACGCTGAAGCCTCAAGGCTGGAAAAATGGACATGCTGACGTTTTTGCTGATAAAAAGGCCTGGTGTTTAAAGGGCCCCTATCATAGAAAACTGAATTTCCCTCACTTTCTTGAAATAAAGGAGTAAATTTAAGCAATATGTAAACTTTGTTAAAGTTTCAAAATGTACCATTCATTACCCAGTCCACACGCACCTGGAAACAATGGGCCTCATTCACCAACTGTTCTTAAGAAGAAATTTCTTCCTAAAACCCACTTACAGAGTTTTAGCGAAGATTCTGACATTCACCAATGTTTTATTATCTACGCACACTCAAGAGCACAAAGGTGGGAACAGTTCTGCAGTTTAAGAACTTGTCATGAATCTGACGTAGACTTTGTCTTAGGACCTTTTTCAAGAACAAATTTAGGAAAGAAACTTAGGAAGATACTGGTAAACGAGGCCCAATGTTCTGAAATGCTATAGATTAAGTTTCCACAGTACTTCAATTCAATATCCCCTTTAGACGGCCGATATGTGACAACAATGCTCCAAAAACAGCATGTTTCGAATGCATTGTTACAGTGACGTCACAGAAAACAACACCTTTAGCCTACAGCAGTTTATCCACTCACACTGAAGTTATAAATAGTGTTTCAGAAACGAGCTCATTATCTCTTATCAGTCTTAAAGGCACAGTAATAATAACAGGCTAGTAAATTAATTATGACCATCCAGCTTTAAGAAAAACAATAAAAAAGAATAATAAAAAGAAAAAAAAGTACATAAAAATACTTTTATTTGAATAAACAATCAGCAAATTGGATGTGCAGTAAACCAAGAAAATAGCCAAATGATTCCCATGTTGCTTAGCGCTTCAACTCTTAAAAAACAACATATTTGAAGAGGAGCATTCATCATCGTCGTTCTCAGCTTCAAGGAAGCTTTTCTTTGAATATACTCTACTCAACTAAATTTTTAATACATTTTTTAGTAATGTTTCCACTTGACACTTGATGCCGAACCTTTCAGTGCAAGAATTTTCCGCATGCTGTGGCAACATCTACTAACACAACAGCCACTGCAGCACCTGTTTATGCTCAGGAGCTAAAAATACAACATGGACACAAAGCCATATACACTTCGCAATGTGGACTTTGACCATGCCAGCCATCACGCCGACTGCTGTCCAAGTTTCGCATTAATTAAACAGCCCTACACTATGAAGTATAATGGCTTGGAATCTACATTAATTAAGGGTGCACCGATATATTGATTCTGACTGAGTGATGTCTTGTTTTCCCTGCTACTTTTCAAAATACTTGACAGGAAATACCCTTATGAGTTTTTTTAGTAAAGGCAATGGTTCCATTTAGAACCATGAACACTTACAGAACCATCTGAATGGTTCTTTGCATGGTCAAGTGATTCACCTCTGTGATGAATACCCAGTTGTATATGGGTCTTTAAAGGAACCTTTTAAAAATGGCTCTATATGGCACCAAAAAGGGTTCCATCATTGCTAAGTCCAAGAACCCCTATATAGAACCCGTGTTGGTATGAGTGCAGGAAAGTGACCCTTTAGTAAATCTTTGGGTGTTTTTAGCACCTTCCTTGGTACAAACATTGTGTTTTTTGACAGATTTCTGTTCCAAACTATTGCTAAAAGCACATACTGATATTAAAAGGTGTGAGTGTGGACATCACAACAAGGGTGGGCTTTATCTGTGATGAAGCTTTTGACAATTGTTCCTCTTGTTTGTTGTTTTTGCAAGTAAATAAACAAATAAACAGCTTTCTATTTCAAACTTACATTACAGTTAGTATGCACTAGCCTCTCAAATCTCAGGCTTATTACATACTAAGGCTTATTATTCAGTAACTACAGGGACTTTAATGCAAACTAATGGAGCTATTCTTAGGTTATAAAAGTGTGTAACAGAACTTTGGACCCACCCTGGCTATTTAAGGGGTTGAAGAAATAATACTGTGAAACTTGGAGTTTGTTTTGTTGTTATTTTTTTGATTTCTTCATTATTATGTGGTGGAAAGGGGAATTTATCTGAGCCTAATAAATGTTAAACCTATTCGGGAAGAGTTTTACTTCTTAACTTTAATGTAAAACTAAATTTTGAAAATAAAATTTTACCACTGTAGTAACATTTAAAATACCTCCAAACATCAACACATAACTTACAAGTAGACATTGCGTGTCACAACCTAAGGTTTACACACCTATAATTCCTCTTTGTTATTACTTGGACATAACTTCTTAGTACATCGTCCAAAATTTTAAACCAGAAACATGTAGCTAAACTCATTAGGTTAGGTGTTCAGAAGACTGTACGTTACTATCTATATCCAATATACCAAGGTTTTGTTGTGTTTTTGCAGTGATTACAGGTGGGATGCTCACCTTTCCTAAGTGGCATTCGTGTGTCTACTGTGTTAACACTTCAGGAAATGATGTATTTCAAATGAAGGCAGAAGTTACACCCATAGCTTACTCCATGACATAAAAATGTCCTGCTCTAAAAGACTAATGATAATCTTCTTTAAAGGCTTTTGTAATCCAGAGCATACAAACCACACAAACATAAAACGTCTATAATATAAACATGCAAGAAGAACCGCTTTTTTAGCCATAGTTTTCAATATTTCTTGTAAAAAGCTGCTCGTTTATAAAATGTGGGGTGAAAAACGTTGAATCTTTGACAAACATCAGTTCAGGACTCTTCAGAGAAGCCTTTATAACTTGAAACACACACTAGGATTTCAACCCTAAGGGCTGAGCTGAAGGCTAAACAACGCTGCCGCTTCCTCACGCAGCTTCTACCGTTCCACCTTAAACGCTGCAGCAGCTCCATTGAGGCGCCTCTGGGCGCTACAGTGCAGCTGCCGCAGCATTTAAGGTGGAACGGAACATTCGAATGAGAAGCTAACTTCAGTTAACTCCACTTCCTTTTTCTTTTTATCCGCCATTTCACAGTTAATCAAACTACGGTTTCTTTCTGAGTAAAACGCGAGCAAAGTACATTTATCACTAAACCACGAACCTACTGGCGGATTTCACACACACTCTAGCTAGTCTGGGGTAGTTATAGTGAAGGGGGACTTACCGATAAACTCAGAGGACTGAAGAAAAACACCGTCTTCTAACGCTATGGCGCCCTGTTTCTGCTCTGCTGGAGCTTCTCTGGTCCAGATGCAGCTGCCTGCCTTCTTCAGCAGGAAGTAGCTGCTTGGCTCTAACAACGTTCTAGCTCTCTGACTGATATCGAAACCCAAATATCAATAATTTGTCCGACAGAGAAATAAGCAATAAGCAATACTTGTGATCCCTTTATTATACAGATAAAAACAGTACTTTGAGTTTGCATCACTCAGAAGTGTCCAGTGTGTTACACTTTTTAAAAAGATGGCTCTTTAGCAAAGGGATTGGTTCTATTTAGAACCATGAGTCCTTTATAGAACCATTTCATGCTTAAATGGTGGTTTGCACGGTGTAATGGTTCTTCAAATTGATGGAGAATATGGTTCTATATAGAGCTTTTTTGACGATGGCTCTGAACGGCACCAAAAAGGGTTCTGCTATTGTTACAACTTTGACATTGTAATAGAAGAACCCTTTTCTGGTGACATATAGAACCGTATACAACACATTCTCCATCAGTCTGAAGAACCCTTTCATCATGCAAAGAACCATTTCAGCATGAAATGTTCTAGATAGAACACATGGTTCTGAGTAGAATCATTTCCTTTGCTAAAGAACGCTTGAAGAACCATTTTTTAAGTGTACATCAACACAGAAACAAACCGATGTATAAATGTGTTGATGCACCATATTTTATTTATGTGCAACCACGACACAGTTTAATGATTAGGGATTAATAGAAATATGCAATACTATTTTGCATTTGACGAGCCTTTATGTAATAAACATTACTTATTTTCCATACTTTTTCAATTTTTTATGATGGAAAATTCCACTGATTTTTCAATATTTCAGCATAATAATTAAATGGTTAAGATGTAAACAAAGTAATACAGAGTGGTTTGAGGTGAAATGCAGTCAGAATTGTTTACAGTGGTGGTGAAAGGAATCAGACCTCTGAATAGCTAAAAAGCTCAGAGACATTATTTGAGGTTTTAGGAAGGTTTTTTTTAATCCATACATGGTGGAAAATTAGGCCTACATGCAGGGGGTTGTGAGACAAAACAGCCCCCATAGAAAACTTCTTTTTTCAGATTTTCCACTCTTTTACTATTATCAAAATTGGATAAAAAACTAAAAAAAGAGACATGTAGTGTCAGTGGTGGTTTTGGATAGTAAATAAAACGGTTATATCTGCAGTGTAGACACTGTGACCTCTGGTCACCACCACTGTAAAGAAATCTGAGTTTCTTGTTTCTTGTATTTCCATGTATAATAGAGGTTGCAACAAAACAAGCCTTATTTTCTCATGATTTATTATAACAATGCAGAATGCTTACATTTAGAGCCAAGTTACTGCTTTATTCTCTCTGAAGTCCTTGTTGAGAGTTTCATCTTTAATTCTGCACACATTAAATTAAAGTAGCAGTTACAGTCATATGCATCTCTGGTCTAATGATGTTTTAAGTGTTAATAAATTAAAACATCCTCTACAACAGAGATCTCAGACTGGGGACCTTCCAGGCCAAAGTGCTGTGGAGATCAGCATTTACCCTCATCTAACGCTCTGAATTCAGTTCATGAAGGCCTTGCTAATCGGCTGATTAGCTGAATCAGGTGTGTTCAGTGAGGCAGTGTGCTGATGTCTGCAGTGTTTTGGCCCGCAAGGACTGGAGCCTGACACATGTGCTCTACAGAGAGCACAGTTCTGCACATTTTCATGCACTGTTCATTTGAGTTTAACATAAAAGTAATATATATTAAACATAAAAAGGTGACCTGTATGTAAAGGGTATGCCACTAAATTCAGCAAAAGATCCATATTTTTGCCT
Source organism: Colossoma macropomum (assembly GCF_904425465.1). NCBI lineage: Eukaryota > Metazoa > Chordata > Actinopteri > Characiformes > Serrasalmidae > Colossoma > Colossoma macropomum. Next base: position 6,675,647 of record NW_023494801.1, on the reverse strand, counting down.
GTAGAGGAAATCTTAACTTATTTTCCCTTAGAAAATCAACAAAACATGTAATTTGACTGGGTGTTCAAGGTTTTGTGCAGTGCAGGGGGTCATACAAGCACATCTCTGTATTTTCTAACAACAATACATGACAGGAAGGGCATGTTTAGATCTTCCTCGCCTTCCCCTTATTTCCTTTGTAAACTGAGCTGAAGTGGCCTTGAGTTGTTTCTTGGCCGGCAATTTGTCATAACAGTTATTTCATGCACAAAAGTGCTAATAAGCTTGTAGTGCTGATTTTAGATGTGGCATTTAAGGAGCGGTTTTGTAAATACAAATGCAAACATTTCAGCAAATGTTTATTCACAGTTACTTTACATTTTACTGACTTAAAAAAACAGAAACAAAAATAATTGTGGCATGTGCAAAAGTTTGGACCCTACTAAGTCAGTACTTAACACCATGTTTAGCACATATCACAGCTTGCAAATGCTTTTTGTTGCTAGCTTTTTCTCTTCTATTTTTAAGACTTTTACTCTCTCTTTTGTGCAGAACGCTTCTGTAATATTCTTGGGCATGCACAGCACGTTTAAGATCTACCCACAGATTTTCAGTGATGTTCAAGTCAGGGGACCGTGAGGACTTTTTCAAAAGCCTCAGTTTGTGGTACTTTGAGTTGTTCATAGTGGATTTTGAGGTAACCTTCTACCAAATATGCCTATTTAGACCTTGTCCTCTCTCAGCACAACACAGCTACAAATTAGTTTTGTCTTAAAAATAACATTGAAACTAAGCTTAAGCATTTGGATGAAAAAGCCTTTAAGATTTTGAAAAATATTGTCACTGTCCAAAGAAAATCTCCAAGTGATTAAGTTTACAAGAGAAGGCAAAAATGTCTTACATTTTAATGTAAGTTAATGTAAACAGGTTTTATTCCAAGTAATTTTAGAGCATTTCTTTTGGTCCATGTATCATGACATTTTCACACAACGTGGAAACAATGTGGAAATATGAAAATCGACAAAAAACGGAGATACTTGTTTTTTTGTTGGGTTTTTAGGTGGCAACCATATCCAAACTTTTGCCTGGCACTGTACGTCCAAACCAAGAGCCTTTATTTTTGAGTGTAGATGTGTCGTTTGGATCTGATTGTTCATAACAAAGAAACGTCTAAAGATATCTCCTAAATATCTCTGTAGTTTCTCGTAGACAACATTGAGATCAGATTGAAAGACAAAGGAGACTTTTCCTGAAGTCTCTCCTGCTTCTTAGATGGTTCTCCTGAGCAGAAGAGCCCAGTAACCACAAGTGTCTCCTCTTGAGTTATAATAGAGAACTCAGTAAAGTCACACATTGTGCTCAGATTTGTCTTGTGTATCTGCGACTCAACTCCTCTCTCTCCTTTATCTGTCCTGTATCTTATGTTCTTTTCGTGTAATGCTATTTCTCCTAAGGAATTTTAGCAGAATCACCATCATCTGTCCTGAGCCTTCGAAGAACAACATCTGACCAATACATTTTTTTCTGGGGGGACTCTGTTGCTTCTGAGGACCCTAAGAAGTGCAAGCAAAGCAGGCTGCCATGAGGCTGAGAAGCCAAGATGAATCACTAGTATAGCTTGTTTCAGCAAATTGCCCTGAATCAACAATATTTTGCCGTTATTTTGCTCTCTGGTGTCGACCAGAGGAGGATGAGTTCCCTTTTTAAGTCTTGGTTCCTCTCAAGGTTTCTGCCTCTCAGGGAATTTTTTTGTTGCCACTGTCACCCTTGGCTTGCTTACACTAGGTGCCTGGAAGAAGATTTCTGTAAAGCTGCTTTGTGACAGTTATAAAAGTGCAGTATGAATACATTTGAAGTGAACCAAAGAATACTCCGTTGAGGTTAACAATAACAAACAACCTGCCAGACCACTGAAGAGCACTGTATTGGATCACTGAATAATACGGTTTCCCCCTTAGCCCTGTGAAATTCCTGGACACTTGATCAGTGGCTTGATTTTTTAATTAATTCAGCGGATGGTAGCTATGCTCACAATGCAGTCTAAGCTAGATAGATGTAGATGTCAGGTCATCTACAGAACCTAATATTCTTCAGTTATCGCATCGCAGTGTTGCCTATTGCCTAAACACAGTGCACCTTTCCAACTGTCCCTATGTTGAGGGTAACGTGAACTGCTTAAACTTTGTGTACAAATGGTTTGAATAGATAAAAAGAAGCAGTTTATGTAATACAAGAAAGAGAAAAGAGTGGAGAAAAAAAGCAATTGCTCATGATCCAAAGTAAACTACTCATCCGTGAAACAGGGTGGCAGGGGGTGTATGGCTGCAGTGGAACTGGCTTTGTTTGTATTATTTTTATTCATGATGTACCTGCTGTCGGCAGCATGCATCAATAATGTATGACTTGAACACAGTGGCAAGCCATGACTCTTAGAGCAGGGCTTTCAGTTCAGGTCATAAATGTCACAAACTCATAGTAACAGAAAACAGTGGAAAAACACCCCTAAGATAATGCAAATTTTGTCTAGCTCCCCTAAGGGTTTTAGTTGTATGTTAGTACACGGCTAACAACAACTCACATGGCATAAGCATAAACATTTAAAGCATGTAAAATACATTTCATGTTCATTTGAAGCTTGAAATGTACTTAACACCAGGGGTGTAAAGAGTACTGAAAATCCCTACTCAAGTACAAGTACTGTTACTGTAGTGATAATTCACTCAAGTACAAGTAAAAGTATTAGTAAATAAAATTACTCAAGTAAGAGTAATTAAGTAATAAGTTGAAGAACTACTTAAGTACTGAGTTACTTAGTTACTTTTTCGTATTTCCGCTGTCACAACCTAAATATATTTCTGAGCTGATTTGGGTACATCACTGGAAATAATCTGTACAGAAAAACACTACAGCTAAAGTTCTGAGAGCTGAGACTAATCATAGTCTGCTCTGTTAGAACACATTTACACATCTTTCTGTGAACTGTGTAAGGAACAAGGGTTACAGTAAACTGTACGCATTTCATGGTTAGATGATAATATAAGACGTCCTAGTTTATCTGTTTCCAGTAAAGTATTTCAGAATCCCTGAAAGACTGTGCAGAGGCTGTTATTGATTAATTAAGTTCATTTAAAAGAGAAATGAGTCAAAATTATTAGTGGATTGCGTAATTAATAATGGAATTTTAGTGTAAGTCCTGTTGCCTATCAGCTTCCTGGATCTAGCTTACGTTAATAATGTGAACCTCTACAGACAGTAAACACATTCACAGCCTTCAGACTGCATATTTTAACTGATATATTTCACTAGTAATCATGCTGATCACTTCATTCAGAATCAGACACTATTACTGCATGTCACAGTTCAACAGCTACACAGCCTCTCACAGTTAAAGACAAACACCAAGGCAGAGAGAGAGAGAGAGAGAGAGAGAGCGAGCAAGGGCAGGGAGGTGGGGAGGGATCAGATCAGGCCAGTCAACAACAGCGCGACACAATCACTGTGCAGCGTTTATGAAGAACCTGTATTAGACTAGATTTCTTTTATCTTAGCCATTTACGACCGTTTATCTCCAAAACAGCAGCTAAACTAGGCTGTGTAAACAGTAAACTGCAGGCTGTGGGCGACACCTGTTAACTAAAGTAGCTGACAGACACTTGTAATAAAATATATGCAGCAGATTTCCAGTGTAATAAACGGAATCATTATAAAAGAAAGAAGAAAATCGTAAACACGGTACCTGTTTAGCTCGGATCAGCTAGCTCGGCTAACGCTCCCTCAGGCTGGAGTCGAGTTGTGAAAGCAGATCTCAGCCGGTTTCGTGTTTGGCTACTCATAATAACGCCATTTTCTTTAGTTCATGTTAAATGAATACAGATGACCGTTTGGACGTGGACTTACTCGTGTGTGCTGGCTCCTCTGTACTTCTCCGCTAAACTGGACATCTCTGTAGTGTTTTTCCTGCAGGAGCTGCTATTCTTTGATTGGTGAATCTTTTAAATTTAACCGCCCTTCGTTCGTATTGGTGTCTGAGCTGATACGGTCATAATTTATTTTTACTCTGTAATGTTATGAAAATTAAAGTAGTGAAGTATAAGTATTTCATTAAAAATTGACTCAAGTAAGAGTAAAAGTACTGTGATTTAATTCTACTCCAAAAAATACAGTAACAGGGAAAACTGTACTCAATTACAGTAACGAGAGTGAATGTAATTCGTTACTTACACCTCTGCACAACGCCATATAGTTCTGGTTTGTAACAATGACTCCCTCAGTGTTCTTGCACAGAGCTATGGCTGTTTTCCTTTTCTGACTGAAACCCATTGGTCATATAGAATAAATTAACCCCCGCCCATGAAACTGTTTCCCACCCATAGTAAATCAAAATATAATTGATTGTTTCATCTGTCAGTTTTCTTGGTAGGTGAATCTGACATGTAAGGACTGCAGTTCAGCTCCCGAAGGCCTTAACTGTTTCTGTTGATGGACTGGGTAGGAGAGGGGTAAAAAATTCTGCATCACCAGATGAGCAGGCATCCATTTGTGTACACATGGCTTGTGTAGTCTCCCAAAAAAGCATTGCCAATAGAATGGGATGCCTGGAAAAGCTGCACATGAGCCTAAGGTTACCATGCCCAATACCAAGTGTCAGTTAGAGGGGTATAAAGCCCAAAGCACTGGGCTGTGGAGCGGTGGAACTACCTTCTCTGGAATGATGGAGCTGCATACAATACATTTGGGATGAACTGGAGTGGCGTTTGTGATTCAGAACTAATTATCCAACATGAGTACCTGATCTCAGTAAAGCTCTTGTGACTGAATGCAATCAAGTCCTCACAGCAATGTTCTAACATTTAGTGCAAAGCCTTCTCAGAGATTTAGCACATGTCCACAAACTTCTGGACATGTAGTGTATAAATGACCTCTGTTCTGATTGTCTGATTAAATACACTCATGGTGGAGGGCATTCAGGGTGCTGCAAGGCAAAATAGTATCAAGCAGCAAACTTTTTTTTCCCGTCACCACCCCTTATGGAAATCAAGTTTCTCTAGAATGGAGAATTTGACATTAAACCACCATGAATGACTTTGTATACATCTCATCAACTGACTTCTTCAGAATATCAGTGGAATTCCCCTATAAGATCATGTTCATTTGTTGTTTTCCCGCTAAAGCAGAGGAGACTATGAATAGAAATGGCTTTGATTCTTATGTTTTTCACCTAAAAGAGATGTAAACATCTTTGAACTGAATTTGAACTTAGTGTTTACTTTAACCCCACAGTCATGGTTTCATTTTAGTTCCAAAGTACTAGAGGGGAACTGCTGTAGAACAGGCCTTGTCAGGTGTGCAGAATCAATTAGCACCACTCTTAAAAACTATACAAATCTCAGACAGTGTTCTTCTCTGTCTTTAAAATATAGGGATGTAATCTTTTCAGGGTCATTAAGGTCACTATGATGGGTTTCTGCACATTTTGATAAGACCATCCAGAAAAAAGTGCTTTTATTTGCAAATGTCTTTCAAAGTATCATTAGTGAGGTCATTAATTTTTCTTTTAATGGACATTGAAAGGATGCTTAATTCTTCAGGTCTATTTTGTAAGCATGTCTCCTCTGAAAATCAAACACTGACTTAAATCAGGTCAGAGTTGCATTAAATATGGAGTTGGAGAGTGGAAAGCCAAAAGTGAAAGGGAAAGTGCAACGGTGCCATCATATCAGCCCTGTTTCCATTTTCTCTAAAGGGTTTAAAGCTTTTCAGTCATCTTCAGATATTTCAGATTTTCAGATTTTACATGGAGTTTTCATTTTTTTCATATGTGATTTCAGTGTGGATCATTTCTACCGGTCTGCATGCATGCCTACAGCTTCACTGGCCAAGCAAATACAAACCTCAGTGAGGCTTAAAGAGTACATATCTGACATTTTTCTTGTATTTTATCTTTTCCCATGATGTCCATGTGGTTTTATGCACAACTGATTTTCACATAACAGTTTTCCACCTTGCTTTATCTCTCAGAATTAAACAGGCTGGTTTTGTTACTGTGCCTTTAAGACTTACATGTGTGAATGATCTCTGTTCTGATTGGCTGCCATGTATAAGGGCTTGTGGGGAGAAACAGTATTTTTTCCATTTTCCATTATTTATTATTCCCAATTAAACCCCGGCATGAAAAAAAAACAGCAAAAAGAATGAAGGTAAACCAATACGGAAAAGAAATATGCAAAAATGTATTTGGAAATGTATGGAAATAGCCAAAAAATATGTTTTTAAAAGGGAAACACTAAACAAAAAATCCATCTAGATATTAGTAAAACATATTTGGGAATGAATGTGTGTGTGAATGTGTATATCTGTCTGTCTGCCCTGCGATGGACTGGTGACCTGTCCATGGTGTTTCCTGCCTTCTGCCCAATGACAACTGGGATAGGCTCCAGCACGACCCATAAGGATAAGCGGTTTAGATGATGTGTGTGTGTGTGTGTGTGTGTGTCTGTATTTGGGAATGTATGGAAATAGCCAAAAATATGTTTTTTTAAAAGGGAAATGCTGAAGAAAAAAATCCATCTTGCATTCAAATGAAATTGAAAACCCCAAACAAAGCAATGACTTTTTTTTTTGGAAGCGTAACGTTTTTCCTTGTTTTCCTGTAAAATCTGGGGACCAACACTTGTGATATTTTTTTATTATGAGGCTTTGAAGAGCATTTCTAACTAAAAGTCACTAGAGGGCGACCTCTCCGTTCTTATGTCTACTGTGCAGCTTTACGTTTATATCGTGCACATTTTCCATTTTCATTCACAAATACTGGCCAGCTAAGCAGGTTAGAACTGATCATGCATTAAATTAAGGAGGGAAACCTTTGATATATTGTTTTATTACAAAGGCTGCAACAAGGATACCTGCTATTTAATCAATCTATTCATTTGTTTTGGTAAATATTTGGTCCATGACATGAATAACTGTCCAAATAGAATCCCAATTCTTTTTGTAAAAAATAACTTTCCAGCCATGTCTCCCTGATTCAATTTAAACATATCAATTAATTTGTGTATACATGTATGTGCATGTATATAGACGTATATGTATGTGTGTGTGTTTGTGTGTAAATATTAGTGTGCATATGCATATCTTACCTATACATATGCATACACACACACACACACACACACACACACACACATATATATATATATATATATATATATATATATATATATATATATATATATACATATATATGCTGTTATGTTACCTTGTTATCTTATGTTTCACCTTGTTATCTTATCATCTTATCTGATATTGTACTGATCCCTTGTTATCTACAGTTTAAAGCACTGTATCAAATGAATATGGATCAATAAAAAATACTGATGATGCACTAAAACAACTCATAACGCATAAACACAGAGGAAATGGATGAGAGGAGCGACAGAAATCGCTGCTGAAGCTGCCTTTCTGAAGGCTTATTTTAGCCTCTATATTCTGCACAAATAACTGACAAGTACAACACAGACCAAACGCTCTCTTAGCTATAATAATACATTAAATAATCCACAGCGAATAGAAAGGGAGCGACAACATGTTAGTAGAAAACATAAGCGCAGTCAGTGAAGCCAAAACACAGCCTGTTTATTTGTGATGGTTGTTCTGTGGCGTGTGATGGGGGGGGCAACAACTCGTGAAAAAGTCATCTGAGGTGTCAGTCCCTTGACTGATTGGACAGATGAGCTGTCAGTCAACCCTCCTCGCGCTGCTATTGGCCAGTTTGTTCCGTTCTGGGGGTGTCAGTCAAACAGAGGTTCGAGTCCGAAAGCGAAGGGTAGAGACGGAGAGGAGCGGAGAGAAAATGGCTGACAGATTTTCTAGGTTTAACGAGGAACGTGATTTCCAGGTAAAAACACGACTAAAAATGATTCACATGCGAAACGGTATAGTGTACAAAGTGTCTTCTACTGCATAACATTTAATCTCAGTGCATTACGACTGAGCTCCACTCGCTAAAAGCTGAAATCCGATAGCTAAGCTACGCTAGTTGGCTAACTGGTTAACGTTCGCTGACAAGCGGAGCGATTTTGGCGCTTGTTGTTCACATTTTTGCTCGCAAACGGGTTCTTACTGTACCGCCATATAACATTACGCTTAGAACAGGACTGCAGCTTGGACTTTTTAAGCCTGTTTGGTGGATTTGCTGCTTATTAGCCAAGCATTTAGCCACGAGGCTGAAGTCGGTTTCCTATTCGCCAGCTTCGTGTTCGACTGTTCCCGTTCCACCTTAAATGCTGCAGCAGTTACATCGTGGAGCCTGAGGTGTCAGAATGTAGCTGCTGCACCATTTAAGGTGGAACGGGAAAATTGGAACAACAAGAAGCTGACTGCAGCTTCGTCATTTAGCCTCCTGTTTTATTGTGAGAAGACGGTGCATTGCTTGCTAAGCTAACCTGCTAAGCTAATGAGTATATCGTGACAGCATGCATTGCGCGCTGTTTTCTTGTTTCCCATGTTAGCACGTTAGCATAATGTTTTAATCCTGTCTAAATGACCACCTCAGCTCACGTTACTGCAGTGGGACGTTTCGGAATAAAGCTGCAGAACTGAACTGAAATAACAGCAGGAGGTTGAGCTAACGCTGCGTTACTGTAGTATGTAACATTAGGTTATGTGTCCAGCTGGGAATTTCTGACAGATTAACTGTGTATTAAACGTCTTTACGCGTTCTTGTGACAGTCAGGTTTAGCAGACCAAGTTCATTGGCTTGATTTAGCTAACTACAGTATTTATTTTTGTTTGTGTATGACTGCATAGAGGTGGGCAATATGGCAAAAAATATAGTATTGCAATACTTCAGGAAATTCTCAAGATGCACGATGTGTCACGATATTTATTTTTTCAGACATTTGCTCAGTTGAGGCAGAGAAAAAAGAGCCAGTAGTGCTGCATTAAAAAAATACTATTAACAACTGCAGCACAGTCATTTTGATTAAATATTTTGCATACTGTGTTGTACTATATCTGGTTAAACTCGGCTGATTTTGCTCTCTTTATAAAGAAACATGAAGTTGGTCAGTGTTAGGGAGTAATGATGATATCCACGATATGTTCCCAAAGGCATATTGTATTGTATTGTGAGAATTTATCATGATACTGATATATATTGTCTCATTGTCCAGCCCAGCGACTGCAGGCTAATTACATGCAGAATGTTTTTTTCAGACCGTGGCTGTCTTTTCACTCAGTACAAAGCCTTGTTTGTGTCACTTGCATTTGCTTGCCCGATTTGCAAGTTATGCCATCTGCCATAATGCGTAAACTGTTCTTTCAGGCTCGCTTCTTGTCAGAGCGTGGCGTGTTAGTCTTTGACTTTGCTCAGTTGACGTGAACTTCTTACTTGTGGCATAGTGAGGTGGCTGAATAGCTCTCGAATGGACCATATTAGGCATTTTTTCTGTGACACTGGATTGATTGTGAAATGTGTAGTCTCTTTGGTTCTTACTGAAAGAAAATGGCACAGTGGAATCACCATTTTGGTTTCTGTTAAAGATGAATCCCACCAAGTTTTCAGCATGAATTCATGCATAATTCAATCGTTGAAGTGTAAAGAGTCATTCAGAGTGGTTTGATGTAAAATGGTGCATTCTGGATAAACATAGTGGCCAATTTTCTTTACAGTGGTGGTGATAGGAGCCAGGGAAAGCATTGTTTACAATGCAACATAGCCATTTTATTTACTATCTAAAAAGACCAGTGAACTTCCACATGTTTTCTGAGTTTGTGCATGTAATTTTGATAATGGTAAAATAGTGGTAAACAAATTCTATTTACGAATTTGTTTGCCTTACAACACCCAGCATGTATGTCTCTGCCGTTAATGGAATAAAAACATGCATTTATGGTCTAAATCTTATCGTAAAATTATATACAACAGTGTTTCAGATATCAGGCAATGCATTTATAATCATTGTGTTTTTTGTGAGTTTTTAGAGGCATTAAGCTGAACAGTTTTGACTCAGTAAGTTTCTCTAGATGGTGCATTTCACATCAAACCACAATGAATGACTTTAACACGTGAATGATTTAATTATACAGGAATTTTGGGGGGAAAAAAAGCTACAGACCAGCGGTGATTACAACAGATTCTAATGTGGGATTTCGGTTTCATGACCCACCCTGAGCTTTCAGTTAAATTAATTGATCAGAAATTGTTGCGTTGACACTTTTGTTCAGTATATTAGCCTCATAGCTCCAGGGCAAAATGAAAAAAAGCAGACTTTATACGGTAGATCAGCCGGTCAGCTACGTTTTGACTAAATCTGAAAATTTAAAGGTTTTTTTTTTCCACTTTATTTTGTTATACTGTGATGCTGCTGCTTGTTTTGAGCCTCTTTACAGCTTTGTGTTTTACATTCTGTCAGGTTTGTTTCTCTCACTTATTCCAGAGTTCTCACTTAGTTCAATGTCTTGTCCTCCTTCACTAAAGCTGGTGTTATTCGTGGACAGATGGTCCTTTTTTTTGACAAATGTTCAACCCTCACTCTTAAAAAGTTTCTAAAACGGCCTCGTTGGGATATTTTTATTTATGTAGTAATGAAGGAAACAGATGTCCTTTTTTTCCCATGATGACCCCAAGTTGGGTTTTGTCCTTCTGTAGATTTACAAACTGTGAACCATTGACCTGACAGTATGTCAGGAATTAGATGCAGGATTAGTCTGATTGCTGCTGTTGTTTGTATTTTGATCAGACATGGTGCTGCTTATGTATTTTTTTCCTGACAAGGAATTTCTTGTACATTCATGTACTATTAAGCACATTAAATGGCTTTTGGCAATTTCCAGTTACAGCAATGAAAATAACTAGATTTATGTGAGAGTGTGGCTTAGCCTGTTTTATTTTTTCTGCAATGTGAGGTCTGTATTAGAGGTCCAGATGAACTAGTAGAATGAATATTAATACAGTGCACTGTTGTTACAGAACTCGATTTCATGTTATGTGATAAGCAGTACCTGTTTCTTTTGTAAATAAGTGAAATCACCTGCCATTCTGTTAAGCTATATTGAAAATATTACATTAATAAATTGCCAGACAGCTTCACTAGCGCTGATGCAAAAAACAAATAAATGAGAGTTGCTTTAATTGAAGCATTGCTCATTTAATAAAGACCACTGCCCTTTTTGTTGTCGAAAGCAGCATGACAAATGTTTAATTGGCTGCAGTTATCAAAATCTGCAAATAAAACCTCATTCAATATTTAACCTGAGGTTTGTATTTATTAGTGTGTGAAAAAAATAAAACAGTGACAAGAAAAACTAGTTTTGCTTGTCCTGTGGTCGTGCACTTGTGCCATAATACAGTACGTGAGAAACTGCTGCATGGAAAGGAATGCTTTAAACCAGCGTAAAACAAACACTGCACAAGCACACTAAATATTTCCAATTTTGGGTATTGGGCCTGTACAACATATTCTTTTGTTAATGTTTGTTGCAGTATTTTTATAATAATACTATTATAGAAACCTATAATAAGCAAATGATCCTTCTAACCAATAGTTTTCAGTCACTTTCTGTGTTTTTTCATTCTGTGCTTTTAGCATCCCGACCAACCTCAAACATTCCCAGTGTGTTTAATGAAGTCACATCAAGGATTCACTGGTGTAAATTCATTGTATGGCATATCATAATTGCAGTTGACGTACCGTGCGGCATTAGTGGGTACCAAATACATTTCTCTCAATCAGTCAGCCAAGAACGGCCATCTTTGTTTAGGAGCAGTGCAAAGCTGGGACTTTCATTGCCTGGTCAGACGGTGGATGTCTGTCTCCTTGCTTACTCCATCTATTCTTTTTGTTTTGTCTTGCGACTGGTGATGTTATAGATTCAGATGTCTTGACCGTTTGCCTGCGTGAATTGCAAAGATTACCAGCATCTGTGGCCAGAAAACCAATCCACTGGTCTACTTTCTTCTCACCACACAGCCTTTTTTTGTGGATTTATGTGCATTTGATGATACTGAAACAGAGCTCAATACTCTGTCGGATGTGCAGAGCCATTGTTGGACGATGTGTAGCTCTACTGAAAACATTAATTAGCAAATACAATTCAAAACATTTGTGTGTTTGCAATCCATGCTTCTGACACACATTGGAAGGCTTGTCCTTTGGTGATCTATAAGTAATTTGGTTCTGATGTTTTTTGGTCCCTGTGCTCTCCCGAGTTATTTCCCGGATGCCTGTGGGCTTCTTTTGACCGGTAACTGACCTTTATTAGGTGATTCATCATTAAATAGCAAGCGTAAAAATCGCCATTAATCCTCAAAATATCTCAACTTTTAATATGTTCTTGAATATATGACCAAAAATTAAAAGCTTCATGAAGTGAGTGGAATGTACAACAGTGGGACACTGAAAGCTCAGTACTCCAAAATTATAAACTTGTATTTATCACTCAGTTCAAACCCAAATTAAAACAAACATAAATGCCAAGACTGGCACTAGCTTTGTCTCAGGGTGCCTCAGTAGCCCCCTAAAGCCAGTGCTGTCCATCACGTTTTCTGTAATTTTGCACACACGTGAATTTCTTGGAGTGCTGTGCATCACACTTTGTCTCAGAGAACATGGGCAAAGTATTGTCTGTCTTATTGATTACTGATGTCTGATTTAATATGGCACGTTGTGTAGCTTTCGTCCTGCTGAAAAGTGGTCAATAGTACAGCTATTTTTAGCTGCGTGCTTCATTTTTTGTAGGCCTTTCTATTAGAGACAGTTACCAGTAGCACCCTTCGGCGTATAATTTAAAAACATCATTACTCAACTTGAATGATAAACCCACTCATTCAAATAGGCACTGTTATTGATTGGAAGTAAAAGAAAAATAAACTAATACATTTTTTTTGTCCGATAGTGTTGGTCGAGCAGTTTTATTTGTTAATTAATGGTGACTTGGTCAGTAATTTACTTCCTTAGCTTGTATGTTTATTTATTTTTTTATTTATTTACTGTTGCTTGTTTATTTGGGCCACTAATGTGGAGTTTGGCTGTGGCAACACTTGCCTCGAGTGTTCAGCTGTTTTTGGATAACCTTGAGTCTGTGTCTCTGTGATCAGTGAAGATGGACAGCCTTTCCTACATGGCACACTTTGCTCTGAAGTCTGGCGCAGCTGTGGCATTCCTCAGGGAGGCTGGTGGCTGTGTTGACAGCTCTGGGTCCCTCTCCCTCAAATCTAGTTTTTCCTCCTCCCCCATCATGCTCTGTAACACCGTGCTGTGTGTGGACTTGGTGCTCGTATGTGCTGGTGTTGGTGTCACACTATGATATTGCTATATAGTTTCAGGGATATTATTTTACACTGCAGCACTGTAAAAAAATTACTTGGTGTTATAACTTAGAAAGTACTTTAAAACAAGCTGTTTTGGACATGCAAGACATTCTTTTATTAAGTACCAGTCCTCATTAAGTATATGAATCACTTATCCTCAGATGCTGTCTTGTGGTTGAAAAATACTGTGATGTAGATTTTTGTCAGTACTGCTCAGCACTGCCTTGGCTCCACTGCTGGTCATGCTGTGGATCTGTCTGACAGGCTGTTCTGTACTGAAACCTCGTTAAGCCTCTTGACCTTCTCACAGTGCCTTCATAAGGTCAGAGAAGATGTGTCTATACCGCAGAGACCAGAACCAGCTCTGCTTCTTTGTTTGGTCTTTACATTTTTCTCATATGGCCTTGTTTTCACCATGTGCTCCAGTCTCTGTGAACAGTCCCCCAGCTGTAGATGTTGATATGACTCACAGCTTGATGTTATGCTAAGGGACACATGCCTAAGATAATTTCACCTACGGATGCTGCATTTTGTGTGTAAAATTAAATATTGCAGTTTTTGCTTACAGAAAAACAACAACAAAGTGCAAACAGATTACTCATAGTGCAGTTTCATAGTCGTTAGTATTGTTTGGGTTGCTGGAAAGTTGTCTTGGCTTTTGTCTTCACTAGCATTTTAAAGGGCCCATAGCATTTCCTCGTGCTTTTGCAATAAGAGTTTGATAATGTATGTAAACATTTTCAAAACATACTGTTCACTCCTTAGTGCATATTATAATAATAGTAACAGTAATAGTAATAATAATAATAATAATTATAAAATATGTAATATTTTTATGTAGTATACATTCATGGCAATGTCCTCTCAAGTGGTTTCACACAAGAATATAAATAAGGTACTACAAAATAATAAAAGACATATAAGGTAAATGAATAAAATGAAATATAAGAAAAAATAATGAGTAGAACTGTAGTTACATAATAAGAGCACATTTAAAAAGGTAAATATTTCCTAAAAAGAAGTGAAGATTTGAAATTTCTAAGAGTTTTAGGAAGCTCATTTCGTAATTGGTGGCCTAATACATTACAAGCATGATCACCCATGAAACATAACTTCAGCAGAGAAACCTCAATGAAACTGTAGCATGTACTTAAGGAAGTAGGACACTCTGCATATGCAAAAAAATTATGAGACTTGGTTACAATATATACAGCCCAATTCTGGATGTACTGTATGCTCTTATTTGGAAAACCAGCCAAGAAGGCGTTACAATAGTCTAACCAGGAATTTGTCAGTTGTATAGAAATTGCAGATGGCCTGTTTGGTGAATTAATGATTTTTAGGACCAAAAGCAATGAATTTACATATATCCACCTGATCACAGTACAGCGGTTTAGCTTTAAGTTATAAGGAGTGTTTCAGCCAGGACTGCCTTTTGGCTGCCTTATATTGTTCTGCATTCAATCAGAACAGGATGTAGAAAATGTAGGATGTGTCTGTTCAGAACAGGAGCTCAGTTGTCCTCACCAAAATCCAGAATCTAGATATCCTTGCTCTCTTACTCATTAAATCTCCATTCTCCCCTTAACAGCAATATCGTACCCTTTTTTTTGGTGTTCTCTTGGCAATCTGTGTTCTGACTATGCTCGATGATCTCTAACTCCTGAGAGACGTGCACTTAAACTGTCCCAGACTAATCCCCTTGTTGGCAGGGAGATATCCCCAGTGCTCCATTAAAAAGGATGGGGGTAGAACTGAGGCAGCAGAGAAATGTGCTGCACTTGAAGGTATTCCCCAAGGGAGGTGTCAGTCACACTACCTCATACTTGTCCTCTTAGGGCTGAATGTCGTCATTTTGCCAGGGCCAGGGTTTTTCTGTGGCCTTGCCCCGCCTTCCCTTTATCCAGGAATAAACCCAAAGAGGAGGGGAAGACCCAATAGTTGATGGAGTCTAGTCTTAACTAATAGATGGTGGAGACATGTACACCACATGCTGATAAATGTGAAATATTTGTCCATTCACTATTGATATTAAGGCCCAAAATTACAAATGATAACTTAACATCCCATTTTCATCTACTCTTATGTAGTCACTAGTGCTTTGTTTTTTTTTCTTTCAACAGATAGCATAGTGGATAACACTAGGGCTGCAAAAATCACACAAAGCTGCACATATTGACATTTTCTTGGCTGTGAAGGCAGCGCTATGTAAAGTGAACTGCATTTCCAATCAGTACCAGTAGCAATACCTCTACTGTGCAGCACTGCACCAGTGCCCTGTTGCTTTTGATCTGCTCCTGTCTTAATCAGTGCAACTTACTAAAGGCATGTAAATATTCTGCAACAATTCTATGCTGAAGTGTTGAAAATTTGCCACCACAACATCCCTACATAACACCACTTCCCCCCACACAAAACATTGGACATTTAATTTGGCTCCGGACAGGAATGCCACTGCTACATGCCACTGGGAATGACTGCTAACGTTACATTCCCCTACCATTGTAAGTGGCTCTGAATAAGATTGTCTGCTAAATAATGTAAGATATTTACATTGAAGTAATGTAGATGTTTGGAGGAATAAGTATAATGCTGTGTAAAATCAATCGCTGATCCATATTAAGAGTTTTAACCTGTTTTAGGGGGTGTTTATACTTGTAGTTCAGTTTCCTTAATCCGGTCCAAAGCAGAAAACCATACACTGTTGCAGTTTAGCTCTGGTTTGCTGTGCGTTCGCACTGACATTTTTAACATAAAACCAAAAGCTGTAAACAAACTTTA
Organism: Colossoma macropomum; assembly: GCF_904425465.1. Taxonomy (NCBI): domain Eukaryota; kingdom Metazoa; phylum Chordata; class Actinopteri; order Characiformes; family Serrasalmidae; genus Colossoma; species Colossoma macropomum. Next base: position 6,659,578 of record NW_023494801.1, on the reverse strand, counting down.
TACAAGTAGATGTCACAACTGATTGGATAGATTTTGAGACATAAAATATCAGTGATGATGTCCACCAAACGTTATGAATCATTCTGTTGTCTGTTCTGTCTGGGCTCGTTGTTTTTATCTGTCTTGTGATATTAGAGCAGTTAGCCACGAGGCTCCCTATGTTACCGTGGTTTTGCGCAACGGAAAGCAGGATGAACTCCCTCGAGTGGCTTACTGCTTTTAAAAACCCTATAAACCTTGCTGCCTTAATACATAATATAATTTGTGTGCAGTCAGATGTGTATATTGAGTATTTTATAATGACTTCGAACAAGCGTCAGTTTAAAACTGAAGCCATCCGTTCTATAATTAACCATTCAGAGCTTATAAAGAGATGATAAAACACATGAACGGATTAAAACAGCATCAGAAGCTCATCTTTTCAGCATACCAAATAAGCTATGCAGAAAGGAGAAAGGAGATGACCGTCCGTTCTGTTTTTGATCCGCTTAGATGTCTTTGGTCTGTATTGTGCTCATGCTTCAAACGAACCGCACCAGAGTCCGTTTTGAAGCTTTTTTTTGCGTGTGCACCAGAGTTAGGATGGCAGCATTCTCACTTGCTCTAACGAACCGCACTACAGAGTAATCACACCAGGGTTTGTTGTAATCGACCCAACTCTGGCAAGTCTGAATGCCGTCTTAGGCCCTCTGTGCACCCGGCATTAACATTCATCATTGGTGATCTGACAATAAGTGACCAATGCTAAGTACAAGTGTAAACGGGTTTAATGCAGCTCAGAGACGCTGACAGCAACAAAGCACTGCCTCAATCATCTGGGTCAACAGAGACAGAGCAGCTGTGTTCATCTTCTCAAGACAGATGTTAATACCAAGTAAGAACAGGGCTTTAGGCTTGTTATACTCCATATATGGTTTATGTAAACTTGTTTTAAAATGTGAAAAAAGCATAGTATGATCTGCTATCAGGTATTGGCTGCAGTAAGGCATTAATCTTTGGCGGTTATCTGTGCTAGAATTTCTTTCGTTGCATCTTTAACCTCTTCAACTCCTTGAGACCACCGGTGGTTCCAAAACGCACTTTGTCATATTCTTCATAACTTTCATATTTCATAAGCTACGTTCAAAAAGTGGGTGTCATATGAGAGCTGTAACTGTCTTCTTTCCAGTCAAATAGATGGGTAATGTAACTTTTAAACCCTTATAATAAAAGAAGCTGAATTCACAATTTTTTTGTCTACTGAAACTATAAACAGATGGTGTCTCTTCAGTGACAAACTCTGTAAAAATGATTTTAATAAAATACTATAAAGAGCGTCTTTTTTATAAAGAGATTTTTGGCTTTCAGTAGTAAATTGTAAGCATATAGCTATATGTGTATGATCATAAAACACATTTTCTGTTAATTTGAGGGGAGCTTTTATAAAAAAAAAATACATTTATTTCATGCAGTTACTGAATAATTTGCCTTATGATTTGGTTGTGTAAATTCAGATGGAAAAAACAAAATATACCCTGGAGAATAAGAGGTTAATAGATGCATTGACATAGCCTTCACTGCAGATTCACTACATGATTTTTCGGAAGGGAAGTGCATTGATGAGAGAACAGATGTTTCAGTTTCTGCTGTTTACCAGTGCTAGATGAAATGCCAGGTCTCAGCAATGGATAAAACATGGTGCTGGGGTGTATTTTAATCGCCCTCGCAATAATGTTAAATTGAGGTAGATGTAGACAGAGACATGCTTGTGAAAGGGATGAGCGATTGTTTTGTGCTCTGGGTTAATGTTAATGGATGACTTTGGTGTCACTGTCAAAATTTGCCAGTCGCTGTTGATCACAAACAGTAATCACTGTCACGACTTATGAACATGATGATGCAGTGCTTTTTGTGCTATGGAACAAGGCCTGATTTTTGAGATGAGTTTGTTTGCTTGAATTGCAGTGTATGTTTTCTAGAGTGCAGAAGAGATGGTGTGTATAAACTGAGCAGGTGTGGTTTGTGTCTTGCTGTTTCTGTTGGAAAGGAATTGGACCTGATCTGTCCCCACTGAGTTTCCACTCGAATGTGTCATTATTTCTCAGTCTGCTTTTTGTGAACACAGAATGTGCATTTGTTATGTATACACATACAAGTTGTTATGTAGTTTCAGCTAGGGTCACTATGGGCTGTGTGCAGCGTTGCTGTTTAATATGCTGACACACAAGAGGCAATTTGATATGTTATTGTTTTAGTGATAAATTTCTGAGCATATAACGTGCATATATGAGTCACAGTTTCCCCAGCATTCACCAAATGGAAGTATCATTAAAAAGAGATTTATGAGAAGCTATCAAATAAGAGTGGACGTTATGGCTGAAATATAACGTCACAATAATTAAAGATGTTTTGACGATGTGAAGTAAGAATGAGAATTGTTTGAAAAAAAGTTTGAATCCTGATGACAGCTGGAGTCCAGTTGAGTATAATTGGCCCTTGTTAACTGGATTTAGTACAGTGCAATATTTAAAGCATTTTAATCATTGTTTTTCATAAAATTTTTAAAATGTAGCACAAGTTTATGCATTGTATCAAGTATTATCCAAATTTATCAAAGCTCAGAAGACAAAATATTTTGATATATGTGTGTCGTGAAGATGTCTAGTGATTGCACACTTCAGAAAGCTTCAACCAATGTCTGGGAAGATTACCAGTTCCTGATTGACTGAAGTCGTCCCTCCTACTGCTCCATATGACTTTCAAGTTTCTGATTTATCCACCGCGGACTAGGCCTGGGCGATAGGGTGATTTAGACGGATGTTGTCGATGATGGACAAGTAACCCCGATGGTGATGTGTAAAAGACGATAATCGCTGTTTTGATAAAAGACCTGGGAGAGAATTAGAGAGGACTAACTTGCAGGTGTGTGCAGGCGCGAGCACCCGTAGTGAGTTTCACAGAGAGCGAGAGGTTTCTTAAGAAACTGCCTGTGTTATTTTTCTCTGCTGTGCACTGTAATGTTGAAGGCTGAAGTGCCTGGGAACTTCAGCTTGCCTCAAAGTGCCTCTCTGCAGTAAAAAAACAAACAAAAAACCCTAAAATGAATGTATGAATGAATGTCTCTGAAAAGGGTAAGAAATAATATTAAATAAAATGTGCACATAATGTTTCATTCAATTTTACTCTTAAATCATTAAGTAATAATGGGACCTTTAAAATCTCGGGTAGAGTAAACTGCCCACTGTGTCTGCTTTGTGATTTACTGAGTGAAATGTGCAGTGTGGTATGTACAGATTAAGTGTGTTAGTGGTTATCTGAATTATGAAAACACCACTGTAACTACAGAAAACACTTTGTTTTTAATGTGGTAAGCATGAGGGCGTGGTTGTGGAACTTTCGGTCTGAACTTTCAGCAGGAATATTATTGATAATTGCGTATTTTAACTGAAATATATTGTGGTAATTAGTTTTAGATATCGCCCAAGCCTACTGTGGACTGTGTGCTACATCAGTATTTTCAAATAAAATATGTATATGGCACTCAGCTTTTACGCTACGTTAGGCTGTTTTGGTCATGATGGATGGACCTTTGACAGCTAGAGCTCGGATATAAGCTCAGAAATACGGTCATTGGTTAAATGCGTTTGCAGTACCTAGGAAAGATGTGCTGTATGTTTTTGACGCCGATCCTGAGATCCACACAAAGCTGAGTAAAAAGAGAGAGATGTAGTGGTAGAATTGGCTCGGTCTAAAATGACCCACTTGTTATATGCAATTAGTGTTGCACCTTTCCCTTTAATAAGGTCAAGCTTGTTCTGTTTCATAAAAACCGATAATGAAATCCAAAATAATACATGGTGAGATGTGGACAAAATGGTCAGAACTAATTTCAGAAATAAAAAGTTATTATTCTACCATGTGCTTGTATAGCACCCAGGTTTTTCATACTTTGTAGGGCCTTTTGGTACTGACATGCAAATTATAAATGGGGCCCACTGAACATATTTCCTGTTTTTTCTTTTTTCTCCTTTTCAGTGAGATTTGTAGTTTTGTAGTAGATGTAGTTTATTGCATGAGGTCTGGTTTGTCATTGAGGCGGGGCTTTGCTCACCACAGCAAGGATTGGTGAAGGCATGCAGAGCAAAGCACGGATGCAGGACATGACAGCAGCATGTCTCATTTGACAGCACACAGGTGTGTGTGTGTGTGTGTGTGTGTGTGTGTGTGTGTGTACATGTCGAAGAGAGAGATGCAGCCTTCTGGGATGACTCTCTCTATCTTGGTTATAGAAATGTCTTTACATTAAAGGAGTATTGTTTTGTAGTTAACCGTTCCGTGCTTTTCTCACAAAAGCTTTTTTGTGCACTATTTATGCCATAAAGGGTTCTTTGAGTGACAGTAAAAGGGTTTTTCACCTTCTCATCTCTTTTACAAAAATGCTCCTCTAGAACAGAATCACTGTTCACATGTTATCGATCATAATCGGATTTCTGCAGTTATCTGATTATTCAAAGGGTCATGTAAACAGCATTCTCCGATTTCTTAGATCAGAGTAAGGTCTAGAAATCTGCTAAAGAAATCCAATAAAGATTTTAGCTCAGCAGTCAGTTAGATTTCTCAGTTCATGTAAACTCGGATTTCTTTCGTATTTCTCAGTCTGTGGGCGAAACAGACAACGATAGCGGAAATAAGTAGGCAGCGTTGCCGCGAGGCGCAGCAAAACACTTTTGGAGCGACGCTAATAGTTCATATTTTCAGGTAAAGCGGCGCAGTGTTTTTTTTTTGTTTTTTTTTTTTAAAGCTACGGCATGAAGTTTGAGTTTTATATTACGTTTACGCCACGTCTTCTTCTGTTTATTGGCGGGTTGCAGAAATCCGATTACTGTCTTACTCGTGTAGACCCAGAGTTTCTCATTATCTGATTACTCGGGTGCATGTAAACGCATTGATTGGATTACTGACAAAATCTGATTTTCTGCAGTTATCGGATTATTAAGCGCATGTAAACGCACCTATTGAAATGTTCTTTGGGTAAGCGAAGATGGCTCTTCTGAGGTATTGTGTAAAGAACCCTTTGGCACATTTATTTGTTAGAGTGTATCAGTTATTGCTAGGTTAAACAGGCTATGCAGAACATGAGCAAAATCCCATTCAACCTCATGCAGAATTATATCTTACATGTATTTTGTCAGAATAAATAAAATGCTGTATTTTTGTGGGTAACCAAGCTAACATCAGCATGGTGGCCAGTTTGATGCTGTTTCTCATGCTAACCATACACTAGAAGACTTTGAAAAGACTTTTGGAAGACTAAAGTCTGACACCTTCTCACATCTAAAGACAGTGTCGCGTTTTTTAGTCAGAGACTATGATTTTGCAAGGACTAGGAATCTTGCAGTGTCGCTATTTACAAGACTGCAACTACATTTTTGAGATTATTCCCCGTTATGCAACTGGTGGAAATTTACAAGCAGATAAACACTTTTCCTTCCACTCTATAGTGGTACAGATGGGAGGATTAGTTCACTATAGAACTGTATACTCTGGCAGATCATCACCCAGAATTGTATTAATTAATCTGAAAAATGTGCAGTTAATTTTTGTAATTTTATATAAAGATTTACACATCAACACAACGTGCAGCGAATCAGCACTGTCGCCTGGGTGTCCTGAACTAAACCATAAGAAACAAACAAAATAAGAAACCAGTGTAACAGAAAACAGAAAAAAATTAGAAAAAAATTGATGATTCTTCAGTAATGGCATTCTTAAAGTCCTCTGCACATTTCCTTACGTGTTACAGGCTCAGCGAACCTGAAATATTAAAACAGTTTACAGTTTAAGTTATTATGATTATTGTATTGAATTGCCGTTACAGAGATTTCAGTCAGTGACGCCTGCATTTTCTCTCTCTCTCTCTCTCTCTCTCTCTCTCTCTCTCTCTCTCTCTCTCTCTCTCTCTCTCTCTCTCTCTCTCTCTCTCTCTCTCTCTCTCTCTCTCTCTCTCTCTCTCTCTCTCTCTCTCTCTCTCTCTAGAGCCCTTCTATCGTGTAAGGCCGGCATAACCTGCCTTGAGACTTTTTTAAGACATAAGATTTTTATGATGGTTCAAGATTTGCAGAATGTGTTCAGATGTTTGTGAAGGTTTTCAGAGAGAGAGAGTAGGAGAGGGTTTCTTTAATAGAGTGACCTCTTCTCTTTAAGAAAAAAAGATGAGCAGGTGCAGTAGACTATAAATCTTACATCCTCCTTCTGAAGGTGCCCTTATTTCTCCCACTCTGTTATGCTCAAGGGAGGGTTGCTGGGTTTCATGCAAATAATAGAGCGAGTTTGTCTACACAGTACGCCTTAAGATGCCTTGTTTAAAGATTATTCTTGAACTCTTGTCTAACCGATTTGTGCCTGGCCCACACTGCAGGATTTATGAAAATTATGTGAGTCCCTAAACATGACAGATTTCCTAGATTTTGTGTCATTGGTTGTCCTTCAGTCACCCACCCCCATGTTTAGAGGGGAAAAAAAACACTTTCAGATTATTCTCACAAATCAGTGGTCCTGACATTCAGAAAATGAGATCTTGCAAACAAACGTGACTTAAGATCAGAGCACATGGTGGATGACAGCAAGACATAGATTACTGTGCTAGTTGTTATCATAATACTGATAAGAAGAAGATAAAATTAGTATTTGTATAGCAGCCATCAAAGTGTTTCACAAGACATTAGAAAGTAAAGAGAGCTAATTAATGCACACACAAAGGTTTTGGTCAGAATATGATAAAATAACAGAGCAAGAACCAACAATAAAGTCAAATGTGTCATATGTGAAAGAAAACGATTATTATTGTGTCAGTAAAGATAAAATGCATTTTATTCTTCCATTCTGCTCAGTCCTTCAAACATGATGTTGCATTTCATATGAGACAGTTGTCATTTCCTCCACACTACGGGGCGCTGAGTCATAAATTTTGAACATGTTTAATATTCAAAACTGGCCACAACTGGACTGCGAGTAGATGCACAGGCCGTTACATACCTAAATTAAACATGGTTAACCAAGTTAATTAAAAATTCCATGTTTGAGTGTGATGGCCTAATCTTTTTAACTTTCTGTTACAGTGGTTTCTTATTTTGTTTTTGTTTTTATGGTTTAGGTTACAACACCCAATCAAGAATGCTCAATCACTGCATGGTTTGTTGATATGTAAAAATTTGTTACGTATAAAAGTAACCGCACATTTTACCAGTTAATTAAAAAAATCTTGGTGATGATCTGCCAGATTATACAGTTCTACAGAGAACCAAGAAAAGGAAAAAGGTTTCTCTGCTTGTAAATTTCCACCAGGTGCGTGATGGGAAATAATCTCAAAATCTAGTTGCGGTCTTGCATATAGTGACTCTGTAAGATCCCCAGTCTTTGCAAAATCATAGTCTGTGACTAAAAACTATGTGATGTTCTCTTTAGATCTGAGACTTTAGTCTTTCAAAAGTCTTTTCAAAGTTGTCTAGCATAAGACCAGCCTGAAATTGGGCCGTCTTTTGTGATTGTTGGGAAGGACGAATTGACTTATTTTGGGCTAGGCAAAAGGAACGATTTATTGTGCAGTCCTAGTCTTTGTTTTCTGACCTCTGTCTTCCTTTCTCTGTCTAATAGGGTGGAAATCACTTCGACCAGTATGAGGAGGGCCAGTTGGAGTTGGAACAGGCCTCCCTGGACAAGCCCATAGAATCGGTAAGGTCCCACCTATAACTCGTGCCATTGGACTCAATCGATGACTGACTGTGTGTGAGCGGATGATTGGTCCAGTCAGAGATTATAGTCACACCTCCTCTGCTGTCAGCCCCGCCCCTTTTCAGTGTCGTGATCTCGTCCAGTGTTCTCCCTCTCTCAAATTCAGTCAAACTCCCCCGCTATCATGTTTCGTGTCCCTCTAGAGCCCTTGTAGAGAACCTTCCCGCTAGCCTAACTCAACTTCTGGTGTCACCTGTACAACTGTTACCATAGTTACCATAGTCACATGATGTGGAGGAGATCTGTTGAATTGTACCAATCACTGTGATCAGTCCTCCCTCTTTTGTCTTGCTTGATCACAGATATGAGCGCTGTGTGTGCGTGAGTGAGAGAGATGAGGCGTTGTCTGTGTGTGTTGTGTGTTGTGATTCTCCAGGCTTTTCTATTTCATTTACATGCTTATTGATTTTAAACTGTGGAGTGGACGACACACTGACTGTTACAAAACAGTAGTGCCCATTTCGAAGTACATTAAAAAACACTCTTGATTGGTCAGAAGCATTGGACAAACTGAAATGTAGCTTTATTTCAAGAGTACAAGAGTATTTTCAAAACCTTGACACAGGTATTCTTTTGACATTTTGGGATCTGAGATTCATATGATGCAATATATGCACAGGCAGTTGAACCTAAATTAAACATGGTTAACCAGGTTAATTAAAAATTCCACGTTTGAGTGTGATGGCCTACTTTTAGAGGCTCATCTTAATTGAGTGCTTCAGTGCCAATAAAGTGCTTCAGTTCAAAATATCACTTTTTAAAGCTTAATTTTTAAAGAATAAAATATCAGAGTCTGTTCGTACTCAAGGTTTCAAAATCACTATTGGAAAAAGAAAAAAGTGGTAGTGTGTCATCTCTAATTACTATTACTAGAAAATATCTTACATGGTTATGTGTTGACATTTAATAGAAGATTTTGCTGTGTATTCAGTATTTCAAATTATTTCCTAACGTTACTTTGGTCTAACATAAACTCATGCCTCCAACTGGAGGAAAGTTTGAATAAATATTATAAAAAGTATTGATATTAAAGTCCCCGTCCCCCCCCCCAACACTTGATTGGATCTGTTTACTACCTCTTAATGATACTCAGATATCAAAATTAGTCTCTATTATGTTTGTTTGGTATTTGATTCAGATTATGGCAGCCCCAAGATCCAAAATAACTGCTGCTCTGCTCGTTCCACAGCAGAGCCTATTTTTCTCCTTATTCAGCAGTAGGGTGGCATTTTTTAGGCTGTGATGGTTTTGAGGAATTGGATTAGCCTAAACCAACTGCTGTGTAGGAGGCTGCCAAGAGCCTACTTGATGGCCAGAGTGTCTCTAGATCACACAGTCCTGAAGCATCTCTGTTACTCTTTCTAACACACACAGACACACAAGTTTGTGACACAAAAGCGAGCAGATTTCACTAATGTGGAAAGAGAAAATCAATTGTGTTATACCCAGTGGTTTGGGGTAGAACATGCATCGCATGAAATGCTGATTTTTTTTGACGTGGTAATGTAAACATCAATTTCAAAACATAATGATAATTTTCCAGTCCACATAGGGAAGCGGGCACAAAAACAGCCCATTTGGAGAGAAATTAAGTATATCTGCTCAGTCAGCCTATAGTCTACAGTGGCAAAGGCAGAGGTGTTAGCCACGACACTATACCAACCACTTTTAAACATTTAAATAATCTGACTCAGATAAAGCCCCAGACATGTTTCTCTTGAATAACTACATGAAAAAAAAGATAAATTATTATTTTTTACATTCGTTGATAGTACACATTGTTACTACTTACTATTCTATTTATGTTGCTTTTTGTTTTCACCTTTTCATCAACCTTAAAAGAAATACTATGAGGTAAATTGTTAAAAGTGCTTTTAAATGTGTTAAACATTTTGTTGCTGTTCCAGACAGCCAGCTAGAATGCCCTCTGTCTTTTTACTTTGGAAATAAATGCAACATCTGTGCGTTTATTTAAAGCTAACTAGCAGTCTGGAGCCGTAGGAAACGTATTTGGACTCCACTTGAAGTTAAGACAGATACTGTTGCCTTAAATCAGATATGGAGGAATTGTGTCTTCTGTATGACTATAGCTGGCAGGTGCTAGTTATATGTGTTTGTTTACTCTATCAAGATATTTTAATCATCAAATTTATTGAATATTTGTTGTAGCTTTAGAAAATGTAGCCCCTTCAATCACGTATATGTAAAACCGTTAACATAACAGAGATGAGATGAGTCTTATTTGATTTACATTCTCATGAAATGCATTTGGGTGAATTCAGTGTGTTGTCCACTTCACAAACAGTGTGCAAGGGTGGGAAACTGTGTGTTTGTGTTGTGTGAATTTGTTTGAGAGAGAACATGGAAGTTAAAGTGCTTTTGTGTGTGTGTGTGTGTGTGTGTGTGTGTGTGTGTGTGTGTGTGTGTGTGTGTGTATGCCTGTGCACCAGTGATCAGTGTTTGTTTGCGTGTGTATGTGTTCTGTTTTTGTGTTAGTGTTTGTGTAGGACAGTAATTTCAGATATTTGCAGTATTGTACACAACTTGGGGTGTTCGACATTTCTCTCCTGCAGCGAATTGGCCCCAATTAGCTAAGCAGCTCTGACCCGGTTTGTATCTGCACGCTCTGCTCTTCTACTCCTGTCTCTTTAGGGGCTCCTTGTAACGCTTCTCTCACTCTATCTCTCTATCTCTCTCACTCTCACCCTTTATATCTCTCTCTCTTTCTTGCACACACTCCTGTCTTTCTCTTACTCTGTGTCTCTTTCTCACAGACTCTCTCTCTCTTTCTATTTCGTTCTTTCTTCCTTTTTTTTCTGTCTCTCTCTTTCTCTCTCTGTCTTTCTCTCTCCAACACAGTGATTCGGTGTACAGTACCCTCTGTCATTATGTGCTGGCATGGTGCTTGTGCAACTGGGACTGCATTTTTTTCGCTGATCAGGCATGTAGATAATATCGCAGGCAGCTCTCGGTTCTCTCTCTCTCTCTCTCTCTCTGTCTCTCTCTCTGTCTCTCTCTCTTGCTCTCTTTCTGTGTGCCTAGCTTGTCCGCCCTCCGCCTCTCCATGTTGCCCTTCGATATATCAATCGGGTAAAACCTCTTTCAGGTTTAAAGACCAGTATATAATGAACAAAAATTTATTTCATTTACCATGAAAGATTACAGAAGCTAGACTTTTAGCACAAAGAGAAATCTTGCCAGTGTGCTTGGGCTACATATATACAGAGCCTTTAAGATGCTTTTTGTCAACATCAGCAGTAATGCACACATCATGAACTAACTGCGCATTAGTAATGTGGTGTGCTGCTCGCTTATTGTATGTTATCTTCCCATTCTGCTATACTGTGGCATAAGATAAAGCATATCTCAAATTAATCTAGCAAAAGACTGAATTTGACTTCATTTTCATTTTACCTAATGCCCCAATCTAGAATTGCTGAAATAATGCCGCTACCACAATATTAATTTGAATCATAGAAAATGCTCATATATGTTTTAATAAGGGGTTTTATATTCTGAACTCTTTGTTGATGCTGTGCAAAAAAAATGACGTTCACATTGCACTGATTCCTGACTGGGGCTGTTATGTAAATAGTTAACCATAAAATGTTTTGGAGCTGGATTGGTTTACTTGGGAAAGTCCTGTAATGTAAATGATGACTGAAGATTTTAATCCACTGCTAATCTACACTGTGTATGAGTTTTACCATAATAATGTTGGAGTGAATTGTCTTCTGTATTTGTCTGAACCTGGATCTCCCTCAGTGATAATAGTTCTGTTCCAATCAGTGTGTTGGTGTTGTTATTGAGTGCGTCCTGTGGCGTAAAGCTGACGTGACCATCCGGGCTATGACCTTTCGATCCACAGGCCTTTCACAGATAGCAGCGCAGATACTGCAGCCTCTAAGAATTGGCCTGTAAAGTCCCGTAGACTATATTGCAGAACCTCCTCTGGTAAAACTAATCCAGCTCTAATATTGCTTAATGAAACTGAAAGTTGAGCAGAAAATGAAAAGGCGCAAACCTTTTTCCAGCAAGATTTCTCAGGCCTTTCAAATAACAGATCTGTTATCCTAGATCTTTCCACAGTTTAGCTACATCCCCCGCATGCAGGTGCCAGACAGAGAGGACCTTGGAGAGGGCTGGAAAGTAGGAGAGGCAACTTGGCAGCTGCACGACTGAAAATATACCTGCTCCTGCGCTATTGTCTATGGAGGGGTGTGGAGAGCAGAGTGACCACACATACAGAAAGATGCTGGGGCGTTACAGCACCAGGCATGATGGCTGTCACTGCATTACAATATTATAGCCACTAATAAGGATATACGACTCCAGTTTGTATAGTGTGTGTCACTTAAAGGACCCATATCATAGAAAAATGAGGGTTTTTTTTTTAATGAGTTTGACATTTTGTAGAAGTTAAAGTTTCTAAATGTGCCATGGACCCTCTGTCCAAATATTTCATATTAGGAAACTAAGTAAATTTTTCTGTTAAAAAAAAAAAATAGCACATTTGCATATTCAGCCTATACTAGTCTAACTCCACCCATTCCTGTTCAGATTATAAGGCATGTTTCAGACAAGCCTGCTGTTTGAGTAAGACCCAATGAAGGTCAACCAATCAAAACAGAAATTATTTACATGTATCTTTCTTAGAGACACAGTAACGAAACAGTTGAGTTTTAAAGGGCCATGTCATGGAAAATTGAAACTCTTTGGCTTTCTTTCAATATAAGGAATGTGGGAATTAAGCCACAAAACAGCTTGTTTTGAATTTTTATGAACACCATTGTATTTGCATATATCGGCCTGTTCAGCATAAAGCAGTTGTACCTCTCCCGTTCATGCTACAGCTATAAGAAGTGTCTCAGCTTGGACTTTTTTTTGAATAAGGCACAATACAGGGCAGCCAATTAGAGCAGAAGTCATTTTGCTTATATCATGTCTTAAATGCACATTTAAAAAACAGCCTGTTTATTTCTGTAGAATAAACAGAGGTTGGCAAGAAGTCATATCAAAATTAATTATAAATGTTTTGGCATGTAAACCACACAAATGTCATAAGTGGACCTTAATTAAAAAATATTAAATACAAGAAAGATGTAGCATATGGGTCCTTTAAGGGGTAAATACAGGTTGAAATATGGCCTTGAATAAATGAATTTTGACGTTTTGACTTTTTTTGGCACAGAAACCCACAGAAAATGTCTTAATTGGGATAAAATACAAGAAGAGTGTGCACACATACTGGTACCGGGCAAGTGCCTTGACCCTTTGGCCCCCTGTTCTGGAACCAGAGCAAGAGCATCTGAGCTGTTTTTCCACGAAGAGTCTTTTATTCCAGTCGACGCTTAGCAAGTGGTGCTGGGACAGTGACAGCCATCCCTGAGAGAGTGTGTGAGTGAGCGAGGAAGTGTGTGTGTCCTGCTCTTGTTTCTCCGCGCCCTTCTTCTGCCACTCATTGTGTGTGATCCGTAGGCAGCTAGAGGTCTGTGGTTTTTTAAAATTGGGATCTTTTTTCTTTGTCTCTCTCTTTCTTTTTCTCTCTCATGCTTTTTGTCTCCCCTCTCCTCCTTCCCTCTTTTTATCTTGCTCTTTCTCTCTCTTTGATACTTTTTTTAGCCTTGCATGTGTTAACTTGGTAGCAGTCATTCTCTCTCTTTTTCTGTCTGACCATAACCCTCCTTCCTTTTATGTTTGTCCCTGATACACTCCACAAACCTGGGAGATGTGCACTGGGCAGCTACGAAGTTAGTGGTTCCTGTCTTGCTCACACATGCACACTTGCACGCACATGCATACGCATATACCCACGTTTGTTTATATATATGGCATACATTTATCTCTTATATATAAAGATGTATTTAATAGTGATAATCTTGTTTCTTACTTGCTCACATTTGGCCCTTATGAAAGGATTTCATTCGTTTAAAAGGCAGTTCATTTTATTGTTGCTACATGAGTGGGCGAAATAAGCTTCATCAGGACTGTAGTTGCAACATTTATCATGCTAACTATGAGTGGTTCAAAGGAAAGTTCATTGACGGTGTAAAAAAAGATCAGTGTTGTCAAAAACGTATTATATTTATTTAAGAAGAAAATAATGGTTTACAAAGTCAAGAACATTTTGTTGGTCCTGATATTGTAGATAAACCTTGTTTTCATCCAAAGTCGCATATATATATATATATATATATATATATATATATATATATATATATATATATATATATATATATATATATATATATATATATTTAAAAAACACATACGCATATAAAACAAAACAAAAACTGCTCTGAGCGTTTGACTCTCTTATGTGCAGTTGTACTGACTCTGCTCTCTTTCATTCCTTCTCTCCAGTGGTCTCCCTCTATCTCTGTTTCTCTTACACACATACACCCACACGCACGGTAGCAGGGGAGGTCAGTGCCCTCCATTTTACACTGCAGGGGAGTTTATTGATGCAGTAACTGCATGCTTGGCTCACTGTAGCTGTGTCAGGGCACAAAAGCACACATTCGTTTCAAATCCGTGCCTGTATGTACAAACGGGCCACAAGTGCAGTCATTTTTACTCAGGACAGGTGTCTCTTTGTTTTGAGGATTTTATTCTAGAAACCAATCGGAACACATTCAGCAACATTCAACATTCAGCATTGCCAGCTGCTCTCACATACACACTACGTCTTGTGGGCCAAATCAACACACACACCCCTCGTCAGTCTGTCTGAAAGATGAATCCAAGAATGTTCTGAGGGAAAGGTCATAAGTTGTCATTTTCACACATGGCCCTGACCCCTGCACACATATCCAGAATTGCTCTCTCCAGCGTGGTCATCCAGGACTTCTAGTTTAGGACTGTAAACTATGTGTAATTGAAATTGACCCACTATGTCAGTGACAGATGGATGTATTTTAGAAGCTGTGGAGAATGGTGTAGATTTGGCTTCACAGTACTTTGATGTCACCGAAGCCTGTAATGTGCAAAACTTGAACCTTTACATTCAGGTGATCTGAGAAAATTAATACTGACCTGTCTCTAAAGTTAATGTGAATCAACTTGTTTTGTTTCTCTTCTGTGATGTAGTTCAGTGTGTCCTCAAGGACTGTTTTCAGCAGCAGTGGCAGGTCCACACTTCAGCTTAATTTAATGTCTATAAATTAAGGTCCAGGCCTTATTTGTTGGCCAGGAACAGTGCAGTTTTGTCAGGCTTGAGGGTTAAAGGCTGGAGTGCCAGACTACCAGTTAGTTGTGATTGTGTTGTCATGTACACAGCACATAGGTGTTTGGTTATGTCTTATTGGTCTGACTCATCTACAGGCAACTGACAAGCTCAGTGTTATTGGGTTAAATTTCCCTGCTTAGAAGTTGTAAAGGCAGCAATGTTGAAAATGTAGGCTATAATGCAGTATTTCAAATTGCAATTTCAACATAAAACCGATTAATCTTGCAGCCCCAGTATGCAGTGGCATAAACAAAAAGATTTTTGAAGCATGTGAAGGTCACTACATTTTATTGGAAGATTACCAAAAACATAAGAAATTTGTCTTTTATATAGTATGAGGATCTGTAATTATTATGACCAACAAGGTTGAATAAAGGTCAGTTTTGATATTAGGTTGACTGTTTGTCAATGAGAGATAAATAGGCCTTACAGAACAATGTATTGCAGTCACAATATGTAGCAGTGTACTCGCAGTATGGTGTTTAGTCCAAAACATGCAGCCCTGGATTTGACTCAGCAAACATAAACATAGAGGGCAGGCTGATTGTCATTCCTCAGTGGAATATTTATAAAAATAAATCCCTGGGAAGATGAGCTTAAACTGGATAAAGCTGCATCTCTCGCTCTCTCTGGCTTTCTGTCTCTCTTTTTCTCTCCATCTTTCTGCTTATGTCCTTCTATTTGTCCCTGCCCAGGCTCCCTGCTGTGACTGTCCGTTAACAGGAAAGTGTGAGGTCTCTTTTTCTTGCACTTACCCATTCTCTCAATCTTGCTCGCACACATACGCACAGGAGGTCTGAGAGCAGCTGTCCCGTTTGGGTTCCAGTTAAAAACACACTATTAAATACCTCAGGGGTTTGGCAGTGGGAGACACCCTGCTGCCACTTCTGAGTATCACCCCACCTCCACAACAACACAGACTTACTCTGTCTAATTCATTTACAGTGCATCGTCACTGTGGCAAGAAAACCTTGTAAAGTCCGTGGTAATGTTATAAGGTTTTATTCCAGTAACTTTTGAACCATTTCTGTTGGTCCATTTGTAATTATATACAGTTAGGGCTGTAAAATACTTCAGTCTGAAGGTGGTGACTCTACTACAGCTACAGCTTTTGGTGAAAGTAAAGTTTTTAGGCTATTTTCATAAACATTATCATGTCTGTTTGAGATTGTTTCTGTATTGTCCATAATAAGTATTTCCTTTATTCACATTTGTTAATGGTGCACTGAAATGAGAATTCTTGGCTGAAACCAAAATTCGGGATGCACTCGACCGAAATCCAGTGTCGACTACAAAAAACAGTCCACAAGTAATTTCCAAGGCAATTTGTATCGAGCAGGATGTCATGTTTTCTAAGTGGTAAGTGGTATTGAACCTGTAGTATTCTTGTAAGCCCTTTTGATGCCTGACATTAACAGAGATTATAAATTGCTCGTCTAGAGTTGTGTAATCAATCCATGCGGATGGCTTTCAGGCGTTTGATGGTGTCTGTGCACTATAGAGTGAAAAGAAAAAAGTTTTTAAGCACTGTTTCTCAAGTTCGTTTCACTACAGTTAAGTCTTTACAGGGCTATTTAATTTGTTTTTTTTTCTGCCAAACATTTCTAGATAATAAGAGTAAAAAAGTGCACTTTCAGAATTTTTATGGTGGTGGAAATTTTGGTGCATCCCTCACATTTGTGTGTTCAGCAAATAATTCTGGATCATTCCAAGATTATCAAATCAAATTGTGGTGAAATTTGGGATTTCATGAAGAATTGTTCAATCAATATTGAGTTGCTGTGAGGACAAATACATACACCCCTCTCCACAGTATGCGTGACATTCCTGCTGTTAGAGAGCAGCTGTAAGACCATACGGGACCGAACACAGATTTATATTCATATATACACACAAGGCTTCAAAATCTGTTCCAGCAACTTGATAGCACACGCACACATGCTGCCATGTACATCTCTCTTTATCCCCGTAGATCCCCCTCTTTGTTTCAGTCTCCTTTAAAAACCCCTCGTCAGTCTCTTCTCTCCCATCGCCTTTGCCCCTCTCGTCTCACTGGGTTAATAGCAGCACATTGCACACCTCCCTTCCTCCTTCTCTCTCCACCAACACTCTGTCCTCTGTGGGAGTGTACCTGTTTGGACAATTTAATAACATTTTTTTTCTTTTCTATAATTATTTATATTAACAGCTACAGACTGACATTTAGTGGTTTTGTAGATGTCTGACTCTGTCACTGTTGTAATATAGTGGAAAGATTGCACTAGTTTAAAAAACAAAACAGTGAACAGTAGAGAGTTGTAGAGTCTGGCCGTTTTTCTTCCGTTTTGTGTGACGTTTGACTGTTCTTTTGACAGGCCAGGGTTTAAAAGCCAGGTTCGTATGGACATGTTTTCACTCCACTTGCACTGCTGTTGGATTCTTCGGCGTTGTTGCTTTTCATCTGTCTGTTTTTTTAGCGCATTCATTTGTTCATCTGCACAAAACCTGCCCCTCCCCCTCGTGGTCACGTCTCAAAACATCTGCCCGTCATTGCCTCTGACCAATCAGAGCCTGGGAAAACCAGCTGACTCGATACCGATAGCTCTGGTTGGCTGTTTGGAGATCTTGTGACTGAGTAAATGAGTCTGTCTCACCTCTTCTGAAGGGCTTTTTTTCTGATTGGCTCCAATGTAGGGTGGAATTATTATGCAGAGATCACTAGGTAATATGAGGTCATCTCAACCTTCTCCCCGCAGTTCCTGTCCTCCAAACATCCAGATGGATCGTGTATGTGTGTGCGTGTATTCGCACATTGCCAGTAGCAGGATCTGCTGCAGAACCACTGCATTGCAGGCCATTTGGGCAGGGCTTGCTGCAAGCACATCTGCGCTGCTGATAAATGGAAAGGATCTCAGGAAGTTTAGAGATATGTAATTTGAGATGGCCTTCAGTTTATCTCTTACTGTGTGGTACATTTCTAGCCCGTAAAGAGAGAAATTAAAATGTTTTTATGGCCTAATTACGTTAGTAAATTAGTCATTTTTTTTATGGAAATAGAAAGACCCATGGTGAAATTCAGTCCTGCCCATAGTGCAAAAGTAGGGTTGAATGATTTGTGCAAAAATCTAACTGCAATTTTCTGTCCAATATTGTGATTTAAATTTAAATGTGATTATTTTCTGTAAATTAAGCTCCAGGCTTTAAACTAGCATATAAGTTGTCATGAATGACAATTTAGTGTGCGAGACTACTAAACTCTGCTGTGACTAATGTAAGATATAATATAATTATAATTGCAGCACTTGTGATTTGAAAATTGCACTTTCAAATTGTAATTTCACTTAAAAATAGTTTAATCATTTAGACTTCATAAGTGACCAATACTGTCTCAGTGCTCAAGCCAAAAGCTCCCAAATCAAAAAACGAAAAGAGATGTAATCTTTCTTGTGTTGAAGTGAGGGCTCCCCTCCATCTGTTGTAGTGTTTCTGATTAAGTATCCTACTCTTCCTGCGTTCATTTTTATGCACCTTTACAGCAGAAAAAACCATGCAGTTAGTGCCTATTCTTTGTAACGTATTCACCAAAGTACACATAAAATTTGTTTTAAGTCACTTACTAAAAGTCAGTGTAGCTGTTACCTGTGAGTCGTGTAGGGAAGATAAAATAGCTTAAGGTTGAATACCAGCACGTCAGCCCCTCCACTTCTTAGTATAAACAGATATTTATGGAGAAAGATAAAGTTAATTCACTTCTCCCAGTTAAATCAAGTATAGTCTTTTCCCTTCTGTAAACCTTCATGCTCAAGAGATCTGATGACAAAACCTAATTTTATAAACAGTTGACCGTTTTGAATTCAGGATGAGTTTTATTTTTTGAGAAAGAACCAAAACAGAAGTTGCCTTATTGACTTCACCCCTTGTCTAGATCCCTTTAATTGCTTAAACAATTGATGTATGAGATATCTCTTTATTGTTTTTGTTCAAGTTAAGTTTTTTTCTTCAGTTTTTACATTTAATAGGCATTCAGTCAGCAACGGTAGTTCCTTGTGGTGTTACAAAACAGAACTAAAAGGTACAGAGCAGTCCCACCCTTCCCTTCCAAGTGAAAATTTCTAAATTTCCAAATTACGTTATGGGATGTGGCAGAGAAAAGACTATGGCTGCGAAAAAGGGGTGTGTTTTGTGCCGGTGACCACACCTACCTTCACCATATTGCACTAACTTTGTTCTTGCTCCGCCCCCTTGACTCTGAGACCACCACTCATGGCTCGGCCTGCTTCAGTCTAACCCCGCCCCCTCTAGCCTGCGTCCTCAAGTTTAGATGACCTTGTGCGTGCCTGTTCTCATCTCTAATCGCCATCCACGGCTCCTTGGTCCCTCCCCCTCTTCCCTGTATATGCTCAGTATACAGTCAGTACTAACACCGCCGTCTCTTTTTGTTAAAGTGGTTTAACAAAAAGCTGCATGCTGGTTAATGGTTTTGGTATTCACCTTTTTCCACATCTCTTATGATTACCTTTTGTGCCTTTTTTTTGTCTTCAGTGGAAAAAAAAAAAGTTTTTTTTTTTTCTTTTATCCTCATGTCTGTCTAATTTTTTACATCCATTTTTCCCTTTAGTGTGCTTGGAATGATTAGACACATGTTTTGAAGTGTCTTTGTGGCTTGATGTAGTTTGAAATGATAGATTGCATTTCATTTTTTTCCTTTTTTAAACATTAGAATAATCTCTTATTCCGACACACTCTCTCCCTCTTCTCTCCTCCCACGCACATACATGTGCACACACACTGGGCCTCTTAATGGTAACCCGAGGCCACTATCTCTTTCTGTCTCTCTCTTTTCATTTCTTTCTATCTTCTATCTCTGTCTCCTTCACCCTCTCGCTCTTGCTGTCTCTCTCCCTATCTCGCTCTCGTATCGGCTGCATTCTGTTTGTTTTCGTGGTGGTTCTGTTGTCATGGTGAACTCACAGAAAAGCTTGTGGAAGTTTTTATGTTGATGCAAGATCTCTACGTATGTTGTCCCTCCCCATTTTCGTTTATTTTCTCCTCGTTGTTTGTGTATTAATCTCTCTGGAGCGGTTTATATATGTATGAACATGCCATGATACGTATATAACCGTGCATTTCCCCCCCTCCTCCTTACTCTGATACTGAAGGTGAATCAGTAGACTCAGAGGTTGTTTTTCTAGAGTTTGTGTGCAGTGCTGGCTGTGCAGTGCTGCTTAAGTGTATGGTGAATGAAGAATGCTCTATTTAGTGTGTAGATTAGACTTTAGAGTGCACGCTGCGAAAATTGATTTCTTGGCAAGTGAAATTGTGTTAAGTCTAGGCAATATATCTAATATTTCTCATTTTGAGATTGTCTATCTTGAAAAACAAGCACAGTTCTATCGATACACACATTTTCAGATTATATGTAATTCCTGGTTCTGTGTCAAGATTTGATTTCAATAACAAAAAAAGCCCCAAAATCACAATCCTCAGCATCTCTAAGCAAAAAGCCAAGCCATTTGAGTGGAGGTATGTCCATATCATAAGCCCCACCCGTTCTCACGCACTTCACTCTCAGCAGATGCACCCAGATGCAGTGGTTTCTGAAAAAAAGGGCAAATGACAGACTAAGGGACGCATCAGGAAAAAGTTTGAAATTGTGATACGTTTTTTTTTTTTCATTTTTTTTTCACGAGATATTATTACATAGCTTGTATAATCTGAAAACAAATTCATAAAGAGAAAAATTGACACATGTACTATATTTAAGATGATATTTCACTTGCCAAGACATTATTTCCCGCAGTGTAGAGTGAAGACGTGAAACATTCTCACCCCTGTTTAGTTTAACAGTGACCTTTCTTGTAGTGATAGCCCTGTATAGACTGTAGGAGCCAATAGGGTTGCTTTACAGCAGAGAACCCTGTGACCTGTCCTTTATTCGTTGTTTCTATCCCTCTCTCCACTCCTCCTGCCCTCATCCTTCCCTCCTTCCCTCTCTTTTCTCTGACAAGGAGTTCTGACTTCAAAGGGTATAGCAGGTGATGATGATTATGATGATGAACAGTGAAGATTTTGTTACGGTAGCTTTGCTGCTGTGTGGGCTTGTGTCGTAAAAGCGTATGTGTGTGTGGGTGAGGGTGTGTGTGGAAAGCTCCTCTTATTATTGGAATATTTTTGGTCTTTTTTTCCTCTTTTCCCCCCATCAGGATAACATTGGTCATCGACTACTACAGAAACATGGCTGGAAGCTGGGACAAGGCCTTGGCAAAACCATGCAGGGTAAGAATCTCTCTCTATCTCACACTCACTCACACACTCTCTCTCTCTCTCTCTCTCTCTCTCTCTCTCTCTCTCTCTCTCCTTCTCTCTCTCTCTCTCTTTGTATCTCTCTCTCTCTCTCCTTCCCTCCCACCTTTCATATGTGTATCAATGCCGTCTACTCTTTTTAAGTGGTTTTGTCATTTGATACATTTTTTCCCCTCTACCTTCACGTCCTTTTATGACCTCTCCTTACTTTCTTGTGTAAGAGGCGTTTGCATCATTAGCTCATTGGTTTTCATATGTATGCACTTTGAATGGTGTAGGTTTTGTATGTATCAGTATTTTGAAAAATGGCTTCAGTTTATTCTTAAAACAAGAGCAATAACAGGATAAGCTGGAGGAAGTGGGGAGAAGGGAAAGAACAAGAGAGTGAAAGCAGTAGAGTGGGTTGAAAAACAGTTGTGTGTGTGCTAGCCCTCCTGTCCCATGATGCATTTTGACCTGGAGCAGTGTTTATCAGACCGGAGCAGAAAAATATGCTGTCTTAAGAGGACACAAACACATATTACACATGTACTGAGAGGATCAAAAGCACAAAAAGCGCGTTATCTCCGCTCGTCAGTTCTATAAACGGAGAGAGATTTTATCACATGTAAATGGAATAGAGCTCAGGTCCACCCTCGGCACTGATTCGGAATAGTCTGAAAAACAACTGGCTGTTTGCCCTCTTCTTTCTCTCAATCTCTTCTTCCCTCCTTCATTCTCTCCTTCTGTCATCCTCTCCTCTTCTCTGTTCTTCTCCTCCTTCTCCCTTCTTCTCTGCCCTCCACCCCCTGAAGATCGCTTGCCTGCAGAATGTCAAAATCACCCTTTGTTAATGCAGACTTGTTTACTGGTTGCAGGGCTTGTGTGTTCTGTTGGGAGGGGCATGAGAGAGCATTTTCCATACACACAACCCCTCCTTGTCTCTCTATGAACAAACAGCTGCATTGAAATGCAGAGAACGATTGGCCTGGCTGTCCACTCTGCTCGCCTTCAGATAGAAACCGTACAACCGTGCTTGTCATCACTGCACCACTGTGGTGATTGTATCTTGGTGGTGTTTGTCGACTGTGTTCTAAAATATATTAGTAAAGATATATATATATATATATATATATATATAATTTTGAAAAAATACATTTTTTAATGTAATGACTGGGATATGGATTGTAAGTATTTATTTATAAAGCACATTCAAAACATACAAAGAACAACAAAAAGTATATAACAGAACAAGATCTAGTACAGTCAGTTCACAGAATCAAAGGCTAAAAGATAAAAATAGGTTTTTAATCTAGACTTAAAAGTGTCAGTAGAGGGTGCAGACCTAATGTACAGAGGTAGGCTGTTCCACAGTCTCGGCGCTGCTACAGCAAAGGCCTGGCCACCTTTGAGTTTCAGCCCATGGCACAGCTGGTAACAGTTGATGTAATGACCTCAAGGACCTGGAGAGAAAATAGGGTTGGAGCAGATCTCCTATATAAGGCGGCACAGATCCATTTAGTGATTATCATTATACAACATTTCCACCTGTCACCTCTGTATCAAAGCACAGGTATGTGAAGTGAGGATTGACAGCTATATTTTCATTATTGCGAAGTATATTTTTTATTCCTTCCCTCACCAACTGCCTACCGTGTTGGGCGTGTGTTGCTGTGTAGCTGTCCAAAGTAAAAGCAAACACAGAGTTTTAGGCCAAATCTCGGGCCCTGTGACGACGTGCCTTAAATTATTTTTTATTAATTAAAAATTTGTGTTTTGAACACGTTCTTTTTTCAACCACCACAATTATTTCCTGTTCGATGTGCATTGGGGCATTGAATGTCAGCAGTGGTTTCAGTGTGTAGTTTGACAATGGGCACCAACACAGCAGCCATACTCTTTAAACCAAGATAATGTGTTTTGTTGTTTAAAGATGGCCGTAGGTTTAAATGAAATGTTTTTTTAAATTTCTGCTTCCAGTAAAGTTAAGAAATCTTTTTCTTGCTGTGACATCAGAGTTGCATTGTGCCAATCAGTTTGTGTTCGTTTCAGTGTAAGCACAGGCTAGTTATACCTTGAGTTGTGTTTGACTCATGGCTGTGAAATAATACTATAATAATAAGCTTTTTTATCTGCACTACGCTTTCAGCACCTGATCACTAGCTGATAAGGCTGCATTCAACACTCAAACCAAAATTAGTCACAGGAAAAAAAATACCGCTGCTGCGGAAAGTGACTCAATTATCCAAAATAAAATGTATGACCATACAGCCTAGTAATATCATAAAACATTTCTTTTGAATAAAGATCATGAAAATGATCAATTTCACACATGCTGTTATTTCCACTGTGGTGGTTTTCTACCAACCTAGAATAGAGGCCTTATCATCCTGATATCATAGTTAATAAGTCTTTTCTTGTGAAAGATTCATTCTCACAATCTTGAGAGGAGACATGAGTGTTCTCGTCAGTTTAAGAGAGAAATTATGAAAGCAGTACTTTTGTAATCTTTTCTAATGTGTAATCTGTCTCACATTTTACTGTAACTGGCTGAGCTGCCAGAGAATCTTTTTTGCTATCAGGATAGGAAAATATTGAATATATTCAGCTTGGTGTTTTAAAGAAGTTGATGTGACTAGTATTTAACTCGTACAGGACGGTACAAGGTTGTAGATAGCACTAGATTGGATCCTGGTTCCCTAACTCATGTTTGTGAATGCTTTTGAAAGGTGTTTATGAAATAGCAGCTCTGAACAGACACCCTGTTCTCTCTCCTCTCCAAACCATACATGGAGTCACAGAGGACATCCCAATCTTATGTGCAGATAAAAGGTCCCAGTTCCATAATAGGATGGGCAGCTAGCAGGGAACATGACTCTAGATAGTACTGAAAAGTACATACACACAACCACACCAGAATCCGTATCTTGATTCAGGTTAAGGATTAAATCAGGATATTTCATACATAATTGCACATACGTATTTCATGTCTGAGTAAACATGAACACTGTAAAGGGGAATTGCACCGATTTTTACAAGTTTCTGCGTAATTAAATCATTAAGGTGTAAAAGTCATTCAGGGTGATTTGATGCGAAATTTGCTGTTCCAGAGAAACCGAGCCAGAATTGTTCATGGTGGTGGTGATAGGGATAGGAGACGTCCGCAGCATTTAAAGCATTAAAAGCTACCTTACATAAAGTCATTACATAAAAATCGTTCAGAATATGTTGACTGATGCCTGAGACAGTGTTCTGTGATAGTTTTAAGAAGATTTTGATCTAAAACATATTATTTAGATTCATTCGAATTCATAAGAGAGAAATATGAAAGATGTTGCAAGTACATATAGAAACAGAAGATGCGTAGGCTCACTGTTTATTTTGGAAAGTAAATGAGATTTGAGCTCTGGGTCTACCAATGTAAGGAAAATTGAGCTGGTCAGTCAACAATAAAGCATTTCATATCAGATCATCCCACTGGTTCTTAATGGTTAACTCTTATTAAAAGACTGAATTCAATATGCATTTTGAAAGGTTGAGAAAACCCAATACACTTTGCCATCTGTGACCTATCAAAAAAAAATGTAAAACATTAGCAGCCCTTTACTTTGCAAGAACATTTAATGACGCAAGCACCAACAATAATTGTCCAAGTTTATTTGGAATAAAATCTTGTAACTTTAATGTGTATTAAAAGTTAATTTTGGACCATTTTGGAGATGATGTGTTATGACAGGACTGATATACAAGCATATTGCTGCTGTCGCAAGAAAACCTTGTATCTCCATTTTTATAGTTTTTTCAATTTTTGACATAATTTGAAAATACCTGTTGCCCTTTACATTCTGTGTGAATTTCATGAAGAATGGACCAGAGGAAATGGTCCAAAATGACTTAGAAAACGTCTGGTTCCATCGACTTACATTAAAAGTAAAGTAGGTTTTTCCTTCTCCTGTAGAGTTACCATTCTGGAGATACAAGGTTTTCTTCCGACAACAGCGACATATTACATTTGCTTGTGTTGCTAGTTTGTAAAAGGAGTGCAGCTATGAATGTCCCTCTCTTTCGTTCTCTTTGTTCTCTCTTGCCTGGATAATGATGTCATAGCTGGCAGACTCAGGGTCTATTCAGCAATTGATCAGAGAGTTCATGGGGTTTAGAGGACTACACACACATATACACACACACACACACACACACACACACACACACACACACACACACACACACACACCCTGTTGGCTCAGCAGGATGGATCTGAGCTCCATTAAGGCTGCCACACTCCATAGCCTGCGCTAATTGAAAACATCTGCACACTGCTGAGATGTGCAGGTATGCGGCTTCTTCAGACAACACCGTATTTGGTCATATTTATGTACATGTCGATTGAGCAGGCTAGAAGTGTTTGTGTGTGCAGGCGCAGTTGTCAGGGATTGTAGAGCAGAGAATTGATGCATGGAAGTGTAACCGCATGAACCTGGTAGTTCAGTACCAGGCCCCAAAAAAAAAACAAAACCAGGTCAGGTACCCACTGATGACCACAAAATCTATCGCTCAGTTTCAGCATGTAGAACTGGAAGCTTTCTGCATGCTGCCATGTTTTTGTCACTTCAGTAAATGCCTCCCGTTAATAAAGGGCCCATATCAATTTTTTTCACTTATTCACTTAAGACGTTTGTGTTTTTTATGTACCAAAACCAGCCGTAATTCAGCATTACATGACCATTTTCCAATTTCTCTTTATCCCTTAGAATTAAACAGACTGTTTTTGTTATAAGCCATGAAGGCCAGTGTTTGTAAATGCCCTCTAATGTTAGTGTTCTGATTGGCTGCCTGTACTGTGCCTCAGGCAAAAGCAGCCAGGCCAAACTCTCCTTATACCTGCTGTGTGAGTGGGCAAAGCTAAACTATTGTAGACTGAATAGGCAGACATATGTAAATTTGTTGGTTCCCATGACATCACACAAACAGTGAATTTCAAACGAGCTGACAGATTAGTGACCATGTATGAAACTTTAACAAAGCATAACTCTTATTTCAGAAATGTGAGGGAAATAAGTTTTCAATGATATGGACATGGAAAAAAAGTAGATAAAACGGCATAAATGGCCACTTTTGTGCGTCTGCTTTAAAAGTTTAACCACATCCAAACACATTGTGGTTGTGTGAGTTCATTTCCCCTGTATGATTCTTAAGAGGAAATGTTCTGAGTTTCTGTGCTTTTACTTTTACAGTGTCACACTTGTGTGTGTGCTGCAGCTTTGTAGCCTGTGTTTAGTATGACAAATGTGCGAGTACCGGCGTACGCACACAAAAGCGATTTTTGTTGGACAGCTGTTTTTATCCAACTGTTCCAAGTGGTGAGATCAGCATTGGGTGTAGAGCAGCAGAGCTTTGTTCAGAGAACAAGAGGTTCCCTCTGTATGTGCTGTATCTGTTTGCTTTTGCACTAGTTGTACTCATCGTCCATTTCACTCAAAACCACTCTCTGCGGAGGACATACGGTAACTGTATGATGATAAAAGGTTTTCTGACATTATTGAAACCTAGAGTATGTTACATTGGCTGTACTCCAGCGTGCTCAGTTTTGTTCCACCTAGAATGGTGCATCTGAAATCGAGTACTACATTCTACATATGTTTTTTAGTGGCGGTAGTACATACTACTCTCCTGGCTTAGCACAGCAAACATGGGCATTTTCGGATGGCCCACTGTGCCACAGCTAGTTGCCCCTAAAAGCATACATACACATCAAAAAGCAAGGATCGCTTTAATTGGATAATTGGATGAGGGATTTATTGTACAAGCAAAATGAGTCTGGTTCCATTGATTTACATTAAAAGTCAAGTAGGTTTTTAAATTCTCCTGTAAAGTTACCATTTTGGAGATACAAGGTTTTTTTCCTGACAGCAGAGATATCTAATGACATTTCTCTCAGACACGGTTAAAAATACATAGTAATTTGGTTGTTTGTTTTTTTTTCCAAATGTTAAAATTGTTAGCTTTATGTTTTTAGGGTTCTAGGCCAATCATTTTTAGGTTTTAGGGCAAAACTATGCATACATGTGGATATAATTTTATTATATAAAACCCCAGGTACTTTACAGTTACATGTTCAGAATATCCGACAGTTTTCGAAGGGGCAACAAGGCCTTAAGCGTTTTCACACCAAGAATGAGTTCTGCAGACAAATAAACATGCACATGTTAAGTTTTGAAAATGCACACATTAATATTAATGCTGTTTTCGCATCCTCTGTGCAGCGTGGCACCAGGATGAGGAAGCAGTCAAAGCCAAAGGCTGTCTTCCCAGCCAAATGAAGTGTGTGACAGATCAGGAACATTTTTAGCATAACACAACTGTTAGCTTTTTCAGTCTGTACTGAAATTCCTGTTGTTTATTATGACAATGCGATGCTTTAGATAAGGGAGGACAGGGAGGGACTTGGTAGGGTTTGGTCACAGCTGTGGGGACATATTCCAGATCAGATAAAAGGCTGGAGTCTGTAGTCAGCTTGAGAAAATAGATTAGGTACACGTCCCCAGAGAATGAGGGAAGGAATTAGACAGTCTGAGTAAGAAATTGGAAAGCTTCTGTGCACTTTAGGGACAAAATTGGTTCATAGTAGTTGAACGGCATTCAGTCAGTCTGAAGAGTTCCACTTTTTGTCCGTAAATGTCGATCCAATCCTAAGATGTGCATGTTTAGACACTGAACAGTAATATTACTGTTGGCTTGAGAGCTGGGCCAAGAACTTGTATGGTCTTTTTTGTGAGTTACATGAAATGCCACGAATGCAGTGGCTAATGCACCTTTTAAGTGCTCAGTGGTTTTGCAAATATTGGTAAACAGAAACTGTTAGATTACAGTGGCAAACCTAATGTGTGTCAGATTGACAGTACTGATACAGTGCTGCTAGCTGACGAGAAGCATTTTTGTTGTAGATGCTTCTGCAGTCGATGCCATTAAAGTTTTTGTTGTTGTCTTAGGGTCAGTTTTCCTGCTGCAGTATTAGCTAAAAGATGCTAAAGCTTCTGCCTATTAGCTCCTGTAAGTGCATTTTGAGATGTTTTACATATTGGTCTTAAAAACATGGTTGTCTTGTGCCTTATAGCTGTATGGGACTGACAGCGGCCTGCAGCCGTAAAATCGTTTTCAAGTAAGAGAGCTTTGGCAGTGTATATTGCCGATTTAAGGTGAAAAAAAGGCAGGAAGACGCTCTGTGTGCTTTTGCTGTGTATAATACTGGGTGCACCTTGACTTCAACAATGAGACTTTCAGCATACGTGTCTCACAAAAAACAAAACAAAAATCAACGTCCAGTTTATTCGATGGCTGCGGTCAGTGGCAAAAGTTGTGAAGATTGCCACACTGCTGTACGCTGACATCACTGCTCACAGTGGCAGAATTTTCTGTCGCTACTTCATTGAAAACTATAGAATATGCGGTTTGCCGGCAGCTATCTACAGTCATAATGTAAATGCAGCGTAATTGTCGTAGTCAACTGCGTGATACATAAAGATTAAGGTTAAAAACAGTGGGATAATCCCGCAATGTGGACAGGAGGTGTTATTTAGCTGCTATGAGTTGAATGTGAAACTGCATTATCGGTGTTTGAGTGAGAATTATTGTACTGCACTGAAACACTGATATGAATGTACAGGTTTGGATATAACTCTTCGAGGGAACTGTCATGTTGGGGTATTTAACCTCACCCTATAATCTCTCTCCTACACAGAGCCCTGCTTCTGTCACTTGATTGAAATGTCTCCCCAATGCTTTGAGTTTCCATTGTATTGACTGTTTTTTTTACTCTTCTTTCTTTTTGCTCTTGTTTTGTTTTTTTTAGGTAAGGTTTGTAGGAACCCCCCCCTCCCCCCTTTTGTGTGTCTGTAAATGTGTATGTGTGCGCGCGCGTGTATCTTCTTCTTTTGCAAAATGAGGATGAAATAACTCTCCCCCCCTTTTACAGTGTAGCCTAACGGCCTCTCTTAGTTCCCTCCTGTAAGCTTACAATCACTAAACTTTCTCTGCTCAGAATTACCAGCGCTACGATTCAAAACTCACTCCAGAATGAAATCAGTAAACCTGTAGCTCCATGTGTAGAAACCAATGACCGTTTCCTTGATTTTGTTCAGGATTTATCTGTGATAGAATAGCTACTTTCATGTCAGTGTATTTCTGGCTGCGATGGGGGGTTGTTTTGATTGGCTGTGAACATAAGATTGGGTTTTCTGATTGGCTTTGAACATGTCTCTGCCTCCCCCCCCCACTCCCGATAATTCTTTTGAATGGCTTGCAGAATGAGCCTGAATCTCCGCCCATTTCCACCCCTCTTCCTCCGCCTCTCAGTCGATCTGTCTGCCTGTGTCCACTTTTGTGAAGTGACCGTACACGTGGTAATGTGGGTGTGGGATTTTGCGTGTGTGTTGTGTGCGAGTGTTTGTGTGTGTATGTGTCACTGGTGAGGGAGTGGGGGCTCAGGTGTTTTGGCTTGCAGGGAAAACTCTCACATCATCCCACCTGCATCCCCCACTCCCCTCTTTTATATGATACAAATACTCAAAAGCAATGCCCTGCCCATCTCTTCTCCCCTTTCCTGCAAAGCATGCTGGTCATATAGAACTAGAACTAGTAAATCTTGAGTTTTAAGCAGTGCAGCGGTTGAGTGAAGTGACAGTCACAATCAGTGAAAACTGGATGGATAGATAGATTGATACATAAATAGATGGATAGACAGACAGAGAAATGGTTAAACACATTAGGGATGGGCATTTCTAAAGATTTTATGATCAAGTGCTTGCAGAAAATTTAAAAAAGTAATGAATTACATAAAAATGAAAAAGGGAAATTATGATTCATCCATCTAAATTTTATAGCCAACTGTGTTTTACCCTGTTTTGACAATATCCTGCCCTTCCTATCAAAGTGGGTGGTTCTTGAGTGATGCAACCTACCAGACTCTCTGTCAGTTGTTGCCTATGAACACTGCAATGCCATGGATTCAGTTATGAGATTGTTTCTGTTTGGTCAAAGTTTGAATAATTTAAGTAGTATAGTAGTAGTATAGTAGTATTACTTGCGCTGGTCTGTATGATTTAGTACTTGTTACTCTATTTAGTACTGGAAAGCTTGTTCAAAATAATAATTTGTTTAGTTGAATACATTATAAATTATTGCCAGTCATTGTGGTTAATTATGAAACATAAATATTGTTGTTATTACCTGTACAAGGCTGTTTAGGCCAGCCCTATATTTTACTGGTTGAACAAGTAGCTTCGTAATTAGTGCTCTATTAGTCGACTACTTATGCCCATCCCTAAAACAGATGTGCTTTATTGATTCCCAGAATCAAATTATATTTAAATTATATTTTGAATTGGCCCACTCTGTCTAGTGCAGGGCTGAAGGTTAAAGAGCCTCAATGCGCTGCTAAAAACTCAATCGCCATGTTATGTTTCTCACATCTCCTTCTGCTGTATAGGGATGCAGCACGCATAAACAATGACCACTGCCTCCCAATCACACTCACCCACAGACCTGGACCTGCATGGTGGATGGGGAAAGGGGGGGAAGCAGAGAGGGCAGTGGTCTGCATTTGTTTGGTCATTTTATCTAAGGATTTGCTTTGAAAATAAAAGAAAATACAAATCGGCATCAGAACAGCAGAACAGGTGTTAATGCGAGAAAGAAAAGCATGGGTTATGGAGGACTGTAGCGAACATTATATTCATACAATCACACTCGTAGTCATGTAATGAGAAAACCAAGTAATCTTAAACAACATATGTTTGGTGATTCTTATTGTACGAAGCAAGTTGTGTTAAAAAAAAAGTCCAATTTGTTGAGTTTAGAGAATCAGAATTAAAAAACCTGCTCGATTTTTTGGACATCAGGAGCATTTAGAGTTGCTCTTTCATGTTTTAAGGTGGAGAAGGATGGCAGGAAAGCAGGGGATGGTGAGAGGGATATCCCTGGAATCACCCAAAACCCAGAGTGGTAATGGGATACACCAAGGCCTTTACCTCTGAGTCCCTAAACCCCGACCCCTAACAGTTCACCCCTGACCCCCTGACCCCTCTCTGTGTGCCTCAATCTTCCTGCTTAACCAATTGGTGTTTCTTTTTTGCAGCGTTATGATCCTGGCCATGTTGTGCTGATGGTAAACTTAGTGGTAAATGTTATTTTTCCCCTGATTGAATTGGTTACTTTATTTTTATTTTGTTTATCCTTTGAATTTTTGTTTTGCTCAGTTTAATTTTTAACCCTCCCTCCCATATTGTTTTCTTTTCATTTTTATTCTCGTCATCAGAGCACCAGTATTTTAATAAGCTTCAACTGTCTCTAGTCGTCATTCTGCTGCCTGTGTATCAGTGCAATTTACATTACTCTTCTAGAGCATTTCTCATTTCGTTTGTTTTCAGTTTTTTTGGGAGATCTTGTGATTCACTTCCCCTTTTTTTCGTTTCAATGCACATTCTTCACTGGAATGCTTAATGCTAGATGAGACGTCACGATTGTTCCCAAAACACTGATTGATGGGAAGGAAATAGATTAGGTTGGGCCTGATTTGGGACTCCGACCTACTTATGTTATAAACTGATCAGATGACCTGACTATATTCAAATTCAGTGTGTTTGCCTCACAGCTCTGTTAATTAGCTGTGCTGTGAAGTGTGTGATATGCTTTTTTTGGCATGCACATCAGTACTACATTAAAATAAGTCATATTCTAACAAGGTACTTCAATGTCTGTTCAGTATTATTATCAGTTAACACCTCTACCATGCAAATGGTCCTCAGACAGGGAATCTGATTGTAGGTTTGGAGTCCTGTTAGGCCCTAATCGTCCTGCACGCTCTCCTCTATCATTTCATTACGGGAACAGTTGTACCACTGGGCTGAGGCTCTAGGCTTAGCAGCTTGGCAGCTCGGAAATTATGACGTGTCTCATTTTCTCGGGGGCTAGGAATTAATTAGACATCTCTAATGTTGTGGCAGCGCTTCAAGCATGGCTTTTCCATGTTTTTTTTTTTTCCTAGTGTTAAGAGAGGGGTTTAGTTATGTTCAAATAATAGTTAAAAAGGGTATATATTTAAGTGACAAGGTTTAAGTGTCTCTGCCCACAATCTGTCAAGTATTTCCATTACTAAGATATGTTCTGTCTGCCTAGTATTGATAGTCAAAGCCTTAAAAGGGATGTTTAAGTGTCTGGAGTGTTAAATATGTAGTTCTGTTTAATTTTGCATTGATAATTGGCTACAATACATTTTATCGCTCTAGCACTTATTAGAATATAGCCTGAATAGGTTTATTTTGGTTGAAATTCTTTGAAAATCATCCTGATTAGGGCCTGCAAAGGTTGGACTTGGTGTAAGAAAAACTAATACAATGTTAATGTCATGTAAAACATGCGCATGCAAGTTTTACATGATTTACAGTGCGTCCTGTTTTTGCTTCTGACTTTACTGCAGCATGCTTCACCTTCACTTTCACTTTTGAGCGCTACAGTTCAAAACAGGCATGACTGCTTGTTACATCAGACGTTTGCTTTTGGACAAATTCTGATGCCGTTTGGAGAGAGTATGTCATCAGCTGTAGGCATACAAGATCTGAGAAAATACTGAAGTTAGTGTTGACACCACGGTGAATTAATTCCTAGCCCTTAGTTTTGTGATACTCAGTAAGTGCACAGTCATAAAAGGGTGACGCTTTAGGGTTACAGCTGTTTGCATTGTGTTGCCTCAGCCCAAGGGCATGAACTGACCTCTTTAAATTAAAACTGCACATAAAAAACAAATGAATTTTGATGGCAAAAAAGAGGAAGAGTTAAAAAACTGAAACCAAACTACGTAACTGATTGGAGTCTCTGATTGAATGTGACCATGGTGCCAGCCTCCGCAGCAGCAGTTTAGTATGACTTCTGTTCTTTTGCCTTTCTCTTTCATTTGAGACTTGTTTGTGTGTCTGTCTATCTGACCCCTCCCCTTCCCCACTCTCTCAGGTAAGTACACCCCCTAAAAACCCTGCACTGTCACCATGGCAACGTCTGGCCCGTGACATCACTCTGCTGCTGTAGCTCAGTGCTTGTGTCCTTATTCTTTCTTTTCTCTCTATCTCTTTCTCTCTCTGCTTTGTTTGGCTGGTTATGAGTGGATTAAGCAATTATGTGTCAATTTCCGAGTAGTTTTGATTGTCTTTTTATTTCTTTCCTTTTGTTTCATTCTGGTTTTGTTCTTTTTTTCCTGAAGTTAATTATTATTTGATCTAGCTCTTTTCACAGCTTGCGTTTCCTTACATGTACATACTGACTACAGATTACTAGCTAAGCTTAGCAGTAATAGAGCAGAGAAAATTGCTGGTTAATATTTGTGAACTTTTGGTTGAAGGCTTTTAGGAATAACTTTACTGAGATTTTCAGAGATGGCTGATACCAGCTGTTCAGAATTCAGTTCTGAGACATTTATATTTGGTATTTGCATAGTGTCGCAGTGCTGTGGCAAGGTGCAGTAAATGCAGAGACTTCCTCTTCTCCCTGCCGCTCTCACACATTCCCCCCAGGCCAAATCAGGTGCTTCCTGTCCTCAGACGTAGTACAGTGCAGACTGCGGAGAGGAAAGGAGGTAGCAAGATGGATTATCCTGAACAGGGGGGACACTGTGGGGACACTGCGACAAGTTTGACAGCAAGACATCTTTTCTGCCCCCCCGATTCCCTTCAGCAGTGCTGAACTGCTCTAGAATTTCCCCTATTTGTTCATCAGATCATCAAACTGATTTATTTTAAACACAAAGAAATCATGCTTTTTTTTAAAGCAGAAACACTTTTAAACTAATAGCTTTTCAGAGCTACAATAATAGTGTGTTTTCTCTTAGTATCCAGTCTAGCAAGTCACACTGTGGTACCTGGCACAGCCATTTAATCAGAGTGCCGCACACTAAGCTGTGAGAATGGCTAGTAGCGTTTGGTTCACTGTAGCTTTCTGGTCTCTTGCACTTGAAGGCAGTCTTTCTAACCCAGCACCCTGTGCTCTAAGCAGGCTGTCCCACCCACGCTGTCTCTTGAGCCGTGTTTGGAGTTTAACCTCTGCCCTTTCTCTCTCTGCCTCTCCCCCCTCACTTCACAGGACGCACCGACCCTGTGCCCATCATCCTCAAATATGACGTTATGGGGATGGGACGCATGGAGATGGAGGTGAGGGGAAAGTGTTGTTACATTGTTTTATTATTATTATTATTATTATTATTATTGTTATTTATTTATTTATTTATTGTTTTAAGTTCTCTACCTTTGACCATTTGTCTGATGGTTGACAGCTGGACTATGCAGAAGATGCAACAGAGAAGCGTCGAGTGTTGGAAGTGGAGAAAGAAGACACAGAGGAATTGCGACAGAAGTACAAGGTGACACTCAAGTGCAGGGTTTAGCTCAACACGTAAAAAAAAAAGTCATTTTACAGAAATGTTGAGTTTATTTTGCTCTTGGCTCTTCTGTTCAATCCCTCTACCCAGTTTCTGAGCAATTTGTTTGAGGTATGAAATTGGTATTAGCTGAAATGTTAGCTTCCTGACAGAAATCAGGAAGTGCCTATAAACTATGACCATTTTAGGTTTTTCCCCATGACCCCCATACAACTATATACATGTTTACACAAAATAACTAAATTTCAGACAGGTCTGGACATGTGCTAGCAACATGTTGATACGTAAACACTGTACAGTGTTAAGGTATCTGTTTTCATAGTGTGTCTTGTTTTATTTTCTTTGCACTCCCATAGGAGTTGATTCAGAGGGCTGCAATGCGATTATAAAACGATTATCGATGCATCTCGATGCATCTTTTTTCTCTATACAGGATTTCTATCTTCCTACTGTCTGAGGACTTGGTAGTTTTAAAGCAAAGTATTTGTAATGATCCATAATGTAAATGCATTACGGATCATTACAAATACTTTGCTTTAAATATCTAAAAATCTTTTTAATAAATCAAATGGAGGTGATGTGGCAAGTGAACTAGAAGGCTCTCATTCAGAGACGCTGCTGCCACTCATCTGCGATAAAATGCGCTGTTGCCCTGAAATAAGATCCAGTGGTAATGGGTGTCCACGCAGCGCGTTACAGCTATCCTTCCCGTTTTCTTTGGTGGTTTTATAACTTCGGTTTTGGTCTTGTTGTAGAGAGGGGGGGGGGCCTATTTTCAAGACTGGACGCTGAATCTCGGCTCCAAAGTGTGCAGCATAGCGCGAAAGCCCTGGTTCTCAACGACTGAGAGCAGACAGCAGGTCACATAGCACCGAGGTCTGGCCTCGCCAGTAGCGAACGAAAAAACAGAGATTAAGAACATTTGGAGGACTTGTTCGCATTTATAAGCAGCGCGGTTGGTTAAATCTGCAACGAGAGTTAAAAAAAAGTTGCGAAAATGAACTCGCTTATCTTTTGAATTTTCCCGTTCCACCTTAAATGGTGCAGCAGTTACATTCGGCGCCTAAGGCAGAATTTAAGGTGAAACGGGAAAATTAGAACGAGAAGCTGGCGAATGAGAGGCGACTTCAGCCTCGTAAAACAGCCGGATCGATTTGTGAATCGATTCAGAATCGTTCACGTCCGCATCGCGATGCATCTAAGAATCGAGTTTTTCCCACACCCCTACACTCCCATGTTTTCTCTTCTGACTACATAGCATTCATATCTCAGGGTACCTCATATCAGTATTTTCGGGTTTGCAGGATTATGCTGAGAAGGAGAAAGCCATCGCCAAGGCTTTGGAAGACCTGAGAGCTAATTTCTATTGTGAGCTGTGTGATAAGCAGTATCAGAAACACCAGGAGTTTGACAATCACATCAACTCCTATGATCATGCACATAAACAGGTGAGGGAGATCATGACAGACATCACTGCCTGAATGACATTTACTGACATTTTGTGTTGTTCGTTGCCATATATTTGTGTATTGATGGTAATAACAGTAAATCTCTCCTTTTGTTTTTCTTCTCTCTTTCTTTTATTTAACAGCTGTAATCACTAATACCAGATAATAGTCATCTTTTCCCTCTTGTTAAATGTGTTTTGCTCACTCCCACAGAGGCTGAAAGAGCTGAAGCAGAGGGAATTTGCACGAAATGTGTCTTCACGTTCCCGTAAGGATGGGAAGAAGCAGGAGAAAATGCTGCGGCGTCTACATGAGCTAGCTGAGCAGAGGAAACAGCAAGACTGGTGAGTAAAATGTCCACTACTGTCCCCTCATGGCAGTACAACAGTATTACATGACTTGCTTCTTGCGGTAAAAGTGCTAATGTTGCCAACAATGAATGAAAGCAAACAGACGTCAATAATGCTGATACAACGTTGATTGAATTATAGAAATGATAGACATTACATAAATTATGCCATGCCTGTTGATGGCTAATAGCTTGTTAACAAAATTACCTTTTTCACATTTTTATGCCAAGAAGCATTGTATGCGAAACCTTTTTGTTCTTTCATCTTTTTCTCCAGCGTTTCTGGTAGTGGGCCTATGTTCAAGCAGACAACAGTGGCAGTCGATGGAGATAAGGGTGATGACGGTGGCTTCTCAAATGTAGATGGTGTTCCTATGACCACAGACTGTACCACAGAGGGATCATCAGGGGAGGATAAGGGAAACTCTGGCTTTTGTGGTCAGAGCTCACCGAGACCTGGCCCAGCCATAAGTTTCTCCCTTCGTAAGAACACATCCTCTCCAACACCGAGTGGAGGGACCCAGGCTGCTAAAGTCAGTGTTTCCTTCTCTTTCGCCAAGAAAGCACCAGTAAAACTGGAGACAGCTGCTGCTGTGTTTGCAGACCAAGGAGAAGAAGCAATGGAAGAAGAAGAAGGACAGGAAGAAGGAGCAGAGAAAGCTGCAGGGGAGGAAGGAGGTACAGCATCCTGCACTGATAGTCCACAAGCTACAGCAGGAGGCACAGGTGGAGGAGAAGAAGAACAGCCACAGGGTGATGATGGAGGAACACTGGCCTCCACCCTTAACAAACTAAAGATGATGATGAAAAAGGAGGAAGGTTACTCTGGACAAGAGCCACAGTATTATCACTATGTTCCTCCTGCACACTGTCGGGTCAAGCCCCATTTCCAGTTCCTACTCTTCATGAAGGCCTCAGACCAGTGTGGCAGCCGAGAGGAGGACGAAGAGGCGGAAGAAGAGAAAACATCATCAACAGAAGGAGATGCGGGACAAAAACAGGCTAAAGACAACGTCTCCAAAACAGAGAAGGACGCAGGGAAAGAAGCAGAGAAAGAGGCTACAAAGAGGCAGTGTACAGATCCTATTTCATCTCCCAAAGTAAAGACTGAAGAAGGATCAGATAGCACCCCAGCAGTAGAGGGGAGTGTGGATCCTTCAACTACTACTTCCCAAACAACAGAAGCTAAACAAGGGGCATCTGAACCTCAAGACACTGGACCCCGCATACCAACGGGGCCCTTCTTTCCTGTTTTAAGTAAAGATGAAAGCACTACTTTACAGTGGCCCTCTGAGCTCTTAGAGTTTACCAAGGCCCAGCCTTCCCTCTCCTACAGTTGTAACCCTCTTTACTTTGACTTTAAGCTGTCCCGGAACAAAGGCAACCGAGGAGGTAAAGCCAACAAACCTGCCAAGCCAGCTAACGCTAGTGGAGATAACGGAGAGGGATCCAAGACCGAAGGCACCATCAGCACTGCTGGCACAAGTGGAGAGACTAGCCAAGCAGTAACACCACCCAATACCAGCACTGACAAAAAAGAAGAATCCTTAAAAGAAAAGATTGCAGAGGGTGACAACAAAGACAAGAACAAAGACAAGTTGGAGAGCACTGAAGATGGAGCTGGGGGCTCCAAGAAAAAGAAAAAGAAGAAGAAACACAAGAAGTCAAGCAAGCGTTCCAAGCGCAAAGAAAAAGAGAAAACAGCTGCAGAGGGAGAGATGGAGACAGAGACACAAGGAGAAAAGACCAAAAAGAAAAAGAAACACAAACGAAAGAAAAGCAAAAATAAACCACATGCTGAGGAAGACGAAGATGAAAAGGCACAAGAAGGTAAAGAACAGAAAGGCAAAGACAAAGATGACAAGGGTGGGGTCAGTTCCTCTGCACAGACTACAGGAGGAGGAGGAGGTGGGAGTTCGGCTTCAGAGGGAGCAAAGAGAAAACGACCCCATAAAGAAGTGTCTCAAAAATCAGGGACTGAGGAGGGCAGTGCAGGCAAGTCCAACTCTTCAGAAGAGCACAATGGTACGAAACGTCTCAAAGCTGACCCTAGTGCTGCGTCCTGTTCTGCTTCTGCTCAGAAAAGTCCAGGGGGAGGTCGACCTCCCAGCAGCGAGAGTGAAGAAGATGGTGGCTCTTCATCTCAGCGCTCCCGCCCTCCTCATCGGCGGTCTACACCTTCACGTGAACAGAGGCGTCACCGCAGCGAGGACTCGGGACGGTCAGGTCGCTCACGTAGCCGTTCATCTCGCCGAGGAGACCGCAATCATAGACGCAACAGAGGTCAGACGTCTCGTAGTCAGTCATATACAAGCAGCTCAGAGCGTTCCTCAGCAGGCAGTAGTGCGTACAGTTGGCACAGCCACAGCTACTCTGACAGCTACAGTGACTACAGTGATGGAGAACGTCACCGCAGGTCAAAAAGGCGCTCTTCGGACTCAGAGTATGAAAGAAGAAGTGGTGGACGGTCACACAGGAGACACTACTCATCCTCTTCTTCGGAAGAAGACTCTCGATCACGTTCGCGCTCTCACAGCCGGAGGAAGCACCACCGGCGGAGGCGCCATCGCAGTAGTAGCCGCAGTTCAAGTCGCAGCAGCCGGAGCAGCAGTGCTCGCTCATACAGACGCAGCAGCTACAGTCGCAGTCGCAGCTCTGCCAGTCGCTCATCCAGCTCCCCGCACCGCCGCAGCCGTAGCCGACGGGCAGACAGCTCCACGCACCGACGTGACTTTAACCGCTCCATCATATATCGCTCACAGTCTCCAAGGTCCTCGTCGTCCCGGTCGCAGGCACGGAACAGCAGTTCCTCAACACAAGCAACCAAAGGAAGCGGGGGAGGTGGAGGATTGAGGGAAGGTGGAGGTGCTTCAGAGCATCGGAACTCATTTACAGCCCGCCAGCTTCTTGAAAAAGTCCAGTCTCGCAAGGGTGGTGAAGACGGTGGAACTGTAAGTAAACCGGGCATCAAAATCAAGGACCCTCCGCAGGGCTACTTTGGGCCCAAGCTTCCCCCAGCTCTTGGAAACAAGGGCATATTACCCCTTTTTGGTAAGCTCCAGGCAGGGAAGAAACCTTCTTTACTTCCCTTAATGCGGACAGACGATGGGGAAAAGTCAGGGCAGGGAAAGGGTTCTGATTCCAGTGGTGAGGTAATCCTGGTGGAGCCCATTCGTGAGTTTCCTCCACCACCCCCACCACCTCCTCCACCACCCCAGCAGCAGCAGCAACAGCAGCAGCAACAGCAGCAGCAACAACAACAGACGGAGGAACCCATCTCAAATGCAGTCTCAGATGAGACCAGAAACCAAATCTCAGAACCTCAAGTGCTCCATGAGCAAAGGCCAGTATTTGAGCAAGATCCGGGTAACATTATGCCTGCTTATCAAGGTGAGCCAGGACAGGACCCCAACAACCAAATCATGGACGGACGTCTAATGGGACCTGACATGGGCCAGCAAGCACCCATGCATGCTTATCCAGGCTATCCTATGTCCAATATGGAAGAGGAGAACATGGGAATGGAGGCTGAAGAGGATGGCTTGGCACCATTGGAGAGCCAACCAATCACTTTTACCCCAGAGGAGATGGAGAAATACAGCAAGCTACAACAAGCAGCACAGCAGCACATCCAGCAACAGCTTCTGGCAAAGCAGGTGAAGACCTTTCCCTCAGCTGCTGCAGCTGCAGCCGCAGCCAACTTGGCAGCTGCTGCCAATCTCGCCCCTGCACCTCCTCCTCCGCCTGCTGCTCTGCAACCAATTCATATCCAGCAGCCCACTGTGTCGGCAGCATCAGCCACTTCCATTACCACAGTGCAGCATGCCATCCTGCAGCACCATGCAGCCGCCACAGCAATGGGCATCCACCCTCACACCCCACATCATCCTCATCCTGCTCATGCTCAGCTAGCCCAGGTACATATACCCCAACACCACCTGACCCCCATATCCTTATCTCCTCTGGGCCACACATTAGGTCACTCTTTGGGTCACTCTTTGGGACACACTGGCCTGATCCCAGCCCACCCTTCTGCCTTTCTCTCTGGGCAGCCTATACATATAATACCAGCTTCTGCGCTCCACCATGCCCCATTAGCTCTGCACCATGTCCCTCACGCAGCCCTTTACCCCACTCTCTTCGCTCCTCGGCCAGCAACAGCAGCTGCTGCAGCTGCCTTGCAGCTCCATCCCCTACTTCACCCCATCTTCTCAGGCCAGGACCTTCAGCATCCCCCAAGCCATGGCTCTTGAGATACTTTGCAAAAAGAATGAAGTCCCTGCAGTCTAAAAGGAGGGTGAGGGGTAGATTTTTTTTTTTTTCTGGATGACATACTCCAGACTACCAGTCAACCTCTCTTTCCTTTTACTGTGTTAAAGAGAGAACATCAGTCCAATTGACAAAGTGGAAAACCTCCTTAGACTGAAAAAAATCTGGAAATTCACTATTATTTGTGTGTTTGGTAAAAGCAGAGAAGCTGCATGAAGAACGCTTTTGAACCCAGGCAGTTTCCTGAGGGATGTGAGCAAGAGATTTAGCTCACAAGTGAGATCTTCACATTTGTTAAGAATTTTTGTTGTTTCCTATGGTGATTGTTGCTGATCTCATTTTTCCCGTGCAGCCAAAGAGACTCAATGGCTGAAGCCATAGGCTGGGGGTGTGATCAGTGCTATGGTCCTATAGTATGCAGAGAGGGTGATTCCTTGGAAACTCACTTTGTGTAAGGGTGTTGGGATGTCCGTGTCAAGATAAACTATTGTAAATTGCAGAAATTGTGTGTCCTTTTATGAAGAGCTGGTCATGGAAATAAAATGATTACTTGGCTGCAGCCATAATAAAATGTTACCTGGGCAATTCCAGTGCAGGCCAGTGATCAAGAGTTATCTCAAAATACTTTATCCTCTGAGTAACAAAAACAGGAACATTTAAATAATGTGGAATGGATTGAAGCCATATTTGTCATACTAAATGCATTGTTTTCAATGGTTTGTCGTAAATCAGTAATATGAAGTAAAAACTAAAGCGCTTCACAAAATGTTGACGTCACAGAAAGTTACACTGTTTTGGGGTACCCCCACCTTGTCAAGGACTTGACTTGCACTGAAAAAATTGTACATCAGGATGCTGCTTTTGCATCATGTAAGGACTGTATGATTGTAGTATTCTGCAATAATTTTATTTTCTGTTTGATTTTAAATTATTTTCCAGTATTTTTTTTTTTTTGCTGAGTTTTCCCCCTTGTATAATTAGTCTTTTGTAAATAGTCATCATAGACAAAAGCGTATTGTAAAATAATACACCTTTGTAACTGTTAAAAAAAATTACTACACAAAAAGGACACAGTGAAATAACAAACACAGAGCAGACAAATGGATTAATAAATAATTTGGTCAGGGTTGGTACTACAGAGGGCTATCCTGCTGTAACTGGGGTGGTCCGGGGATGGGGTCTGTACTGACAGGGGATTTACAAGTGTTGTTAAGTCACCTTTGGAAACAGATCAGACTGTAAATGGCAGCAGTGGTATTTAGTTTTTTTTATTCTTTATCGATGCGTCAGAAAATAAAGCGTTTTGAGATGTAAATGACTATTTAAGCGTGCTTTCTGTGCTGTTGCATGCATTTGTTTACTGTTCTTCCTTTCTTTGCTCTTCCTGTGCTTTGATTTGCATAGTCATTTGCCATCAGAGAATGACTTGGTCACGGACCATATCCTGTAAATTCAGTTGTTTGTCGTTAGACATATAGACAGGCATGCTGTACATCAAAAACTTCAGTCTGAAGATGCAAGGATGATAATCACTATGCGCCACACAACAAGAAGTAAGCAGTAAACGGTAATATGCCCAATGCAGGAGAGTGCAGGTAAAGAAAGACGACACATAATACATGCAAACTCAAAGGTAAGTGTATATATATAAAAAAATAGACCAAAACATAGATACAAAATACTGAAGTGACTGGTAGCACAGTTTGAATACACCATATGATTCTTCTTGTAGGGTTAATTATGCCTGTATACAAAGTCAAATTCTGTATATTTACATAGATTATATAGATGTTAAGTACGCACAGATGATTGGGGCAGAGGTACCATGAGTATGTGTAGATGGCTTGACAGACCCTGATTCTCATGCAATCTTACATTTTCATTCATTTAAGGGACAGTAGGCTGTTAGGGGTGTGCACTGTGGTTTTCCTTCTTTATAGACAGATGAGACTCCACTGATGAATTTGGGTTTTAATCACCTGCTGTACGTTGCGGTCAGTGATAGTGACTTTTCTTTTCCAGGTGATGATACAGCAGCCTGTCAGTATGCTCTCCAGTGTAACTCCATGATGGTACAGATCGTCAGCCGTTTAAAGCTGCTGTGACTTTTTTTTTTTCCGAACAGTTCTAGATGCGTTTATTGAGCATTACTTTTAGGATATACAATAGTAGAGTTTGTTCAAAATCAAGATCACAGGTGTAGAACTCGCTGTATGAAAATGCAAAATAAAGCAATGTGTTGCTGTGCTGCTTTGTTGAGGTGGGAGTTGCTGAATGTTTACAAGACGTCCTGAATAATCACACTTTCTGCTGCAGTCCTATTGATTACAGGTACATATCCCTCGTCTTACAAGTCTGCTCAGGTCAATAGTCATCTTCGTTTTGCTGATGTGCACCATGCCACGCTCTGAGGAGTTTAAGCTCATCTCTAGAGGCTGTTCTATCATTTCTGGTAAAATAGCTTCAAGCTAGTCTGCAAACTTAATGTCTTAAGGTCTCCAGACCCTGAATCCAGTTTCTGGTCCTGGACTTTGTGATCACTGGTGATTTTGTCATTTCAACAATTTACTTTTTTTTTTTTTCTTTTTAGTTTCTGTGTAAATACAGTTAGGCTTTGTGTATATTTATATTATTATACTTTGGGTATATTTTTATCTGATCATATGTCGGTACTTTTTCCACACACATCATGGCTTCTAAATCAATTTCAAGATGTGTATACATTAATATTTGTAATGGAAAAACAATTTGTGGGGTTATTTACTCATTTTTAATAAATTAAACCAGTTTAGATGCTATGGGAGTTAAAATTATTACAGCATGTGACAACTGAACTGTAGTCTGCAATGCGTTGTCAGAGCAAATAATTACACTGCTGTGGGACATTTTCACAGCATTCACAGATATTTTTGTCAGTATAATTATTTTAATACTTTTAATATTTGGCTGTGTGCATCACAGATGGCAGTTCCATTATTGCACATTGTTGCTACATAGAAACAAAATTAATGTAACCCCTGCCACCAAAAAAAAACAAAAAAAACCTTTTTTTTGTGCAATAACCAAAATAAAAGCATCACTGAGTTGTTGATGTAACTGATTGATACCTACTGTCACACCTACTAGTGATTACAAAACAGGGCTGGAAACTGGAAGGTCTTGAGTTGAAGGCCTCTAAG
This sequence comes from Colossoma macropomum, assembly GCF_904425465.1. Classification (NCBI taxonomy): domain Eukaryota; kingdom Metazoa; phylum Chordata; class Actinopteri; order Characiformes; family Serrasalmidae; genus Colossoma; species Colossoma macropomum. Next base: position 6,615,654 of record NW_023494801.1, on the reverse strand, counting down.
GCAATGGGCTGAGATCAAGGCCCTACTGGGTTGCGATGTTCAACATGGTATTGAATGGCTAACACTGAGGAAATCCACATTTCAGCTGCAGACTGTGCTGTCAGCGCCAAGCAGAAAGGCTCAAAACTTGAACTGTTTTCCAAGACTAATGCTTTCTCTTAGCTTTTGCTTACAAAAGGGCCCTCTCCATATTCAAAAGGCAATGCCACTTTCAAACACCAGGTGGCACTGGTGGAGCTTTTGATGGCGGATGCTCTACTTTTTTTTTCCCCTCTTTCAACAGTGATCACTGACCTTTAGTGTTGATGGCTTGACAGGCCCTGATTCTTATGTACTGTCCTCCATTTTTAATCGGGGAGGGGGGCAAAAAAAAAAAATAAAATAACAGTAGGCTGTTATGGGTGTGCGCTGTGCAGAGACTTTGCAGATGGAGTTTTTCTCAACACCTTTTACACATGGGGTAAAGCTCCACTGCTGAAGTTTGAGTTTTCATCACCTGCTGTATGTTGTGGTCAGGGGTGGTGACATTTCTGTCCCAGGTCATAATGCACCAGATTGTCAGTGAGCTCTCCAGTGTGCCTCCATGTGAAGTGTTGAGGATCCTGATAAGGTCAACCATCTTCTACTGAGGCTGCATAAAATACCTAGTGGGAGAAAAATGTATTGTGTTCAGGCCTGTAATATTCAGTCAGTTTGCGGAAACACACACTTCTTCTTCACAATTAACAACAGTTGACCAGGTGAAAGAGTTTTATTGTTGGGCTCGAACTTACCTCCCTACTGTGAGTTGAAGTGCTCTATTCATAGGGTTGGGCCCTCCTGAGGCCTACATGCCCCAAGGGTCACTTACGTGCTTCTAAAGACTATGCTGAACAATAATGCACTATAACTGCACTGTTACAGACTTAATTCACAAATCTTGAAAGACGGCACATTACCATTTTTCTAAATTATAAGCATGGAGTGCAGTGATGATCAAACTACTGAAACAAGTTATTTTGAAAATAAGCCCAAGTCCACATCAATAGCTCATTCAGAGCAATGCATACGAATAGTTCCTCTTATGGTAGTACAGTAAAACCAAAATGTTATGTGATTATAACAACATTGCTTTTTAAAACCCACTTAAGCAGTTTTCATGAAGATTCTCATTCACCAGTGTTTTCTTGTTTGTGATTTGTTCTTAAGAACAGAATCTATGCAAACTCAAAAGCACAAAGATTTTAGAACCTCTCTCACAAACAAAGTCAAGAAAAATGATAAGATATTGGTGAATGAGGCCAGATGCTATTTAAACAAACTGTGTCAAACATACTTTCAATATGATCTTAAATCTTTGACCTTATATTTAAGTCAAGATGACTGGACTATAATCGTAAAGACGTTACACTGCTCATCCGAGGGACTTTGTCAGCTCAAATGTTAGATCATTCCCTGGCATTTCTACCTTTGCGGTTGTTTACAAATGTGATGTCATGATGCCTGTTAAGGTCACTGACCTGACTGACTATAATCCTTCAGAGAGACATTGGCAAAAAAAAGCTAATTTACTTCCCCTTAGTTTGGTGTCTGAAGTTTGTTTTGTTGCACTGGAGCTACAAGGGTAACACAACTAACACATAATGGAAAACATACTTCTTTAAATTGCTGATGCACTGATTTTCTGACATCTCAGGCATGGCAAAGAGGTCAGAACTGCATTCCTCAAAGCTTTTTCACTCCCTCAAACTCCACAAGGACTGCAGACATGACAAATATCAAAGGATTTCACTTTGATTTTGGAAACTTGTGTATGCCTGGGGCAAAGGAGATACGGTGGACCTCCTGGCGGGGGTTTCATGCGGATTCTATCCCAACATGTACCGTCCCAGCGTCAAGATGAGGACGCAGCTGTCCAATAACATCTCTCATTTCCTGTTTGCCAAGAACCTCGACCCCTGCCTTAGACCGAAACACAGTTTCAAATAACTAAAATATGAGTCTATGTTTGTGTTAAGGCTGTTTTTTAGGCAGTTTTTCAGAACCTGTTTTATTGTCGTTTTATTAAGGCACAGTTGGACGATGAGTACGCCTAAATGAACATATAGGCGATTCAGTTCATGAGACTTTACTGTTAGTATGGTTATTGTGGGTACAGATTGCATGAACTTTGAATCTTTACAGTTCTATGAGGGTTAAAAACCAAAGCCAGTGTTGACTAATGGAAGTGGGTGCAAATAGGGTCTGGTCCACCTCATACAACCGTATTTTAAATTATTTTAATACTATTTTGCTTGCATCTTTGAAGAAAAGAAGAGACATTGCAGATGCACAAGAATAACAAAAAAAAATAAAAAAATCACAATCTTATGGAATTGAGAGGGTTCAGTCTTTTGAGAATTACCTGCAAAATCCATTTTCAAAGATATTTTAGAGATGTAAGAAAGATGTCCGGACCATACCGGAGTTTCTATGTTTGAACAGCGTCCATTTTCCTGGTGCTTTGAGGACGTGATGGAGTCTTCTGGGCTCCATCCAACGTCAAACACCTGCTTTAACTTTTAAACTTATAAACATCTAAAGTTTTTTTAATTCACAAAAAAATAGGCTCATTGAGTCAAATCAGATGTCGACAAATAGGATGAGAATCTGGAAACCAGAAGGCAATCGCAACCTCAATCCTCAATCCAATCCTCAATCCAGGATTAAGATCACTGCCTCCTGGTATGGTCCTCTCATGGCAGTCAAGGAGGGTCAGCTCAGACTGAGAAAGTTCAGCTCAGGTATTTGACCACCAAGAACATGATGACGCAGGTGATGAGCATGCCGGTTATCATGATGAACTTATCCTGTGTCGCTCTCTTCTCGATTAGACGCATCACTGTGTTGGACAGCCCCAACATGTTCGCCACATCCAGCATCTTCTTATGGGTACCCTGCCACACAAAGAGGGAGACGTAGCTTAGTGAAGGTTATGTTTGAGAAAAAAGAACCTGGCCTGGATGGACAGGAATAACTGATAACTGCAATAACTTTACACTGAAGAGCTGAATTAATAACCCCTACAAGTGTCATTTTAGTCTGTGGACTTATTTGAGTCAACAGGTGATGGATTTGCGGCTTGATTTAGCAGTGAGTGGTGAAAATGCCCACTACCAGCGATATAACCAGCATACAGGCCCAGATATATGCTGCCTGTAAAAAGTTTGGGGGGCACCTCACCTTTTTTGAACTTGTCTGAGTAATGTTTGATTTTCATTGGTACCTTTTAATAACTGTGTAATAAACTGCTACAAAAAACTGTCTTTGCTAATTGACTAATATTTTCACAATAATAGTGCTTTGGCGATATTTCCAAGCTAAGGCGTTCCACAGTTGTTCTTCCAGTTTTCATTTTTTACAGAGGAAAAAGGCAAGATTTAAATAGCTTACAATTCAGTTTGCTGTTTTAAAGGCAAGGCAGGTTTATTTCATACACTGCTGTCCTTTAAAGTGCTTTACAAATGAGAAAATAAAGAGCTGTTTAAAATGAAAGTTAAGGAGAACAGAAAAACATGATTAAAACAGATTAAAACAATAGATTTAAAAGAGAAAATTATTAAAGTAAAAATCCAATTAGAAATTAAATTAGGATATAACTGCTGTTACAGAGAAGAAGGGATAGAAATGCTAACAGTGCTTTTAAACTGAGCTGAAAGCTGCTCAAAAGAAGAAAACACGACTATGAAAGCATGTACAGCTTGCAAGAATAATCTGAATATTCGGGTACTCGTTTATTATGTTGGTGATCATTTCTCTATTTAGTTTTCTGAAGCTTCTGTTTTTTTTAAGCCACAAAAACCGTAGCCTGAACTAGAACAGATTTCATGATCAAAGGCCTATAACTAGAACAGTGACTGATAATACAGAGATTTTTTTAATAGAGCTAGTTCAATGTCATTTCAGCTCATTTCCCCCTTCACTGCTGCACACTAAGAAACATCCTTCAAATTATGTTTAATTCTGAAATAAATATCAAAGTTTTAAAGGATGGTTTTGTGAATGAGTATTCGGGTACACATTCAGAAATATGAATGCCAGCCCTGAAAGCATGGCTTATTTATTAAAGAACATTTTGAAATGACTGATATTTTATATCTACATTTAAACTAATTAACAACATATACATCAGTGTTCCTGAAGGTTCAAGTTTTTCAAACACGTACTACAAAAGCACTCTCAATGACAGCACACACAAAGTGATAGCGACAGAAGCATCAAAGCAGAGCTTCAAAAGGAGTTCGCACACTCCTCCCTGGAAACAGAGGATCACTGTCTCACCACTGTATGTGGTGAAACTACCTCATGCACAGGATTTGAACACGTACAGTTCTGCTTCCTCTTCATACCTCACTGACCACCAGGAGTGTTCTTAGGTGAGGACAACTATGTCTGTGTCTTCAACTTTTATAATATCAAACCTTCCTACTAAACCTGGACACTAATTAAAATTACTAAAATTACTGGACAGTAATTTTAGGCAAATGATTATTGTCCACAGTATTATTGCCATAAACAATATTATTGTGATGCAAAATCAGTTATGCATTACTACACATGATCAATACAGAACCTTTATCTTGCATTGTCTCTGATGCTTAACTTAATTTCCAAATAATCACCAACTAGGCTGGCTTCTATTATTACTGAATCATTTATAATGTTAACTATATTCTGCACAGCCTGCATCTAACACTGTACATCTATCGGTTCCCTGCATTTGTGTTAATCAAAATACTGCCCATTGTATTGACGCCCTTCTTCTAGACACACTCCTCCATCTAACTCTCAACCAGAGAGCAGCTCTCAGTATCTCAGTTTTATTTGCACATTCACTAGAATTCTTTGCCGGACTGAAAATCTATGTTATGATCTTTCCAAGTGGCTTTCAAATTGTAAGTTGTGGCTTTTCAAAGTGTAGTTAATGGTAGTTAAAGTGTAGTTGGTGATGTTCTGTTTGTACAGCCTATAATCATTTCTACTGTATGCATTTTAGAACTGACCACAGATTAGAACCATTGTTCAAAAGAATTGGTTAAAGCTGCACTAGGTAACATTTTGTGACCTCTCTGGTGGAAATAAGTAATTGCAGGCAACATGTGGAAAAACATTTTGTAACGTGGGTTGTTCTTTGGACCCCCTCCCTGAGCAGATGAATCTGATGATTGCAAGCATGTGTTCAAAGAGCACATACGAGTGAGTCATATACTACTGTATAATTGTATAGTGTGCTGGACCTGCTTTTTGAGCCTGTGCATGTGACATTAATACGTAAAGACGTTTGTTGTGGTCCTAAAAACTCTATTTCTTTCGGTTTTTACAAAACAATTTTCTGTAGAGCTGCTTTAAATAATGGTAAAGCAGCAGAATTGGCACTTAAATATCAATATCAGCCCGAGACTACTTCCTACTTTAACAAGTTACGCATGCAAATATGTTTGTAAATGCATCAGTCATGAATACATCTTAAAGTGCCCATATCCTACATTTTTCTTGTAATGTATTTTTTGTTAGAGGTACATTTATGATGTTTGTGTGGTTTTAAATACCAAAAACAGTCACAATTCATTTTCTCAAGACCATTTTTCAGTCTCTCTTTATTCCTTTGAATGAGGCTGTTTTTATTACTGTGCCTTCAAAAAGGACTTATTATGCTTTTCTGTTTTTCCCTTTACATCAGTGTGTTATGTAGCTTTTTGTAAAAGTAAACGGTCTGCAAAGTTAAAGAACCCAAAGTACATGGCAGGGAGTAACTCTGTTCCACAGAAACCAGCTTAGCTGCCTGAAATGCCTTGTTGGAATTCCAGCCTTATTCCTTTGTTACAGTGTGACACAATCTCGCAACACAATCCTTAGTGCCCGCCTACCAGCAAGCTTGGCACACCCTCACACAACACAGAGCAACTACTGGAGGTTGGGAAGAGTTTATGCAGTTTTGTAACCATATTGAGAAAACGCTGTGTTCTGCATTGTGAGGTTAAATCTAATTTGTGTGCTGTGGAAAATGTAGAACAACAAAGAAGTCAGTGGATGAAATCTGTGTTGAAATCCAGTAACGGAAATCTAAGAGATCAGAGTATGCTGTTCTCTTTCAACATTTGTTTGGTATCTCACTATGGGAAACGCCACAATCAAACTGCAAATGCTGTGCAGAGGACTAACTACTGTGAAACTAACATGCACGTTACGTAGTTATGAGAGTGAATAACTGAAGTGTGGTTTTATGCTTGTTGCACACACGCATGCAAAAGAAATTCACCTTGAGTGTGCCCCTCTGGTCACGGAGGCCGTTGAGGATGCTGGAGCCAGAACCAAGCAGATCATCCATTCCTCTGTGAGCGCTCTGCAGGCTGGAGTTGAACTGAAGCGTGTCATCTATGGGGATAGAAGTGTCTGCGTCCTACACACAATGAGGAAAGAGTCAACAAAAAAAGGACACTGTTTTTAAAATTTAGACAGTCCACCTATATGATAAGTAGACCTAATAAAATAAACAATGCAGAAACAAGTGTCTAATGTAGTGGCCAGTGAGTGTATGTGATGTTTATTTTAACTCACTAACCCTGCAGATAACTGAGCGGTGATGTATTGTGTTGTTGTGGGACAGGTAGTCTTGGATGTTCTCGAGATGCTAATGCTCTTCCTTGATACAGCGTGTTAGAACATTATGAGCGTACATAAAGTATGTATACGCAAGTATATAAATCACTTAAAACCACAAGTGTGATCTTTGGGATGGGGATAAAATCTGCTCCACTAGCAAGTTCTTTCGTCTTTTATGGTGCAATAAAGTGGTAGACACCATATCGCCCCCTACACTTCCTCTAATGTACTGCAATCATATGATCGTTATAGAGAATTACAGAACACTCTTTTTGTGTGTGATAACTAACCAACTTTGTCAACTACTTGTTGCAGCCCTTGTGTGTATGTGTGTGTGTGTACTGACGTTGGTGGTAAAACTGCGGCTCATCAGCTCTTCCCTCTCCCTCTCCTGAGCCTCGCGAGCATAGCGTCTGTGCTGGAAGTTCCTCAAGGCTGTCTGTAGATGCTGCACGTCATACTTCAGCTGGTCTACTCGCCTGCGGGCAGATGGAGAACAAAACAGTGTGACTTCCTGTGTGACATCTCAGCCAGCTACAAACCTTGCAAAAGATAACTGAAAGCATTCATTTACGGCTCAATTATAGGTTTGTGTTTGAGTTGAGAAGCTCACATTTGTCAAACAATTACACAAAGTTTCTTCACAGACTTCGGTGTATAAAAGTGTTGCACTGAATATCTGGGCTGACAAACGTAACTGATAATTAATGCCTTTTTGTTGCTGGTCCTAATATTAACCTAATATTCACTGAAGTGCACACTATAATGCAGATGTGTCCAAACCTTCTGTCTTGGGGGGCCAATGTGCAATGTTTGCGGTGGATCGAGGGCCATCTACAAATAAAGATGCTACGTAGGTTTCGGATCAAGTAATTTTATACCACTACATTACAGTTTGTTTTTTAAATTATTAAAAAATGCAATTTTAAAATAAAAAATATGAACGTATCAAGTATTCAGAATAAAGCAAAAATGTTTTGTTCTCTCATTGGGTGAGGGGGACGGGGTTAGAGAAACTTTCTAGAGGGCCAAATCAAATATCGTCAAGGCTAACTTTGGGCAGTCCTGCTGTTCTCTTAGGAAACTGTAAAAAAAGGTTCACACCTCTCAAGATGTCTTTGTTTTGCTTGTGTTTGTCTATACATGAACTGACTTTCATTATGCAGCATCAGAGCTTGACTATACAGGCATCTGTGTGCATATGATCACAAATGAACCAGCAAATTATTGGCTGTAATTACTGTCTGCAATTCCAACACCAGACCAAAAGCGATAGCATTTACTGGGCTTCTGAGTGGTATGACCATCTAAGTATTGATTTGATCCTTCTCAATGCCACAGCCAGCCAATGGACAAGTAGCTTTAAGAAGTTTGGTCTGGTCTGGTCAGATTTCAGAAGCTAAGCGGGGATCAGCCTGGTCAGGGACTGGACGAGAGACCCACTGGGATTCCCAGGCACTATGCGCTTTCCAGCTACACTTTTTACTTTGAAATTCATCTTTGAATACGTCCTAAAGTTTCTTGGGCAAAAATTGTTTGAACTGAACCAAGAATCTCAGTCCTCTGATGTGTCTCAGTGGTATGCAGCATCCTGTGAGAGCATGTGAGTAGTTTCAGGTGTGTGTCTGTACATTTGTGCGACATCTCAGGTGCGTTAGCCTCAGGTCTGTTTTTATAGTGTCGCACTCTGGCTTTGGCAAACGGGTAATGATGTGACCTCATTCGGAAAGTTTCCAAATGGTCGAGGTGCCACAGGGAGCCTACATCAAATGAGCTCAACAGGTGCCACCACACACCTACATTAAATGAGCTCAACAATAATTAAATCATTACAGCCCATCATCTATACAAATAAAGAGCCACTGTGATTACACGCTGCACGATAGCAGGATCTATGCCACAGTCAGTCTGCCACAGTCTGCATCCCTGAAATTCCAAACAAAGCACGTGTGGAAACAGTGATCTGCACCTTAAACTGGAATGCACTTAGTATAGGCTAAATATTTGTGGGTTTTGTGGGCGAAATGTTTAGGTATGAGCTTTTTACTACAGTCATGAAGTGCACACTTCAGGTACATTAAAAGGGAATTCCAATCAGAGTAGTCTTACTGATGTGAAATGGTTAACTGTAGAGAAACCTAGTGACTCAGAGTTCTTTACAGTGGTGGTGATGTCACTGTCTACAGCGCAAATATAGCCAATTACTTTTACTATTGTTGACAATGGTAAAATGATAAACCTGAAGAAAAACTTTCTACTAAATTCCTCACGATGTCCTGCATGTAACTCTAAGTCGGGAATGGATTAAAAATGACATTTTCAGCCAAAAGCTGATTACGCCAGGTATCATATTCATAACTATTTCATGTAATAACTTTCTGTGAGGGAGCTTTAAACGTCTGGTTTATGCTGACAATCCTGACTTGGTTATTTTCTCTAGAATAGATCATTTTACAACAAACCTGAATTACTTTGTTTATATCTTTCCAATTTAATTAGGGCAAAACTTTGAAAAAACAAAAGAATTACCCTTTATGAAGGAACCTAAAATCTGAATGGGCTTAATACAATCAGCACTGATCATTAAATATGCCTTAATCTGATGTCGATTGTTCAGATGGGATCAAGACATCGCGAGTAACTAACAGTTCTAAACGGATCATAGGATGCTATGAGTGTGGCTGCTTCAGTGGAACTCACAGTTTGGCGTTTTGACGTCGACTGGGCGGCTCCTTGCTGGCCAGGATCTCAAGCCGTTCCAGGTGAGTAAAGATCTGTTCAATTCTGGCCTGCAATTCATTTTCTAGCACTGTGAAAAATGCACAAAAAAACACTACAATGGTCAAAAAAAAATCCACACATTCCATTATATTATTACTACAATACAATGTGCATAAAATGTATACAATACTCACAAAAACAGACGCTGGAAACAATCAGGGTTATAAAAACACATCAGTTTATCATTAATGTGGCTTTTTAACTGCATTAAAAATTAAAATTCTAAAATTCTAATAATATTCATTAATGTATGCACCCATTTCAGGGCCAAAATAAAATGAATAGGCTACTTTTGGATAACATTACAAAAAAGCTGGAGTATTGTTTTGTTTTTTTTTAAATGCAAAGTACCTTGTGAACCTGTGGCTGCTTGCATAAAACATTAAGTTTTTACATCAAGTTAAATGTCTAAAGATGAATTTAAAGCTATAAGCAGTCAAAAACTGATGTGCTGAAACTCGTGTCACATTTTTTTTTTCCAATTTCCTTGAAGACATTTTCTGCAGTTCAGTTAAGGCCAAAATTCACTTAAGATGCTTATACAAGTGATCACTGGCTTCTAACTAACTGACTATCAAACTGAGAACCTGACTAACTCACTCATGTTTAGCAGGCTAATATTCTCCACAAGGGGCGCTCAAGCAGGTTTTGACGTCATAAGCTTGGTGCTTCACATCAGTGAACGCTGTGGCCTCCAGGCAACAAACTGTACCAAAATAATCAAATGGTACTGAGCCTTAGTCTTGAGATCTTGTGATGCACTGAATATTTTCTTAAATAATTATTATCGAATGTAATCAAATCGTCAGAGATTTACACCCCTAGCTGAGAAAGGTGAATTTGCGCAGGCAGTGAGGCAGAGCAGACAGCTCCACCCTTTCTGGGTGTCCGTGGCTGATTGTAGATCAGGATATGAGCTGTTTCCTGGGAGAGGACCTGAAGCTGGTGGGAAACATTATCAGAACTTTATAGAAGCACGCGCACACACACACACACACACACACACACACACACACACACACACACACACACACACACACAGCTTGTCCAGTTCCCCACCCACCACAATGTTCTTCACACACACACACACACACAATGCATCCTCTCAGTCTCTGACATCACATAACGTCATCAGCATAGACTGGCGACTGCCGGGCTGAGACCATTATCTGTCCGAACGTAGCCATTACTACATCCCCCCGCCAAAACACAGACGCATACGCAGTACTGACCAAAAATGAGAGACCAAAAGTTGTCTATTTCATTTCCAGTCAAAACAGCCTTTAAGTACAAGTCATTCACTTTTCAGCCTCAGGAAAAAGACAGAAAACATTTTTAACAGATAAAGACACAGAAACCTCAACAACAAAATATAATATCAAAATTTTCAGTACTTAGTGGATCCACTCTTTACCTTTATTACTGCTTCTGTTATTTTCAGGAGACTTGCTTTCAGTTTTTCAAAGAAACCTGCAGGGATATTTTTACACACAAAGTTCAGTCTTAAAAGTTGGTTGCATTTTGTAACGATCAAATCAGAACCCAGGACCTTCTTGCTGTGAGGCAACAGAGCTACTCACTGCCGCGAAAGTGGAACTTAATTTCACTCAAAGATGAAAGCTTTTAGTGCTATTTAACTGGTGACAGTTCTGGTGGTCTAGCAGGTCTTGCACAGTTGTTAGGAGTCCCATTATGTATGATCCTTTATTCATTCACTTCAGTTTTGGAATTTTTTTTTACATATCTTCCTTTTTTCTTTTCCCTTCCTTATGCATGTTGATTATTATATATCATATCTCCAATAATATCACGATACTTTAACAGGTTTTCAAGATTCACTGTCATATTTTTTCCTAATATTTGATTTGTTGGAAAAGTAGCATCACATTTAAAAACTACCATCAAAAACTATGAATACAACGATTTGAATGAATTTCACATAGTGCGCCACACTAAATCCAGTTAAACAGAGATAATTATGCTCTTTTTGTAGTCAAACATGCATTTGGAAAATGCTGCCAAGTACTGATGACATCCATAATATCAGAAATGCATATTGTAACATACTGTCATGTAATTTTTCACAATAACAATAAGTGTTGCCATATTGTCCGTCCCTAATATCACATCAGAAATATCTTCTTTAATTATTTTAGATGCATATTCGCAATGCATTTAAGGTAGGTTTGGGCAGCTGCTTCTGTGAATTTTAGTATCTGTTTGAAGAAGAACATGATGTCAGTGACTCCCAGCTTTAGTTGGAAGGACACAGCTGTAAATGATTGGTTTTAAGACTGGAAGGACGAAAGAGTTAAAGTGGGAGTAAGTGCAGAAAAATAAAGAGTGGACAAATTAATTACTGATATATGTAATTAATATTTAGTGTTGGATGCTTCTGTGTAATTTCCTTTTAAATATATGTATTCTACTTTTTTCCCTGAGGCTAAAAAAATGAATAACTTAATGCTTAATGGCCATTTAACTGGAAACCAGTTAGATGAAAGAGTAACTATTACACCCTACTGTATATCACTTCCAACTCAGTTTACCACGTATCCTCTTCCTATCCTTTCTTTGCTCACTCCCATCAAAACATTCACTCTCTCTCCTCTCCATCTGGCCTCTCCCTGCCCTTCCTTCCAGGGCACCAAGCTGGCCCAACACAATCAGCTCCACCTTCACACATACATACACATTCAGATAGCACAGTTACAAATTTTCCCACAAAAGAACCTTGGCACAGAATCCAGAGCCCATCCATGATGAACTTAATCAAGTAATAGAGCCGCAACTAACGATTATTTCTATTGTTGATTAATCTGTTGACTAATTGACTCATCAAACCATCCGCCTTCTGAGGATTCTTCTCATTTCATCATCTTCATCATTCAAAGTTCTGTGCGACAAGTGTTTAAACTTTCACAGTAAAACAAAATAACATGGGTCTTATCACCCCTAAGCTTCCCCAAGTATCTTGCAATGGGTAAGAATGATGCCATTAAAGAACTGTAAGTATTTAATTAGATTTTTTTCCATAATCAATGTGTACAAGGACTGATCGGCTTTCTGATGTGCAACAGGACTCATTGATGAGGCTCTGCAAGACGTTCTGACTACACAACAGTCCTCCAACCTTTAAAAGGCATGTTCCACACTCTGTCATCAGTGGTATTATCCTGATAAGCTGGTTCTCACAGGTTTCTAATATAGCAATGAGCCATCTGAGCGATCCAAACATTACAGTAATTTTGCCACAGTTAGGTGCTCTGCTGCAAATCTTATCAAAACAATGAAAAAATACAGTAAACAATGTGATAAATGATTCAAAGTACCACTATGTAAGTGTTTTTACTGTTAAAACTGAAAAAAAGTAGCGTTAGTAAGTCTGCAGGAAAAACAAGCTAAAATACTTTCGGTACGTGCTGCTGCACGTCACCCTGTAAAACCTGAAATAATAATTTAATGATGTGAAAGTCAGGTCGGATTTAGTGGGAGCTTTTTGGACACACATCTTTATGTATTAATGTCAGACACACAGGCTCAAAAAGATGGTCTGGATCAATGTTTAGGTCTCAAATGCAAAATCAACACTATACTGATGAAGATATGATGATAGTCATCATAGTCTTCACAGAAACTTACATGCTCAGAAGACACGCCTTTTGGACTAAGATCTCTCTGACTAATATTTCAAAACGTGTGCACATCCAGGAGTTTACAATCTGGCTCAGCCCACTATCTAAAATCAGTTTCATAATTCAGTGATGAGAATTTCTATGTAGAGAATAGAAGTTGTAGAGTCACAGTGATCAGATAGATGGGAGGGGAAAACTTACAATGCACTGACTGTCGGTCCGTTGTCTCCAGTCGTCCCATTTGGGACTGGACCTCATGGATTTGTCTGGCAATGAGAGACATACACAGTTAAAACTGGGCATTGTCTACACTGGTTTTCACTCTTGATTTTGACTGGTGTGAAACAGTTTGTATAGAGACATTTAGGCCATTTTCATGCTTGAGCTTTTTTACGGACCCAGATCTGTTTGCCCTGAGAGTTCAGTACATTTCTCTGATTTTGAAAATTGTTTTTGAGGCCAGGAACGGTCCAAAGCATTAATTCCTGAGCCTCCTAAAAATGGTAGTTTGAGATTTGTTTAAAGTGAACCCTAAAGCGGTCCACAGTATATGTGAAAGCTATCCACTGATTCAAGTACTTGCACCTAAACAAAGCCGTGACATTGAGCTCCTCCCCTAAAATAAGCCCAGAATTGGTCCTGGGCAGGGCCAAACCACTTGGCGAAAGTATCAGATTTTTCTGACCAATATTGTGATTGTGATTTATTTGTTTTTAATTCAGTTGAACTTCAACTGTCCCTCAAAGGTAACTGGTGAAGAATAAGACTCTCTTCCTTTGTAATTTCGATACAAAAGCTTTCTGTCTCAGTCGTGGGTGCGGACTCAACTATTGAAGACAAGTGTGAAAACGCCTGTAGTTAAGATCAAGATGAGGCACAGAGAATTAGAAATACAGTTCTTCACAATCACAGCTTTGTCAGTCATAACATATCACAGAAACCTGTTGGCATTCCTGCAAGATCAGTTACCCAAACACTTTCAGTTTTACTTTGTGACACTGCAGTGACAAAAAAGGAACCAGTTCATATAAACAGTGTTATTAAAGTATCTTTGGTGCTGGATCTCTACTCTATTCTACTAACTTAACACAAGCTACTATTACTGTCTGCATTAATAGCACAGACAGAGTGTTGATGTTAACAGTATTATGTGAGTGTTAAATATTTATTGTTAGTGTTAATAATGTTAATGGTACAATATTAGTGTATTATTGTCATTATACTAGGGATGCACAATTGGAATCGGCCAAGATCAGAATTGGTAAGCATGAAATCCTTTCTGTGTGGAGTTTGCATGTTCTCCCCGTGTCTGTGTGGGTTTCCTCCAGGTACGCTGGTTTCCTCCCACAGTCCAAAGACATGCAGTCAGGCTGATTGGACATGCTAAATTGTCCCTAGGTGTGAGTGTGTGTGTGTGTGAATGTATATGTCTCTGTGTCTGCCTTATGATGGACTAGTGACCTATCCAAGGTGTTTCCTGCTTCTGCCCAATGACTGCTGGGACTCCAGCCCCCCCCCCAACCCAGAAGGATTAGCAGCTTAGAAAATGTGTTTGTGTGTGTTGTAAGTTTCTGACGTAAATAAAGTGAGGCGGGTCAGTGTACTCTCACTGCGTTTGAATGCTGCTGCTACACCTGTACCAAAAAGTCATGGTATAATTATACATGACTCATTGTGCTAAACTGCCACTTACCTCTTAGTTTCGATGCAGAACTTCATTGGAATCATGTTTCTTTAAATGCACAACTGATTTTAAATTGAAAGAAAATAAAAAGTTCTGCCCATTAAAGAACAAATAATGTTATTTGTCTTATCAAGTTATCTAATAAAGAGAACTGGAAATGTAGTGTGTTCATGTAAAAAAAACAGCCACCAGCCAATCTGACTGTAAAGAAAATGGAATCGTCCATAAAACGTCATGATCAGTGCATCACTAGTTAGCACTACAACAACAGTGTTGATACTATGTGTTATTTTTTTACATGTTAATAGTATTACATTAATGTGTTACTATTAATACCATAAATTATGATGCATGTTATTGTTAATGGCATAACACTGTATTATTGTAAACTTGTGTTTATAATAATTGACAACAGTACAATACTAATGCATTACAGTAAATTGCTAATGTGTTATTGTTAATAGTATCATGTTAATGTGTTACTATTAACAGCACAATGTTAGTGTATTATTGCTGTATATAAGTTTTATTGTTAATAGTAAAATGTTAATGTCACTGATATGAGTATAGTGTTAATGTTTTACTGTTAACAGTACAATCTTGAATTATTGTTAACAGGACCATGTTAATGTACTGTTGTTAACAGTATAGTGTTAGTGTGTTACTGTTAAGTCAGTGTATGTTAGTGTAATGTTACTCTTTATAGTGTTAGTGTGTTACTGTTAAGTCAGTGTATGTTACAGTGTAATGCTACTCTACATAGTGTTAGTGTGTTACTGTTAAGTCAGTGTATGTTACAGTGTAATGCTACTCTTTATAGTGTTAGTGTGTTACTGTTAAGTCAGTGTATGTTAGTGTAATGTTACTCTTTATAGTGTTAGTGTGTTACTGTTAAGTCAGTGTATGTTACAGTGTAATGCTACTCTACATAGTGTTAGTGTGTTACTGTTAAGTCAGTGTATGTTAGTGTAATGCTACTCTTCATAGTGTTAGTGTGTTACTGTTAAGTCAGTGTATGTTAGTGTAATGCTACTCTTTATAGTGTTAGTGTGTTACTGTTAAGTCAGTGTATGTTAGTGTAATGCTACTCTTCATAGTGTTAGTGTGTTAAAGTGAAACTCTTCTCTTCTCTTTAAAGCTGTTGTTATTCAGGTTGTGACATTTCAGAGAACACATTTTTACACATAAAATACATCGCAACTACAGCTTTAAACGATAATACGAGCTGTTTTAGCGCATTAGACACTTTATAAACCTTCTGAATTCCCCACCTCCGCTAAAGCTAAAGCTAAGCGCTCAGCGTTTCCGGACCGCAGAGAGACTCACTTATTAGTCTGATGATAAAGCGTCTCCATCCTCTGTGGTGATTTAAAACGCCGCCAGACTGAGAGGAAAAGTCGGGAAGCAGCACTTTATCCTCAGACCGACCGACACGCAGCGCTTTCGCTCCAGCCACTCATCAAAACACAGCCTCCACATCAGCTCCTCGGACAGCCAACACGTCACCACAGGAAGGACCCTTGTGGGCAAAAGGCGCTCCTGCGTCTGCCTGACTAAAACAGAAGCGCGTTAAAAAGGAGTTCCGCCTGTTTTTAAAATTTCCTGCAGAATTAATTTGTTAAGATGGAAGCAAAGCTGTTCACAGTGGTTTGATGTGAAATATACCGTTCTAGAGAAACCTGGAAAATCAGAATTGTCCACCGTGGTGATGATAGGGACCTGACGTCCGAAGCGTTTAAAGGTGCAGTGTATAGGGTTTAGTGGCATCTAGCGGTGAGGTCGCAGATTTCAAGCAAGTCAAGTCAAGTCAGCTTTATTGTCAATACTATAATATGTACAGTACATACAGAGTATTGAAATTGCGTTACTCTATTACCCCATGTTGTAGCAATAACATTAAATAGAAAGAAAACAGGAAAAGCGTGTATTTAAATAGACATTAAAAAACACTAAACACTAATCGTAAAATAAACACTCATTGTAGAAAAATAGAGAGTTCAGCATCTTGACAGCCTGGTGGATGAAGCTGTCCCCCAGTCTGCTGGTCCTGGCCCGGAGACTCCGCAGTCTCCTCCCTGATGGCAGCAGGCTGAAGAAGCTGTGTAGTGGGTGAGAGGGCTCACCTGCCATGCAGAGAGCCTTTTGGGTGAGACAGGAGCTGTATATCTCTTGGAGGGAAGGGAGGGAGGTGCCAACCATCTTCTCAGCTGCTCTCACGATGCGCTGGAGTGTCTTGCAGCAGGACAACAGAATACTCCTCCCTTTCACCCTCCCATTCCAAGCGTGCGGTGGAATCTGCGGTGGAAAGCAGGTTTTCTGCCGTCCCGATTAAGTTTTGCTTTTGGGTCATTCTCCATTTGAAACGGAGAGACCGTGTCACAAAGGTTGCAGGGTTTGAAAAGGTGCCTAAAATATTAGGAACATATGGTGGCGCAACACAGCCATCATCATCATCATCATCATCATCATGTATAAAAACTCAGACACATGTAGGTTTGCTGATCGTTTCAGAAACACATAATGAAAAGAACTGCATGAGCATGTGTTTTTTATATGTGAGATACATTTAAAATATTTAGTTTCATTGCAAACTGTATTTCAAACACTAACATTTTTGGACATTTTATACATTTTCAAATGTATTTTATAAAAACACTTAACATATATTACTTTTTTGGTATAGGTAGTAAATAAAATGGTAATATTCGTGTTGTAGACAACCCCTGGTTACTATCACCACCACTGCAAAGACACCTTAGTCTTGGTCTAGACTGGGGGTCGGCAACATGCGGCTCTTTTACTGCCCTGTTGCGGCTGCACAGCAGAATTAGATTAGGTAAAAATGAAAAAAATCCTGCTTTGCAGTAAAATAAAGCTCTGCTGATCGTTCTAACACAGTTTTAACAATAAATGGTCTTAAACACTGGAGTTAATGTAGGCTATGTGTGCTAATTCACCAACCTTTAACTGAAGAATTAACTGAAGATTAGCGCACAGACTGCTGGTCACCATAGGAACACAGACAACAATCTCGCCTAGCAAGTAGCTAACGAAACGGCAAAGAGAAAAGTTTAAGTCGAACCTCGATAATTTGGAGATAAATGGATAAATGCATTTGTACCAGCTGGTTGTCGCGAAGCTGATGTCAGCTTCTCATTCATCAGCTTCTTGTTCGAATTTTCCCATTCCACCTTAAATGGTGCAGCAGTTACATTCTGGCGCCTCAAGCACCTTTTAAGGTGGAACAGGAAAATTCAAACGAGAAGCTGGCGAATGAGAAGCTGACCTCTGCCTCGCAAAAAGTCAACTGTTGAAAGACATTTTTCAAGAAACTATTCTGCTTTTGTGGAAAAGTTTCCTGCTGGAGATGCGAGAAAAGCAGCTATAGCTGAGTTTATAAGCTTAAAGCAAGGGAAAATAAACCTGGATTTTCATTTAGATCGTTTAGATTTACATATTTACAGCCAGGATGGCAAAATGGACATAAAATGTTGTGGCTCTCAAGGTGGTTTGATTTAAGTTGAAAGGACAAAATGGCTCTTCTTAACATTTGGGTTGCCAACCCCTGATCAAAACAATGAAGTTTCTCCACACGCTGTATTTCACATATAACCACTCCAGGAAAAAAGTGTCTACATTTATCTTGTAGACATGGCGACCCCAGGTTTCTATAACCACCACTGTAAAGAAAGCTGAGCTGGTAGGTTTCTCTGCAGTGCACCACTTCACTTTATAACACTCTGACACTCTCTGACTAATTCCTTGACTTGCTTTTAATTTACTTGCTTTAATGTGTTTTAAAAATATATATTCTGCCTTGAAACAGCAAGAACATATGAACAAGCTACTGCTGCCTAATAATAATAATATTACTAGTACTACTACTACTAATAGTAAATTGATCAATAAACAATGTAATAAGAATGAGTTGCTTAAAACCTGCCTAAACTTGATCTGATTAACGCACTATTATGTATTGTTTTGTTAGGGTGGGAAATGACCTTTATAGACATGAATCAACCCTGAATGGCAAAATTCCATTTGGCTCATTTGGTGCAACATTACCGCCAAATAGACTCTGAACTGTGTAATTCCCCCCTCACACGTCTGACAGCTGTATTGATGGACACCTCATTTCCCTGTAAGCTGAATCACCCACCAATTGTGCTATTTTATAAAATCAAATGCTGTTTTCCTCTAAGGATGAAACTGGCACCTGGAATCTGGAGTTTTGACTCGCCATCATGGGAGCGTCACTGACAGGAAAGAATAATGACCAAGCTTCTTGGGGCTAGATTTTGTCAACTCCCACACTAGTCCTGTCTTTGTCTAATTACGCTGGTTTCCGCAGTTCTGTATCGGAGGACAGCACAGTGGAGCCTCCCATGCCTGGAGTTACAGACTTGAGTGGTGATATCAAACGTTCCAAAGGATAAGGAGAGAGAGAGAGAGAGAGAGAGAGAGAGAGAGAGAGAGAGAGAGAGAGAGACTCTAAGTGACAGTGTTTGTTGACTTGTTCATCCCAGTTTTGACGTGACTGAGCAGATGAAAGAGACACTGATTTCCCGATATTAAGTTGTGGTTGGGATTTTTTGCCCTGTGGTGGTGAAAAATCAACAATGCCTTCTCATGAGATGTGTGATGGGTGAGAGAGAGATATAGCCTTCAGCACTATACAGAAAATACCACACTGACTTATGGAATTAACGCCAGAGTGCTATTTTTAAATTTGCCATCATGTTGTCTTGCACAGCCCTGATCTCCTGCTATTATGTTTCATAGTAGTAACACACAGTTCCATGGTATTATCTCAAGAAAATACTTGAATGCAAGAATGTCTGTATGTCATTAGGTGTTTTCAGTGTTAATAGTAATAATAATGATGATAATAATAATAATAATAATAATAATAATAGTAATAATAATAGCTATGTAGTACAAAAACAAGGGATTTGAAACAATATTACATATAAGTACTTCGTTATTACATATAAATCCTTACATGTATAGTAGGACATACAGTACATACTTTTATTTCAAGTAGGTACTTATACAACGATAACATATGTTGCCTTTTACAGTGTGTGAAAATTATGGCCTGATGATTTGGTCCAAAATTAATAAGTATAATAACTTTAAGTTAAAATAAAATATTTTTACATGATAATCCATTCTTTTTTCCTTCTTTCCTTTTCCTGAAAACTTGCTTTTTGTGACGTAATGTTTTGCTCCGACAACATATTGTTATACCTCTAGATACTTAAATGTTTATAATATTTTATGGTATATTTTTACAACACCAGCTTCCCTTCACAATTTTACAATGTGTGTAAAATTGACTATATATATACATATATATATATATATATATATATATATATATATATATATATATATATACATACACAAAACATATGGGATATACTTATATGTATATACTACAAATGAAACATTAATATTACAGGTATGTACTAACATATATAATAATATTTCTGACAGATACTTAAATGGATGTAATACATAAAGAGGTATATAAATAAAGTACATATTAAACTAATGTGTAACCCCACGTCCTGACTTCGTATAAAAACAAACCTGTGTGTGTGTGTGTGTGTGTGTGTGTGTGTGTGTGTGTGTGTGTGTGTGATGTTTCTCAGAGTCTCTCTGTAACAGTTCAGACAGGCAGCAGAGTGGAAGTTTTTGTAAATGATAGTTGCTGCTTGATTCTTGTCTCTCCAGGCTACTCTTCTCTAACAGTCCCCCCTTCTCAACCCCTGCTCACACTGCCGCCCCCTCAGCCCCCCAACACTCGCTCCATTCATGCTGCTTCATGCTCTCTCTCACTCTCTCCATCTCTCTTTCTCCTTCTCTCTCTCTCTGTCATAACAATACCTAAGGGCATAAGGGATATTTTGAGACAGAGAGGCGAGAGCACTTGCATTATGAAAAAAATGAATTGGTACACAAGTGAAAAAATTAAAAACAGAAAGTCAATCAGAGATGATTATCTAACCAGCAAATAAAAAAGTGACCTTAGGTCAGATATATAGTATTAAACTGGACAGAGTGGATATAGAAAAGGTGCTTAAGCTTGACTGATGTGTCTTACGTTGGCGCCGTTTTTTCTCTGTCTGAGGTTACATGGGTCGACCTTACTTTTCCTCCAGCGACAAGACATCATTCAGTCTTCTCCTATCACACACACACACACCTGAGTACCAGAGGCAGGAGGTGTTGTCCAGGTGTGTGTATAATGACCCTGTTGACCCTGAATACCTTCAAAAATATGAATAACAAAGCATTAAAGTACAACACAGGTAAAGTACTGAGTCCATCACTGTCTGTGGCTGGTAGGGCTGGCATGGCCTAAAGCACCAATATGAAAATTTAGCAGACAGGGGGTAGAAGTACCGCAGTTAGTGTGGTTGGCCTTAAACTTGTATAATAATTAGTTGCAAAATGTCCTGTGGTAAACAAAAACATTCCAAAACAGGCACATTTCACTGGGTATTTCTCACACCTGTGTTCACCGAATCCTCTGAATTACGAGGTCTGAGTTCGTTTAGCAGTCAAAAATATGATGTCAGCTCAGTGTGCTGCAGCTTCAGTGTTAGCTTGCATTTAGCAATAGTAGTATTTAAGCTCCTTAACAGCCTCATTTGGAGGAACACTGTCCACACTCTTGGCATTCTCTCCACCAGCTTCATAAGGAGACACATGGGATAAGTGCAAAGTAATAATGAAAATCAAACATTATTCAGACGTTTTTTTAAAAAGGTGTGCAAGGTGGTTCCCTGACTTTTGCCACACAGTGTAATTCAGATCCTTGTTCATAATAAGCATAATAACACATAGAAGGTTGGCATCATTTTGATCAGTGCCATAAACACTGAACTGAGATAAATACAGAGCTCAGTGTGGGTGTTGTGTATGTTTGTGCCTGCTTGTATAGTTCCTGAAGTGTGTGTGGTCTTCCAGCACACCTGCATCTGTCCCAGAGGGTCTCACTACCCTGCTGCCAGCTCGAGGACTACACTTCACTAAACTACAAGAAGTTGGGACGCTGTGCAAAATGTAAATAAACACAGAATACAATGATGTGCAAATCATTTAAACTCTATATTTAACTGAAAATAGTACAAAAACAACATATCAGATGTTGAAAGTAAGAAATTTTATTGTTTTCTGAAAAATACATGCCAATTTTGAATTAGATGCCAGCAACATGTTTCAAAACAGTTGGGACAGGAGAATGTTTACCACTGTGTTGCTTCACCTCTTCGTTTAACAACAATCTCGCCTAGCTAGTAGCTAACGAAAAGGCAAAGAGAAAAATTTAAGTGTTTGGGAACTGAGGAGACCAGTTGCTGTAGTTTTGAAAGTGAAATGGTATGTACACTAATGTGCTCCCATAAGATCACGGATGGTGACTGTTGAACTGTGTGCTGATAATATGGTCCCCCTCCTCTTTAGCCCAAAGGGTGCAGTGTCCATGATTTCCAAAAAGCATTTTAAAGTTTGATTTATGGGACCACAGGACACCTTTCCACTTCACCTCAGTCCAAATGAAATAAGCTCAGGCCCAGAGAAGGCGGCAGCATTTCTGGATTCTGTTTATATATGATTTCTACTTTGCATAGTAGAGTTTTCGCTTGCATTCGAGGATGCAGCGATGAACTGTGTTCACAGACGGTGGTTTTTGGGAAGTGTTCCTGAGCCCATGCAGTGATTTCCACATCAGAATCGTGTCTGTTTTTAATGCAATGCTACCTGAGGGCCCAAAGATCACAGCCAATGTCGATGTTTTTGGCCCTGTCTCTTGAATACAGAGATTTCTCTGAATCTTTTAATGACATTATGTGCCGTAGATGATGAAATCACCAAGTTCTTTGCTATTTCATGTTGATAAATGTTATTCTTGTATTGTTGCACTATTTGGTGAACTCCTCCCCATCTTTACTTCTGAAAGACTCACCCTTTCTGAGATGCTCTTTTTATAGCAAATTATGTGACTGACCTGGTGTCAATTAACCTAATTAGTTGTGAGATGTTTTAGCATTGCACAACTTTACCAGTCTTTTGTTTCCCCATCCCAACCTTTCTTGAAAAGTGTTGCTGACATCAAATTTAAAATGTGTATTTTTCAAATTTAAATTTCTCAGTCTTTGTACTATTTTTAATTAAATGTGAGGTTTAAACGATTTGCACATCATTGTATTCTATTTTTATTTACATTTTGCACAGCATCCAAACTTATTTGGAAACTTGGTTGTATACTACACTACTGTATGCCTTACTATACAGAACTACAGTAAACAGTAACTAGTATATTATACTATACTATACTACGTTACACTTCTTTGTCTTATATGCTATACTACACTACGCTATGATTTAATATACTATACTAAATTACACAACACTTCACTATACTACACCATACTGTACTATACTACACTTTACTATACTACACTACAATAAAATATACTATACTATACTATTTTACACTATTTTTACACTACTTCCACCATCCTAGATGTGTGGAAGGTGTGACCATGCGAGTGGCCACTGCGGACTTGTTGTTAATGTTGCTGTTTATTAGTCTAAAGTGTGTTGTTGTGTTATTTGTGTTGTTCTGTGTTGGGGGATGTGGGTTGTTAGTGTGATTTGTGTTTGTGTGGGTTGGTCACAGTTAAGGTGAAGCTTGTGGCGAGTGGTCAGTGCTTTGTATGTGCCTGTCTGCCCTGGTGTTTATAAAGAGCACTGCTCGTGGTGGTATCATGGTCTCCTCTGTGTCTTACTCTGTGCCAGTGCTACAATACTATACTAACCATATTAACAAGGTTAATTACTTGCTTGTTAATTCTCTTCTTGTTACTTCTTTTCTTTTCTTGAGTGCCTTGCTGTCCCTTTGCTGCTGTAACACTGAGAATTTCCCCGTTGAGGGACTAATAAAGGATTACCTTATCTTATATTATCTTAATGAATGCATTACCAGTGATGGTGTAATAATTTGACAAACAAGATTTATGGTATCATGTGGTTTCAGACACAGCCTATAGGTGTAAAAATGCATCAGTGCAGAGTATTTTGTAATATAATTATAATTATAACATATTATTTATAATTTGAATGTTTTACTACTCTAACAAGACACGATGAAAACAGATAGCTGTTCCCTAGATTGGATCTTTTGCTTTTGTTCTTTATATATTATATGAAGGGAATATTACATTATAACATACTTATTATAATGTGAAGTGCATTGAGAGATTACAGGCAGCTGAAAGATGGAGCGACAGGCGGGACAAGGAGGGGCACTGCAATGGCTCCAGGGCCAGAGGGGGCTGGATGCCAAACGTTCTTTTTCTTTGCTTTTTTCTTCATTTCATTCTTAGTTCATCCTTCTTTCTTCTGAACACACCCACACACACACACACACACACACACACACACACACACACACACACACACACACACATTCTCCTCATCTGAGGGGAGTGAAGTGAGTCTGTCTGAAGCTCTGAGATGATAAGGGGGAAAACGAAGACTCGTCATGATTCATGCCTTCACATCTGCGGTCTGTGTGGCTGAATGTACATGTGTGTCACACAGAGAAAGACGAAAAGTTACACAATACATCTGAGAGTGCCACCCAGATGTGAGACGAGTCAAAGCCGAGTCGAGCCAAGTTGAGCAAACGCCTCATTTCTTTATATTCTCTCTCTCTCTTGCTTCTTTCTGTGTCGCTCTGTCATTCTGCTTTCCCCCAACAAACATGAAGAACGCAGATCATGCAGCAGCTGCCAGCAGCACAAACACACACACTGTGCCCTGCGGCTGTACCACCTGTGAGATGTGACACCTTTGCCCCTCCAGCATCATCCTTCCGAAGAGATGAGTGACTCTCTCTCTTTCTCTCCTTCTCTCTTCAGGGTGGGCATTCTTCCTTTACCCTCCTGCACTGATTGACAACTCTTGATGTCCACTCACTGAAGAGGTCATGCAGGCAGCTGACTGGGCCTCATGCTGGCGGGTCCTTTTCTTGTGGGTTCTGAAGGTTCTATTCTGAAGACACTGAAGAATGTATTCAAAAAACATCAGAAGATTCTGTTTTACGTAACTGAAAGAGTATTTCCTGAAGAACCTGAACATTTTAAAGGCTGAAATCTCTATTTTAAAGAATCAAAATGCTAAAGACTGAAAATTCTGTTCTGAAGAGTCTGAAAATTTTAACAGCTTCTATTCTAAAGACTCTGAATGTTCTGCTCTTAATATTTGGAAGATTAAAGACTAAAGACTCTGAAGACTCAATTCTGAAGACCCCGAAGATTCTGTTCTAAAGAATTCCAAGATTCTATTGTAAAGACTATTGGAAAGGTTTCAGAGTAATCTGAAGACCCTGAAGATTCCATTCTAATGAATAAGGAGAGTCCAGTGACTGAATATTCCTCACTAAACCTCCTGAAAATTATAAGGACTTTGAAGATTATATTTCAAAGATTCTGAAGATTCTAAAAACACTGAAGATTATGAAGCATCAGAATATTCTACTGATTTGTAAGGTATGAAATGATTCCAAAGACTCTGAACATTTTTATAAATTTTATATTATGTTAACCAGAACATCATTGTCTAAAGGATGGATTATATTCTAAAGAATTAGAAGATCCTAAAAATGCCAATGATTCTATTGTAAAGAATAGAATCAGAAAATCCCGAAGACCTAAATATTCTATAGACAATTCCATAATGGAATATAGAACATAGATAAAGACAGAAGATGGTATTCTGAAGAATCAGACATTTATAAAGACTCTAAAGAATATATTCTAAAAACCTATGAGATTTTAAAGACTTAAAGTCTGAAAGTTCTGTCCTAAGAAATCAAAAGATCAAAAGATTACAAAGACTAAAGATTATATTCTAAAATCCAAAGGTTATTGTCCAAAGAATGGAAAAAAATCTAAAGACACTAACAGTTTTCTGTTCTACAATATTCCAAATACTCTATTCTAAAGAATAGAAAAGAACAGAAGATTCTAAAGACTCTGAAGATTCTATTCTAAAGAATCTGAAGATTTTAAAGACTTTGAAGATTCTATGCTAAAAATCTAGAATATTCTAATACTCTGAAGATTCTGAAGATTCTATTCTAAAGAATCTGAAGATTCTGAAGACTCTGAAGATTCTATTCTAAAGAATCTGAAGATTCTGAGGACTCTTAAGATTCTATACTAAAGAATCTGAAGATTCTGAAGATTCTATTCTAAAGAATCTGAAGATTCTGAAGACTCTGAAGATTCTATACTAAAGAATCTGAAGACTCTGAACATTCTATTCTAAAGAATCTGAAGATTCTAAAGACTCAGATGGTTCCATTCAGAATATTCAAAATACTCTATTTTAAAGTGTTGAAAGATTCTAAAGATTCTATTCTAAGAAATTAGAAGATTCTAAAGAATCTAAAGATTCCATTCTAAAGATTCAGAATATTCAAAGTTCTCTGAAGATTCTATGTAAAGAATTGAAAAATTATAAGCACAGTGAAGTTTCTATTCTAATGAACCAGAACATTTAGGAGATTTCTCCCCTGTCCAGGTACAACCTAGGAATCTAGGTGAGTGGTTGACCCATAGTGTGTGTGCGTGTGTGTGTGTGTGTGTGTGTGTGTGTGTGTGTGTGTGTGTGCGTGTATGTGAAGGGAACAGGCTGCTCTGCTCTGTATCTTCTCTTATCTCCTCAGCTTGTTGATCAGTCTGGGAAAGTCTTGTTTTCACAGCTAATGGAGGTCAGGACAGAAAAGGGTCTCACTGCTCGTGTGAGTGTAAGAGGCTGATTTCTGATTTCAGCTTCTGATAATTACAAATAATTTTAATTCCTCATATCACTGCAGATTCTGGCTTGTTTGCATGTATGAGATGCTGTGGATGTTGTTGGTCAGCAGAGGGGGCCGCTCTAGTCTTTGTTATGGCCGTGGTGGGAGATAGCGTGTGTGGGGTGAGTGTGTTTTGCTGTGTACCGGTGGGTTTAGACCTCCAGGTGTTTCTGTAGCAGCGGCTGATGGGAAATCCTCCCTCAATACTTTCCCACCTCTCAAACACCAAACTGCACGGCTGTACGTTCTCTGCGGATTCATGTCTGATTTAGCCACACAAAACATTGTAAGTGGACCTCAGAGAAAACAATTAAATACTAAAAAAATAAAAAAGAAAAGACTATGATATTCACTCACACACACTTCACTTTCACACTCTTATTCACTTCCTCACTCATTCTTCAGAATAAAATCTTCTGATACTTAACAATACAGTCTTCTGATTCTTTAGAACCTTCTGATTCTTTAGAATAGAATCCTCTGATTCTTTAATATAGACTCTTCTGTTTCTGATTCTTCTGAATCTTCTGATTCTGAATCTTTAGGTAAGAATCCTTCTGATTCTTTAGTATAGAATCTTCTGATTCTTTAGTATAGGATCTTCTGATTCTTTAGAATAGAATCTTATGATTCTTTAAAATCTTCTGATTCTTTAGAATCTTATGATTCTTTAGAATCAATTTCCTCATTCTTTAGTATAGAATCTTCTGATCCTTTAGAATACAATCCTCTCATTCTTCAGAACTGTCTGATTCTTTTGAATAGAATCTTCCGATTCTTGAGTATAGAATGTTCTGATTCTTTAATATCGAATCTTCTGATTCTTGAGGATAGACTTTTCTGATTCTTTAGAATAGAATCTTCTGATTCATTAGAATAGAATCTTCTGATTCCTTAGAATCTTCTGATTCTTTAGTATAGAATCTTCTGATTCTTAAGAATAGAATCTTCTCATTCCTTAGAATCTTCTGATTCTTTAGTATAGAAACTTCTGATTCTTTAGAATAGAATCATCTGATTCTTTAGAATCCTTTGATTCTTTAGTATAGAATCTTCTGATTCTTTAGAATCGAATCATAGGATTCTTTAGAACCTTCTGATTCTTTATTGCATAATCTTCTGATTCTTTAGAATAGAGTCCTCTGATTCCCTAGAATCCTCTGATTCTTTAGTATAGAAACTACTGAGTCTTTAGTATAGAATCTTCTGATTCTTTAGAACCTTCTGATTCTTTAGAATAGAATCCTCTGATTCTTTAGTATAGACTCTTCTGTTTCTGATTCTTCTGAATCTTCTGATTCTGGATCTTTAGAAAAGAATCCTTCTGAGTCTTTAGTATAGAATCATCTGATTCTTTAGAATCCTATGATTCTTTAATGTAGAAACTTCTGATTCTTTAGTTATAGAATCTTCAGTCTTACTCATTCACTCATGTATTCACTTTCTTACTCACTTAGTCACTCATTGACTCTTTTATTCACTTTTTCACACAGTGAATTACTCATTTATTCACAGTTTCTGACTCACTTCTTTGCTGATTCACTTTCTCATTCACTCATTTATTTAGTTTCTAATTTACATGCTTCACTCATTCATTTTCTCATTCACACATTTACCGACTATTTCATTCACTCACTCACTCACTTATCACTCATTCAGCCTTTTACATCCTCACTTACACACTAATCTGTTTATTTATTCACTCACTCACTCACCGAAGCATTTGTTCATTCCCACATTCATTGCTCATTTATTTACTCACTCGTTCGATCCCTCGCTGACTAAGTGTAACTAATACATGTCTGCCACTCGTTCATCTCTGTCAGTTCCTCTGTCACTGAGAGGCAGACGTATGACCGGGTGGATGGACGTAGGTATGAGCCGAGTCGAGAGGTTAGATGGATCCAGTTATGAAGGGATAAAAGGATGAAAGGATAAACTCAAGTATGAAGGGCAAAATGAAGGGATAGAGAAACAAAAGTGTGCCAGCGTTGAAGGATGAACAGACAGAAGGGCAGAGGAATGAGGAGAGCTTGATGGAGGGACGTGCAGGAAAAAGAAAGAACAAAGGAGCAAAGCAGGAGAAGAATGTGGAGAAAGAAGAATGAAGCAATGGAGGGATGGAGGTATGGAGGCAGCCGGTCATAGCTCCAGGCCCTGCATGTTCTTCAGCAACAACATTACTCATTTCACATTCCAAATACCTCTCTGTCTCTCTCTCTCTCTCACACTCTCTCTCTCTCTCTCACACTCTCTTGCACTTTCTCTGTCTCTCTCGCACTCTCTCTCTCTCACACTCTCATTCTCACTCTCTTTCTCTCTCTCTCTCTCTCGCACTCTCTCTCTCTCTCTCTCTTGCACTTTCTCTCTCTCTCTCTCTCGCACTCTCTCTCTCTCTCTATCTTGCACTCTCTCTCTCTCTCGCACTCTCTTTCTCACTCTCTTTCTCACTTTCTCTCTCTCTCTCTCTCTATCTCTTTCTCACTGTTGTACTCTCTCTGTCTTTCTCTCTCTTTCTCCCTGTCCTCTCTCTCTCTCTCTCTCCTCTCTCTCCCTCTTGCTCTCTCTCCCTCCCTCTCACTATCCCTCTCTTGGACACTCTCTCTCTGTCTTTTTCTCTCTATCTCTGTCTCTTTCTTTCTGTTTCGTGCACTCTTTCTCTGTATCTCTCTCTGTCTCTCTCTTTCTCTATCTCTTTCTCAGTGTTGTACTTTCCCTGTCTTCTCTTTCTTTGTCTTTATCTTTCTCTTTCTCCTCTCTGTCTCTCCCGTCTCTCGCTCTTCCCCTCCTCTCTCTCTCTCTCCTCTCTCTCATACTCTCTTTCTGTTTCTCTCTCTTTCTTTCTCTCTGACACTCCCTGATTCTCTCTCACTGTGTTACGCTGTCTTTCTTACTCTCTCTCCCTCTCTCTCTCTCTCCCTCTCTCTCTCTCTCCCTCTCTCTCTCTCTCTCTCTCTCTCTCTCTCTCCCTCTCCCTCTCTCTCTCTCTCTCTCTCTCTCTCCCTCTCTCTCTCTCTCTCTCTCTCTCTCTCTCCTCCTGAATGTACACTGTTGTGAGTTTTCAGGGTTCATATTAACGCAGAGTTGCTCCAGGCGGGGGGAGCTTAGCTGCTATGCTACGCTAAACATCTGTGTGTACCAATCGGTGATGTATAAACCTGTAATCTTCCTAAAAATATGCAACTTGCTATGTATAAAGGACATTTGCTAAGCAACAGGGAACAATATTTAGGAAAATGTCAAGTGTAAATGACCCATTGACCTCACCTCTCAGTCCCCTTAAAGAGAAAGGCTCCTATTTCTCTCATCTGCTTTGTGCTCTGGTGGAACTGTTACAGTTGGGCTGTTAAAGTGATGGTTTTGCCAAAAAATTAAATGTATACAGTTTTACGTCTTATACCAAATGCCCTCGATCAACCAAGATATGTCTGGTGTCTGAAGTTTGCTTCTTTAGTTTTGTACTGGAGCTACGAGGCTAATGTAGCTAACAACCCTGCTGAAAAAAACAGCACAGACCAGCATGAATTCCATACTGGTTTAAGCTGGTTTATGCAGGTCTGGTGCTAGTTCAGCATGCCAGCATCCAAAACACAACAGCTAGTTTTTCTGGTGACCAGCTCTGCTGATCCACGCTGTTTTTTCTAGCCGGGAAACTAATGGAAGCTTTGTGAATTAGCACTGTGAATTAGCACTGTGTTTAACAATACACATCTGGAGGTAAAATTGCAGTAACACAAGCAAATCAAGCTAGCTAGTGAAACATTGTTTTTCCTCTGCCGTGTTCATTTTTAACACGTGATGTTTTCTCTGCATATGCGACTCATATCTGCATGAGTAACTGGAGTTTTTAGGGGGTTCTTTTCAGCTATGCTAACTTAAGTTACATCCATGGGCTAACAGCAGGCTTTTTGTCTGTCTGAAAACGTTACCGAGAGCACCATCGTCCCCTACTTTTAGCCCAGCCTTTATGAGCCATTGAGTTGCTTAACATACTCAGATTGGTCTCGCCCTAATGAGTCTCCATCCCACATGTAGCTTAAACTGTCGCATGGTTGTCTCCAGATGTTCTCGTTACAAGATCACGGGCCACATCCAGCCAAATAGACAAGTTTATTTGAAATTACTTAAAAACTTGCTTTGAGCTAAAAGTGTGATAATTCAGGCAGTGTGTGAAATACTCTTTGGTATTTGGGGGTCCCATGTTGGCTGGCTACTCCTGCATTGGCAATTTGCTAACTTACATGCTTTAGTGGCGCAGATGCTAGCTTCAGTTGCGCCAAAATGTTTCTTCTTTTTGAAACCCTCTTTTCTGGTTTGGCAATGTGCTCTTCCTCACACTGACTGAGATCTTACACATCTCTTCCAGTGACTTTGGTTTGAGAAATGAGTAACAATCCACTTCTTCCATTAATCTCTTGCGAAACTGGGCAAGTTTTCAGATGTACAAAAACGCTAAGGCACATTGTACAGTTTTTCAGAGGTATTCCAGACATGGTTAGGACCAACAGAACCTAACCAAGTTCTTCACAATCAGCAAAGACAGAAGTTTGCTGATTGTGAAGTATTTTTCTGAATTTGTATTTGAGTGTCTATTTTCGATGACGAACAGCACAACTTCATAATAAGTTTATTTTCAGGGACCCCAGAATTTTGATTTTGAGACATTCAGGCAGTCTAAGGATCCCCCCAGGACCTTCTAAATTTCACATCTTGGATTCGGGCATGTAGTTTACATGATGCTATGCTGGCGGCCATGCACTTGTTATTTGCCCCGTAGCACCAGCGCAAAACTAATGAAGCAAACCTCAAACACCAAACATGCCTTGGCTGATTGGCTACATTTAGGAGAAGGGGGAAAAACGTCAATTGTCTTTTGACTGAACAATCTGCGAAGATGTCCCTGCCACAAAAACACTTGTTTTCTATGAGTTTCTCAGCAGGGGTATTATTGGTATTATCAGTTTCTGTGAGTGCGTTTCCTGTTTGTCTGACTATAGAAGGCAGATAAAGTGTCTCCTCTCCAGGGAGTAGCAGACGTACCTTCTTTACTCTGCTGAGAAAACAAAGCAGTGCTACCATCACACTCTAGGTCCCCCAGTGAGGCCTCTGTCTGTGGGATGTGTGCGTGAGAAGTGGACTGTGCTCTCTGTGGACGCTGGGCTTTTGGGGAAATGAAGGCTTTGCGATTCATTATTAAAGCAGCGCTGCAGCAGCCTGCACAGAACCCCTGCAGATCACACACTGACCACTACACACAAACACACAGTTCCCCCTGTGAGACCTCCAGAAAACATCAGATTGGCCTCGTTCTTCCTTCGTGAATCAGTTAAAGATAGCTTTATTGGCGTGACTGCACTGAGTGCAATGTTGCCAAAGCATAATAAAGTTTAACTCTTTATAGCAGAACATAGAAAATGCCAGAATTGTTTACATAATTTCATTAAGAGTCAATGAAAGTGATTTGATGTGAAATGCTCTGTTTTAGAGAAACTTACAGAGTCATCTTGGTTCACAGTGGTGGTGATAGGAACCAGATGTCTGAAGTATTCAATGCCTCTAAAAGCTCATTCACAAAAGGTTATTACAGATATGCTGCTTTATGTGTATGAGACGTTGTTAGAAAGGTACATGCTGGTCATGACAAGACAAAATAGTACCCAAAGAAAACTTCTGATTAACCACTATTGTGCTATTCTCAATATTACATGCCTACACTACTTGTATAGATTCACTGGTAGTTTTGGATAGTGAATAAAATGGATATATTTGCGTTCTAGACAATGTGACTGCTGGTTCTTATCACCTCCACTGTAAAGCAATCTGAGTCGGTAAGTTTCTCTACAATGAACCATTTCACCTCAAACCACTCTGAATGACTTTCTTTACATTTCAGCTACTCAGTTATGCAGAAATTTTGAGCAACTGGTGAAATTCCCCTTTAAACCCTTAGAAGGAGTTATTACTGTTGCTTTGCTGTTTTATTCAACATAATTACATAATCGTCAACATAGTAAATTTACACTTCATTTACATTCTATAATCACACATTCAAGTCTGCACTTTTTATGTTTCAATGTTAAACTATGACAAACTCATCAAAAACTACAAATACTTTCTGCAAACAAGCAAACAATAAAGACTGATAGGATGTATTTTATTTCTTACATATGGTGGAGCTGAAAAGGATCAGTAGGGTAACAGTGAGGAGTTAGTCTCTCAGGCAGTGGCATGCTGTGACATATTTATAGCAAGAGATGCTTTGTGCCCAACTGTAAGTGTTTTTTTCCAAAACTTTCAAAATTCAAAGGTTTTTCAGTTCATTTGTAACATTCCCTTGTTCTGCTTTCTAATTGGCTTCATTCAGAGCTTCAACTTGTGATTGAAATCCAATTTTCTAATGTCTGATTGGTAAAAAGGCACAACAGCTGACTTTTTCCAGTATGAATTAAGCCATAGTGGTTTCAAATTTGTGTGTTTTCATGTGAGGAAGTTCTTTTAAAAATTATTTTTGCTTCCCTCATTTAAGTCACAGTATACACTGATACACAGCGATACAACACCTGCATTATCACTATCAGCCTGCACCATTACTAATCACACAAATAAGATTTAGTAATTTGTAATTTGCTGTGTGGACAGCTTCGCAACCCAGAAAGATAAGCGGCTTGGAAAATGTGTGTGTTTGTGTGTGTGTGTGTGTGTGTGTGTGTGTGTGTGTGCGGAGAGTGCATAATTAAGAATTTTGATTTGAAGAAAGCCTTCTTTAATCTTCTCCTATCTACCCACCACTGTTTTTACTACAGGCTAAAGACTGCAGGCCCATCGCCATCTTCCTGTCTTTCTTCATCCTGGAACGTGTATTTGAAATATCGTACAGTAACATAATTGACAGACAGACAGTTCTCTGCCCTGATTCACACCTTCACTCATTCATTCCCTCCTTTTCTCCCTCATTCATTCACTTACCTATCCTCCTTCTCTCTCTCCTTCCTTCAAATGCCCCAAGGGACAGAGATTCCTTTGTTGGAGCATGCATGTGTCTGTTTATTCCTGTGACAGTGTGTCTGTTTTTTCATATATACCTGTATTTCCTGACTTCTGTGGAGAACAAGATGCTCTAGACTTTGTAAATTTTTGTTTATATTTATGTATTTATTTTTATTAGGTTACACACACACACACACACACACACACACACACACACACACGCACACACACACATACATATACATGCAAATGTATGGCTGTTGTTGGAACAAAACCTCCAAAATGGTAACTTTAGAGGAGAAGGAAAAAACATACTTTACTTTTAATGTAAGTCAATGGAAACAGAAAGTAATTTTGGTCCATTCTTTGGTCCATATAAATATACACATAATATGTATAATTACATATAGGTATTTACATACATATAATATGTATAAGGCATTTGTATGACCTTACGTCCTGAAGTCCTATAACAGCAAACCTGTGTATTTGGTTTTTTTTTTTTAAAAGACTTTCAATTTTGCACTAAATCACTGTTATCCACAAAGCAGCTACATGATGTGCCTCCTGTCTGGTAGGCATGAAAGCACCTCCTGCATCCCATCTACCTCTCTCCTTCTCTCTCTTTCTCTCTCTCTCTTTAATAAAGGTAAGTGGTGATAAACAGTCATTAGGGGGGTCTTGTGTGTGGAGGTGCTCAGACAGTGAGAGTGTGTGATAGTTCATGTCTATTATAGTCATTACAGTTTTAGCAGAGAGAGCGAGCATCATGTTATTACTGTCACACACATCAAACAGCCACACACATGCTCCTACATTACACACACTGCAACACTGTATTTGTGAGTGTGTATTTTGTTTTAGGCCATGGCAGCTAATAGTAAAACTGTGTATATTGTTCCCTTGCAGCCCTTCATCATCATCATCCTCACCATCATCATCATAACTGGCAAACAGCACACTCACATGACGTTCATGAAGACAGCTACTGTACACTGTCATATAATGTAATTTAATGTTCCATGCTTAAAAATTAACCAAGGGGGTTGTTTGACTTATGACCTAAAAATACATTGACTGCGTTTTATATTGAAGTGGTAAAGTCTCTTCACACCAACTGTACTCTTTTGGATTGAGCAGAAATGTGTGACATGATTACATTCACAATGCTTACATATATGTATATATATACATCCTCTTTAAGAAACAAATTTAAATATGACATTTTTCTGCACATTTTGCTGAACAAATTCTGTTCATTTGCTGAGTTTAAAATATTGGAAAACAGTAAAACTTTAGAAAAAAATTAGAAGTAAAGTATGTTTTTGCCTTCTCCTGTAAAGTTACCATTTTGGAGATACAAGGTTTTGGTTCAACAGCAGCAATCTATATATATATACACACACATACCATCTAAACCACTTAACTGGAGCCTATCCCAGCTATCATCGGGCAGAAGGCAGGATACACCCTGGACAGGTCACCAGTCCATTGCAGGGCAGACAGACAGACAGACATACAGATTCACACACTCACACCTAGGGGCAATTTAGCATGTCCAATTGGCCTGACTGCATGTCTTTGGACTGTGGGAGGAAAACCCACGCAGACACAGGGAGAACATTCAAACTCCACACAGAAATGACCCTGGTCGCCCGGCTGGGGATCAAACCTAGGCCCTTCTTGCAGTGAGGCAACAGCGCTACCCTCTGCGCCACTGCAATCGTAGAACTACAAAGTACACCTATATAATAAGCGGAGCTAATAAAATAAAATGAAATGAAAATAAACAAGGAGTGTATATACAAGGTACTCAGTGAAGGGGCCGATTAGTGTAAGCATATATGTTGTTTTTTTGGATATGACCCAGTTTTCCCACCAATTTAGTTGTGGCCAGTTACCAATTTAGTCATGGCCTTGGTCTCCTGTGCTATCAAGCTTGGGGGGGTGAAGTCTATCACAAGCTTCCTTTGAGATGTTAAGCGGCACTGCATCTTTTCAAACTGCGCTAATGCAAAATCATTGGGCGGCTCAACACGCTTGGAGGAGAACACTAACTGCCAATTCAGTAGCTAACTCCATAACTGTCAGCTAACAGTCACCCAGATTAGCTAGCATCGCACTGAGTGATGTAGGCAGAGGGACTGTCCACCCACGTAGAGAGAACGAGGGCAGTTATGCTCTATTGGATTTCCGGCCACGAACAGTGGTGACATCACAGGGGATTAAACTCCTGACAATAGGACCAGTGATTTGACAGTTAAGCCACTCAGGGCCCACATGATTCATAAGGCTATAAAGGTCAATATAGCAAAGGCAAATGTCCTGTCGCTCAATACTTACTCGTGCCTAATTCAGCAGAAAGCCTAGTTTTGAAACATTCCCTCCAGCGGCTGAGAGAAAACTCAAACTGAAGTTTGTACCATGGAGAGGTGGTGTCATCTTCCCTTCACTTAAAGCTTCACTGAAACATGCTGTTTCAGTAGAGCTGCGTGTTTTCCTCAGCCTGTATATAGTCCTGAGTGGCGTGTATAATCGGCTGAAATTAGTGTGAAGATCCCTGTGATGCATGTTGGGTTTTCTGCATGTCTGTGTGAAACCATAATTAATACCTGTGTGGCATCTCATACAGGAAACTGCGCAAATCTTTACCTCTTCCTGTCAGAGAACTACAGTACTTACTGTAATAAAATGCTTTGATATTGCCAATGCTTTCTGCATGCGCCTTTGGGAATGAGTCTGTCTCACCATGTAATACAACACTTACACACAAACACCGACACCCACATGACAGTGGATTATTTACTTGCCTGCTTTTGTAAACAGTCACTACCCACATTCTTTCATTTCTTTCTTTAAAGGAGTATAAAATTCATAAAAAGGCTTTCATTCATTATTAGCCTTTGAAATTGCTGAGGGCTAACAGCGAATAAAAACCAACAGCTTCTAGTTAGCATGATTTATTTGCATAATTCTTCCTGAAGGCTCTTCAGTTTCTTTCATTATTAGTTGCTTTAATATTTTTGGGTGAATTGCCCCTTAAAATATTTACTTTTTTTTACTCTTTTTCTAATGAATTATACAGTAAAACTGTTACTTATTT
Organism: Colossoma macropomum; assembly: GCF_904425465.1. Taxonomy (NCBI): domain Eukaryota; kingdom Metazoa; phylum Chordata; class Actinopteri; order Characiformes; family Serrasalmidae; genus Colossoma; species Colossoma macropomum. Next base: position 6,578,965 of record NW_023494801.1, on the reverse strand, counting down.
CCACCAGCTTGCCAGTTTTTCATTGGACGTGACCGTGTCACTTTATTTAAGCTATATAAAATGTCTTTTGTTTACTATGGACACAGATATAGTACTTTATCCATAACATTTGTACACGTCTTCAAATCCGATTCAATTCAGATTTCTGGACTGTGACTGAGTGAGTGTGTTTATATGCACTTAATAATCCAATCACTCGATCCCTCGCCCTTCTGAGGGCTCATCTAATAATCACTCAAGCTAAGTTAAGTACTAGAATGGCCCTTGATAAAACAGACACACCATCAAATGCAACTACAGTCTAACTAGACAAATCAGATTTTTAACTCGCCATGTGGACAAATCCAATTTTTCCTCCTGTGAACAAAGAGAGAGATCAGAGATGCTGGTCACTGTTCCCTCAGCAGACTGTATAATGAGCACTCATTTAACTAAAATCGCTCACGTGAGAAACTTGGGACAGGTGTTCAACCACAAAGAGAGAGAGATAGAGCAAAAGAGAGAGAGAGAGAGAGAGAGAGAGAGAGAGAGAGAGAGAGAGAGACACAGGAGCCAAACAGTACAAATCAATTTCTACAAAGGTTTACATAAACTTTATTTGAGTCTGGTACAGTAACTTTTAAATAAGCGAGAAGGCCACAAAGGTAAAAAAGGTCATAAGGCCATCATACACCAGTTCAGAGACAATGTATATTAAGTTAAGATTAAAAGCTCTTGTTTTAAATATCTACTGAGAACTGAATATATCTTTATTTTAGTTATTTTCCCCCTAAAGCCAGGTGAGGTAGAAAAAGTCCCCCAGGAGAAAGTGTGCCTTGCTCAACGTGAAACATTATACTGTCAAAACCTCCCTTATACTGAGCTACTGCTACTCCACCCACTGCTGTCGCTGGCTTTGATCACTGATATTGTATAGTGATATAAACACTGTATGTTTTAAAGTGTTACAATCTGAGCAAACACACACACACACACACACACACACACACTCACACACACATACAGATGAGGAAGGGATTGAGTTTGGCTTTGCTGACCTTCAGCTGTGGCTGAAGGCATTTGCATGTGTTCCCTCAATGAAAGAAGCAATGGGTGTATCTCTTTGTCTAGATGAAGACAAACTCACTTATACACAATGTTAAAAATAAAACTCTCTTGTCTTGTCTTTTTAAAAGGGGAATTCCACCGATTTTTCAAAATTTCCGCATAATTAAATGGTCAGGGCTATAAATAAAGTCATTCAGAGTGGTTTGATGTGAAATGTGCTATTCTAGAGAAACGTATCGAGACAGAATTATTCAGTGGTGGTGATAGGAACCAAACATCCACTTCTAAAAGCTCCCTCACAGAAAGTATTGTAGACATTGTGACCCCTGGTTCCTATCATCACCACAATAAAGAGATTCAATTTGCAAAGTTAGTAAAAAGTTTAAAAACAACGCTTTTGGTTCTGTTCATGACATCATTGTTTGAGTCTGTGTAATCATCATACCATAAACCAACTGGACTATGCCTTAAAATGTTTTAAAGAAAAAAAAAAGGAAAGCTGCTAAACCTATGTTTGCAAAGGATTTATGACCGTCTTTTAACGAAACTGAAAAGTAAAAATGTCATATGTAGCTTTTTTAGGCCGTCTTCTGAAGCTAACCACTTTTTTTTTCTTTTAAACGTTCCAGCTGCCTCAGTTCACTAACCATGACACTAGAAACTTGGACTTTCTTCAAGTTGATTGATGTGGCCAATTTTACTGGAGTTTCTCTTCCTGTCCAGACAACACACACATATACGCGCATGCATACAGAGTATTGCACAAGTAGGCACATATTCCCTCACTTACTTCGAGCCTGATAATGTTTAACTGTTGAAAATGCTTGCATATGAATTTTAATGTTTATGGGAAATATTGAAACTGCCTGGGTTTCAGTATGTGACTGCAGTAATGGGTCACTCAGTACCTCTTAGCTATATAGATGGATTCCAGTCATATCAGGACATTGTCAATGTATTTAAAAAGGATTAAAAAAGTCACATTTTTTTTTCAGAACAGAAAAAATGCAATCAAAGCTGCGTGACTAAGACTTGTTGGGCGGTCCCCGATTGACCTTTCGAGTCCAGGGCAGAGAGAAATGCAGTGTTTCAGGAGAGTAAGAGCTGTTATTTTCTCTGATTGGTAATAGGGAAAATAAGGGGGTGGAATGAAGCCGTTTCAAAGACTTAACAGACATGAAAGAGGCTCAGATGAGACTGAGTTGGGCTTTATGGAGGGGAAAGTAAGGGTGATCGTTGTTCTGGGAAAGAGGTGCTCATTTGTCCTTGATGGGAAAGTGCAGTATAAAGACACTACAATAATTGGGCACATGTTTACAAACCTTACACAGCCGTAGGGAATGGGATCACATGCACACTAATAACACGCTGTACTGGCCTTTGCATTCTTTCATGCATGTTTCGCTCATGAACACTTAGTCACAATTACGCATTACATGGCTTTGGCTTGTTTTTTGATTGCTATATTATTAAACCCAACACGTCTACCAACAATACTCAGCTTATTTCTTTAAAATGCCCATATTCTACGTTGTTGTTATGTTATATTTGCCCCTTTATTACATTTGTTTGGTTTTATGTACCCAAAACAGTCATAAAACATTTTCCAACCTCTCCTTATCCTTTAGATTTAAACCGGTTGTTTTTGTTGCCATGACGTTAAGACTGATTACAGTTGTACGCAAAAGTTTGGGGACCATGGTCAAATGACGTTTTATTGATTGTGTTGAAGTGAAAATAAGTTAACATATCCTCTACAGAGAACACACTTTGTCACATTTTAATACGAAATTACTGTTTATTTTCTGGATTTAACACATTTGAGGAAACAATAACACATGAAATGTGGCCTGTGCAAAAGTTATGGCATGTTTTATATTCTATGTTTTATATTTTTCCAATATGCCGTATTTGTGTGTTCTCTGTAGAGGATGCAAATGACTGTAAATCTCTGCTCTGATTAGCTATCCTGTGTTGTGCCTCATTCAAATAGTAGTCTAGGCTGAAACACTGCTTATAACATCAATGTGAATGGGCGGGGCTAAACTGCTGTAGGCTGAATACATGAATATATGGATATATGTAAATATGGTGGTTCGCAAAAACACTGGCCTGTATGGTGGAGAGTGACCAGTGCATTTTGAAACTTTGTTTACACACTAAATAAAACACTATAATCTAAAAAAACGTGAGGAAAATGTGCTTCTTTTATATGGGCCTTTAAATATTTACCAGAAATTAACAATTGGATATTTTTTATTATAATTTATAGCTAAAAATGAATCAAAGGTAATATTGTTGCATATTTCCATCACATATTCTAGTTTTTCCACAGGATAAAATTATATAAAATGCCTTTGGTTTACACAGTTACATGACTTTCTCCTCCACCAAGCAAAGGACACAATATACACATCATAACAACAATAAGTGCTTCATAATTTCAGCATAATATTTGACCCTTATTTTGATTTTTGCAGCAAAACAGCTATGCAGGTAGACAGGCAGGCAGACAGACAGACAGACAGACAGAGAAATGAGTGGATCACTGTGGCACTGGTGAATTCTCCTTTACAGTTTGCTCAGGGTTGCCAGTTTTTCCAAACGTCTAATTCGTCCTAGGAGCACCTATTATGGTTCATGGCTCCTGCATCTCTGGAGATCCTGGAAGGCCTTTTTCTTTTCAGTGCGTTCAGCAGGAGAAAAGAGAAAAGAAGTTCAGTCCTGCTGAGACCTATAAGTGGTTCTCCTCCACTTGAAGCAATCTCAGTGAAGCCAAAAGACATGGAATTTGTGCAATGTTTCTTTTTTGCTTCTATGACAGCAGGAGTGCAACTCCTATTTCAGACAGGCATCTTGTGAGCCATGCCTTGGGGTCCTTGTCCAACTTTGCCCACACTTGTCTGAGAGGCCAGAGTTTGAGAGAGCGATGCTAAACTCTCTTCTTTTAGCCCCTGGAACTGTCTGCAATCATGCAGGAGCGGACCCCACTGCTCTTTTCTTTCTTTCATCCACCTTTGTCCAGATTTTCATACTTCAAAACCACCCTTTGCTTTTGTGTTTTTCTCTTTCCGTGTTTGTGTCGTTCATTCGCGCTCTCTCTGCTATCCTTATACCCAAAGACCTCCCTACCTTCCTTTCTCCCTGTTTTTCAGTGTCCCTCTCCATTTCCCTATATCTATTCCCTTCTTCTTCCTTCTCTTCCTGGCTCTGTCCTAAACTAGGCCCCATTCACTGTATTCACTGCACTATTTTGGGAGCCCTTCTGTAGTGGCGTCCGAAAACATAGTGGAGAGTGTCCATGGCACTCATACAATTCTTTAATGTATCACAAGAGTGTTTAAACAATGTACCCTAGCGAACATGGAATATTCATAATACACTGCTTCGAATGAGGTGCAATGTGACTACTGTCGCAGAGTGATGACCAAAATTCCTGTGTCGTTAACAAAATAGTAATTTTTTTTTCTTATATTGCTCGACATCATGCAGTGACTGGGGGGCCTATTCTGTTCCCTATAATAGTTTTCTATATAATGTTTCTGATTCTTCCAGTGCAGGGAATAGCGATTAGATGACCATTTCTGTCCCCTATAATAGTGTTCTATGTAGTGCTACAAACTGTTCAATATAGGAAATAGTGATTATAGGACCCTCTCTGTTCCTTACGATAGTGTTCTATACAGTGCTCCTGATGCAATGACGGGAAAAGTGATGAGGGCACCATCGCAAACACAGTGTCTCAGTGCTTCTTGCAGGTGTACACCTCCTCCTCTCTAAGGCAGGTCTGGCACTCCACGTGGCAGCACCAGCGGACCTGGCAGTGGCATGACAGTGTGGTGAGGCGCAGGGCTGTGTTGTAACCCCGCCCACAGCACAGACTGCCGCAGCTCGTGTCCTTGGCGCAGGGGCGTCCAGCTGTGCCGGGGGAGTAGCGAGACGGTCGGCAGAAGCTGGGCGACTCCTCCAGGAACACCAGATCTGTGGGGCGGGGCCGGGGAACTGCGCTGTTGCCATGGCGACGGGGGCCGGCCAGCTCGGTCTCACCGGTGGCAGCGTTGGTGAGGCTGAGGACGCGCACGGCCGTGTCGTAGCGGAACTTGAGCAGACGGCCCTGTGTCGTGGAACGGCGAGAGCTGCTTCCAGCACGTCCGCACGGCGCAAGAGCCGGAGACGCCGTGACACTTACAGGTGGTTTTCAGACCACTCTTCACAGCCTGGGAGAGAGAGACAGAGAGAGAGAAAGAGGATGAAATGACACATTAAAGAATTGCATATTAGTTCACTTTAAAGGATTACAATGGCACAATTTTTTTATCTAAATGTGACAGATTTCTTCAGATCTGTGTGAAGATAAAATTCTAATAATTTTTAATCAGCTTTGAGCCACTTTCATACATGGTCCTTGATTGGATACATGTTTGATGTGGGGGATTCAACGGCACTGGGCCTCATTCACCAACTGTTCTTAGGAGGAAAATTCTTCTTAAACCCCACTTATGCAGTTTAATGAAAATTCTGACATTCACCAATGTTTTCTTATTTGGGATTTGTTCTTAGATAAGAACAGAATCTACACACACTCAACAGCACAAAGGGGAGAACAGTTCTGTGCCTTAAGAACATATCACGACGTAGACTTTTTCTTAGGATCTTTCTCAAGAACACATTTAAGAACAAACTTAGGAAGATATTGGAGAATGAGGCCCAATGAGAACAGCCATATTAATTATATCATGCTTCACTGTGAATGTGCATAAAAGCCTTAACTGGGCCTGAAACTTTCTAATAAACTTTCTGACAACTTTCTGTCCAGGACCGATCCTACTTGACCTACAGCACCTACAGTTTTGAGTCCGAACCTAACTTGACCCAACCTATGTCATCAAGTTTTGAGCCAAAACTGACCCAAGCACCAGTTAAATTACCTTGTAGCGACAAAAACAGTCATGAAATCATAAAAAAATAATATAAACTCATGCATGGTATAATAAAATAACCAGCTGTCCAAATTAACTTCTCCTTAATATATTAAACGCACACACACACACACACACACATATATATATATATATATATATATATATATATATATATATATGTACATGAACATACTAGCCTAGTTGTGAAATACAGTGGAAAACATAGGAGGATACTGTCAATGAAAGGAAAAATGGTATGGCTGACAGCCTGATCAGACTGATTCATTAGCAAAGATTTTATCTTGGCTTCCTATCTGACAGAAAGTTACTTTCCTGAGGGGTATGTGTGGGTGGGTGTGTGTGTGCGCATTAGTGTGTATTCTGGGATGGGGTGGGACTCCTCAGCCCTGAGCTACCGGTGGTGGGTGCATGTGGTGGAGATGATGGATGCAGAAGGACGGCTGTGTGGACAGCATTTCATCCACCTCTGACCTGCTCTTTCTCTGCCTCTCTCTCTTTGTCCCTCCCTCTCTATGCACTGCCTGAGGTAGACAGATACAGCATAAGGCAAATATAAGGCATATTCTGCAAAGACAGACTCTCCTCACAACGGATGCACTAATAAAGGATAAAAGTGATTTTCTGAACTATGGAAAATACCAACATTTACTCAGTTTTCCCCTTCAGTCAAGGTGTTTAGTAATCTTAAATAGACTTGTTTATGTGCTTTATGACACATATGTCACAATATCATCTTTAAAAATGGACAAACATACAGACAAAATTCAGAATTCAGGCCTCGAGACAGCTGCTGTTACTGTTTTCAGCTTTGTGTCGCATAAAGAACAGAAACCACATAAGCAAGTCGCTTCAAGATTATTTAACAACTCAACACGTTGAGGTGAGTGTGTGATGATTTAGGTATGCAGTTTGCATAACGCTAATTGGTATATGCTTCCGTTACATGTCAGCTAACTTCAGAAACCAAACATGTCTTGCCTGATTGACTACAAAAGTCAGAGATCACCCTTCATTTATTTAATATCCAGTCAATATGGCCATTATGTAAACATTATTCATCTTCAGGAGGTTTTTCTGAGATTAGATATGAAATAATTTAGTTGCATAACAAGTAGACGTTCAAAATAAATAGTTAAAAAAACAGGAATTTCTAAAAATGTAGTTCCAAAAATGATTGATATTATCAATAATTATAATATTAGTAATAATTATAATATTAATATAGTTATTGATACAGAGAAAATGAGACACCTAAAAACTGTGAAAGATATGGTAGACCACCAAAACTGTCCCCATCAGATGAACAACACTTAAAGCTTTCATCTGTGAGAGAGAGGAGAAAATCAAGCTGCTTCATATCTGAAAACATCCACAGGTGTTTCTGTCCATCCTCCCATTGTGAGAAGACAACTGAGCGCTTTGGGCCTGAAAGGATGTGTAGCTGTCAAGAAGCCTCACTAAGAAAAGAAGATCAAAAAAGACTCCTGACATCAACACTGAATGTGTGTGGAATAATTTGTGGCATGAAAAACAGGAAATGCAACCAACTTCTAAGACTGAACTTCAGAGGTATGGGAAAATGTCCCAGCAGATGTCTTTAAACAGCTGAAAGCGAGCCTCCTGAAACGAAGCCGTAATACAAGCAAAAGGGTGGATAGTCGTTGGGGCTTCTGTGTAATTTTCTGTTAAATATGTTTTCTGCTTTTTTCCTGATGCTGAAAAATAAATAACTTGTCCATAATGGTCAGTTTGACTGGAATTCAAATAACTGAAAGGTGGTCTCTGACTTGCACAGTACTCTACAACTGGGGTAACGGGGAGAATATTTTTTCCTGGCAAAATGTTACTTTAATATGAGGTCAAGAGTGTATCTACTTGGCCTAGACTTGAAAGAGGTCTTCTGGGTGGGAAAGGGGCCAGGAAGAACTCCTCACTTATGAGATGTAAGTGGGTAAGATTCAAGGGGCCCTCCAAGTGAATGACAGAGGTAGACAGAAGGAGAAAGAGAAAGGGGGAGAGAGAGAGAGAGAGAGAGAGAGAGAGAGAGACAAACAGAAGGGAAGACAACAAAAATTCAGCCACACTGTTTTTGGCCCTAGGTGTAAACTCAGAAAAACAGCAGAACCCGAGACCGATCAGCACTGTCTTCTCTCACCCTCACTGTTTCTTTCTCTACGTCTCTCTCTCTTTCCCTGAGGCAGCTTGTCTCCTGGTTACAGGCCCGTTGTGGAAGATGTTATGAGGATTTATGGAAGTCTTTTGAGCGCAGTGGCAGCAGTGCTCAAATCAGCGTGCGGGAGGCATACAGTATGTGGAAAAAATGCTCGTATATTACAGAGGCCTCTTCATGGTATAATCGTCCTGATGGGAGGCCTCTAATTTTCAGAGGGCCCCCGCAGCAAGCCTGGGCCAGAGAAAGAAACACCTGGCTCCAGAGAGCCGGCCGGTGCCTGCCTGCCTGCCTGTCTCACCCCACTCAGACAAGTCTCCTTCAGGCTGCTGGCAGGGAGAGCCGCACCCTTCAAATCATGGCAGAGGAAGAGAAGGTGGGAGAGAAATTAAGCTTCATTAAAAGTTCTGAGTCTGGACAGAGGGCTTCCCTAGGTCCATCTATTCATGGTCACATCAAGAGCAATGAATATTTACCTTTATTTTCACAGTGGCACTGTTGTTTGTTTATTCATTTGTTTGCTTGTTTAGTTTAGTTTGTGTTGATTAAAATGATATATGTGGGCTGAAACTTAAACCCTAGATAAAAAACATAGAAAATAGGAGGGATACAAAATCAGCCTCTGCAACGATTGGCCTCTTATGATTAAGTTATAAAAACACGTAAAAAAATGACTGATTTTTTGTGCTGGAATCAAATCAATTCAGACTATTATGTCAGTTTCTGTCAGAAAACTTTGAATTAGTCATAATTTAAATTTCTTCCAGCGCTCATTCCTCTTGGCTTTCAGTAGAGATTTGATGTTAGTGTATCATCTAAAGGAGTGAGTTAATGTTAATGTAACATCTCTTTTTTTTGTGTGCTATGTGCTGATTCCTCTGTAATGTAGAACCACTCAGTGAGGGCAGCTTTGATCCCGGCTCATGTCACTCACCCGGATGCCCACATTAATGTTATGGGCATCAATCTGCGCCCGCAGATCCTTGCTGACTCGTTTCTGGCCCAGGAACTTTTTGAGGAACTTGGTGCTGTACTTGACGTTGTCCCCACACACTCCCCACTGCCACGCTTCACGCTGCTCCAGACCCGGAGAGTCGTCACACGTGCATCGCTCCATGCGCCCGGAGCTGCACGCTTTGGCCAGCGCATGCGAGAGCGCTGCTGAAGACACTGCCAGCAGGAAGGCTGTCTCCTTAAAGGCTAGGGGGAAAAACAGGTCATGCATTACTCCCCTTTATATTTTTAGCATTTTTATATCTTCTCATACTATCATTATTCATAGTTATATCTTGTTTTACTTGCTATCATGTTATTTTACTTTACTTACTTCAAGTTAAAAGATTTTTTTTTACAATGTACTTTCCCCATTTTGTTTTTTTCTATTTCTTCTACATCTTGCTACACATTGTTATTATGTTTGTCTTACAGTGAGATACTGCCACAGACAAACTCCTTATTAGTGATATGTTAACACTGCTCTTATTAATATTATATATATATATATATATATATATATATATATATATTATAATATAATATATTAGTAAATATATTTAACAACATTTTGCTCTGTTGTTATAACCAAAATTAACTTATTCGTTCATTATTCCATCTCATTTAAAGACTTTTCCCCACCTTGAAATGGTCGTTTGATTTTTGGCTACTCAGCAGGTGGGGAAAAATAATGTTAACCAGTAAAATCTCATTTCACCTCCCCTCCTACCACCTCCTCTTACCATTGAGTGATATGCTCGGCTAATTCAGAGACCCTCCCTGATAACCACACAGCTTTACATCCTTTTAGCCCAGTGGTTCCGTGTGCTTCATATTTTAGTGTTTCCCTGCTCCCAACACACCTGATCCAACTAATCAGCTCATAACAAGCCCGTCATGAGTTGACGTGGGTGTGCTGGGAGGAAGGAAAACACTAAAATGTGCATGGCAGAGGGTACTCCAGGAGCAGGGTTGAGAAACGCTGCTTTAGACCAATAAGAACAAGTTCTGCTGCCTTTTTTCCTTCTCACACTAATTAGGTTGTGGGATACGAATGGGTTAATGAGAGACACTTTACAGGTGACTAACATTCAGTTCACTGATGTTTTGAAAACAGTCAAAATGAACAAAAAAACATTTTTGATTGCGGTCTCTATTCATACAAGTGGTATCATTTTACAAAATGTCACATGATCCTGTGTTATCAGAAAACAAGCGAATCAAGCGAAACAAGTTTTGATAAAAAAAGAAAATTTTCACACAACCTAAAAAAATTTAGGTCGTCAAAAAATAAACTTGATCAAATAGTAACAGGGATTCTAAACTAGTTTATTGGAAACATAAACTAGGAAGCCTTACATAATTATCTGACCATGAAATGTATGAGGCTAGTTAACGTAAACCCAGTTCCTTACACAGTTCACAGAAAGATGTGTAAATGTGCACTAGTGGAGCACAAACTGATCAGTATCAGGACTCAAAACATTTTTTTCTCACATAAAATCATGTTTTTGTCTGTTCATATCATTTACAATAATGTAGGCTGACTGAGTCAAATCATAAATGTTTTCAGGTTGTGATTGTAGATATACAAAAAAGTAACTCGAGTAGTTTTCTAATGAAACTACTCATTTACTCTTAAGTTACTTGAGTTATTTTCTTTACTAGCCCATCCTTTACTTCTCAAGTACAGTAACAATACACTACAGTAACAGTACTTTTTCAGCACTGTTTCCACCCCTGCAGAAAACAGGTGGATCTAAGCTGTCTTGCTAAGAGAATAACAGTAGCCCTGTCCACTGTAGGCTGTATATTCTAACTGAATGCCAGGACGTCGGTTAGCTTTCAGTAACGTTAGCTTACACCTATGACCATTAGCCACAGCGGGCTAATCCCCACACGACCTTTTAGCACTGTTGTTTTCTTACCCCGGAACCGTCGTTAGGGTGTATTCAGATCCAATTAATTGTTATTTTGACTAGAAACTCTTTTTCCTTCTTTTTTCGGAGATGAAAGTCCCCACTCGGTCCGCCCTCTTCCTCTCTCAGCCGGCGCTCTTCCTCCCTTTAGCTAAAAATAGGCTAAGAGGCTTCTGAAGTCGCCCCGCGAGGAACCGTTTTTTTCCCGCCCATATTCACATTCAAAGCCCGCCTCCTACACAGCGATTGGCTGCTGAAGAGGCGTCCTGCGTTCTGATTGGCTTGTGGTGTCTTACCTCCTGTGCTGATCAGAGTGAATCTTGTATGGAGATTCATGCAGATTAAATAAAAAAATATTTTAAATATATATTTTAAATATATTAACTCGATGAAAGAGTTTTAATAAAAATAAATGAATTAGTAAAAAAGCAAAAATGTCAAAATTAAAACACGCACAAAAAAAAAAAACGAACGACATAAACAAATAAAAACGTACGCTATAAATGCTGCCATTTTAGGCTGCCAAGACTTCTCTAAGTTGTTAAGTCTAATGTTGATAAAAGGAAGAGTTTAATTTTTGGATTTACATACTTTGCGTATGTAATGTATGTAATTGTATGTGCATTTGTAAAGTACATATTTGGTATTTAAGTTCTGTATTTTCGTTTATTCTTTATTATATTATTTTTGTGTAACCTGTAATCCTTTAAACCTCTGTGCGGCTCCTGCCCCCTCACCTCTCTTCAGCAGGCTGCCCCTCCCGTCCAGACTGCAGTTCCAGCGCTCGTTGCGGAACTGGTAGCGGCACTCCAGCAGGCTGAGGCGGACGGACTCGCGCAGCGTCTCGGGCAGCCCGGGCTCCCTCCGGCACACGCGCTTCTGACGGCGTGTGAGGCTCAACTGCTCGCACTGCTTCACATGCGCTCTGCCGCTGGGGGGATCCAGGGGGTGCGGACTGGGCAAGAACAGTAAGGGCTCCCGACCGGTGAGCCTGGAGAAATATCGTCATCAATAATAATAATAATAATAATAATAATAATAATAATAATAATAATAATAGTTGTTGTTAATTTAAAGCTGAATTGTAAATCTCCTTTATTCCACGTTCTCTGAGCTTGCATGAGCACAAATTATCAACCCATTTGCTAAAAACATGACTTTTCATTTAATTATCATAATAAATCCAGTGTTTTGGTCACGCGGCGCTGCGGATTATTAACAAAACATTGAGAAATTCAAATTTAATTGTGAATAAAAGTATAAAAATGACTTGCAATTAAATAAATTACAATGGGCACTGCTAGATAACCATCCAGGGTATATTTAGGAAAACGTTCATCACTTTAGACCAGTTACAACATATGTGTCTTTTTTCATTCCCATATTAAATTTAATAGTGGCAATGTATTGTGGCTAAAAATTGAATGCATATGTTTACTGTGCACTTTGCACAAGATGAAGTGCACAGAGGTCACGTTCGGTTTGTGTTCATGTTTTCTCTTTTTTCAAGTTAACTTGCATTCATTAGAACCAAAATCCAACATATAAGGTCCAAAAACGCAGTACTGAGTTGCCTATGCACTGCAGAAACGTCAGAGACCACCCTTCATGTATTCAGTTCCCAGTAAGTTTACAAGCTATTACAAGAGTCGATACAACATAATCCGGGAAAGTCAAAGGAAAAATATGTGAAAAAAACAGGAGTTTCTAAAACTGAACTTGACTGATTGAAAACTGACTAAAAGATACAGAGAAACTGGGACTCCAGACCACTGTGCAAGACCTGGTAGACCACCAAAACTGTCCCCATCAGGTAAACAGCACTAAAAGCTTTCATCTTTGAGAGAGAGGAGAAAATCAAGCTCCACTCTTGCTTCAGATTTGAAAACATCCACAGCCATCCTTCCACTGAGAAAACGACTCAACGCTATGGGTCTGAAAGGATGTGTAGCTGACAAGAAGCTCTAACTGAGAAAAGGAGGAAACTTTGCAAATCAAACAGAGAAGCTGGTGGTGGAACAATGGACTGACCCCCTCAGAGTCCAGACCTCAACATCTCTTGGGTCATGAGAAGCAGAAACTGTAACCAACTTCTAAGACTGAACTTTTGAGGTGTGGAAAAATATCCCTGCAGATTAAATTGAAAAGCTGACGTCTCCTGAAAAGAATGGAAGCTATAATAAAGGCAAACACTAAATACACTAAAACTATGTTCTGTTGAAGGCATGTTTTCTGTTTTTTCCTGAAGCTGAAAAACGAATAACTTGTACTTTGTGGACGTTTTAACTGGAAACAAAGCAAATGATGGGCGGTGTCTGACTTTTGCACAGTACTGCTGCAGTGGAACGTCTCAGCATCTATCAGCATAGGAAGTGAAGTGTGTTGGACTCTAAAATAAAATAACATGCTGAAGCTCCAGAGTGAGAGATGTGAGCAACAGCAAAGCAGAACTGGTGCTAAACCAAGACAACAGAATAATATTAAAACCAAAAAAATGGCTTAGAAAGTAAATGTTAATCGTAACTGATGGAAAAGTAGCTTAGCTTTCTTACAAATATGCCTGAGTAGAAGTAAAATTAATATAATTTCAAAATGCTGAGAGAAGCACAAACTATTTACAGCCCAACACTGAGTACAGCTCAATGGTGGAGCTGCAATGAACTCACAGCTTTAAGGCAGCCAGGTTAGTCACGTTTTAAAAGTTAAAACAGCACTTCGTTTTTGTGCACTTGTGCACTTGGTGAATGATTTGCATGCATGTCGTTTTGCTCACGTGTTTTGAATGCAGCTTTAATTTGACTAGCAGCATTGGAGTAGAGCCTCAGTATGAAACAAAGACACCAAACTGTGGAGTTCCTCCACAACAATGGGCCAATAATGGAAATAAAGTGACCAATCAGAATTCAGAAAGCAATTAGCTTCCGCTGCCAACATTCAGTTTAACAGCTGAACAATGAGCTGCGCATCCGTGAACCTTAAAAATCACGCAAACTTATAGCCTTAAAAAATTAAGTACAGTTAAAGGTTCAAGCTTAGATAACAGCCCAGTCACTTTAAATGGTTTCCACTGAGTTTGCAGTGCTCTGCTTTTTCAAGCTCTGCTTAATCTTAAATTAGTTCAGTTAACTTGAATCCAGTACTCATCCCTGTTTAATGTACTGGTATCAATTGAAACAACTCCTTTATATTAAATGAACTGGTTCATACAGTAATGAACTAACAGCTCAGACAAGACAAGAGTCACAGATTTCTAATGACTCAAATGGCTTCATGTATCCTGTCTATTGTCTTCAAAAACTGGGCTGATATTTATCACCTGATGTCATTCATGGCTGGTAAATCTGAACACTAAACACCATCATGATGATGTAAAATACATCCAGACTTTGCATTTTAGCATGAGGAATATGTTATGACTTAAAAATAACATTATACATAGAGAACAAATGAAAAATTAGAAAAATCTGAGTTAATAAAACATAAACAAAACCGCTAAGAATGCTGGCAAACATTTTGGGGTAACAAACTTTTCAGGTAGTAGGATTTATCTTATTTTACCGTTGATCTTAACTGGATTTACCTAAGTAACTAAGGTATTATACAGGGAATAATAAGTGTTACTAGATTAGGATTAGTAAATTTAACAGATGAGAAAGCAAACAAACAAAAAAATAGTACAATTGTTATGTTCTACAGTGTAAACATGAGGTGTGCATTGATACTATGGCTCAAAAACACACATGATGATGTAAGTTTCAAATGTCTTGGTAGTTTTCTATAATAAATAGGTTTATCTCTACAGTAGAGCCCCTACAGTCAAGCTCCTGTCCCCTTAGCCATGGCCCCACCAGACAGAGCTGCTTGGGTTCCTTCCACTGGAAGGAAAAGGGCTTCATATGTTCTTCCAGAATAAGAGAGAAGCAAGACACTGCAGTTTACACAGCAGCGATGGCTAATTTCCTTAACAGACAGCAAATGTTCCATTCTAATAATGACCATAATGAAGATATGACTGACCAAAACTCGTCCACACGAATTTATAAAACGTTTCTCCTCTGCCCTTTTGGACTCGCATTCCTGAGTGGTGGTGTTTCTAAAAATATTGAGTAAAATATCAATATCTTAGCATTACTGACGCAGGAAAATACTAAAGCACACATTAATCTAGGCAGTAATGTTCTGTGAAGGGCAGCCAGAGTAAGAGCTTAATGATAAGGTAGCGCTGCCAAAAACCAGCCCAGGGAACATCTGGGAAGAGCCTGCTACACTTCCCTCTCTTCAAGGCAGAAAAAAACAGCATTTTTGGCTAAATGCAAACTCCGGGCAGCTAAATTCATCCCAAGCTCTGAGCAATGACACGCGCTGTCACCACAGGACACATTTCTGTGGAGATAAGCCGCCTAAAACACAATAACAACCAAATAACAGACGTTTTAAACACATTAGTAGTGTGAAGATCGCAGTCTGAGTTTGAAACCCTGTTTGGATTCGGGACAAGTCGTTAAGCGTGGAGAGAACTGCAGAGAGGCTCATGCGTAATTACGCGCAGAGCGTCCCGGGTCCCCGCGCGTAACGATGTCCAGAATCAAAACCCCAAAAGCGAATTAAAGCGACCAGGGCGCAAAACCCCCATTCCAACCCCGCTACTGACCCGAAGTAGGCTGCTGCGTGCGAGAGCAGCGCGCAGAGGGCGACGGTAAGCGGCAGCAGGCAGCAGGCGGTCCTCGGCAGCCCGGTGCGCATGGCGACGGCTCGGCGCTGCTCTTCATCGCGCTGCGTGCGTGTGTGTATGTGTGTAGGTGTGTGTAGGTGTGTGTACGCGGGAGAAAGAGAGCGCGTACTATTAAAAAGGGGCGGGGCATGGACGGAGAGGGGCGGGGCTTTTGTGAGAGGGGAGTAAGAGGTTTACTGATTCACGGAGCGACCGAGAACGTTCTTGTGTGATTCCTCCTTTGGGTACTTTCCTTCATAGTACACTCCACAGGGTATTTCGACATTTTAAGTGAGATTTTAAACTGGGCACGGTGCAAAATACAGGGTCTCCTGGGGGGTCCAGGATCTCCCTCTGAATGTCTCAAAATCAAAGTTCTGGTGGTCCCTGAAAATAAACTTATTATGAAGTTATGCTGAAAAATAAACTCTCAAATACAAACTCAGGCAAAGGTCATTATTTAATCTGCTAGAGATGCAGCAGTGGTCTGCCTCAGGGTGGTGCTGTAGCAAATTGAGTCACCCAGTAGCCTAGCAACTGTAACTATGATACCTCTAACTTTACAATATGCCATAGCATATTATAATAATATTGAAGCTAGCATCAGTGCTGCTATGGCTAATGAGTTAGCAGTCAGCCAACATGGAGTAACCAGCCAACATGGGACCCACAAATACCAGGGAGTATTTCACACACAGAAACTTGCAGTAAAAATATTCAAAGGAACTTCCAACTGCATAGAGAGTAGTGAAAAATACTTTATCATTACGCAGGAAGTTGACAGGAAGGCGTGCCCATCCCAGTCACTGTGTGGCCTCACGATTGTTTGTTGCTTGTGTTTATTAATGATGCTGCAAGGCATTTAAATTATTACGCTTTTGCATTTTTTAAACAGCATGTTTAAGTTCTGCTGAGTGCCCACAAAACAGCACCATACGTCATCCACAGCTAACCAGTCAATATTGAGGATGCCCCACTTTAGTCACTAATCCAACATGGAGGAACAGCTAGCTATGGCCATTTTGGAACAACCAGAACTGTACAACACTCAACACAACAATGAACAAAATCTGAATGGGGAAAAAGAGTTTTATATTCATTATTAAAAGAAAAATCTACATGATTTTCCACTCATACCGAAAACATTTGATCAGCCAAAATATATTTAGTGTTCAAATTTTGCTTCTTTAGTTTCAAACAGGAGCTGCAGGGTTAATGGTGCTACCAAATACTTGACGTAAATAGTCAACAAAACTGTCAGTTTATGGTGAGCCTGGCCACTTCCTATTGTACCAAAAAGGGATGCAAAACACAAGAGGGTGCCCATGATTGGGAGTGAATGAATCTAAATGACTAAAAATGAGAAGAAAAGAAAAAAAAAAATCAATGAAATCTTATCAACTCATTGGTTAAGCGGTTTGCACTCACTGATATCATGATTGTACATAAAGTCGGTCGCTGTTGTACATGAGGCACTTCTAGAAAGTCTCATAACTGTTCAAAAGTGCACTTTTTATTTTATACTATTCAGTGTTGTGAAAAAGAAAAATCATTATGTGTTTACAAACTACGATTTTGCACAAAAGTTTCATAGGAACCTTTCCTTTTGGACTCTCTCGGGAGCGTCCTCTAGCAACTGACAATCCTGGAAGGCATTATGGAGGGTCAGTTCCTCTCCCTAGACATATCTGCAATTACACAGAATCATGTGTAAAATCCAGCTAAGTTTACATTGTTCTCTGTCAAGTGTGAAAGTATGAGCGAAAAACACATTTTGTGGAGACTGGCATGAATGTTAATAACATTAATCTCCTAACTAGCTTTTACCAAATACCTCATGTAAAAAAGATAAAAGACAGAAAAAAGTGGAGAAATCTTTTTATTTATATGCTCCTTAATTCCCCCTTAAATTAAGCCATCAAGCTTGGTACATGCAGTTATGAAACAATTGAATTTGGTGTTTAATTAAGGTTCTACCTTGTTTTTATCTTATTTATTTATTGTATGCTTATTTTAATTAATACTTTTAATCTTTTTTGTATTGCTTTACTTTATTTTCTTTTTATTGCTATTATTGAATTATTTTCTTTGTAAAAAAAAACTCTAAACTGCTCTATAAATAAAGTTTGTGATTTAAAGAGTAAAAGGTTAAGCAGTATATGGCATTTAAATGTAAAATACTTTAAAAAGTCAGTATTTTGCTCACACAAAACCAGAGGCGTCATGGGAGTCATGGACGACCACAGCACGGAAGAGTTTTAGTGCTTCACTGCTGTAATTTGGAGCAAGAAGGGCAACAATTGAATTAGGTGCATTAAAATTAGAGTAAACACAAATGTGTACAATGCTGTGGACCTCCAGGACTGGACATCGCCTCACTCAGTCTAAGCTTTTCAAAGCAGTAAAGCGGATGTCTGTTTACTTCTTCTTAATTTGAACGCCATGTTTACGAACTGCGGCTCCATTCTCATTTCCTGCGCATCATTAACATTTGGGAGTCTTTTCTGCTCCTGTCATCACCTCATACATGATTGTGGGCCTGATCACATTCGGGATCTTTTCTTATCTCAGCTCTCTGTCCCTCTGAAGCTGACCAGCTGGGCTCCACATTTCCAGGATGATGTCAGACTCTTTGTCTGAGAATGGACACTGGGTCTGGAGGTGTATCGGGTGCATTTCCTGCTTGCGCCAACAGCAAGAAAAACACACTTAAAAATAAAGGTGCCAAGGAGGGGTCTTTGGATTAATGCCAGAGAAGGACCATGTTTGGCTTTTCATTGGATGGCTCTTTAAAGAATGTAATTGTAATTGAGATGTATGAGTGTGAAGAACCTTTATAAAGTTTAAAGAACCTCACATAAATAAAATGATAAAATGGGTGGCATGGTGTAAAACACGCTGCTGCTGGACTCTGGAGCAGTAGAAATGTATTGTCTGGAGTGAAGAATCACATTTCACCACCTGGCGGTGTGTTCCATATGGGTTTGGCGGATTCCAGGAGAACACTTACTACCAGAATGCATAGTGCCAACAGTAAAGTTTAGTGGAGGAAGGATAATAAGCTGTGGCTGTTTTTCAGGGTTTGGGCCCTTTAGTTCCACTGAATGGTGATTGTTAATGTTACAGCGTACAAAGACATTTTAGACATTTATATGCTTCCATCTTTGTCACAACAGTTTGGGGAGGGCCTTTTCCTGTTCCAGCATGACTGAGCCCCTGTGCACAAAGGGGGCTCCATAAAGACATGGTTTGACAAGTTTGGTATGGAGGAACTCCAGTGGCCCTGCTCAGAGCCCTGACCTCAACCCCACTGACACCTTTGAGATGAATTGGAACGTCAATTGCAAGCCGGACCTTCTCGTCCAACATCAGTGTCTGACCTCACAGATGCTCTTTTTATCGAATGGGCACAAATTAACACAGACGCCTCCGTAATCTTGCGGAAAGACCTTCCTAGAAGAGTAGAGGTTGTTATAGCCGCAAAGGGGGCAACTCTGTATGAATGTCCATGTTTTTGGAATAGGATCTCCAGCAAGCTCATATAGGTGTGATGTGGTCAAATACTCCTGGTCATATAATGTATACATGTATACAATTATAAGCAAATGTTTGAACACCCCTGATCAAATGACATAAAACACATTCCCTACAGGAACATTTATCTGCAATTTCTATTTATTTTGCTGAGAAGCATGAAATATACTACATAATATGTGCCATAGCTTTTGCACAAGCCATATTTTATGTTTTTCCCCCAATGTATTAAATTCAGCAAATAAACAGCAGTTGTGCATTAAAAGTGCTCAAGTGTGTTTTCCTTAGAGGATGTGTTAACTTATATTCACTTCAACAAATCAAACAAATTACAAAACATGTAATTTGACCAGGGCTGGCTTAAACGATTGTGTACAAATGCATATATGAGGGCCATGTTTCACCAAGACTAGTAGTGATGAGTGATGGACTTTTGGACCCCACCTTATATAATTTTTATAAAAGTACCAGTGAACCGATCCTCACCTTCAGGATGGTTGCCAAGGGTAAAAAAGCAATGACTGGCAACTCAAAATACAAAAATATATTCACTGCAAATCTCTTCATTTCTGTTCATTTAATTTGTGCAGATGCACTCAGAACCTGTGTCTATGGCTCTTCACCTGCTGCACCACTGGAGAAATCTGGTCCAGGCAAGAGAGCAACCCAGAGTCACGAGTAAGCACTAACACCCACAGTGACAGATTCAATCAGGAGCGCTCACCACTGACACACCTGCATCACAAGTGGTCAAGGTGAATGGAACAACAACACAGCACCATCTAGAGGAATTCTGCGGAACACATTGACTGCAACTAGCAGCCTTGTTCTAGTCCTTAATATCAACATTCTTTGTCTTGCTGAAATACATGTTATATAATTATGCATAGAATAAAATGGTAAACAAACTGGAAAACTTTAACCATTCTAACGACAATGCACAAATGCTTTTAATGTTCTTCTACTGAAGACTATCTAGATAAGGGCGGATCACTTTTTTACGCGTCCAGACTAGACTAGGAAACTTTCTGTTTGAGCTCTGTGTGTCATATTGGTTGGCTGTCCAAACTGTCCACTGGAATAATATATATTCAATAAGTAAACTAATGCTAATACAGAAAATGGTAAAAAAAAAGCATTAAAATCATTATGTTCAATTTCAATCTCTATTTTATAGTACTGTTTAAAAGTGGGGCTTTTTACAGTTTCTAAAAGCAATTTTACTAAATTGATTGATTGGTTGATTAATTGAATGATTTTCCTGTTTTGTTCTATGGCCCATTAAAGTAAATGGGAGACAATCAGCAAGGAGCCCTCCACTCACCCTCCTTCCAGCCCTGCTCAGCCTGCAGCATCTGGACCACGTCTGGTAAATAAGCCTGAGGAAGACAATGAGGATGACGAAAGTCATGTTGATATCCTGAAAGAGGAGATAAAAGTGGCAGAGACTCGTAACAATGTGGGTATTTTTGTGTATTTCTCATCTGTCGCTCTCTCGGTAATTTAAGATATCATCTCCACTGTAAACTGTCCATGTATTCATTTGAGGGTAGTTAAAGTTATTAAACCATCTTGGTTAAAATCATTTGAAGCAATACTCTCACTTTATATCTTAGACTTTTAATTTTTTTGAGTGTAATATGAAGTAAGACTTCATTTGGATGTCTATGATTTTTGGACCATATCAAGGCAGATCTGAAGAAAGATGAAGATGAAGATGACAGAAAGCAGGAAGAGGAAAGGGCCTGCAGACAGAAGCTGGAGGAGAAATACTGGAATATTCTGAAAAAGGCTAAAGCTGAGGCTGCAAAGTCTTTTGCGAAGGAGAGACTGGAAAGTTTGAAGGAAGAGAAAAAGAAGATGAAGAAAGATTTAAAGCAAAAATTAAAGGAGGTAAAGGAGGAGCAGAAGCAGGAGAACCTGAAGGACTTGCAGAGAACTAAAGAAGAGAAGAGAGGCAAAAAACCTGAGAATAATGGTGGGTGATCTGGCAACAGTATAATGTCACGATTCTTTAAGCTTTTTTCATGATGCACTAGACGTACCAGGATTTTTTGTTTTCCTGACAAATAATAATTTAGGACAGACACAGTAAAGACTTAGTGCCACGTTTAAAACAATGATTTTTATTCAAATTTCACATCCTGTGCTGCACTAAATCCCATTTATCAGCACAAATTATGCTCTTTTTTGTAAAGAACCACGTAGTTGTTCAGTTTTTTTAAGTGTTGATGATATTGTGCTGTAGTATATTGCACTATCGATAAAATATCATCATATTACTCATCCTTAAGTAAGAAGGAGCTAAAGAAAGACCTAACAATCTGGAAAAAGAGAGAGAGAGATAGAGGGAAAAAGAAATGAGCATAGGCTGCTCAAGGAAGCAAAGATGGATGAAAGAAGAAACTAGTGATGACGAAAAAAAAGACTAAAATCTAAGGACACTTAAAGAGGAGGAGGAACTCCAGAAGGCAGCCTGGAGAGGAAAGGAAAGAAAGTTGAACCCTAAACCTTCTGGAACTCTTCTATAGAAGTAGACAAAACCACCTTTCATTCATTTCTCCGTGAATCAAACTCTTCTTAGAAGACACTGCTTAGGATTCCAGCATGAAGACTGCTCTGTACGTCTTACAGTGTTCTCAAAAATGATACGATCAGCTGCCTCATCTCCAGAACATCAGCTCTACATGTGGATAATGAAACAACACAGATTCCTTTGACTTCAGTCTCTTTTTCTCTGATTTCCTGGACCACCATCTTCTCTACAGTGTTCAGTCTGTCCTTTTTCTGACCTCAATTAAAACTGCTGAACTGGAGGAAAAAAGAGTCTGTGCTCATTCTTTAAGAAACAAACCTGTACCATTAAGACATTCTCTTCATCTATACGCAGGTTAGTTCCTTCAACCAAAAGCACCAAATCATTACACTACACTGAATCTTTTTACACCAAAGGCATTTGGTACAAGATAATTACCACTTTAGTGTATTTTTATGTGGTTTTCAGCAAAAGCCAAACAATCTGAGGCACAGAGCTCAAACTGAGTGTTCTAAATATCAATGTAAAAAAGTGAAAAGTGGTCCACCTTTATACAAAGAGTTCTCAATGTGAGAATATCTAAAGCCTTTATGAGCAACTTACAATCAAAGTGCTGCCATACAGGCTTCAGTGTCAAATTCTAGTTGTGTTTACCATTTTATTACATGCATAATCACATAACATGGTGTTCAGTAAGATAAAGACTGCTGCTGGTAGCAGAAATTGTTTTCCACAAAAATCCTCCAGATGGCGCTGTGTTGTTGTGTCATTCACCTTGACCACTTGTAATGCAGGTGTGTCAGTGGTGAGCGCTCCTGATTGAATTTGTCACTGTGAGAATTAGTGCTTGCTCATGGCTCCAAATTGTAATGTTCCTTTCTTCTCTCTCAGCTTTCCTGTCGGATTTCTCCAGTGGTGCAGCAGATGAGAAGCCATAGATGCAGGTTCTGAGTGCATCTGCACCCGTTAAATAAAGTTTAACATAAATAACAGATTTGCTGTGCCTTTATTTGTGCATGTTGTGTTATTTAACTAAAGGGTGTTGTTTTTCAATCTGTTCAGAACACAAACAATGTCGTACTTTTAAAACTTAGTCCAGCTTAAACTCATTAAGCCCGTCTCAGAGTGGAATATCTATATATATAGTTTTTTATTGGTGTTGGTATTAAACTCTGTGCCCTTCCACAACTTGAGTTTGATACTCTATCTTTGAGTAATTAAATATGGAATACAGTGTTGGATACTCAGAGCTTTCTAATTTTACAATGGCATGCCACTGTGTTCTGTAATGTTTAACCCTTTCCTCTCTATGCTTAATCAACTGATTATCACCAGAAAGATTTTTTTTTACAATTTACAACAAACATTTAGAGTTCTCTTTGTCAAAACTCTTACACAGCGTTCTTGACTTTCTTGAGTCCAGCATGCATTCAGTGACCACAATTTCCAAAACTTTGTATTTCTGTAGCTGAATATGCAAATGCTCGTGTTAAGGATAGTTTAAAACAGCAATTAACCACTGAGGAGCAAAAATCATCCTTCAAACTTAAAAGAAATAATGATTTGACATTCTTCGCCTGTCATCCTGTCGACATTCATCGTGTGTCATCCTGTCATCGACTGATGTGAATTTTGTTTATCGTGATAACATTTTTGGCCATATCGCCCAGCTCCAGTGTTATGTAGAAATCCCAAAATTGGCCAATAGAAACATAAGTAGACCTAAGACATAATACCTTAATTAGCTGAAATAGTAATTAGCAGAAAATATTGCTAAATTATCTTTGAATTTAATCTTAAATGTCAGACCTGAAGAAACCAACAGAATATTGATGTTCAGAGTGTTTCAGAGTTCTCAAGACCTTGGACTGGTTTGCTAGGCTATACAAGGAGCTAAAGAAACTAATTGAATTTTGGGGTTGTAAAAAGAAGATATTGAAACATTTCTCTTGTCCCTAGCCTCTGACATGAACAAGAACATGTCTTCCATGGTTTTCAATGTGGGCTTAGTTCATCATCCTCATCCAGAAGTGCCATACAATGTGCATGAGTTGTGCAAGGGCATTTAGTGCGTCTTCCACCTCTATGCAAAGAATTTATGGAGTCAAGTATTTGCTCTTCAGCAGAAGTTGATTTTTCTCCAGCCATTCAACACAGGCTCTGATGCTCCTGATCACATCGTTGTTCTTTGTGAGAAATATTTGAAAATAAAAAGCTTTTTTACAATTTGAGGCGAACATCATAAACTTCAAATAGTAAATATCTAAAGAACTGTACAGCATCACAAATGTTTCCTGTGCATACGTCAAGACCTGGCAGGTGGCAGGACCCCCTCTAGTGCTCCTACATCACGCTCCATTTCTCCTGTTCCATTCCTTGACTGCAGAATAGCACAGTGTGATATACTGTATTTAAATAGTCCACAGAACCTTAACATAGTTATATAAGTAAAGAAGTGTATCTCTTGTCGTATATATCATGCAGACCCAAACTAAGTGCTGATATACTTCTAAACCACACACACATCATCTAAGCCACTTATCCTTCTGGGTGCTAAAGCCTATCCCAGCGGTCATTGGGCAGAAGGCAGGAGCACCCTGGACAAGTCACCAGTCCATCACAGGGCAATCACACAAACACATACTTTCACTTCTAGGGTGTATTCAACATCTCCAATAGCCACACACACATGGAGAGAACATGCAACATTAACCACCAGATACTGAAGCAAAGGTTCACAGACTTTTGCCACTCACAGATTTGTAATATTGAATCATTTTCCTCAATAAATAAATGACCAAGTTTAATGTTTTGGTCTCATATGTTTAATTCGGTTCTCATTATCTACTATTAGGACTTAGTGTGAAAATCGGATGAAGTTTTCGGTCAAATTTATGCAGAAATATAGAAAATTCTAAAGGGTTCACAAACTTTCAAGCAATACTGTATAACATTTACTACATTTAGTGATCAACGCAATTAAGTTACTCCAAAATAAAACACATTTTTCTGTTGGAATTGAAAGACATACATTTTTGAAAGACATACATTTTCTGCTCAAAATGTTTTACAACGTGCACCAATTCATGTCAGCCAAGGAAGAAACTGCATGAGTTCAGCTAGTATAGGGTGAAACACAAAGATACATGAAACAACATTCAGACGTGGGGAAACAAAAGTCTAACACCTCCCTTTCCAAGCATTTATGTAATTTCTGCATTTGCCAGGGGTGTTCTCACATATTGGACACAGTAAATAAATAAAATAAAATAAAATGTACTGTTTATTGTTGATGACACATGTAATGTAGGGGCTGAGGCAGGTTGCAAGCACAAAGCGACCTTATTAGGGGCATTCAGATACTCAAAGTCATAACAGGCAGGGGTCAACATACAGGCATGGCAGGAAAAGATGCAAATCCATACTCAAAATCAGAGAGAAAACATAAGAAACAGGCTCAGAATTAGGTCAAATACACGGAGACTTCGCAAACAAGTGACAAAAACACACAGAGGTATATGTAGCAGTCTTAATGTCCTTAAAATGAACTGCAGGTGTGTGGGAGAGAGAAAGAGTGGGCGGACTCTCTGTCTCCCCAGAGAGAGGGAAGACATGTCAACATTTACTGCTATTAGGGAAAAAATGAAATAAGATTTAAATACTGTATGCATGTTGCCTACCTATCACAGCTTGGCTGTGGATGTTCATTGACACCTGGCCCATGTCCAGAAAGTAGTTCTTTTTTCTTAGTTGGCAAAGAAGTGCTCTGCCACCTGGCTATTTACTTTGTCACCCAGCTGTGGGACCAGGGAAATTGTCTGCCGGAGGTCCCTGTTATCTTTTGTATTTGCTTCATGAAAGTTGTCATACAGGCAATAATGCTCTGCTGAGGTGGCCACTGGGTGACCCCACCAATGTGCCTCCATGACAGAAGGATATCTGCAAAGTCATATGGACTCTCAGCATGACTGTTGTTCTTCATACTGTACACAATCCTACAGGGGCACATGACCCCATCCGCCTGAGAGAAAAGATGTGTAAATGAGACCACAACAATGTCAGAATTAGAAAAACAGAAAGACAGCCATTGCCATCACAATAAACAGTCATTGTATTTGAGTACAAATAATATTTTATATTTCAATAATTGAATAAATGATTGAATGAACCAGCTAAATAGCAAGCACTTCCTGAGTTTAAGTGGGTGTGTTAGTGCTGGAACCACACAACATGTGCAAGGCAGGGCTACTCCAAGACCAATCATCTCCATGGTCAGAGCATCCCAAAACCTCTAAATATCCACTTCCCTGGTGTAATTCTCTGGAGGTCCTTCCAGGTCACTTACTTCAGCAGTGAAGAAGAAAACCTTATAATAATGGCACATTCTCAAATAATTTCAAACATGTACAAAATGCAGAAAACAGTTGTATCAGTATATTCTGCAGAAACATTCTTACTTAACAAATGAAAAGCACCCTTTTTATGCAAATCCATTATGACCACAGTAGGGGGATCACCACAGAATAGGTGCATCCATGGTCCGTGAGGGCCTCAAGATGCAGACATGCATGGAGCACCGCGTCTTATGAGGGCAGCTTTACTCCTGTGGTAAACTGGAGGTCATCTAATGCTCTGCTGACTGCTTTATGGACCTGTGTGGAAAAATAACAGAATGCCAATGTTGTTTGTGTGAATATATACACTTCACAAAAATGCAATTTTAAAGGAATTATAAATCAACCTAATGATATCCAAAGACTACTTAAAGTAGGTTTCTCTTTGTTACACACGGGTAGGTCAAGTAGTGTCACTGAAACTGTGCAAACCATCCTTCCACTCTTGATATCGGCAACAGAAGTCACAGACTGGGCAATGTTTGCAGTAAGTGGTAACATCTAGTGGTTGGACGATTCAACAGGAGACACATTAATGTTAACTGATCGATAGGTTTAGGAATTAAACACACTTCAGAGCATGAGCATGGAAAAATGAATGGATACAACCTACTTTGAACAATGCCAAAGCTTGTGAGGGTCCTCAGTGATAAGGACTGGTTCACTGAGAGGCACATTTTATGGACACTGCTGGCATATCATTTCCTCTGGAATGAGTTATCTTGGGTACTGCAGTTCTTTTGATGGGAGGTGTAAATGATCCAGCAACACAGCAGGTACCCTCTTGTGTTTGAGTATTTTCACCATATTGCTCGGGCCATCACCTTTTGGTCGATATGTTGGACTGGTCACTTCATCCTCATCATGTCCCCAAGACATTCATGCTTGGTTGTGCTAGCAATTCATCACCTCTTCTGTGCTTCAGACTGTCCTAAACAATTCAGTTAAATGTATGAGGTTTTATTCCGACAACAGCGATATGTAGTAAGCAAGATAGTTATATACATAGGCATACAAGATCAGACTCCTCACTCTTTAATATATATGTATGTCTGTATTTACTGTGCATGCATTCAATGCCACTGGCCTGAAACTGCTGGAGTGAAACCTCTGTAAAACTGCAGCTCTGCAGTCAGACCCTTCTCCCTTGTTGCAGAGATCTGCGCAAGCGCTGTTGCCAAAACAACCCAAAAAATAATATTTTGGTGTAGTATTGAGCCAAACACTACAAATTATTTAGGTTGTTTTGGTCAGATTTTGTCAGTGGTTTTAAATATGTGTCTGAAGTGGTAATCTGACAAGTATTTTTGTCTTTCCCCATTCAAAAAGAGAGGAGTCTGGTCTTGAATGGCTGGAAATACCTGCCCAGAGGCATTGCAAAGAGCGTGGCAGATTTGGATTCGCTGTTTTTGTGTAGGTGTGTGACACCTGTGGCTGTGCAACTATTGCAAATATTGCAACTATTGACGATGAAACATACACAGCACTTTGATTTTAAATTGCTTATAAAAACTACAGATTTTCTCAAACGGAGAACTTTTCTGATAAAGGTGGACCACTTATTGCTTTTTTACATTGTTATCTAGACCAGAACACTCTCTTCTTGAGCTTTTCAAGTGTTCTGTTTGACTCAGATATTACCTACAGTTGATCCACTGGAAAAATAAAAAATACGTAACTATTATGCTGCTAATACTGAAAACCATAAAAATGCATTAAAGTGATAATTGTGTGTTCTTTAGTGTGAACAGATTCAGTGTAATGTAATGATGTGGTGCTTTGGGTTGAGGGAACTAACCTGAGTACAGATGAAGAGAATGTCTTAATGGTACAGGTTTGTTTCTTGTCTTGTTGCTGAACACTGTAGACATGGTGGTCCATGAAAATCAGAGAAAAAAGAGACTGAAGTCAAAGGAATCTGTGTTGCTTCATTATCCACATGTAGAGCTGATGTTCTGGAGATGAGGCAGCTGATCGTACCGTTTTTGAGAACACAGTAAGACTTCAAACGTACAGAGCAGTCTCCATCCTATAATCCTAAGCAGTGTCTTCTGGAAAGAAGACTTTGATTCATGAAGAAATGAATGAAAAGTGGTTTTGTCTACTTCAGAAGAAAAGTTCCAGAAGGTTCAGGGTTCAACTTTCTTTCCTCTCCTCTCCAGGCCGCCTTCTGGAGTTCCTCCTCCTCTTCAAGTGCCCTTAGATTTTAGTCTTTTAGTTATTTTCTTCTCCATCACTCTCTGTGTAGAGTTCTAGTTTCTTTTGCATATCATCTTTCATCCTCCTCTGCTTCCTTGAGCTGCCTATACATTTTTCC
Organism: Colossoma macropomum; assembly: GCF_904425465.1. Lineage (NCBI taxonomy): Eukaryota > Metazoa > Chordata > Actinopteri > Characiformes > Serrasalmidae > Colossoma > Colossoma macropomum. The sequence goes on along the minus strand of NW_023494801.1, from coordinate 6,550,401 downwards.
CTCTTTTTCCAAACCTTTAAAGCTTTCTTCAGCTCCTTCTCACTTAAGGATGAGCAATATGATGATATTTTATCGATGCAATATACTACAACACAATATCATCAAGACTTTGATTCTGACTCTGAACAACTATGTGTTTCTTTACAAAAGAGCATAATTTGTGCTGATAAATGGGATTTAGTGCAGCACATGATGTGAAATTTGAATAAAAATCATTGTTTTTGAGAGTATTTTTTAAATGTGGCACTACAGCTGCACTGTGTCAGAAGAACAAAATCCTGGTATGTCTAGTGCATCATGAAAAAAACTTAAAGAATCGTGACATTATACTGTTGCCAGATCGCCGACCATTATTCTCAGGTTTTTTTGCCGTTCTTTTTTTTTGCTTTAAATCTTTCTTTTCTTGTTTCTGAAGTTTCGTCGTCTTCTTTTTCTCTTCCTTCAAACTTTCCAGCCTTTCTTTCGCACAAGACTTCACAGCTTCAGCTTCAGCCTCAGCCTTTTTTTAGAATATTCCAGTATTTCTCCTCCAGCTTCTGTCTGCAAGCCCTTTCCTCTTTCTGCTTTCTGTCATCTTCATCTTCATCTTTCTTCAGATCTGCCTTGCTTTTCTCCTATAAGAATACACAATAAAGTAAGATATGGTCAAAAAATCATAGACGTCCATATGAAGTCTTACTTGCACAATCAAATCTTTTAAAAACTAAATTTCAACCAGGATGCTTTAATATAACTACCCTTAAATGAATACATGGACAGTTTACAGTGGAGATGATATTTTAATTAGTGATCGTGATTTGTGTCACGAGTCTCTGCCACTTTTATCTCCTCTTTCAGGATATCGACATGACTTTTATCATCCTCATTGTCTTTCTCAGCCTCATTTACCAGAAATGGTCCAGATGTTGCAGGCTGAGCAGGGCTGGAAAGAGGGCGAGTGGAGGGCTTCTTGCTGGGGGCAGGTCTTTTGGGTCTGCCATGCTTTTTGATGGTAGGTGAGGGCAACCTGATGTCCTCCTGCATGGAAGACTCAGAGTGGACTGCGGGCATGAAGCGTTCCCTTTGTGCTTTTTGGCACTGTACAAAAAGGTCCATGTTATTAAACATTCTTATTATGCACATTCTTATGACAGTCAGTTCTACAGACACGCTGTAACCCGAAGGTATTTTGAGGCACTACCAAGCCACGGACATTAACAATGTGAGAATATGGTCATATCTCAAAATGTATGGCAAAATAAATAGGTTGAGAATAAATTTTGCCTCTATTAAAGGTACTGGAGTCCCTCAACGTCTTTCCTGGACAGGGGGCTCACCAAGACCCCACATAGGCCTGAACACATTCTTTTTCAGGGTACATAGTTTTATCACTGCCTTCACTGTTTCCTAATCCTGGTCTTAAAGTAAAACATTTACAGTTGCATGCAAAAGTTTCAACACCACTGTTAAATTACATGTTTTGTTGATTTTCTAAGTGAAAATACACCGACCGATTATGACCACCTCCTTGTTTCTACGCTTATTGTCCATTTTATCAGCTCCACTTATTATATAGGTGCACTTTGTAGTTCTACAGTTACAGACTGTAGTCCATCTGTTTCTCTGCATACTTTGTTAGCCCCCTTTTACCCTGTTCTTCAGTGGTCAGGACCCCCATGGACCCTCACAGAGCAGGTACTATTTGGGTGGTGGATCATTCTCAGCATTGCAGTAACACTGACGTGGTGGTGGTGTGTTAGTGTGTGTTGTGCTGGTACGAGTGGATCAGACACACCAGTGCTAGCTTTCTTGTTTGGAATTACAGCTACAGTTAGAAATGGCTTCTAGCGTAGTTAGCTAGCTACAGCTGAACAACGTCTACCAAATTCACGCTACATATAAAAATTCTCTCTTTTGAAAACAGAAATATTACAGAAATCGCTGGCATGTTGTACAAAGACAGAGAGGCTGCTTGATGTGAGCAGCTGCAGCAGCAGTAAGCAGGGCTTCATCACATACACAGCATTTTAGCTCTGTTTAAAGTTAAATCAGTGCTTCCGTTCACTTCCTATTCACGCTTTTTGTCATGGTAGTGCACGAAAACTAACATATGTCTGTTGTAGCTCAGTATTTGAGCACTATAGTTCACTACTACAACATTTTGTCATCACTTCTGCAGTAGTTGTATGGAGCGGAAGTTAGTTTTATCCTGCTAGCGCTTAAACCAGAAGTAATCACGACTGTAGTGAGCCCTTTGTGAAAAGGGCCCATAGCTTAAAAGAGTCATTTAGTATTCAGCCACATTCATACTGGGCAAATAGTGCAAAAGCTAGACTTTAAAAACTCACATAGCACTATATAGGGAGTATGGAGCTGTTTGAGATTCAGCCTGGGTTTGATGTCACTTCAGGCAGATCTGACTAAAACAGGGATGTTTAAAGCATGTAATCCATTCAAACGACATTCTTTAGACTTTATACTGCCATTTCACAGTGAATCATGTAGTAAGTACTTTAATTCAAGCCTGTGATATTAATGATGAAGTTGTTTAGCATATTTGCTATTTTTTAGCCTGTTAGCCAGTTAGCCAATCTAGTTCTAGCCAGGAAAACAAGAAAGAGACGCAGGTTCTGAAGGCATTAGCACCAAGTGAAGTTTAAAAGCAATAAACAGGTTTGCAGTAACTTAATTTGTCCTTTGAGTTATTCAACCCCTGAAATTCCTGTGTTTATTACATTCTAAGCCTTTTTGTTCAGTCACCACATGCAAATCGATGCAAACAGACTAAATTGAGTTATAGGAGTGTTATAGAAGTCTGAAAAGATATTTGTTTATTTATTTATTTATTTATTTATTTATTTAAAAATCGAAACGTACACACATTGGAGTAAATATGAACGTTTTTAATTAATGCAGTCATTCACAGCAGTTAGAACAAACTTAACTGCAGTAAAGAAAATGGGTAAATTAATTAACAAAGAATAGAATAAACTAAATTAATCAAATAAATACACAAACAAATAAACAAGTGAATAGACCGTGAATCTTCTTCTTCTTCTTCTTATTATTATTATTATTATTATAAATCACCATAATACAAATATATCAACACGATCATCACATTAATAAGACATACGCAAATTATATTGCAAAGTGTGTACTTAGTTTGTCATTGCCCTCTAGTGGCAATATTTGGTCATAGCATTTTCTGCATAAAATACATTTTCCAGTGAAAAGTTGAAGCTATGGGGCAGCTTTCACTTCATTTTCCTCACCATTTCGTATTTTGTTTTTTCTACAAAATAATAGAAATAATGAAAAAAGAAAGACAGAAAATACATAAATAAACAGACCATAAATGGTGTCCGTTTCATTTCACCAACGTGCAGATTTTTCTTTTAGGTTTTGGACACATCCTTACGGAATAGTTCAATAATAAGAAAACACTGAAGACAATCAGTGCAATCAATGAATTTAACATAATGTGCTTTTTTCTTTTTTTCTCTATGTACCTCTGGCAATTAACGTATGTATATTTTTAGTGGGAATAAAAAAAAGGATTTTGGACACAATGAGTTTCACTAGATTCGATTTTTTTTATTGAAAGCAAAACATAGTACACAACATCGGATGCCTATAAAAAATATACATATAACAGTGTACACATACATCAAAAATACATACATGTTTACATATGTACATATTTTAACCATTCCATAGCTTTTTTGTTTGAAAGAGTGCAGGATTAATTCAATATAATGTTTAATCTCTTTTTTAAAGGCAACAAAAATTACGCTTTGCCTGAGAACAGCACTTGTGATTATGAAACAAAAAATATTTTAAAAAGTTAAAAAAAATTAAAAGCCATTAAAAGTATAAGGTTTATCATATAAACATCTGTGCATTTAGCCCTGTGATTTTCCAAAAGACCAAATAATGCATGTTTCCACAATAAGCAATACTTTTAATCAATAATATGAATATTTCACATATTGACAATACTAAAATAAGTGAATAGATGTCTCTGTGGCTTCATCAGGTTTTATGGGCTGCGTCCAAAACTGCATACCACTGTACCATCCATACTATACTAAAGACTGGACTTCTGATGGGGGTGTACTAGTTCTGACATACTATTTAGTATGCTAGTATGCTGTATTGGACGCAGCCATGTACTATAAGCAGGAAGTGTTACATCAGTGTCACGTGTCTCTCCACTAGGAGGCAATTTCATACTAAGTAATGCGTAGTTTTACGTATGTTGTCTTTTTATGAAGATTAAAAATGAATATATTCGCGTATTATACGCATCGCTACTGAAGGCTCATCTTGTATGGCTCAGGGGGGTCTTCTGTGGAGAGTCTCGGTTTGGGGAGGGATGGGCTCGTTCGACTGGTTTCAAATTTTGAGGAAGCTGGAAGTAAAGGGAGAGGTTTCACACTTCCCATGTGTCTCATGTATATTTTTGTATGTGACAAAATTAAAAGTAACTTCATGAATAAAGAACTAAAATATGTGTTTTTTATCCCCACGCCCAGAAAAAACCGAGCTGATCGTGTTAATTCGACAGCGGTACTTGTGTCCGCGTACCACTTCGGACCAAGTGATTGGACCAGATCTGAGCAGGGGCGTGGCTAGTGATGACTTTTGGGCGTCTGATTGGTCCGATTCTGACTGTGGGCGGGACGAGCGACGCGGCCCTCTGTAGACCAGTGAAAGACGCCATTTTGTTAATAGCGGTAAGGAGGAGACGGATTTTTTGCTGAGAAGCCGCATCGATAAGGTAATTTCAGAGGAACTAAAAGCAACACGAAAACCTAGCGGCTGCTGTCGGTTCATTTCGGACACTTAAAGGATAGATTTAGGGGACAAACCGAGCTCTATTATCATCCATCCAGCCGATATGTTACTTAGCTTTCGTGGCTAAGCTACGCCAGACGAAACCGAAGTCGGCTTCTTATTCACTTCTCGTTCGAATATTTCCGTTCCACCTTAAACGGCGCAGCACTCACATCCTGGCGCCTGAGGCACCAGAATGTAACCTCTCTACCATTTAAGGTGGAACGGGGAAATTCGACGAGGAAGCCACTTCAGCCTCGTCTACGCCAGCTGGTTTGGATTGCTTAACATGTAGCTCGCTGGGCAGATTAGCCTGTCACTCTTTCACGTTTTCGAGTCGTCTTATCTAAACAGTCTTATCGTCCGTTTCGCCGTTATATATCCGTGTTACCCATTTAAAACCTGATGATTTTGGACGTATCTAAAGCTTAAATGCTACCCAAGTCAGCGCCTTAAGGTAGCTGATTCACTCTCGTTAATGGTAGTTAGCCAGCTAGCCGTCGAGGCTTATCGTTAGCTAGGTCGATGGCCTCACAGATGATGGTTCGTAAGTTACAAAGATACGATGCAAAAAACCGAAGGCACCTCTTATTTTTTACCTCTTGAAGGATCTTGGTGTGTAGTTAGCCTTTCGTTTTCAGTCGAGAGCGGAAAATCTGTAAACAGTGTGGTAGGATGGTCGAGTTTGCTGGCCAGTTGGCAAAGTAACCTATGTAGGCCGGGTTTCTCATCTGCGGTTGTCGACCTGATAAACCTGCATAAAAGAAATACTAACCTGGTTAGTGAGCTAACCTGGCTGTTCTGGGTTTTTTTACTTTACCTGTCAACATCTTAAGTCAGTTTGTATAATACAGTCCTATGTGCGTCATTATCATACATTATTTATTAATTTACAATCAATTAATACGTTGCAGTATACGTATTTTATTAGTTTGCTGTTTTAATGTTAATTTTATGAATATGCTTACACTTATTTGTTTTCTGCTCAATTTACTTAGCTGTACATACTGTGTATATGTACCTCAGTACTCCAGTACATGTTTGATTCTGTACAATGGGAGATAAATACAAACTTGCAGTTTGTTTGAGTTCTGTTAATTTTATGTTTATATATACATATAAAAATTCAGTCGTTGAGATGTAAACAAAGTCACTAAGAGTGTTTGATGTTAAATGCTCTGTTTTTGAGAAACTGACGGACACAAAATTGTTCACAGTGGTGATGATGGGAACCAGTTATCTGAAGTGGTTAAGGCCTCTAAAAACTTACTCATCGAAAGTTTTTACATGAAATGGTTACGATTGTGTTGTCTGTTGATTGTGTTTTTGCTTTATGATAGTTTTGCAATAAGATTTGGCCCAAATTTCATTTTTGAAAGTCTGTTCATGCAGGTACATGCAGGGCATTGTAAAGCAACAAAGTCATCCAAGAAATTTTTTTTAGGTTGACCACTATTTTACCTTCATCAAAATTACATATTAAAACTCAGAAGACGCGTGACTCCTGGTTCCTATCGCCACCACTGCAAAGTAAATATGAGTAAGGAAGTTTCACTACAATAAACCATTTCTCTGAATTACTTTGTCTAAATCGCAATGATTGAATTACGTCTGAATTTAGAGTGATCTGTCGCATGTATTGTGAGTTGATCATTGGTCGAAGGGAAAATTTGCCAAAAATTCTGATTTAGTCCACTTTCCCTGTTCCCCAAACACAGTTGATCGGCCAAACGTGTTTGGTGTCCACAGTTTGTGCTTCACTTTTGCACTGCAGCAGTGAATGCAATGTAATAAGTCTGTCATTCGGAAAAATTTTGATAACGCGGACTTCCACTGCTTTTTAGCATCACTTGACTTTGAACTCATAGTGTAAAATCAAAGAAGCAAACGTGTTGTATTTGCCCATCGACTGCGTTTGGGATAATTGTAAAAATTATTTTACAGTTAATCGTTCCTTTAATTTTGGTGTCTCGCTTGGTTGTAGTTTTTAATCAGATTTCATAGGTTTTGTATACGTGGCTTTTCATGGCAGTTAGTTTGCCTTGGGCAGTTGAAAAATACTAATGTTGGTTTCTGTTTGGGAAATGGCTGACGCTAACTTAGGCTGTGGGTCTGTCGCAACCTCGACATTGTGGAAGAGATCAGATGTGGTCATGTGTTTGGCTCCAGGCTCTCAGATATAGCCTCTCCCTCCAGCCACCTCGCACATGCTTTTGTTTACTCTTCTGCTGTACACGTCCTCCAGAACCAGGAGCAGGTGCAGTGGGAGTCTGACAGCATGAAAATCACAGACTCCTCGTTTTTTCTACATCGCTCTCGTTTTTTTTTTTTTTTAAAAGATTTGTTTAAAAGTATGTAAAACGAGGAGCGTAAGAATGATTATTTGTCGGCTTATTGTGTGGATGTGTTATGCAGTTACCTGACGGTTAACTGTGTTACAGGACGAGGTCTTCATGTAGGACTGGTGTCGTTTCTCTCACGATTTTCCGTCCAGTATTTCTGACGGACTGAGTGTGTCTAAAGGGCTGCAGAGTGAGACAGGATAAGCAAAAGATGTATTGCGCTACGATTGTACAACTCACTTAACAGTGGCTTTGTGCAAAAGCTGACCGATTGCTTTTCTTCTCCTCTTTTTGTGCTGCAGTAGGTAGGGGCCAGTTTTGGTGGTCGTCATGGGAGCAGGTCAGTTTTGTTTTTACAGGACTGAGACGTTTGTTGAGGCCGGTGAATGGGGCATTATCCAAAGCTCCTCCCATCTCTTGTCCTTTAGCAGTCAATAATTAATCCTTTGTGGACCTTTTGAATTACTTATGAGGCTCAATTTGCGGTTTCTGCTTTTTTTAATGGTTATTAGATAGAAAATGTTTAAGTATGTCTGCTAAGTGTCAGTCTTTTGTGTATCTAATGTACCTAATAATTGTAGGAGGATTGTGTGGTCATGGCATTTCATGCAAAAAATAAACTTTTTATGGAAGACTTTGCGTATATCAGAAATATTAATATAAATTGGAATAATGCTCATGCCATGATATTCATAAAATCAACACAACAGGAAGAAAACAGCTTCCCTTAGCCATGAAAGCAGTAACACCTTGTGTGTATTTAAATTTGTCTTCTAGAACAATGATGTTGGTATGGATGTTAAGGATTAGCTAATGCTGTTTGTTTAAAAAAAAACTTTGATTTGACTTCATTTACAATATTTAACATTTCTTATTTGAATAGCCAGTTTTATCATTCAGTTTCAGCAGCGTTTTTGAATTGTATGCATTGGGTCACAAGAAGCAATTGGTTCTGCTAGATAGGCCTACTGAAAAATAAGGTGTGTAGCTAACTATAGTAGTGTTTGTGACCACTTTTCAAGAGCACGATAGTACAACTACAGTGATGTACTACATGGAAAGCAATGATCCACAAGCGATACGACGAGCAAATTTCATCCATGTTCTCTGAGAGAAATTGCGCTGTACAGTGGTGTGAGGAAAGTATAGAGAAGAACTTGTTGGACAAAAACGACTTTCAAGAGCTACATTAGGTTAATTTAATATTTACTATAGACCTTTCAGTAGCTCATCACTCTAGATTAGTCATTTCATCGGTGTGCTTAATTTTTTTGGCCATATAATCATTGAGAGAGTTTAGTCGTCAGCCCCTCAGTGTGGTAAACAAAACCCGGTTCTTATGTGGGATATGTTCAATACAGTTGCGGGCAGTTTACATCATGTATACAGGCCAAAACCTGGCCGCACCTGGCAGTACTGTGGTCCATGGTCCATAAAAGGAACATTTTTATAAATATCTCATTGAATTAATGGATAGTGGATGTTTAAGTATTTTACAGTGGCATCGTGGCTCAGCCAATCATATTTCAGACCAGAAACTCTGCTGTATAATTGATAGATTGATAGGCTGAATCCTTGATTTAGACTAATGATAGTTGAATGAGTCAGAAAATTTGCTGCAAGTATTAATTATGTTTTCAACAAGGCTTTGTGGTCTTGTTTTGGTGCTGACCACAGCATAAGAGCAAAATCAATGTTGTCTGTATTGAAAATGTATCATACTGTGTGGAAACTCCATTACATTCTGTATCGTCAAATATATGTATCTTTAAAAGTTCAGAGTCAACACAACCTCCCCTCTCATCTCACTCTGGTTTCACACACTTGTGTAGGGTGGGGACCAGTGAGTAGGCTAATTTCTGTAATTATGCACAGAGCCATATGCTGTATAAGACGTACAGGATTCACACTCTTCTGGCCCCTGTGCCACCACGTGTCTGTTTCCAGTATGAGTCAGTGTTCCAGGGCACTTCCTCATCACTGTGCTGATGAGCGGCCCTCTCAGGCCTCTATAGTGCAGATGTGATCGAGTGACTGACAAAAGTAGGGGAGTGAAATTTAGTCATTCAAGGAAAGTTCTAGCTCAGGGCTGCTGAATCACTCCCACCCACCACTGTGTGGGTTAAGGATGTGAAAACTGGATTCAGTGTCTGCTTAATCATTTTAATTAAAATAGCGCAAGATCATTTCCATTTTATTTTCATTGGTAACATTTCTTGTGATTTGTTTTACTGGAAGCTTACATTTTAGTGGTTGTTGCACTTTCAGTACCTATCAGAATGCTCATATAAGGTTTGTGTGTGTTTTGCCATTTTGTGTTTTAAAGTAATGAATGCTGTATATCAGAGGGACCTTTATTTATAATAGTAATATTTGTGTATAGAGTGCTTTTGCTACAAGCAACAGCTGAAAGTGTTTTGTAAACAAGTGATAAAATGAAAAAAGTAATAACAGTAAGGTCATCTAAGTACTTGGATATCGTTTAATATGTGAAATGCGACTCTAAGTGCTTCACAAAACCAAAATAATAAAATTATAAAATTCCAACAAAAGGGAGTGAAAATGAACAGATTCACTATGTTGATGTGGTTATAGACAAAGAAGAAAAGTAACAGTTAATAAAATCAAACAGCAATTGTTTTCTCTTGACAACGCTTAACTGTTGCTTTAACATTTCAGCCGCAGTGAATAACCGCATTAGGAAAGAATGAGAAACATAGCAGTGCCTGGAGGAGGTTAACACTTGTTCTCATGTCAAATCCTGCCCAAGTCGCCGAGTTACCTAATGAGCTTGAGACTTAATGCTTTAATCATTGGTGAGCTAATGAATTGCCTCTCAGTGAAAACAAATTGGCCTCTTAGTTGTGGTACTAACTAATGCACTGTCTTAAGTGACTGACTTTTGTTTTTTCTTGATGGTCTCAAATAAGGAGTGGTTGTTATGGTGATCTTCTGAGCATATCTTGGACGTACATATGTATATACACTCAGAAAATCGTACTTGTAGGTTTTGGTCGCATTTTAGCATGTAGTACGACTGTTTTGCTGGTGCATTTTGTCTGCACTAACTTATAAAACTGCTGAGAAACTAAATGTTGTGATACATGTTATGCATGGTGATGTTATAATTTGTCCTTATTGCCATAATTTGTCCTTATTGCCATCATTTGCCCTGAGCTAACTATGCCCTTGTAAAAAGAAGTGTGATCTTTAGTTATGCAGTTTGAAAGAAGTTGTGAAGTTTAATATTTGATATTTTATTAGAATGGTGTGATAACGTAAGTACTATCCAAATAGATAGTCAAGTCAACTTTATTCATGAAGCACTTTTATTAAAAACAACAATTGTTGGCCAAAGTGCTGTGGAACAGATTTAAAAGAAATTGAGAAAACAGCCAAACCAAAAAAAACAGCTCAATAAGAAATAAATTGAAAGTATTACAAAAAAAATGAGAAACTAAACAGAAAGAACCCAAAACTGACACTGCAAGACAGCCCAGAGCGACAGTTGCACCCACCAGTTTGGGAAACTGGTGGGCTTCAATGCAATAAAATATTGTATCAATACATCTTATTCTATATCAATACATGTATAAGATTAATATTGAATGTATAAAGAATTTGTTTGACACAATTTAACACACATGCAGAAGACGTGTATTGTCCCATAGGTTAAATAAATCTTTAGATTTAAAAGTTTGAATAGTGTAGCTGTAGCAGACCTAACCTTGAGTCTTTTGTTGGTTCTGGATGTGTAACCTTCATGAGGGCAGCTGCTGATAGTATAGCTACCTGATAGCCAGTTACAGTGAAGTTCTATAGATATATTTGTGTGTGTAGACAGATTACTTCATTACCTCTTCTTTGCTAATGAGTCTTTGTCCAGAGATTAGTAGCTAAAGCCATTAATCATGTCTTCTAGTATGAGAACTGTAGGGATCTCAGGCTGGTTCTTATTTTTCCAAAAGGGTAGGTCTCTCTTCCTGGGAATAGGAGAGCTCTCGCCTGCGCTGTGTGCTTCCTGCAACCGCTCTTCCTGTTTACACAGACTTATACAGCCGTGCTTTTTCATTTACAATATTTACTCTGTAAGAACTAACATGATTAGTCATGAAACACAGTAAAACTAGTTCTGTTTATTTTCTCATGTAGTTTTGATCAGATAAGGGCTCTTAATATTGATTATATTAGTGATCAAGTTAATTCAACGTTTTTGTGACCATATAGTAGTGACTTGTGGCTTGCATGAGATACGGACATGAGGATGCAACTGGTATGGTAACATTTGCTTTGAAATGGTCTGAATTGAATGTGGTGTGCGCGCATTGTTTATTTTTTTTGGGACAAAATTAAACTGTCAGGCTATTGATTAGTGTAATGATTAATCAAGTAGGCAAGTTTTTAACAAATAAAACTATACCAAATAACTAAACAATACCAAACATGCATAGCCTTTTAATGGTTACAGAATACTTAAGAGATAAACCAGGAAGGCTTAGAAATGTCAAACACTGTGTAGCAAGAAACGCATATAAATGTGTTTATGCATTAGGTTCTATTTGCTGCTGTAAGAGAGAACATTAGGAGAAATTAAATCATGCAAAGTGCCAACTAAGCATTGTGTGTTCATTATGCAGGGAAGTCTTTTGTTAATTTTTTTTAAACCAGAGTAATTGTGGCAGCCTTTGACAATTCGTTGATGCTTTAGGATCTAGAATTGGAAGTAGGAGTGTTGTGGTAGAAGTGACTGTCCTCTCTTTCAAGGCTGCATTGTCTGCTAAGCTGTGCCCATCGTCTCTTGGGTTACAGTTTGTCTGGATTCAGGTGTAACTCGGTCGATATGGGACTTGCTTGCTTGCTCTCTCTGATTAATTCAGAGGCCGGGTGTCTTCTTTTACAGGCTGGTCAGGTTACCTGCAGGGCTCCTCCCTGCAGTGGCCTACATTCACCACATCACTGACCTCATTGTTCCCCTCTCCTCCATCCCTCCCTCCCTACCTCTCTCTAGTTTGGGTAGTGCTGCAGAGCTGAACTGTGCTCTTTGTTTGTCGTAGAGTAGCTTGTGGTTACCACTAACCTGCCACCGCCACCTTTGGAGTAGGGTTGGTGAGCATGCAGAGGTGACGGATGTACTCTGTGTACCAGGTGTTTCAATCTCAAGGCCTGGAAGAGTCACGGCACTGCATAACTGCAAAGTTTTGTTTTAACTAGGGGTATTATGATTTTCATATTAATATTTTTATTTTATATATGGAGGTTATGAACAATGGGCATTGTAAAAGTCACTCAGAGTGGTTTACTGTGAAATACACCATTCTAGAGAAACTTAGCGAGTCAGCATTGTTCATAGCAGTGGTGATAGAACCAGATGTCTAAAGAATTTAATACCTGTAAAAACATCACAAAGTTATTACAAAATGGTTATGGATACACTGCCTAATACCTGAGACATGACTTTATGATAGTTTAAGAGAAGCATTTGGCCTGAAACATTTTTTTCGTAAATCAGTTAATTGTGGAGAGGTTCATGCAGGGTGTTGTAAGAATAAAAATAGTAGCTAGAAGACTTATTATTTCACCATAATCAACAACACACATAAAAATATCCTCAGACACTTGTAGGTTCACTGGCCATTTTGGATAGTAAATAAAATGGCTACCTTTGCATTGTAGACATTGCAACTCCTGGTTCCTGTCACCACCACTGTAAAGAAATCCAAGTTGGCACATTTCTCCACAGTGCAATATTTGCTGTCAAACCACTCATCTCAACCCTAGCTTTAAACCCTGTCATCAGCCGAGTATTACTTGAATTTATTTGCTTGTGCTGGATTGGGGAAACACAAGTGCACTGATATGACCCTCCTGGGCTGAGTGTTAAGAGTCTGCACTGTATGAAAAATACAAACTAGAGTGTTTTACTTAACACAGTTCATGTGCAAAATTTTAGTCAACGTGTCTGTAGCGCATAAGGCATTGTTGTAACTCACAGGTAGGCTATAGTTAAAACATCCATGTATGAAAACCCATTATGAGACCCACCGTATTGGTACTGGTGAATTGGGATGACAGTTCATTCATTATCCCTTTTTTCTGCTGCCAACACTGTTATGCCTATCCTTCAGCTAAATGAGAAAAAGGTACTGTTGGCATAAAACAGCTGTTTACTAATGATTTGGGTGTATTTTGCAACCATCTGCTTCATGCTTGTGGTCTGTGGTGCCACTGTAACACTTTGTGCTACAAACACTTAATCTGTTCAGAAGAGTGAAGCTTAAATTGTGCGTTTCACATGCGCAGCCATTTTGAGGTTTATAAACTGAAGCAAGAAAGGTCATTTTTCACTGATACTTAAGAGTGAAACCACCTTTGTTCTTAACGTGAATCAGTCCTGTTTTTTTATATTCTGATCTTCTCGCTCCCTTTCTTTCAGATCTGCCACCATGGGGAACATGTTTGCAGGCCTCTTTAAGAATCTCTTTGGAAAGAAAGAGATGCGTATTCTGATGGTGGGTTTGGATGCTGCCGGCAAAACCACCATCCTGTACAAGCTTAAACTGGGAGAGATCGTCACCACCATCCCCACTATCGGTCAGTTACCGTGGTGCTTGTGATTCAGGCACTTCAAATTTACATTTTTATCTTTGATGTTTAAGAGATTTAAGAGAGGACCTGTTTTCTGTCCCCCTTTTCTTGAGTCAGTACTTTTCTTTTCCAGCTAAATTGAATCTCCATGTGTTGTTTATGCTAGCAGTGTATGTTACATACATGGCTGATATTACTTGCCGATAAATGGGCAAAGTCGAGCTCCAGTAACGTAATCGATCATTACAGCTGTTAGCTTAGTGCATTATTTTGTAGCTCATCACACACTGGCACATGTTTAGTGACCAGTGCTAAGCATATAGACTCCTTTCAGCTCATTCCGATGGCTAGTTTTGTGGCTTCACCCAGAGAAGATTGCCTGACCAGGCAGCAGTGCCACTGCTAAGCTAATAAGAGTGGCTGGTCAAGACTGCAAACATTAAAACCTTTTGCTATTTTAATGGACTCTGTAAGTCTGCTAAAAATGTAATGTAAATTTACTTAAGGTTTTTAGTACATCAGCAATTGTCATGTCTGATTCCATTGCCATGTCAGTGTAATATGCAAAAATTATCAGCCACAACTAGAATGTTATCAGTTAGTGTATCAGCTGTAATTCTGTGTTTATTCCACTTACTTTCCCGTTCTCGGCCTTGTCTGCATGTGTGCGTTGGGACAGGGTGAGGAAGCTCATACACACATTAGTGGTGTTAAGCTGTCCTGAGGCTGTAGTGTTAGGACAGTGTGTTACAGTCTAGGACCTGTCTGCCCTTGGTGACCCCCAGCTGTCTACACTGATCTTCAGCCTTGTGTCCTACTTCTGTCTTTCAGCCCCACCTTGCGATGACATGCTTCTTCTGTTTTTTTCCATGCAGGTTTTAATGTAGAGACAGTAGAATATAAGAACATTAGTTTCACAGTGTGGGATGTGGGCGGTCAGGATAAGATCCGGCCGCTGTGGAGGCACTACTTCCAGAACACACAAGGTCAGTCTCTCCAAAACGCATGTGTTTCAGTAAAGAGTGGATGGACTTTGATAAGTGGATGGATCTCTCACCCTTGTTGTTCACACTCTCTCAGGTTTGATTTTCGTGGTGGACAGTAATGACAGGGAGCGAATAAACGAGGCGAGAGAGGAGTTGACAAGGATGCTGGCTGAGGATGAGCTCAGAGATGCTGTGTTGCTCGTTTTTGCCAACAAACAGGTGAGAGAGAGAGAACCTGCGAAGCCCTTGAACTCCAGAACCAGCAGGCTGTTCTGACAGAAAACAAAACGATAGCTTTGTCTTTGGCCTCTTCCCAAGTCTGACATGGTAGCAAAGTATACTTATGTGCACTTAGTATTTAGTCTGATTGAATTGATCCCTAGAGCGTTTATCTTCTCAGTTGGGAACACAGCAGTCTCAGTCATTTATGCCCAGAGCAACTAGTCTGAGAGTGCTTGCAAATTATGGTTTTGGGCAACTTCATAGTGAACCTAAATTCGACTCTGTGTGAGTTTGATACATGAGGTTTGGAAAAAATTTTTTTGGTCAGCCTAAATTTGTGCAACATGAAAAACATTTGGACTAGGGGCACACAGTAGAAGCGGATTCATATTGCTGTCGGCATCTGATATATCATGTTTAGATTTGACTGATATTTCATATTATTTATTGTGCTCCAGGAGAGCAGAATGTTTAGGCAACACTGGGCTGCAGTGCTAAGAAACCGATGGATTTAACAAATTTTACTACTCATTACTGCGTTAGCCTTTTAAAAGTAAATGTTTCATTTGTCATTTTAATCCAAATAGATGCAGCCCCAATTTATACGTTCTGTAAATGTTTCTGTAAATTTATCGACAAATGTACATGAAAAATGTCAGGTATCAGCATCGACCAGCATCAGTGCGTCCTTAAGTTGGACTGAAACGAAAGTATCGGTTTCATTCTGAGTCGGACTAGGCGAGCAAACTAATAGAGGGACTTAAAGCAGAGTTAGTTTCTTTTGCCTACTACTGTCATTATTTATCTTTGTGATAATTTACTGTATTTGACCTGCCCCCCTGTAGGACCTGCCCAACGCTATGAACGCAGCAGAGATCACAGACAAATTGGGCCTGCATTCGCTGAGGCACCGCAACTGGTACATCCAGGCCACCTGCGCCACCAGCGGAGATGGCCTGTACGAGGGCCTGGACTGGCTCTCCAACCAGCTCAAAAACGCTAAATGATCCATTCCACCTAGCCCTCTGCTGTCTGCGCTGTGTGTGAATGTGTGTATGTGTGTGTAATGAAATAAGGCAGCGCTGGATTTAGTCTCTCACCCACTTTATCCATCCTCTTTTTCTTTCGTTTGCTCCTGTAGACTTTAGAGGCTCTCCCCAGTGCTGTCTAGTGTACACACACCAGAATGGAAGTGCGTGCGTGTGAGATGAGAGTGGGAGCAGCCCTGCTGTGCCTTTTGAACACATGCTTCTCAAACAGCTTGGTTCTCTCTCTCTCTCTGTTTCTTCCTCTCTCTTGTATCCCTCTCTCCTGTCTCTGGTGTCCCTCCCCGGTTTTCACAAGGCAAAGAATGACCCAGGATGCTAAAATGTTTTTTGTTTCTTTTGTTACTTACAGAATAAATAATTATATTGAAATAAAAGTACAGTCTTGATTTTCATCCTCTGATGTTAAAGCAGTGGCGCATGTCTAAGATGTTACAAGGTTCACGTTGTCACCCTTTGACCCCCCACATATGATGAAACTCATTGTAACCTGCATCAGGTTGGGAGAAAAGAAAAGACAATAAAGTGACGTTTTCCATCCTAGATCCTTCTTTGCGTTATTTGAAAAAAATGGTGCAGTTGTGGTTCTTTGCTGCTTGTTAAGGCATGACTTCCACATCGAAAGCCAGTTATTGACTTTTGCTCTTGCTCTCCTTTAACCCACTTGCTCATTGAAGCACATGGCTGTAGTTTCCCTGGTTAAAAGGCAGTATATTCTTTAACACTGGTGTTTCAAACTAATGCATTTAGAAAAGCGTTCAGAACTGAAGCATCTGGGTTTATGATGTGCTGTAAACTCCTAAACTGTTGTAAATGTAGGAAGTGATGCATACAAAACATCCTTCTGAGGCTGTATTTTAACACTCAGAATAGATTTATTGTTTTTTGGGTGACGTGTTGGAGACAGGAGAGTTAGTTTGTGTGCGCTGCGAGAGTTAGAAATTTATCTCAGAGTAGAGAGGCCTTTTTAGAGCTGCTCCCACTCTAATGATTCGTTTTTGTTTCCATTGTTTTTCTTTCTTTTACATGGTCTGTTGAGTCAGGGGTTCAGCTCCAGTTATTCACCCGTGGCCACGAAGGGCTTCTTAAAGTCACGTTTTGTTGCTTTCAGGTTCACATCTCAAGCTTGAAGTCCATCAGAAACGAACAGCAAAGTCTTAAATCTGGCAGAACAAATTAGACTCAATATTTTGACCGTTAGGAGGGAGGAGCGCAGGGCAAGACTGCAGCTGCCTCAGCTACAACTGTACATTTACATACATGCAGATTAAGAAAGCTGTGTCTGTGGATCACAGCCTCCTTGCTTTTTGCTCTTTTATTTGTTTCCTTTACTTAACCGCCCTCTTTTTCTTCCTCTGGCTGTGTCATCTGACCGTCAGTCAATTTCTGAGTTCATCCTCCAAAATGTAACCAGCAGACAGGCAATGTTCAACCCTCCAAAACAACTGACAAGAGATTATTTCTTTTCCTTGGTATCTGAATTAATTCCAAAGGCTACTGCGAATGTTGTTGCATACATCCAATACTTGCACACTGTAAGAAATTGCTTGTTCTGTGTGACCCCTGAAGGTCCTGATCCTGTACTGACCTCTTATAAAGGAATGGGTGAATTGACACCTAACTAGGTCTACAACTGGACAGCAGCAGTTTTCTTTACAAATTGCACCAAAACTCAGCACGTTTCAGAACTCTAATGACCTTGGGCCTTTTATTGTAATGATCTCTTCAATGATTAAATAACTGATTTATTTGAATGACAAACATCATCTGTATGGCAAAGTAATAATGTGTAAGAACGTGTATTTTAGCTAGCCATTTCATTTAGGCACCGTATGTTGAGATGTGAAGCTTTAATTTTGAAGAATTATGTTTAAAAAGAAAAACAGCAAGAAAGGTGTGCATGTTTCCCCCCCTTTTCTTAAGTTTTCTTTGTTTCTAGCTTTTTTTAACCCATCTTGTAACATCTGAGAAATGCACTATAATAAAGAGATCTCTATTACAAAATTGTCTTTGATTATTTTAGTAGAGATTTTTTTAACGTAGTGAACTTTGGGATATTTTAAGGCTTGGTTTTGTGCAGTTGTAGTACTTAGAAGTACCACAGGGTGGCGCTGGTGGACCGGCCACAAATGATATGTAATAGAAACATGATAATGGAAATGCACTTAATGCAGCAAGATTATTATTATTTTTTTTTTTTGGCTTGTTTCTTCATCACAAACCCTTTTCAGTTACCTGTTAGTGCAACTCGGAACAACTTTAACATATCTGACCCAAAAGCTTTTTAACACAAGTATTACTTGTGAAACACATTATCACAAAGATTCAGTGTTCCTGAGAAGTTTATTTCCACCTTCCATATAGGTGCAGTTTGTAGTTCTACAATTACAGACTGTAGTCCATCTGTTTCTCTGCATACTTTCTTAGTCCCCTTTTATCCTGTTCTACAGTGGTCAGGACCACCACAGAGCAGGTATTATTTGTTGGTGGATCATTCTCAGCACTGCAGTAACACTGATGTGGTGGTGGTGTGTTAGTGTGTGTTGCGCTGGTCTGAGTGGATCAGACACAGCAGTGCTGCTGGAGTTTTTAAACACTGTCCACTCTATTAGACACTCCTACCTTGTCAGTCCACCTTGTAGATGTCAGAGAAGATAGCTCATCTGTTGCTGCACAGTTTGTGTTGGTCATCCTCTAGTCCTTCATCAGTGGTCACAGGATGCTGTTGGCTGGATCTTACTGGATGGTGTCACTGTGTGACACTGAGGTGTTTAAAAACTCCAGCAGCACTGCTGCAATAAAAAGTGGACATTAAATATTATATCTGAAAGCCTTTATATTAGTATTAAATAAACTATTCATTTAGGAAAATAACAGAATAATCTGCCATCGTAGGGCACTCACTGCATGTTATGTGGTTGTGCCGGCGGAAGGAAAAGTAGTTCCCTGCAGTAAGAAACAGCACTAGCTCTACTGCTGGTCTGGTGCTGTTTTAGTTGGTCACCCGTCATGACCATGCTGGTTGACCAACATACCAGCATCAAAAACACAGCATATGCTGTTATGTAATGTATTTTGGCTTTTTTGATGGGTTGGTATCACAGTGTAAAGGATCCTTATAGTTCTACAGGTGACCAATGGCTTCTGAATGCATCTAGGATCTAAAGGTGTTCCACAGGAAACTAGTGGTCTCTATTTTAAACCATAATCCAATTCCTGTTAGAAAGCAAAACCTTTAGGTTTTAATGCTAATGGTTATTAATGGTCCTTTTTTTTAGCAGGGCAGCCATGCTGGTCTGTGCTAGGTTTTCTAGCAGGGTTTCTATCCTACACCATTGGTGTTAAAACACTGATGTATATTCAGTTTACTGCTTAAAGAAAACACTCATTATTGATGTCATCATCAACAATGAGGATCAGAAGTAACAATATTTTAGTATCTATCTGCCTCTCCCTGTTGTTTCCTTCTGCCGCTGAAACTACTTAAATCACCACAATGGACAAAGCCAGTCTTATGATGCTGATTAAGCGCAATGTAGCAAAACCAGTATTTTGGCTGCTGACCTTGTAATTCAAACCACATAGTGGTATTCAGGGGAAAAATGTACATAAGACAAAGATATCAGCATTTGGTGAAACCTAAAGGACGATAGTGCCAATTTTTGAAAACACTGTTGTAAATGTTGCTCTTTATCACATTCAACTTCAACAGGAATGTTTAATTGTTGCCTGAAATGTCACAAAAAAGAAGGTACCCTGCTAGAAAAACCAGCATAGATCAGCATGAGCTGGTCCCCCTAGCATATCGCTGCTGTCGAAGAAATCCTTGTATCTCCAAAATGATGACTTTACAGGAAAAGGAAAAAACATGCCTTACTTTTAATGTAAGTCAATGGAACCAGACTTTTTTCCATGCCATTTTGGGTTGTTTCTTTTGTCCATTCATCATGAAATTTACACACAATGTAAAGAGCAACAGGCATTTTCAGATTATGCCGAAAACTGAAAAATGACAAAAAAGGAGATACAATGGAGAAAAAATGGAGATGCTTTTCTTCTGACAGCAGTGATATGCTGTGTTTTGTATGCTGGTATGCTGAACCAGCACCAGACCAGACTGGATTTCATACTAGTCTGTGCTGTTTTTTTTCAGCAAGGTATACATTTAACATAAATTCAGTGTGTGATTTCTCACCCGTGCTTCTTACATGGCACATAAACACATGCAAACAGCATGGTGGAGAGGTAAAGTTGGAATGGGGGATTTTTTAAAAGGAATGCTGCCACTTTTCAGCTCTCACAGAGAAAACTGCACAGAAAAGACTACAGCCTTTCTGAATGGAACGTACTCAAGCAGCTCTATACAGCAGAAACATGATTGATGGTTCCAATGAAAAAGTAAAATATCATGTCCTTATTAGTAGGTTATAAGGAAGTCAAAGGCACACAAGTTGTGACATGAAATTAGAGATTGAAACGTCAAACACCCCTTTTTATTGATAAGTCAAAGGTTAAGCAGTTTTTTTTGCAGGAAATGACATTTTTATTGCTAAAAGTGAGCTTGATGAAAACAAGAATCACATTTTTGAAATACATTTTTATTTTATCATTTGCAGTTTATGCATAAATTTAGTGGAAACGTAGCTATAGATATAAAAGGTTTAGGCCCAGAGCTCATCCTGATGCTACAAGATGACATGACAACCTCAGAGGTCTATTGATTAGAGTCTTGAGTTGCTCTGATAATAGTTTATGTTGTATGTACTTCCAGTTTAGACCCAACCCAGGTACTCTGTGTGTGTCTCTAGGGTGGGTTGCTGCTGTTTCAGCTTTAGATCACATCTGCTTTCTGTTACACATGATATGAACCTGCCTCTCTGCAACATCCCCCCCTCCCAGACACCCACTGAGGAAGATACAGCAGGCCTCATAAAACAAACCCCTCCAGCAACACAGATAGACCTCCCTTGGTCCTTCCATTTGATTGACAGGTGACAGATTTGGGTTAGCTCATCGAACTGTGGCCTTCGTGTGATTGTCAGGCAATGAAGGCCCACAGCAACACACACACACACACACACACACCACATTTTTCTGTACTTTGGGTGAGACGACCAGTAAAAACAGGCGAGGAGAGCCAAGCAGAAGCAGAGGATCTGTTTTGTGGAAGGTGTCCATTTCCTATAAATCAAATTACTGCACACACACCTGGATCACCTTAACGTAAAAACAATGAATCAAAAGAAAAATCTGCTTTGACTCCTTCTTAGATTTCTCAGACTAAAAAGTGTGGCAATCTAACAAGTGATACTCTAGATTCAGGCATCTATATATCAGTTAAACTGATGAGAAAAAGTGGTAACAAACCAGTTGAAAACTTTTCCACATTTTCATATTTCAATACAGACTCATAAGCAATTAAATAGTAAGTGTGCACTTATGACAAGTTGCCTCATCAGTTGTCACACTATGTAGGGTAAGACGTTAATTTGGGTTTTCCAACAAAATACTCAAAGTTCATTGTTGGATTATTTTTGTTTGGGTTTTTTGCTTCAAATTCAACATGAAATGCCATAAAAAAACTTGATCAGTAGTTGAATTTGATTAATCATTAGTTGCTGGGTCAGTCCTTGTAGTAGAACTCATTAAAACAGTCCCAGCTACAACAACTGAAAAATCATTTCAAACAATATTTCAAAAATAAAACATTTCAAGCATTCAAACGAAACTGTAATGCTATCTGAAATTTGTTATCCAAGTAGGCTCTAAATGGTCTGATCTCAGACTCCACTAATCAAATTTATTGTCAGAATCACAGTTCTGGCACACAGAAATTGCTCAGCTATGAAGGCACTGTTTTCATGTCACACACTGGACCTAAGTCTCATTTGGACGGCTGTTTGTGAATGGCTCAATGTAAACAAGGCACAGGCACTCATCTTCATCTGAAATCTTTTTTTTGTACTTGCCTTCATTTTTAAAGGCATTTGATACTGTTTCTTTTGTGTGTGTCAGTGGGAATAGCAGTTTTTAATATGTGAGAACTTTCCCCAAAATTACTGTGACAAGTTGCCCCAAACGGCCATGTTTGCTAATGTTTGCTATTGTAAAGTTACTTTAGTGCAGGACATTAAGTAAAAAGTATAACAAGACACTTTATTCTCTCCTCTACTAAGTACAAATGTACAATTGTGAAGATTTTAACAAGAAGAAAATTATTTTAAAAAAATTACTGTTCCAATTTTTTTTACTTCAGATTGTGGAAAATGGCAAATCTGTGCTCTCCTCAGCACACAATGAGTCTTGCCTTTCCCAGACAGGATATGACATCAGGCAAAGTAGATGCACAAAATTAGCATTTCACTTTTCAGTTGCATTCTCTGTTGTTGGAAAAACCATTGTGACAACTTACTCATGTGAGAAGATGCCCCTATCTTTCAATATTTTGAATTGAAGAAAAGTATAAGTATTAAATATAAATATTCTGATATTTCTATTTGAACGGAAGTATTATATCAATATTTATACTTGAATAAAAATACAAGTATTATATCAATATTTATACTTGAATAAAAATACAAGTATTATATCAATATTTATACTTCAATAAAAATACAAGTTTTCTATCAATATTTATATTTGTATAAAAGTACAAGTATACTATCCATACTTATCCTTCAATAAAAGTATAAGTATTCCAGTTCGAGGATTCAGTCACTCTTGAAGTTCTCCGAATGTCTGCATTATCTCACTCGTGGAAGAGTGGCAGAGTTATACAGCCCCTGGCTCTGTGGACTTTCTCACTAACAAGCGTGTTAAGCCAGCGTGTCTGTAAGTCCAGTAAAGAGATTTTGACTGGGCAGGCTTCTCTTCTTCCCTCTCTCCTTTTTCCTGGACCTCCCTTATCCATTTATCCTCTCTTCCTTTCTCTGCCTCTCTCCTCCCTGCTCCTCCTATCCCTCTCCCTCCCTTTTCCCAAATCCCCACGACTGAGCCTTGGGATGGATCTTAGATAATGCCCTCTCGTACACTAACTGTTGTAATTTAATTAGGGGCTTTGATGTTCCTTGGGTCTTCACTAACACAGACATTAAATATCATTATCAAATGGGGGGGGCAGACCTGGGAGGGGGTCTTCACTCTGAATCACTCCTCATGAGACATTGTATTTGTATAAATATATAAATATATACATATATAGAGAGAGAGAGAGTGAGAGGAAAGAGAAAGTGACCGTCACTCATTTACCCCCCATGTACACTTGTATCACCTCCTGTTGAAGTGTTGAAGGCAAACATGTTTCTGATATTTCCATATTACCCTTCAACACTCACTGTGATTGAAAGCGTTTAGGCCTAATTAAGATGAGGGCAGATGACTTCTAAGCTGTAAGAGGACCACCTATTGGCCTGTGCGAAGACAATTTATTGTAGGAGAACATAATCGTTCCCTGTCGGACGCTCTTATCTTTGATTTGCAACCACACAAATGAAAGGTAAGGCTGTTTTGTGTGAACATGGCCACTGGAGGGCGTCCTGCTACACTGTGTTTTAGTAATGGGATTGGCCCTGGCCTTCAAGACCGTGCACTTTATTCTGTTCAAGGTGCAGCTCACTTAACAGCTCAAATTCCATGACTGTTGAAGTTTCCATCAATTTTATGGTGTATATAGATTTATGGAGGCAGTTCCTTTTAAATGTGGAGCTCAGAGAAAACATCAGTCTGAAAATGGCCCAAATACATCAGAGAAACTTCAGGACTGAGCTGCTGACAAATGATTACAGCCTACCCCAACAATCCCTGTCCATTACTTCAACTACATTTAATCATTTTTTAACTAAAGTTAAAGCTATAGTTGGTGAAAAATCTAATTTAGACAGTTTTTCCTTCACCCCAGATGTAGTCAATTAGATGTGTTTGGCGTCTAATGTGCAGGCATAGTTCAGGCTTTGAGACGGTTGCTGTTACTGTGTTTAGATATGTGACTTACCATTTTTATAGATAACAGTGTGTTACACAGTGTCAGAAACCACATAAGTATGTCTATTTGAATTTAGTAAAAGGGGAATTCCACCATTCAAAAAAAAAATGTGATGATTAAATCATTAAGATGTAAATGAAGTCATTCAGAGAGGTTTGATGTGAAATGTGTTTATTTAAAAACACCTTGCATGCTTGCATTCTTGATTTTCTGTGGAATTCTATTCCAGAGTTTAGGCACCACATAAGAAAATGATCCTCCACCACTGAGCTGTAAGAGATCCTACGCGTTTGCAGTAAGTGTGCCTCAGCTGAGTGAAAGTGGTCTGGATGGGCTATAAGGCTTTAACAGTTCAGTAAAATATGCTGGAGCTCAGCCATTAAATGTCATAAACAAGACTTTGTAACTGATATGATACTTAACAGGAAGCCAGTGTAAACTAAATAAAATCAGAGTAATATGCTCAAACCTTTCCCAGTGAGCATATGGGCTGCATTCTGAACTAGCTGGAGCCTATTTTGAGAGACAGCATGGCAACCAGCCAATAACACCTTACAGCAGCCTAATCTGGTGGTTATGAAAGCATGAACTATTTTCTCAACATCTTATAGGGATTGCATGTGTCTTGTTTTGGATGTGTTTCTCAAGCAATATAGTGCAGTCTTACTGATGTTTTACTGATGTGGTACTTAAACTAGCATCAAGTGTTACACCAAGGTTTGAAACTGTTAAAGGTCAAGGACAAATTCTGCAACCTAACCTAACAGCAATACTTCTGTTTTATCAGACTTTACAGTTTAAAAAGTGGACTCGTCAGAACACAGCACACGTTCACATTTTTTTTGAGCTTTAGCCCAGAGAAGTCGGCGGAGTTTCTGGATGTACTGATATATGGCTTCGGCTTTGTGCAGTCTTAACTTGCATTTGCAGATGCAGCAATGAACTGTATTTACTAAAAAGAGTTTTCCAAAGTATTTCCAAGCCCATGTGGTTATATTCAATACAGAACCATATCTGCTTTTAATGCAGTGCTGTCTGAAGGGTCACAGGCATTCAATTTCAGCCTTGCCCGTTACACATAGAGATATTTCCGGATTCTCTGAAACTCCTAATAATAATTCCTTGTAATTATGCATTCAGAAACTAAACCTAACCCTAGCTCGTGCATTTTTTTTGCAAAGTGGTGTCTGAGCCTTTTGTGATTGTACTTTTTTATACCCAATCATGATAGAATCGCCTGTGGAAGGTGTTTTTAATTGTTCCACAAACTTCCCAGTCTTACATTGCCCCTGTCCCCACTTTTTTGGGATATCAACACATAACAGGCATCAAATTTGGAATTAACATATATTACCAAAAATCAGTAAAGCTGATGAGGTAAAATGTTAAATATCTTTTCTTTGTGCTGTTTTATGTAAAACCTTGCAGTTTACAAATCACTGCTTTCTGTTTCTTTTTTTTCTTTTTTTATTTTTGCATTTTGCATTTTACCTACTGTCCCTGACCTGTGGAACTACGCGTGTGAACTAAAACCTGAATTTTGATACGTCATCCATGATTCATAACAAACAGCATAAAAACGAATAAAAAACCTGGTGCCTGTCTCTCCATAGCTTTGTGTGGCCTGTTGAGAATTTATAGCCAGGTTTAGGAGGACTTATGCTGGGCTTAGCCATATGGCGTGATTTAACGAGAGCCAGCGATGGGGAACGGAGCTCCTACAGGATCGAAAACAGCGCCAGATGAGATGAAGGAACGATCGAGGCACATAGATGGATTTATGCCTGAGATATATGCAGGTAGGCAGTGTAAGTGTGTCAAAGAGAATGGGATTTGTGCTTCTGATAACCCTCAAAGGCCTCTCCCATCTCCACCTTTCCTCCTCAACAAGATTTCAGGTAGCCCAATCTCCAAGGAGATGTTACCTTGGAAACAGCACCTTACTTATTTATAGAGACCGGCAAGAAAGCGAGCGAGCGAGATAGCACAAGGAATAGAGTAATAATATGATATAATAAAGAGCTTAATAGGTATCAGTCTTTCATTTTTAGTGGCTTTCACTGTGGCAGATTAGATCAGAATCATGTTAATTGTGGATCTTCACTGAAGGCTGACTCCTCAGAGCAGAGACATGATTTTCTGCGACATCTCTGTTTTTCTCTCACTTATTCATGCACACGCTTGGGTGTCCTTGACCTTTCCAAGGTTGGCATGACTGAGTTCCTGTACTTTCACACTGATTCGCGTCTCTCACACCTCCAGTTTAATGCTACGTTAACTCCACAGACCTCTACACACTCCCCTCTGTGGTCAACCATGGAGAGCACACACATCTAATGCATGATAACCATAAAATGCAGTTTTTCACTGGACGTCCCCCACCCTCCCGCTAACCCCGGCTGTAAAAATGTCTCAGCGCCTGAGATAGGTGATTGAAGGCCATCGGTGACTGAGAGATAGAGGGATGAAGGGAGGCGTATGATGAGTAGCTTTTTAATCCTTCCATTATTTTCTGCCCTTTAGAGTTTGGAGGTGATGGAGAAAAATATTCTTTTTATTCCATCCATTTATCCATCAACAGATAGCTTGATGTTAAAGAAATAGTTTGAGGAAAAATGAAATGACTAGGGCTGCAGAAACATGGTTTGATATTCAATATGTGACTGGGGTACTCTTCACCACTCTTCATCCATTTTCTCACTGTTCTGCTGATCCAGAATCGACACCAGCATGTTTTCTTTTCTAGTCACACCCCCCACCCTCCTCACCCCCCCAGTAATTTTGGACCATTTCTATTGGTCTGCTCATTGTAAAATTTTAACTGGAGTTATCAAGTTATGCAAAAAATGAAAAACAACAAAAATGGAGGAACACCAAATTAAAGGTCCTACGTTACTATTTCATCCTTCATTTTAAGAAAATGCTCCCAGATGTCTTTTATGATTGTTCTTGTTCTTTTTTTTCTATAAGCTCACCCTGGTACGACTTCCTGACTGACACAAAGCACAGACAAAACCCTAAACCCAAACAAAATGACAGCCAAACCCTACACCTGGGGCACATTCAATCTCAAAAAGTTATGAATTGTTTGCTCCAGTTTCCAGGTTCACTGACATTTTTCAGAAGCAGCGAGAAACAGTGAGTAACAGACTTTGAGGTACATTTTCTCTTATTTGATAGGTGTGTCAGAGGTGCTAGCCAATCAGCAGTGATGTGTACATAAACGCCGCTGTATTAAAAAGGCAGTGCACACAATGGATTCTAATAAAATCCTTTACAAGTGTGGCCCTTGCAGCTTGGTGTACACAACCATTAAAGACATTAGAAGACAGATTTTGATGTCTTAAACGTGTTTAAACCCATTTCATCTGGCCCCGAAAATTCTCACCAAGAGTGGCCTTCTTAGCTGTCGTAATTGCAATGCTTGTATAACACGAGAATTTAAATAGACGTTTTGCTATGTTTTGTCAGGGCTGAACATGATGTACAAAACTACACAGGCAAGCAGGTTGAAATGGGTCAGCTCAGTGTTTCCCGACCCTGGTCCTGGAGGCCCACTTCCCTATGCATTTTAGAACTTTTCCTGCTTTAACACACCCACAGTAACTCAATTATGGGCTGTTATGAACTGCTTGGCTGAATCAGGTATTTTGGGAGCAGGGAACCCTAAAAAATGTAGGGCAGTGTGCCTCTAGGACTGGGGTTTAGAGACACTGGGCTAGGCTTAATCAAACTCAGAATCAGAGGGCCAACTAGTCAGATTAATCGAGTAACAAGCAAAGAAACCAGCAAGGAGAAGCTAGAAGTGGATTCGAGGAGGCCTCTCTTGTTCTTCCCACCAGATGACTTAGAAATAATTAGTGCATTTTGAAGATGTGGACCGGATTGTGGACTGGAATGAGTGGGGATGAGAAGAGGACATGGACTGGATCATGGAATGACACTGACAAAATGTTCTAAGATGTAAAGACAGAACATCACAGAGACACAAGCAAAACAGCGGCGAGGAGCCTAACAGTCACCTAAAGCAGGTGTGTGATGATTTAGGTAAGTGTTTTGCATGATGCTGGTTGGTGAGCCATCACCATTTCTTGTTAGCATTAGCCTCATAGCTCCAATGCAAAACTAGAAAAGCGAACTTCAGACACCAACCTCTTGAATGGGGGAAAACAACTTACAGTTTTTTGCTGAACTGTCTCTTTAACAATACTTTCTAGTGAGCAGAGAGTTGCTGGTTTTATTCAGACATATTGTGCTCTGCCCTTCAGCAGGAGGCCCTAACTCAAGAACACAAATTTCTGGGAACATTTTGTTCCCTCTCGCTGTTCAGGCGGAAACAAAGAAGAAAGGCCTTAATGGTCTTTAAAAAGGTGCTGCCTCTTTTTCTCAGTGTTTACAACAAAATAAAACCTCATGTTTTTGTTTTTATTTATTTATTTACTTATTTGAAAAAGCTTGCTTCTCTTTGAGTTATGTGAATGTTTCAACACAAATAGATCAATAGAAATGGAGCAAATAAAGCATCTCCAAGACCACTGGCTATTAAATCTGTCTATCAAACCTTCTTCATTACAAACATGGAGACAAAGATAGTTTCAGTGTTTACGCTGGACTGATTAAGAAAGAAGAGCTACATTAGTGTATTTGATTGAATGTACATACAATACTATGCAAAAGTCAGAGACCGTCCACTGTTTGTTTATTTCCTGTCAAAATGGCCAATAAATACAGGTTATTAATTTTTCAGCATTTAGTGTGCCCACCTTTTGCCTTTATTTATGGTTTTCAAAATCTGCAGGGATATTTTTCCAGGCCTCCAGTTCAGTCTAGAAGTTCGTTGCCGTTTCTGCTTCTTAAGCAATCTCAAACACAGTTGTGTTGAGGTCTGGACTCTGCCGTGCTCAGCCAGTTGTTCTGAGTTCATTTTCTCAGTCAGAGCTTCGTGAACAGCTACACATCCTTTCAGACCCATAGTGCTGCGATGTCTTCTCACAGTGGAAGGATGGACAGAAACACCTGTGGATGCTTTCCGATCTGAAGCAGCTTGATTTTCTCCTCTCTCTCGGTAATGAAAGCTTGCTGTTTATCTGATGGGGACAGCTTTTGTGGTCTACCAGGTCATGGTTGTCAGCTTTGAATCACTCTTTGAAGTTTTAGAATCTCCTGTTTCTCAGAAATACCTCCTGAAAAAGGAATGACTTGTACTTAATACCTGTTCTGACTGGAGATTAAATACATTAAGGGTGGACCTTTGCACAATGCTGTGTATAAGATCATAAAAGAAAGCATCTTTACTCAGTAATGTTGATGTGTCTGTGTGTGAAAGCAGTTTCTCTCCTGAGCTCATTTGTGTGTGTATGAGTGTGTGTGGGTGTACATTTGCCCTCCTTATTGGCCCCTCTCATCGACCAGCTTCTTCTTCTCAGATCAGGCATCACATGTCCACTCCTACATGCAACCACTGGCACGCGAGCCACACTCCAGGGAGCACAAGTGTGTATATTTGTGTGTGTGTGTTTGTCTGTGTGTGTGTGTGTGATTGCCCTGCCCTTGCAATCACACATAACGTTTATGGTTAGTTGCACGCTGATGCTGATAGAAAGCTCCACTGCTCCTTTTAGCCACTTCAGCATCGTTTTACCATACTGGTGCTATAGAGCCATGACAGCTTCAGCTGTGTAAATTCCCAAAAATCAAATAAGCTGCTCTTGTCGTGCACTCTCTCAATTCAGTTCTGTTCAATTCGATTGACCTCTCCGTGCTCCGCCCATAAATGTTCTTTTGTAGCAACCACTGCTAAATTGGACAAGCTTTACAGATCTTTAGCACAAATCCCATTCAGACTAATAAATGCTGTAGCACGCAACTGTCTTTCTGTCAAAATATGTAATTTATATTTTGAGTCAAAATATTCTTTGATGTGTATGTGGAGGGTCACACAGTTAGGATGGATCAGGTATAGTTTTTTATCATGTAACTGAGCTAGCTTTAGCGTGTTGTTCCAGAGGCTGCATTCACAAAAGCTTTCCTATGAAAAACGTTTGAAGACAAACACCAAGAAGTTCATAGGAATGGGCCTCATTTACTTTACATAAGTTCTTTCTTAAATTTGTTCGTAAGAAAGGTCCAAAGAAAAAGCTGATGTCAAATTTATGATGTGTTCTCGAAGCGTAGAATTATTGGTACCTTTGTGCTCTTGAATGTGTGTAGATTCTGTTCTGACCTAAGAATAAATCCCAAACAAGAAAACACTGGTGAATGTCAGAGTCTTCGTAAAACTGCGTGAGTTCTTAAGAGCGGCTGGTGAATGAGGCCCATTGTTCTTAAATGCAATTCTTGTTGAAAAAAAGAAAAAACGTTCTCAGATATTCTCTTAAGACCGTTTTATTTGTTTTCATATGTTGCTTATATGCATTTTTTGTCATGTAGACTGTCAATATCATGTTATATTTTACAGATTACCAGCAGTGGTGTGGTCAGGTGCAAACGCACATATGCGCTATGTACTGACTTTTTTTTTAAAGTGGGCTTTTTCTGTTTACTGACTTCTAAAAATGCATTGTTTGTGTTTACTCACTGATATTTTTTATTCCAAGATGCCTCACAAGCCAGGGAGGAAAAAACATTGCATGAGTTTCACAGAACACAAAGTCATTGGTCAGTTCCATAATTAATGCAAAATGTTGATTTGATGGTTTATTTTCATCTGTTTCTATGGCAACCACCAGTTTAATTGTTGCTCTGATGGCACAGATTTATAGTCATACAGTTTATAGTTTTTTCTAAGAGCTGCACCACTAATGACCAAAAATGATATCATATTTCCATTAACTAGTTATTCAGTTTAATCACGGTGACAGAGAATAATCTCACACATCCTCATTTCCAGGAATAATCTCACACTTGCTCTTAAAACCTTCTAAAAATGTTTTTTTTTCTTCTTAAAGCACATTTAAGAAGACTTTCTTTCTTAAGACACTTTTGGGAATCTGTTCCCAGTTCAGTAACACAGCACTTTAAACTCCACATTATGTTGGGACTCTAAACAAAGTGAACTACGGTTTTTTATTCAAGTTCAATGGAAATTTCATAAACATTGTTCAACCTGCAACACTTGCTATAACAGAATGCATTTGTGGGCAAAGCATAGATGGGTCAGTTCAGTTCAAGCTTTTTTGACGTACAGTATTAACAGAGCATTGAAAGGGAATGCTTTTCAATTTAACTGCTTTTTGCTGAATATATTTGCAGCACACCATGACAACTACAGAACAATTATGATAATAATGACATACACTATTACAATCCAGACACTTGGGGCTGATGCCAACTATAGTTTACAAATCAATAAGTCGATTTAATTTTTTCTTTCCATTTTGTAAGCGTGAGCATTCTGTGATCCGTGGTATGGAAGTCCAGTCCTGGTTTTACTTCATTTACACACACAGCAGTGAGTTGCGCTCTGAGTGACTCACACCAGCATTCTGGCACACAGGAAAAACACCATCAGAAACAATATTCTTCATTTTTAATGCATACCTGTCATCTCAGTCCTACTAGAAATATGGAGGCTGTGGAATTTGATAAAAACTGTCAGCCACCCTGCCCCCCCGACCTTGTGCCCTGAACTCTTAGCTTTCATCATTTGGGCCCTATATAAACACAATTTTACAGTTTTTGTATTTATTACTTTTTCTTTTTATTATTTTAATTCATTATTTAAAAATAAGTCTGCCAGTACTTTTTTGGCTCAGTCAGCTAAAGCAGATACTGATCACCGAACTCAATAATAATCTCAAACAATCAGAAATCTGTGCATGTATATTAATTTGTCTCTAATGCTGCGCTGTGTTGTACAGCCCTGTTTCCAAAAAAGTTGGGACGCTGTGCAAAATATAAATAAAAACAGAATGCAATGATGTGCAAATCGTTTAAACCCTATATTTCATTGAAAATAGTACTAGGACAACATATCTAATGTTGAACCTGAGAAATTTTAAAAGTCTTTTGAACCTGATGCCAACAACACGTTTCATAAAAGTTGGGACGGGGACATGTTTACCACTGTGCTGCATTACCTCCTCTTTTAACAACACTCTGTAAGGGGAACTGAGGAGACACTGCTGTAGTTTTGAAAGTGAAATGTTTTCCATTCTTGTTTGATGTAGGATTTCAGCTGTTAAACAGTTCAGGGTCTCCTCTGTCTTATTTTTCGTTTCATAATGCACCAAATGTTGTCAGTGGGTGACACATCTGGACTGTTGGCAGGCCAGTTTAGCACCCAGACTCTTTGACTACGGATCCATGCTGTTGTAATATGTGCAGAATTGGTGTTCTACCAAGTGGTTTTTTTTTGGCTTTACACAACTATACCAGTCTTTTGTTGCCCTGTCCCTCCTTTTTTAAAACATGTAGCTGGCATCAAACTCAAACTGGGCACATATTTTTCAAAAACAATCAAATCAAATCTCAGTTTCAACATTTAATATGTTGACTTATTATTTTATTATTATTATTTTCAATTAAATATAGGGTTTAAATATTTTGCGCATCATTGTATTCTGTTTTTAGTTACATTTTGCATAGCGTCACAACTTTTTGGAAATGGGGTTGTACCTATAATAGGTACACTTTATAGTTCTACAATTAGAAACTGTAGTCTGTCTGTTCTTCAATGGTCAGGACCCCCTCATCCAGCCAGCAGCGACACAAACTGGACAGGAAAAAATGAGTTACTTTCTCGGACTCATTCACAAGTAAACCTTGAGACTTGACAGTTGTGTTAGTGGTAGTTTAACGTTGTGTCGTTGTGGAGTACGACACAACGTTAAACTACAGAAAAGCAGATGTGATTTTTTATGCACTGAAACTCTGTTGTGCTTTTTTATTTAACACTTGCATAAAGAAGACAAAGAGTAGCAAAAAAATGTAGTATCAACCACAACACTTTTAACCAGTGTTACTCAAAGACACAGACAATATGTAACAGCCCATTCTGCTAAAAGTTTACAGAGTCACACCTGAAACTATGGATGGAGTTCAAGGTCTTGCTTCAGCTCCAGCATTAAAGGGAGTAAATAAACCATAAGCAGCTATAACCTCTGAAAGATAGCATTTGTATTAATGTGTACTATTTCAAAATCGCCTTCTATTTTGACATATTATTTTGACTGCATTTTACTTATAAAAAATCTGTGTTTTGAATAATAAAGATGTCGATATTTATTGATAATTTCATCCCGATTTATTGTTTTTTCAAAATGGTCTCAGCCCTAATTACAATTACAACATTATAAGATTTTTTCTTTTTGCATATAACAGGTACTGTAGAGGGTCAGTGAGAGTGGGAGTGGGTAGTTCTCTCTCTCTCTCTCTCTCTGGCTTTTTCTTCCTTTTCTCTCTCTATCCATTTCCCTTCAATAATAACATGCTTTCCCCCCACCCTTAAATTGCAAATGTAAACCTACAGCTCACAGTGG
This sequence comes from Colossoma macropomum, assembly GCF_904425465.1. NCBI lineage: Eukaryota > Metazoa > Chordata > Actinopteri > Characiformes > Serrasalmidae > Colossoma > Colossoma macropomum. Next base: position 6,516,942 of record NW_023494801.1, on the reverse strand, counting down.
ACCAAAAAAAACCTGTGGAAATGCCTCCCATTAACCACCACTCTCCCAACCATCCCAACACGCAACAAACCCTCACCATAGTCACAGTTACCATGGCAACCGAGGGGTCCAGGCTGTCGTGCTGAGATGTGTTCTCTGCTGTCGGATTACGGAGATGGATAGAGCGGGAGATAGCAGCTATATCAGGTGTAATACTTGTCTAATCTTATTACATTTCTTAACGTATGCTGCACTCACTGTGTTATGCAGTAAGAAAAGTGAAGATTTAAATGTGTAAATCAGAACTGTTGGGTGCTTAAAGGAGAAGAGTTCAATCATTTTTTAAAAAAGAGCCATAAAACCCCAGAAGCATTTCTGGAATATCTAGCAGTGGAAAGCTGACACTATTTACCCAAACGTTAGTAGACAGTCCTGAATGAGTGAATTCAGCTGCTTTGAGGTTGTGTCACCCATCGCTGACACAGGCGCGTTCAACTGCCCGTGCACAGCTTGTATAATCTCCAGAAAAAAGCACTGCCAATAGAATGGGCTGCTCTGGAGCAGCCATGCATGAGCCTAAGGTCATCATAATGAGTGTGTTTGTGATCCATAACCAGAGCTGGACTGGGAACTAAATTCAGCCCTGGACTTTGATCAGCCCTTGACAATCACTGTGACAACCCCCCCCCGCCGCCTATGATGGCCCCCCAAAAACTGCTATCACATTTACAGTGAGTAGATGCATATTTTTGAACAATAATAAACACGGCACATTAACATTACATGTAGTTTCATTTCTTAATTTCTTTGCGTCTTCTAACTTCTGTCTTTTTATCTTATGATCCCCTCCTCCTTACACTTTTCAGACTTTTTTTCCCATCTCTCTCTAGCTGGTCATCATGCTTTGTTCCGGGGGTGGCAGCATTTACATGACTGTCCAAGAGTGGTGCAACATTCCAGTAGAGAGGTGCAAGAAACTCATGGCTGTAGGAAGCACACAAGCTTGAGCGCATTGGTCAGTCATATGCATCTACAATAATTACCATAGGGTGTCATATCCAAATTAGTAGTAAAAACATTTAATCCCAGAAAAAGGATGAGTATTACAGTCAAGAAAAGGTACAGAAAGGTATTATGATAACAAAAGGTAAATGTTCTGATAGTTTTGCTACCTTTCTCCGTTACAAAATCTCTATTATTACAGTGAATGGATCCTATACATAAAGCAATGTATAGCAAGAAAGAACAAAACACAAAACAAAAGCAGATAAAGAATCTGTCTCCTCCTTTTCATGTAAGCCTACCGTCTCTCACATATTATAATGCAATGAAATGCAGGACTGAGAACAGACTTTATGACCAGGTGTAGGAGGTTAAGCTTGTATATGAAGTGAGAAAGCATCTCTGTGTGAAATGATACGCGTGTGTGTGTGCATGCAGGGTGAGGGGGCGGAGATGCGATCAATACACCTTTCAAAGTTTCCCTCGACTTTCACACAGACTGTGTGTGTGTATCTGTACGTGCGTAGGTGTGTGTTTGTGTGTTTAATGCCCTTGTTGAAGGTTCTGGTCTGTACAAAAACATGAAGCGATCACATGATATATTTTATTTAGGTTTAGAATACTTGGACGACATATTGCAGTATTTTCCATTTATACATATGGACAGTATGGCAATATTTATCGTCGTCATGATAACCTACATCATAATACGCTTTTCTGAGTATATCGTGGATATCATCTGTACTTCAAAGAACGCTGACCAACTGCTGCGTTATCCTGCTGAAAGAGGCCACTGCCATCGAGGAATACTATCCCCATGAAGGGGTGTACTTTGTCTGAACTCGGTCTTGGGTAGGTGGCACGTGTCAAGCTGACATCTAAAAGAATGCCCAGACCCAGAATTTCCCAACAAAACATTGACTAAAGCATTACCTTCCCTACACCGGCTTGTCTTCTTCCCACAGTGCATCCTAGTGCCATCACTTCCCTGGGTAAAGGGCGCACACATACCAGACCGTCCATGTGATGTAAAAGAAAACAGTACTCATCAGAAAAGGTGACCTTCTTATACTGCTCCAAGGTCCAGTGTGCTTTGCAGTCCCATATGCAGCAGGGTGTGTGTATATATATCTATATATATCTCATTTCATTGGGTTGCTTGGCAAAATGTAAATATGCTGCCATCTAGATGACATCTTTTTCAGGGAAGGCCTTGCATATTTCAGCAAGACAATGCCAAACCACATTCTGCATGTATTACAACAGCATTGCTCCATATTAAAAGAGTCTGGGTGCTAAACTGACCTGCCTGCAGTCCAGACCTGTCACTCACTGTTCACTCCACATACCAATGTTTGTTAAATTTTTATTTAAAAAACATTTAGGTACATGTCAGTAAGATATTTACCAGGATTGTTTTATGATCTATTTAAACACAAGGCATTAATTGAGTTAGTAATAAGCTAAATAGATACAAAATCATCATTTATAGGATACTTTCTATTGTCTGTCCCAAACCCTAATCTCTAAAATCAAAAATAATACTTACTTTGTTTGTATGTTTTGATGAGCTTAATTTTTAATAAAAATATTGTACTACTGTCCTATGTTTTCATGTCATTACTGAAATACAAAGAGTTCTATTCTGTAGGCGGAGCCTTATTTTAGCAACACCCCCTTACATTTTAGAGCAGGAAGTGAGACTGCATTCCTCATGGCCACATGGTGAGCTGTTAGATTTTATTATTATGAAGTAAATGTGTCTGAAAATCAGTGTAAAACATTAAGAATTGTCTCTAACGAGACACATATTTTCTGCTATTGAGTCTTTTTTGTGTTTTGATGAAACACATTATGATTTTATGCATGTAAACTCTTCAAAGCTGTGTTTGCTAGTCATGTACCTGCTAGTGTTTTTGAGTTCTGCTCAAAATGAGCTAAAATTGTCAGTACGTAAACAGTCACTACTGAAACATTTGGCAAAGGTTCGGCAGTGTTATGGTTGCGGTAGTGATGAAATGGAATGTTCAGTTGATTATTTTAATAGAATAGACATCATTGAGCCATATATATATACATATATATGAAGAAAACAAGTTATTCTCTTCATCTTTGGATGGTCATAATGTTTTGGCTTTGTGTTTTGGTTTGGTTGGCAATATTAATTTTGGAATTTAAGTTGACACCTACACCAAAAGAAATTCCTCATACATCTTAAACATGGGGAATAGAAAGATTCTGATTGTGATGTGGTTCTGTCAGCCTGCTGCACTGCTGAGCTGTAGAATCTCATCAGTGCGTGGCTGTTGTGCTTTTACTCACGGAAGAGAGGAGAAGGTTAGAGAAACAGGCCCTTTTCCCTCTCTCTCCTCATCAGCCTCTCTCTGCAGTCAGTGCAGTAAAGAGGGAGTGACATATTATTAGAAAGTAGCAGAGAAAGGGGGGAGCATTGCATAGTGCCCGAGGGAAAGAGGAGAGGAGAATATCGTCCACTCAGCGCTTCTTTATGAGCGGTACTACAACCATGCCACTGATCAGACATACCTACAAGCCTGACAGTCACACAAACACAAGCACACAAACAACCAAACAGCTTACATTCAAAACAAACCCGCACCCACACAAAGAAAACATAAAATAACTTATTTACAAAACCTTTAAAGGATGGATGAATCAGCAATCATCCTTGCCTTTCTGTACGATGTGACATACAGCCTACTCACTAACATAACCGCATGGTGCCCACTCCCAACCTGCACGTTTCCCCCCACTCCAAACCGGTGCATTTCCTATTATATACATTCACAGATAGAATATTTTTCACACTTGTATTTCAATCCTACTTCTCACCATTGATCTACACCAGGGGTGTCCAATCTTATCCGCAAAGGGCCAGCGTGGCTGCAGGTTTTCACTCAAAACGAGCTGAAGCACATCTGATTCTACTAGTTATATCAGTTCCTCCCAGGCGTCAAGCATTTGATCATGTGATCTCCTGCAGCCACACCGGCCCTTTGTGGATAAGATTGGACACCCCTGATCTACACTGTACACGAGAAATCTGTAAAAAAACAGTAAATAGTCATGCAGCATGGCTGCCAGACAAAACCTGTACATTTACGGTAAAAGTACTGTATGTTTTCTTAATCATTATAAAAATCCATAAAATGATAGTCATTTAATTTCTTAGAAATACTGCCTTTTACACCTGTCCAGGGTGTTTCTTGTCTTCTGCCCAATAACTGCTGGGATAGGCTACAGCTCCCCCTGCAACCGAGGAGGATAAGCAGCTTATAAAATGTTTGTGTGTGTGTGTACTGCCTTTTACTGTAAATCAACAGTTTCATAGTTCAACTAGTTGTTCTGACATACAGTATACATGTGACATTTCGTTTTTGTGAATTTACATTCTATTACTGAAAATAAACAACTGCAGTGTTAAAATACAGTATAAGCATGGTTTATTTACATGTACTTAACCTTAAAAAGAAGAAAAAACTATGTTGACCATTACAGTGACTTTTTTTTTAAACTGTGTATCCATGCTCCACCCACAAGTGCGTTGTTTCGTATTGCATAGGAATTGTTGCTAGGCTGGAGAAGCTTCAGAGAACATGGGCAAAAATCCTTTTGAACCTAGAGAGACCCTCTTTGGAATGTGTCATATATTTTAAATAGCAATAATTTTGTATGCATGTGGAAGGTCACACTGTTATGATACATTGAATGTAGTTTTTTGTCATGCAATCAAGCTAATGTTAGCATGGTGTCAAATTCATTATTTCCCTACCTAGCTAGTTTTGATTAGCTACAACAACACAGTCCTGCTCAGTAGTGATTACCATTTTTTAGCAAATCTAAATTTAAAATTAGTAAAGTTTTGAATAGTACATTACTAACGTCTCGGTAATGTTATGTCCTCAGATTTAAGAAGCATGAGATGTCTGAACTCTATACTCCTACAGAGGGAAGTGAAGAGATTGCATTTCATCTTTTGGTTTCTGCAGTCGACTAAAGACCTCCACACACCACAGGAGAAGTGCTGTGCCAAACCAACACAGGGTCTCTCTCTATTGGCGGGTAGCAGACAGCACAGAACGCAGCTGTAGCACATGGGAAGCATCAAAGAAAGCTCAAATAAACAGCAAGCTTAAGTTCATTTTGCACTCTACTCATACAGAATTAATGGGAGAAAACTTTTAGCAACATTTAGTGTATTTGTCACATTTGGAATTCACTATCCAACTTTCTACAATTGTGCTACTTTAAAGCTAAAGGTACAAGGTGAAATATGATGCATAGACTAGGAGTGTTAACTAAGCTGAAAAAATATGATTAGCTTTGTCTGCTTGTCTTAAAATGCTATAGATTCACACCTTTCCTCTGTGCCAATTTTTAGCCTCATGTCACCTACTATGGAGTTTTGTGGTGTCTAGGTCTGAGACTAATAGTAGTAAAGTAATAACTAGAACGGGGAAGTTTGTGAACAAACTATGAAATCCCTGGTGGTTGCTAAGTTGTTGCTATGTTATCCCAGGTGGTTGCTAAGATGTTGCTATGCCATTGCAATGAAATCCCAGGTGATTGCTCAGGTGCTGCTACGGCATTGCTATGGTATCCCAGGTAGTTGTTGAAGTGTTGCTAAGCCATTGCTATGTTATCCCAAGTGGTTGCTAAGATGCTGCTAGGCAATGCTATGGTGTCCCAGGCAGTTGCTGATATATGTACTTATTTGTGCTGGTATGAATGTGAGTATGTATGTCAATCAGTCAACTTTTATTTCAACTTAGAGGTTATAATTTGGCTGAGCAATTTAAACTGTGACTTAAATAATTAAAATAATCATATCAACGTAATATCAACTAAAACAAATCAAAATCAGCAGGACAAAAAGATGTATAAAGGAAAATAAGAATAACAGATCAAATAAGAAATAAATAATAAAACCAAATTAAAAGGAAGTTAAAGAACCAAATAAGACAAGATAATAATAAGCAATACAAAAACTAAAAGTCTTAGAAATAAAATGATTTAATAAAGTAGTAAAATAAAATAAACAGTAAAAGAATTAACATCAAATAAAAGAGTTGCAATAAAGTAGTAAAATAAAATAATATAAAATACAATAAAATAGAGCAGAAAGGGACTAACATCAAATAAAACAGTTGCAGGCTAAGTTCAAAACGGTCGAGTGACACCAGCGAGCGGAGCTTCAGAGTTTCCTGTAGGGTATCCCAGTCTGCTGGTGCACTGTAGCTAAAAGCAGATTTGCCCAATTCGGTAAAAGACTCTCTGAACCTGATACGTAATCGAGTCATTAGAGTGGATCTGATAAGCACCATTATTTACAGAGAGCATAAATTTGACATAAGATGACATTTGGCCAGAGAGCGGCCCATAGATAAAAACAAAGCATGGTTAGTACAGTATGTAATATCTCTGAGGAGCTGTGAGAGAGACGTCTTTCATGAAGCTATTTTTGGCAGTTACATTAGAATTTTCTCAGCATTCCACCATTCATTTCTAAGGAAAAATCATGTTTGAACCAAAGAACATACAGGCGCTCAGTCCCATAAAATACAAGCACACTATTCCAGTATAGGCTCTACAGTCCTGAAAAGTTTTGTGGTCCTAGCTCAAAAAGTGTAGCACATGAAAACAGTACAAAAATGCATAAAATAATAAAACAAAAACAGAGGCACACTGCCCTGGGCAATTTGTCTTTCACTGCTCCTAACACACTGCGCAGTGTAGTGTCCCTCCAGGACACAATGGGAAAAACTGGGCCAGAGGTTTCTCCCCTCGTGCACTGGTATCGATAAGTAGAGTGGATTTGTTTCTTGTTGGACATCAGGTAACATTTTAAGGAATTCTTGTTTGTTCTAGTTTTAGCTGATCCTTCCAAGTGAGCTAAAAGACACACTGTAAATAGGCTCATTTAATAACACAAATGTTTTTAGTTTAAATCTGCATAAGAAATGGTTATAGGTTTACAACAATCGTATCCCATAAAACACTGTCATCTAATACTTGATGTCCCATAATACCTTAATCTACCTCAGTTCATACTCAAAAATGCCCCTCACTGCACAACCAAAAGTTGTGTCCAGAGGGACATATGTCCATCTCTGAAGTGGGCAGTGGTGCGTAAAAACATATTCAAGCAAAACTCTTTCTTCATTTAAGTAATATCTCAAGTAGAAGTAAAAGTAACTACCAAATCCCCAGCATGAGTAAGAGCAAAAAAGTGCGAGGTCAAAAAACTCCTTCAGTACTGAGTTTCCTATAGAAATGCACTGGAATCCAGCATTTATCAGCATAAGCACTGAGTTTTGTTAGCTGCTATACATTTTGTAAATGGTAGGCTCAAATGATGCTGCCGTTAGTCATCATTTAGCCATCATTTAGCAGTTACTATTCATTTAGCATCAATCTAGCCTGTTATATCCTATGATTTCATTTTAAATCAACATTTAATGTTGTCTTGGAGCTGATTCTGTACTCATTTATAAATGTATGAATGCTGTGAGACATTAACTAAATAAAACACCACTTCATGCACTTTGGTGACAGCAAAACTGGCTCTAGCACCTGGCTAGACATTTAATTCCAAAAAGAAATGTTGCAATCTTGTTCACTTTTTTACATAAACTGTTCCAGTGCTGATTTACGTTGTGGCATTATTTGAAAAAAATTATTGACCTGTGTCATTTACATGATTTGTCCAGCTTACAATTTAAATTAGCCAGCTAATGCTGACCAAAAAGCTTCCTGTCATGTAATGAAGGAAGAACTAGAGTTTAATATGTTATTTTTTGTTGAATAATAATTGCCAGCACTGCATCCCTGAGGCTCACTGGTTTGACAGAATTCAGGATTTTCATCCATCAGTGTTCTCCCACTGCAATACCCAGCATGCATTATGCAAATACATCATGAATCCTTTGGGAATCCTCCCACAATCCTTACTGCTACGATAGTCACTGATGTAGAGGCTAATAAATACAGACGTGATATCTGGCTTCCTAGCAGTGAGGTTAGTTGGCTTCCTTCAGCTATATATATATTTGTAGCAGTTGTAGTTTTTAAAACTACCTTCGACCTCCTACCTTCAAGATACATCATCAGAAGGGGGTTCTTCTAGTTTTCAGAGCAGAAAATCTCAATCTAGAGATTTACAGCATCGCTGCAGGAGGCGAGCAGGCACGTGGTTACATACAACAGATGGTTACCTTTTTCGTTTTGGCAAGAGTCACCCTTTAACTGGTGGCTTACGATTTACACCAGCTAGTATTCTTAATAGAATGTAGTAGGTAATGTATCAGTATGCATAATTTTTTCGACCTTACAATGTGGCTGATGGCTACTAAAATGACTACTAAGTGTTCTTATCCTGCATAGGCCCCATTTGAGCCATTTGCAATGTGTCAACCTAGTAGCGTTAGTTACAGCGGCTCAGCGAGCAGTGAAAACCATGGCAGCAACAAAAAAATCAAAACCTCTCTCACATCGACCCATTTTAGCCCCCGTCTATAATTCAAAGGAAAAAATACTAATAATTGCAGTGTTCCTGGTAGCCCAGCGCTCAAAAGCCCTCATCAACAGGCCTGTTCATTTTATCCGCTGTGATTAGTGCGCAGATGCATTTCTGAGCGAAGCCAAGAAGTGGACAGGAATCAAAAGCTGGGCTTTTTCTCACTTATTGTGCTTGAATGGTAAATGTCAGGACTTTGACATTACAGCCTAGCGCTGATAGCGCGGCACAAATTAGTGTTTGTAGTGATTAAATAGCAGCCTGACAACCAGCAATGTTCCACAGGCCTACAGCAGCTTCATAGCGCAGAGTTCTGGAAACAGAAAAGATCTGCTTCAAATTTATACTTGTCGTTGTACAAGCTCAGTGGTCAGTTATCCCACCAGAACACACAGGCTGCTGGACCTCAACCATAATGTGGATGCATTAGTGGTGTGAAAAATATTAGAATTGCTGTGCACAAGTAAGCCATCTTTCATTTATTTACTTTGTCAGTTTTCATTTCATGCCTAACATTGAATAATTTGCAGCAGTAGTGTAGCCAATGTAAAAAATCAGGCTACAAATGTGCAGCACGCCCAAAAGCAGGCCATGTGGAAAAGACCAGGCTATTTAATGGTTTGAAGGGCAGATATACTGTATTTTCTTGTGCTTTATTTATTTTTTCCTGAGGTCTACTTATGATGTTTTTGTGGATTTATGTAGCAAAACATAATTTTTACATTACATTACATTTTCCAACCTCTCTTTATCCTTTAGGTTTAGAAAACAGGCTGTTTTTTTACTCTGCTTTTACGACTGATGTATATAAATGACCTGTTCTGATTGTGCCTCATTCAAAAAGTAGTGCTGGTTGAAACACACCTTATAACATCAGTGTGAATAGGCAGACCTAAACTGCTGCAGCTGAACAGGTGGATGTAAATACTGCATTGTTTTTTGTGACATCACAAAATCAATGAATTAAAAAAGGTTTTGCAGAGAACGGTCTGCTTTGAAACTTGAAAAGTATTTACCTATTACATCAGATTCTCACTGAAAATCCGGTGGGCCTGACATGGTTGACAATGAATCACCAGTTAGCATGATGTCATTTGCATGATACAAATTAGTGGCCATTCACTTTCTTTAAATACACTTTTACTTCCCCCAAATGCAAACATGATTTTTGCAGTGTGATTCAAATGTTTTTCACTCTACAGTAGTTTTGGTTTTAAAAACAACCCAGTCACAAATCAGTCTAGTATGCAGTGCTGCAGCAGTTTTCATATTAGTCTTTAATAATTTATGCAAGAAAAAGGTGAACGTGTGGTCACCAAACCTCCTCCTGGATATTTTCCTTTTTGTAGAGAAACCCAATAGACACCTCAGTCGGCTGGTGAAGGCCCTCTCAAAAACAACACCAAAACGTATTTCATCACTTTTCAAAGAAAAACGCGTTTCTGCCAAATGGTAGTTTTACAAGAGAGAGCAAAAACTTTTTTTATGTTCACTTATATTAAATTAAGGGATTTTATTTCAAGCAATTTTGGATCATTTCTATTCATCCGGTTATCATGAAATTTTCACACAATCTAAAGGGCTGCTGCTGAGCTCGAATGATATAGAAAACTAAAAATCACAAAAATGGAGATACACTATATGGACAAACGTATTAGGACACACCTCTTAATCATTGAATTCAGGTGTTTCATTCAGTCTCATTGACACAGGTGTATAAAATCAAGCACCTAGCCATGCAGTCTGCCTTTATATACATTAGTGAAAGGATGGGTCGTTCAAAAGAGCTCACTGAACTAGAGCGTGGTGCTGTAATCAGACTCCACTGTTGTAACATGTCAATTCATGAAATTTCTTCCCTCCTAGGTATTCCACGATCAATTGTGAGTGGTATTATTGAAAAGTGGAAGCATTTAGGAACCACAGCAACTCAGACATGACGTGTCAGAACACTCTGCTGGGTGAATAAAGGCAGAGTTCCAAACCTCTTTTGGCTTTAACATCAGCACAAACACTGTGGTAAGGAGCTTCGTAGCATGTTTTTCCATGGCCGAGCAGCTGCATGCAAACTTTACATCACCAAGCACAATGCCAAGCGTGAGATGCAGTGGTGTAAAGCACGCCGCCGCTGGACTGGTAGAAATGTATTCTGTGGAGTGACGAATCACACTTCTCTATCCGGCAGTCTGATGGACGAGTTTGGGTTCAGCGAAGGCCAGGAGAACCTTACCTGCCTGACTTCATTGTGCCAACTGTAAAGTTTGGTGGAGGAGGGTTGATGCTATGGGGTTGCTTTTCAGGTACTGGTCTAGAACCCTTAGTTCCAATGAAGGAAATCTTAATGCTTCAGCAGACCAAGACATTTCAGACAATTCTACGCTTCCAACTTTGAGGGAACAGTTTTCTGTTCCAGCATGACTGAGCCCCAGTGCACAAAGCAAGGTCCATAAAGGCCTGGCTGGGTGAGTTTGGTGTGAAAGAACTTGACTGGTCCACACAGAACCCTGACCTCAACCCCCACCTTTGGGATGAACTAGAATGCAAAAGTTCCCACAGACACTCCAAAATCTTGTAGAAAGCTTCCCAGAAGAGTGGAAGCTGTTATAGCTGCAAAGGGGGACCAGCTAGAATGGGATGTGATAAAAGCTCCTGTAGATGTAATGTGTAGGTGTGCCAATACTTTTGTCCACATAGTGTTATTATTTTTTGGACAGCAATGATTTATTGTTTAAGTAGATGTGAAAACAACTAGTGCTAACAAACTAGTAGACTCCTATATGGATGCTTGCAGTAACTAGCATTATTTGTACTGTAATTCATCATGTTTTGACAAAGTTTTAACATTTATGGCCTGAATTGAAAGCCTAGCACTAATAGTCATGTTTCACTACTGCAAATTAGGTTTGGAACCAAACTTTGTTGACCCTTGAGGTAGACTATGTAGATGTATACAAGTTAATGCAGAAACTATACTATGCTAAAATTAGCTGTAACGCTACTGTGTGATTCAGGCAATGCGCACAAATCACATGGAAAACTGACTTCCATTTGCACTGCTGCTCTGCAAGGTGACTAAAACCTTGGTGAAAAAAGTTATGGAGGCAGAGAACATTAACTTGCATTCAAATTTAAGCAGGTGTTTGCCTTCTCCTGTAAATTTACTAATTTGAAGATTTTTTTCATACACGATATACCTAAAGTATGAAATACAGTGTTAAATACTGTGTAGGTGCTGTAGATTTTATGTTAACGTTGTATTATATAAATAACACATTTTCCCCTGAAGTCACTTCAGTCATGAAACAAACACTTTCCAAACTCTATTTTTCTCTTATAATTAAACAAGCTGTTTTTGGTATTGTGCCTTTAAGACTGATATGCTTTTCATTGTGCTTGATTCAAAAAGCAGTCCACCAGCTGAAACACTCCTTATAACTTCAGTGTGAATGGGTGGATCTAAACTGCTGTTGGAAGAAGAGTAAACAGTTAGAGTAGAGCGTACAGTCATACAGTAAATGCGTTGGGTTTGTGACATCACCCACTTGCCTCAAGACACATTTAACTCAATTTGGTGGAAGCTGATGCTGTCTTCACAGGCTACATTCTCAGAATAGCACCACAATTAGCCTGCAGTACAAAGCTGGGCTACAATCCAAATAAAAGACTTCCGCAGAGCGACCTTTTGACTCATGCTCTTCATCATCACGTCGATCTCAAAGTATTTTATGATGGCTCCCCAAGAGATTTTAATGACAGTACGCAGAGTTAAATGCCTACATCGGTTCATTTTGAGTCATCAGTCATGTAGAAATTTTGAAAAGGTCACTCTTAGATTGTCTTTTTGTTGTGGATCGATGAGAATGGCCTTTTTTTCGGGCTTCTATGTGCATATTTGTGCTAGTCTTATGTTGCTCAAAGAAGAGATTTTGAATGAGGCCTTTTAAAGAATGGTGATATGAGTCTGTGAGGACCTGGAGTGAGAAAATTGTGATACGGAATGAAAATAGGCCTTTTCCAGTTGACATTTTCTTGATTTGCTACAGCCGCCTTGAGAACAACTTTGGTATTTATCACCTACAAGGACGAGGATAATTCCTATTTACAGTTGCAAATGAGTCGACCGCATGCTAAAATGAGTGACAGTCAATTTCGTAACATAAATTCTTTCTCTCTTTCTCTCTTTCACACACACGCACACAATCTACCATAAAGTCCCAGATTACAAGTACTTAGACCTTTACTTGCTGTATTGCTTTTTCCAGGACACTACTTTTTCCGTTAGTGTGATAGTTGAGGTAGAGTATTTTGAAATTTTACAGCAACACATCAGTAATGGGGGCTTTATAATTATTAATTATTTTATTTGGGTAACTGTGAACTGGCTGCACATTACTATATTATTAAACAATAACTTGGATAATTAAGGTTTTTCCAGAACATATTTATCTATGTAATATACATTATAATCAAATCATATTTTTAATTTTTATGTTTTTTTTTACTTCATTTTTTGTTTATTTGCTTTGTATTGTTTGTGATATGTTAGTGGTTTGTTTTGGTTTTGAACTTTCCCAGTTGGCCTGGTTTTTCTATCTATCACAGTCTGAGAACCAGAGACTTTGCACTGCAGTGGCACTGAAGTTTTACTGGGTTGCAAAACCGGAACACTTTACACCATGATAGTGGATTGTGACTGGGCTGCTAGCCAGGAGACTCTAACTATCATCATGAAGCTCGGACGATTTTCACTATTGTAATGGAGTCTGACTGGGCTGAGAATTTGACTTGGCCACACACTAGGCTGTGAACTGGAACAGTTTTCAACGCAGTAGCGAAGTTTGAATCAGCCATGAGCCGGAGCGATTTTCACTGTGGTTCCAGAGTTTGACTGGGTCGTGCATCGGGACACCTTTTAACATGTTTGCGGATAGTGACTTGGCCACTAGCCAGGAAACTTTCAGCAAGGTGCTGGAGTTTGACAGGGCTGTGAACTGAGACACTTTTCACTGTGGCAACAAAGTTTGGCGGGGCCATCAGCTGGGATTATTTTCGCTGTGGTAATGGACTCTGAATGGGCAGAGAGATTAACTGGGCCACACACTAGGCTGTGAACTGGGAAACTTTTCAATGCAGTAGTGAAGTTTGAATTGACCATTGGCGATTTTCACATGGGTACTTGACTTTGGCTTGGCTATGCACTGGGACACTTTCCAGTGTGGTCACAGAATGTGATTTTGCCACAATCCAGGACTTTTTTTTACTGTGGTAGCAAGGTTAAATTAGGCCATGGGAGCAGTATGTCTGGGCTGCCAGCTAGGAGACTCTTCACCGTGGACTGTAGTTTGACTTGGTCACAACCTGGGAGACTCTTCACTGCAGAAACTGTTTGAGTTTGACTGGATCACAAACCAACTTTGCACTGTGACAGTGGAGTTTAACTGGGCCAGGAGCTGGGTGACAACATCATGGTTGAGTTTTCTCCTCGCCAGCGGGGAAACTGTATGTGTGTGCATATCTTTTGTTGCTGCTACTGTTGAATTGTAGTGTTGTTGGAACTGTAAAACATCCTAAAACAACAATGATCTATTATTGTTATCAAGCCAATTACACATCAACTAAGCACTGGGTCTATAATATGCTAATTTTACTTGTATTCCTATCAAAACCTCCAATAATAAATCTCCAGTTAGCTCTAAATAAACATATTTTGACCCTCTATCCCAAAGTGAAGATTACTGTACATGTACTAAGACTCTTCCTTTCTGGTGGATAGCCCTGATTTGAGCGAGGGGACTGCATGAACAGCTCTTTTTAATACAGAAGTCGTTACATCACCTGTTAAAGACTCATCAGATTGTTTTTGTTGGTCTTCATGTCAATAAATAATGTATACAAGATTATGCACTAATAAAAGTCCTCTGAACAATGTGTAATTTAGCCTAATTATTGCTCAATAAAGTGACAATAAGCAGACAGTTAATTATCAATTTCTGGTTTGAGAAAACGTAAAATGAGCATTCTTAGGTCACTAGAATGCACCACCTTTACTGAAGAGATACCCAGTTTACATAATCTGACACTTCTCCTCATATTTATGTTATAATGGCCATTTTGAAACCAAACTATACTCATATAAATCTAGTTTAGCTGCAGAGTTAGTTAATTGATGTATCAACAGCACTTCAGAAAGAAAGCAGAAGATATAGTTGATCCTATAAAGTGTCCTTCAAAGCAAATTAAATCATGAATTAATCCATTTAATCCAGGCTGCGTGCAAGCATTTAAGACTACAGTGCTTAACTAGAGTTTAGTGTCTCATTATGTATTGTGTTTAAATAAAATGTAGTTTATTTTAAACAAATTCACGATTACTATTTGTGTATAGCCCCTTAACAGGAAGTGATTGGGCTACTGTTGGTTTGAGGAATGAATGCTGTATTTTCATGCTAGTGAGTGATGAGGCTGATTGCTGGGACATTCAGTGGTGTCTCTTTGTTGGCTTTTTTTCAGAAAGTAATAAACATACAGTTCTGTGCAAAAGTCAGAGAATGTATTTCCAGTCAAAGCAGCTCATGAGCTGTTTAATCTTCTTTCAGTGGTAGGAAAACAAGCTGAAAACATACACCGATCAGGCATAACAATATGACCACCTCCTTGTTTCTATGCTCATTGACCATTTCATCAGCTCCACTTACTATATAGGTGCACTTTGTAGTTCTACAATTACAGACTGTAGTCCATCTGTTTCTCTGCATACTTTGTTAGCCCCCTTTTACCCTGTTCTTCAGTGGTCAGGACCCCCATGGACCCTCGCAGAGCAGGTACTATTTGGGTGGTGGATCATTCTCAGCACTGCAGTAACACTGATGTGGTGGTGGTGTGTTAGTGTGTGTTGTGCTGGTCTGAGTAGATCAGACACAGCAGTGCTGCTGGAGTTTTTAAACACTGTGCCCACTCACTGTCCACTCTATTAGACACTCCTACCTTCTCAGTCCACCTTGTAGATGTAAAGTCAGAGACGATAGCTCATCTGCTGCTGTGTTGGTCATCCTCTAGTCCTTCATCAGTGGTTACAGGACGCTGCCCACAGGACGCTGTTGGCTGGATATCTTTGGTTGGTGGACTATTCTCAGTCCAGCAGTGACACTGAGGTGTTTAAAAACTCCAGCAGCGCAACACACACTAACACACCACTACTGCAGTGCTGAGAATGATCCACCATCCAAATAGTACCTGCTCTGTGAGGGTCCATGGGGGTCCTGACCACTGAAGAACAGGGTAAAAGGGGGCTAACAAAGTATGCAGAGAAACAGATGGACTACATTCTATAATTGTAGAACTACAAAGTGCACCTATATAGTAAGTGGGGCTACTAAAATGGACAATGAGCGTAGAAACAAGGAGGTGGTCAGAATGTTATGCCTGATCGGTGTATGTTTAACCAAAAAAAATAAAACAGGTAAATATAATATCAATATTTTATTTATTTTTTGTTTTCACTCTTTGTTTTTCTCTGTTTTTAATACATTTTTCATTATTTTTAGCAGGCTTGCTTGCAGTTCTTCAAAGAAATCTACAGGAATATTTTTCAATAGTAAAGTTCAGTCTTAGAAGTTGGTTGCATTTTTTGCTTTTCATGATTCATACATACATATATCATTAGACAAACCCAGCTGTCCTTTGTTAAATGGTGAATGGACCAATAAAAATGCTACAAAATTATTCAGAATAAAATGTATTTTTACCCCTTACCCTGGAAAGTTACTGTTACTGGGATATGAGTTTTTTTTTACCGCAGTGATGATGTGTATGTGTGAAAGTCACCTTGAGACTGCTACAGTGAGCATTCTGGGATGAAAAATGCTCACAGTGCGTTAATGTGACTTAACTTGAATGCTTTTGATTGACTGGTAATCAAGCCCGCATAGTGGGTTGGTATGTTGTTGCTAATTTTAGTCCAGTGGCTTTAGTCTCTTACCTCATCCTCTCCTGGTCTGCCATCTCCTCTTTCTTTCACACCTCTCTTCTTTCATCTCTTCTTTCCTTCATACCTCTCTCCTTTCATCTCTTCTTTCTTTCCTCGCTTTCTCCATCTCACACATCACTCTCCTCTTCCAGTCACCTTTTATATCCCTCTCTCTCCCCCTCTGTATCCCCCGCTTATTACCTCCCTCTCTCCCTCTCTCTATCCCTCCCTCCCTCCCTCCCTTCCTCTCTCCTTCCCTCCCTTTCTCTCTCCCCCTCTTTTTCCCCATAATGATTATGACCTTGAAAATTACTCCGCTATTATAATCATCGCCGTCATCATCATGGTGCCCGTGTGCTGGGTTGGAGAGACATAGAGAAATATGTGCCTCATCGATTGTGTGTGTCAGGCACATATGATTGAGAGAAAATCAATAATATACATGAAGCTATATGGATATGTGTTCATGTGTTTATGTTTTGTGTATGTGTGAGAGAGAGTGATTCCTTGGGACTCAGCAATCTTTGATTAAGACATGAGGCTGCATACAGTGGAGTTTATCAGCATTAAAACTTAAATCGGGCCTGAAATTCAGTCCAAATCTCATAAACCATCTTTGTTTCAGATTGACCTGACCCAACCCACAGCACCAGATTAGACTCTAAACCCTGAAACCGACTGAAGCCGACAAAATTCTGTCTGAACTCGACTGTAGCTGACAAAATTCTGTCTGAACCCGACTGACAAAATTCTATCTGAACTCAACTGAAGCCGACAAAATTCTGTCTGAACCCGACTGAAGCCGACAAAATTCTGTCTGAACTCGACTGAAGCCGACAAAATTCTGTCTGAACTCGACTGTAGCTGACAAAATTCTGTCTTAACCCAACCCTAACTGACAAAATTCTGTCTGAACCCGACTGTAGCTGACAAAATTCTGTCTGAACCCGACTGAAGCCGACAAAATTCTGTCTGAACTCAATTGTAGCTGAGAAAATTCTGTCTGAACTCGACTGTAGCTGACAAAATTCTGTCTGAACCCGACTGAAGCTGACAAATTCTGTCTGAACCCGACTGAAGCCGACAAAATTCTGTCTGAACTCAATTGTAGCTGACAAAATTCTGTCTGAACTCGACTGTAGCTGACAAAATTCTGTCTGAACCCGACTGAAGCTGACAAAATTCTGTCTGAACCCGACTGAAGCCGACAAAATTCTGTCTGAACTCAATTGTAGCTGACAAAATTCTGTCTGAACTCGACTGTAGCTGACAAAATTCTGTCTGAACTCGACTGTAGCTGACAAAATTCTGTCTTAACCCGACCCTAACTGACAAAATTCTGTCTGAACTCGACTGTAGCTGACAAAATTCTGTCTGAACCCGACTGAAGCCGACAAAATTCTGTCTTAACCCGACCCTAACTGACAAAATTCTGTCTGAACCCGACTGTAGCTGACAAAATTCTGTCTGAACCCGACTGTAGCTGACAAAATTCTGTCTGAACCCGACTGAAGCCGACAAAATTCTGTCTGAACTCGACTGTAGCTGACAAAATTCTGTGCAGATCTGACTGTAACCAACAAAAGTGGTTCTTTTATGGACCATCCGTTATTAGGTTCTTTAGGGAACAAAAATGACATATTTTATGGCTGACAAAATTCTGTCTGAACTCGACTGTAGCTGACAAAATTCTGTCTTAACCCGACTGAAGCTGACAAAATTCTGTCTGAACCCGACTGAAGCTGACAAAATTCTGTCTGAACCCGACTGAAGCCGACAAAATTCTGTCTGAACTCAATTGTAGCTGACAAAATTCTGTCTGAACTCGACTGTAGCTGACAAAATTCTGTCTGAACTCGACTGTAGCTGACAAAATTCTGTCTGAACCCGACTGTAGCTGACAAAATTCTGTCTTAACCCGACTGAAGCCGACAAAATTCTGTCTGAACTCGACTGTAGCTGACAAAATTCTGTCTTAACCCAACCCTAACTGACAAAATTCTGTCTGAACCCGACTGTAGCTGACAAAATTCTGTCTGAACTCGACTGTAGCTGACAAAATTCTGTCTTAACCCAACCCTAACTGACAAAATTCTGTCTGAACCCGACTGTAGCTGACAAAATTCTGTCTGAACCCGACTGTAGCCGACAAAATTCTGTCCACACTCGACTGTAGCTGACAAAATTCTGTCCACACTCGACTGTAGCTGACAAAATTCTGTCCACACTCGACTGAAGCTGACAAAATTCTGTCCACACTCGACTGTAGCCGACAAAATTCTGTCTGAACTCCACTGTAGCTGACAAAATTCTGTCTGGACCCGACTGTAGCTGACAAAATTCTGTCTGAACTCGACTGAAGCTGACAAAATTCTGTCCACACTCGACTGTAGCTGACAAAATTCTGTCCACACTCGACTGTAGCTGACAAAATTCTGTCTGAACTCGACTGAAGCTGACAAAATTCTGTCCACACTCGACTGTAGCTGACAAAATTCTGTCCACACTCGACTGTAGCTGACAAAATTCTGTCTGGACCCGACTGTAGCTGACAAAATTCTGTCTGAACTCGACTGTAGCTGACAAAATTCTGTCTGAACTCGACTGTAGCTGACAAAATTCTGTCTTAACCCGACTGAAGCCGACAAAATTCTGTCTGAACTCGACTGTAGCTGACAAAATTCTGTCTTAACCCAACCCTAACTGACAAAATTCTGTCTGAACCCGACTGTAGCTGACAAAATTCTGTCTGAACCCGACTGTAGCCGACAAAATTCTGTCTGAACTCCACTGTAGCTGACAAAATTCTGTCTGGACCCGACTGTAGCTGACAAAATTCTGTCCACACTCGACTGTAGCTGACAAAATTCTGTCCACACTCGACTGAAGCTGACAAAATTCTGTCCACACTCGACTGTAGCCGACAAAATTCTGTCTGAACTCCACTGTAGCTGACAAAATTCTGTCTGGACCCGACTGTAGCTGACAAAATTCTGTCTGAACTCGACTGAAGCTGACAAAATTCTGTCCACACTCGACTGTAGCTGACAAAATTCTGTCCACACTCGACTGTAGCTGACAAAATTCTGTCCACACTCGACTGTAGCTGACAAAATTCTGTCTGAACTCGACTGAAGCTGACAAAATTCTGTCCACACTCGACTGTAGCTGACAAAATTCTGTCCACACTCGACTGTAGCTGACAAAATTCTGTCTGAACCCGACTGTAGCCGACAAAATTCTGTCTGAACTCCACTGTAGCTGACAAAATTCTGTCTGGACCCGACTGTAGCTGACAAAATTCTGTCCACACTCGACTGTAGCTGACAAAATTCTGTCCACACTCGACTGAAGCTGACAAAATTCTGTCCACACTCGACTGTAGCCGACAAAATTCTGTCTGAACTCCACTGTAGCTGACAAAATTCTGTCTGGACCCGACTGTAGCTGACAAAATTCTGTCTGAACTCGACTGAAGCTGACAAAATTCTGTCCACACTCGACTGTAGCTGACAAAATTCTGTCCACACTCGACTGTAGCTGACAAAATTCTGTCCACACTCGACTGTAGCTGACAAAATTCTGTCTGAACTCGACTGTAGCTGACAAAATTCGATCTAAACCTGACTGTAGCTGACAAAATTCGGTCTAAACTCAACTGTAGCCGGCCAAATTCTGTGCGGATCCGACTGTAACCAACCAAAGTGGTTCTTTATTGGACCATCCATTATTAGGTTCTTTAGGGAACAAAAATGGAATATTTCATGGCCTTACTTTAAAGAACCCTCTTTGATACCTTTTTTTTCTAAGAGTGAGGAAGATTCCATCATGATTGGACAAAAATTTGCAAGTTCCAGTCAGGGGTTATTTCTGATCCTGTCAATATAAGCATCTGAGTGTTCCATGGGTAGACCAATCCTGATTGTGCAGTGACCAGCACTTTTGAGTTGCGTTAGAAAGTGAAGGAGCGCAGCAGGTGGAGTCTCTCTCATCCTGTCCTCTTCTCGTTCTTGTTGTTTAACAGATGGACTGCAGGCAGGCAGCCGTGTTTTCAGAGGCTCAGTAATACATTATTAATAATACAAGTCATTAAAACTCAGTCTGTCTTTCACACTTTCCCTTCATCTGTCCATCATTCTCTTCTTTACCTTGGGGTTATGCGCTCACACATACACTCACACAGTAGCATCCACTAACCCTCTGTTTACCCCCTGACTCCTCAGGCATTATGAAATATGCAATGCAGATTATTTGCACTCTCTAGGGCATGTTCTTTTTGTCTGTTTGGTTCTCTACACCATGACTAAAGAACGACCTTGATGTGTCCTTTAGAACATGTGTCTCAGTATCATGTGTATACATAAAGGAGACATATTTTACTCTCTTTTCTCAGTTTCAAATAGTTCCCTGTGCTCTTTGAAATACATCTGTTTGAAAAAAGCTTTAGTTGCCTTTTTTGTGTTAACCTAGAATTTTCTCATCTGTGTAGAAAGGGTAAGTGCTTGAGCATTGATTCTATATTCAAATAAAAAGACTTTCATTGGCTAACCAGAACAAGTGTGGGGGTGAGGCTGGGGGTCATCATTGCGCTGCTGTATATATATACAAAAATGGCTGCAGTGGACCACAGCATTAAGACTATATTGTGGCATTTAGCAGAGCAGTGCTAAAGAATTCAGGTTAATTCAAGTTGAAGTTAATTTTTACACTCTACTTTATATTTAAAAATTAAAGCTTTCAGCATTGTTTATCACACTTGGAATCAGTTTACTACCTCTTCACAAACAAGCTATTTTCGAGCAGAAAGTAAAAGATATATGTAGTGAAAGACTAGGCTAGTAGCATTAGCAGAGGTAAGAGACCATTCGCACTTGTCTATGTAAATTTCATCTACATGTCATCTACTGTGGCTTTCTGTGGTCTCAAAATGACTTTACTTTAACGTAATATCTGCAAAACGCTGAGTGGAGTGCTGAGAAATTGAGGAGTGCCTGCAGTTGCGGAGTACCATCACATCAATGTGGAGTGTTTGTGTGGGTATCCACCAAAAAGTTTTCCATTTTTAGCCACTGAGCAATGCATCTGGTGTAGGGTGGCCTCATAAGTTCGAACTGGAATCAGAGAACACGAAAAGACTGCTGCGGCCGGCCAACAACTGACCAGAATGCAGCAGGATGTTTCCAAATGGTGGGAATTTACATTCACGTTCATAGCGCTGTTTTGCTTTGCGAGCGTATGGTGGTTAACTGACAATGCTATCTTGCTCACCTACCAAAGACACAGGAATTTTGCCTTAATTGTCCGATGTAAATCCGTCAAAGACATCTATGAAATGTATGCTTATCCTCTTTTTAAATCAGTTTTGTATCACTAGTCTGATTGAGGTCAGAAAACTCAGTGCTGAGTTGAAACGTCCCCCATGTGGCCCAGTAATAGCATTATTTGTCAAGAGGGATGCAAACATTTGTCCGAAGGGCACATCATCTTACCAGTTACAATGAAATACAATGAAATACAGAAACTAACCAGCACAGGCGTAGTTCACCCTTTTGGCCACCCCAGATATAGAAAGAAAATAGTCAGACATCATTAAAAAAGCATCAATGGTGATTGGTCACTGATGGTGAAAATCAACCATCAGTGACCAATCAGTTATGAGAGTCTGAGAAATCTGCATTTAAAAATTAGCGTATCCTCCTGTGATTGGTTACTCAGTAAACAAGCAAGTGAACGTGTGCTGGGTCTCTTCAGCAGTGCTGCTCTGTCAGCTACATTATGAAGTAGGCTAGTCAATGGTAAGTAGAGTTAACTATCAAAAATTAGTCAGCTGTAATAATTTCTTATGCAAATTAATTTCTCTTTACAGTTGAATACTCGCATGTGCTGTAGATTAAGCTTATATGTGCTGTCTGGCCAGCTTTCTAATGATAAGACTCATGTATAAGCTGTAGGGAATGACACCTAAGTTAATAACTTCTACAACCTCATGAAATGTTTTAACGTTGTGCACTAAAATAAGCACTGATAAGCGTTGATTAAATGATTAGCATCATCTCATCATGAATGACTAAAATATGTTACGTCAACATAGTTTTGTCTTTCAGTTTACTTTCGGCAATAGCTGTATTGATGTAATATTTTATTCATGTGGAAATGAAGGACAGATTTAGTTATGTACAGAAAATAAACAGCACATCAGTTTATGTCAATTTAACACATTTTTCTTGGCAGTGTGCCACTCGGGTTGTGGGCGTGGTTATTCTAGCAGAGGGCGGGGCTCTACTTTGCTGTGATGTAGAAATGGGAAGAAAATCCCAACAGCCTGTTGAATTACACGCCTGTTTTGAAAGGAAAATACGCCAAAATGACAGAGTCTGCACATTTCACAATTTCTCCAAAGGAATATACAGTGACACGTAATGCATATGTGAGCTGGCAAGAAGACTGCTGGGTTGTTTACTTGGTCTCCTTTAAAAGATCCACATCCTACATTTTCTTATATTTTTCTTGAGGCCTACTTTCGTGTGGGTTTATATACCAAAAACATCACAGGTTGTTATTATTTTCCAACCTCTTTTTATCCCTTAGTATTAACCAGGCTGCTTTTAAGACTGATATTCACTTGTATGTAGTTTAGGTGCCCTGGTCAGACGTCAGATTATATGGTTTTTTTGATCTTCTGAGTGAAAATAAGTTAACACATCCTCTATAGCAGGGGTATCAAACTCAGAGTAGAAGGGCCATAATAGAACATCTCAACAAATCCATGGACCAAAGAAAAACAGATGTTTTGATTTCATTTTTAATTAATGTGCTATAACCCGAACTGGCCATTGTTTATTAAAAACTTCAACAGTAAAAGTAGACCTTAAAATATCACATGAATACTTCAAATATTCAAAATTTAAATGTCCTCAGGAGCTCAGCCTTTTAAACCTACCTATTTGCTTGAACTGGACACCTGGCATTTTTTCTTTGCTGCCAGTTCATTAAGAGTTGGGCTCAGTTTCTGAGCTGCTGAGCTAAACTTAGGTGATATGACTGGCGTGGAATTGTGTAGAATTGTGTAGAATTGAGGTGTAATCACTGTCCAGTAGATTGCTGTTGGAGTAGGAGAGTCAGAGTACATATTTGCACTGCATGCTGGGGACTGTAGTGCAGCACATTGTAAAACAAGCTAATATTAATTAAAAAAAATTTAAATACTTCTGCGGGGCAGAGAGGATTGTATTGCGGGCCTGATCTTGCCTTGTGTTTGACGCATGGGCTCTACAGAGAACCCAGTTCTGGCTATTTTAATGGTCAATTACTGTTTATTTGCTGAATTTAATAAAAATAATACACACATGCCCTGTGCAGAAGTTATGAAACATTTATATTTCATAATATAGATTTTTTTTAATTATTTTCACTCAGAAAATCAACAAAACATAATTTGACATGTGGTGTTCAAACTTTTTTCATACAACTTTGTGTAAATGACATCTGTTCTGATTGGTTGCCATGTATTGCGTCTCATTCAAAAATCAATTTGGACTGAAACAGCCCTTCTAACTTTACTGTGAGTGGGCAGACCTAAATGGCTACAGGCTCAGTAGGAGGGTAAATGCATTGGTTTTTGTGACATAAAAAAAACAATTCAAAATGAACTGTTTTGGTAGCTTAGCTTCCATATATGGACTGTATGAACTAGGGAGCGATTGATGCCTTTAGGAACTTTAATAATACTTACGTACTACTTACTCTACTTACTATTCAGTTTCCCATTATATGGACCCTTTAAGCTCATTAGCCGGCTGTTGCTGGTGTTATTATTACTGAAAACAGATTATGTAACGTCTTTATATCACACTGTAGCGTGCTCTTAGAAATCCGTTTGGCAGGTTCTTCAATGTTGCTCTGTGATCTAGAGCATGACCTTCCGTCGACCTTGATGGTCTCCATAGCAACTGCTTGGGGTGCTTGTGGTTGAACAGGAGTTATTAAAATCCACAGTCCCACCTGCATTAGACTGATATCTCCACTCCAGTCTACTCAAATAACTGTGTATTTGGCTTGGTTCTTAGTGACTGGCTGCAATGCATGTGTGTGTGTGTGTGTGTGTGTGTGTGTGTGTGTGTGTGTGTGTTTGTGTATTGGGACACAGTGCCATGTCCTTCACAAGCTCTGCTGAGCAGAATCTGTTTGTGCTAGCTTTCCCACCACTGTCGGACCCTGGGTTACCCTTGCCTCTGGTACCACATGTACAGATACTCAGTCTGACCCCTCATTAGACAAAAGTCATTTTAAAGTGATGGTTTGGCAAATTAGCGTTTACTCAAAATCACATCTGACATTTTTCTGTTGAAGTCAAGAGCTAAAAGCTTAGGTTCTGGATGTCGCCAGCAACAGCACTTTTAACGGACTGTTGCAAATTAATCAGTTTGATCGCAGCTTAAGACTCAGTCCTTAAAGTCTCAAGTGACGCAATGTGGTGCAGAGCTTCTCGTCTGATGTGTGGTAGCCTTTAGACAGACACAGTAGTCTGTCTATACTTATATACTTCCTAATTTGGACTAAACAGATAAGAATCTTTGAGCAAAATGAAAGGGCTCTGTACTGCCCTCTCATGGCGAATGGAGTTCAGGCAGCTCATGGTTCCTCAAAATGAGAATGTGTAACTTACAAGAGAAGCTAATTTGCACATCAATAACCGTAATTTGCCGTTTGACTTTTTATTTCATGACTATTGGACTTTTCAAAAAATTCATTTGAACAAATTTTTTAAAAATGTCAGCCCAAATGGAGTCCATCAGTCCAGATGTTTTATGTTTGTGCCCGGTTTGCTTCTTCAGTTTTGCACTGGAACTACGAGGCTAATGCAGTAAACAAACAACACTACATGGATGTTTAAACTTTTTGTCTCAGGGGACAAAGTAAAATGTCTGTGGTAACTAGCAACCAATTAACTTCATGTTTTTGCATGTTCTTGCTAGTATATATGGAGAAAATTAAAGACAATTCTTCAGCGCAGTGTAGAATATCTAAATATCGTCTTGTCCACCTTTTTTAGCTTGTATGTGTTGTTAAGTCTGGACTGCAGTGACATATTTTTGAAGCACTTTTAGTAATAAAACATCATTTTAAAAGAAAAATGAAGAAGCAAAGAAATAAAAAAGTTACATTTTTCTCATTGGCTGAGGGAGTTGGGGATTAGGAAACCTTCTGAGGGGGCTAATCAAATGTCTTTGCTGGCCAAATTTGGCCCTCAGGCCCCACTTTGTGCATCCTTATAACAGAAGCTTATGATCACTAGTTAGCATTAAATCATCATGTTAAATCTAACATGCTTATATCATCACACATGGTCCTCATAAGCATCCATTATTAGCAAAATTAGCCTTTAGCTCCAGTGCTAAACCAAAGAAGCAAACTTCAGACACCACACGTGTCTTCGTTGATTGAATACATTTGGGGTGAGGGGGGAAAACTGTGTAAATTTCATCTTTCGCCAAACCATCCCTTTAAGCTCTCTAAATTTCCAGATGTATTTAGCCCATATAAATCCCGAGCAAAGTGACGCATGTCTCAAATCCCATCATTCTGACTGAACATGATATACCATAACTGAAAATGCATGCCTCTCTAAAATCCACTGCTCTCTCCCTCTTTCTTTCACTCTGTCACTCTCTCCTGGGCCATGACCCTTCTCCTTTGATGTCTTTCCAGCTACCTGTCAATCTTTTCTCTGTCTTCTCTCCAGATCTTCTGCTCTTTCTCCTTCATATTGTTGCTGTTCAAAAAAATATCTCCAAGATGGTAAACAAGAAAAGGCAAAATGTTCTTTGATCTCAGTGTAAGTTAATGTAAAGAGGTGTTATTTCAAGCATTTTTGGAGCATTTCTATTGGTCCACTCGTTATGAAATTTTCACACAATATAAAGGGCCACTGTCGAGCTCAAAAGAAGTAGAAAAGATTTACATAGACAAAAATGGAGATACTTGCTTTTTATGGACAGTGACGACATTTAGGTTGCAGAGTTTCACCACCTTTCAGTTCTCCTCTCTCAATTTTCTCGTCTCCAGTCCAGGCTGGAGTAATGCCATATAGAGAACCATTCACTGTTACTTTGGTGGTCTCTGTTCGTATGGAAATCCTCCCCAGGGGTCTTTTCTCTTTTCTCCAGTCATGGTGCTCCTTTCTAGATATGGCTTCATCCCAGAGGGCCCTGGCTGGGCTCCATGGAGAGTTCAAGCTCCACTCAATTCCTCCACAACAGAGAGAGAGAGGGAGAGAGAGGGAGAGAAAGAGAGAGAGAGACAGAGAGAGTCTACAATATGTAAATACACATATCACTGCTGAACTACAAATCTTGTATCTCCAGACCTTACAAGAGATGGTCAATTTTTTCTTTTATTTTGAATGTAATTGAAGTGCTGTCAGAAAGGCCATTCCAGCTTAAAACTAGCATTTAATATGCTCTTTGTCATGTTATGTAATATTTGATAGTGCAGTGTTGTATCCCTCTGCCTCATCGGTTCGACAGAGTTCCGTTTACATGTTCCAATTTACATGTTTCTGTTTATGTGTTCTCTCACTACAATACCCAACATGCATTGCGCAAATGTGCCAGACAATCATTAGGGATCCTCCCCCACTGCTATAAAGAAAATCGACTCATGCAATGGCTACTAAATACAGATGTGATATTCAGCATAGCCTAGCAGTAATGTTAGCTATCTGGCTGCAGATGTGGACAAAATATTGGGACACCCACAGGAGCTTTAATGACATCCCATTCTAAATCCATAAGAATTAATATGGAGCTGGTCCCGCTTTGCAGCTAGTAACAGCTTCCACTCTTCCGGGAAGTTTTCTACAAGATGTTGGAGAGTGTCTGTGGGAATTTTTGCCTCATCCAGAAGAGCATCTGTGAGGTCAGACACTGATGTTGGACAAGAGGGCCTGGCTCTTAATTCTAGTTCATTTCAAAGGTGTTTGATGGGGTTGAGGTCAGGGTTCTGTGTGGGCCAGTCAAGTTCTTCCACACGAAACTCACCCAGCCAGGCCTTTATGGACCTTGCTTTGTGCACTGGGGCTCAGTCATGCTGGAACAGAAAAGGGTCTTCCCCAAACTGTTCCCACAAAGTTGGAAGCATAGAATTGTCCAAAATGTCTTGGTCTGCTGAAGCATTAAGATTTCCCTTCACTGAAACTAAGGGTTCTAGGCCAACCCCTGAAAAGCAACCCCATAGCATCATCCCTCCTCCACCAAACTTTACAGTTGGCACAATGAAGTCAGGCAGGTAAGGTTCTCCTAGCATTCACCAAACCCAGACTCGTCCATCAGACTGTCAGATAGAGAAGAATGATTCATCACTCCACAGAATATGTTTCCACTGCTCTATAGTCCAGTGGTGGTGTGCTTTACACCGCTCCATTCAACGCTTTGCATTGTGCTTGGTGATGTAAGACTTGCATCGGCTGCTTGGCCATGGAAACCCAGACCATGAAACTCCTGGCGCACAGTTTTTGAGCCGATGTTAAAGCCAGAGGAGGTTGGAACTCTGCAGTTATTGAGTCAGCAGAGCGTTGGTGACTTGTATGCACTTTGTGCCTCAGCACTCGGCGACCTGCTCTGTAACTTTACTTGCTCTGTAACTTAACTTTACACAGTTGCTGTGGTTCCTAAATGCTTCCGCTTTTCCAAAATACCACTCACAGTTGATCGTGGAATATCTAGGAGGGAAGAAATTTCATGAAATGACTTGTTGAAACATTGGCATCTTATTACAGCACCACGCTCGGATTCAGTGAGCTCTTTAGAACGACCCATTCTATCACAAATGTGTGTCAAGGCAGACTGCATGGCTAGGTGCTTGATTTTATACACCTGTGTCAATGAGACTGAATGAAACACCTGAATTCAATGATTAAGAGGTGTGTCCCAATATTTTTGTCCATACAGTGTAGCAGTGGTTAGATTTTAAATTTTGCCCGGAGTGCCCATTTAATAGTAAGAATTCCATTCATTGCTCTGGCAACGGTCGCTAATTACAATTCATGCTAATAAAGCCATTTGAATCCGAGAGAGAGACAGAGAGAGAGAGAGAGAGAGAGCGAGAGAGAGAGCATAGCCCAGGGCTTCTACTGCTGCAGAGAGTCTGCACCTTTAAGAGAGAGAGAGAGAGAGAGAGAGAGAGAGAGAAAGAGAGCACGCTGATCATGAGCTAATATTTTTACTCATTCTGAGCTGTGCATTGACCATCTTAACAAAGACGCTCTCACGCACACACGTACGTGCGCGCGGCAACGAATGCAGGCATTCCCTCGACATTGAGGTAAGGCTCGCGCGCACGCTTGCTCTCCACATCCTTGACAGACACACGCGCACGCACGCTCGCGCGCACAAACACACGCTCGCGCGCTCACTCACACTCGCTGAGGCGCAGGCGGTGCTGAGGAGAGGCGAGAAGAGCAGCTAGTGAGAGAAAGAGAGAGAAGGAGAGCGCGCGGGAAAAAAGAGCGGAGAGAAGAAGACAGAGAGAGACAAAGGAAAGAAAGGACTGCTAAAGAAGAAGAAAAAGAAGAAGAGGAGCGAACGAGAGGAGTGGAGCGCACGCGGAAAGGCTAACGCGCCGGCTGGGAGAAGAGAGCGAGGAAGAGAGAGAGAGGGGGACAGGAGGGAGGAGGAGAAAAAAGAGGTGGATCAGGAAGCAGGCCGGTGGCTCTCTCGTTGGCGGCGGGGCGTGCGGACACGGCATTATGGGAAATGCACCATCACAAGGCATGTGAACTCTATCTCCCTCCATACTAATGTAGCAGGTAGTTTTTATGTAGCGCGTGATGGTTTTGCTTTCTTTCCTCCGCTGGCTTTCACCTTTTCTGTTTTTTTCCTGGAGGAGGGGAGAGGGGGTGGGGTGCTGGAAAGGTGTGTGCGTACACACACACACACACACATACAAACATACACGTGTGTGTGTGTGTGTGTGTGTGTATATATATATATATATATATATATATATATTTATATATATATATGTGAGTGTGTGTGTGTGTATATATATATGAATGTCTGTGTGTGTGTGTGTGCTGTGCGGTTGGTTAGTGGGTGGGTGTGGAACTGGATAGATGAATGGATGCATGCATGCCTGGAAAGGAGGGAGGAGAAGAGGGAAGTGGAGATGCATACATTGATGCAGCACTCACTGCACACATGCACCATGGGAAGGGTGTGAGAGAGAGAGAGTGAGGGAGAGAGAGAACATATCCTCATTGTATGCAGGATTGTTGGCATGAGAGATGGTAGCAGTCACAACAGCTGTAGTTGCCACTTGCCTGGGATTCCCAGAAGAACTTGTGTATGTGTGTGTGCAGGTGTATCCTTGTCCTTATGGCCCTTGCAGCTCTGGTTGAAGAGCCCTTAATGCTGTAACACTGATGCAAACTGAAAAAGGAGAGAGAGCAAGAGGGTGTGTTTAGTGGTACTTCTTTTAAGCAGGAAAGAGAAAGAGAGACCATGTATAAGAGTGAATATGTAAATGAGTTTATTCTTATATGCACATGAGTGTATATTACTATAGACATGTGTACATATATAAGTGTATATCTACGTATCAGTGTACATGAGTGTAGTCATATATAAATATAGGAGAGTATATAAGCATAGATATACATACGAGTGTATATGTGTATAGATGAATACACATGAATATACACTATATACATGAGTGTGACTATAGAAATATACACACATGCAAGTATACATCTATGCACATATGAGCTTATATGACTATAGATGTTTATACATTTATATTTATGAGTAAATATATATATATATATATATATATATATATATATATATATATATATATATATATATACACAAGTAATACTACCATTTTTACAAAACATTAAGATATTACTTTTTAAAACTCTTCATTACAAATGGATTGACAGCATTTTGGAATGCAACTCTTCAAAAATATGTGAACATGAGGCTATAAAAAAAGGCTTTGAGATTCTTGGAGAGAGGGAGGAAGTCATCTGAAGGAACAGTTGGGAGATTATAGTACTGAGATAAGCAGAGAGAAGGAGATGGAGTTTTAGATGGAGGGGCAGATTTAGGAAAGAGAGACAGAGAGGAAAAAACAAGAGCGAGAAATAGAAAGAAAGAGTGGGTGTGTGCAGTGGTACTGTACTGTACAATATACATACATAAATATGCAGTATATGAGTGTTAACAAGTGTATATCGCTGTTGTTGGAAGAAAACCTCGTAGCTCCAAAATGATAACTTTACAGGAGAAGGAAAAAACCTTCTTTACTTTTAATGTGAGTCAATGGAACCAGAATTTTTCCCAAGTAATTTTGGGCGTTTCTTTTGGTCCATTCTTCATGAAATTTACACACAGTATAAAGGACAACAGATATTTTCAAATTTTATACAGTACAAATATATGCATGTGTATGTATGATTATGTACATTTAGATGTATGGTAGCGCATACACCTATCAGCCATAACGTTAAAACCACTTGCTTCTTTCTACACTAATCAGCTCCACTTACTATATAGGTGCACTTTGTAGTTCTACAGTTACAGACTATAGTTCATCTGTTTCTCTGCATACTTTGTTAGCCCCCTTTTACCCTGTTCTTCAGTGGTCAGGACCCCCACAGGACCACCACAGAACAGGTATTATTTGGGTGGTGTATCATTCTCAGCACTGCAGTGACACTGACGTGGTGGTGGTGTGTTAGTGTGTGTTGTTCTGGTATGAGTGGATAAGACACAGTAGTGATGCTGGACTGAGAATAGTCCACCAACCAGAAATATCCAGCCAGCAGTGTAATGTGGGCTGTGTCCGGTCACCACTGATGAAGGACTAGAGGATGACCAACACAAACTGTGCAGCGACAGATGAGCTACTGTCTCTGACTTTACATCTACAAGGTGGACCAACAAGGTATATTTACCTAATAGAGTGGACAGTGAGTGGACACAGTGTCCAGCAGCACTGCCTTGTCTGATCCACTTGTACCAGTGCAACACACACTAACACACCACCACTTCATCAGTGTCACCACAGTGCTGAGAATGGTCCATCACCCAAATAATACCTGCTCGGTGGGGGTCCTGTGGGGGTCCTGACCTTTGAAGAACAGGGTAAAAGGGGGCTAAGAAAGTATCCAGAGAAACAGATGGACTACAGTCTGTAATTGTAGAACTATGAATTGCTCCTATATGGTAAGTGGAGATGATAAAATAGACAATGAATGTAGATGTGGTTTTAATGTTATGGATGATCGTTGTATGGGTATATGTGTTAATACGTATGTAGCTGTATATAACTAGTGGAGGGCCATGCTTCTACCTGCTGATGCTCTCTGGGGACCAAAGCTGCTTTGATAAGTCAGAAAAGAAGGGACTGGATAGGGGGAGAAATACAGGGAAGAAAACAGAGGAAGAAGGGGGAGGAGACTATCGCTCCTGATCACAAAAACAACACGGGGGATGCACAGGAGAGCAAGAGATGAATAGAAAGACAAACCATCTTGCCTTCCCTCTCTCTCTTCTCACTCCTCCTTTGACTTGTCTAGAGAGCATTGAGAGGTGAGAGATAAAGAGGAAGCAGAAGGGATGGATGGAACTCATCTAGCGGGAGAGAGAAAGCAGTAAAACAAAAACAATATGAGATGAAGACGTAAAGGGTCAGAAGGGAGGAGGAGGTGAAATAGGAAAGGAGAAGAGAAGAAAGGGACATGTAGGGAGACAGAAGGTGGAAGGAAAGCAGAGATGCGAATGGAGAGATGAAAGTAGAGAGGGAGGATGAAAGCAGCAGCAGGATGAAAGAGGGAGGGATGGAGGGATGAAAGGACAGAGAAGTGGAGATGGTGCATTGAGGTCTGGTGTGATGCAGGCCCAGTCTGTGTGGGCGTATGTAGAAGCGTTCAAAAGTTTGGAATTAATGTTTGTAATAATGTTAAAAAATAGTTGCAGATGCATGTATAACATGATTTAATATGCTAGTCCTGTGCAACTTTATAGGTATCAATTAATTAGTAGAGAGTCATTAAAAATGAAGCAATTTTAGATGTGCTCAGAATGATGAACAGAGAGGCAGATGAGTTCATAAAAATGAGAAGGCTTTATAGCACGGGGAATGAAGCTATGATAAAATTAAAGGGTCTATATTTTTCTTGTATCTTTAATTTTTTCCCTGTTTTTGTGGGTTTATGTACCTTTAAAAACTGATACATGTAAATGATCTCTGTTCTTATTGGCTGCTCTGTAATGTGCCTCAATCAAAAAGCAGGCTGAAACACTCCTTATATCTTCAGTGAGTGCGTTTACATGCACTTAATAATCAGATAACTGCAGAAAATCAGATTTTGTCAGTGATCCAGTCAACGTGTTTATATGGACTTGAGTAATCAGATAATGGGGAAACTCCGGGTCTAAATGAGTCAGTCAATAATCGGATTTCTGCTTTACAACTGGCCAATAAACTTACAGAAGAAGATGTGACGTAATGTCATGCCGTGGCTTTTTAAAAAAAACATCGCGCCACTTTATGAACATATATCATCTAGAAGAGGAAGAATATTTAAATGCTTCATTTTGTCAAACATGTACTTGGTTTCATCGTCACTCCAAAAAGGGTTTTGCTGCCATCTTGTGGCAACGCTGCTTGCTTATTTCTGGTCTGTTTCACACATGTGCAGATGGAGAAATACGAAAGAAATCAGAGTAAGAGTTTACATGCACTTAGAAATCTGAGATCGTAATATGCTGTTTACATGGCCATTTGAATAATCAAATAACTGCAAAAATCCGATTATGATCAGATTATTGATTGCATGTAAATGCACTCAGTGTAAATGGGTGGAGCTAAACTGCTGTAGGCTGAATAGGTGGATAAATAAAAAACGTGTTGGGTTTTATGACATCATAAAATCAACAAATTCAAAGCGGGCTGTATTTGCAGCTTAATTACATTATATGGACCAGGAGGGTTAACGGTATGTTTTTAAACTTTAACAGTGTTTATGTAATACATCAAACGATATACACTCTTAAAAAGATGGCTCTTCAAAGGTTCTTTAGTAAATACATGGTTCTATATAGAACTATGAACATTCAAAGAACCATCTGCACGATTAATGGGTTCTTGCATTATGAAATGGTTCTTCAGATTGATGGAGAATGTGCTGTGGATGGTTCTAAATAGCACCAAAAAGGGTTCTTCTGTTGTTACAAGCTTGACACTGATGAACCCTTTCATGATGCAAAGAAGCTTTTAATCATGCAGAGTGTCCTTGGAGAGTTCAGGGTTCTATATAAAGCCATTTTCTTTACTAAAGAACTCCTAAAGAACCATCTTTTTAAGCGTGTTAGGAAAATTCAGTTTTTCAATTATATGAGCCTTTTAATATCCGGCAGTCCAGAAATCTGCAGGCAAAAAAATAATAAATCAAGGGTGTTAATAGGGAATTTGTCTCCTTTGTTGCTGTAACGGCCTCTAATCTTCTGGGAAGGCTTTACATTAGATGCTGGAACATTGCTGTGAGGATTTGATTGCATTCAGCCACAAGAGCACTAGTGAGATCAGGTACTGATGTTCGATGATTAGTTCTGCATAACTCCAGAGAGCACAGTTCCACTGCTTCAGAGCCCAATGTTGAGGGGCTTTACTCCTCTTGCTGATGCTTGGCATTGCACATAGTGAAGCTCATGTTCTGCTGCTCCAGAACATTCAATTCTATTAGTCAATACTTTTCTATGGAGATTATACAGACTATGTGCGGTTGAACACCTGTGTCAACAATGGGTGAACCTTAAATAACTGAATTCACTAATCAAGAACTATCTGGATGTATTTGGACATATATCTTTTTATGGATAGTTTATAATATTAGGACTGCACTACATGAGTTATTACCATATTTAAATAACAAACATTGTTAATATGACAAGTAATGTATGCCCCTAAAGTTTAAATCTAACATTGTATCCCACAGTACTGTACCAGGCTGTCAGTTTAGTTGTGATAAAGCTTTACTGTGCACAGCGTTTTTCATTTTCTATTGTCCGCATGACCACAAAGAAACTCCTCTGCCTTATTATCAGCTAATTAATTTGCCCAGTGAGGAACACCATTATATCAGCCTCTGAGAATACAGCATTGTAATATTTCGAGATTGAGAATTGTTTCAGAATTGGCCCAGATTATCAGCTAGTTCCTCACTGAAAATGAGTTATGGGAAGGAATAACAGGAAAAAGCTAAACCCCTGAGGCCTGCATTGATACTTTATGTGCCGTGTTGATGAGAGAGAATAGTAGTAAACAGTGGTGTACGGCTCTTGTTATCTGTTAAGAATGCTGTTTCTCTTTTCCATTTGAATGCATGGAGTAGCATGTATGTTGTCAGATTATGTTGTAATGCTGTAACGTGCACTGGGATTTGTAGTTTTAATTTGGTGCCAGTGCGCTGCTGTGAGAGGAGTGTGTCATACTGTGTCTAGTGGTATGTGATCTAAGCCTGTTTTGGAGTGTGTGGTGATTCAGTCATCCTCTCAGTCAGTCTGTACAGTCTTTTATACGTCTTCAGGACCAGAGAGAAACAGGACTAACCTACAGGACCAACTGAATGAGTACAACCAGTTCTGTTTGGTCACTGAGGTTACGATTAGGGTTAGTGTGAGAGTTAAACTTAAAATTCCTATTACATTCGGGTATATTTGCATATATATTTATACATATATATAAAAAACAACATGTAGAAAACATTTTTGTCATTTTCTTATTTCTCTACCTCGTTTGTATGCAGCAGCTACACACTTAAAAATGATGGTCCTTCAAGGGTTCTTTAGTAATGAAAATGGTTCTATATAGAACCACAAACACTAAAAGAACCCCTTTTATGATTAAAGGGTTTGTTGCATCATGAAAGCGTTCTTCGGACAGATAGAGAATGTGTTGAATATGGTTCTATATAGCACCAAAAAGGGAGAACCTGTTTTGGTGTTGAGTGTTCATGGTTCTATATAGAACCATTTTCTTTTCTAAAGAACACTCGAAGAACCATCATTTTTTAAATGTGCACCCTTTATTTTGTGTGAATATTTCATGAAGAAATGGACCAGTATAAATGCTCTAAAGTGACTTAATTATATATTAAAAATTAAAAATGGTTTTGCCTTTTTGTTTAAAGGTGCTATACTGGAGACACATGTTTGGACAGCAGTGATATCGGACATATTATTCCATAGATGTATTACATAGATAGCGTATTAACTTGTGGCTTTAGCGTTAGATTGAGACACTATAAAGCACAACCTTTCTTTCAAATATTGTGCTTTTATAATATTGAATTCTGTAATTGACTGAAAATTGAAACATTAATATCTTACTGTAAGGTACATTCTCAGGCATTTCAGCCAATATGTGACATATCGCTCTCTTTTTCCATCGTTCTCTTTTTTCTACTTCTCTCTCTCCTTCCTCTCTTTTTATCTCTCTTTCTTTCTGTCTCTATTTCTTTTCTTTCTGTCTTTTTATTCATTTTTGTTTCTCTTTTTTCTCTGTTTTTCATTTTTTCTCTCTTGTCTTACTTTCTGATTTTCATTATTTTTCTCCCTCTCTCTCTCTGTCTCTCCCCCTCTTTCGCCCTCTCTGTCTCTCTCTTTCTCTTTCTCTATCTGTGTCTGTCTCTCTCCCTCTCTCTCTCTGTCTCTCTCTTTCTGTCTCTCCCTCTCCGTCTCTCCCTCTCTGTCTCTCTCTCTCTGTCTGTCTCTCCCTCTCTGTCTGTCTCTCTCTCTCTCTCTATCTTTCTCTATCTTTGTCTGTCTCTCTGTCTGTCTCTCTGTCTCTCCCTCTCTATCTCTTTTTCTCTATCTTTTTCTTTCTGTCTCTCTCCTCCTCTCTTTGTCTCTCTCTCTCTCTGTCTCTCTCTCTCTCTGTCTTTCTCTATCTTTGTCTGTCTCTCTCCTTCTCTCTCTGTCTCTCCCTCTCTATCTCTTTTTCTCTATCTTTTTCTTTCTGTCTCTCTCCTCCTCTCTCTCTCTCTCTCTGTCTTTCTCTCTGTCTCTCTCCCACCTTTTCTATCTGTCTGTCTCTCTCTTGGAATGTTATCCCTTATTCCTTCCTCTGTGAATCACCTGTCTCAGTGTCATTTATGTGTATGTATGTGTGAGGTGGATTTGTACGAGGCGTAGCGGCTCTTACTCCAGTGTGATTGAGTGTTCACGCCGGCTTTTGAAGTGCAGACACAGGAGTGTGTGTGTGGGTGTGTGTGTGTGTGTGTGTGTGGCTTAGCTATGCTCAGATCCAGTGAGATCCGCAGGCTTACACACTCTAACCCCAGCCTGAACAGCGGGAGACACACTGAGCTTTATTCAGCTCTGAAATCTCAGAATAAAGACCATCCTGAAGAAACATATTATTAATTATATCAACTAGTGCAGCATCTCTGCAAATACAACACTAGCTAGTGTAGGTAGTGTCAGGGGTGTCAGTCTGTTCAATTTGATTTTGAATCTCAAACTTCACTCCAGTTTGATTAGATTGGGTTATTTTAAGGTAGTTCAGAAGTTTTTTCTTAGATATAAAAATGCACTGAATGGCAAATTTTACTGAAGCTATTAACACAACAGTGGAACACAGACAATACACACAATATGCCAATCTTTCAGTTCTCAGCACTTGTATTTTCAAGGATTTTCTTTAGTTCTGTGAAGCCAAAATGATAGACAATTACATAGTACTGGATAATAAAAACAGTACACAAGGCTTTAGATTGTCAGCACTTTTCACGCTGCACTGTTAGGAATGAAGGTTCTGTGCAGGTACGTTTTTTGTTCATCAAGGTACAAACAATGTAAATGTGCCCTCAAAGGTACAACAGTGGTTTTAAGGTCCAATTGTGTAACTTAAATAAGTTTTTCCTGGTGAAAAGTTTGTATTTGTACCTTTTCATAACCTAATGTTTTAAAACAGAACAGTAAAATAAAAAGCCTGGAGACGAGACGGGGAGTGTGGAGTCAGTACAGCTTAGATAATATAATTTCAGTAGCACAATTGGCAAAATGGCACAATTATGTTCCCTGACTAAAGATACTGAGATGTACCATTGAGAGAACCACCTCAGTGATAAGAGGGGCACTGCCCCAGTGACAGTTCCATACCCTTATGTCTGAGAGTGTGTGGTAACAAAACCTCAGTATCTCCATAACTGAGGAGAAGGAACAAACGGGTTTTGTTGATGTAAGGAGATTAATGTAGGAAGATAACATTATGAGCATTTCTGTTGGTCCATTCATCATAAATTGTTCACACAATTTAAAGGGCAGCTGGCATTTTCAAATGGTGGGAAAAAAATGAAAACATGGAGTTATGATGTTTTGATGTGACTTTTAAGAATACTTAAAAAATTTGAATACATTTTCAGTGCACGCTCAGATTTAGCAGATTTTTACTACAAATTCACAGTTGGCAAATGGCCAGTTCTCCAGAGTTTGTAACATAAATAACATGAGCCAGATACAGACTCACACTGTATCTACACATGTACCAAAAATGTATGCAGCATAATTTTGTGCTAAATAGCCAGTTGCCTCTTACTTTCAGTGTAGCACTTTAGTTGATTCATGTTATTTAAATATGCAGCTGATTTTTTGTTTAAGAACTGGCCCACTTAAGAGCAGATTATATTATTTATATTGCAATTTTGGCTAATAAAAAGTACTGGAACGGTGTTAGTGTGTTCATTTAGCCAACATGGGCATGCTAAAAAAAATCAGCCATTGGCCAATTTGGCTATAAAAAAATTTAAACTGATAATATAAATTAACCATTGATGTATTATAATAGATAAATGGAATTAAATTAGGTGCATTTCTGCACCTCTAGTAGCTCTTTTGCTGTTGTTATGTGTATGCTTGTGTGCTCGTGTGTGTGTGTGTGTGTGTGTGTGTGTGTGGAGTGGGGTTACTTTTTCTGCGCTGAGAATCAACCTCATTTGAAGAGGTAGAATGAGCACATTCAATTGGCTTGGCTGAAATCAGACATTTGTAATGGTCCTTGGCTTTCTATTAAGTGAACAACGGGCCCACCCAATCACACCATCGGGCAATTACTCAACTCATTTTTCTTAGCTCTTTAAAGCAGTGTTGTGCATTTGGCAGCACATATTTGTGTAATGGAATAGGACAGGAAAGACACCTTCTCACCATTAAGAATCCTAAGGATGTTGGAGTCTGACTGGTGGAAATACTGGATAACAATCTGTGCTATTTGCCTGA
This sequence comes from Colossoma macropomum, assembly GCF_904425465.1. Classification (NCBI taxonomy): domain Eukaryota; kingdom Metazoa; phylum Chordata; class Actinopteri; order Characiformes; family Serrasalmidae; genus Colossoma; species Colossoma macropomum. The sequence goes on along the minus strand of NW_023494801.1, from coordinate 6,478,178 downwards.
AGAATTGACCTAATGAGCCATTTGGTTAGCGTTAGTATCCGTGTGCCGTTGGGGCATGTGTCAGTATGCTGCATGTGAGAGCCCCTGTTGTAACAGGCATTTGTCTTGTGCCAATTCCCCCAGCCCCTGTTGCACAAAGCAAGCACTCTCTGCTTCCTGATTGGCTGTTGGTGACATAATGGTTGAGGACAGTGTAGTTATGATTGGACGGGGAGGGGGGCTCTTAGCAGGACCCGCTGAGTGACACTGCTGTTAGAGTAAATCCTTTAGCACTTCTACAGCGCATGGTGGGATGTATGCCTGTCATCCAATGGGTGACGTTGTTATGACAGGTGACCTTGAAGAAGCAACCATCCATTCTATCCCTTCTTTATTCACCTTGTCCTGCTGTTCTTCTCACTCCGTCTCCTGTACAAGCACATGCGGTCTGGAACTGCTGATAATAATGAGGGTGTTGTAAATACAGCTGTGTAATAATGTTGCTCTGTGGTGGGTGAAAATCGTTCTTCTCGGGAGAAGTCTAAATTTACCCAGGATGGTGTGTGAGGTCTTCACATCAACATGGGCAGTGGCAGTGTGTGGGATAGGACTGGGAGAGACACTGGCAAATGTTCATCAGCAAATTTTAGAGGCTTTTATGGATGACTATTTTTTCCTACACTCTTAAAAATAAAGGTTCCTAAAAGGCTTCTTTGCATGATGCCATGACAGAACCACTTTTAGGTCCCTAAAGAAATGATGTATGTTTCTTTAGAGACCATTTTTGTGAAGATGTGTTAGTGTGAGTGTAAAGAACTTTTTAAGTCTAAAGGCTCCACATGATCAAGCAGAGGTCACTAATAGGTGGATCACGGTCCGAGTCCGGACCCAGACTCTGTCCTATGCGGACATGGACCTATAGCCGATAAACTATGGAGAATTATTTAATTTTGACTGGGTGGTCCTATTTTAATTGGCGTAATTTTTCTAGTCTTTACGGTACTGCTTTAGTGGCCCAGGAAACTCACAGACCAATCGCATGCGTTGTAAATATCACACATGACACTACTCAGCCAATCAGATCTGTGCATTACGATGAGCACAGGGGAGGCATGAGGTGAGAAACAGCAGTCGGAGAAGAAAGTGAGCCAGATTATTTTACATGGTGTGCTCTTATAATTGAAAACTGACCATAAATGTAACATAAGATGTTAATATACCTGCTAGGCTACTTCAGTATACAGTATATGGCACTGAAACATGATGCAAGTTAGACATTATGATGTTCTGGACCTTTGCTTGAGGATATTTTCCCTAACTGGACCTTATTGAATTTTAATTAAAGACCCCTGATCTAAAGGTTCTTTGAGGTACTCTTTAATTTGTACCTTTAGATTATGTGAAGCTTCTTTAAATGGTTTAAAATGTTCTTGGTTCTTTCATAAACCAAAAGTGGTTCCACTGTGACATTGCTGTACGAACCCTTTGTAGCATGTTTAATCTTTTTGGCTGATTTTTATTAGCCATCATTTTAAAGCAACAGGCATCAGAAGCTCCCATTCATGTATTTTTATGCAAATTTTGACATTTTGAATTGATGAAAGTAGCAAGGCTTTGAATAAAATCATCAAATTTCACTTGAAGCTTTGAACGCTTACCTGTGGTGAGCTTTTTGCAGGTGGAAAGAAATATGATTTAATACAATGGAAACACATTTGCCAAATAAATAATCAAAATCTATACCAGTGGACTAATTAATAAATGAAAACATACCTTTATCCTGTCAAGAAACTACATAACAGTGATATTAGATGGTGACCAGTCGGGTACCTTCTTTCAGCAGGGTACATTCTGCCAGCAAGAAATTTTTGGGATACTTCTAATTTATATAATCAAATGAAATATTTTTCCCCAGAACTCAGATTAACTAGGACAGTGAGTGCATTTACATGCACTTAATAATCTGATAACTGCAGAAAATCAGATTTTGTCAGTAATCCGATCAACGCGTTTATACGCAGTTGAGTAATCGGATAATGGGGAAACACCAGGTCTACATGAGTCAGACAGTAATCAGATTTCTGCTTTACAACCAGCCAATAAATTCACAGAAGAAGATACGACTTAATGTAAAACTCAAACTTCATGATGCACTTTTTTATTTATTTATTTGCACCAATTTAACTGAAATTATGAACATGCATCATCTAGAAGATGAAGAATATTTAAATCCTTCATTTCATCGAGAATGTAGGTGGTTTCAGCATCACTCCAAAAGTGTTTTGCTGCGTCTCGTGACAACACCATTTGATTATTTCTGGTAAAGCAGTCTGTTCCACACATGCACAGACTAAGAAATCTAAAAGAAATCAGAGTAAGAGTTTACATGCTCTGAGAAATCTGATTACTGACCTAAAATCCAGCTCTCTTTATCAGATTTCTTAATCGTATTTCTCGATTGGAGTATGATATTTACATGACCATTTGAATAATCGAATAACTGCAGAAATCCGAATATGATTGGATTAGTGCATGTAAACTCACTCACTGTTGGCTCTCTGTGTGTGAAATTTTGTGACTATTGAGCTGCTAGCGAGCAATGAGGGGTTAAAGGGGGAGGGGTGAGAACCCCCCGCTGTGAAAACGATTCAAATCTTTATACAAAGATGACCATGCCAAGGTGAGACAGACAGACGTGCACATCTGCCTGTTGAAAAATTAGCATTCAAACACAATAAAGAGACTTTTAGAAATGTTGACTGTATATATTCAATTATTGTTATTAATAAAAAAAGAATAGTTATTAATTTGACTTTCATTCGGCAGCTTGAATGGAAGCCTGCTTGCTTAGAGTAGCGTTGTTTAAAAGCTCACACTTTGCAGCCTAAATGAACCCACTGAAATGAGACACACAGGCTCTACACATACTTTGAAATATTTTAAAACTGCTGACATTTTGGCAAAGCATAGCAACACCATTTAAATGCAGTGTGCATGCACTTAGCTGGCATGATTTGCTTCATTAAATTGCAACACGGATCAGCCAAAATAAAAATAAATTGGCCGCCTGTCGATTGCATGTTAGGAGTGTAATTGACCTCTAGTGAATTTGTATCTTGAGTGTCTGGTGTGGCTGAGAGGAAAATGGGTTCTTGGCTCATTTGCACATTCTTGGGTAGTTTTTCGTTATGAGTCTTCATTCCTTTCAGTGTTTCTTCCTCATGTTCTTGGGGAGTTTTTCCTATTGAGTTTTGATTCTTGTCACTGGTTCTTCCTTGTGCTCTTAGGGATTTACTTTTGAGTCTTAGGTACTCTCATTGTTTTTGCTTGTGACACTTATTCTTAGAGATATCCGTTCTTGGTTGCAGTAGTTCTTCTTCTTGCTCTTAGAGAGTTTTTTTTCGTTTGACTTGGTTCCTGTCAGTGGTTCTTCCTCATGCTCACGTTCCTTTCATGTGCCTCTCATTGCTATTCCCAAATAAAATCATCTGTTTTATCTTTATTCAACTGCAGAAAGTTTTGTCCCATCTAGTTAGTGATGCGCTCAAGGCACTTACAAAGTGAGTCAAGGAGACCATAGTTGTTTGGGGAAAGGGCCGAGTAGATCTGAGTATCATCTGCATAGCTGTGATAAGGTATCCCATAGTCTTGTAGTATTAATAAAAAATATCCCATAGTCTTGTAGCATGTATAAATTAAATAAGAGTGGCCCAAGAATCAAACCCTGAGGGACACCACAGGTCTCTGGCACTCTCTCAGAAATATAATTTTCAATTTCCACAAAGTAGTCCCTTCCTTGCAGGCGTGAACTAAACCCTTTTAGGAGCCCAACCCAGTTCTCAGGCCGATCTATGAGAATTTAATGGTCAACGGTATCAAAGGCAGTGCTGAGATCAAGCAGCAATAGAACAGATGTTTTTTCCAGGGTGTGTATTTAAAGGAATGTCCTCAATAACTTTAATTAGAGCTGTTTCAGTCCTTTGATTAAGCCAAAAACCTGACTGAAATTTGTCTAGACAGCTATTTAAGGACAGAAAGCCAATAAGTTGCTTGAATACAATTTTCTCAATCATTTTTCCAATGAAAGGTAGATTTGAAATCGGTCTGTAATTACTCAGTAGAGTTGCTTCTAGACTTTATAGAAAGGCTTCACAACTGCAGTTTTTAATTTGTCAGGAAAATCGCCAACATGAGTGAGGTGTTTACTGTCTGAAGAATATCTGCTGCTACTGAGTAAACTGAGTGTTCTTTAAAAAGTTGGTTGGTAACATGTCAAGACTACAAGTGGATGATTTAAGATGATTCACTGTATCGATTAAAATTTCATTACTGATAGCACTAAACTAGGACATCTTAACCATGATATCTTTATGAGGTGATGGTGAGGATCTTTGGTGGATATAGATGTATTAATGACTTGCCTGACTATGGATTTACTGTTAAAAAAGTATGCAAACTCATTACATTTCTCAGGTGATACTAATTCAGGGTCCATATATGTAAGTGACTTAGTTATTTTTAAGGGGTCAGATTAAATGAGTGAGGAATAGAAGCCTGGACCTGCTGACAGCTGCTGGCCAGGTGCAGTTTTTCTCAGTTGCTTAAGCACTTTTGTCCATTCAGAAGCCATATTTGAAAAACAAATCACACATGATACTAAACAGAGGCTTACTGGCCAAAACAATGCCTTTTCTTTGCAAAGCGGTCAAACCTTTACAAAACACTAAACATTAAACAGTCAACTTTTCCATTAAACGCTGCAACTGACTATCAGGAGAGTGAATTCATTCAGTCAGTCACTAAACAGCAACCAAAAAAGCACAAAATACGGGTTTCCGTTTCTCAGGTTTCAGCCCTTATTAGTGCTGTATATCCATGCTGTAGTATCTGACACTACCTTATTGTAAACAGATGATGAATGTGCTGAAGTGTAAGAATATCACAATGTGAAACCTTTTCTTGTCTCCTGGCTAGTTTTACCAGAGATGCATTTCAGTGTAATGTACGATATGACCCTATAAAAAAAGGAAAAAATAATCATCGCAAGTGTTCAGTAACAAAAAAAGTTACTAATTTTCTTTCTTCTACACCCTTGAAACAAAGGGGAGAGTGGTGGAGGCACTGAACACAGTCCAAAGTAATTCCAAACCCTCAGCCTGAGTATACATTACTGTGTCAGGGAGGCCCAAAGAAGGCCTTACATACAGATCTTACTGAAATATACAGTGAACTGTAGACCAGTTATAGACCAGATCATCAATCATGGCTTTTCCATGACAGAACATGGAAAAAGAGAGCAACCCGTCAACATACTGTAGCATTTGAGACCAGTGAAGCTCTCTGCTTAGTAAATGATGAACTCTGTGCTCTACGGGAAGTAGTGCTGGAGAATAGGAAGGTCTTAGACTTCAGATGATTTCAGATAATTATGAAAATATTGATAAATACTTTGCAGATCTTTATAGATTTATTCCGAACCCTGCTCTGGAAGGACGTCTTGATAAGATCTTTAATTGGGTTGGTAACGTTGTTGGAGGTATGTTTTCTGGGATCTTCCAGCAACTGCTCTGCTATGTATTTCCCTTTGTAGCACCAGTAATAGTAGCTTTTTTGTTTACTTTTCCTTCAAATGACTCTGTTCATTGTCTAACTTTTTAAAAACCTCAACTGCAAAATACTGTAACTTTTGGGGTTCCCAGAAAAAGCTTAGTTGACTCGAGGTTACGGTGCATAACACTATTTTTAATTTGTTGAAAATGGTACCAAATACAGCCAGAAGAAACACAAAAGAAACACAGCCTCTCCAGTGCTAACAGCTAAAAACACAGCTCTCTGCTCTACTCTGGAAAACCCACCACTCCATTCGTATTCAGACTCTTTAACATAAAAGTCCTTGTACAAATGAACCTAAAACAGTCCAACAAGAACATATCTTCTCTTAAAAAAACTTAACTACTTACGACGCTACAATACGTTAGTCTGCACATTCTTGTACTGCATTTATTTTTTTCATTTCACCTTTAAAATGTGGAAATATATACCATCTCATCTTGGGCATCTTGACATCCTGCTCCCTCACAGCAGTGAATGTCACGCTAACGCAATGCTAGACAGTACGTTTTCCCAGGGCAGCTGCAAAATTGCTCCGGGCCCTTACTAGAGCAGCAGTGTATGCTCTTCATACCTCGAGTTAGACCACCTGAGTGAAGCGCTGGTTTGCCTGTATGTGCGCTGTGCTACTACCCCCTGAGATTCGGATTTTACAGCGAATGAAGCTGTGGATATGCTTTCGCTGTGGGCGCCAGACACGGATTTTCTGAACGACTTTCTCAACTTTCTCGTTCCTTGAGCGTGGGAAAGAGCAGAAAAAAGAAAGAAATGTTTCTGAATATCTCAGATGAAATCTTTTTTTATGGTAGATGGGGTTGTGCATTAAATTGCTTTGAAACACACGGTTATAGTGTCTCTGGTAGAATCGATTGTCTGCGTGTTTCACTGTCTCAGTAGGTACATCTGTCATTTTTAACTCAGTTTTATAAAATTAGTTTTACCTGTTACTTATTTCTCATCTGATAAACACTTCTCTAAAAGCTCCTTTATCAATGCTTACCTCAGCAACCGATGATGACTGCTGAGTGAGCTATTGTGCACTATGTTGTTCACATGGGTGCTGTTATTTATAACTGTGAGAGTATTTTCTAGAAGCTGTCAGGAAATGTTTTGCACAATTATCCAATGAATCCAATGTTTCTATGAGATCCTCGTTAATTGCTCTGTAAAGGTATGTGAAATATGACTGAAAGCAATGAGAACATTAACACATTTGCAAAATGACGCTTATGCTTTGTTAAAATAGGCGGTGAAGATAAAGTCGTCCCCAGTTTTGTTAAATGTGTTTTACCCCTCAAGAAAAACTGTGTTTAAATACTCAAGAATTGCACCTCCCAGAGGTACTTTATGTATTTTGAATGTGTATACACACCCCAGCCAGATATGTTTCATAAATCCTGTTGTCCTGAGCTGCTGACATGTTTTACATGAGGCAGAATCATAAATCAGTCAGTGTGTAATTCTGCTGTGCTGTACAGAAAGGGCCATCCAAATGCTTTCTTGGCATTTTTTATCTCCTACGGATCGATAGAGCTTTATGAATGAGCGGACAGATCTCAGTCGACGTCTCTCTTTCCCATCTCCACTTCTTTCTCTCCTCTCCTCCTACCCCCATCTCTCTGCCCATAAAGAGCCTGCTAATGAAAAGGTCAAAGAGGGGATGTGCTCTCATTATTGCTTGTTCTTTGTGTTTTGCCCAGTAGGCTCCTGATAATGTTTGCCTGTTTAGAATGTGTTGGGAAAATTAAGTTGTTAGATGGTGCTTGGAGCGGCTTGGTCGGCTACAGCAACCATGTATTAACACCCTAGCAACTTCCTGGGATACCATAGCAACTTCCTAGTAACACCCTAGCAACCACATAGGAAAGGCTTAAGCTGTGCAGAAACTCTATGTTTTCTTCAGGAAATGCACCTTTCTTGGTATTATATGTTCTCTGAATGCAATTATTTTAGCTGATTTCAAGTATTTAAGCTGACTGCAATTAGTCGTTAGTTTTCACAATCCTATAGTCAAGAAAACAGAAGAAAAAGAATATCAGTTGGGTTGAAGAAAATATGCGTAAATAAAAGAAATTCCAAAAACTTTTACCTGTGGGTGGCAGCAGTGAGTAACGTTTGATTATCTGACGTTTGATAATATCACCTGTGGGTGGCAGCAGTGAGTAATGTTTGATTATCTGATGTTTGATAATATCACCTGTGGGTGGCAGCAGTGAGTAACATTTGTTTATTTCATGTTTATTAATATCACCTTTAGAGGGCTGTGGTGAGTTATGTTTGCTTATTTGCTCTTGAGCTGTGTTTTTTTATCGGTTGGGAGCTAATATGTATGTAATATGTATGTTAGGAAGCAAAAAAGCTAAGCAACTATTTTGGCCACTTCAGGCTTGTAATGTAAAGACAGTAAAGACAGTTAAAATTAACATGATTTCATGATTGTGATGGGCCTAGGCCTGTCGTTGTAGCTAATCAAAACAGCAACAAACTTGTGTCCCTGCTAACGTTAACGCTTGATTACACGACAAAAACTAAACCTGGTCTGTCCTAATAGTGTGACCTTTCATACGCATACAAAATAAACACCATGCACTGCAGTTTCTTTTTAGGATGAATGGGGTTTTGTACACACGTCTTTAACCAGGTTTCTGTCACACAGATTACAGAGAAATCTTTAACGTTGAGCAGCTTCTCGTTGTTCTATTGTTTCATGGGCTGTATTTCACATTATAAAAGCATGGAGACAGAACGTAAATGCAGTGGCTCAGGAAATGTCCATCGATTGACTAGGCATCTTCTGTCGGCCTCCCGTCTAATATTACACTTAAACTAGTGCACAAACCTTTATGCGAAGTTGGGCAAGTCTATTCCATCAAGTCTTTTTAATTCAATATGCCAAAATATGTAAAAACATATGGATGAAAACCTGGCTAATGCCACCGCTAGATTGAAAGGGAGCTATGAGCAGCTCAGTGGTCAGAAACTGACCATTCATGTAGGGCCAGAGGATGTATTAATTGTGCTTAAAAACATGGGCTTCAGTCTCCAACTGTACGAAGCAAAGTGGAGCAATGAGTGTTTCTAATAAAGTGGCCGATGAGTTTGGCTGTAGTCGGCACCTTGGAGGGTTCATTGATGACCTTTTTATTCATATTAGATAAATAATCTTATGATAAATTCAATTTCTGCCTCTCTTCGGAGATGGAGTAAGAAGTGTGCATCTCTCTCCTTGTCTCTCTCTCTCTCTCTCTCTCTCTCTCTCCATCATTTACCTATTCTAACTCTCACTATGGGGCAATCACTCTTCACTGCAGCAGCCATGCAGGGAGCCAATCCTCCATGCCTTCTCCTGCAGTCAGTGCAGTGATTGGCTTTTGCACCGTCACCGTGGAGACGACGTGTGCAAGAGGCTGGGTGCCGCGGTAACCATGTGACTGTGTTTTCTGTCGGTCCGTTTTAGCAGTATGTTAAGCAGTAAGTTATTCCAAAGATTTAATCGCAAGGCAAGGTTTTTCACATCTGCCATGTTTAAGCACAGTCTGCGTGGCTCGTATACGTACAGACTTCAGCCCTTGATGTGTGGAATTATTTTCAATTATTCAGTTTTGCTGGAAAGATGAGCTTTATGGAGGTTTTTTTGGAATAAGAGAAGAATCATGTAAAGTCTGAAGGCCTGTAAGCCTTCATGCATATGTAAGTATCTCTCTCTCTTAGTCCCCTGGTAGCTGACTAAACACATACATACTCTCTCTCTCTCTCTCTCTCTCTTTCTCTCCCCCTTTCTCACCTTCTCTGTCCTGTTTCTTTTTCCCTCTCTCTTTCTTGCTCTTTTTTCTTTTTCTTTCTCTCTCTTTGTCCCTCTCGCTGTACTTTTGTTCTCTCTCTATCCATGCTTTCTTACTTTTTCTGTCTCTCTCTCTCCTTGCTCTCTCTTAATCTGTCTCTTCTCTCTCTCTATCCCCCTCTCTTTATCCCCGTCTCTCTCACTCTTTCACTCTCTTTTTCCTTTTCTCTCCCTCTACTCTTGTTCACACTCTCTCTCTTTCTCTGTCCTCCATCTCCATCGCCTCTCTCTCGCCCTACCCATCTTTTATTTTCTCTCTCCCTCCCTTCCCCCATCTATCTCTCACTTTTTCTGTCTCTCCCTCTCCTTGCTTTCTCTTAATATCTCTCTCTCTTTTCTCTGTCTGTCTATCCTCCCTCTTATTATCCCCCTCTCTCTTTCACTCTTTTTCCTTTTCTCTCTTTTCTTTTGTTAATGCTTTCTCTCTTTCTCATCTGTCTCCATCTCCTTTCTCTCTCTCTCTGTTCCCTCTCTCGCCCTACCCCTCTTTTATTTTCTCTCTCCCTCCCTGTTTCTCCTGCCACTGTCTCTCTCACTCTCTCTCGCTCTCTCTCTGTTTGTCCCTCTCTCTCTCTATACTTTCTCTTGTGCTGTTCTCTCTCTATCCACCGTCTTTCACTTCTTCTGTCTCTCTCTCCTTCCTCTCATTGGCCCTCTCTCTCACTCTTTCACTCTCTTTTTCCTTTTCTCTCCCTTCTCTCTTTCACACACTCTCTCTATCATTTATCTCCATCTCCTTTCTCTCTTTCTGCCCCCTCTCACTCACCCTACCCCCTTATTTTCTCTCTCCCTCCCTGTTTTCTTCCCTCCCATCATCTCTTTCACTCTTTCTGTCTCTCTCCCTCTCCCTCTTTCTTTATCTACTCTCTCTCTCTCTCGTTTTCTGTCTCTGTCTGCCCTCTCCCTCTCTCTCTCCTCTCTCTTCGTTGAGTAAAGTAGCCCTGACATCTTGTCTCACCTGCCCGACTGAAATAGCGCTCCACTCTGCAGCTCAGCCAGGTTTGTAATTCCTCTCTTTCAGCACTACAACTAGGTCAGTCTGGTTTGGCTGGAGCCTTTCGTCTGACACTGCAGACACAAGCACTCCTTCATCACTCACACAGGCCCCTTGAGCCTGCACTAGCCAGCAGCTATTAGCTAAGAACAATAGCAATTAGCCATTAGCTATGGACAATGGCCATTAGCAGTTAGACCCCGTAAGCAGCCCCCTCAGTTACTCACTTAACTAATGGAAGTCATTAGTTGAACTTTTAGCCACAGCCATCCATCATGAACAATGTATACTAACAGCATGATAGTTGGTCCTCTGGCTGAGGCTCACACTGGATGAACTGCTCTTTATTCACAGTTGCGTGGCTTGTAAGCATTGTGCAGCTCGCAAAGCCTGAATTTGACTCCCTTGGCATTTAAAGGGCCTGTATCATGGAAGAATGATTTGTCATTGTTTTTGTGTTAAAAAAAAAAATTTGAATAACTTTGCAAACATTGTTAAAGGGCCTTCAACTTACATTGTTTATACAGTGGAACCCTATTGGGTGCTATATAGAACCATTCTCAAGAAGGTTCTATATAGAACTGTCTATACCACATTCATGCACATTCTCCATCAATCTGAAAAACCATTTCATAATGCAAAGAACCCTTCAATCATGCGAAAGGTTCTTTGAGTGTTCATGGTTCTACATACAACCATTTTCCTCACTAAAGAACCTTTGAAGCACCATCTTTTTTAAGAGTGTAACACGGCTTACAAAACAGCCCCAGTGACGACCTGTGCTAGCAGAGGGTTTTAGCTTGGCATTAGCCGCTCACTCACTGACTTTGCTGCAAGATGATGAGCTTTAGTGTTAGTAAAAGAGAGCCTGCAAGAATAAACAGAAATGGATCAATATCTGTTTAAAAAACAGAGGAAAAGTAATAAACAGTCTGAGGATAACTCAGAGCACAGTGCAACTGAAAATCAACTGAAAAACAATGAAGAAGAAGGAGCTACGGTTATATTGGCTACATTATGTGGGTACATTAATGCTGGATATGAATACATGAAGACAAATTAACAGAAAGAACTGCTGTAAATGTGGCTGTTGATTCTTTCTTGAACAAACAGGTGGCTTCTTTGGAAATAAAAAACAGTGAGGACCCCTGCTTCATTCTGTACCAGCCTTTTGCACTGAATACATTCATATGTCTTCCGTTCTCCTGTGGTCTCATAGTTAAAGGAATACTCCAGTGTTTTCCAACCCTTACCTCTATCCCTGTAAAGAACAGGAAACCCATTCACAGTCATTCATAATAGAAGCAATTAGGCAGTTGCTAAACAAAAACGTTTGAAATACATGATGATTTTATACTGTGAACTCAAATCTACTACTGTTACACTTTAGTAGTGCAGATTTTAGGATGAAATGGACGTAAGGAGATGTTTTACCAAGGATATACTGTTACAGTTTTTATCCAACTTTTGAACATTAACACAGTTTAAAAAACACTTCCGGTTACTTAAAGCTGCACTATGTAAGACGTGGGGATTTGGAGACCTCTCTGGTGGAAAATTGTAATTGCACATCATGCGTGGAAGAACTTTTTGCTCTTCCTCACGCAGATGAATCTAATTATAATGGGTATGTTGAACATGTAAGTGAATTAACTACTGTTGTCATCATACCTTCGTCAGTGTAATGTTGATTTTGCACTTAAGACTTAAACATCGAGCCAGTTGTTTTTTTAAAGCCTGTGACGTTGATATGTAAAGATGCATGACGTGCATGACCCGACACCTCTGAACCTGTGAAAACTTCGCCCACACCTTCTTTCCTTCCGCAAATTCCTCCCACAGCTTTCAAACTAGAACCACAACATTTCTAGGATGGTATAGAGTCTATACCTAAAACGGTTGCTTGTGCTTTTTTATTCAGATTAACTTTGTTCAAACACATTTTTTTTCATTGGATTATAGGGGGAATACTCAACATCCTGAAACTGAGTTATACTTAGCAACCACTTTGGATAGCATACCAACTAGCAACAACCTAGCAATACCCTAAAAGCCAACTGGGATAGCATAACAGCAACCTAGCAATACCTTAGAAACCACCTGGGATACCATACCAATGGTCTAGCTACAACTTTGCAACCACCTGGGATACCAGAGGAAATGCTTAGCATTCTGAAACTGAGTTATACTTAGCAACCACTTGGGATAGCATAGCAACTACCAAGTAACACCTTAGCAACCACCTAGGATACCATATAAATGGTCTAGCTACGTCTTAGCAACCACCTGGGATACCATAGCGATAGTTTAACAACACCTTAACAACAACCCGGAAAACCATAGTAACAGACTAGCGTCACCCTAGCATGTTAACCTAACTAGTAAAGCATTGCCCTAACAGCTGGAATACCATAACAACCTTGAAGCAACACCATAGCAACTACCTGGACTTACTATATAAACCCAATAAGTTTTTTTTGACAAAGATTAATCAACATATTCTCTGAAAATATGTTTAATGACAGAATCTAGCTATTATACTGCTATTATATGTTTGTTTTGAGTCAGCAGAATTTCTCTTCTTTTCTAAGTACAAGAAAATTACACTAACATTACCGCCTGTGAACATCACCAGTACACCATAGACACAGCAGATGAAGATTAGGTGGAAAAACACAGAAGCATTTCTTTAAGGCTTATTACTCATTTACCACTCTAAATTATTCAGGAACTACTATGAAACTGATCTGTAAGTTATGTAGTTGTGAGAGTGAGGAATTAAAGTCTGGAGCACCAAGAGTTCCTTGGAGTTTAAGGGTTTAATTCTGTTAGCCAATTAAGAACAGATTCTTATTTACAATGGCGGCTGGCAGCACGTCGTAGCCCAGAGCTGCTCAGCAGTCAGTGTAACTTTTCATGGAACTTGGCACAGCCTCTTAGCCTAGTCAGAGCAAATGCAAATTGACTGGGATAGAGTCGGTACTCTGGATTTGATTAGTGTGCCACAAGGCAGGGTCGTCTAAGGAGTTAGAGAGGGAAGGAAAGAGGGAGACGAGAAGAGAGGAGGAGAAGAGAGGGGTCGTCTGTCTTGTCGTCTGTCTGTGTGTGTCCTGAGGGGATGGTGTTTAATAATGAGTGAGTGAGAGAGTGAAACGTTTAACATCAGCTGCATTTTTAAACAGACTTTCTCTGAGTGGAGCAAGTGACCCAACTGTCACCTCTATAAGTGTGTGTGTGTTAGTTTTTATACTTTTTCAGGACACGCATGATTCGTGATGCAGGTTCATCCCAAAGGTGTTTGATGGGGTTGAGGTCAGGGCTCTGTGTGGGCCAGTCAAGTTCTTCCACACCAAACTCACCCACCAAGCCTTCATGGAGCTTGCTTTGTGCATTTGATGCTCAGTCATGATGGAAAAGTAAAGGGTCTTCCCCAAACTGTTCCCACAAAGTTGGAAGCATGAAGTTGTTCAAAATGTCTTAGTATGTTGAAGAATTAAGATTTCCCTTCACTAGAACTTAAGAGGTCTAGGAAACCCCTGAAAAACAACCCCATATCATTATCCCTCCTTCACCAAACTTTACAGTTGGCACAATGCAGTCAGGCAGGTAACGTTCTCCAGGCATTCGCCAAACCCAGATTCGTCCATCAGACTGACATCCAATGCTTGGCATTGTGCTTGGTGATGTAAGGCTGGCTTGTAGCTGTTCAGCCATGGAAACTCATGCCATGAAGCTCCCAGCGCACAGTTTTTGTGCTGATGTTAAACCCAGAAGAGGTTTGAAACTCTGCAGTTATTGAGTCAGCACTCATATGACATGTTGTTATTACATATAGGTACCTACATAATACAGATGGGAAATATTGTTATTACATATATGTATTTATACATGTGTAATACATGAACATATATATTACATCCATACTTAGAGTCACTGTTCAAACAAAGCATGTATCTCTAGAATAGCAACTTTACAGGAGAAGACATTAAATCTTCCTAAATGTTAATGTACCTTAATGTAATGAGGAGTATTTGAGCAGTTCTGCTCAAATGAAATGTGTATATATATATATATATATAAAATATATATATATATATATATATATATATATATATATATATGTGACAGATATTATTGTTACATATATATATGTATATACATACATACAAATGCTCAACATCCCAAAATTACTCACAAGCACACACACATACATATATAGAAGAAAGGAAGAAAACCTTGTATCTCCGTTTTTGACGTTTTTCAGTTTTTGACATAATTTGAAAATACCTGTTACCCTGTTTTCTGTAAATTTCATGATGAATGAACAAAAAGAAACGACCCACTGTAATGACTTACATTAAAGTATGTTTTTCTTTCTCCTGTAAAGTTTTTTGGAGATATATCTATATCTATCTATCTATCTATCTATCTATATATATATATATATATATATATATATATATACATTGGATATTTGTACTACATATAGGTACTTACATGTATATAATATGTACATATAGTTACATGAAGTTACTTATATATATAATACATACACTACAAGGTATAGAAACAAATGTGTGTGTTCTAAAATAGTAAATAGTATTCAGCCTCACTTCTCTCTCTCTCTTTCATTCTAACACTCGGCTCCCTCCCTCTTTTTTTCAGCCATCACTTCTGCCTTTTGCTAGGCTGAAATGAGGGGCGAACGAGGGATGGACCTTCCAGAATACAAAATAGGGATAAGTTAGAGATCTGAAAGAGAGGCTAGGGAGAGTAAAAGATAAATAGAAAGAGATAGAGAGAGGTAGAGTGGGATGCTGTACTTTGCTTGCTCCATCTGTCCCTCTGTCCTTTTGACACCTTCTCTCTCTCTCTCTATCTCTCTCTCTCTTTCTCCCCTCTCATTTCCCTGACCAGTACCATCCCTCCTTTTTTCCTCTGGTGTTAAATTGCAGATAGAGTAGTATCACTGTGCAATTTTGCTGTTTGGCATCATCAAGGCTTTTCCCCTCAGCCTGGTGTGCATCATTTTCCTCACTGCTCTCTCTGCTGTATCACTGCCCTGCATACTGGTACCATTTGTGTGTGTGTGTGTGTGTGTGTGTGTGTTTGTATGTGTGTGTCTAAGCCTTTCTTACATTCTACATTCTCACCCTAAGCTAGTCTAAGCCTGAGCTTTGACGATTTGTTCGTTGTCTGCTGTCAGTTGCAGGACGGGGTGATGATCTGTTAAAGGGAAAGTTCACCACTCCTGCATTTCACTCTGTGCAGAATAGTGCTGTAACAATATATCATGAGATTGTGATATTGCAGTCTGACAGAGTGCTTGGTGGAGATGTGAGAATACATTGAGGAGAATGGACATGCTATTAATTATGCCACCCAATGTTGTTTGAGCACCAAAGTTTGCAAACGATCAGCAGCAATCAGCACCTCACACCTCCTGCCTCACAGCTCTCGTGTCGGTAGTAAGTTGTGTAATAACGTGATTTGTCAATATTTTTTCATTTGAATTTTGTTCAGAATATCCACAATACCGAGTCATGAACCAAGCATCGTGAATCACATTAAATATTGATCGTTTCACCCCTAGAATCTTGTATCAAAATAGTAACTATCCAAGAGATGGAAAAAGCGTTAACCCCTTATAATCCCAGACTTAATGGAGTCCAGTGCTACAGTTATTCTCCACCTGCTGGCCTGACCATTTAAGCGGTTTCACTTTTAATGTGTGTTAATTTAGCAGGATTTTATTTTGGGCCATTTCTGTTGACCCATTTATTATGAAATGTTCAAACAATGTAAAAGCGTATGATGTTCTTTAGTGGAGTAAAAATAAAAATATTAACACAGATTTACGAGGTTTTCATGTGACAGCAATAAGTAAGTAAGTAAGTAAGTAAAGTTTATTTATATAGCGCTTTTTTACAACAGGTGTTGTCACAAAGCAGCTTTACAAGGAAATTAGCATTACAGAAAGAAATCCGGATCCAAGCCCGGATTATCTCACAATTTCTTTTAAGATTGGAATGCTTACCTTTTCATGTAGGATATTGCTGCTGTCGGAACAAAACCTCATTTTTCAGTTTTTGATATAATTTGAAAGTACCTGTTGCTTTTTACATTGTGTATAAATGTCATGATGAATGGAAGAGAGGAAACGGCTCAGAATGACTCGGAAGAAGTCTGGTTCTATTGAAATTAAGGTATATTTTTTTCTTTCTCCTGTAAAGTTACCATTTTTGAGATGATGTTTTGTTGTGACAGCAGCAATATTCTGGTGGCAGCCAGGAGTAGTCACTGCATCATTTGTTCTGAGCCCTCCCCTTGACTGTGATTGGTCCTTATCACTGCAGTATTTGTTCTGAGCCCTCCCCTTGACTGTGATTGGTCCTTATCATTACAGCATTTGTTCTGAAACCTTCCCTTGATTGTGATTGGTCCTTATAACTGCATCATTTCTTCTGAGACCTCCCCTTGATTCTGACTGGTCCTAATTACCACATCATCTGTTCAGAGACCTCCCACTGTGACTGCTTGTCCGCTTAAAATGGGCTTCTTGCAGTACAAACCCAGCAGGAGATGTACTCTGAGTTCTTATTAAGTATATTTATGTGCTCATTGGTAATTTGATTTCATTCAGTTGTTTCGTTGTTTGAAGTATACTCACTGCTTCAACAGGTAAGGGTCATCTGACATGAACAATAAAAAACAACAGGCTATTGTTTTTAACGTGTGGCAGCAGGTGGTTTTTATGGGGCTGCAATAAAAACACACCCACAGGAAACAAAGGGATGTGCATTAGAGAACGCACCAGGATATCTCATTATTTGCTGCAAAGAAAACTCTTACCTTTTGATTGCATGACTGATAGCATGAAATTGATGGCATGAACTTGCGTTGAAAGACTTGTTGTTGTCACAGTGCATAGAGCAGGTGACAGATTGAAATGGGGCATGGAAATGCATGCATGCGGAGGTGCATTCAGCCAGCCAGAATGCACCTGACACAGTCCCGACAGTTATGGCCAGCTTAGTGAGTCATAGATGTCAGACACTCTGTGTCCAAGGTTTTCTTACACAGGAGGATGCACGTCATATACAGAGATGTACAGTAATGTAATTTTAACATTCTGAAGATTTTTAACAGGACTTGCAGTAAGTAGTGTTGAAAGCAGTGATCATGGCTCATATCTCTCTGAAACCATGGGAACAGAAGTTCATCTTGTAGTACAGCAGATAGTAACATTACTGGGAGCAATCCAGTGGCTCAGTCAAATGATTATATCTGTGAACAGTTTTGGTGAAAATATGAAGTCCTGTGGAAGCGCAGCAGATCAGGAGTGTTTATTTCCGGTAGGATTTGAGCAATGCCACGGGGATGAGCTCTCTGAAGCCTGAAAGACTACTCGAGCACAAAACAGCCCTGGCATGAGTGATCACATCAGAATCTACACTTCTCCCTTTTCACATTAGGAGATGCCAGAACCCATCAGATGTTTTCTACTATTTCAGTTTCTGTTGATTCAAAATTTTTGGCAAATGTCATGCCTCATTTGTATCATTTTCAAAGGTCATTTTCTCAGCTTTCAGTCTACGTGAAGAGAAACAGGAAAGAGTGAAGTGATGTCACCTGGGCTGGGAAGGCGTGTTTGTGCATTTGATTTGTACATTTTAAGGACAAACATGTTCTGACCTTGCAGCAAAACTACAGAACAAATATACTAGAGGTTGCACAACTAATAATTTTTAAGTATGACGGTCGTAATTTATCCTTGGTTAGCCCTTTAACGCCGACACAAGAAAAATGTTGTTTCTACCATTTAATCTACTCTTCTCCTTTATTAACATGATTTCTCAGCATTTATTTAATATGGAAAGAGCGTGATTTAACAAAGCTGAAAAAGCATAGTTTTATTCAGTTTGTGTCACAAACTGCCTTTTTGAACAAGAAAATGCATGAATAAGAATATAAGTTACATATATGTGAAATTTTCTCACTACTCTCATTAAACAAGCCAAGTAACGAGTACCTGCATAGTGATTTCATTGTTCAAATATTTGCTCTTCGAACAGTTGAGTATTTGAGTACCTGTGCACATGGCCGTAACTAGCTATGAGGACACAGAAGTCCGCACCTGGGTAGTTTCAGAAGAATTTTTTTCCCTTCACTTTTCTCCATTCATGAGATTAACTGTAAAAACGGTGCCGTTATGATGATACAGTAGTCCACTAAAGGCCGCAGCCATGGTGTCACAGACCTAACCAAGTGGGGACAGAAATTGATTATGCTTCATATTTTATGATAATGAAATGTGATTTGTTTTCTGTGACCACTGTCACTGTATTATGGCCAATCAAAATCTGCCAAGCTCCGCCTTATTTTCACAAACCCTCCAGTAACCGCTTAGCAACCGCTGCTGTCCGCAGTTACATCAGTATATTAGCAGCATGACTAGCGTTGGGACTCCAAGGTTTTCTGAAGTTTCTGAACGATTTAAAATGGCCAACGACAAAGTCTGTGACGCCATCACAGGTGAGACGCTCAGCTTGATAGTGTTACAGAGAGTTTCACAGGCTAGTGGCAGATGCAGTGTGTCGACGTGGATACACATAGCAGAAGATTTTCTTTTGCATTTCAGTTAGACTGAGGCCCATTCACTCTAATAACCATCTAATTGTATATTGCATGCTAAATTATCACAGGTATCAGAATCTTCCCTCTCATGTATGTCTTTTCTTCCGTGCACCAGGTTTTATCAGATTTCGATAAAAAATATTCGTTGATCAAGCGAAATGACAGCTAGTCTCTATTATCTATTATTATATCTATTATACGTTACTGCGATTATCATGGCAAGGGTGTTCCTAGTCACAACAGCAAGCCTAAAACTCCCTCCCCTGTGAAAAAATTGCAGTAATGCACAGCCTGAAGTGGCTTTTATAAAATGGTGGCCAACATAAAATATGAGTTATATAAGTTATTATTAATAATAATTGACATAAACAAGTAGTTTCTTTAGAGTACGGTATCATGCCAACCATGGACCTGTGAAAGAGGAGAAGAACGTTTGGTCACCCATCGCTGTATATTGCGGTCATTTCACGATTTTTTAAAACTTTTCATTGTATAACAATGAACATATGATAACACAGCACTGTTTAATGCAAAAACCTTCACATTATAAGCACTTTTTGGTCACCAAATGACCACAGCGAGTCTTATTTAGCACCAATCCAGCGGCACCCTCTTCTCATACTGGGGCTGAATCTCAAATGGCTCAAATGGAATTTAAATACTGGATCCTGCAGCCCAACGGTGCAAAATACAGCTAAGAAACAGTCATTTCCCACTATTTAGGGAGTACGGAGCTGTTTGGGATTCAGCCTGGGTTTGACGTGTTTTCTAATTGAAACGCGAAGATTTGAAGCACGTAATCCATTCAAGTGACATGTTTAGACTTTTATACTGCTGTTTTACAGTGAATCATACTGTAAGTACTTTAATTCAAGCCTGTGATATTAATGATGGAGTTGTTTAGGCTGTTGGCTATTTTTAGCCTGTTAGCTAGCTGACCAGCCTAATTCTAGTTAAGAACGTTGTGTGTGAGTTTGGTGTGTGAGTTTATAAGTTGGCCTAAACTAATCTATTGTTTGACCTTTGTCAAGAACAGGAGGAGCAAGAGGAAGGGGGACTAATACACTGGAGCAGTCATACCAACACACACACCCATACACACACACACACACACACACACACACACACATACACATAAACTGTTGGTGATATATGTTATGAGTCGTAAATGTGTTTCTAGAGTTCTACACCCTCTTCCTTCTGCTGGGCGCAAAATGTCTCAGACGGTTACTAGGAAACAGAAGTCATGAGATTTTACTGCAGTTCCTCCTCCGTTGTGTGTGTGTGTGTGTGTCTGAGAGAGATTGTGATGCTGTCAATGCTGCATTTATTGGAATACCAGGCCATTGTTTTTTTGCTACCAGCATGACATTGATCATGCAGATTCTTTTCTCCCTCTGATTCTGATTCTCTCTCTGCAAATGAAGCTGTATAGTTAGTAATTAATTAATATTAACAGACTTTTCTTCACACTTTCATCATCAAAGTTAGCAGCTTTTTCATCATCAGAGGCATCAAATATTTTGAGCGGCAGATTATGAAAGAGTCACTTAATTCTACATATGTGTATGTGTATAGGTACTCACATAACACATGTTGGGTGTAGTATTACATATTACCATATATAACCACATTGCACATAGCTGCTTACATATATAATGGGACGTTATATAATGGGATATTATAATTACATGGATATTTTCATATATAGAACACATATGGGACATATATATGACCCATTTAAAATACTCATGGGACACATATATGACCCTACGTCCTGACATTGTATAAAAACTGTGAGTGTGTGAGCTAATCTGCAGGGTGACAGCTCTCTATGCTCCCATGCTCCTCTGACACAGCAGGGTGTGTGTGCACGGCAGTTGGCAGGCACTTTGTGTGTGTGCCTGTTTGTTCTCTGTGCCGCACCCCCATTGGCACACTAGGGTTCCAAGCGTCAATCGATAGGCCTTGCTGAAAAGGACGAGTCAACCTTTCTGAACGAATTCTTTCCTCCAGCAGAGGCAGGAGACCAGGGCATGCTGTAATCAGCAGGGCTCTTAATGTTGTGGGGAAAAAGAGGGACAAAACACTCACACATATACGGCTTTGTTTTTGTACAGCATCAGGACATGTATGGCTTATTTGTATTAAATGTTATTGTAATAATCATATAGGTCATATTATTACTTATGGGTACTAGCATTGTTAAGACATGAATAGTGATGCTGTTGCTCGTACACAGTCATGCCCCTAAACATGCAGATGATGGTTCCTATGCACCCTATGAGGTATATTCTGCATATTGTATATTCTTGCCTGTGGAAGTACTCATGCCAAACAGATGTAGCCATCTGCAGCTTCTGAATATTGTAAGTCTGCCTACTTCAGTTGTAGCCAGTTCCCAGCGCAATAAATCTTTCCCTTCCTGCACAACAGTGCCAACAATATGAGCAAAGAAGGAAAGTTGCACATTCTTCTGCTGATGTCTGTGAAGTCAGTTGCATTTTCTTTCTGTCTACATTCGCATTACAAGCCTTATTGTTCGATTCTGATCTTTTGCCTTATTTCTAATCTTTATGTTCATGTGTGTGAGTGTCCCTCCTTTTTCTATTGAGCATACCGCTGCTCTGAAAGGATCAACGTGCATACATTTTATTATGTTAGCTGCTGCCATTTGTCATGTGCACAGTACATATAGCTACTGGAATGGACCAGTGACATTGCTCAATACAATAAAAGGCATTTTGCACTGCAAGGAACCGCTAACTTTTTTCCCTAAACTTACTTTCAGAATCCTTGATATTTTTACAGTTAAGTTGGTACCACTGCTGTGTTTCCTTGGCAACTGAGAAAGAACTGGTTGGTGAAATGTTACATGGCTCATGTCACATATGAAATCAATGAAAAATCACTTAGGAATGTAGTTTTAAGATGACGTGAAAAGATCAGATCTGTCTGACATTTAAGTAAAATATCGAATAGTACTGCTTCAGCTCTGTAATATTGATGTAGTCTTTCAAATGTCTGTGGTGAGCAGCAGTTTTTGGCCAAAAATGTTTCAAAAAGAGAAGAATAGAGCCGAACACACTTCAGATCCTATGCTGGATGTACTGAGAAGTTCCGCTGCAGATATAGTCGATAAGCCAAGACGTTTTTACTTCTGGAACTGTAACGGTAGTGTAGCTAACAAACGCTAGCCAATCCAGATTTTTTTCAGTAAATACATCCTCAAAACTAGTCAGAACCCACCCAAACCACATCCATGTTTTTATTAAGGTGACACAGACTTGTCAAAGACAAAGTATGACAAAAGTTCAGCTACACTGCGAACATTTGTTCCCTTTTTCGGCTAGGGATGCATTGATACAATTTTTTCAGACCAAGTACGAGTACATATTTTTTAGTACTCAGTACTTTAGTATACAGAGCCTGATACCATTCTAAGTAATCTACTTAGAAATAAGTAGTTGTTAAAGTAAATGAGTGCAATATATCTTAACAGTTAAATCATTAAATCTAGCTGATTTTAAAAGTGCATTAGGTAGTTATGCTTCATTGTTTAACGCTACTTTGGATTGAGTAGCGCTGTAGTGGAGTTTTCTTCCACGTCGGAAAAGCATTTCTGTACAGCTGTAGTTGGTCTTTCAACAACAGTGACAGCAGGAAACACATCTGAGGCTAATGCATCCAAGGAGTCACGTGTGGAATTTTATGTCCTCTCTGAGTCTTTTGTTTGGCAAATATACACTGTGTGATTTTAGACATCTTGTTCATTGGTGACTCACACTGTACGTTCTATAGACCATGTATGGATCATATATGGACAAAACCTACAGTTTATACTCACACTGTACGGTTTGACTGGCATGCTACGCCTCTACAGACAGCTCTGTGCACAGACTATTTCAAATAAAGCTGTTTCATTCAAAATAACATCCTGCGTGCCGAGAACTGAGTACATGCACTGAGAAACTGATACAGCAGCACTGCTAACACTGGCAATAAAGCTAAACTGGTTGGTGATGTACATGAATAGGACAACACAGTCTCTCCACAACCTGTTTTTAAAAAAATCACCATATTAATGTTTATACCTCGCTATTCTATTCAAACAAAATAAACTCAGCATACATAGACTTCAGTAGCAAATCTCGACTCTTTTGCCTCCATTTAGCTGGCCTACATGTCTCCACCCATACTAGGAAAGCAGCAGTGCTTAAAATGGTCTAAAATCACACACTGTATTCCTGTTGGGAATCTGCCAAGGCCGGAACGTTTAAAGTGATCAACAACTTTGTGTCCGACTATCACAGAGTCACACTTAACTCTTCTATGTGTAAGCAGAGCCTCCCCTACTGCATTTGTTCATTAGTGTGGCAGCATACACTTGGGTTATGTCACACTGTATCAGCCGATAATGGTAAATTTTTATGACTGAGTAAATGAGTGCGGTATCGAGCCGATATTTGATACCAGAATCGGTATCGATGCATCCCTAGTTGAGATGTACAGTAAGTCATGCTGTGTCCTAAGCCACACTGACAAGTCTGAGCAACCTTAGTGATGATCTGGATGCAGTTTGAGTGGGTTGAGAGAAGTTCTGAGGATTTATAGAAAAGATTTGGGTGACAGTTGACTTGTGTTTGTTAGCTACACTATCCTCGTAGCTCCAGCGCTAAACTAGCGAAGCAAAATTGGGATAACGAACATGTCTGGCTCATTGACTATATCTGGGGTAAGTGGAACAATGTGTAGGTTATATTATTCACTGCTCCATTCTTTTGAGTAGTTTTTGAGCTGCTACTTTTGTCCTTCTGTTCAAGTTGTTTTTTGGAAAGGCATTTTTTTTTGCCAAGGTTGCATTACTTTTGTTTGAGTATGAGTTTTACCCCACTTACCTCTGATATGTGTGCCTACGGTGATGTAGCAGGAACTCTGCTCACTAAGAGAAAGTTTGGAAGGCCCAAGCCTGGATCAGTTATTTAGTGTAGTCCATCATGTTTTCATTTTGTTTTGCCAAGTCAGAATTTCTTCTGAGATTAAAACTACAGCATGCAGTACGGTCTGTCCTGAAGGCCGCTGCACACTGCACATAAAAATTCAAAACATTGTTTTCAATGAAGGTACAGCTTTAGAAAACTGTACAGTTTCTCAGCAGGTCACAGCGCTCCACTCGGCATTTTGCCATACATTACATTAAAACCATAGTTGAACAAAAGAAAGCTGTAGATCGCATGTGATTGAAATGTACACAGAGAAATGCAGTAAGTCTTTTAGATGAACAGACAAATGCTAATGTTATGTCACCTCAGCTAACATTACAACACTTTAAAAAAAGATGGTTCTTTTGGGGTTCTTTTCTAAAGGAAACGGTTCTAATTAGAACCATGAGTTCCATATAGAACCAATTAATTTATAAACTGCACCAAAAAGGGTTCTTCTATTATTATATACTTGACGTCATAACAATAGCAGAACCCTTTTTGGTGCTATACAGAACCATTTTCAACAAGGTTCTATATATAACGGTATACAGCACATTCTCCATCAAACTGAAGAACGATTTCACCATGCAAAGAAGCATTTAAACAATGAAAATTTTTGAAAAGGGTTCTATGTAGCACCAAAAAGGGTTCTTCTATTGTTTCAGGCTTGGAAAACCCTTTTTGGTGCTATAAAGAATGCTTTTCAAAAAGGTTCTTTATAGAACCATCTACAGCACATTCTCCATCAATCTGAAGAAATATTTAATGATGTAAAGAACCTGTTAATCATGCGAAGGGTTCTTTGAGTGTTTATGGCTCTATACAGATGCATTTTCTTCACTATAAAGCTCTGGAGGAACCAACATTTTTAACAGTGTATGATTCTATATAGAACCTTTTTGAAAATGGTTTTATATAGCACCAAAAAGGGTTCCTCTATTGTTATATGCTTGACATGGTAACAATAGCAGGACCCTTTTTGGTGCTATATAGAAACATTTTCAACAAAGTTCTATAAAAAAACGTATACAACAGATTCTGCATCAGTCTGAAGAACGATTTGATCATGCAGAGAACCATTTAAACATAAAATGGTTCCATAGAGAACTATTGGTTCTAAATAGAACCGTTCCCTTTGCTTAAGAACCCTTGAAGCACCGTCTTGTTTGAGATGTTGCCCAGACTTTTTCAGTAACTGGTACCAAATGTGATAAATTATGCTGAAAGTTTTATTTCATTACATTTATATGAGAAGAGCGCAAGAATCAACTTGAACTTGACGTTTATCAGCACTCTCACTGTGAAGCGCTGTATGTGGTTTAGCACCGTCGTGATGTTACACTACATGACGCGGTGCAATGCTCCAGCATGTGGTGCTCCAGCATGTGGGGCTCCTGATTCCATGGTGAAACTCTAAAACTCTACACGCTGAAACATGTTGAGTGTCTCAGCACTCTCAAAGGAGATTACTAAGTGATCGACATTATCAGTGTGTGAAATACCCTCTGGTATTTGGGGGGTCCCATGTTGGCTGACTACTCCAGCATTGTCTAGCTGCTAACTCACTCGCCATAGCAGCGTTAATGCTAGCGTTAAAGGCAGCAAAATGTTTGGAAACGCTCTTTTATAGTTTCTTAATATAGTATGCCACACATACTGTACTGAGATCTTGAGATGGCTGAGATCTTAGGCATCTCCTCTGCTGTCTTCAGTTGGGAAATGAGTAAAAATTCACTCTATTCACCAAACAACAGCATGATGTCATGATAAGCTGATTTTCAGGGACCCCTCAGAATTCTGATTATGAGAAATTCAGGGGTCAAAGATGTTAACACACCTGTATTTTGCAACTTGGATGTTATCGTCTAGCAGTGAGGGAAGACTGCCACCCAGCAATAACTGGCTTTTCATTGGCCAAACGATAAGCAGCACAGCTGGGATTTAAACCTAGATCTCTCTTTTCGGGCTCCCCTCCACACCCACGTTTTTGCTCTTGTAGCGATGTTCCGTCCCAGCCACTTGCTGGGGTGAAACAGTGGGGTGTGCGAGTGTGTGAAGACCATAACTGATGACACATGCATTTATATACACCATCTGCTGCCCCCTCCTGCGCTGACTAGTGCTGATGTCATCACCGTTGGATGACTATCAAAGCAGCGGGTCCTCCAGTGCCCGGTTGGCATCTGTGCAGGCGGAATGCTGTCAGTGTGGGCGTTCTTCAGAACGTCTCACACACACGCGCACCCACACACACACACACACTCACATGCACAAACACTCTCCATCAAAACAAATCTGCTCATGATAAGCAACTTCATCAAAGCTGATCCTCTCCTCTGTCTCCGAAATGGGGAAAGACTTTCAGCCAGAATTAAAAAAAAGCATAAATTGACCCTTAGAAATATGATTCTGCTGATTTTTCTTCTTTTTACTTCTGGAAGTCAGTCAATAAGATATAAACAAAGTCATTTGGGGTGGTTTAATGTGCAATGCTGCATTGTAGAGAAACTTACCAACTCTGATTTTTTTACAGTGGTGGTGATAGAAACCAGGGGTCACAATGTCTACAATACAAATAAAGCCATTTTATTTACGCTCCGAAACCACCAGAGAACCTACACAGATTGTATGTGTAATGTTGATGATGGTAAAATAGTGGTAGACCTGTCAAAAGAGGTTCCTGTCACCACCACTGTGAACAATTCTGACTCTGAGTTTCTTTAGAACAGAGCATTTCACATCAAACCACTCTGAATGACTTTGTTTACGTCTTAACCATTTCATTATTCAGAAATTTTGAAAAATTGGTGGAATTCCTCTTTAAGGCTGTGCAAAAAAGTGGCTATTTCTGCCATTTAAAAGAAAGACTTTTACATTTCTGAGTACTAAATGGTTAATATGTAAACATTCAGAGTCATTCAGAGTGGTTTGGTGTGAAATGCTCCGTTTTAGAGGAACTTACTGAGTCAGAATTGCTCACAGTGCTGGTGATAGGAACCAGACGTCTGAAGCATTTAATACCTCTAAATTTCAAAGTTTGATGGCTAATTAAGAGTTATTACATAAATTGCATAATAATACACTGCCTGATATTGAGAGAAGCTTTGGCTTAACATATTTTTGATGTATTCCTCAGAATTACCGATATTGTACTATCATTAGCATTACACATAAAAGGTTCACTGGTGCTTTTGGGTTGTAAATAAAATGGCTATATTTGAAGGGTTTCATTGGAAAGTGCATTATAGACCACTTTAAAGCTTTTCTCTTTTTTATGATGTGTGTTGTTGGGAGTGTGCTTTACACATGCAAGAAATATCACTGCTGTGTTATGATTAAAATGACCTCTATTAGAGAAATGTAAACAGTATTTTCTGTTTGTTATACCCAAAATTGTTACAAATGGATATACAGCCTTTTGGAATGAAACTCTTCGTTTGTGTTGTAGACATCGCAACTCCTGGTTCCTATCACCACCACTGTAAAGAAAACCGAGTTGGTAAGTTGCTCTACAATGCACCTTTTCACCTTTCTAACCCTGTTTACATGTTTACACCTCAACAATTTACAGAAACGTATGCAGAAATGTGGAAAAAATGGAGGAATTCTCTCCTGTTAATAACTTCACTTCTCAGTGCTGTTTTTATATTCATTTGATACATAAAAAGCTAAAAAAATGATTTTTTATTTAATTTGTCACAAATTGCATTTTTGAACAAGAATAATAGGTTATACTTCAGCCATGTTGTATCATTACTCTGATAAACCCAGTCAGTCATAAGCTCTTATAGATCTGAACTCTAAAGCTCACACGCTCACTCAGAAAATCACAGTGCATTCAATAGTAAGGAAGCCTTGTGCTTATTTTTTACAGAGATAGAAAACACAGTAGCACATAGAAAGCTCTGATTCCACATGCTGACATGTTTCACTGTGGCTAACAAGGACCTGCATGTACTGTGACTCCTTTGGAAGCAGCTTTGAATGAGTTTAATGAGCCATTGCTAAATTTTCAGAATGGATTGCTGGTGAGATGCTCGGTTTCATAGGGTTATTATAGTATGTGTGTCTGTGTGTGAGTGCAGTGTTGGATAGTAACAGCCTATATTGTCTCTGTCCAAAAAAACAAGTATCTCCAAAATGGCAACTTGGCAAAAATGTTCTTTATTTTTAATGTACATTAATGTAAAGGGATTTTGGAGTATTTCTGTTGGTCCATTCATCTAGAATTTTTTAGACAGCGAAGAGATATAAAACAAATTATGTAATCTGGGCTTGAAATCAGAGTAGGATAACTTAACGTAATCGGATTGAAATCATTTTTTATGGTTCACTACGGTGGTCAACAAGACCCTACTCACAGTGCAATTAAAGCATGTTGCAAACTCAAACGCACTGCAAACACTTTTATCAAAACGACTACAACTGAACTGCAACTTAGAAATGCGCTGCAAATAAAGAAAACACAGAAAAGCGTCAGAAACGCTGCAGAGCCAACAACACAACAAAAGTGAGCCACAACACAGCGGAAATGTTTCTGGAAGACTCAAAGGGGATGGAATATGTATGATGGAAAATCACTGACAGAAGTAGATAAGACCACAGACCACAACCTGGCTGGCTGGTTTGCTATGTCACAGCAGCACTGTGGTAGTTATGTGGTATTAGTAGTTCAGTAGTACTAGTTACAGTTACAGCTAATTCCTGTTATGATGCGGTGATAGTAGTAACCTTCTCAAATAAAAGTTCACTCACTTTTACTGGTGAATAGTTATGCTGCATATAATTTCAAAGTCTGAATGGTCCGCTCTCTTTGACTGTCCTCCCGAAATATTTCCGTGTTGTTGTGACTGGCTTATCAGCGTTTATGAAGCTGTATGTGTTTTTGTATTGGCAGCGTGTTTGTAAAATGCAGCACTGGTGTCGTCATTTTGATCGTAGTGTTTTCTGAGTTTACAGCTTGTTTTTGTTGGGTGTTCTTAGCCACCATAGTTCACTATTTAGGATAATTACATTTTTAAATAAGCAACATTAATAAATCAGTCAATTAATTCTTCATTTGTTGAGTGTGCACACAAACTGTGTAATAGCTATGCCACTATGACAGGCATTATTAGATAGATATATACACTCATCATCAAAAAATAGCTGCACCCAGAAGGAATCAACCCACAGAAATGAAACTTGGTGGGTAGGATTGACATCGCGAGACGAATGATTCAAGTTTCTCGCTTGGCCGCACATGTGACTTAAGCAAGGACGGGCCTTATCATTATACCTGACTGACTACATAAGGTCATCCTGTTGCACGTGCTTTCCATTCTGACTCGTGCTGTTGTGTTGGTAGCATCCTTTGCAAGCGAAGTATGCCTCAGAGAAGAGTTCAAAAGCAATTCGAGCAGTTGGAAGAGTTCGAGAGGGGTCACATCATAGGGCTCCGGGAAGCGGGATGGTCTTGCGCGCCATACTGGTCGTGAGTATATTGCCATAGCACGCTGTTGGTGGCAGTGGATAGAAGAAGCCACACACCAGTGATTTGAAGGATCTGGGAGACCTATGCGAACCACGGAGAGGGAGAACCGGCGTATTGTCCGACATGCGTGGAGTGACCCAACAGCCACAATTGCGGACATTCAGCGAGCAATGATGCCAGCACCATTGGCAGACAGCTGCACGACAGCTGGACTACATGCACACAGAACATTACGATGACTGGCCATAACACCATGTCAGCGTCACCAAAGATTGCAATGGTGTGGTGCCAGACTGTCATGGAGTGACTAAGAATGGAAGTGGGTCATCTTCAGTGACGAGTCCTGCTTTTGTCTTGGTGGAGATGACCAACGAATCCGTGTGTGGAGGCACCGTGGTCAGCGCCAAGATGAATGGTTTGTTGTCACGCGTCACACGTCCAGAAGGCTTGGTGTCATGGTGTGGGGTGCAATTTCATACGATGACACATTATTTTTGGTCTTCATTACTGTGACTTTGACAGCCCAATGTTACATTAATGAAATCCTGCAACCAGCAGCCCTACCTTTTCTGAATGCACACTCCGGTGTGCTATTCCAACAGATGATGACTGTATACTGCTGCCGTCTCAAGAGCTTGCCTTGAAGACACAGATATAATGCCATGACCAGCCGCATCGCCAGATCTATGAAAATGTGAGGGATGGTATTGGACACAAATACAATCCCATACCGCAAAATACCATCCCATACTGCAAAATCTGCAGGAACTGCATGAGAATATTCAAGCTGCATGGGATGGATTATATCAGGACACCATTAGGAACCTCTACAACTCCATGCTGAGACATCTGGCATATTGCGTTACTTCTGTATGTATAGCTCAATAAATATTGCCCATGTCAGTCTAAATTTTTAATAATTTATTGTTCCTGGTAACCTTTCTCTTCCTTTCAAATAGCATTGCAATCCGACACTTCCTTCTGAGTGTAGACAGACTCAAATGTCCTAAAGTGTACAAGTAGAGATTTAAGCTATTTTATGTTGCACCAATTGTTGACACAGATGTTCAACTGCACACACTGTTTGTATACTCTCTATAGACATACTGACCAATAAGATTGGATACTCTGAAGCAGCCACACATGAACCTAAGGTCATTATGCCCAATGTCAAGCATTGGCTGGGCTGTGGAGCAGTGGAACTTTGTTC
This sequence comes from Colossoma macropomum, assembly GCF_904425465.1. NCBI lineage: Eukaryota > Metazoa > Chordata > Actinopteri > Characiformes > Serrasalmidae > Colossoma > Colossoma macropomum. The sequence continues at coordinate 6,447,449 of NW_023494801.1, read as the reverse complement.
TCTGGAGTGATGGAGCTCCTTCCAGTGCCTTTGGGATGAGTAGTTTGGGAGGAGTGGCTTAGAGGAATCTAAATCATTCCATTTTCCTTATACCCCTGATAAAGTCGACCAGCCTAGACATGCTGGGTGTACACATTTTGCTTCTTTGCTGTAACTCCGGAGGTACAAGGCTAAAGTTGCTAACAAACACCATAGTCCATAGTCATAAAAAATCAACTCTCAAACTGCATCCAGGTCTTTATTAAGGTCACACAGGCTTGCCAATAGGGCCAATGAAGGCAGCCATTTTTAGATAAGTGTTTTGATGAATTGCAACTCTAATCTGCAGTGTTTAGCTACACTGAAATGTTGCTCATTCTTATAGTTATCCATAAGCTATACTGTGTCCTAAACCGCATTAACAAGTCTGAACGACCTTAACTTTCCAGGCTTATTACACACTGAGGCTTATTATTCAGTAACTACAGGGACTTCAATGCAAACCAGTGGAGCTTTTCTTAGATTATAGAAGAATGTAATGTAACCTTGGGCCCGTCGGCAGGCCCATGGCTTGGTAAGGAGTTAATGAAGACCTAGATGCGAAGTTTTTTGGGGGATGTTTTTACTGAAAAGATTTGGGTGACTATTGACTTCTAGTGTTTGTTAACTACATTGGCTTCATAGCTTCAGTTCTAAACTAAAGAAGCAAAATTTGGACACCAGACATGTCTTGGCTAATCAGCTACATCTTGGGTAAGTGGAAAGACTGTGTAATTTTCCTGCCAAACTATTCCTCTAAGAAATCTACCCAACACCAATTTTCTCTCTCTCTCTCTCTCCTCTCTCTCTCTCTCTCTCTCTCTCTCTCTCACTATATTTTATATCTGTCTTTGGCTTGCTTTCCTCCTGTCACAGTCTCAGGTATAGAATTCTCAAATATTCATGAGCTGCTGGAATTATTGATGCGGAACGCTGGCGATTCCCCCGGGAAGCCTTCTGTGTTTTACCGGATTCATTTATACAGCCTTTTTTTTTCCTCTGGCCAGGTGGAAACGCTAGCCGTGTGTGTGTGTTTTTCCTGTTTGCCAGACGAGAAGGTCTCGCAAGTAGCTTCTTATTAGATTTCGTCTCCAGCAATATCAGGAGAGAAACACAGAAACAAGCAGATGACGGAATATGGCTCTGTCTCTGGTCTGCTGCAGCCTGGGGCTGCAGGAGAAATAAAGAGGCAGGAATGAGGCAGAGTGAGAGAAACTGAGGGAAGATTATTGAATTAGTGACCGGAACCTGATTTCAGTGCCTGATTTGTGTCTGTGTGATTGTGTTTAGCTCTTTGCAGGGACCAATGTCTCCAGGTTGATGAAAACATGAACCTTTTATGGTCGCGGGGAAACTTTGCTGGAGGAAAAATGTTTTGTTTAATTGCAGCTTTTATTAGATAAAAGAAAAAAGGTCAGGTAGCTTTTTTTTCTCTTCTGAGGTTAAGCTCACTTGGTCTTTATGATGCCTTTCCAACTGTCTTCTTACATTTTATTTCTTCTTCCATTATTTCACACTCGTAGCTCATTGAAACAAGTGGAGAAATTCTGTCAGAAGTGCGGATTTTAATCCATACCATATTCTTGCTTGTAAAAGTGGAGATCAAGTCCAGTCAAGTCACCTTGAATGAATAAATGAATAAAATGATAAAATATAAATGGCAAAACATGGATGACAAGACAAGGTCAAACAACAGAACCGTTCTGTAGAGCTTTAAGAAGACTTCATACCTTAAAATCCCAGGCTTATTACATACTAAGGCTTATTATTCAGTAACTACAGGGACGTCAAAGCAAACTGGTTGAGCTGTTCTTAGATTATAGAAGTGCATAGTAAAACATTGGGCCTGCCTGTGGGTCCTGGCCATGTGAGAGGTTGATGAGGCATGCTATTGTCAAAATTATATCAGTATTGGCAGATATTTGCTTTAAAAAGGCATTGGCGTTGGACAGATGTTTAAATTTGACAGCTGTTTTAACCTATTGTTTGACTGCATTTTATCATACTGTAAAAGAGCAGAACGTTTAGGCGACACTGGGCTGCTGTGCTAAAATATGTGAATTTTATTCATTTTACTGCATTTGTAACCTCATAGAAATAGTTGTTGTATTTCTCCATAATGCAAATTCAGGTAAATGTAGCCCCAATTTCTACATTTTTTATTACATTACATTTATACTTACAATTTGATCATGATTTTTTACACAGGTAGGCATAGGTAGTATTAGGAGTCTTGCCCAAGGACTCTTATTGGTACAGTGGAGGATTCTTGCCTGAGTGGGGGATTGAACCCCCCACTCAGGGATTGAACTCCAGTCTACAGTGTACAAGGCAGAGGACTTAACCACTACGCTATACAACCACATGTCTTAAGTGTTTATGTGTAGGCATTAGTCCTAGCAATGGCAGAAATGTAAAAATATTGGAAATCGGCCCAGAATTCCCACATCAGTGCATCCCACCTTTGAATGTGTCTTGTTTTGTGGAAAGGAAAATTTAGCTTTTTTGTCACTGTTTGGCATCAACAAATCATGTTCAAAAAATTTAAACTGCGGAATGTGTTGATACCCAATGTAAATGTTCTTCACTGTAATTACCTATGTAATAAAGTATGTAATTACATAGTTACATTCAAATACTGTTGTCAAGTGATGGTAATAAATCTTCATTTTTAAGTGTGAAGGTTATGAGTGGCTCAGCAGCATTTACATTTACACTGACATTCATTTGGCAGGCATTTGTATACAAAGCAACTTTCAGAGCCAAGTGCTACGTGACTTTCCATTTCAGGAACAGTGCAAGACGGTTGTAGGAGGAAAGAGAGGAACGTTTTTTCGTGTTGGCATCTTTAAAAGGCTGTGTGTGGTTTGGTTAATCCAATTTTAAAGACTTATTCACCTAAATTATTAGGAGATTATTCGCTTTCTGTCTCTAGTAGTGATAGAGAAGAGAATAGAAACATCCCACAAAGACAGGAATACAAACTTGCGCATGTGTTTGGCCATTTTGTGTAGTGTTGTGACTTATGCGAATGAAATATTCATGGATAATGTAGATGAGACAGCCTCCAGCTGTGTGAGAGGCCGAGAGAGAGGGAGAGAGGGAGGTTAAGTCACAGTGAGAGTGAAGTGCAGGAGTGATGGTCCTGTACAGTCGCCTTCTGATGAACTTTTTACAGCTGTCAATTACTGCACTCAGCTCTGTCAGTAGAGATACACATACCTATTCAGTACTGTGCAAAAGTCATACGCACTTAAGCACATTGTTTAAAGACATTTATCTCGGCAATAAGTGTGTTTTTACTTACACAAACACCATTTGTCATTAGAATATATGCAAATAAACATAACTACAGTGGAAAGTAATCATTTCAAGACATTCAACAGTACAGAGTTTGGTTTGAGATTTCTCTTTGATGCCTCTAGCCAAGCCACAGATTTGTAGAGTTCCATCAACAGCACACCTGTTTTATTATAATAAAGTATTGATTAGACAAAATAGGTATTGGATGATTGCTGCAGTTAATGCTGGGCTGACTTGAGGTATTCAAATGGCTTGATGGAAACATTAAATCACTACTTCTTGTATTAATGTTATTTGTATTTATTGTAATATTAGTATGTGTAATGGAGGAGGGGTGGGGCCAGGAAAGAGCAAGAGCTGGAATGAGCCATTCCAGACAGGATATGTTCAGTGGAGCCTCCCCAGAGGGAGAAGACATGTCCTGTATTTCTGAACCCATCTTATTATTATAGAAAGTAAATCATATATGCAATGTAGAAGAACCACTCTTTAAGCAAAATGACAACATGCAAACATGGCAACACGTTAAGTAATGTGGCAACAATGAAATTTCTGTATCTGGCTCTATGTGAAAATAATTCACACCAACAGAAGACACATTTGTACTGTGTAACCAACTGTGAGTTATCAGTTAAACTTCAGTCTGGAGAATCATTTCACCACAAATAGAACCATTTAATCATGCCAAAGGTTTCTTCCAGCGTTCATAGTCCTATATAGAAGCATTTTCCTCACTAAGGAACCCTTGAAGAACCAGTGTAGTTAGCTGCCTTGCTTCTGCATTTATCTAATAACAGCCTGCTCCCAGAAATCCACCCCAACGTGGAACTTTCAAGATACATCATCATATAATACTGTTCATTTAAAACCCAAACACAAAGATCAACTGATTCACCTCTCATGCAATCTATTTTATTCCAAACATATCAAATATTTTCATACTGGGATATTTGAATACTATATTTATAGTATTGTATATAATACTATAAACTGAATAACAGAAGTGGCTAAAATGTGCAAAATGTTCTTCCTTAATCCTCACAGTTAAAGCTTCACCCAAATCAGTCTCGTAATTGTGTTTTTTTAAAAGAAAATTCAGCTAATTGTAAATTTGCCCAAACGCACTATTGTGTGCTGGAGTGTTTTGCTGGTTGAGTGTAATTAAGCACTGAACACAGAAGCCCACGCACCTGCTCCAGCACAGCGCAACTGCATCAGAACCACATTCTCAGATCAAATCAGGACTGAAATAACATAGTGGGTGAGATATTTGAGGGAGATTTTTAAGATGCATGTGCTTTCTCAGTTTGTCTTTTACTCAGTGCTGTGGTCCTGAATGACACAGTGGCAATAGATTTTTAATATTATTTTATTTCAAACTCAGAAACTCACACTTCAGTATCCAGAGCATTTCGTTAAAGGCCAACATTAAACAACCATCGCGACATCTGATGTGAACATGTTTACTCACCTCCTACAGCTTTGCTGCAGAAGTGTCTAGACTGAAATTTTCTGCTGTTAAGACCAGAAACCCCCCTGCTGATGATGTATCTTGAAGGTTCTGCTTTGGGGTGGATTTTTGGGGGCAGGCTGTTATTAGCTAAATGCAGTAGCAAGGCTGTTAACTACACTCTTAAAAAGAGTTCCTCGAGGGTTCCTTAGTAGGGAAAATGCTTTTATAGAGAACTAAGAACACTTTAAGAATCCTTTGCATGATTAAAGGGCTCTTTGCATGGTGAAATTGTTCTCCAGATTGATGGAGACTGTGCTGCAGATGGTTCTATATAGATCCTTTTTGAAAAGTGTTCTATATAGCACCAAAAAGGGCTCTGCTATGGCTACGATGTCAAGCTTGTAACAATAGAGGAATACTTTCAGGTGCTTTATAGAACACTTTTCAAAAAGGTTCTATACAGAACCATCTACAGCATGTTCTCCTCCATCGTTTCACCATTTCATGATGCAGAGAACTCTTTAATTCCACTAGTGCTGTCTTGGTTGTATTTATTAACCTACGGATGAGTGGCTAGCAGTCATGATCAGTTGACACAGCAGGGATTCCCATTGGTTGTATGCGTAATGCATGTTGGGTTTTGTGGTGATGAATGAAAACATAAAAACGAGATAAAATCAAACCAAAGAGGCTGGGGGATATAATGCTGCGCTACAGAAAATTAATATATTGTGGCATCATTTCTCTTTTATTTAGAGCAAGGCAGCAAAGGCACTGAAACACAGGGAGAAGTAGCAGGCAGGTCATTTCTAGCCATAACTCCTCACTTTTGACCACATCACTAACAGGATGGGACAGAACTTTTTTACAGTTTGATAAAGATAAAACAGAGATTGTTTTATTTGGGAATAGCAATGAGAGGCACAGACTAGCTGCATATCCAGATTCAAGAGCCCTAAAATCTAAAGAACCTGTACGCAACCTTGGTGTACTAATGGACTCTGATCTTAGTTTAAGCAGTCACGTCAGAGCAGTTACTAAAATTAGCTTTTTTACCTTAAGAACATGAAGATCAGAGATTTTCTGTCTAAATCAGACCTGGAGAAACTCATCCGCGCCTTTATTTCTAGCAGGATTGATTACTGTAATCGTCTCCTGGCTGGACTCCCAAAAAATGGCAGTCAAACAGCTTCAGATGATTCAAAATGCAGCTGCCAGAGTCTCACTAGGAGTAAAAGAAGGGAACACATCATCCCCCATTCTTAAATCCTTACACTGATGCTGCTCTTAAATGGAACCAGTTGACAGAGAGCATTTGAAGAACCCTCACACTGGGCTCTTTTAAATCCAGGCTCAAAACATTTCTATTTGAGCAGCTTTCAGCTGAGTTTAAAACACTGTTAGCGTTTCTAGACACTTTTCCTCTGTATCAGCACTTTCTTATTATCCTAATCTAACTTTTATTTTTTAACTGTTCACAGCCTAACACAAAATAAAACAATAAACACTTTAAACTAAGGAACAACAACATTAACAACATTAAACAACACAAATAGTCTGTTTTACAGGGGCTACAATGCACTCTGCATACCCTGCCCCTAAAGGCCCTCTCTCTCTCTGACCAGAGCATTTGGCAGCCACTGCAATATTGAGGTCTAGGTTCAGACCAGAATGCCCTTTCAAGTCATCCTAACCTTGCTTTGGACTTTCTCTATTAAACCTGAACTGCCTTCATACATTGGCCATCAAAATCAAAGGTTTTGGAACACTTTGCCTTCTTTTGAAACTGTTTTGGTGTCATTGCATGGAGCGGCAACGCTTGATTTCTGGTTTGTTTTGCTTGTTTGCATGTGTTCCTTTTTTGCCAAATATGCTGCAGCCAAAAGCCATCATTGCTATTTGTTGATTTGTCTTCTGTTTGTTGCCATGACGTCGGCTCCACTCAAAACCCCATCAGTGATATTACGGAGTGTCCTAGAAAGACGTACACTGAGTTCTTTTTGTTATACTCCGACAGTGTGTTCAGCTGTAGTTTGATTATATTTCGTTCTTTCATCTTAGGAGGCGCTGCTGCCTGTGTTAATAATTTGATCACATCAGGCTTTGACAGTTTCCTTTCTCAGGCTCTTGTTAGCTGTTAGTGGTGTTGTTTTCCTCTGTAAGTAAACAAGAATCATCTTTAATATGTTACGCTATTTCAAACCAGCAAAGTAAAACTTGCTCATTTGTATTAAAACATTTGGGAAAGCTAGGCGATCACTGCGAAGATGAAACACTAAACAGCTGAAGGTGAGAAATGCAAAACAGCGAAGTGTAGAAATCTTTACTGTTAGAATACAGAGCGGTTTTGTGTACTTCTATTAATATCTCTAAGAAAACATGAAAATAATTTCTGAAAGGAAGTCATAGATGCGCTTTATGGCATGAAATTTCAATGATTATCCTATAGATCCTCATTTCAAGTTGCGTGATGGCAGTCACATTATGTGATTAGGATTTAATACAAGGTGAATAATTTAAGATTGATTGGGGTGAAAACTGATTGACTATACAGAGAGTGAGAGAGAGAGAAGGAGAGAGAAAGCAAAACAGAGAGGAACAGTTAAAAACTAAAGGTGTGAGCAAGAGAGAGAGAGAGAGAGAGAGAGAGAGAGAGAGAGAGAGAGAGAGAGAGAGAGTGGAGTGAGATAGAAGGAGAGAGAGAGATGTGAGCGCTTGCTCTCTTTTTTCAGGTTTTGACCAGCATTTAGTCATTTCTTTATTTTCTAAACGTGTCTGACTCTTATTTTCCTCTGTTGCTGCCCTGATATGTTCAGATGTTGTTTTTTTATTCATGCCTTTGTTTCTCAAAGTCTGTCGCTGTCTCTTTCCATTTTTGTCCCTTTTGTTCTCTACCGAGTGTGGTTTGTGTGCTAGGCGTGAGAATCAGTATTGATTCTCTCTCTCTCTCTCTCTCTCTCTCTCTCACTCTCTCCTCCCTCAGGATTTTCCCTTCTGTTCCTTGTTCATGGTGTATAAATGGTTATTGACATGCACTGTCCACTCTCTCTGCCTGATGTTAGAGACATGGCTATAATATGGAGTTTCCCTTTAGCTTTAACTCAGGAAGGACTTTGTTAATGAGCTGATTGTTAATGAGAGTCAGGTATTAGGGAGGCACATTCTGAACCACTGTTGTATTTGATTGTCTGTATGAGATAGTGAATGGAAATTTGGTTGACCATGGGAGGCAAGTCAAACTTTGGTCAATATCAACAATATGTAACTTTAATGTTGTGTTTTCTCCCTGATTTCGCCTGACGCGATGCAGGAAATACCCAAGAAAGTGATTTTAGTATTCAAATACTAAGACTTCTATTGGTTAACTGAGTATTCACATATTGTAAATTACACATGCTAATTAGCTTTGTATGAGGATTTATTCAAACTAGATTAGTTTTACTTGGGATAGTTATATAATTTAACTGTGGAGTGATTTTTAATTCTGTAGTTTTTACAGTCTAACTGTAAGAATTGTGGAATTATTTTAATCCAGTATGAATCTGCATTGTGTGTGGGTTTTAGTGTTGGTTTGTTTGTAACTTTAGTCTAGCAGTAACAACTGTGGAGTGATTTTAATCCATAATGAATCGACAGTGTGTGTAGTATGTACAATCTAACAGCAATAACTGTAGAATCATACTGGATTAATATCAATCTACAGTGTGTGTAGTGTGTACAGTTTGACAGTAATAATTGTGGGGTAATTTTAATCCAGTATGAATACAGTGTGTATAGTTTTTACAGTTTAACAGTAATAGTTATGGAGTGATTTTAATCCATTATGAATCTACAATGTGTGTAGTGTGTGCAATCTAACAGTAATAATTACGGAGTGATCTTAATCCAGTATGAATCTGCGATGTGTAGTATGTAAAATCAAACAGTAATAGTTATGAAGTGATATTCCAGTATGAATCTACAGTATGTGTAGATTGTACAGCCTGACAGTAATAATTGTGGAGTGAGTTTAACCCAGTGTGAATCTACTGTCTGTATAGGTTTTACAGTCTGTACAGTAGTGAGTGACCTTCTTTAATGAGTTGAACTCAGAGCTCCCTCAGTAATTGTAGTCCTGTTCCAATACACTTCACACTAATGGAATAACAAAACCTTTTAAGAGACACTGCCGTGTTGTTATTGATATTCAGCATGTCCTGTAGTGATGTGAATCCAGGCCGTGACCTTCCAGTAGTATCGAGACTTTGCTTTTATTTAGTGAATTCAGCTACTTTAAGCTGCAACCATTGCTGACATTGCATTGACCAATAGAAAGGGACACTTTAGAGCAGCCACACATAACCCTAAGGTCACCATGCCCATTGCCAAGTGTTGATTGGAGGGGTAGAAGTCCCCCAGCACTAGGCTGTGGAGCAGTGAAGCTCTGTTCTCAATTCCTTTGGGATGAATTGGAGTGGCATCTGTGATCCAAAACTAATCATCTAACATCAGTATCTGACCTCACAAATGCTCTTGTGGCTGAATGCAATCAGATTTTCACAACATTGCAGCAAAGGGGTAGGCGACAAACTTCCTATTAATACCCTTGATTTCAGAAGAAACTTTGGATAAGCAGGTGTCCACAGAAATCCAGCTTCAGCAGTACTTTAGTTGGCTAGAATTCTGAGTAGTTAAATACTTTATCTGAGTCAGTCATAAATCATACACAGTACTAAAACATGGTGACCATACTGAAGGATTCATAAATGTATGTACACACATGCACAAATCCATTCATCGCTCTCACTGTTACTCTCATTTTCCTTTTATGTTAATCGGCATGTTATTCTTCTTTCTCCCTGCTTTACCCATACACATAAACACACACACACCATGGCACAGCCTCCTAATCAGTCTAATTGGGAGCCAGCAGAAAGGATACAATTTGGCGGCTCTGAGCGGAGGGGGAGAGGGAGAGAGAGATAAAAAGAGGAGGATAGAGCGAGAGTGGTGTTTACAGACGGATTGATGCTGGCTTTTGGCTGCTGCTTTTGTTGATATGTTTTCAGTATTGTCTCTGGGGTTGAATAGAAGTTAATTCTGACATTTAAAAAGCTTGCCGCTACCTCGCTCCCTAAAGCTGTGTGTGTGCGCCTGTCTGCATGGATGTGTGTGTGTGTGTGTGTGTGTGTGTGTGTGTGTGTGTGTGTGTGTGTGTTAGGGTTGTAGTGATATACGTTTTGCAGTTTGATATATTTTTTGATAATCCTACTCTTTTCTTGCACTTGAGGTCCACTTATAACATGTGTGGTTTTATGTACCTAAATGGTCATAATTCATTTGTACATGACTATTTTCCCACCTCTCTTTATCCCTTAGAATTAAACAGGCTCTTTCTTTTACTGTGCCTTCAAGTCTGATATAAGATTAACGCCTTAAATGGCCAGGGTCCATCGGTAGGATCAAACTTTTACTTCACACTTCTGTAATCTAAGAACAGCTCAACCAGTTTGCATTGAAGTCCCTGTAGTTACTGAATAATACACCTCAGTATGTAACAAGCCTGGATTTTAGTGGGGTTAAAGAGTTCTGGTATGATTGGCTGCCCAGTATTGTGCCTCATTCAGAAAGCACTTAGAGATGAAACACTCCTTAGAACTTCAGTATGAGTGGGCGGGGCTAAACTGCTATAGGCTGTATAGGGTGTTAAATATAGATAAGTTGGTCACAGAAACAGTTAATTTGAAATAGGCAGTATTTACATACCGTATCATACTCCTTGTTAATTGTTACTATTGTAAAGGGCCCCTTTGTTTGAGAAGAAGATATAAAAATTAAACTTTGAATTATATCAATATTAATATAATCATGTTTCAGATTAAGTCAAATGTAGTGATACATGCAGACAAAAATAGTAGCTTTACTGCCCAAATAGTGGTCTCCAGACTGCAGTGTGGCCCACTACACTGTCTAATGGCTATAAATAGAGTTGCAACTGTATTTAGGAGCTCAACAGAGCCAGGCATAGACCCCTGTTTTTTATGGAAAAACAAAACTTGGTTTAGCAACCTATTACCACCACTGAATGCCATTAGTATGGCTATGCATTGGTGCTTTCTGAAAGAGATGATCACTGTTTTACTGGTGAAATTTTCAGCACTGTGGTGAGGTGTTCAGATGCTGGTACTGCAACAGAGGGGGCAACCAAGAGCGACGAAGATTGTGGAGTCTAAGCCGACCCACTAGCTTTATTGCTGGGGAGAGGTGAAGGCTCGCCTCGCTGAAACAGACTTTGTCATAAAAAAACACAGATATTATACAGGCCAACCAAGAGGGCAGTTGTATGGCCTGAGGGCAAAAGAGCAGGGACTCAAGCTCTGTGCATATGCCTGTGCATATGTGTGTGTATATATATATATATATATATATATATATATATATATATATATATATATATATATATATATAATCCTGATTTACTATAGAGAAGAATGAGATAAATTGCGTTAACTGTGTCAGTGTCAGTGTATGTGTGTATGTCAGGCCTGTGCATTATGGAAACATATACAGTTTCAGTTTATTCAGCATATCTCTCTCTTCAAGTGTATGTGAGTGCAGCAGTGCTTATTTCTTTCATCTTGCGAGAGTTTTTCGTGCACATTTTGCATTTATAAATATGGTATATGAAGTAATTTCTCTTCATTAACCATCATATGGAGCAGAGCTGCATCCTGACTCTCTCTTTCATTTCTTTCATCTGTTCCTCTATCCTTCGCCCTGCTACAGAAGAAAGAGAGGGAGTCTTTAAAGAGGAGAGAGAGGGTTGGCGTGGCTGGCTTGAAAGGGGAAAGATGTGAAGCCAGCAGGCGGAACTTTGGGCACACTGGTCAGGAGAGGGTTGTTGAAAGGGTAGAAAAAAGAAGGGGAGGAGAGAGAGAGGAGAGAGAGAGAGAGAGAGAGAGAGAGAGAGAGAGCTTCCGTAGCCTCCAGTACTTGTCTTTATTCTCATCTTGAAAAAGGATGCTCTGAAGTGCACAGATGTGGGCTTTAAATGTGTATGCGCGTTTGTGTGTGTGTTTGTTTTCATACATTTCAAACAATTTTCACTATGTGAAGCTTTTTCTAGAAAAAAACAAGAAAAAATAGTTTAGGATGAGTTAAGATTAAGAATAGAATATACATACATGCGTATATATACATATACATTTATATAAAATTACAGATTTTGAAAAATTATATTTTATTAGCTGGTTAGAAGAACCAAGAACCAAGTTTAGATCCAGTTTCCTCTGGATGTTTCCACTTTTATATATGTAAAATGACTGCTTATTGTTTTAATATTATTTGTTTGTATTCTGGTACTGAGAACATAAACACTTACTGTCCAGACAAATAGCTTTTTAATTTTGATTTCCATGTACAGTACGGAAATAGGCCTTCTCATTGGTTTACACACACACACACACACACACACTGACCCAACTCTCTCACCCACTGAAGAGTCCTTTGTAAATGAGGGGGATGGTCAGGATATGTATGTACATGTATGTCCAGCATGGGCCATTTTAATGCGGTGGAGTGTGTATGCAGCCCTTATCAGCAGTCTTCCCCACTCAGCAGTGTATAAGTCATGCTTCAGCAAGAGTTTCAGTTCTTTGGAATGGATAGTGAAGAAGAAGATGTGATGGACTCAGGAGATCTGACTCCATGCAGTAAGTGCTTGGACCCTTATGGGGAACTTAAAGTTATTTTAAAAGTACTACAAAGTAGAACATACGCTAAGATGTGTGTCAAAGCTTAAATAAAACATTGAATGTCTTTTAGAAGCTTTCATTGTCTGTGTTTAGACTAGAACTGCCAAGAACCGTTCATGTAAATCACTGTTAGCTGGGATCCAATAGAGATGCTAGCAGAAGGTAGCATTATCATAGAGGTTTTGGTCAGGTTTTGACATTTATATCCTGAATTAAAGGACTCCAATTAATCTCCAATAGTCATGGTTCACCACGGTTATCTAGTGCTTTATGTTTTTACCTCACCCTCGCCTGGTAAATACCTAGAACTTAAAAGTATGTGATGATTTAGGCATGCAGTTTGGTCGCTACAGCATGCTAACTGTTTAGATATGCTAGCTTCGTAGCTCCAGCGCAAAACAAAAGAAGCAGGCTTTGGACACTAAACATGTCTTGGCTGATGCACTACATTTGGGATAAGAGGGAAAATTGTGTACATTTGATTTTTGACCAGACTATCACTCTAAGCCTAGCCTGGGGGCCAGACTCAGAGGAGCTGGTAGTGTGTTAACTCACAGTGGACGAGAAAGCCTCTGAAGCAGGCTCCGACTGTCTGTCTCTCTGTCTGCCCAGCAGATTAGGCTGAACTGTTTGGACTTCAGATACAAAGAAGTTAAAAAGCTTTTTGTCTTCTTTTTAAAATCGGCTCCTTATAATTGTTGGCAAGCTCGAGACGGCCGTTGTGCTCTCTGGTCGTCTGCTTTGTGTCTCTGTATGAGTGTAATGGTGTAACGGGAGCAGGGCTTCTTCGGCATTTGGCAAAGACTAAAGCTCTGTTGGAGCCAGATTTACAGTACCTGGGGGAGGTACTGTAATTTAAAGGGGCTGTTATTTTGTAACTTATTTTGTTAACCTGTTTATGTCTTTAGCTGTACTACTGCATGGATGTGCTTTGTGCTGCCAAATAAAGAACAATATTGGTCAATTCATTGAGAGATTTTTGCCCATTTATGTTTAAAAATAGCCATTAAGTAAAATTATTCATTTTCAGCATCAGGAAAAAGGAAAATAAATGTTGCATAAATAAATGCAACTAAATATTTTTCAGGATCTAGTGTATCCACTCTTTGCCTTTCTTATAGCTTCCATTCTTTTTAGAAGACTTGCTTTCAGCTTTTCAAATAAATCTGCCATGCTTCTTCAAAACACCTCCAAAGTTCAGTCTCAGAAATTGGTTGCATTTTCTTGCTTCTCACAATCAAATTAATCCCAAACACATTCAGTGGTGATGGACTCTGGGGTGGTCAGTCAATTATTCTTAGAACACCAGAAGCTTGTTTATTTGATGTGCAAATTTTCTTCTTTCCTTTTCTCAGTAAGGGCTCCTAGACAGCTACACATCCTTTCAGACCCATAGCGCTGAGTTGTCTTCTCACAGTGGAAGGATGGACAGAAACACCTGTGGATGTTTTCAGAACTGAAGCAGCTTGATTTTCTCCTCTCTCTGAAAGATGAAAGCTTGCATCGTTGTTATGAGTCCCATTTTCTCTGTAGCATTTAACCACTTTTTAAGCTCCACTTTTGGAAACTCTTGACATTTTTGTGTTTGACAGTTTCTCGTTGCAGATTAAATGTCTCAGAAAACCAGATAAAGTGATTATAAATGCAATTAAATTAATCTCTAGATTATCAATATTCATCTTAAATCTTTCTCTGCCCTTTTATTAGCTGCTAGCTAGGCAAGACTGTTGTCTGCGATACTGTGACCAGCAGTCTGGGCGCCAGTCTTCAGGGTTTAAGGGTGAATTATCAGTTCTACATTAACTCCGGTGTTTAAGATCATTTATTGTTAAAACTGTGTTGAACGATCAGCAGAGCTTTGTTTTGCTGCAAAGGAGGATTATTTCATTTTTACCTTAAAGTCTAATTCTGCTGTGGAGCCACAACAAGGCAGTAAAAGAGGGCAAAGGAGTTGCCGACCCCCGCTTAGTGTAACACTGATGTGAACATCTGACTTGTCAGTCCAGGCTGTGAGAATTTGGGAAAATGATACAGATATTTCAATTGACCAATCAGATCCCACAGATTACATTACACAACTCCGCTGGTTGAACTAACCCAGCTAAAAATCCTTGATATGTGTTGCTTATTTGTTGTACCTATTTTTCAATGTGAGCAGGAAGCTGAAGTGTAAATACTCATAAGTGACAGACATCAATGTGACTGACTGAAGTCGATCAATTCTCTGACACATGGATACGTCAAAGGGCATTCCATCAAAAGCTAACAGATAACGGAGAATAATTTTCAGTTATTGTCATGAGTTGGTGTCTTTTGTCCGTTTCTCTCTCTGTCTCTCTCTCTCTCTCTCTCAGTGCCTGTGAAGTCTTTTGATGTTGCAGTTATTGTGTATTGTTCTCTTCTCATCTTGTCCTGACAGCACTGCTGGAATATTCTAGGATAAAGAATATCAGGAGACATGCATCTATTAATTTTTTATGACAAAAAAGTTTTAAAAACAGCTGTAAATGTTTGTCTCATTTTTTTCTCTTGTTGATTCATAAATGTTTGCAGTGTGTTGTCATCTGTTGCGTGCTGTAGTCATTCTCCTCTCTCCGAGGCTCTGTGCAATGTAAAAAATGATGTAGACTTTTTTTAGAACTTTTCATATTTTTTCAAGTCAACATAAATTCTGTGTTGTAACCAGATAACATCACAGTATGAGTTTTTGTTGTTGTTAGGGGTGTTTTATGTCCGCTGTCCAGCTGTTTTTTTGTCTCCATGCACCCAGTCTTGAAAAAAGTTCAACACAAAGTGGTCAAGTAGGCTAGGGTCTAGGCAGGTCTTCAGTGATAGTTGCAGTTGCAGAGTATCCTGAACTGTATGATTTCACAGATCAAAATTACTACAATATTTTTTTGTTTAGCTTGTTTTTGCTAGTAGCTCTGTGCTGGCTTGTTAATAGTAGGTTATTTTCTAAAAGGACGTGCCAGACCATTATATATGTACATATCAAAAAGGTAGTCGATTATCATGACTGATACTTACACATTAAATACATTAAAATATATACCATTTTAAAAAGAAACACCATCAATGCTTGTTTATTAACTGTTTCTAAATCAGTGCATGGTGTGTGAAGACATACTCTAAAGAAGAACTTAAAAACAGCTTCATTACAAACACTGAAGATCTTTAAAGCCTGAGTAGACTCATAAATCAATATGATGATCAGTTATTAATCTCAGTGTTACTGAGCTCTGCTAAAGCCTGAGTAGACTGATAAATCAATGTGACGATCAGTTATTAATCTCAGTGTTACTGAGCTCTGCTAAAGCCTGAGTAGACTGATAAATCAATGTGATGATCAGTTATTAATCTCAGTGTTACTGAGCTCTGCTAAAGCCTGAGTAGACTGATAAATCAATGTGATGATCAGTTATTAATCTCAGTGTTACTGAGCTCTTTTGATGGATGATGGAACTGAGCAGTTTCTTCAGTAGTGAACATGTTCACAAGTGATAAGCTTAGCATTGGCACTGAGGATGCGTGCGTGTGTTTTGTGGCAAGTTACAAACATGCCATTAACTGAAAATCACACAACTGCCCACTTTATAGTTAAATTTGCAGATTTTTTTATTGGGAAATGGAGATTTGTTTGCTTAGGTGATGAGATTGAGGCAGTAAGATTATGGGAACAGCAGTGGAATAAAGCAGGTGAGAGCCAAAGTAAAGCTTGTAGCTTCATTTAAATAAGTATATTTTTCATAGTGCATGTTAACACAAGAATTTCTGAAGAAAAAAATTACAGCAGACTTTCTCCCACAGTAATGTATATGGTAGAGAGAATAGACTGTTACTGAATACATTTAGGACATTCAGCTATCACTACTTTTTTAAAGTATTCAGCCCAACACTGCCTATTAGATTGAATGAGATTGTTCTGCAAAGCTTGTAGATTGATAGATTCATTTAGTAGAAGAAATAAATCATTTTTAACAGCAACCTCACAGTGAGCACAGAACTATTGCTTCCTCTGTAGCAGGAAATCTGCTGGTCTGGCTGTCAGAGGACATTTCCATACAGACTCTCAGAGACTGCCCTACGGTTTCTTTCCTCACTCTGTTCGCACTCTGGACCTTGCATTTGTCAGACTGCTTAAAGAGGCTTTAAATGTTGAGGAGGTTTTTAATCAACAGGCCACAAAGCTGAGAGAGTACAGCCATTCTGCATGCTGGGGCGCGGTTTAGAAAATGGCTTTTTTTTGGCAAGGCACTGGGCCATGCTGATTGCAAGTGTAGTTGAGCACTTCTTGTAATTAAGACTGGTAAATACACTCACTGCTGTTCCTCATAAAGTCATCTGCCAGTATATCACGATAAACATCATGTTTTTCTCATGGCTACGCTTAGCATTACCAGTTATTTCAATATTACAGTACTATTACTGCTCCTCATTGCATCATTATTATATTAAGGCACTGTAATGGTTTATTTCTAATACCAAGCAAACAGTATTACTTCTCTCAGTGTTAATGGTAGTGAAGGAGGCTGTGTCTTACATTTTTCATGCCTTTACAGATATGGTCATATGCAAAAGTTTGAATGTCAGTTTGCTTGTTTTTTTGATTTTCTAAGTGAAAATATGTTGACACATTCTCTACAGAGAACACACTTACATAGGGAATTTTCTCTCAGCTTTAGTGCACAAATTTAGTACATTGGGATAAAAATACAACGTAAAATATAAAATGTTTCATGACTTTTTCAATATGTATAATTCAGTAAATAAACACTAATTGTGCATTAACATGCACAGAAGTATGTTCTTTGTAGAGAATGTGTTAACTTATTTCCAACAAAACATGTAATTTGTCCAGGAACGGTCAAACTATGACCATATATGCCATGTGACATCA
Source organism: Colossoma macropomum (assembly GCF_904425465.1). Classification (NCBI taxonomy): domain Eukaryota; kingdom Metazoa; phylum Chordata; class Actinopteri; order Characiformes; family Serrasalmidae; genus Colossoma; species Colossoma macropomum. Next base: position 6,430,045 of record NW_023494801.1, on the reverse strand, counting down.
CAAAAACAATAAAATTCAAAAGTTTTTGCTTTGATTTCATATATAGACTGTGTGACCTGGGGTGTTAACAGTTCACTTTAAAACATGAACAGTGTTTACATACTATATCAAACTCTTATTTTAAAGGATTACTTTGGCCAAAAATTTGAATTTACACATTTACATTTACATTTTCTACTTATCCCACATGTAGTCGATCAGCCTGAACACATGTTTGGTGTCCAAATTTAGCTTCTTTACCCGAGGAGCTGCGAGGCTAATAGTGTGTCCTAAAACATATCAACAAGTCTGCACGACCTTAATGAAGACCTGGATGCAGTTTGAAAGAATTGAGAGAAGATTTGGGGAGGTATTTACGGAAAAGATTTGGGTGCCTATTGACTTCCAGTGTTGTAAACAACATTAGCCTCCCTGCTCCAGGAAGCCTTACAAAAGAAGCTAAATTTTACACCAAGCATGTCTTGGCTGATCGACTACATCTGGGTTAAGAGGAAACACTGTGATTTTTCAGCAAACCTTTCCTTTAAAAAGGAAAGAGCAGACTGTTTTCCGTAATGTAGGCTGTTTAAAAAGATGACAAATTTGAAAAGGTGTAAAAAATGTTCCCATAACCTTTTGGAAAAAATCCAGCAGTAACGTTTGTGTGATGCTTCACTGAGGTGAGAATTACCATGACAAAACACTTGAGTGTCAAACCTTGCCTTGCCTCTATATATAGAGCAGGGGAGCGGCGTTCTGCCTCAAAGACAGCTGGGAAAAATTAATGAGCGCTCAAAACTCAAAAGCTTCCATCCCTCCTTCTCCTTCTCTCTCTTTCTCTTGCTGTCTTCCGCCTCTCCATCAGTCGCTGGTTGAATGACAGATGGAAAAGATGAGGAGATTACGCGTCCTTTGTTCAGAAAACAAAAGCGAACAGCGGGGAGGAAAAAAAACGACAAATGTGACGTACGGCGTGCACAGAGGGGGAAGAAGAGAGGTGGAGCGAGGGTTGGAGTACGATGGAGGAGGGAGACGCGTGGAGAAAAGGAGGGATGGCTATAGATTATTAGAGATATTAGGAAGAGAAAATAAGGCTAAAATACAGATATTAAAGGGCAAATGTCATGGAGAACTGAATTTTCCTGCCTTTTTGTACTATGTAAACATTGACATTTTCACTCCCTAAACCATACAGTCCTTACATGGAACCTGTGCTGTAAAATCAGCCCGTTTTGAACATAATATAGTTGTGATGTCACAAAATGCGTTTGTATACGTCAGCCTATTCACCCTACAGCAGTTTAGCTCCGCCCATTCATTCTGAAGTTATCAGGAGTGTTTTAACCTGGACTGCTTTCTGAAAGAGGCTCAGTACAGGGCAGCCAATCAGGACAGAGCTCATTTGTATGCATAATTTTTAAAGGCACAGTAACAAAAACAGCCTAAGAGTTAAAAATAATTATGATTTTGTAAATGAATTACATTTTTAGAACATAAAAGCATACAAACCTCATAAGACAGAATAAACGGAGGGAAAAGATGCAAGAGAATAAAACCACTTTGAAGTTAAAAGTGGAAAAAAAAATTAGAAATTATGGGAAAAGAGAAAAGGACTGATTTAAGCAAGTAAATGAAAGCGCAAAGGGAAGATGGCAAGCATTTCCGCAAAGACAAAGGGCGGATGGAGGGCAGAGAGTGAACGAGATTGCTCATCTCCGACTCCAGTGAGAGTGAAGGCACGCAATCTCTCCATCACACGCACACAAAACATCTCACTTTGGTCTCACCTCCGCTCCCCAGCCAGCACCAATTACTTTAACCCTGCCAAGAGTAAGACCGGTTTCCATCACTCTCTCCCCATCTGTCATCTATTTTCGCTCTTTTTGCCTCCTCTCTTAACCTGTACTTTTAGTCTAGCCAATGGCTCACCAGATAACATGCACATGTCACAGTTTAGCCAAAGGTCTAACCTTTACCTCAGAGCCTGTGTTGAGGAGATTCCGTAAAAAGGGGCATTATAGCCTACAATTAGCATTTAATATGTTATTCATCATGCTTTGTAATATTCCTTTGGGCAGAATTATATTCTTTGGCCTCATCAGTTTGAAAGAATTCACAGTTTTTGGATTATTTTAGTGTTTTCATCCATTAATGTTCTCTCACTACAATACCCAGCATGCATTAGACAAATATGTCATACAGCCATTAGGAATCCCCCCCAATGCAGTGAAGAAATGCACTCATGCAGAGGCTAATAAATACCAACATGGTATTCAGCTTCCTAGCAGTAATGCCAGCTTCCTTTTGTATTAGCTATTCAGCTAGCAGGAAAAAACACACTTTGAGCAGCCTGTCCTCCTGTACTCGTCCCAAAGCACTTGTAGTTGTTGTATGTTGTTCCTTCCTCCTTCAAGACATCATAAGAGGGCGTTTTTCCTAGTCTTGAAGCCAGAAAGTCTCTCAGGACAACAGGCACCACTGTAGGAGGCGAGTAGGCGTTTTTACCTACTCCTCTCCTACTCCAGATGTAGTATAGTTAAATTTTTCATTTTGGCCAAGAGTGCCCCTTATATTGAAAATCTGCTGCTAATAAATTTATTAAAATGTTCTTTTAAAGAAAAAAAATGTTTATTTTTTGGAGGACCCTTTTAAACTTTTTTAATCTTTACATTTTGAGGAGCTTCTTAAAACTTTAAAAAGGTTCTTTACACCCACACATTTTGTTTACAAAACTGGTTCTCCGAAGAACCATTTGTTGAAAGTAACCAAAAGTGGTTCTTCCGTAGTATCATACAGAACCCTTTTTGGCACCTTTACTTTTAAAGGGGGACTTAAGAACAGATCACATGGTAGAGTGATGTGTTTGCAGATCACTGCAGCCACAATGTTGTTTATGATAACACATGTTATTGTGTTCAATTGTTTTTATACAACAGTTTTGAGAAGTAGAGAAAAATGTAAAGCAAACAAAGCACCAACTGCCAGTTCTGTTATGGCCGCTAACAGACGCCTGCGCTGACTAGCATCGCGCTAAGTGATGGGGGAGATGGGGGGCCATCCTACCCACCCAGACAGCATGAGGCCTATTGTGCTCTCTTGGATCTTGAATGGCTATAGCATCACCAGGGATCGAACTCGCGATCTCCAGATGATGCATTTTAGTTATACCATGCAGAAATTACTGCACCTTTTATGCCTCATTTCAAGGCATCTTAATGTTTGGGACATAGGGCTTCATGGCTGTTTGTGATTACTCAGGTGTGTTTAATTGCTTCATTAGTGCATGTATCTAGTCTTGATTCTAGGCTGTCACCTTTCGAGTCTGCTTGTGCAGTTTGTCAACACAAGGACCAGAGTTGTGCCAATGAAAGACAAGGAATCTATTATAAAGTGGAGAAACAAGAAGAAAACTGTAAGGGACATTGGCCAACCCTTACAATTACCTAAATTAACTGTCTGGAACACTATTAAGAGAGAAACCTGGTGAGCTTAGTAACCATAAAGGGACTGTTAGGTCAACCACAATGAAGAAGTACCCTCTGACAGTTCACAAGCTCTCTTCAGGAGGCAGGTGAGAATTTGTCAATGACTACAGTCCTCAGGAAAATGAAAATACAGAGGCTACACTGCAAGAACAACTGGCTAGCCATAAAAACAGGATGGCCATGTTACAGTTAGCTATAAAGTACTTTACTCCTTAAATGGCTGGGGCCCACAAGCCTGTTTTAGTTTTGTTACCCACTTCAATAAGCTAAGAACAGCTTAACCAGTCTGCATTAAAGTCCCTGTAGTTACTGAATAATAAGTCTTAGTATGTAAAAAGCCTGGAAAGGGGTTAAAAGAGCCTGCAAAGTTCTGGAAAAAGGTCTTGTGAACACATGAGACCAAGATTAAATTGTATCAGAGCGATAGCAAGAGCAAAATGTGGAGGCAAAAAGGAACTACGCTGCTATAATTTCTACATGGTAAAAGCAAAATGTTTAAAAATACCCTTTATTAAAACCTAGGAGTGTGCACTTTAATGACATGTGAATTGTACAATATGTATATGGTTGGTGTAGTGTAGTGGGTAACACCTCTGGCTTCTACGCTGTAGACTGGGGTTCAATCCCTGCCTGAGTAAGCACACTATACTATACCAATAAGAGTCCTTGGACAAGAATCCTAACACTACCTTCACCTTCCTGTGTAAAAATGATCAAATTGTAAGTCGCTCTGGATAAGAGCGTCTGCGAAATATATATAGCCTTTGTACATTTTTAATTTTGTCAGTTTCTTCTGTGAGCATTGTGGCAACAGTTGGACAGTAGAATAGTCGTGATACAGTGAAATAAATGTGATGTTATTAAATATAGCACTGCAGGCAGAGCACTTTACAGCCAATCAGACTGTGTGGTCAGAACTAACTGCTGCATAAAACCCAGAGCACAAAACTCCTAGAGACTTTAAAACAGTCTGTTCTTAGTGCTCATATAACCACTTAGTGTTGCCTCTCTGCTGTGTTGTCAGGCTTTGATGGTTGTCCACTCGCTCGCTGCTGTCCGCAGCTCTGCAGGGTTCAGTGGTTTCTGCGGCTCAGTGCTGGACTCCTGCAGTCTAATGAGCTGGAGCTGTCTGTGGTCCTGAAGTAGACTTGCTTTGGTTCTCTCCTAAATGCTATGATCTCAGTGATGTGTGCCCCCACATGCTGCACATTTCTGTGTTTACCTGCTCAAAGGCACCTGATTCAATATAACACATTTATTAAGCCCTTAAGGAGCTGAACAGCGTCTGTTTCACTTCAGGAAATAAAAAATTGTGCAGCGCATCTCATCTTCAGGACTGAGACTGAGATCTGCTCTTCTGTTGCTGAGGTGTACACTCTGCTATTGTTCTGCTATCGTTACAATGTCAAGCTTATAACAATATTCTATATAGAACCATATTTAGCACATTCTCCATCAGTCCAATGAACCATTTCACCACACGAAGAACCATTTAAGCCTGCAAATGGTTCTTTGAGTGTTCATGGTTCTACACAGAATCACTGTCTTTACTAAAGAACTCTTGAAGAACCATCTTTTTTAAGAATGTAGGATTTCATAACTCTAAGAAGTCTAGACATATTAATTGTCATTGTCCTAAATGTTTTATACTATGAAATTATGACATAATTACATAGCTATGAGCCACTCAATTTACCTTCTATATCATCAGGCAGGGATCAGCACCTCTGCTTTATTCTGTGTAATTCTGAGGTCTTTCCAGTCAGACATCATTCATGTAAAAATGAAAGTTGGTTTTGTATTTGCTGGTAATAAGTATGAGATCTAGGGTATAAATGTCTTCAGTGATTTAGAACAGTATTGTTTTTTGCATTGTTTTATTCCTGGAGGACCAGAGTACAGCATAGTATCAATGTTTTCCCTGCTTTTACACAATTATTGATTTTGTTTATTAAGGGCTTCATCATCAATGGAAACATGTATATATTAAATGGAGGTAAAGCACTGATCTAATGGATGACCAGCAAGGTAGTGGTAGAAAAGATGGGCCGGTAACTGGAAGGTTGTGGTTTCAAATCATAAGACTTTTGTTATAAATTCTAATTTGTAATAACTTTGAATTTTTAACACTGTCATTCTTTTTATTGTTTTGCTGTCTAGTTCTATGCTTTCTGACTAGCAAGCTAGCAGAGTAATGTAACTAACAAAGTCTCCTCAGTCATGTATAACAAATGGAAAGATTTGCTACCTGAACCTTTAAACGTATCAAGTTGAATGGCAGTTTTTAAACATTAAGCATTTTAAGTAATTGTGACACTTTATATGTAATGTTGTGTGGCAAGTTTGGAAGAAAAATTGCATCAGATTACACTTTGTTTGCACAGCAGGTAAAAGTGGCCCAAATCTTTTTCTGCATATGTGACACAGATGTGTTGCCTGTGTGTCAGTGTGAACAGCAAAAACATCCTGAATCTGACATTTTCAATTCTGATCTGAGATGCTTTCATATGTGGTACTGAAATCTGATACGTATCCGATATGTGGCAATGCGACTCAGTCCGAACAGCCAGATCAGAATTCATGCGGCTTTTACGTCAGTCCAGCTTAACATTTATTATCATTTCACGCTGCTGAGACCTCATACGCGTTTGGGCAGATGTTTCTTTACAAAAAATTAGAAGAGATTCATACAAAACCCTCCGTGTTCGAAGAGATTTCGAGAGAAATGGCCATTGGAGAGCGAGGCTGCAGCGTCAAACCAAAGGAGTGACCACGCCCTTTTTACGGCGAGCTCAAAAACATTCTGGGTGATAAGCCCAACTGTCAGTCAGTTAAGCTTCATGATGGCTCCTGTGATGCTGGCTAAGCTGAAGCTGAACCCTCCGGGAGCGACTGGCGTTTGTTGGCCGTTGCGATTGTTTACCTCTGGATGAGCCACATAAAGCAATGTGAAGTGTTGTTCTTTTGCTCATGCGGGTCCCGTACAGGAAACATTTAAAAGATATTGTGAACAGACAAACAAAAAAATCAGATTTGGTGAGAAATCAGATTTGGGCCACTTTTACCTGCTATATGAAAGTAGCCAAAGATTTCTGAGCAAGTTCTGCTATATTTATATTAACCCAACTTTTCACCCTTCCAAAGGAATCATCTAACAACTTTATGTAAAGTAATACAGTCATGAAGTAGCCCTTATTATGGTGAGGGCATGTTAAAAACAGTACTATCATAAGTGTTTTTAACCTCTTACATGGCCTAAAGTTGACCTAAACGCACAGCTAAACCAGTTTGTATTGAAGTCCCTGTAGTTACTGAATAATAAACCTTATTGTGTAATAATAAGCCTGGGATTTTAAGCCGTTAAACAAGCCTGTTGAGACCTCAGTTACACATATAGACTGTAAAGAATAACGTTTTCTACAAAAAACTATTCTAGTATTCTCTAAATGAAAACAAAATAAACATGTGCAGCTGAAGAGTATTAAAGTGTGAGAATTATAGTACTGGAATCAAGGACTAGAGTTCTTGGCTACCTGGTTGAGATGAGTGCTACAGCAGAGTAAAAATAAGGACTCGCATGAGCAAGAATTGGATTCAGACCATCTGCTGATTACGTGTAGCAGTTGTGCTGTCCATGGTGCTGAAGGTTTATGACTCTATAGCTGCAGGAAGGCAGAGTGAATCGGAGCTGTGCATGGTGCTGAACTGTGTGTCGACTGTGTTGGCAGTGGTGGCGCTGTCTATGTGCTGAATGGTGTTGGCTCCACTAATTCATTCTGCTGAGCTTGAGAACTCCTGCCTCTCTGTGTCTCTCACCTTCATTCTCTCTCCTTTCCTCTGTGTAGCCCTCCCTTTCTGTAGTGCTCTCAGTGGTTAAAATGCTGTTTTTTTTTCCAGTTATAGTTAAAAGGTATACCCTGGACTTTTTCGCCTAATTTTCCATATCTGTAGTGTACAGTCAATTACTGTGAACAGTTATTTTCCTATACTTAGAAACGAGGACTTGTTGACTTAAAATACACTTATAATGGAGGCCAATGTGCAGGTGGAGTAGTCCCACAATAGCAAGGTAGCATTGATCAAAAATCCACAAGCTAAGCCAAATAACAGCACATTTGCATCTCTATATAAACTATACATTCACCATGGAAAATTTCTCCCTTAACACTCATCGCTGTCTCGAGGGCAACAAAGTCCGTGGTTAAACCACACCCAAAGCTAAAACTACAGCCTGATTTACAGAGTCATTTGCATTTTGCATCAGCTACATTTGATTAGTGCTGTGAGGGGAATTCTACAGAGAGATTCAATAAACAACTCTCCGCAAGACTCTTCGGTTTGATAGGGTTAAATGAGGAAACAGAGCTCTGAAAAAGGGAAGATAATAAAAACAGGCTTAACTGAACAATAACATTCCAGAATATGTGTTGTAAAAGGATACATGAATAAATCTAATAAACATCTTAAAAAATTACATCTCAAAAGGCTTTATTAACAAGTATTCATGGTATATTCATGAGCCATGCAGTAATGCTCCTTTACAATCATATGATCATTCAGAAACATTCATTAAATACATTCATTAATGAGTAATGAACATTTAATGTAATGGATTGAGAACAGACTCTGGTGCTTGGTGTACACTTAATGATATGTTTGTGAGTAAATTCAAATCTGTTTAGGGAATAAACAGCCTATGATCTTGTGTACATGGTCAGCCTACACAAGATAAACCCAGATTATATTCATTAATGTTCAAAATGTTTATGTGATTTAGCATTCAGAAGTCTTACTGAGCTCTTATTGAGCTTGAATAATATAGTATCATGAGCAAGTTATTAAAAGTAACTGCAAGCCTGCAAAATTTTCGTGTAATGTACAAGAATAATTAGTGTCATTTATTTGTGCTGTTTTGTATCATGTGCTTATTATTGTATTTGTTCCTTGAAAAGAAGGAATGTGCATTTAACTGCATTCATGAACATATCATGAAGTTTATGCGAAGCTTTGCTGAGCGAGTTTTCAATTTATTACTTTATACATGTATTAATAATTAACAAATGCATTTAATAACATTTCAAAATGATTATGATTATAATAAAGTGTTATGGTGTGGTTAATGGGTGTATCATGAATGCTTCATGTGCCTGTAGTTGGTTAAAATCCCAGGCTTATTGCATACTAAGCCTTATTATTCAGTAACTACAGGGACTTCAGTGCAAGCTTGTTGAGGTATTCTTAAGTGTGTAATGAAACTTTGGGTGGGCGGGTCCATGGCTTGTTAAGGAGTTGAGATACGGTGTTGCAAAGAATTATGGGTCCATCAGTCTCTGTCTCTTACGGAGGGAGCAGTAGGAGAACATATGTGTGCATTATCTTCATGAAAATTATCAGTGCAAAGTCGTTGAGAAGGTAGTTTTATTTAACTGAGTAATCAGTACAGCTCTAAAACGTTACTGCATGATCAGATGCCACTATGAGGCGCTGTGTTGCAGGAGAGCTATAGAGTGAATCAGTCTTTCTCTCTCACTCTCACTCTCTCTCTGTCTCTCTCTGTCCTTCTCAGTGTCTATCACTTTTTTCTGTCTGCTTAAAAGACTCGTTCGGAGGCACTGTGGTCAGGCAGTCTAATCCAATCACCCCAGCATGGCTGACATCCACTCCCTCCTTTTCTTTTCTTTCCCTCTCTTTTTCTTTTCATCCATGTCTCCTTGTTCTTCCTCCCCCGTACCCCTCCTCTTCCTCACTCTTATCCCTCGCTGTCTCGTGCTGAATCTGGGTCATCCTCTACGTGATGGACAGTCTTCCATTATCACCACACACACACACAAACACACACACACACACTCCTCGAAGGCTAAGAGAGAGAGAAAACAGGTGCGATGGAGTGAGAGAGAGTTAGAGTGGAAGAGAAAGAGCATGAGTGAGTGAGAGACAAAGCATGAGTGAGTGAGAGAGAGAGAGAGAAAGAGAGCAACTGCGAGAGAAAGTAAGAGAGAGAGGGACAAAGACAGAAAAAGTAGAGAGCAACAGAAATAGAGATAGAGAGAGAGAGAGAAAGAGAGAGAGAGGACAAAGAGATAAAGAAAATTTAGACGGAGAGAGGGAGAAAGAAACCGAAGAGATAGATAAAGGCTGAGAAAGCGTCCAGCGAGTGAGAGAAAGAAACAGAGGAGACAAAAAAACAGAGAGGAAAAAGTGTAGAGACAGAAAGAAAAATCGAGGGTGTAGGAGAAAGAGAAACAGAGAAGAGAGAACAAGAAAGAGAGAAAGAAGGAGAAACCGAATCACTGAGAGAAAAAAGAGAAGGAGAGGAAGTATACAAGTGAAGAGCACGAAAGAGAGAGAAAGAAATAGAGAAAAAGGGGAGAGAAAGGGAGAGAGGACGGGGAGAAGAGCAGAGAGGAAAATTGACAGAGAGCAAGGAAGATAGAGAGAGACTGAAAGTGAGAAGTGTAGAGAAAGAAAGAGAGAAAGAGAGATAGACAAAGTCTGAGAAAGGGTCAGTGAGAGAGAGAAAAAACAGAGGAGACAGAAAAAGAGATAAAAGTGTAGAGTGAGAGAAAAAATCGAGTGTGCAGGAGAGAGAGAAACAGAAAAGAGAGAACAAAAAAGAGAGAAAAGAGAGAGAGAGATAGACAGAAAGAGGAGAGAGAGAAAAAGTGAAGAGGAGCAGACAGATAAAGTGGCAGACAGCAAGAGAGAGAGAAAGAGAGAGACTAAAAGTAGAGACTTGGAGAGAACAAGAGAGAAAGAGAGAGAGAGAGTCCCGATTGCCGGTTGTGGTGCGTTCTGATTGGCTGCTTGTCTCGTGGGTGTCGAATTCTGCCCTTTTCACATGTTCACACATCCCTGTCATTCAGGCATGTGAGGAAAACACACTCACACATGCTCACACACACGTGTGCAGTACACACTCTTCCTGGATTTTTCTGGAATTCTGTGGCTGGAATTGTGCGGTTGGAATTCTACGGCTCTGTTCAGGACTGTTCTGATGTAAGCTGCTGTTGGACAAGTGCTCTATAAAAAGTAAGTCTCATATTGTGTTCTGTTGTTACTAATGACAGTGTACAGGTCATCTGTGTGTGCTCTCTCTGTGTGATACACTGTGTGTGTGTGTGTGTGTGTGTGTGTGTGTGTGTGTGCGTGTGTGTGCGTGTGTGTGACAAGGTCATGGTAAGGTTCTATTTTCGGATCAGCGCTGCTGGCGTGATATGGATTGCTGCTTATGTCCTCTCTTTCTTTGCATATCGTTTTTCTCCCTGTCTTCCACATCCCTTTCTCATCCCACTCACCTCTCATTCCTCTCCTCCCTCTTTTCTGCACTCTCTTTTTCTCCTTTATCCCTCCCTCCGCTCTTATCTGCCATTTCCTTCGGCTGTGTTATTTAACGTTTCTCTGTAAAGTGATTCCAGAAAACTTATCACCCTCTCTATCTATCTCTCTGCCTCTTGTGCCTCTTGCTTGAATTTCTCTCTCTCACTCTCTACCCTGCTCTCTTTCGCTCTCTTTTTTTCTGCCCCCACACCTTCTCTGTCTCTCACTCTCTCTCTCTTTCTTCCTGGTCTCTCTCACTCTCTCTCTTCCCTGTCTCTCTCTCTCTATACATATATATACGTCTCTGTCTCCTGTCTTTAACCTCTTGAACTCTAGGCTTATTGTCCGTGTGTTATTAATTAAATCAACACATAGAAGGGTAAAGGATCCCCCCTTCACTCTTTCACCCTTTTTTGTCTTCCTCACTCCTTTCTCTTTCTCTCTCTCCCTTTCTATCACTCAAGTTTAAAGATAGCTTTATTACTGAGATCTTTCTCTCTCTTACACTCTCTCTCCCTCCCAGTCTCTCTCTCTTTCTCTCTATTCTTCTCTCTCTCCCTCCCTCCCTGTCTCTTTCTCTCTCTCCCCTCACTCTCTCTCCTTCTGCCTTTTTCTTCTCTTTCACCTTTTCTTTCTCTCTCTTTCTCCTTCTCCTCCTCTCCAACTCAAATTCAAAGATATTATGATTCTCTCTCTCTCTCTCTCTCTCTCTCTCTCTCTCTCACTCTCTCACTCAAATTCAAGTTCAAGAAAGCTTTATTGGCATGACTTTCTCTCTCTCCTCTCTCTCTTCCTCTCTCTCTGGTTCTCTTCCTGTGTCCTCTAATTTGTTCCGCTGTTGACACTGAAGTGAGTTAAACAGGCTAAATGTCAGTCTGGCATGTCGTCTGGCCTCAGGGACAACACACACACACACACACACACACACACTATTTTAATGATCACACACTTACACACATGCGGCCAACGCCGCCCCCAGTCTCTCTCTCTCACTCTCATTCTTTCTCTTTCTGTATCTTTCTTAGTGCACCAAGTGTCACCTGCCTTTAACCTCTTGAGCCCTAGACTTATTATAAATGTTATTAATTGTATTAACACCTTAATGTCCAGGAGCTTCTGCCAGGTTCACATTTCAATTATGCACTTCTGTCAGTCCATTTAGTTACTAAGCAATAACCCTAAGTTGCCTACAGCAGTGGTTATCGGCTCCAGTCCTGGGGAACCACTGCACTGCACACATTCACCTCTTCCCTGCTTCTCTGCAGCATGGGTAGAAAGTTTTGAATCTGCACTTTCAGCAGAATCTCTCTGCTTGTGTCAATGAGCTGTGAGTATGAAGTAATTTGTGTCAACATAAAATGACACCATTCTTTTTTAGCAATGCCACCAGTAACTACTTTAAAAATAGTGTTGCGTAGCCATGAGAGTGAGGAATTAATGTGTGGGCCCTTATACAGGTCCATATATTTTAGGAGGTAATGCCTCCATTTATGTATATGTGTGTTTATATCACCTATGTGTAGATTCAAAAAAAGATTTGTGAATTTATTTTACTCAATATAAACATAAACAAAACAAACACCCATCAGACCAATTGGTAATAATAAACTACTACTGTTATCCATAAACAACTACTGTTACCCATAAACTACTACTTTTACACATAAACTACTACTGTTACACGTAAACTACTGCTGTTACCAATAAGCTATTACTGCTAACCATAAATAACCACTGTTACCAATAAACTATCACTGTTACCCATAAACTACCACTGTTACCAATAAACTATTACTGTTACCAATAAACTACCACTGTTACCAATAAATTACTACTGTTACCAATAAACTACCACTGTTACCAGTAAACTACTACTGTTACCTATAAACTACCACTGTTACCAATAAATTACAACTGTTACCCATAAACTACTACTGTTACCAATAAACTATTACTGTTACCCTTAAACTACCACTGTTACCCATAAACTATGACTGTTACCAATAAACTACAACTGTTATCCGTAAATTACCACTGTTACCAATAAACTACTAATGTCATACCTAAACTATCACTGTTGCCAATATACTACTACTGTTAATAATAAATTACCACTGTTAATAACAAACTACTGCTATTACCCATAAACTACCACTGTTACCAATAAACTACTACTGTTACCCATGAACTCCCACTGTTACCAATAAACTACTACTGTTACCCATGAACTCCCACTGTTACCAATAAACTACTACTGTTACCCATAAACTACCACTGTTTCCATTAAACTACAACTGTTACCTATGAACTAACCCTTAACTGCTATTACCCATAACATGGGTACGTCTGCTGTTACACTTACATTTACTGTTGTTACTCATAAAATGACTGTCGTTACCCATAAACTACAGCTGTTACCCATAAAATGACTGTCGTTACCCATAAACTACAGCTGTTGACCCTAAAGTACTGCTGTTACCATAAACTGCTACTGTTACGTTACGCTGTTGCTATTTTCCCATGAAACTATGTCTTTTACCCACAGATCTAGTGTTGTTACGCTGCCCTTGCAATCATTGTTATCCATAAACTGATGCTGTTAACCGCTTCACTTACTCACAAAACTGGACGCAATGCTCACATGAACAAAACTCCAGGGCATTCCAGTGTTTCTGCGAGTCATCATCGTTGTTTACTGCGTTTGCCTTTACTCAAGTATCCTTTGTACAACTTTGTCCTTTAGTTTCTTCACTTTTGGCAGTAACTGTACTGGTGTAATATACATGGAAACAATGCACACATTCAAATTTAATAAATTCAGTGCACTTTTTTTTCAGAGTATCCACAAAACCACCAATGCTGCTCTTTAAAACTGTTTTTAAACATATTCTACTCTTGCTGCAGATCTGCACAGACACAAACACAGAGTTTGACTTTACCTCTCCTGGGTTTAACTTCTCTTCATGCCTTTCTTTCTCTTGCTCCTGAACTCGTCCTCCTGGTGTCTTTCTTCCCTCTCTCTCTCCTCTGTGTCTCTGCTCTGCTGTTGGCCTCAGACGGAGAGAGCTGCTTTTGTTTGGTTTGGGGTTTGAACAGTCACTCTTGCCGTACACAGCTCTGTTCCTTCAATTATTCATCGCCGCTCTGCAGAAACATGTCTGCGGTGCCCAAGAGTGCACAGCTTCTGTCTCCGGGCCCAAATGTGGTCTGTGCACTGGAAGAAACTTACAACAGCTCACCCAGGAGGCAAATAAACATGCTAATAAGCCCACCATACTCACTATACACACATATACTGTAAAGAATATGTATGATACTTTTCTTGGTGGAATACTTGATGATGTTGATTATTATTAATAATAACGTTAATTTTCTGAAACAGTGTTTATTTAATCATGTTTCATGTTGGCTGCCATTTTATAAAAGCAATAAGCCACTCAAGGCAGTGCCTTACTGCAACTTTAGAGTGAAGAGTGAAGCTTATTGCTTTACTAAAAAAAAGTACCATCATCTTCACTGCAGTTCATTTTATTTTTCAGTTTTCCATTATTCAAATTTAAAAGAGCTGCTGAGCTGCATTAATATCTGTGAAGCAGAGTAAATGCAGCAAGTTTATACTTAACTAGAGGTAAAGTTAGTTAACATTAGCCTAGCTAGCTAACACTAGCCAGCTGTCTGAGCACATGTAAGCGTACCTAGCACAATCTGTACCAATACAAAATAACGAACGATATTCAAGGGAGTTCATGAACTTTTCTTGACGTTTTTGCCATTTGTGTGACTATAAAGCAGAATTTAATATGGACACTTTCACGTTGTAAGTCTCCTTTCCTTTGTAACGCTACTTAGATGATCCTGATTTCAGCTTGCCATGTGTTTCATTGGATTCTCAGTGTCATATTAGCACCACCCTCCAGGCCCCTCCCCCAGGACGCCCCTCCCCCCAAACAATACTTGTAGTTGTATGCAAAGGTTTTTACATCTTTTGTTGATTTAAGTAAAAGTAAGTTAACACAGTTTCTACAGAGAACACATTTGTGCACAATGCATAATTCATACATAATTACTGTTTATTTAGCATTTTGGAAAATATGGCTAAAATTGTGGAAAAGAAATGGCACATTTAATATTTTATGTTTGTTTTTTTTCCTATATGTTAAACTTAGAAGAAATGTAGAAGATGTTTACTTATTTTCACTTAGCAAATCAGCAAAACATGTGATTTGACTGGAGTGCCCAACTTTTGCATACAACTCATTAAATCATCATATTAACAATGCATAAGGCATAATATACATGGCTATGAAGTGTAATGTGTTTTTGTCCATATATTTACAGCCATGATAATGATGCCTTATGAATGCAGCAGGATACGTTATGAATGTGTTCATAGATTTTTATAGACATGGTATTCATACAAACTGTTACCAAAACCTGCCTTAAGGTAATAAAAGTAGAGGGGAAGAATAAAGTGAAGAGAAAAACTAAAGCAGGGGTCAAATCTGTTAAAAGTAGGAATCGGAACATGAAATTTGAGCCCGGCCCAAGGCATTGAGGGACGCCTAAAACTAGCAAGGTGCTTGTTGTCAAGTCCCGTCGGGTTCTGACAAATATTTCAAGCTCCAACGAACACATTGACACGCATACATGCTTTAAAAAACATGGCTAATTCTCTGCCTGAAAGCTATTATCCAAGTTTATCAAATAAACAAGGCTAAAAGTGATTGGGCCAGGGGGCCAGGGAGACGGGGGGGTGGGGGGTGGGGAGGGGTGTTGGGGTATAAGAACAAATCATGGTAATTTATGTGCATCCTGCCACTTGTGTTCTTTAAGCGCTAATGGTTTGTGTCTTGCGCCAAAAATAAAGGATGATTTCTTAATTAGGCCGGCGGCGCGGTGAAGCCAGCATGGGTTCAGCAAGTGAAACAGCAGCCGCCATGCTAATAGGCACTCAATCATCAGCGCTAACACACACAGCAGTGATTAGCACCCCAGCGGTCGCTTACACTCGTATGTGTGTCTGTGTGGCTCGTTTCATCTTTCCCTTGCACATCAGGAAGTGATCATGACTGAGTTGTAGTTAGTTTTGAAGTTTTGTTGACAGTAACTGAGACGTGGCATGCATGATAACATCAGTAGTAGCTGAAAAAATGCTTTAAACTCCAATAGCGCTGGGTGATACATATCAATATTAATGTCTGATTTTCAGAACATACTGACATATTTGTTATTAGTGGAGAATGGCCTGGGTTCGATTCCCAGCCGGGTGACCAGGGTCATTTCTGTGTGGAGTTTGCATGTTCTCCCCGTGTCTGCGTGGGTTTCCTCCGGGGACTCCGGTTTAGCGATAAGCGGTTTAGATGATGTATGTGTGTATGTATGTAAAGACCTCTTGCACTTAAAAATGCAGTTTTTTTATGTTTAATGGTGACCAGGCATGCTGGTCTATGCTGTGTTTTTTTTGACTCTGGAGATGTTAGCTTAATCTACTTTTGCTTCAATACCCTTGGTAGCTCTAAAATCTAGCATTAGCTTAGCAGAAGACCTAAACAGCTTTACACATGACAATGTGGGTTTATTCAGCTTCAGTTTAGAGAATAAAGACTCATATCTTGTTTTTGTGTGCGGAGCTGTTAGCTTAAGCTACTTTTAAGTCATTATCACCAGAGGCTAACATTAGCTTAGCAAGAAGGCTAAACCACCAGCAATTCCCTCTCACTGATGCTGCGCTGAGGCAAGTTTAGAGGATAAAGACTCAAATCTGAGTGAGTGAAATCAGCTGACTGGTGGCTTAGTTGTTACAGTTGTTGCTGAGTTTTCCTTTTGTGTCATTTTAAGAGATGAACGGAGAATAAAACAGTCCAGTTAAAACTTGAAAGACATTTTTACAGTAACAGGCCTCTATAAATAGCAACTTAATCATTTAAAAAAAAAAATAAATCATTTGTTAATGATAATTAATATATCGCTGCTGTCGGATCAAAACCTTGTATGTCCAAATTGAGAACTTTACAGGAGAAGGAAAAAAACATACTTCACTTTTAATGTAAGTCAATGGAACCAGACTTTTTTTTCCAAGTCATTTTGGGACATTTATTTTGGTTCATTCATCATGAAATTTACGCACAACATACAGGACTATGGGTATTTTCAAATTATGTCAAAAACTGAAAAACGACAAAAATGGAGATACGAGGTTTTGTTCCGACAGCAGTGATATATAGTAGTAGTTATTACTTGTGCATTTACATTTAGTGATACAATTTGAATTGTTTAACCATGAAAAAGGAAAACCCTCTAATTTTCTTTATTCATGTCTTGTATTAAAGCACATCTAATGCAATATATAGTTATAAATATAAAGTTTCCTATTATTAAGTCATAACTTCATAATAGGCATCCAATTAATGAATATTACACAGTACAATCAGTTATTGATAATTAGGTTTCTACCATTCAGAATCACTAAGTAAACAGTTGATAGTACATTTATTTATTCATTCATTCATGTATTAATGTGTAACTATTGTATCCTTATTATCAAACTATTAGGTAATGACTAAGTTGCTGTACTCGGACATTCTTTTAGCTTTCATGGATCCATGAATACTTTTATTATAAACTTACAGTGATATATTTCACCAATATTGACATTGAATTTAATCAGCACTGCCAGGCAATAAGCTCCAGTATGTTAGCACTGGCTGGCTACCTGGATCTGACTGATATTTAGTGTGACGTAATGTGATTTGTTGCTCTGGCGCTGAATGTTGACTGATTTTTGTGAACACCTGATGCTAACTAAATCTGAAAACATTGCTAGATATGTACAGGATTGAAATGGACGCAAATCTCTCCTATTGGCACCTACCGTGAACATGCACCGCTTTGTATTGTGTGTATAAGTGTTCCTGCGTGTTTCCATCTGCTTTTGAATGAGTGTGTGTTAATGCTGCCAAGTCTCAGCATCAAACTACAAAAAATCATCCTTCACCTGAACTTAATTGAATTATGGAAAGGATTTCCACACAAGTGGCCTTCATTCAAAATAAGAACTTTGATCCAACATTGTTTACAAAAATTTGCTAGTGTTGATTTACCTTATGTTGGTCTGATTGATCTTAGAAGTCCTGGTGTAAAAGTGGTGCCCAGTCAATTTAGAACCACACATCTGGTCACTCACTTTAACAGTCAACAGTAAGGCTAGGCAGTTAACCAGAATATAGAATGTAAGCATACACCCAAGGAAAGATGGAGGAAAACAACTAGACTAAATTTCAGATCCCATTTGATTACATGAAATCATCAAAAAGGTTCCCCTAAATCAAAACACTAATGTAGTAAATACTACTTTAAGTACAAGGTATTTCATTTATTTGAGTATGTATCCTGTGGTAGCAGGTGGAAATCCCATCAAACATGGAAAAACACTATTCATTCTCTTTTGAATCCATTTGACTTGGTTGACTTTGGCTGAATTAATGCTTGGGATAGTTTCATTCTTTTAACTGTAATACTTTAAGCATTGTTTTAAAATGAATCGGTTTAATTAACATCAACTTGATTTGCTTTCATAACACATACCAGAGTCAGTTCAACATTTTTTGGAGTGCAGATGCTCCTCCCACAGAGGTACATGGAGTGTGTGACATCCATCCCTCGCTAGTTAGCCAGAACTTTAGAAATTTTGACAGCTATTCACATGTACGTTTTTTTTTGTGCACCAGTTTTATACTGTCTGATGGGAAACCCATGTTAATAAACAGTGCCTACTCTGCACGTCGTGAAGAGTCTTTTTAGAGCAAGATATAGTCGCTGGATGTGTGTGAAGTTCATGGTATCACATTTTAAAAAGTGGTTAACAACTCTGTTTAATTAAATGAGCTTTACAAGCTAGCAGGGGTGTGTTTTTGTTGTAGCCCTGTTTTGAAAGTCTGTGTTTGGTTACTATGCATCCCTGTCAGATAGCCATATCCTGTCAAAGTAGGCGGTTCTTTACCATGTTAAATGATAAAACTCAGTTCAGACTGTCTGATAAGAGTCAGAAGTTGAAATGAAATGAAGCTTTTCTTAGCCAACTGTGTCTGAACACATCGGAATTAGACCCCCGCATTTAACCCAGCCATACAGTGAAACACCACATACACACTAGTGAACACACACACACTAGGGGGCAGTGAGCACACTTGCCCGGAGCAGTGGGCAGCCCTATCCACGGCACCTGGGGAGCAGTTGGGGGTTAGGTGCCTTGCTCAAGGGCACTTTAGTCACGTACTGTCAGCTGAGGGGATCGAACCGGCCGGTTCCCTAACCTCCAGCCCATGACTGCCCCTTCCGTCTGCCATCTCGCCTGTTTGCTCGTCTCGTTAGGATCTATCTAACTCATCCCTAACCTAGCCTTAACCTCAGCAACCAAAAGTAGTTGTTGTTGTGCTGAACTATTTAAATGTAGTAACATAATTTTATATTGGATTACTATTATTAATAAGAGCCATGATGTCACTTTGACTCCTGGTGACCACATAGATAGTGTCTCAGAATATCCTGTTCTTCTGTTTGAGTTGTCAGACTTCTGAATGGCTTGTTTATCTCTGATTGTCTCCATCCATCTTCCTGCTGGTCATCCTCTTCCTCTTTTACCTTCAACTGTTGCAAGCATAATTATCTCGGATGAATTGGTTCTCTTTAAAGTATTTATTTCATGTAGTAAGTTTTCACCTGATTATTCAATTTACATTCTGCATCAACATTTTTTTCCTGTTTCAGTATCAAAAAATGAGAAAACTGGGCGACAATGCAAAGACAGTCTCTCTTCTTCTAATTTACCAAATAAAATGGTATGAATTGAAAGTTCACTCTGCACTTTCCACACAATTTTCCTCCTGTTGTTTTGATGAGCTACAAGTGAGAAATAGCAGAACAAAATGTAAGAAGAGTCAAACACCACGTGAGACCTAGAAGTGTAAAAAAACTGATACACATCATGAACTCATCATCATTATTCATCTTTCCTGCCTTTCTTTTCCATTCTTTCATCATAAGAGGGAAACCTTCTGCTCCACAGTTTACCTCTCTCTTTCAGTCCCAGTGGAAATTATGGTTCTCTGCTTACCCTCCTCTCTCCCTCTCTCTGTTTCTCTTTTCATCTGTCTTCTCTTCTCTCCTTCTCTGTTCTTTCCCTCTCTCTCTTTCCCTTTCTCCACATCTGAGCAAAGCTTTGGAATAAAGCTAGTTCACTCTTTGTGTCACTTTTGATTCCATCTCTTTGTGTTCTGCTCACTTGATCTCCCTTGTTACTCGCTGCCTTTCTCTGCCACTTTGAATAAAATTGAATCTTTTCTAGTCACTGTACATTAAGTTGCCAGTTTATTAGGTTCTCACACTGATTGGGCAATTTATTAGAACCACTGACCGTAACTGACTAACACTTGACACAGATGTGCACTCAACTCACTCAAACTCGACTCCGATATGTGCTTAACTCACTCATGCCTCGACTCAGACGCACTCTTAACTGACTCATGACTTTCCTTGGATGCATGCTCTTAACTGACTCATGACTTGACTCAGACACACTCTTACCTGACTTATGACTTGACTCAGACACATGTTTAACTGACTCTTGACTTGACTTGGATGTGTGCTCTTAAATGACTTGACTCGGATGAATGAATTGAGTCAGATGTGCACTCTTAAATGACTCACAACTTGACTTAGATACATTCTTAACTGAATCTTGACTTGACTTGGGATTTGCGCTCTTAACTGACTCATGAATTGACTCGGAATCATGCCCTTACGTGACTCATGGCTTGACTTGGATGTATGCTCTTAACTGACTCGTGACTTGACTCAGATGTGTGCTATTAACTGACATTTGACTTGACTTGGATGTGCCCTTTCAATTGCCTCATTAACTTGCACGCTTTTTACTCATGACTTGGATGTC
Organism: Colossoma macropomum; assembly: GCF_904425465.1. Taxonomy (NCBI): domain Eukaryota; kingdom Metazoa; phylum Chordata; class Actinopteri; order Characiformes; family Serrasalmidae; genus Colossoma; species Colossoma macropomum. The sequence continues at coordinate 6,409,315 of NW_023494801.1, read as the reverse complement.
AGCTGACTCATGACTCGACTCAGGTGCATGCTCTTAACCGGCTTGTGACTTGACTTGGATGCGCACTCTTAACTAACTCATGACTCGACTAGGGCGCACTCTTAACTGACTTGCAACTTGTTTGTGTCCACCACCCAAATAATATCTGGTCAACAGTAGTCTTATGGTAGTCCCTTTACATTGAGGATGGGGCAGAGGGTGGTTTACCAAAACAGATGTACTCCAGTCAGTAATCATACACTTAACAAGGGCATCAATATGGTGAGTGTTTCTAATGTGTGTACATACATGGTAGGTGTACCTAATTAACTAGTGACTGGTGTGTTTATCATAAAGCCCACTAATTCAACCCATGCATTTCTGACACACACACACACTGGGGAAGATAAGTATGAGATGGCAGACACAGTCTGAGTACACACACATACACACACACACACACACACAAACACACACACACAGTCAGACATACCCAGAGACAGATTTGAAGTTAAACTGCAGCAAGGGATCTGCCTGGAAAGCTCTCAAACTCATAATAATTACCCAGCGGCCAATTAAAATTCAGCTCCACAGACTAAAGGTCCTGACTCCAGCCAATTAAAACGCAGATGTGAGAAGCTGGGGGCGTAACCCTCTGGACAGGGGCATGATGAGTGCTCAGCTGAGACACAGCAATACTGCTTTATTCAAAATCCACCTTTAATCAATGGAATAGACCTCATCTACACATGAACAGGGGCAAAGTTTTGGTTTCAGGAGTGGGGGGGCATTACTTAGTTGGAGCCTCACACACAAACACAAATTATTTTACGCTTTTGTGTAGGAAGGCATCAATACCGATTCTTATATTGGGTATTGGCCCGATACTGTGCTTGTTTACTCATACTCATAAAAATGCACCGATACAAGCATACAATACCACCAAATACCATGGGGCGTAAACGTAGAGTACAGTGTCGTGCTAATGAACAAATGACTCAACCTGGCAGTGAACGAGGGTCTGATTCTGTTTCCGATGCTTTGGTGGTCGGACGCAAAGTTGTCCACATAATAATAGAAATCCAATATATGTACCAGCAGAAATTAGAATTACCACAAGGGTGTCTTGATATTTATGGCCAAACTGAAGGCCTAGCCTTCAATCCAACCACTTTCTCCAAGACAACACCCAACCCTAGAGTAAGTGTATGAGGATATGTGAGCACACATAGCACACATATTCCACCATCGCTGCAAAGTGATTTGTCTAGAGGGAAAAGAAATGACAGCTGTCACCGAGCCAAAACCATCCCCACCTCCCCCTCAGTAGAAATGCTAATGCTGTTGGTAGGACATGGTCATGAAGTGGATTTAGTATTTTGAGTTTGTGCTGGAGAGCAGAGGCAGCTTCAGTTAAACACTTCACACATCTTTTATAGCCCGGCATTAGCAGTTTTCCCGGTGGAAATAGATACGCCGTGCATGACGCCAGAGCATGGTTAAGTTAAAAACAGCTCAGGGCCGTCTGCTCCTGAGGCAAAGAAAACTTGCAAAATGTTTTCAGAGGTGCAGCTTTAGAGACAAATTGGCTCTTTATTTGATACATTAGTAAAGCAAAAGGTGCTCAGAGTTCATGGAAAGGGAGAAAATGATTCAGTAAATGTTTAATTCACTCTGAGTGAAGACGAGGGCAGTGAGATTATACTGTAGAAATGAAGGAAACCTGTTCAGGTTGAAGAGCTGCAGTTACCTCTGCTGAGAGTATATGTACATAGGACATATCATTACCACATATTTACACACATTTAATACATATGGGACATTTTTTATTACATAAAACGGTTGCGATAAAAGCCTTCAATGTTTTGTACAGAAACATCAGCCTAAATGTTTATGAAGTCTCAGCAGCACGAAATTATGACAAATGTGGAGCTGGATTGACATAAAAGTAGCCGGAATTCCGATCTGGTTGATCAGACTGAGTCTCATTGCTGCATATCAGATTCGTATCGGATTTCAGCAACACATATGATATGAAAAATCAAATCGGAATTGAAAATGTCAATGTTCAGTGTGTTTTTGCTGTTCACACTGACATACAGACACACATCTGTGTCACTTGTGAAGACAAAAATCCGGTTTGGGCCAATATGTATATATATATATATATATATATATATTAATATATATATGACATCCATAATACATATGAGATATTGTTATTACTACTACATATGGAACAGTTTACATGTAGATATTTTCATTACATAGTGGACAAATTATAATTACATATAGGTACTTACATGTATATAACACATGAGACATATCATATGGAAGTACACATGTAAGTACAGTACACTGGGTGTGAACCTGCTCTTTATACAAGGTATGAAAGCATGTGTGTGTTTACTCTCAGCAGGACTGTCAGGTAGCCAGGCTTAGAGATTACTGATGCCTCACTGATACGTCATACTTTATCAATCACCCACTGACTGAACAACACCTCCGTCTGCTGCTACACACACACACATTCTTTCTCTTGGTCACTCTCTTGTGTTCTTTTTCAAGGAAAAATTCAGTTTTTCCCCAAAGGAAGAGAATGTCCTTCCTTTAATTTTATTGATGTTTCAGTGTTTGTGTAGCCAGACATAAACTACTCATACAGACATATGTCCCATATGTATTACATGTATGTAAGTATCTATGTATGAATATATGGCCCCACATGTATGATATAAACATATATGTAAGTACCTGTATGTATTAGGAATATGTCCCATGTGTATTACATGATAATATTTTCCTAATAGGTGCCCTATGCAGTGGCTGCATTAGAGTGAGCTCAGTTCCTGGTGATGCCTAATCCATCCATGGCAAGGAGTCCAAGAGAGCATAGCCATTCAACAAGATCTATTCCAGTGAGATGAGGCTCAGTCTTGCCCAGGAATAGCACTTGTGGGTTGGCTTGGGGGTGCAGCACTGACCACTTGCGGTTCTCTTCACTAACCCCTGCAATGCTTCAGCACAGTGCTGTAAATCGCACTCGTATAATGCTGATTATCTCTTTCCATAACATGGTGGTCTTAGTGTTGGCCCTATCATCGGGAGATCATAAGTTTGATCCCAGCCAAATATCAGAAATGGGCAGTTAGTGTTCTCCACCAAGCATGTCGAGCTGTGTAATGATGTTGCGCTGGCAGCAGTTTGAAAAGATAAGGTGATGCTTCTTGTGACTCAGAGGAAGCATGTGTTAGCCTTCACCCTCCCAGCACTGGTAGTGTACGTGACTGTGGAAGATCTAGCTGGCACAGGGGTGTCAAACTCAACCACTAAAAGGGCCATATTAAAAAATCTCAACAAATCTGTGTTTTTATTTCATTTTTATCTTAAATTTTGCCATGAATATGATGCAAACTGTCCATATTCAAAATATGCCAAAACTGCAACAGCAAAATAGGCACTGAATACTTGAACTATTCAAAAATATTTTTTGATTAAAACTTTAGATTGGCCTGTAGATTGTTGTTAGGGGAAGGGGGTCAGAGCACGCATTATGTTGCAGTGCATGCTGGGAATTGTAGTGCAGCTCATGGTGAAACAGAATAATAGAAAGGTAAAATAATTTCATGGGCCGAATAGGATTGTGCTGACTCGGCCCGCGGGCCTTGTGTTTGGAAGCTAGCAGGTGGTATTGGACATAACGAAGTTGGGAAGAAACCTTGGAAAAATGCAAAAACAACTGTTTAACTGTTCATGTTCATTTTGCTCTTTTTCCATTTCATTCCCTGCCCTCCAAAATATCCAGGCCTGAGTATCAATACGTAATAATATTTTTTAAGTCTAATTCTAATGTTGACCCCAGTAACCAAAAAAAAGTTATATTTATTACATGTAAAAAATAATAAAAATATAACATGGAGCTTTTGAAAAAGAATTTTGCAAGGTTAGGTGCATGTTGTTTTTTCTAGATGTGTTTTTCTCTGGTTTTCTATAAAATTAAAACAGTTCTGATGTGAAAATGTATATAAACAAACACACATTAAGCTTTGTCAGGTAGGTGTTTGACTGACCCTTTTCCTCTTATCACTGCTCCACATACACACACACACACACACACACACACTCAAAGCTCTCACACGCAGTCAGCTGTGATAATGAAAGAGATGAGGGTGAGAGAGAAGAGATGGACAGAAAGGAACAAGCAAATGGACAGAGAGAGCGAGAGAGAGAGAGAGAGAAGAAAGAATGAGCAAACGAACCAAGAGAGCAAGAGAGAACAAGAATGACATGGAGATATACTGAGAAAGAGAGAGAGAGAGGAGTTGGCAGCCCTCTTTATCCAGCTCACCCGCCAGGGCCTTCGTGCTCTCTTTCTCTCTCTCTCTCTCTCTCTCTCTCTCTCTCTCTCTCGCGCTCTCTCTCTCTCTCTCTGTGCCTATTCATTCCTCCACTTGTGAGTGATGTGGGACACCGTTTCAAGGCTGTATGGATGGATGGATGGCTGTAAAGAGTGATGGAGTGCAGCATAAGGGAGCAGAGAGAGGGGAGATGGACAGTGAGGAGCAGGATGAAGCAGGTTGGTCTGACATTACAGTCTGTTGTGTCTCACTGATGTCTGCTGTCATGCGTCTATGGGGAATACTGAGAGGGAGCGGATACAGGAGTGCAGATCTGCCTGGACTTGTATGTTAAAACTTTAACGCCCACATATTGTCTCGTGAAGTTATTTAACCCTCTTAGCTTTCATGCTACATACAGCTTTCCATTCTTACCTCTTTTCTGTTTGTGATTGAAGTGGAGATGTTTCATTATGATCTGAATTTGATGAAAAGATCACATTGTGCATATTAGTATTGGTTTGTGCATTGTTGTGTTTTGTTTGGTGGAGAAAAAAAAACTGTTCTTTGCATTTTTGCCATTTTGTGACATAACAACAAATAAAAAACATCTCAGACGCATCTCAATGCAGAATTAAATTTTTTACATATGTAATAATTATGTAATTACATAAAATAACTAAGGTAAATTAAATGATTAGCCAAATAACTCATTCTAGACTTCCATATGTCCATGCTCACATGTTTGAAGAGTGTGTGATGACAAAAGAGTGTCTGAATTGGGTGGAATATCCAGACCTGAGGTTATCAGTGTTATAGGGTTATGAAGTGGGGATGAATTGGTCATAATTTTTAAAGGCTTTTCATGAAAGCAGAGCAAAATGAAGGCCAATTTAGATTATAAGAGGGAACTATGTCATTTATGCACTCCACCACTGCCCCTGCCGAAGTGCTCCTGTGTTAGGAATGTGGCCTGAAAAGATTTAGGTGTATTCATTTTCAATGTTTAAGTATTAAACAGTTTTACTATGTATACCATCCTGTCACGGCAACGCACCTCAGCACAGTAAAGAACAGTGTATTGAGTAAATGTTGACTGAAAATGTAAAGACTTTAAAAGATTTTTAGGACATTTTATACGTCTTATTTCATGAATTTGGTCAGGGATGGAGGAAGAAGAGAAGAAATATGCTTAAGTAAACATATGGAATCAAAATCTTGCTAAGTTAGAACTGGAAATATGAAACCAAACTGAAGGGTTTTGTTCCAGAACACATTATATATCAATTTGAGGAATCTTCATTATTTCATGATATACTGGGAGTATATCGTACTGGGAGTGGGATTTAGTGTTATAGTAAGTGCTATATTATGATTAGTACCACCTTTATTAGAGCAATATCTGCTGTACTTATTTTCAAAAAACGTGTTATACCCAAAATTATCCTAAATGAATATACAGCATAGTACTATATAACTGTACTTACATGTAAATAAAACAAAATTTACATTTAAACACGCTTGTACACATTAAAGAAAAAATGTAAATGTTTTGAGATCTTTTATTTTGAAAAATGTTGCTTTATGAATGTTGATTTAAACATCCATGAACATGTCATGAAGCGTTTATGTAAGATGTTATGAATGTGTTATGTAGACACCCTTCAAGTAAAGTGTTTCCTGTCAATGCAGAATTTAAAATAATTCATCACATATGTAATAACTATGTAATAATTATGTAATTACTTATAAATAACTAAAGTAATTAAGCAAAATAACTCATTCTAGCCTTCCAGACATCTGTATTTACATGTTACAAGATGACTGAAGAGAGTCTGAACTGGGTGGAGTTCTCAAGCTACAAGACAGTGGGTCACAGTGTAGGGGGGGTTTGTTGGGTCTCAGGACAAGCAGTACTTTTACATGTGGATTGTGTCGTGAATAGTTTTGGAAATCTTGGTTTAAGGTGTGTTTGGTCTGAGTTTTCACAGGACTGAACATACCTTCAGAAATATACCTTCAGTTCAGTAACATGTGTTTCTGCTGTTCAGGCGATTCAGACTCAGTTTGGTGAGAAGATCACTTCTTATTCTATTACACTTTAGGATGTTTGAAAAGCTTCTGTTCTATATTTTCATGAGACAGTTGTGTGTGTGTGTGGGGGTGTGTGTGTGTGTGTGTCTGTGTGTCTGTATGTGTGTCTGTGTGTGTGTGTGTCTGTGTGTGTGTGCGTGTGTGTGCGTGTGTGTGTGTGTGTGTGTGTGTCTGTGTGTGTGTGTGTGTGTGTGTGTGTGTGTGTGTGGGTGTGTGTGGTGTAAAGGTATGAAATGGAGTTGAGTAACAGTTCAGTTATTCTGCTCTTGCTTGTATTTCTGCTCTTTCCTGGGTTCATTTCTCTGTAAAAGAAGGCAGAGAGATAGAGAAGCAGATAGAGAGAGAGTGTGTGTAAAGGGAGAGACGGAATAGGAGTGAGAGAGCTTGAGAGAAGAGAATGAAGGAGGGAGAGTGTGAAAGAAAGAGAGAGAGCAAGAGAGAAGAAAGAGAAACAGGCAAAGGAGATGTAGAAAAAGTGGAGGGAGAGGGGGAGGAAAAACAGAAAGTATCTCTCCAACTTTCTCCTCTCTTTCTCTCCCACTCTGTCTATTTTTAAAAGAACAGGGGAGAGAAAGGAAAAAGAAAAACAGAGAAAAAAGGGAGACAGAGAGAAGGGGAGAGAGAAAAGGGAAAAAGAAGAGAGAAAGAGAAAAGGCAAGAGAGAAGAAGAAAGAGAGAAGGAGAGAGAGCAAAAATAACAGGGGAGATGGAGAAGGAGAGAGATGAAAAGAGAGAGACGGGGAGAAGAAGAGAGAGGAAAAGAAAGAGAGAAATAGACAGAGAGAGAAGTAGAGAGAGAAAGAGGTTAAAAGAAAGAGACAAAGGGAGAAGGCGAGAGAGAAGAAAGAGAGAAGGAGCGAGAGAAAAGAGGGAGACAGGGAGAAAGAGAATAAGATGGAGAGGAAGAAAGAAAGGAGAGAGTGAAAGAATGAGAGAGGAGGAGAGGAAGACAGAAAGAGAAAAAGATAGAAAGAAAAAAGGGGAAGAGAGAAAGAATGCAAGAAGGCAGGAAAGAGGGGGGAGAGAAGGAAGAGAGAGAGACATATAAAAGGAAGAGATATGAGAGGTAGAGGAAGAGAGAGAGGTAGAGAGAATGAGGAAGAAAGAGAGAGAGATGAGAGGTAGAGGGAGAGAGAGACGAGAGACGTGTGAGATAGTAGGGGAAAGACAGTCAGAGAGAAAGAGATAGATAAGGGGTAGAGGGAGAGAGAGATGAGAGACGTGTGAGATAGTAGGAGAAAGACAGTGAGAGAGAGATAGATGAGAGGTAGAGAGAGAGAGATGGGAGGCAGAGAGAGAGAGTGAGTTGAGTGAAATAATAGAGATGGAAGCTTGATAATAAGTGTATAATAGCTGGTGCGGAGGGGAAGTGAGGAAATGACAGGTGTAGGGGAATAAGAGGAGAACAAAACAGGAGATGAGTGGAGAGAGAGCGAGGGCGTGCTGATGAGAGAGAACACGCGCTAATGAGAGAGTCGAGAAGAGAGGAGCATAAAAACATACATCACATCCAGGGATGGAAATGTTTTACATGAGAAGAAACAGAGAGAAGGTGAATTAATAATGTACTCCTGAAGGCCAGAGTACACTGACCGGGAAAACATGGACAAACACGGTTGGTTAGTCGGCCGTATCTGTGTTCGTTCTCTTCCTGTTCACTCTAGATTATTTTACTTCTCAGCTCTTTTCTTAATATTTTAAAGACAGCTGGAAACAGAATGTTTGTTCATGTTTGTCCAGTTTTGTCCAGCCTTAAAGACCTGTACTGCATAGGTGTTACACTAAAGGGAAGCCAGGAAGGAAGCATGGACAGACAGACAGACAGACAGACAGAAAAAAGAAAGACTTCTTTTCTGTTATCTCTCTCTCTCTTCTCTTCTCTTCTCTTCTAATATTTTCTGTTGTTTCTACTCTTCTCTCCTCTTCTCTTTTCTTGACTTCTCAAATCTTTTCTTTTCTTCTTTTCGCTTCGCTTCTTTTCTCTTCTATTTTCTTCTCTTCTGTGTTATCTTCTCTTGACTTCTCAAATCTTCTCTTCTCAAATCTTCTCTTCTCAAATCTTTTCTTCTCAAATCATTTCTTCTCAAATCTTCTCTTGTCTTCTCTTTCATCTTCTCCTCTTAAAACTTCTCAAATTTTCTCGTCTTGACTTCTCAAGTCTTCACTTCTTTTTTCTTTTCTTTTCTCTTCTCTTTTCCTCTGTCTTCTCTTCTCTTTTCTTTTCCTCTCTCTTCTCTTCTTTTCTCTTCTCCTCTGTCTTCTCGTCTCTTTTCTTCTCCTCTGTCTTCTCGTCTCTTTTCTTCTCCTCTGTCTTCTCTTCTCTTCTTTTGTCTTCTCAAATCTTCTGTGCTCTTCTCTGTTCTGACCCCGGCTGTGTGGTTGTTGTAGAGAATGGTTTAGAGAGACAGTAATCAGTTTAAATCAGGTTTTAAAGGGCAGTTTTGGCCCACAGCCCATTTTCCTTCAGAGAGGAAGCGCTTAGCTCCCCACGTCTCACACACACACTGTCTAGCTGACATTTCCCAGCTCACCGAGGGGGCCAAGCCTCTTCCACAGCTCACAGGAGTTCCATCTATCTTCCCTGTGTATCCAAAAGTATCCAGAACCCCCTTCTAATCAATGAGTTCAGATACTTTCAGTTTCCCCCATTGCTGACACAGGTACTCAAATGCTCCCTTTTTCTCTTTCTCTGTCACTCACTCTCTTTATTTCTCTCTCTCACCCCCCCCACCTCTCTCTCTCTGTTTCTCTGTCTCTCTCTTGTGCTCAGTTTCTCCGTTTGTTTTCTCCACTGGTTCGTCAGCTGAAGTGAGCTTTTAGAGGGTCTTGAGGAAGATTTTATAGATCGATTTTGTGTAAATGAAAGAGTGTTTTTCTGCTGAATGAAAGAGTGAAAGAGTGAAAGATTGTGTTTCTGTACCGCCTGCCTTTGTGCCTGCTGGCTCCACTGCACTGCACTTATCAGTTAATTGCCGTTTAAGATACAGATCTCGTATCATTTGAAAATGTCATTTTGTAGCGTATCCCTGGAAAGAAATGTTGAAGAGAGTGAGCCACACCTCGGTTTGTGTGTGTGTGTGTGTGTGTGTGTGGGTTCATGTGAGTGTGAGCCGAGTCTTGAGTCTTTGGTAGAGAATTTTAGTTTAGTCTCATTATCAGCTGCAGACATTGCATTCTTCCTACTGAAAGCCTTTCAAGTTCAACTCAACTTCAAATAATGAGCCTTTTATCACAGAATAACCTCCAGTCTTCAGTATGCTAACAGTTACGTAATCCAGCTAAAGTTTTAGTCTATCGGGTTTTAAAGGTATATCTATCTGCAATTTACTACAACTTCCACTGGATTGACTTAAAACTTCAGCTAAATTAACTAGTGCGCTACATTTTGCAGACGCTCTTATCCATTACGTGACACAGGTAGGTCAATACAGTGTTAGGAGACTTGCCCAAGGATTCTTATTGGTGTAGCATGGTGTGGTTGCCTGTTGATCCCCAGTCGGTTGCATACAGGGCAGCAGAACCCACTATGCTACACAAACTGCATACCTGCTGCACATACTACATGCTAGCCAACCGCTTTAAGCTGTTTGGTACTTTTACGCATTTACTGCACCACACAAAGATGCTTCTTCAAGGGTCCTTTAGTAAAAAGAATGGTTCTATTTAGAACCACAAGTTTTATAAAGAACCATTACATGCTTAACCTCTTTAAATCCCAGGCTTCTTAAGGCTTATAATTCAGTAACTACAGGGACTTCAGAGTAAACTGCCTGAGCTATTCTTAGGTTATAATGTGTGTAATAAAACTGGGCCCACTGGTGGGCTCTGGCCATTGAAGGGGCTAAGGAGAATGTGTTGTATATGGTTCTATATAGCATCAAAAAGCATTCTATTGTTACAAGCTTGACATTTTAACAATAGAAGGAGCCTTTGTGGTTCTAAATAGAACCATTTTCAAAAAGGTTGTAAATAGAATCATATACAACACATTCCTCATCAATCTAAAGAACTATTTCACCTTTAGAACCGTTCCATTTACTAAAGACATTTTTTAAGGGTAGCACAGTTCTGTACCTCAAACTGAAAGTTTTTCTATTATACAAAGGTCAAAGTAGTTGCATGCAACATACTTTTCATGCAACTTTGCAGTTACATGAATCAATTTAAAAACAATCTGTTTTTATTCTACTATATATTTGATTTTTAAATCTGTTTTGTGTATGTGTGGCAGAATATTCCATACTTTATTGCAATTGATATGCAAATATCAAAATGCTAATTCAGCTGTATATTCATAATTGCATTTGTCCTGGAAATGTGCATTATTAAAGATATAATTCAAGTTCCAATGCAAAATGTGTAACTGCATTTCTGTGCATAATGGCTGTTAGAGTTAATATGGAAAAGCACAAGCTTTTTTTACATTTTCATTATCTTAATTGACAGTAACATATTAAAAATGAAATAACAATCAACCATTTGCATTTGCATTTCCTCTCTGTTGCGCTTCAACTCTGCCAAAATGAAAATGCAATAGCAATCCTGTTTGCAGTTGCATTTGCACTGTCAAGCACTGTCAGGCACTCCTGTCCATCAAATCCAGCTCCTCCGACAGTCCTGCCTGCCTCTGTCCAAAGCCAGTCACGAGGTCACTAACTTTGGTGCTTGTGCAGCCACAAGCTCTCCTAGTCGGTCAAGAATCACTTCCACATGAAACAGCAGTAAATCATGTTGGACACACTGATCCTCGGCCTGGCTGGTCACTAGCAGTTGCTAAAACAGCAGTACCGCCATAATTCAGACTTTTTCATCGCTTTCTCTTGAAACACTCTCCAAACTAAAAGTCCCTCTCGACGTCAACGGGAGTGCCTGGTTGTCAGTGAAATTTACAACTGCAAACAGGGTGGGAATTGCATTTTTATTTTGGCAGAACTAGAGCGCAACAATGAGGAAACGCATTTGTAAATAGATGATTGTTCTTCTGTTTTTAATAAGTCAGAGTTGCTCCATTAAGATAATGAAAATGAAATGTCAAAAGCACTTTGCTTTTCCATATTAACTTTAACAGCCATTATGCACAGAAATGCAATTACACATTTTGTATTTCAATTTGAATTATGTCTTAAATAATGCACTCACATAGGAAAAGCTGTAAGTGCACAATGGAATTAGCATTTATGTTCAAACTTGCATTTGAATTTGAATAAAGTTCGGAATATGCTGCCATAGTGTAGCTTTTGAAATATAATGTTTTAGGAGCCACTACAGTTGGACGTTGCCTCAAAAAAAACTACTAATCTTGCATAAATTTGATCAGGAGGACCTCTACTTCCGCCCATTAAACAAACTTCTGTTTTATTTTCTTGTCCATTAATCAACCATTTGAAATGATGTTGTTCGATATGATCACATGATGCACTAGCAGTGTTTTGATTGGTTTGTTGTCTCATAAAACTTGATTTACGAAGTTGAGACGGGTGCAACGGTTGCGGCTGAGTTTCAAGTAAGTTGCAGGATGCTGTACATTACACAACTCGAGCGCAATTTAGTTTCATGTAGATTTCAAGCAACTGTATAAAAGTTGCATAAAAGTTTCACCATGTAAAGCCAGCTTGAAGTCAAGTTGAGTTGCGAGTCCCCATTCCTGAAGTGAGTGAGTTCCATTACGTCAGCTCTCACCTCCTGCACAAAAAAAGAAAGAATTTCATGAGCAAGCAAAAGTAATCACATTGTCATAAAACTCATTTCAAAACGCTGCTCTCTCTCGCTCACCGCGCTCGCCTCACTCACCCACTCTCTGATAGCAGCTGAAATTCTGCTGTGTTGGCTGGAGCTGGAATGTGGATTCGGTTTGGATCTTCATAGTAATCCACTTGCAGCAGGAGATGCGCGCACACACACACACACACACACACACAGACACATACACACACTCACACCCCAGGATGTTCAATCAGCTGTTTGATAAATTATATGCAGTGAAGACCGAAAGTTTGAGACTGCTTCTATTTTCCATTCCTTTTCAATTTAATACAGATTTTCATTATAAATTATACTATCAGCAAAAATGTGAAAAGTAGGCTGTTTGAAATATTGACATTTATTTCAGAATTTTTTAGAAGAGTCATCTGAACACGAGCTTCAGGGGGAGATGTAAGACTCAAAAAAAAGGCCCTAATGTAGTCAATGTAACAAATTTGACTAGTGGCCTAGAAATAGTGCAAAATCTTGAATAGTTGTTTGTCATTTTACTTCATTACTTTTCCTTATTTTACATTTTTCAATTCAAAAATTTTCTGTTAATTTCCAGGTTGAAATGAAAAAACACAATTTTCAATTTGTTCTCAGACTTTTATCCCCTCTGTATGTTCAGAGAGAAACTGCATAATTCACTTGTTAAGATTTTAACAATCAGTGTGTTTACATACACTTAATCCGATAACAGCAGGAAATTGGACTTTGTCAGTAATCCAATCAATGCGTTTATATGCAGTTGAGTCATCAGATAATTGGGAAACTCCAGTTCTACATGAGTCAGGCAGTAATCAGATTTCTGCTTTGCAACCAGCCAAACTCACAGAAGAAGACGTGACGTAAATGTGATGTAAACGTAAAACTCAAACTTCATGCCGCAGCTTTTTTTTAAAAAAACATCACACCACTTTACCTGAATATATGAACATACATTGTCTAGAAAATGAGGGATATTTAAATCCTTCATTTCATCAAGGATGTAGTTGGTTTCAGCGTTGCTGCAAAAGTGTTTTACTGCATCTCCTGGTACCGTCATCTGTTTTTGCACATGTGCAGACTGAGAAACCTGAAAGAAATCAGAGTAAGAGTTTACATGCATTGAGAAATCTAATTACTGAACTAAAATCCAGCTCTCTTTATCAGATTTCTAGACCTTACTCAGATCTAAGAAATCGGAGGATGCCGGTTGCATTATTAAGTTAATTACTTTATACTTGCTGTACTTTACAATAAACGTCTGGATCAAAACACATTTATTCACTCATGGTGGGGAAGTACATGCAAGGTGTTGTAGGGCCAAATAGTAAATGTATCACAGCCACATCCATATGTGAATAAAACCTCTCTCCTGCCTCCTGGTCTCTGATGTGATTGATCTTCTTTAATCATATACACAGTATACGCATAATAACTGTATTAAACCAGAGACGTGTCCTAGAGCTAGCTTAGTTAGTCAGCTAGCCTACCGCAAAGTGGTAAACATATTTTTCAGATTTATCACTTTTTTAGCATTATCAGCATGAAAAACTCAGAAGACACATGTGAAGACACGTGGATTCACTGATCTTTTTGGACAGTAAATAGGATGAGTGTAATCTCATTGTAGCAAAACAATCTGAATAACTGTCTTGGCTATTATGCAGAATCGGTGAAAAAACTGGTGGAATTCCCCTTAAAACTGGGGCTGTACAGTATAACGTTATGCAGTTTTGGTCTTGATAATACTGAAATTTACTGATGATTCCAATATATAAACGAGCCGTTGTGCTGCTGGAGCTGTATGTGTGTGCAGTCTGAACGTGCATTGCGAGTAGCCATTTTTATGTGTGTGGTGGGCATGTTGCCATGTTGGTGAGGGTGGGGTCAGTGAGGGGTGGGACGTGTCATCCCTCACTCAGTTCCTCCGCCAGCTGGCTCTTCGTCATCCTCTTCCTCCCCCATAACCACGGAAACCTACCCACCAGCCCATCTGTGAGCGTGCCCTGCCCTTTCTGTTTCCTTATGGGACAGTCCCAGTGGGCTTTCTAGAGAGAGGAAGAGAAAGAGAGAGAGAGAGAGAGAGAGAGAGAGAGAGAGAGAGAAGAGAAAAATCGAAGAGAGAGAGAGCAACAGAGAAACTGAAGTGTGTAAGAAAGAGAGAGCAGGAGAGAGAAGGAGAACGAATGAGAAATTAAGGAGCAAAAGAGAGAGAATAAGAGATAAATTAAGGAGAGAGAGAGAGAGAGAGAGAGAGACTAAGGAAAGAGAAAGATAGAAAACATTGGAGAAATTAAGGAGAGAGAATAAGAATTAACATCTTAAACCTATATTTGGAACCTCACTTCAGTTCCTAGAGAAAGTTCACCCAAATATCAAATTTACATAATCTTTCACTTTATGTAAGGGTAATTGATCGGCCAAGACATGATTGGTGTGTGAAATTTGCTTCTTTTTTGCACTGCTAACACATCATGAATATGCAGCCAGGTAGCATCATAACTAAATAATAAGTCTGCAGTGTAAGGGGTTGAAATAGGAATCTGAGCCAGAGATCCATGTCTAGAGCTTTGTGATGAGGTAGATCTACACTGGTTCAGCCTACAGGAGCTGTCATGTTTTGCTATATTTCTGTTCAAGAATTTCAATATTTGAATCAGCGTTTTAGTATTTTTAGTATTTTACTTTTGAAAGTCTGTGAGCAACTGTGACAGTAAAACAGTTGATCCTAATAAAGCACGTATCTGATATTTTACTCAGACTTAAATGGAAATATGTGTCCACTATGACATTTGTCAAACTTTATGGGAGCCCTACTAACACTCCCACCCAGATTACTGTACATTAGAATCCAATACATCATAGCTAACCAGCAAATGCTTTAAAATTGTAATCATAATAATAATTATTATTATTATTATCGTTATTATTAGCAGTAGTAGTAGTAATAGTAGTAGTAGTAGTTGTAATAGTAGGAGTAGTAGTAGTAAAAGTATGGGTAGTGCTAGCATCAGTAATAACATCAGTACCACCATGGCCAATAATAATAATAATAATGATAATAGTAATGAAAATAAGTTGTATACTTTCATATATACAGTAATTAAATATGTTTAGGTGCAAATTAAATGCGTTTCTGTCATTTAGGTCTAAAAAATAATGTGATTTTTGTTGATCTTAGTACACTGTCAGTTCCTTCTATTTCCCTGTTTGGTTTTGTTTTTTGGTTCAACTAAACAAGCAAAGCGTGACTGAAATATTACACGGCTTAATGTCAAGCACAGTAAAAAGCAGGATTTAGTTGAACAAGGAAGACCCTCAGCATCAATCAGCTTTTCCATTTGAGCACTGACAACAAAAGCCTGATGAATGCGTTTTTAGATGCAGATGAAGCCACTGTGCTGACAAGCTGAAGATGATGCAGCACTGTGGTAGGAGAGACTGAACACAGCAGAGAGATTAGACTGGAAGTTTGATGCTGACATATTTAGCAGCTATTGAATATATTTCAGAGCACTATCAAAGATGCTGTTTTAGGCTGTTTTAAACTTTGACAGAATATGATCTGCAAATACCCTGAAACAGAATTAATGTGGTAGCAGTAAATCTGTGTTTCCTGAATCTGAAGTTGTTGAACTGATTATCAGGTGTCAATCTTGAGTCACATGAAAAGTCATGTGAGCAGAGGCGTGTTGTGTTTGTGGTTTATTAGCAGCATGAAAGCCTATTCTGACACCTATTGAAGGCCTACTACTGACTGTGATAACCTGTAATCACCTTTGTCTCGTGCTGCATTTGACTGATTTGGAATTTTTCACCTCTAACTGGGAAAAAACAAAGAAAACAGCTCATCAATTTGGAAGTCTAACTTGGCAAGTTGGGCAGATGTCCTTAACTAGTTGGTAAAATCTAGAACTTTGAACTTTGACCAGTATCCTTATTTTGAATAGGTAAATACCTCATTAACGTTAATGTTATTACAGCCGCTAGCTGGCTTCCTCGTTGCTTCTAATTCTCACTTTCCCATGTTGTCCATGTTTTTTTTTTTACCAGCTTTTAACTCGATTGCATGGATGTTGATCATGATGGAATTTCAAGCTCCTACTTGCCAGTTAAGTTGAACTTTTCCATAAAACTTCCCAGACAAAAGAGCAGCACAGCAGGACTTAGTCAATCAGTTAACCTAGAAGCTGATTTGGCTGTCTTGTAAAAGCCTTATACATTATTAGCTAACATTAAAGAGACATTATAAAGGAGGAGGAGACCGTTCATTGGTTGAAAAATGAACAGGAAAGCTTGTCACACTCCACATGGCGCCTGTGTCTGGGGAAAGCCCCACCATTCAGTTAAAATAGCCATTTGTATGGCTAGGATAGCCACTCCCTCATTGTTCTTCCATGCGTTTGGTAGCCACTGTTTATGATAACGTTACTAGTTCCTGGCAAGGCTGGATTGAGACCCCATGTGCCCCTGAGTGTTGATGCTCTAAGCCCCCCCTAACCCTTTAACTCCCACTAGAATCTGCCCCCACCAGGCACATGCACACATTATGTACATCCACTGCAATCTGTATATCGTAACAGAAACTGGTCAGGTTGACAATTTTTTTGTATTATTAATTAATGTATTGTTGTTGCCGTGAATACAATCTAATTGACTGAATAATTGATTGAACTTTCCTAACATCACAAGAGATGAAGCTTTGCTGAATCTAATCAGCCAGACAGTATTATTTAAATATTTAGTAGGCCTGTGTCTGTATGGGAAATAATGCAACAGAGCTTTCTTGTTTTGCTTATGAAAGAAAGAAAAAGAATAAAGCAGTAAGTCACTTAAGACAAAACAATACGAAGACTATGTACAGATCGCTTAGCCAACAACACCCTTCCCCATAAAGCATGCGTCCACTTATGACTTCACCCAACTGAAGACGGCATAAGTTCATAAATCATCCTACACTAAAGGAGACCACTAAAAGTTTATAGACCTTTATTTTACCTTTGAGGGGGTTGACTTTGTCATTTTGACTGAGCCGACTTGCATTTTTTAGAAGAGCACTGTTAAGCATAAATTCATAAGCTGATGACAATTTTTTTTTTATTGAATTTTGGCTTTGGAAATGGGTAGAAAACGGCAGACTCTACTCTGTGAACATCTGCTAAAGCTCAACTGAAGCAATGCCAGATAGCAATGGGTAGTGTGGTAGTACTCAAGTCTAAATGAACAATCTCGGCCTTGACCCCTTTCAGACTCTGTCTTGTCTTGGTGTCGGGGGGGTGCGACGCCTCCCTCTGATCAGTTATGATGGTAAGAGAGGTGAGCCATTAACCAGAAGGTTGTGGATTCAAATCCCACGGCTGACCAGGAATACCTGGTTGTGGCCCCACTGCGCCAGGTGGTGCTGCTCTGCTGGCAAACGCTGTGCTGCTCCCATATTGGGCATAGTTAGGCAGCAAAATGACGAATTTCCCTTGTAGGACCAATAAAGTACATAACATGTCAACAAAACCTTCAAACAGAATAAAGCAGTCTTTTCTCCACATGTTAAAATCAAATCTGTTCACTGCTGGTTGAGGATCTAACTAATCTTTTCAAAAGGACTTAACTGGATATTATTTGTTGATGTTTATTGGTTCCAGAATTCAAAGATCTACTGAGGGCAGATCTGAATGTTGTTAATTACTATGTTTCACTTTAATAATAAAAATAGATGTATGTTGTTTGGTTTATATTCAGTTGACTTTAGGTGGTGATTCTGAATAAGTTTTAGTAGAACCTCATCATCATTTACTTCCATAAGTCACAATGCAAAGTTGGACTAAGACTATAATGTAAAAATAATTAACAATATTTTCAGGCGATATAGGCTGTTTTAATGTTATATTTTGGAAAATATATCTTTTTGTTTATCAATGAATATATATAGAAATCTATATTTGAACCAGCACAGTGTGAGAGAAACGAAGATGGAGAGGAGATACTTGGCCTTACTGATCTGTCAGCTGGATGCTAATACGCTAATACGCTAACGCCTCAGAGTCCAGATCGATGCTTACAGATCAATAACAGAAACACACTGTAACCGAACACAAGCGCACGCTTCATTTGGAAAGCTTTGGAAAGTTTTTTTTTATGAGTAAAATGTAGGCCAAATACATCAGTGACAATTTAAATCACATTCAGAACCCTGAGTCACACATTTATGACACTTTGTGTTCATAAATCATCGCAGCAGCCGTGCTACTCCTATCACAGCCAGTCAGCTAATGAGCAGTAAATGACTTGCAGAAAGCACAGGGTGTGAAAAGTAATCTTTAAAAGCTGTCAGTCGGACAGGTTTTCATTGGGGGAGGACGCTCTTTTAACCCTGATGTATTTCCTTTGAGACAGCACTCTTTTTGAATTGATCTTAACCCAATTCCCTCTGGTCTCTTGGTACTTTCTCATAGGCATACGCTTTCTGTCTGGATTGGTATTGAAGACTTGTCCTCGAGTGGTATTCTGGCCTTTCTTTTTGAGCGTGTATGCCTGTGTATGATGATGGCGTCCCGTGGGTTAATGGTGGAGAGGAACTGACCGTTGTCATGGTGACCAGATAGGCTTCTCCTGGAGGATCAGCAGCCTTCTTGAGTCATATTTGCCTGCTTCCACTTCCAATAATTTATTTTCTGCATAATACTTCTTTCTATTCACTGAGTGCCGGCAAGTGAAATGTATAACCAGATAAAATGCTGGGTATGTGCTACGTGAAAAACTGAACAAGTAATTAGAATAGGTGGGGCCAAATTTGATTGGCCCTTTATAAGGTAACTCCACCAATTTCTCAAAAATTCTAAGTAATTAAACGTAAACAAACAGTGGTGGTGATAGGAACCAGAGGTCCATCTCTAAAAGCTCCCTCACAGAACGTTATCACATGAAATGGTTATGAATACGCTACCTAAGACATTGTTTTTGATAGTTTTGTGATAATGTTTTGGCTTAAAATGTATGTTAATCCATTCATTTTAATCTATTCATGGCGGATGGGTACATGCAGGGTGTTGTCAGGCAAAATATTCCTCAAAGAAAACTTATTTGTTCAGATTTATGACTATTTTACCATCACCAATATTACATATTAAAACTCAGACTTGTGTAGGTTCACTGGTAGTTTTGATTAAGAAATAAAATGGCTATATTTGTGTTGTAGACATTATGGCACCTGGTTCCTATCACCACCACTGAGAAATCAGAGTGTGTAATTTTCTCTACTCTGAATGACTCTGTTTACACCTCAAGGACTGAATTATTAAGAAATTTTGGTGGAATTCCCCTTTGGGTGCTTGCTCAGAATAACTGCAGTCAGTAGAATGGGTCATAATGAAGAGCCCTGTGACTTTAAGGATCCCACATTTGCCGCAAGTCAGTTTATGACAGTTTCTGCCCTGCTAGATCTGCCCCGGTCAACAGCTCAACCTTTACATTTTCTGCTGCATCAGTCACTACAGGACTCCACACTGCCTATGGACAGCTCTATATTAATGTCCATTTTTTGTGTGTGTAATCAGCTTTTTATATTGCATTTTACAACAGGGGTGGGGGAAGGTGAGGGGGTAGGGAAGGCAGAATGGTCATGGTTTTGAAATGGGATGACCAACAATCTCATATAAGTGTGATGGTCAGGTGTCCATGTACTTTCGGCCACACAGTGTACATTGTCCATTGAAAAATTGAATGTGTTTGTCACGCCTCCTGCCGAGGATGCCTCCTTTGCCGGTTATCTTTCTCCTGTGGGATCAGTTGTGTCCATGAACTGTGTAGAGGACTTCAACTCCCATGAGCCATTGGAAGATCATGTGACTCCCCTCACTTCACCATCCACCAATGAACGTTCATTCCTATGCTCCTCGTCACTGAAATTCTGGTCTCTCTAGGCATTAGCTTGTCAGTTTTTAAGCCTGGGCTTTAGACTAGCACATTGCGAAGCACTGCCAACCTTCCTTGTTGCATAAAGAATGTGCTCTAGTGTCTTTATTAAGCCTTTTTGTATGACCTTTTTTGTGTTTTTGGACCCCCCCCTTTTCGTGTTTGCCCTTATCGGTTTGTTTGCTGTGATTATATTGATCTCTTAGTTGTTGAACTTGGACTGGTATCTGGCTTCACTCTCCTGATGTCCCTTTGGTTATGGTTATTAAGCTCTCTGGTTTTGACCTTGTATTGTTATGACTGTCCACTTTGTGATGCTCCTAAGCCTCTACGTAAAGTATCACCATGTTTTTTAATCTGCGAGCGTCTGATCCGTTTCAATTTCCTAACAGTACTGCAATAAATTGTTGACATACTCCAGAATGTAAAGAGAATACATTACAAATCAATGTATTATGAACATTTTTGTAAGTGCGGCCTCAGTCCCACTGTACAAACAGTGCTGTCTGAAGTACAGTGTGCATTTTAGCAGGATGTAGAAAGTGAACTTTCTGCTCAGCTAGTGCCGCTCTTGTATTTGTTTTGCGATGCGAGCGGGCCGTCTCGTCTTTATGAGGGTGGCTCGAAATGGGTCGATTCTTCCGCCCGCTTCTCCGCTGGGAGGACTGGAGAGAGAGAGAGAGAGAGAGAGAGAGTTATATGAAGTGTGACTCTTCCATGTCTGACCTGGCAGACCCCACCAATTCAGCACAGAGAGAGAGAGAGAGAGAGAGATGGAGGGAGGGAGAGAGAGAGAGAACTGTAGAAAAATGCCCGCAGTCATTCACTCAGCCTAAATAAATCTTAACTTTCAGTGCGCTATCCTGACTCCCTGCATCCTGGTGTTGTATAACAGGATACAACTGTGAGTACAGCTGCATATAACTGACCCTAACCTAACAACTCCTCTGGAACAAGTGGAAAAAAAGTGAAAAAAAAAAAATCACCCTCCATCCCCTCAAGATTTATCCAAACTTTTATTGGAGCCAGCCAGGCCTAAATAAGTTCCGCCTGACAAGTAGTGGGCAGTGAAAAGTTCTTTTCCTCACTCCACTTTCACTTTTTAGGTTGTTGGGTTCCAGGGCTGTGATGACGGGTCATATTTCTCTGCCAGTGACTTAAATTTTTAATACAGGGCATTTTTTTTCTAATGTTTATGCCTAATAAATATTGCATCACTGATAACTACTAGTGGAGCTCAATTCTGTCAGAGAAGACACTGTGTGTGTGTGTGTGTGTGTGTGTGTGTGTGTGTGTAACCTTCTCACCTGTCCTCTGATCTCACATTATCATGTTTGCTCATCCACACTAACAACTCATTTTAATTAACGGCTGTAAGTCACAGCCTCATAACCACTCAGCCAGAACAGAGAAAGAGAGGACCGAGAGAAAGAGGGTGAGAGAGAGAGAGAGAAACAGAAACACAGGGTCAAAAAAGAGAGAGAGAGAGGGAGAAAGAGAAAGAGAGATATATAGAGAGAGACAAATGGATAGACGGTCAAAAAAGAGAAGACAGAGAGGGAAAAGAAAGGAGAGAGAGAGAGAGAGACAAACAGATAGACAGGGTCAAAAAAGAGAGGAGAGAGAGAGACAGAGAGAGAGAAACAGAAAGACAGGGTCAAAAAAGAAAGGAAAGAGAGACGGATTGAGAGAGAGGGAGAGAGAAAGAGAGAGAGAGAGAGAGCAACAGAAAGACAGGGTCCAAAAAGAAAGCAGAGAGAGAGAAACAGAAAGACGGTCAAAAAAGAGAGAGAGTGAGAGAGAGAGAGAGAGAGAGAGAGAGAAACAGACAGACAGGATCAAAAACAGAGAGAGAAAGGGGAGACAGAAAGAGAGGGGAGAAGGGAAGGAGAGAAAGAGAGAAACAGAGAGAAATGAGAGAAATGATAGAGAGAGTGAAAGGATGGAAAGAAAGAGATAGAAAGGGTAGTAAGTGATTTTACAGAGGGAGAGAGAAGCAACAGAGAGAGAGACAAAGGTGGGAAGAGAGATGGAGAAAGGGGAGAAAGAGAAGCAACAATAAGGAAGAAAGGATAGAAAAAGAGGGGGTCAAAGAAAGAGAGAGACAGAGAAGAAATGTGCGGCAACATCACTCTTGATCACCTATACATGTGAATGCATAGGCTAAACTATAAGCTGAATGACATCACAACCATGATCTATTGAGAACAGGCTGTTTTTGTGTGTGGACTGGGGTGCATTTTCCACTTCAACAGTGTTTTCATTTTTTTTAAGTGAGGGAATTTGCCTTTAACAGGCACTTTGGCTGTCATATATCGGAAATTCAGTGGCAGCTGGTTCGGTCTATTTTTGCCGCCTCATCCAGCTCAAACAGCTGCTACTTGTTCTCTTTTGCCTAATTCTGTTAGTATTTCTAAGGGGTTTGATGGTTGTATTCATGTCTGAAGGCCTTGATTACCAATAAAAGGACGCCTGAATGTCTCAGTGTGTCCTACATCGGACAGTTTCCCTCTTTGTCAACATAATCCTGTAATGAAAGCTAATGTGTTGCTCAGAGTGGACATGATGGGTGAAATGACAGTTGAAATGAAAGTTTTAAAGAATACATACAAATTATATCACAAAATATATATTTTTTTATTACACGATATACATTATTGAATGGACCAGATATTGGTCAGACATTCAATATGGTTTCCTATTTGTGACGATTATAACATTGTAACAATGCAATTTGTAGTAACCATAATTGTACACTTGAAGGGGCACCCCAGCCAAAATGTAAAATTTAACCAGCAATGCATTTGTTGTAAAAATGAGTACTTGCCTCTTGTACTGAGGCTGCAGCAGTCCTGAAAGTGGGATTTTCCAGTTTAAAACTATCCAATCTACGTTCTGATGATGTATATTGAAGGTGGGGTTGGGTGGATTGTTTTTCCACTAATGCAGACGAATGCCAGATGGCTAAATTTACTGCTAGACAGACAAATATCAAGTCTATAACCTTTATATCAGTGCATTTCTTTTTTGCAGTGGGGGATTCCCAATGGTTGTATGATGTATTTGCATAAAGCTTGCTGGGTATTGTAGTGAGAGGACACTGATGGATGAAAATGGATACAAAACCATGAATTCTGTCAAATCAATGAGGCCGAGGGATAAAATGCTGCACTACAGAATGTTACATAACTTGATGAATAACACATTAAATGCTAGTTTTAGACCAGAATGTGCCTTTAAGTTGTGTCCCTCAACACTGTTACTGAAACCTATGTTACCCTGTGGGAAAATTACTTCACTCTTGGCCAGGGTCGTACTATTTTTATTGCGGCTGTTGTGAGAAAGAGTCTTATTGATTTCCTGTTTATTGTGTAACTTATTGCTTTTCCTCTTCTAGCAGCGTACGCAGGGTTCGGCAAACAGTGTTAGCCACACATTAGGACATAAGGGCATAATTATCCGTATTAAAAATGAGCTAATATTCTAGATGAATGTTTTCACCTGTAATGGTTGCACACACAGTCGTATGCAAATGTTTGGGTGCCCTGGTCAAATGGCATGTTGATTTTCTAAGTGAAATAAGTCAACACATCCCCTACAGTGGCCTGTTGCACCAGGTATGCGTAAGTTAAAACCTAGGCTATGTGGGCATCCTAAACCTTTGAGCTTAGTAGTTATTAAATATTTACACCTCCCCCTGAGCAGGTGTAAGAAACCATCAGAAATCATATAGAAAGCACAAACAAAGCCCATAAACCTGACTTTTTGGATAACTAAACTAAAAATTCGAAACGCTATGATTTTACTCACAGCTCTAATCATCGCCCTGGTTTAAACTCCAGGCATGAAGCTAAACACCTACAGCTCCAGCTCAGTGAGACACAGCAGCTGCACAAACGGCTAAACTGATCTGCTGTTGTCTGTTATCCAGAAACCATCCTTTAAAAAGCTGCATACGTGGTTTTCTCAGGGGAATATTAAGGAATAAACAGACAGTGGCTGTAGATTGTATAGAATTAGCTTCATTCAGTTTAACTTCTACACATCGTTCTCTTTTATGCTGGAGTTTTTTTCCATTGAAGTAGCGCAAGCTGCTGTCACGTTTCCATGGCAGCGGGCTTACTGATTGGTTCTGAACATGTCATTATCATGTTAAAGCGATGTACTCATTAGTTAGTTGTTACTAGTTAAGTAGTATGTTACTAGTTATGGATTTGTGGTGCAACCAAATTTAGTAAAAGAATAGTTTGTATCTAACTAGTGTAACTAAGGACTCAGTAAAGACTTTACGCACAAACTTAAGTACAAACCTACGCAAACCTGGTGCGACTCAGTCCAGGACTATATGGACTGCATCAATGTCTGAATGTAACTTTTCAAATGTTGTTGAAATGTTCTGTGCCTGTGTATTTTTTGAAAGATGGTGGGACAAAAAAAGCACTGCTGGAATGTCTTGTGGTTTCCTTGACAACTTGAAAAAGCAGCAGTATGGTACACAAAGTCTGCTAAGTGCAGAGCGAGTGAGAGAGAGAGAGAGAGCGAGAGAAGCTAGGGTTGGCTTGAAAAGGCTGCTTATTAGCAAAAACTTTCCATCCTGGTTTGATTTGCCACCAACTGCCAAGCTAATTAGATCTGCTTGTGGATCATTCTCAGGATCGCTAGGAGGGAGGAAGGAGAACAGAGGAAGGAGAGAGAGAGAGTGTCTAGAGCAGAAGGGAGAGAGAGAGAGAGAGAGAGCGAGAGAGAGAGATAGGGAGGGATGGAGGGGTGATCTCTTGTTTAGTTTAATTAAAATGGTGTATTGTGAGCACTAGGGGCAGGCAACATGGCAACTACCTCTCCCCACCTGCTGTGAGTGTATGTGCTGGACTTGTCTGGAGTCCAGAAGAAAACAGGGTAACCTGCAACAAAATGATCCTGACTTTGTAAAGTGTCCATGTCTTCGATTTATGACTGAAATATAAGAAGAGGCAGGTTGACTTTAGAAGGGAAGAGCAATCTCAGAATGTGAGCTGGAGATCTGGGCAGCTTCTGCTTGAGCTAGAAGACTGGACACTTTGATGAACAGCGATAGGTCGGAGGACATGGGGCAGTGATGAAGTGCAAAAACTTCATCATGGGAAACGTGAGTTAAAGATGGAAATTTGTGAGATGTTAGAGATTTAGTGCTGATCTCAAAGTTGATATTTTAAACCATGTCCTTTTGATTACTGAGGTTTGATTAGAGTTTAGGCAGCACACAAGATGTCAACTACTTCCTTGAAAATAAATTCTTGCTACTTTATACTGTGCTTATATATATTTGTATTTTTTATAATAATATAGGGTCAGACTTAATTTGGGTGGTCCCCTATAGATGGTCTACAGATACTTAACCCTTGTGTGGTGTTGGGGTCTGTGGGACCCATTTTCAATGTTTACCGAAAGAAAAAAAAAAGTGATTTATTATTATTTCAACCCCAGATTCCTTGGCCTTTGCTCATTTTCTGTGAAGAACATGTAAAATAATACACACTGTTCACCCCCCACATTTATATTACACATGTGGTGTTGGGGTGAATGCGCAGGGAATAAAAGTGTGGAGGTGCTGTGTCCTTCACTCTGTTCTCCTCCTACATGGCCTGCTGTTAGTGTGTGTGAGTCTGTGTGTGTATGTGTTTGTATATGTGTGTGTGTGTGAGGCTGGACAACATGGACAGGCTGCTGACTGGCTACAGCTGCTAAAGGAGAACCCTACGCTGACCGCTTGTGGTATTTTAAACATCTTGCGTTTTTACATAAATTGTTATGGCTGTATTGATTTAAAAAAATCAATAATGCTGTAGGTCCACCAGACCACTGAGTAACAAACACATCAACACCACACAAGGGTTAAATTATTAACAAGCTTTCTGGTGATATTCAGTTGATTATCAACAACATCATGGTTAGTAAGGTTTAGGAGAAGGTGTAGGCTTTACATTGAGGTTAGGATTAGGGTTAGGGTTAGGTATAGATTTAACTCAACTTCAGGTTCAGTTGCATTTAATAGATATTTAGTTGAATATTACTTAAAGATATACTGGGCATCTACAAAGCGTCTACAGTGGACCATCCAATAAAGTGTTATCTAATATAGTGTTACAGGCAAAAACACATACTGTCCATATTTATGGTTTTAAATAATGTGTTTAGGTGACTTTTGCACCATTATGTGCTGTATGTGATGCATATGGGACATATTAATATTGCATATATCTTCTTGCATATATTTATTTACTCACTAACTGACATATTGTTATTACATATAATACATATGGAACATATAACCCCACATCCTGACATCATATAAAATGTGTGTGTGCTTTGTATTTCGCTGCTGTCAGAACAAAACCTCATATCTTCAAAATGGTAACTTTACAGGAGAAGGAAAAACATGCTTTACTTTTAATGTCAAAGTAACCAGATGTTTTTTAAAGTAATTTTGGGCCATTTCTTTTGGTCCATTCATCATGAAATTCACAGAAAATGTAGAGGGCAACATGTACTTTTAAATTATGTAAAAAACTGAAAAATGACAAAAATATAGATACAAGGTTTTGTTCTGACAGCAGCGATTTGCATGCATATGTTTGTGGATTTTCTTGTGAAAAGATAATATATATTATTGAATGTTCTCACCATATTCCAAAGTTCCAAAAGAATAGATTTTAATATGTTTTCAATATAGTCACTGTTCAATATAGTTACTATAACTCTCATTGTGCAGGTGTGTATGTGTGTGTCTATGTACATATGTAAATGTGTACATAGACACATTTACATATGTACATCTATGTATATATGTCTGCATGTGTGTGTAGGAGTGTGTACCTACATGTGTGTCATTGTGTGTGCCATTGTTTACCCTGTGTATGTGTGTGTGAGCTCTAATGGACCTGCTGGGTGGGGAATGGAGTTGTTTCTCAGTCAGTTTGATGGCCCCTGGGCGGTAATGGCAATTACTCAGCAGAGGAAGAGGACACTTTACTCTGTCACATTCCAACCAGCGGCTAGAGAGAGAGAGAGCGAGAGAGAGAGAGCGAGAGAGCGAGAGAGAGAGACAGAGAGAGAGAGAGAGAGAGAGGAGAAAGAAAGATAAGAAAAGGAGGAAGAACAAGCAGAAAGTGAGAAAGGCAGAAAAAGAGAGAAAGAGAATGAGAAGTAGGGGGTGGGGAGCAGAGGCCAGTCATAACTGCATATTGTGTAACAGATACTGACCAATCCCAGCGGAATGATTTAATGCGCTTTCTAATTGGCTAATTTTCAGCTGTAATTTTCATTCACACCCAGTCAGCCCCAGAGTCTGATTTACTTGTTACCACACTTATTATTTGGCCAGCAGATTTAATGTGTTAGTGTCGGGTTCACTGCATTTGTTTTTACTGTTATGCTCTTATTGTAATTAGCAGATGGTGTTTTGCTGCCAGGTGGTGGGTTTTTTGAAGTACAAAATGGGGGTGGGGGGATTTATTACATCTATTTGTGTATTTTGTGTCTTGTGTGAAAAAAGGTACTGGCGTTTGTGAGCTGGCAGCCTCTAGAGGCCACTGTAAAACAGGTCATTGCTTTTGAGGGCGCACTAAAACTTGATACTCAGCCTGTGCCTCAGAATCACTGACTGTTTTCAGACCTGATTATAGTGTGTGTGTGCATGTGTGCGTGTGTGTATGTGTGTGTGTGTGTGTGTGTGTGTGTGTGTGTGTGTGTGTGTGTTTCATCTTTTCATTTTAGATCTTTTAGGTTCCAGATGTTGTATACAGTGCTCTGTAGTGCACTCATGTTCTGTAATACATTGGTGTTCTAGCATGTGCTAGTACTTTAGAAAACACAGGTGTTACGTCAGTGTGGTACCAACCATTGGTATAGCACCTGTGTTGCACCAGTGTTCTAGAATGCTCTGGGTTACTCAGGTGTCCTACTCTCTTAAAAAAAGTTGCTTCTTCAAGGGTTCTTTGCATGGTAAAATGGTTCTTCAGACTGATGGAGAATGTGTTGTGTATAGTTCTATAATAGCACCAGAAAGGGTTCTTCTATATAGCACCCTTTTCAAATAGGTTCTGTATAGAACGATATACAACACATTCTACATCAATCTGAAGAACCATTTCACCATGCAAATAACTCTTTAAGTACGCAAATGGTTCTTTCAGTGTTCATTGGTCTAAATAGAACCATTGTCTTTGCTAAAGAATCCTTGAAGAACCATCTGTTTTAAGAGTGTATAGTGCACCAGTGTTCTAAAATGCTCCAATGTTGCGCCAGTGTTCTAAAATACTCTGGTGTTCTATCATATGTAAATGTTCTGGAATGCCCCCAGATTCCATATTTATATTCTATAAATTAATGTTCTAGAAATCACTAATGTTCTAGAATGCACCAGTCTTCTTGATTGCACCTGTGGTTCCGAGTGCATCAGTATTCTAGAATGTGCCAATGTTATGGAATGCATGTATGTATTGCAATGCACCAATGTTCTAGAATGCACCCATATTGTGTGTTGAACAGCAGAGCATTCTAAAACACAAGTTCAGTATAGAATACAGGCCTACGTTCGATGCACCTGTGACGTAGGGTACACTTAAGTTCTAGAGTATACCTATGTTCTAGAATGCACAACTCTTAGGGAATGCACCAGTCTTCTAGAATTCACCTGTATTCGATACGGAACAGCAAAGCACTGTAAAACACAAGTTCAGTATAGAATACAGGCCTGCGTTCGATGCACCTGTGATGTAGAGTACACTTAAGTTGTAGACTGTACCTATATTCTGGAATGCACAAATCTT
Organism: Colossoma macropomum; assembly: GCF_904425465.1. Classification (NCBI taxonomy): domain Eukaryota; kingdom Metazoa; phylum Chordata; class Actinopteri; order Characiformes; family Serrasalmidae; genus Colossoma; species Colossoma macropomum. Next base: position 6,380,460 of record NW_023494801.1, on the reverse strand, counting down.
ATGGAATACACCAATGTTCTAGATTGAGTTGGTGCTCCAGAATGCTCGTGGAATGCTGGTGTTCTAGAATTTCTCAGATACTTATTTTGGATCACTGCAGGCTCTCACTGATTGTTATGTGCTGTGTATTTTCCATATTTTCTATATTATTTGATCCTGACATGTAGCCAAAATCACTGGGCATGAAAACAGGCCTGTTGTTTTAATCTTTTGAGATAGAGCTCAGAGTTTATAGCTGTAGTAAAAAGATAAAAGACAGTAATTTACAACAGAACAGACAGAGTGATCACAAAGCTCGCACGTAACTGCAGTTCTCATCGGTAAGGCACTAAGGAGTTACACAGTCCCCCTCCCACCTCTCTGTCAAAGTGTCTAACTAACACATTCCCACTCTCTTTCATATCTACTGTGTGGGTTTGTTTTGCATTGGTTTTGCCTGTGAGGCTAATGCTCTCAAAGCTCCACAGTGTAAGTACTGTATATCACCTGTGTTTTTGGACGCTAGCTGGCACTGCCTCTTTATCTTTGCACTCTTTTTTTTTCAGACCACATGGGTAACCTGGGTCAGACCATGCAAATTAGCCACGCCCCAGCCAATGAAAGAGATTCATTTAGCCTCAGCTTTGTTTAGCATTCCTTTTGTCTTTTTTGTTTTCCTTCCAAACATGACTAAGAGAGTGAGTGTGTGCCAGCTAGATCAGGGTGGGTTAAGAGATAAAGAGAGGGCATGAGCGAGAGAGAGAGAGAGAGAGAGAGAGAGAGAGGGAGAGGGAGATGTGGCCAAACACCTTATCGCTAACGATGCTACATACCTTTGTTTCATATGCAAGTTTGGTCAAAATACTTTGCTTATTGTTAATGTGGCCCAGCGTTCAGCTCACATGCATAGCTTGAAATGGCAGAGCTAACGACCACCTAACAGATAGAAAAATTAGCCTATTTCCCATAAGCTCACTTTGGAGATTGGACATTCTGTTGTCCACTTCAGCAGCCATAGACGGCTCCAAACTCTCCCTCTTCACTGACTGTGCTTACATGCAAAGATGTTTGCCAGTATGACTGGATACATTTCGATTATAGATCAATACTGAGGTTTTTATATTCTCACTCTACTCACTAATCTGATGGAAAATCTACATGCTCACTACAAGTAATCCAATCCAAAATTACGCACATGCTTAGAGTACCACTTAGTGAAGACATTACCATGACGAGCATGATGTGAGTCCAGTCAGAGTGAGATGAGCAGCAGTGAGCAGTGACTGTGTTTTTAATTACTTTAAAATGATGTCAGACTCAGGAAAACGTACTTCACATGAAGACGTCTGTCTGAGACACATAAGCTGGACATCCGTCCCACTGCTGTCTTTTAAAGATCAGAGCATAAACTTCGTCTCCTCTGCAGACCAGTTTCTGCTCCTGCCATGCTGAACGATATAAACTTTCACGTGAACGCACATGCGCAGAACATACTTAAACTTTCCGATTGGGAATGTAATCAGATACAGGTGTTTACATGGCTACTATTCTTCTATTTAACGGATAATTTACAGGATTACCCACCATGTTCAATTGGATAGAAACTGTATTCTGAATAGCCTCAATCGGACTAGTCTATTCCAAATGTGGTGTTTACATGAACGTATTCTCTTCCGATTGAGGTATTATAGGGGGTTGAAAAGGATGAACTGACGAAATGTGAACTGTTTTCACAGCAGGGGTCTCTCACTCCTCCCCTTTCTCCCCTCTGTGCTCACTAGCAGCTTAACACAGAGTGACAACATTCCACACACAAACAGCCAACAATGGAAAATAATTATAATAGGTAATACCAGTGGATTGGTCACTAGGGGGCCTGTAGAAAGAGGATACAATGGCACTGGAGATTTTCCTAAGGGAAACGGTGAGGATAAGCAGAGAAGAACAAGTTGAAAACAGTGCAGAAATGGAGAGCTCTGGTAGAGCATAAGCTTGTAAAGTCTTTTAGTAACTTATCTAATATTTGAAGAAATAAAATGTAATGCTGAACAATTCATCATAATATGTATTATGTATCTGTACCACATAATCATGCACACTTGCTACCCTGGGTGAGATACATCTTCATCGCTAATGAAAGCGCTGATACTAACACCATTCATCAAGCTAATTTTGAGGTAGAGCCAGTGTCACAGTTTCAGCCTCTGTTTCCTTTGTCCCTCTGTGTGTGTGTGTGTGTGTGTGTGTGTGTATGTGTGTGTGTGTGTGTGTGTGTGTTAAAACATTCAATGCTAACAGTATTAACCACAGGGTCACTCAATTTAGCCTCTCTTCAAGCTCTCCATTACTCCATTATGTGTTTAAAGCACCAATCATCCTTCATAAACTGCCGACTGGTTTCACATTTAATACTGCATTATTGAAATAATATGTGAATAATTCATCGAATGGTAAATTCCTAAGTGCCCTGGGCTGACTGTGGAAGAATGAGACTATTGCGCAAGGGCTACGGCAGCAGTGAGACAGCCAATAGAGATTATCCAGATCTCCACAGAGATTACCTTAATAAATGAAATGATATGACTCATAGTAAGTGAGATTAAAGATCTTTGCTGCTGGATTGTGACCTTGCTGCTCTCTGTATCGGCCTACGACATATTAAAGATACACTAGGGCCGCACAACTACTGTTTGCTAAGTCTTTTTGCAATATTGTCCTCTGAAATATTGATAAAGCAGAAGGCTGTAAAATGTAAATAAGCATTGTAACATTTTTATTATGACCTGTGAGCATCGTTGTCCAGTCTCAGATGTTCCTGTTGGGAGTTTGTGGTTGTTTTGTAAAATGAATGCTTTCATTATAGAGTAAAAATCAATTGTAGTTAAAATAATATTGGCTAATATTTAATCATAACTGTTCGCCATTGTGTTTTTAAAATATTAATGAGGCATATTGCACTTTATATTATATAAATTCATAGAACAGTAATATGAGCATGAATGCAGTAATATGAGTCCAATGCAATATCTTCTGTATAAAGTAGAAGGAATGAATTGGAAACATACTGATCCTTCAAATTTCATAGAGTTCTAGATATTAGTTCTAGGTAGAAATGAACATGCTAAAATGCATTCACACTGCAGGTAATACTGCCTCAGTCTGATTTTGAAACAGATTAGATCTGAATCTGATCATTCTTACATATTTAAATTCCAATTTGGGTCAATTTTATATGTGAAATGAGATGCATATTCAATTTGCAGTGGTGAACCATGACTATTACTGCTAAGCCTTCAGTGCCAGCCATAAATGTCAAAACATGCTCCAGAAACAATAAAAAAATTATATGATAATGCTAATTTCTGCTAGCAGCCCTATATGATTTGAGGAGTATGTTAGCACTAAGCTAACAGCAGTTCACAGTGACATTTTATGGTGGTTCTAGATTAAACACAAACATTCTAAGCTTGTAAAAGAAATTTGAGATGTTTTATTTGTAGCTTGTAACAAGCATTAACATATATTTTACCTTGTAGCAGTTTTACAGCAACTCTTATAGTAAAAAGCCTTGACATAGCCCTGTTTTCCATGTCTAAATGAAGCCTACTTAGATTACAGCTTGTATTCTCATTTCAGTGAGTTACACTATATGGTGAAAAGGCATGTGAACACCTGACCACCACACCTGTATAAGCTTATTGGACATTCCATTCCAAAACCATGTGCATTAATACAGAGCTCCTTTTGCGGCTGTGACAGCCTCCGCTATTTAGGCAAGGCTTTCCACAAGATTTTAGAGTGTATCTGTGTGAATTTGTGCTTATTCTGTCAAAAGCACATGTGTGAGGTCAGGCACTCGTGTTAGAAGAGAGTGCCTGGCCACAATCAATGTTCCAGTTCATCCCAAAGGTGTTCAGTGGGGTTGAAGTCAAGGTTCTGTGCAGGCCAACTCATGTCTTATGGAGCTCGCTTTGTTTTCCTGGCTTCCACCAAACTTAGATTCGCCCATCAGGCTGCCAAATAAGGAGCATGGAGCTCTCTACAGAACACGTTTTCACTGCTCCAGAGTCCATTGTTCTTTCCACCCCTTTAGCCAACAGTTGGCATTGCGCATAGTGGCCTTAGGCTTGTGTGCAGCTGCTCGGCCATTGAAACCCATTTCATGAAGCTCCAAACTCAGAGTTCTTGTGCTGATGTTGCTTCCAGAGACAGTTTGGAAGTCTGTAGTAAGTAATGCAACAGAGGTAATGTTCACTCTCTACTCCCTACCGCTCTGTGAATTTGTTTGGCCTGCTGATTTGTGGCTGAGCTGTTCTTCCTGGATGCTTCCATTTTACAGTAATAGCACTTGCAGTTGGCCAGGGCAGATCTAGCAGGGCCCAAATTTCATGAACTAATGTGTGGCAAAGGTGGCATCCTATGACAGTGGCACTAAACTCCTCAGTACGACCCATTCTCTATGGAGATTGCATGGCTATGCACTTGTTTTTATACATCTGTAAGTGTGTGTGAGTGTGTCTGAAACAGTTCAACTCAGTCCACATACTTTCGGCCATATAGTGTATCTAGAATCTTCCAAAAGGCTTAGAGTGACCTTTTTTCTTGCCAAATTGGTCCCACCCACTTGAAATCAAAGCATAATTGGTTGATTTTACTTCCTAATTATGTTGGCGGGTAATCTAACATGTGAAGCCTTTAGTGCAGGGGGGCACTTTTCAGTGTGGGAACATGTTGCTCCATAGGTTACTATAAAAAGTGAAAAGTGCGCTTGAGAGAAGTTGAAAAGGCGTCATCTAAACGCCCCGTCATTGTTAATTTTGCCCTGCCATTGTAATCGTAAACTCATGTATTCCTGTTCATGAAGCTGAGCGCTTGAGGCATGAATGAGTAATAAAATAAATGTACTGTAAACAAAAATCAAGCCCCATAGAGTTTATTTAATACAAAACGTATTATGATGTAGAGTGGTAATATCCTCTTGCAGTCGGGTTATTGCTAATATCCGGTTGTAATCAGGTCTACCGTGCTTGCAGATGGTCAGTTTCACTGCGACTGCACCACATGATCAGTGCAGAAGTGACAGAACGGAATAAGGGATGGAAGAGAGATCCAGATCAGGCCACTGTGAGGCCTGTGTGTATGTGTGAGCGGTTTGGTGATGTGCCGAGCTGGAGTGGTGTGGTTATTCTCCAGACGTTTCTCTAATCCAGCCCTCAGGCTCTGAGAGAAGAGATTTCCTGTTCTTCCCAGGCTCCATCTCAAACTGCTCAAACCAGAACATGTCCAGAAATGTTCGATTAGCATTTTATTCAGACAGAAATGCTATTACATGCACTATACTGACAGAATTCAATGAACCTTTTAGCCTGCTGGGGCTAATATCATCTACTGGAAAATCCATGAGACATATACTATGATCTGGCGCAGACATGTGGCTCTGACCTTGAGGGTTTTCAGTTGTTTTAGAACCCCTGAGATGTGTCTTTTCACATTCAGTTATCATACACTTGTTGTTTAAACACGCTGGAATTTGCAGCCTGAGACTCTTTAAATCATGTATGAAGTGAATCAGTGCTTGGGTGAGGATTTCATCTCTAATTCATATTATTGACTGATCAATGTTTTATTCCTTGGCGTATGACAGAAAAGGAAGAATGAAAGAGATTTGAACCCTTGTGTTCTTTCAGCAAGCAAGAGAATGAGCGTGAGTGCGTGTTTGATTGATGGGATTAACTGTGGTTTCTTTTGCAGCTAACGCTGGCGCCTGCTTTCCGAAGCAAGGTAAACTGCACCCGGCCAATCAAAACCCACCGTCCGCTCAGTCTAGTCCGTCATTGGCCAATCAGAGTCGTTCTCTGGCCAGTCCCGCGTGTGTCATTGACGTTCGCCGAACACGGTCTCGTTTCGTCATACACTCTGTCTTCAGTCTGTGTGTGTGTGTGTGTGTGTGTTGCTTGTAATTAAGCAGGGTCATTAAAGGACGCTGAGTGCTGTCAGTGTGGCATGTTTCATAGCAGTGAACACTGGGTCATAAATTACTGGTCTAAAAGGGGTAGAGGTGGGGGGGCTGCAGTAGGCCCTTTTTCTCTATGGGAAAAATGAATGGTGTTTTCTAAATTCGCCTATTCTCAGCTAGTGAAGTATATTGTAAACAAAAATGTCCTTATATACCAGGGATACACCACAAAATATTTCAGTCAGAAATAGCACTCTTCACTCCTCAGAGGAAAAACAAACACAACAGTGATTAAATAGGCCTACAACAAAGTGGCGATATCCAAATGTTACAGATATAATAATAAAAAGGAGAAATACTGATTTAAAAAGCTGTTAGTTCTTTCACTTTCAGCTTAAGTGCATCCTGAGAAACAGCCAAATGGAAAATGTACATTTCTGATGAAAAAATCTCTAACAACATTGACAAAATTGCATATAACTAAATAACTAAAAAATACCGTCACAGTTCATTACCATTGACGACCATTTGTTCTCTGTTGCTGAGGATGCTGGATTTCTAGGCACATACTGTAGCCTTAATACTATAATCATTTTAATATGTATTTAATATGTATGCCTGTATTTGTGAGTAGTTATAAATGTGCTTATAACGTTTTGTAGTAGTAACTTTAGGATTTAGAAACTCTGATAATGAATCATAAGCCTGCAATAATGTACTACAATTCATTCTTTGATGATTTATAAACATGTTGTAACACAATCACTACTCATTATTATGCCTTTTACAGAGATAATGACATGCACATAATTATAAAGCACCTATAATACACATTAACAATTTAAAAAAAAATATGAACACTTAAAATACCATCACTGAGTGCTTCAAGTAAATCATTTTAATATGTTTTTTTTTTAAGTGAACTGTTTTTTATTTATTGTCTGTTTTTCTCTCTTTTCTCTTTTTGTTCATGTGTCCTGTATTTTAGCTCCGCACTGCAAAAAATGATGTCAAGTAAAATTATTTTAAATATAGTCAGTAAATCTAATATTTCTCCTGTTGAGATTATTGTAAACTTAATTTAAGATTATGTACCTTATTACTATACATTTTTACTTGTTTTAAGTAAATTAATTAATTTGCAGATAATTTTGCATTGTTTTAAGAAATGTGCTTGAAATGTGCTTGAACACCTTACATGGCCAGGGCCTGACAGTGGGCCCAAAGTTATATGACATACTTCTATAACTTAAGAATAGCTCAACTAGTTAGCTTTGAAGTCCATGTAGTTAGTGAATAATAAGCCTTAGTATGTAATAAGCCTGGGATTTTAAGGGCATAAACCCCTTCATGCATTGACACCAGGTCTGCTCTGAGGGCAGATTTGAATATTTTAATAAGGGCACAATACATTTGTCTTAGTTGCATTGAGTAGTCAAAATAGGAATATCGCTATAATACATACTACAAGCTAAACTAAAACTCAAGCATGGTTAATTGACATCAGTTGTGTGAAAGTAATTGACATCAGTTATATGAAAGTAAGGCTGATGCAATAATTATACATGACTTCTACACTAGTATATATAACTACCATGCTTAACAACGCCTGCTGGTTTATGTACAGTTTTTTTCATATGATGTCAATACAATGCAGTTAAATTCACTGTTAACTTGCTTTTAACATTCAGGTAGCAAACTTCCTATTTTAACTAGGTAATCCTAGTAAATCAAAGCACACAGTGTCATTCAGGGGAAAATGTGCGTAAGAAAAACACTGGCTCTGTAACAGGTCAGTTAAGACTGCAATGGAGAGGGTGAATCGAAAACACCATTCATTTTTCCCATAGACAGAAACGGCCTCAACCTACAAAATGATGAGGAGTGATCAGAGGTCTATAGGGGAAGACATAGATGCAGGGAGGGAGGAAAGAGTGAGTGAGAGAAAGAAATGAGTGTGTGAAAAACAGAATGTAGAAGTTTATTTAAATGGAGTCTGAGCGCAGAACTCGAGTCAGTTTTATGGGATTTATGTGTAAAAGTCAGATGCGTGTAGAAAGCTGTGCGAAAGCGTCTTTGGTCGTCTTTTTGTAACGCTCTGCCTTTCAACAGTTTTGTTGAAAAATATACGTCTGTGTGTGTGTGTGCATGTCGAGAAAGCAATAAACAGCACTTCAAATGACAAACAGGCAAAACGAAATGGAATCTCCTGGCAGGGAAATTCGGCTCCATTCTTTGCTTTGATGTGAAGCATGGCTCTTTACTTTTTTACTTTGCCTTTTCTCTTTTCCCTCAAACCTGAGATCAATAACTCTGCAGGAGGCGCACACACACACCCTCGTCTAACAGCTCATCCCATCTCTCTCTCTCTCTCTCTCTCTCGCTCATTTTCTGCCTCTGTCCTCTACTCTCTCCTCTGTCTGTGTGTTTGAATGTGTCTGCATACCTGCATGTGTGGTGCAGCACATGTGTGTGGGTGACTGCGTGCATGATTGAATGATTATATGTGTAGCATAGCAATGTAGCATGACGGAATAATTGCTGTATGAGTGTGTAACATATAGAGCCCGACCGATATGAAAGTTTTGCAGTCGATACCAGATTAAAGGTGGCTAAAAATTCAGATAATCAATGATTTCAACCGATGTAATTTTATATTTATATTTACATTATTACATTATTATTATTAGTTTACAGTAAACAGTGCTTTACTGACTGATCCGATTGTTGGTTCTCATTTATCACACTTCATAAACTGAATAGCACAATAGAAAGTCGCAGTTTTAAATAATATACTGTGGCCCTGGAGGGAGAACTACCCAGAATACTTAGCATTTTTGGTTTCTGTTTATTAGCTCTCATTTTTTGTCATTATTCAATAAGATGCCTGTATTTGTGAGTAGTTATAAATGTGCTTATAACGTTTTGTAGTAGTAACTTTAGGATTTAGAAACTCTGATAATGAATCATAAGGCTGCAATAATGTACTACAATTCATTCTTTGATGATTTATAAACATGTTGTAACACAATCACTACTCATTATTATGCCTTTTACAGAGATAATGACATGCACATAATTATAAAGCACCTATGATACACATTAACAATTATAAAAAAAATATGAACACTTAAAATACCATCACTGAGTGCTTCAAGTAAACAGATGAATATTTTAGGTTAGTCACATTTGATTGTTGTACTGATTATGGGTGTCTCCGTGTGTGCTGTACTGCACACTGCATATGTTTATTATTCCAAAATCACCTGTGAGAGCTTCCTGCCCTGCATGGTTAATTAGGTGCAACTTATGTATTCTGGTCATGTTAGACACTGCAGGACAAACAAAAGCACAACATAATTGTGTTTACTAGTTTCTTTCAGAACCTAAAGTATTTATCTTGCAATAATGTGCCTGTGCTTTTGTAATTTGTTTGGAATTAAATGTGTCCACCTTACATTACAAAAGTTTATGGTACCTTATCATTTATTTATTATAAAATAGCATAAAATATCAATCACTTCACTTGAAGCACTGAGTGATGGCATTTATAATATTTTGGTGGTGGTGGTGCGTTAGTGTGTGTTGTGCTGGTCTGAGTGGATCAGACACAGCAGTGCTGCTGGAGCTTTTAAACACCACAGTGTCACTGCTGGACTGAGAATAGTCCACCAACCCAAAATATCCAGCCAACAGCAGCCTGTGGGCAGCGTCCTGTGTCCACTGAAGAAGGACTAGAGGATGATTAGCTCATACTGTACAGCTGTACAGCTATCGTCTCTGGCTTTACATTTACAGAGTGGGCCAACAACGCAGGTGCATCTAATAGAGTGGACAGTGAGTGGACACAGTGTTTAAAAACTCCAGCAGCACTGCTGTGTCTTATCCACTCATAGCAGCACAACACACACTAACAAACCACCACCACGTCAGTGTTACTGCAGTGCTGAAAATGATCCACCACCCAAATAGTACCTGCTCTGTGAGGGTCCAAGGGGGCTAACAAAGTATGCAGAGAAACAGATGGACTACAGTCTGTAATTGTAGAACTACAAAGTGCACCTATATAGTAAGTGGAGCTGATAAAATGGACAATGAGTGTAGAAACAAAGAGGTGGTCATAATGTTATGCCTGATCGGTGTACATATGTATGTAACATATCAACGTAACCTGACTTAGTAATTGATAAGTAGTGCATAACACAACAACAGAATAGGACTGCATTATTGTTTTGTGCGCAACATAGCTGATTAAATAATCGCTATATCTGTTACAGTAACATAACATGATTACATTGTTGCTATATGCGTATCGTACATAGTTGAGTTGTTATTAGTGTGTAACACAGCAACATAAGGCAATGGAATAATTGCTATGTGTCTACAATGAAGCAACATAACATGATTAAATAGTTGTTATTTATGTGTAACACAGCAACATGTATGATTGAATAATTGCTATATGTGCTCAACATATCAAATAACATCACTGAATACTTACCAACAACAAAATAACATGGTGGGATAATTGCTGAATGTGTGCAGTCTAGCGACATACCAATCAAATAGTTGCTACATGTGCATAACAGCAACATAACATGATTGGAGTGATTGTTGTCTTAGGACTGAAAAACCTTTATGTAGGAAACATAGCAGCATAATGTTACTTAATATCTGTTGTGTGTAACACAGCAGTATAACATGACTGATAAACTATAACAGTTATTCTCTTCTTTCCTCCTCCTCCTCTTCCCCCAGACCCTGAGCGTGGTGGGGGTCATATCATGTCCACTGATGACCTGGAGTACCCACGTGAGTACCGGACGCTGGGGAATGGCCGGCGCTTCTCTAATGTGGGCCTCGTGCACACGTCCGAACACCGGCACACGGTCATCGCAGCCCAGAGCCTGGAGACCCTCAGCAACCTGCACAAGGCTGACATGGAGCGCAAACGGGACGCCTTCATGGAGCACCTGAAGAACAAATACACCCCACAGCACTCTCTGCCACCATCACCGTCCCCCTCACACAGCAGCATGAGGGGGGCGTCTGAGAGGAGCGCACGAGAACAGGTACAAACACACTCACATTTTGGGGCTGATATGTGTATAAAATGGTACTAATGTGATGCTTTACAACAGTAAGTGTCAAATAACTGGTAGGGAAAAAAATTTGATGTCCAAAATGATGAACAGAGCTGTAATGATTCCCTAACAACATTGAGAATGAACTGCAGTTGGAATTAAATTAATATCCAGAACAAAATGATAATAAAAGTAATATAAATAATTTAGTTATAATAAAAGTAATATTCAGAGTAACTCATATTTCTGAACTGATGATCAGATAACTTGAAGAAATTATTTTAATGCATAATTGAAGCCTAATATTTATCATTTAATAATTGTATTAAGTTGGCACAACAAAGCCAACTTACTATTCTTCGTTTAATTGTTCTATGCTTTTTTGTACCATTTTTCACTGGTCACAGTTTTTGAGCTAGAACCAAAAAACTTTTGCTTTCACAGATCACATGGTTTTTGTATGGTCACCTGAGGTGCCTTAGCAATGGCTCAGCTGCACCTTAGCAACCACCTGGGAATCTTTAGCAATAGCCTAGCAGCATCTTACCAACCACATAGGATTGATTCCATAGCATTTTTACAGCAGCTCCTTAGCAACCACCTGGAAAACTGTAGCATTTTTTACGAATTTCCCCTTCTAGTTATTTATTTATCATTTGTTATTTCTAATTCCCAAAGCATCTAAAAATACCTTATAGTGTTTAGTTTGTTAATATTTAAATCTACACAGCATTAAATATGATTGTTTGTAAGTTATTATTGAACACAAGAACATTAATTATTATAAGAAGTGTTCTCAGTGTAGGATTTTCCTTTTTAGTAGAATAATAAAGTAATATTATGATATCTACAGAATTGCTGGGTTTTATTTTACTTCTTGTGGCAAGAATTGCACCGATTTATGTGGAATATTTTGTCATTTTTTAAACCATGTAAATTCAAAGCATGTCACTTCAGTGTAGCACTGAGATGTTAAACTTGAATTGAACTGCCAAAGTGTTTGTTTTGAAAAATACAGTGAGTCAATTAAAAACAGCCCTCAGAGAAACTTGATTATCTAGAGGCTGGTGACAGTGAGTAACTGAGTAAAAACAGATTTCTCTATAGAAAAACACTTTCCCTACACTCTGCTTCAGTAATTCAGTAACATTAAACATCTGGCTTATTCTGTCTCTACAAACATGCACACATACATATACATATAGAATGAAAGCAGCAGTGTAGAAATGCACAGGACTGTATAGGACATGTACAGAACCTTTATGTAGTAATAGTGTGTCCCATATTTACTATGTATGTATGTGCAAATATGTAGTAATATTATGTCCCATATGTATTATATATATGTAGGTACTTATATATAGTAATTATAAGTATATCAATAAGTATTATGTATGGAAGTGCCTTGTACTGTACCATATTTAACTGGTTCTGTAGGTAATTGTTCAAAATCATAATCAGCAGATTTTTGCTCCAAACACACAATCAGCAATTGGCCATTTTTTTTTTATTTTAGCCCATCAGTTTTGCAAATGTATGACGTTAATAACGCTGTTATTAGCAAGTTACCTCTTACTTTCAAAGTACAGTCATATGCAAAAGTTTGGACACTCCTGGTCAGATTACATTTTGTTGAATTTGAAGTGAAAATAACACATTCTGTACAGAAAACATACTTCTGCACATTTTAATGCACAATTACTGCTTATTTGCTGAAATTGACATTTTGGAAAAAGTAATAAAACATAAAATGTGGCCTGTGCAAAAGTTATGGCACATTTGGTATTTTGTGTTTTTTCCAGTGCATTTCAACTCAGCAAATATGTAGAAATTGTACATTAAAATGTGCTGAGGTGTGTTCTCTATAGAGGATGTGTTCACTTACTTTCACTTAGAATATCAACAAAAGAAGGAATTTAACCAGGGATGTTCAAACTTTTGCACATGACTGTAGCCCTTTTTTGAGTGTCATCTTATTTCTATATGGCAATTGACTTCCATTTAAGTTTGGCCCTTTAAAGAACCAATACTAACTAATAGAAAGTGCTAGAAATGTGCTGTTGTGTTTTATGTGTTCATTTAGCCCACACAGTCTGAGCTTCAGGTTATAAAATCTGACTAAATCAGTTATCAACCAACTTGACTGTGAAGAAACCGGATTGAAATCAGCTCATAAAAATTGATGATCAGTGCATCCCTAATGAAAATGAACAGTCACACATGTTGCGTCTTCTGGTGAATCACAGTGTGTTGTGGGATCAGTGAGTGATTGTGCTGGCAGAGCTGCTGTTGTGGAGACACGCAGCTTATAGAGCTTCACCGCGAGCGCATGTTAATGTGCAGTAAACGCATGTGCTCTGAGGTGTTTTTCACACAGGAGGGACTGTAGATAATCCACTCATCTACACCTATTACTTTCTCTATTCCCTCATCGCTCCACTCATCCCTCTTTCATCCCTCCTTGTATCTCTCCATCTGGAGTCACTTTAATACTCCAGCTGCTGCTGTTCAGACGTGTTTTGCTCTTCCTCAGTTCTGTGCGTCTTTCATCTTTTCCTGTAAGCTCTCACCTTTTCATTTTTCTCTCTTTTCTCTAGTTACACCTGCATCATACATAATTGCTGTGAATGAATGAAAGTGTGAGTGGTGTGTGTGTGTGTGTGTGTGTGTGTGTGTGTGTGTGTGTGTTTGTGTGTCTGTTACATCACGTTACCTGTATGCTGCTTATATATACACATTTATGTAGCATTGAGATGTGAGGTAACAGACATACACACACCACTCACTTTCATTCAATCATATCATGATGCAGCTGTATAGATAGACAGATAGACAGAAAGAGAGACAGATATAGAACAAAAGAGATGGGAAGATATAAAATAAGAAAATAAGAGAGGGAGAAAGTGAGTGAGCTAGAGAGAAAGATACAAAAAACAGATAGAGAGGGCGAGAGAGAGAGAGAGAGTGAGACAGGGACAGAGAGAGAAAGAGAAAGACAGAAAGAGAGGGAAATAGAGACAGACATAGAGTAACAGAGAAAGAGAGAGTGAGAGGGAGAAACAGTAAGAGAGAGAGAGAGAGAGAGAGAGAGAGAGACAGAGAAAGAGTTAGAAAGAGAGAGTTAAAAAGAGAAATATAGAGCAAGAGATGGGACGAAAGAGAGAGCGAAAAGAGAAAGAGAGAAAGAGAGGGAGAGAGATAAAGACAGTGCGAGCAAGAGCGGGAGAGAGAGAGCAGAAGAGATATAAAGAGAGAAAAAAGAGACAGCGAAAGAGGAAGGGAGAGAGAGAGATAAAGACAGAGGGAGAAAGAGAGAGAGAGCAAAAGAGGTGGATAGAAAGGGAGAAAGTGAGCAAGCTAGAGAGAGAAAAAAGGGATAAAGAGAAAGAGAGAGAAAACATCAGAAAATAAGAAAGTGAGCAAGTGAGAGAGAGACAGGGACAGGTTGGTGAGAGACAGGTGGAGTCCGTGGTTGCCGTGGCAACCTTACAGCCCATATAAGGAAACCAGTGATATCAAATTGCAAAGGTCAGGATGTAGAGGAGGGGGGGAGGGGGGAGGGGTAAAACGAGGAAGAGAGAGAGAGAAAGAGAGAGAGGAGGGGGAGAAAAGGAGGAGGAAATATCGTCATTGCAGGAGCGCGGCGGAGAGCAGAGGAATACGCATCACAGGATCGCTTGGGACTCATTGGAAAGAGAAAAAAGGGGGGAGGAAAAAATGGATAGGGGGAGGGGAGGCGGAGCATGGGGAGGAGGAAGAGGAGGAGTGGGAAGGGAAGGATGAGTGCAGCAGCATGTAAACGAGGAAGAAGGGAGTTAATTACCCCCCCCAGCCTGTGTTGTGACTCCAGCATTGAAGAGTTAAAGCAGCAGCGGCAGCAGCGGCAGCAGCCGACGATGTGGTAATGAATTAAATAAAACAGCACTGGCACTTTATGAGCCGGAGAGAGGGAGAGAGAGGGAGAGAGAGAGAGAGAGAGAGAGAGAGAGAGAGAGAGAGAGAGACAGAGAGAGAGAGGGGGGAAGAATGAGTGCACTGGACAGCTGACAGCTGCTCAGACTGACTGAGCAAAAGCTCACATACTTATACACATATTTACAGGCGCCCAGGTGCAGGTAAGATTACGCTGCGTTTGTTTGTTTATGGCTTGCAGAGTTGTCGTGGTGACCGTGCGCAGGTGGTTGTATATGTGTGCATGACTGAGTTTATGGCTGAGAGGAAGGTGTGTGCTCGTATGTGAGCTGTTTTGCATGCAGCTCAGGTGTTGCGTGTCTGCTGTGTCCCTCCTTCAACTGTTTTGCACACTGGCTATAAAGGAAGGGCTCTTAAAGGGGAATTCCACCAATTTTTCAAAATTTCGCCATAATCAAATCAAGTTAAATGATTAAGATGTCAACAAAGTCAGTCAGAGTGGTGTGACGTGAAATGCTCAGTTCTAGAGAAACTTACTGAGTCCGAATTTTTCACAGTGGTGGTGATAGGAACCAGAGGTCTGAAGAGTTTGATACCTGTTAAAGCTCCCTCACAGAAAGTTATTACATGAAGTGGTTATGAATACGCAGGCTGACACTTGATGTATTGGTGGAGAACTACATGCAGGGCATTGTAAGGCAAAATAGTCCCCAATGAAAGCTTATTTTTGTTTAGATTTACCACTATTTTATGTTTATTATTAAATATGTCATTATGGTATAAAACATATATATATATATATATATATATATATAAACAGGTTATAGATTTACGTACACAGGTCTGATACCAGAGATGTGTACCTATATGTTGTTTTACAGCAGTTTTGAGATGAGCTTTTTTTTGGTGGAAGGGTACATGAAAGGTGTTTTACGGCAAAATAGTCTCTATCTGACTATCAACATTACATATAAAAACACATAAAACACTTTTTGGATAGTAAATAAAAAAAAATATATATATATACACATGCATTGTAGACATCATGGCCCCTGGTTCCTATCACCACCACTGTCAAGAAGTCTAATTTCTGAAGTCTCTCCACAATGAAACATTTCCCCTCAAAACATTCTGAATGACTTTGTTTGCATTTCAAAGACTGAATTATATATATCAATTTTGAAAAAATGGATGGAATTCCCCTTTAAATTGCTCTACAGTGCATCTCTCACTGTGCTGACATATGTTGCTCAGTTGGATGTTAATACTTGCAGCTGGGCCCCTTTTGTGTCCATGCTGTCGTTTTTGGTCTTGAATGAATGGTGAGGACCACTTGTATGATGTCATCATCAGCACAGATATACAAACATGTGCCTGTCTCGTGCTAGTTGATCAGACTGGCTGTTTAGCATTTAGCCCCCTGTAATTGAGTGGCCATTACTGCTGGGTGCGCTTTGGCACACTCGGCCAATCCAGCAGCAGGTTAAATGGTCAATTTTCCCCCGACAGTATGTTACAGCGTTACTAAGCAACAGGCGACGCTGCGCGATGGCTGAGGATGACATCATCAGGCTGACTGGAACCTGCACCGGTATTCAGCCACTGCACTGAGCGCACCGTTCATTGTCATGTGCTTCTGAACGATATGGAGTGCATTAGAGAGAGGACCAAAGCACCGTCAGTGCAAAGCTAGACAGGGCAAATGTTTAGACCTGGGTCATCACTGGCAGAGTGACTTTAACCCATTCATGTCCAACAGTTATACAAATGAGCCAATAGGATTTGACGTACAAACTGTGAATATGCTGTCATTAAACAAATAAATAGTGTCGTAAAATCAGATGAATTTAGGCACGTTACAGTGAATGTATTTCACTAATTATGATCCGGAAAACATTCCTGTTAATAAAAGGCAGATAAATTGCACCAATATATTTCAATTTAGTTCAACAATGCATTTTATGTTCAGATAACAAAATCCACTCAACTTTTTATTTTGTTTTTTTTTAGTATGTTAAGAGAAAATGCTACAGAACATGTTCTAAAGTGATGAGTTAACCCAGTTCATAGAGTTCATCAACCCTGCTCATAGAGATCTACCTTCCTGCAGATTTTAGCTTCAACCTCGCTTGATCCATCTAATTACTGCCTTCAGAAGACCTTCATCAGCTGAAGAAGGTATGTTAGATTGGGGTTGGAGGTGAAACCTATAGGAAGGAATGACCACTGATCTACAGAGAACACACTTCAGCATATTTATGCACTAATACTGTTTATTTGTTGAAAAAAAAACATAAAATGTGGACTGTGCAAAAGTTACAGCACATTTTATATTTTATTTTTTCCAATATATTTAACTATAAATAGATGTATGTATGACATATAAATATAATTATAGAAATAATTTACAAGTATAACAGATAAACAGCATTAAAATTTCCTTAAAAATGTTTAGCTGTTTTCTCTGTAGAGGATGTGTTAACTTATTTTGACTTAGAAAATCAGCAAAACATGTGAATGATATGTTGAGTGATAGTGTTAGTTTGAGTTTCTTGATCACATGCAATTTTCATGCTTTTATTCATGATCAAATTTGGATTTTCTAATGTTTTGTTTAAAAGCAGTAGTCTCGACTGAATTTATTATGATGAATGAAGTGATAAAAACTCACTTTAGTCATAATTTGATCAATGTTATTTATTTGTTTGTTTGTTTGTTTCTTTGTTGTGTTCCGACGAGCTGTCTTGCCTGAAAAATGATCAAATATGGACATTAATGGGTTAAACAGTGATTTTAACAAACATTCTACACAGAGCTGCTTACATGTACAAACAGTGGAAACCAAACTGATGCAAAGTGCCCTGAGAATCTGGCTCTGGTCTATTTAAATACATACAAATATTGATGATTCTGGTCTCAGGCTTTAAAGGGGAATTCTACCCATTTTTACAAATTTCAGTACAGTTAAATATTTAAGATATCAACACGTCATTCAGATTGTTTTGATGTGAAATAATCCGTTCTAGAGAAACTTACAGAGTCCAACTTGATCACAGCAGTGGTGATGGGAACCAGACATCCGAAGAGTTCAGTGACCCTCAAAGCTACTTCACAGAAAGCTGTGACATTGTTTTACAACAGTTTTGAGAGAATATTTTAGCTTACAATGTATTTTATGAAATTCATGCATAGCAGAGAGATACATGCAAGACATTTTAGGGAAAAACTCTAACCAAGGAACAGTTTTTCAGAATTACCACTATTTTACCATTATAAACACTGCATGTAACAGCTCAGAAAGCATATGTAGGTTAAATAAAATGGCTATATTTGTGTTATAGACATCGTGACCCCTGGTTTCTATCATCACCACTGTACAGAAATCAGTCAGTAAGTTTCTGTACGGTCCACCATCTCACATAAAAATACTCTGAATAACTTTGTCTATGTTTCAACGATTGAAGCATGCAGAAATTTTGAAAATTGGTGGAATTCCCTTTTAATCCTTCAAAGTTGTTAGTAGTAGTTATTGGCAGCGGTGACAAAAGACCGCTGTAATTTAATATAAGTATTTCTTACTCACAGCTCATTGAGAAATTCTGTAGCAATGCAGATTATAAAATGTCCTCATTTGTGTTTATAAGAGGAGGAGATTATTTTATTCTGATGTGAATTTGACGAAAGTTATCATTTCACATCAACAGTTTTTTCAAAAAGTCTTGGAGCTGTTGATACAGAATGAAAGTGAATGGAAATGTCGTTCATTCCATAATGCTATAGTTACACATTGCATTCAGATAGTATAGCAAGATGTCAGTAATAACTGTTGCTTTGAAAGGGTTAATTTAGCCTGTAACATACGTGTTTGACATGATAATGAAGGTATGTGTCATCCTACCGTGCGTGATCTCACTTCAGGCTGAGGTAGGCTGTGAAGTACATATAGAGTAGCTGTGTGGGTGCACTACGTTAGCCACCCTGCCCTGCAAACTAATGAAGGGGAATCTGAGCACAGCTGGAAGCTGCAGTTGGAATCTCCTAGTTTGCCCTTGAACCAGACAGAATTGCTCAAAGTCTCCGAGGTGCTCCAGGGATGCTGTGCCTCCTGCTGCGGCTGTGAGAATACAGAATGTGGTATGAGTTGTTCCAGTGGGAACGCGTTAGGGTGGTAAATAAAATGTCTTTAATCTTTATGGATTCAGTCTGGTGCTTTGCTAACAGTGGTGCATATGTGAGTATTGCAAAATTTGGTTCTTCATTGATGAGCACTGATGTTGTGCTTATTTCGTCATTTTCTACTCCTTGCACATAGATATACATACCTAGATGCCGCATTGCCTGTTGTTCTTTATCTGAGGTGATACGTCTGCGCTTCCGCCATATTGAAGCAGTCAAGATTTTTTTTGTAAAAATCCTCAAACATATATTAATCTAGCTTGTACGGACTGCTCTCGGTAGCTTTTATTTCTTTAATAACTGATTGTGCTAATTAGCCGTCCGGACCAGCAGGAAAGTATTCAGTCTGTACCTGACATTAAAAACCGAGTTCAGCGCGAGAAACACACACACTCACACACATCAGCAAATCCATCAATGTGTGAATCACTTCTAATTTTAATCCACATAAAAATAAAACAAGCCCCCAAAACACAGTAAGAGGGACGAAGCTGAAGGTGGATTCCTATTTGCCAGCTTCTTCTTCAAGTTTTCCTGTTCCACCTTAAATGGTGCAGCAGTCACTTTCTGGTGCCTGAAGCTGCACCGTTTAAGGTGGAACGGGGAAATTCGAACAGGATGCTGGCTGATGCATCATTTAAGGTGGAAATCCGAACAAGAAGCTGGCAAATAAGAAGCTATAACTTCAGCTGCGTGTAAAGTGCTAACGTTAATCTATTATGAATATCTACATGGATTAAGGAATGCTATAATTTATAGCTACATATCATTATCCATCATTGTAAATAAATAACTACTACAAAAAGTTAAGATCCCGTGAATAGACTATTAAATGAAATAAGCTTAATATAAAACCAGAGGAAAAACAATCACATCAGCAGGTTCTCTGTGCTTCACCAACCATACGGCCATATCAACACAACAATAAATAAACATCACACAAACATGAGCGTGGATCGCTGCGTTCCCTCCGTTATATATAATCCTATCCTGCTTTCTGAGTGTAATATTCTAGAAATAGTATAATTTTGGACAGTATCATTCTTAAACTGCCGCTCTGTAATGGTACTGAATACAGTCCAGCAGCGATGTTGACTGCCCTAAAATGGCGGTGCCATTGATGTGTCTGACTGGACCCAATCTAGGTATATCTATGGCCTTGCAGCTCATCAAAACATGCTAAAAATGCTATTGGCAAAGCGCAAGACCACATCTGTAGAGGAAAATAAATAAAAATCTTAGTGAAAAATTTTATTTACACATCTTACCCCTAATGTAGTCGATCAGCCAAGACATGTTTGTGTCTAATGGTTGCTTCTTTAGTTTTACACTGGAGCTATAAAGCTAATGAAGCTAACAAGCGCATAGCTACTATTTAGCATTACACAAACTGCATGCTGAAATCTTCACACACTTGCTGCACTAACTTGTTAAGGACCCTCAAATAGACTTGCGTATGTGGTGTCTGATGCTGTATAACATTCTGTTATCTATAAAAATGAACAAAAAACAGATATAATTTAAGCTGCGGGTTGTTATACTTAATTATACTTAGTAGTAGTTATACTTAATTAATAACGTTAACATTATATATTGCTGCTGTCTGAACAAAACCACATATCTCAGTTTTTGACATGAAAAAATGCTTGTTGTCCCTTACATTGTGTGTGAATTTCATGATGAATGGACCAGAAGAAATGACCCAAAATTACTCTGAAAGAAGTCTGGTTCCATTGACTTACATTAAAAAGCCACAGAGTCACTAAATCCATCCCTGTTGATAAACCAGAGTTATTTCCAGCTACTGCTGCTGTTCGTTTATCAAAGAAGTACATCAAGTCTAAAGTATAATTTACAAGCAAACCACTTAGATTAAAAGTAAAGTATGTTTTTCCCTTCTCCTATAAAGTTACCACTTTGGAGCTACAAGGTTTTGTTCAGACAGCAGCGATATATATATATATATATATATATACACATATATATATATAAACAACAGATTGTTGCAGATGGTTTGAAGGGTCAAACTAGGAAACTGCATTGACAGAGTTGATTATAAGGTATTACTCCATGTTGTTACATGATGACACAATTGCATGAGGAGAAACTGGATAAAAGGTTCTTCGGTGTGATTTCCTGGGTGTTCAGTGTTCCAGGGAAATTCAAATAAAAGTGCAGTAAGGAATCGCAAATACTACAGCAAGTGAGCGTTCAAAAGCGATATTGCAACACCCTCAGTTGTTTACACTAGCAATGTCAAATACGCACGTCAAGACAAAATGTAAGCAAACCACAAACCTGTGAGAAAATAGCTTGAGACTTGCTACACTATAAGTGTCCTTATCAATCAGTGACACAAAACAAACAGTAGATCCCTCCTTTTTCCACTTAATGGAAGAGTTTCTCCTCAGTCATTTAGAGGTGGAATGGCAGAGAAATGGAAACCGTCAAAAATAGAAACTATTTTTGTCTATGAAAACGATGTGTTGCATTGCTCTGCATTGCACTCTGCCGCTCACAGCTGGTGTAGACAGCTTCATTGGTTTTTGATAATTTGTGGTTCAATTACATTGTGTAAAATGAACCATAAATGGACCAAAAGAAATGGCTCAAAATTACTTGGAAAAAGTCTAGTTCTATTAATTTACATTAAAATTAGGGTTTTTCCTTCTCCTGTAAAGTTATGCAATACATATATATCTTTTACCTGAAGCCACAGAGTCACAAAATCCATCCCTGTTGATAAACCAGAGTTATTTCCAGCTACTGCTGCTGTTCGTTTGTTTATCAAAGAAGTACATCAAGTCTAAAGTATCATTTACAAGCAAACCACAGTACTGAAGCAGCAACAACAGTAATATCAGTACCGTTAGTGCTGAAAGACACCTTTAGCAGGCTACACTGGACAGTTCTCACAGGAAAAGTGTAGATTAATGAGCAGCAAACTAACAAAAGCAACATCGGCCCTAGGTTTTAGCTATTCAGGGTACTTTGGCCTATTTTTACATTGGCTGACTGACTGTATTTGAAGTAAAGGAAAATATTATTGTGTAAAATTTCATTTTAACTATCAAACTGCTAACACTATCAAAAAAACTACACTTACACAAAAACTTTACACTGTCACGATTCAAAGCATCAAGATTGCCTTTTGCATGTGAACTGCCCATAATCCAAAATGATAAAATGAATAAATGAATGAGCAGCAAACTAACAAAAGCAACAGCAAAGTGGAAAGCTCCAGTCCTCCCTGAAATATGATGTAGCATAGCGGGAGGCTACAGTTGAGGAGTTGGTACACATAAACACTCGTATTTTCACTAGATGGTGATGGAAACTGGAAACTGAATTCACCCTATTTTAATGGTAAGCCTGTGGTCACATGATTCTCATGTTCTGTTTCAATGTAAACTCTGCATTTACATGATGAAAATAATATTATTGAATATTATGAATATTATAATGAATCATTGAAAGTAAAAGTCTTCAGGGTAAAATAAGAAATAAGTACAAATGTGATTAATCGCAATGAATTTCCCTGTGATTAATCAAGATCAATTATTTTAATTAACAGCTCTATGATAAGTATATTCTGATTAAGTTTATTTTGTCTGCACGTATAGCTTTGCTTTTTCAGTGGAAAATCGTTCTTTAATGTTAAATCTGAGCAGATAAGACCAAGGCGATTATTTGCGATTAACTACACAAAAGCGCACAGTTTATTATGATTAATCCTTCAAATTGTTTATCAGCTTTATATTAAAGACATTCTGATGAGGCCTATTTTATATACTCATATAGCTCTAACAAGATTCACTGCTTTATAGCTTGAAAAAGTCTTCCTTCAAGGTCAAACTTAAGCAAATGTGACAAATGTGATTAATCGCAATTTGCTACACCACAAAATGTGATTAATCATGATTAATTATTATTTAAAATCATTTCACAGCTCTAGGTTTTAGCCATTCAGTGTACTTTTGCCTATTTTTACATTGGCTGATTGACTGTATTTGAAGTAAAGGAAACATTTCATTGTGTAAATTTCACTTCAACTCTCAAACTGCTAACAGTATCAAAAAAGAAACTTACACTAAACATAAACCTTACACTGTCTCGATTCAGAGCGTCAAGATTGCCCTTAGAAAATCATGCCTTTTGCATGTGAATTGCCCATAATCCAAAACTCAGCTCGTTTCTGGACTGGCCTGTTGAGTCTTAGAGAGTGTAAGAGAGCGAGGATGACAGTAATGGAACATGCAGATTCAGCCATTTCCTGCAGTAAGAGCTAATAAAAGAGTCAGAGCAGGAGAACCAGGCAGACCTGCTCTCAGCCTCCATACAGTGTGTCACCTGAGAGGGCTGCAACACACACACACACAGGGCAGAGACAGACGGAACATAGACAGGCTGGTGGATCAGATTACATCAGAGCATGGGGTTTTGACTTTTGTGAACGTTTCCTTTCATCAGTGGTCAGCATTCGAGTGTACACGTACATTATTGTTCAAACGTTTGGAATCAATGTTTTCAATAACAGAAAAGCAATTCTGTAGCAGATACATGTATGAAATTACTATAATATAACGCTACTACTCTGCTACTTCATAGGCCTTAAATAATTAGTGTGAAGCTTGAAAAACATGAAGAAATGTTTCCTCTCGAAAGACGAACAGGGCTGAATTTCCCAAAAGCATCTTAGCACAAAGGTGTTTCTTCAAAGGTAGAATGAGCATCACACTGAATGCTCTCCCTAAGATGATCTAAACATGACTGAGTGGTACAACCCAACACAGATTCAAGTAGAACATACTTTTGGTCATCGTTTCTGATTCCAGTTACATCATCTGCACATTTTAATTGCAATCGATAATTTTCAAGCTTTAACCTTTTAGACAATTTTATACTGTGAAAGCAACTTTTTTCATTGTAAGTGTTTTTTGATGACACAGAATTCAAACCTATGTTATTTTATTCACCTTCTTGGTGCCTGTAACATATAGCAGCCTATTGAAGCATGCCGTGAAAGCTAGCCAGGCTACCATGCAGCCTCCACACAGCAGGGTTAGTTTTAACTGTTAAAAAAGAGGTATTTTCACTGTGAAAACACTGTACTGTAAATACAAATGGTGTTTAACACTGCTGTTGAAAAAATGTAGCTTGTGAGCAAACTAAATTAAAAAAAGACAAAATTTCAGCTTTGTTAGCTCATGTTCTTTACAAATCAAATTAGTGCAACAACAGCATTGATAAATTGTGTTTATAAGCAGATTTAACATCAGAAATACTCACATTTTTGCATTTTTGGGTTAATCACTTCTTACTGTCCTTGAAAGACTTAAAACATTGGATAAACCAACAACTACACTCTTAAAAAAGATGGTTCTTCAGTAAAGACAGTGGTTCTATTTAGAGCCATGAGTTTTGAAAATGCTTCTATATAGCACCGAAAAAAGGTTCTTCTACTGTTACAGTGTCAAGCTTGTTAGAATAGAAGAACCCTCTCTGGTTCTGTATAGAACCATTTTTAGAAAGGCTGTATACAGAACCATATACAACACATTTTTAATCAATCTGAAGAACGATTTCACCATGCAAAGAACCATTTCAACATTCAAATCGTTCTTTGAGTGTGCGTGGTTCTACATAGAACCATTCCCTTTTCTAAAGAACCCTTAAAGAACCATCTTTTTTAACGTACACTATATATTTCAGTTCTGAGCTGAAAATGAGCTACAATTACTAACATGACTAGCGATTCGAAGCTTTTGAATGGTTGTAAATGCGTGTATGTGCTTGCACGTGTGTATCTCCCTGCCTATCTCTGAGGACACAGCTTTAGTTACTCCTGTGCTGCATTTGCATTTCAATCGAAGGCTGTCCCTGGAGCAGAACACACCGCACTGAGATGAAAGCAGCCTCGCAGCGTGTGTGAATGAACTTACAGAACACTGTTTAGCCCGTATTACACCACAGATGTATCTGCATTAGCGTAAGCATGAAGTTCTGCTCATTTCACCCTCCAGCATTCATTCATACACACACATATCCTGGAAGTGTTTAAGGCCTGTTCAAGGTTGCAGGTGTGTAAAGTTGGTTTCACTCTTAGACCAAAATCTCAAACGATTATTGGCAGCTAGAAAACACAACCGCAGGAATTGTTCACTGAAGCCTGACTTGGAGGTTGATCGTGTCTCTAGTGAAAGAAGGATTTTCCGTTGTTGTTGTATTAGCAAGGTTTAGCTACATCCTGGTCTGTCTAGGCACAGGATTAATTATTTAAAT
This sequence comes from Colossoma macropomum, assembly GCF_904425465.1. Taxonomy (NCBI): domain Eukaryota; kingdom Metazoa; phylum Chordata; class Actinopteri; order Characiformes; family Serrasalmidae; genus Colossoma; species Colossoma macropomum. The sequence continues at coordinate 6,355,071 of NW_023494801.1, read as the reverse complement.
TCATTATTGAAAAACTGCAGGTATAATCTATTTCACATGTACACACACTGTTACTCCGTACAGACTGTGTGCATCGCTATTTAGTCTAGAGCTGCACAGCTCAAGTCCTGGAGGGCCGGTGCTAGCTAAGTTTGGTGGTTTCCCTACTTAGACACACACACTGTACCTGAGAGTTAGTAGATGAGTTGAGCAGATAAATTACTAAACTGCACACCGGCCCTTCAGGACCAGAGTTGTGCACCCCTGTTCCACAACAGCACATAAAACATTTAGTTCTCTTACCAATATTTGTAATAATAATAAAAATAACAGAAAAATATGAAGAAAAATAATGAGGAAATGTTACTTAAATAGCACTTTTTATACATGAAATGCAGCCAAATTAACCTGGACTATGAAAGTAAACCTTAAACTGTAAAAGCAGAGATGAGTAGAGTAACATAAATCTGTACATGCTCAGAAATAAAGCTACTAAACTGTCACTGGGGCAGCACCCCTCTTATCACTGGGGTGGTACCTTCAAGGGTACATCTCAGTACCTTTAGTCAGGGAACATAAATGTACCATAATCCATTGAAATGATGTTTTCTAAGTTGTACTGACTCCACACACTCCGTCTCGTCTCCAGGCTTTTTATTTTACTGTTCTGTTTTAAAACATTCAGTTATGAAAAGGTACAAATACGAACTTTTCACCAGGAAAAATATGTTTAAGGTACACAATTGGGCCTTATAACCACCACCTTTGAGGGGACATTTACATTGTTTGTACCTTAAAGAAGAAATATGTACCTGCACAGAACCTTTATTTCTAACAGTGTACTCAAGTAAAAGTATTGCTGGGGCAAAATAATGACTCAAGTAAAAGTACCTTCCCAGAAAATAAAGAGTAAATGTATCAAGTCAAAAAAAAACTACTTAAGTACTGAGTAACTTCAAGGACTGCAGTGGAACTTAGTAAATCCAGCATCTATCAGCTTTAGAACTGAAGTTTGTACAGCCCTGTTCCTCTCTTTCTTGGATCCTTTTGGTCCAAAAACATAATATAATTAAATGAACCTCTTAACAAGCCATGGGCCTACCAGAATCGCTCCATTGGTTTGCATTGAGGTCCATGTAGTTACTGAATAATAAGCCTTAGTATGCAACAGTTTGGAGTTTCCTCCAAATTCAACAGGCTTTCAATAACCTCCATTTATCATTAAACCCCACCAAGACCGAAGTTATGTGGTTTGGTTGGAGGGATGTGGAACCCCCTCCTTGCTTTGAGTTCACTACCAGGAGGGGGAATAGTCTTAGAACAGGTCACCACTTACAAGTACTTAGGAATGTGGTTAGATAGTACATCATCTTTTCCCATCACACTTCTAAGGTTAAGGCAAAACTCAGTTTTTTATGTAGAAAGTGCTCTTTGTTCACCCCATCAGCCAAACTTACGCTTATTCAAATGACTATACTTCCTCTGTTTGATTATGGTGATCCACTGGTTTACACTCATCTATAAAACTCTGCTTGGACTTTAACCCCCTTATTTATTTGAGCTACTGCAATCAGAATCTGCTACATATAACACCAGGAAGTAGTAACTAAATATGAAGGGCTTAAATGTAAAAACAGATACCTTTTTTCACTAATATATGTGAGCAGAAGTAAAAGTATTATCATTTGAAAATACTCCGGAGAGTTCAGCTCCATACATACTTTACTTATGTACAAGAGTAAACGTAACTAGTTACGACCCACCTCTGTGTAAAAGTAACATTCTAAGCTAAAAATGTTAAACATTAAATTGTAAAGTAAATCTTTGAACAGTGAAAGTGAAGCTTTGACTGCAAATATAAAATGTTGAACTATAAATGTAAAACTATGAACTGGTAAAGCAGATATTTAAACTTTAAATTTTAAACTTTGAACTGTGAAAGTGCAACTTAAACTGTGACAGTAAAACTTTCACCTTATAAAACTTTAAAATATAACTGAATGAAATATTATATATAATATATAAATAATAAATATATATGTGTGTGTGTGTGTGTGTGTGTGTGTGTGTGTGTGTGTGTGTGTGTGAAAATAAAAACCGTAAAATTGAGACATTTATAAAATAAACAATAGATTTATTAAGCACCATACAGTATACATTGTATTTGCCAGCTAAAGGTTTGATTCTAAAATAGTGCCTGGTGTTCTGAGAGTTATTATTTTTGGTAGTAGTAGTGATAATAGTAGTAGTAGCAGTATTGTTATTATTATTATTATTATTATTATTGTTGTTGTTGTTGTTGTTGTTGTTGTTTAGATGCAGTGAGCAGGTCAGAGAAAAATTTGAGCATGCAATTTCCCAAGGGTGTGTGTGTGTGTGTGTATGCGTGTGTGTGTATGCGTGTGTGTGTGTGTATGTGTGTGTGTTGTTTGCTATCTAAATGGTGTGTGCTGCATCCTTCCTCCCTCACTCTCTCCTGCTAATGGTTCATGTGTGTTTGTTGTACTATCTACACAGCCTGTGCGGCATCCCTCAACCCCCATACCACGTTCAATAAACCTGTGTGTGTGTGTGTGTGTGTGTGTGTGTGTGTGTGTGTGTAGTGTGTGTATGTGTGTGTGTGTGTGTGTGAACTGTGCTGTGGGCCGTGCTCTGCTGATAAGAGTGGAGAGAATAAGCTGAGAGAATGAGAGATGTGCAATGTGAATTAAAATTCATGAGCTTGCTCCGGATGTGTAATTTCTCTGGGTTCAGGAGGTCTTCCCTGACCATTGAAGCTTTAGCCCACCATACACACACACACTGATTATATTCTATTCTACATTTCATTCTGTACCTCAGAGAGACAGAGAGAGAAATTAAAACGCTCATTTGCCCATCCCAGTGGGTGTGGAGTTAATCACTACAACCCGGCCGTATTAAAGCAATACTTTAGCGATTTTTAACCTAGACTCTATCTTTCAGTATGTATCACTATGTGCTGATAAATGGTCAATATGTTGTTATATTAAAAAGAAATTATATAGTTATATATTTATACAACTATAATGAATATAATAATATATAACTACATAATGATGCAGAATTGTTGCTGTCAGGACAAAAACTTTACAGGGAAAAAAGTCAATAACTTATAAAATCTTATTCCATTAACTTCCATTCAAAGTTATTTTAAAGTTTTTCTGTTGGGCTGTTCATTATGAAATTTTGATACAAGGTAAAGAGCAGTAGGTATTTTACAATCATGTGAAGACATGAAAAACAACAAAATTGTATATTACCTATACTAATAACTAGCTTCTTTATTAACTTCATTAATAATAGCGTTTATATAGACCATTCTACTGAATTTCTTCAAACTGTGGTCCCATAGTGAATAAATAAATAAATAAAGAATAAATAAATAAAAGCAATTAAGTATTTTGACCTTTTACAGGGATTATGTTATGAACTGTTTCAAATCAAGGCAATAATTGAGATGGTAATAACCTAAATATACACAAAATCATTATTCATATGGTACTTTCTGTTTACAGGTGTTTGTCCTAAACCATAACCTCTAAATTTACACTTGTGAAAATAATACTTACATTCTCAGTATTTTTTCTATTTGTTCATTTTTCTTTTTTTCAAAAGATTAAAATTTATGATCAGTTTCATTTAAGAAAAAAATAAATAAAGCTTTATTCAAAAATTCTATCCCATGTTTTTATGTCACTACCAAAACACAGTCCATAGGCGGAGCCTTATTTTAGCCACACCCCTGAATTTTAGAGCAGGAAGTAAGACTGCATCCCTGTCCCTCACTGCCACATGGTGAGCAGTTAGATCTCATTGTCATGAAATAATTGTGTCTGAAAATCAGTGTGGAACGTTAAGAATAGTCACTACTGAAACATATATTTTCTACTATTAAGTAAACTTTGTTTTTGTTTTAATGAAAAATATTATGATTTTATGTGTGTACAGCTGTTAAAAGCTGTTTGCTAGTCATGTACTGGCTAGCATTTTTGAGTTGTGCTCAAAATTAACTAAAACAACCGAAACAGTCACTACCGAAACAGCCCACCGGAGGGCCCAAAGGTTTAGTACGCACTTAACTTTTTGCTATAGTGGGGTTTGGTATCAAGTGTTGTGATACTCAGTGCTGAACTGTGACATTAGAGCTCAGCCTTCAGTTCAAGCCATAAATGTCAAAACTCGTCAAAAAAAGAGTATTATGATAATGCTAATTTCTGCTAGTGCTTAAATTCTGTGGGATTCTAGCAGTATATTAGCGCTAAGCTAACAGTACTTCACCCAAACATTTTTTGGCTGTTGTAGATTAAACATGAAGATTTGAAGCTTGTAAAAGTCATGTTTTATGTGACTAAGAAGTCCTGACATCTTACTGCCACTGCTGTTTCCTGTTTCTAACCACTGAATGAAATACAGTTAGACCACCACTTGTGTTCAGTCAGCGATGCTTCTAGGACTTCCAGAAGACCTAGAGTGACGTCTTTTCTCACAAAACTCGTCCCGTTGTAAATCAACCTGTGATGTTGATTCCACTGTCAGTTCCTAATTACATTGTGAATCCAGACCACTGTGTGTTTAATTCATCCTCACACACTTTGCTCTAATCCAATGCGGAGTGAGGGGCAGCAGAGGGCTCGGCGTGAAGAGGCTGGAGTGAAGTGCCGGCTTCGTGCACTTCATGATAAAGTGGAGCTCCTTAATACAAATCTAAGACATGGAAGGCCACGTGTTTCTTCAGGAAGGAGTGTTATAAATATGCAGGGTGTGAAGAGAAGAGCTCCGTTAGCATAATGAGCTTTTCATTTATTCAGCGTGACGTCCTTCTCCGTTTCTCCGCCGTTCTCTCTCCCACCAGGCTGACTGTCAGAGGAAAGAAAGTGCTGAGACTGTTTTCCTCTCGTCTGCAGGAGAAAATATGAATGTCTAACTTTCCTCTCTCTCTCTCTCTTTTCTCTCTCTCTTCTCTCTCACAGCAACAGCCAAACTACTGGAGTTTTAAGGTCAGCACTTTTAGTCAATCTTGCTGTGTTTGTGTGTGTGTGTGTGTGTGTGTGTGTGTGTGTGTGTGTGTGTGTGTGAACCTGTATAAACAATCGTGTTCCAAAGTTTGAACACCCCAGGTCACAACATGTTTTGTTGGTTTTCTATGTGTAAATATGTTAACACATCTTCTACAGAGAACACACTTAAATATGACATTGTTCTGCATTTTAATGTTCTGTTTATTTTTTTAAGTTTAACATATTGGAAAAAATAAAATATAAAGTGTGCTATTTTGCACAGGCCACATATTATGTTGTATTTCCTCCAATATGGTAAATTTATTCCAATAAACAGTAATTGTGTTCTCTGTGCACTCTCAGAAATAAAGGTACTAAACTGTCACTGGAGCAGTTCCCCTCTTGTCGCTGGGGTGGAACCCTCCAGGGTTCATCTCAGTACCTTTAGTCAGGGAACATAATTGTACCATAATCCACTGAAATGATATTTTCTAAGTTGTATTGACTCCACACACCCCGTCTCGTCTCCAGGCTAAAAGGTACAAATATGTACTTTTCACCTGGAAAATCTATTTAAGGTTCACAGTTGGACCTTAAAACCACTGTTGTACCTTTGAGGGAACATTTACATTGTTTGTACCTTGATGGACGAAAAATGTACCTGAACAGTACATTGTACCTAACAATGTAGAGGATGTGTTCATGACTTTGTCTACCATACTTATTATTCATTTTTTATAAATGAATAATAAAGAATAGCACACACACAGGAGCCTCAAAAACTAAATATAATTATTTTATCAGTATTTATTGTGTCCACTTATTACCTTTATTACGCCTCTGCTTTTTTTCTGGAGACTCAGTTTCATTTTTTCAAAGAAATCTACAGGGAGGATTTGTCACACCTCCAAAGTTCAGTCTTAGAAGTTGGTTGCATTTTCCACTTCTCACAATCCAAATAATCCCAAACACATTCAGTGATGTTGAGGTCTGGACTCTGGGGTGGTCAGTCCGTCATTCCAGCACCAGCTTCTTTGCAGATGTCTTTTTTGTCTGCTGTTTTTCTCAGTAAGAGCATCTTGACAGCTGCACATCCTTTCAGACCCATAGTGCTGACTTGTCTTCTCACAGTGGAAGGATGGACAGAAACACCTGTGGATGTTTTCAGATCTGAAGCAGCTTGATTTTCTCCTCTCTCTCAAAGATGAAAGCTTTAAGTGCTGTTTATGCGATGGGGGCAGTTCTGGTGTCTACCAGGTCTTGCAGGTGGTTGTTAGGAGGCTCATTTTGTCTTGTATCTTCAAAATGGTAACTTTACAGGAGAAGCAAAAAAGTAAAAGTTTCCAAGTAAATCTGGGTCGTTTCTTTTGATCCATTCATCATGAAATTTATACACAAGTGTAAAGAACAACAGGCGTTTTCTAATTATGTCAAAAACTGAAAAAAATGACAAAAATGTAGACACGAGGTTTTGTTCCGACAGCAGCGTTATGATTGTGTGAGTTTGTGTGTGTGAGTTAGTTTTGCTATGAAGGTGTGTGTGTGTGTGTGTGTGATAAGGTCAGTGATGTATGTCTTGTGCTGAAGCATGATGTTATATTATCTCACTCCTCACTCCTCAGGCTGGGTGGTTACTGATATTGAAAGTGCTGTGAGTCAGTGTACAGTAACACAGCTGGAACTGCTGTCATCATGTTTGTTTACAATACGCAGCATTAACAGTATGTAGTTGTGAATGATTTATTCTAACCTGCTGTGGTGCTTTTATTCACAAGAGCGACTCTTTAAACTGCAGCTGACAAACTGACTTGATTTCACTTTGACATGAATAAGATATATTACATCAACACACTCACTGCCCAGAGGAGGTGACCTGATCCACAGTGCTGTTGTAAAACAAGTTATTCATTCAAAGGGGAAATGATGTACACATTTGAATCAAGTCAATTCACTTAGGCAGTTTCATGATGCATATCACGACTCTGGTGAAAGAAAAATGTGTTTAAATGTGCTTTTTAAAAAGTGCATTTAATCTGAAAACATTTTTAATGTTAATGTATACTTTAAACAACATATTTTTATTGTAATTTAATGATTACATATTTAAATATATATTTAATGTGCCTAATTGTGCTTTTGAGTACTTTTTTTTGAACAACTTAAGTTGTAATTTGTAAGAATTGTTATCGCATTTTGAAATATATTCTAAGTATAATACTAGATTTTAATTCAATTTCAGTGTCACTAAATAAACACTTAAAAACATTTAACAAATAAAACATTTAAGTGTATGTTTATAAACGTAATGTATATTATTAGAAATAATTGAACACAGCATATATGTACTTACATTATATTTAAGTAATGTTGATATACATCTTGTCTACAAATGATTTGTGTTCTAAATTAGAACAACTTTCTGCTATTCATGAAACTACTTTTAGATGTACAGATGGCCGTTTTTGATTGCTAGTTAGTTTGAGTTGTATTGTAACTAAAATGCAACACAATGTACTAAAGCACACTTTAAAAGTCATTGCTCTGAATTATCCTTCTGTATGATACACTAACGTTAATGACAGTTGAACATGCTTTTGTTTTAGTGTACTTCAATATGTCAAGAAATAAGATTATACATGATTATGTCCTTACAGCACACTAAAGTATAATCAAAATGCATTACTTTAAAATGCAAATAAGTATATTTTAGATGTGTTTCCATACTAAAAATATGAGACTTTAAAAAATGAGGGCATGTTTTATTTATTGGAAACATACAGATTGTCCTGGTTTAAGTGCTGTGAGTTGGTCTAGCTTTGCACTTTGAAATATTGCTAATGCTTTATTTGCTCTTGTATTGTTTAAAATATTGCAAATCTAACTTTAATTACTGATCTTCAAGTCTCATATATAAAGTCTTACTGATAATATTTTCAAAATTTATAGTTGGCAGACCTTTTAAGTCTATGGAAAGCATACATATAATGTAATATAACCAATTTAAAGTGAAGGTTAGTTGAGTTGCCAGTACTTCACCCTACACAAATATAAAGTAATATTTACTCACTGGAATTTGAAACAATATCTGAGAGAATTATTCTTTACAGAAATTGTGTACAGTAAACTGTTCTGGACATCAGTTCCCAGAATCCATAGCAAAATACAATGGTATATCGTAAATATATCATTGTAAATTCTGTTGTATTGTAATTTACTGTAAAATTACAGTCTTTTTAACAATGTATATTCAAAGTTCACTTAAACTATTACTCAATTACTGCAGACACCACTGGTTCAAAGTTTGGAATCACTGCTCTCAAATTGATATGTTCAAATAGACAGTTTATATGAAGAATGGTTAGACGTGTCCAGAATGATGAACAGAGCTGTGGATGATTCTATAACGGCTGAGAAAGCTGTGGAACATGAAATGTTTTAGTCAAATTAATATCCTGAATGCCTCATATTTCATAAGTGGTGATCAAATCTGGAGGCAAATATATAACTATAGGGTGAAAAATGTGGTGCTCAGTTTAGTAATCATAACATATAATAATGGCTCAGCCTAAACTGCATGGCTTGTTATGGAATAAAATAACAGTTATTAATGTGAAAAAATGATTCCAAACTTTTGAACTGTAACTTATTTTAGTTTCTTATTTTAGAGTCTCTCATTAGTTTTATAGGAATTACTGAATGATTTATAGTAGATACTTTTATAATAATTCTTAAGATGGATAACTGAATAATGAGCCTGGTGGAAAAGGTTAAATGGTCTATTCAGTTCCGTCCTCCACTTCCTCGTTCATTTGGTTTTGTAAGTAGAGTAACTGGACTCCATCTGACCGTTCACGTTCACTCACACAGACTCTGTTCATGTTACTGCTGCTCCTGTACACACGTACACACACACACACACGCGCGCAAACACATGCCTGTGGTGTTCGTGTGCTCACTGTGTTCATTTCACAGTTGGAGGGCATGTGGAACCCAATAATGTATTTATTTCCCAATTATAGACAATATAATAATATAAATAGTAAAATAAGAAATGCTGTTATTTTTGTTGTTGTTATATTTTTTATTATGCAAATAATAATAGTAAGTAATAGCAAAGACCCTTCAGCTAAACAAACAAACAACAAATACCTCATTATGAGACAGAATTATTATCCTTAATTTGGAAAAAATATCAACAAAATAAAATTCATGATGGAGTAATAAGATTTTATATAATCTACTTGAAAATATAATGATTCTAAACAATTTGGTAAGACATCGTCATCAGTCAAGATAGTGTAGTACATTATTATGCAAGTTATAGTTATGATAACAAATACAACATTTATTCTAATCCATAGCATAATTCAGTATCTCCTCTTAATCTTACAAACACAGGACTGTTACTAATAGTCACAGATATTTACACATGATATTGTTTTTATTAAAATAAACCTGCTCAGTCTTTAATATATTAAGTTATTGCAAACTGACATAGAAAAGGTTTGTATGGAGAAGATTTTGAAAAGCATTTAGCTCCCCAAACTTCTGACTGGCAGAAGTTTGTTTGGCCTGTATGTGTGTGTGTGTGTGTGTGTGTGTGTGTGTGTGTGTGTCTGTCAGTCACTGATGGAGCACTAATCATCTGAATATTGGATAATCTCTGGAACGTTCTCTCCCTGAACAGACGCTGATATAAAAGCAGTCTGCTCTCCTGGCACACAGCGCTGGCTGAAATTAAGCTCTCGTCAAAATTATTGTCAGAATCTTGGCTTATTTCGGCTCTTTTGCTCTTCCACTGCGAAAATTGCTCCTTTTTCGTCTGAGCTCCCCTGAATCTGGAACTAAATATTTGTTTTGTCCCTCCGACTGTAATCTCTCTCCGGACTGCGATGAGCCTCTCTTGTTGTCTTTATCATTAGAGAGCAGCTCTTTACAAGCACTCTCTTGCGGAATCAGAGAGGCTTATTTTTACCTGATACACACACACACACACACACACACACACACACACGCACACACACACGTTTTACACATTGTTAGATAAAAATAACATATATCAACATTACTTATAAAACATGTAGGTTCACATGTTTTTGATAGTAAATCAAATGGCTATATCTGTGTTGTAGTCATGGTGACCCCTGGTTCCCATCACGACCACTGTAAACCAATCTGATTCAGTGAGTTTCTCTACAAATGTACCATTTCACACCAAACCACTCTGAACATCACTGTTTATCCCTCAACAAGTGGAAATGCAGAAATTATAAACTCAGCAATGAAAAAAAAGGTTTTGCTCTTTAAGCCTAAAAGAATGAAAAATGTTTTTTTTTGTCTTTCATTCTAAACTTTAAAAATACACACACTCACACACACTAACACACAATCACACACAATCACACACACACTAAGTTGTTACTCCAATTTAGTAGCTGAATTGGTGGACGTGGTTTGTGCTGCAGTCAGTGGATGCTGTGGTCACACTTCTCAGTAAGTCGTCTTTTCTCTGGAGAGCTGAAGACGTGGTAGGAGCTGCAGGCTCCATGTTTCTTTTCATCCCTCCGTTCTTCATCTCTCGTTTTTTTCTGTCCGTCGATGAATGGAGAGCTATTTCATGACCCCCTACCTGGAGCCCAGTGTGACACTATCTCTCTCTCTCTCTCTCTCCCTCTCTCTCTCTCTCTCTCAGGAAAAGACAGAATCAGGCACCAATCTACTGCAATTTAGCACAGCAATTTCAACTATGCAGAGCAATTTTAGCCTCACTTTCTGTGTCTTACAATAGCAAAAAAGGGTGTATGGGGTGAAGGTGTATGAGAGATAGAGAGAGAGGGGGGATAGAAGGTGTATGAGAGAGAGAGAACAAGAGAGACAGAGGGTGTATGAGAGAGAGAGAAAAGAGAGAGAGAGAAGAGAGAATGTATATACGAGAGAGTGTGTGCGTGTGTGTGAGAGAGAGAGGAAAGAAAAAATGAAAGAAAGTGTGAGAGAAAAAGTAAAAGGACAAGAGAGAGAAAAAGAAAATGAAAGACAAACTGGGTGAAAGAGAAAGAAAGAAAGAAAGAAAGAACGAAAAAGAAAAACTGTGTGAGAGAGAAAATGAGAAGAGATTGAGAAAGATGAAGAAAAACAATGTGTGAAAGAGAAAGAAAGAAAGGAAGAAAGAAAGAAGTGAGAGAAAGAGTCAAAAGACAGAAAAAGAAATAGTGTGTGAAAGAGAAAGAAAGAAAGAAAAAAGTCAGAGAGAGTGAAAAGAGAGAGAAATAAAGACACTGTGAAAGAGAAAGAAAGAAAAAGAAAAAACGAAAGGAAAAAGTGTCGGAGAGAGTGAAAAAGAGATTGAGAAAGATAATGAAAAACAATGTGTGAAAGAAAGAAAGGAAGAAAGAAAGAAAGAAAATGTGTGCGAGAGACAAGGAAAGAAGATGAAAAGAGATAGAAAGAGAGAGACAGAAAACGAAAGAGATGGAAAATAAAAAGAGAGAGGTAAAGAAAGAGAGATAAAGATAGAAAAGACAGAGTGTACAGAGAGTATGTACACTAGCAAAGGAAAGATCGAGAGCAGCAAAGAGAGAGAGAGAGAGAGAGACAGACAGACACACAGAGGCAGAGAGAAGGAGAGGCAGAGACGTAGGGAGAGAGGCAGTTAAACCTTAGAGTGGTTAAAACTCCAGTGTAAGTCTAACTTACTTTGATGAAATAATGACTACAGTAAAAGCAGCAGCTCAAAAAAACTTTTTAAGTACTGAATAACTTACTGAACTGCAGTGGAACTTCTGAGTACATCCAGCATCAATCAGCATCGGGGCTGAAGTGTGTTAGAGTCTGTTCTTCTCACGTAGCAGAACAGATGTTGAGCCGACAGAACAGAATGAAAAAAACACACAGAAAAATGATTAAATGTAACTCTCAAATAAAAAGAACATTACTCCTTCAACAGCTACCAGCGCTGCTCTGTAGGCGACCCTACCAGTCTGCAGTGATAGCAGAGGAGGGTAAAGTTCAGCTCCTCACTTCTGGGCCTTAGTTATGTTTAGGACATCATATGCCTTCAAAGGCGGGGGGGGGGGTCGGCGGGGGATTATTTATTATCGCCCACCCCTAATTCTTGACACCCTATCGCTAGACGTGAACATGCAAAACGGAGGGGTAGGGCTAAGTGGTAGGGGCAAGGGGTGAAATGGGATTGGGCCTTGGTACCCAACACTCTTTAATATTGACACTGTATGGTTACAGTTTGATGCTGCTGTAGTTTCTCCTCATATTGCCTGTAGTTCTCTTCCTGTAACCCACAGGTTACCAACTCTGGCCCTGGAGTAACCCTGCCCTGCACAAGGCTGGCCCATGTAGGTGTTTGATTTGGCTCAACACAAAAGTTGCCCTAACTCCTCCCCCTCATCCAATGAGAGAACATGTACTTATGCTATATATAATTAATTACATTATGCAGGACTGTGCAATAGTTTTAGGCACTTGAAAAAAAATGACGATTAAAAAGCGGTTTACTTGGCCAGCAAATTTCATTTGCTCAGAAAAAATCTAATATTAATAATAATATATACACATAATATTAATAAAATCACTAGTGGTTTTACGTATGTCAGTGTGTTCATGTAACTCTTCCTGAACTTTTCCTCTAAATTGTTGTAGCTATCATCTAATGCTTGGTTTAGAAAATCAGTGCTGCATTATGTTTAATCAGGTGTGCTGGTGATGGAATTTAACAAATCCATGCGATGGCTGGAAGTGCCAGACGTTATTCTTCTAATTAGCTCACAAGATCAACTACTTTATGAAAATAAAACAAAATTGCGTTTTACTGTATTTATGTTGATTTGCATTCATTCTACTGATATTTGGTTGTTTTACAAACATAAACACCCAAGACTTTTACACAGCACTGTACATTTTTATCAACTCTATTTGAAACCTTTCAGTCTTCTTTATGGCCCCAAGACAAAATGTTTGGGCACCCCTGGATTAGTTGGATCAGGTGTTTGGAGTATTTATAAAACACTGTAATGTTCAGGGCAGGGGGGACTCCAGGACCAGGGGTGAGAAACACCGCTATAAATATAGAGAGACAGAGAGAAAGAGAGATAGAGACAGAAGAGAGAGAGAGAGAGAGATACAGAGAGAGAGAAAGGCAGAGAGAGAGAGACAGAGAGAGATGTAATTTAATTCATACTTCAGTTGTTTCTTCTCTTTTTTCCTCCATTTAGTTCTGTGTACTGATGTGTTTTGGTTAAGATTATCCTCTTCTCTGCTGGAGCCCATCTTTTTCCAGCAGAGGGAGCAGACATCTACATCTGTGTGTGTGTGTGTGTGTGTGTGTGTGTGTGTGTGTGTGTGTGTTAATGTGAGTTATTATTAGATTAAATGTGATGCACAGTGAGAGGACAAGGGCTGACTCTATTTAACTCTTGGACAGTAAATGTTTTAGACAGAACACACACACACATTCATACATGCATACACACACATTGATACACACACATTCACACACACATACACACAGTCATACACACACACACATTCATACACACATACACACATTCATACATGCATACACACACAGTCATACACACATACACACATTCATACACACACATACATACACACACACACATTCATACACACACACATTCATACACACATACACACACACACATTCATACACACATACACACACAGTCATACACACATACACACATTCATACACACACAGTCATACACACATACACACATTCATAAGCACATATACCCACACATACATTCATACACACACACATTCATACACACATACACACACACACATTCATACACATACACACACATTCATACACACACACATTTATACACACACACATTTATACACACACACATTCATACATTCATACACACATACACACACATTCATACATACTCATTCATAGCAGCTCAAATAAATCTGCAGTCACAGAATTGAATGGAATAGTATAGAACAGAATAGAATAGAATAGAACAGAATATAATTGAATACAATAGAATAGAATAGAACAAAATAGAGCAAAACAGAATATAATAGGATAGAATAGAACAGAACATAATTGAATAGAACAAAATAGAACAACAGAATAGAATAGAATAGAAAGCAGTACAATACAGTAGAGCAGAAAACTATAAATTATGGAAAAATACAAATGAATGCAATATGATGCAATACAATGGAATGCAGTGGAATAGAATAGAAAACAATAAAATAGAATAGAATTAGAAAGCAATAGGACAAAATACAATGCAATAAAAAAAGAATATAGTACAACATAATACAATACAGTGTATTCTACAACAGTTAGTTCCGGCCACGCAAGCTGATTGGTTGAGAAGCGTTCTAACCGTGCTGATATTTCACCATAACATCACGGGTTTTTCACAAACACTGTATCACTCCGCTGAGACGCCATTGCTAAGCAACGACTTTGATAGGAGACGCTCAAGCCATTTGAACGTTTTTCTTCTCACTTTGCCACAAACAGAAAATGGATACTTTTAAGATCACATTTGACCGACAGCCGATTTGGTCAGACTCTGAAGATGAGACCACACTAAATTCCCAAACTCTCAGTTGGTCTGTGTGGAGCTGGAGAACGAACTGCCGGCTGTGCAGCGAGTGAGCGGAGCTCGTTACTCTGATGTAGCAACGAGCTGCTTGTTAAGGAACTATAATTTGGCGGAAGGAATTGCTCACATTAAAACATATTAAGTGCCGCGTTCACAGCCCTGTTTATTAATTTCTTACTTTATTTATTTAATTCTTGTATAAAAGCAATAGAACACTCGAGGTTGTGTGTTATCGCTATAACACACCCACCCCCCCCTCGTGTTCTATTGCTTAAATGTAATACTGGTCAACATAATACAGTATATTGGAATACATTACAGCATGAAACAGCACAACAATATATAATAGAAAAGAATGCAGTAACACAATACAGCATAAATCAACAGAATAGAGCAGGATAGTTTAGAATGCAGTAGAATAGAATGGAAGTCATTGTCCAACTTGCTGGAAATGGTCACTACATTGATGAGAAGCTGCATGGTCTAGTAAAGGAGGACATTTGAGAGTGCGTGAGTGTGTGTGTGTGTGTGTGTGTGTGTGTGGCCACTCTGGTCATTGTGGTGGATAAATGGCACAATTACAGTCACACAGGGGGTCATCAATCAGAGAGAGAGAGAGAGAGAGAGAGAGAGAGAGAGAGAGAAAGGCAGAGCGAAAGAAAAGGAAAGGGAGAGAGAAATTTATGGTTAATTTTATTGTATTTTGCTCCTATTTTAATTTTTTTTGTTTTCTATTTTAACTAAACAATTAGCCTTTTTGTCTTTCTTATAGAAATTCTGCCAAGATTTCTCTCTCTCTCTCTCTCTCTCTCTCTCCGTATGTATGTATTTGTAAACCATGTTTTTTGCCTCAGGAAGCCTCTCTGACCGTATTATTGCATATGATGAATTTTTTATCTGATTATTATTTCATTATAATATCTACGATCATTATGCAAGAAAACGAATGGAAGTCATCTGGGAGCGTAAAAAACAGCTGATGAAAGCGGACGACCTGCTCTTTTTGGCAGTTTAACAGAGGTCTTTCGCTCTGCAGACTCTGCCCTGTTTCACCAATCGGCTCACAGCTTTTCCCCCAGTGAATCCTGGGAGCTCATTACTGCTGAGTGCTGAGATGTGGAAGTCTCTTCATTAACCACTGTTCAGCATCGGAGAACCACACAGTAACGCGCTTCCTCTCTCATTATGAGGAGATATCTGTGGATTAGAGTGTCTGATAGAGAAAAAGAGAGAAACAGAGAGAAGAGAAGAGAGCATAAGAAGGCTTATTATCAATCAGCCGTTAGCCTGAACTGTTAGAGAGTCTGTGTGAATATATCTGCTATTATTATTATATATATAGCCTACAACTACAGTGCTCTCCATGAATATGAGCAAAGACGGGTTTTAAACATTCTTTATTATTGTAATTTTATTCAAGATATAAAAAATTAACCTTCTCTAGACATACAATGATTAAAAGAAAACACTTAAATCTTAACATAAAATTTCTCCTCAAATCTGTGTGTGCCACAATTGTTGGCACCCCTTCATTTAATGCTTCGTGCAGCTTCTCTTTGCAAAGATACCAGCTTTTCTCCTATAACGCTTAATGAGACTGGAGATCACATGTCAAGGGATCTGAGGCCATTCCTCCATACAGAGCCTCTCCAGATCCTTCAGACTCTGAGGTTCATGCTTGTGGACTCTCCTCTTCAGCTCATCCCAAAGGTTTTCTATGGGATTTAGGTCAGGGGACTGGGATGGCCATGGCCAAACCTTGATTCTGTGGTCAGTGAACCATTTTTGTGCCGATTTTGAGGTCCACTTTGAAGATCCGACCACGGCCCAGTTTGAGCTTCCTGGCTGAGGCAGTCAGGTTTTGATTTAATTTCTGCTAGTACATGATGGAGTCCATGAAACCATGTTCAGGTCTAGTGCCTTGGAAAGAAAAATAGCTCCACATGATATCCACCACCACACTTCACTCGGGGATAAGGTACTTTTCTACATGGCTGTCTTTGTGTACACCTCTGTTGTTTGTTGCCAGAAGGCTCTGTTTTGGAACATGGTCCCATTGAAAGTTCCAGTAACATCTGTCAGTCCTTGACAGCAGAGGCTTTCTTCTGGCAACTCTCCCAAACAACTTGTAGTCATGTAGGAGGTCTCCAGTTGCTATAAATATGGATGGGTATATACCTCGGTCCAGAGAGCAAAAGGATAAGCAATAAAGAATATTTATACAACTCATTTTTCTCAGGGGTGCCAATATTTGTGGAGGGCACTGTATGTAATTGTGCTGGCCTTCGTGATATCTAATAATATACAATGATCAGAGCTCATATCTGTATCAGCAAGTAATTGCTTAAAGAAATGATCCGCATTGGACACATCTGGATTTTACCTCTGTTTCAAACTGATATTTGATGATGCGTTTATTGTTTTCTGGAAGAGCAGAATGTTTAGGCAATGCAGGGTTACTGCACTAAAATGTCTGCATTTTATTCGTTTTACTGCATTTGTAAGCGGAGCTGTGAAATCTGACGATATTTATTTATATAGTCATCATGATAAATTACGTCCCTATTTGTCACAATATGCTTTTGTGAGTATATTGCAGCATCAGCGCATAGGAAACATTACGAATATGGGCAAATGCTCTTTTATCCTGAACAGGCAGTTCAACAGAGGCAGCAAAAATGCCCAGCCCAGCGCTACCCCAACAAGAAGCCAGGGTAGAGGGGAGGGGGTAATGCGGGAGGACATGACACACGTGGAGAATGGACAAACTCAAACAAAGCCCAAATGCAATACATTAACACACACAACTGCAATAACAACAACAGGTACAGCGAAGGTCTTTCTTCTACCAGGAGAGTGGCACCTCCTGAGAGACACTTTGCATGGCCGCATTCTCTAAGCTTCCCACAGGAATGCGGCCTGTGGCAGATGCCACAGTATCATGGATGTCATCAATACTAATAGAAAACTAATCAACTGCATATTTCACTACAATAAGAGTATTATATATTATTATTATCATGCTTGATTGGATTTAATGCAGCACAAGGAATTAATACAGCACATCTCAAGGTTTCTTCCTCTTGCTCTTAGGGAGTTTTTCCTTGCCACTGTTGCCATTGGCGACGCTCATAGGGGCTCTTTTTAAAGTATTACTCTCTTTCTCTCTCTCTCTCCTGTACAGAGTCGCAGTCCCCGTCACTCCCAGTCTACTCAGTCTGGTTTAGCTGACCAGGCGTCCAAATTGTCCTACGCTTCTGCCGAGTCTCTGGAGACCATGTCCGAGGCCGACATGCCGTTGGGCTTCAACCGCATGAACCGCTTCCGTCAGAGCCTGCCGCTGTCCCGCTCCGCCAGCCAGAGCAAACTGCGCTCTCCAGGTAACACAAACACACACCATACATCTGCCGTGACAGCTTACATGCTCATTGATTTTCACTCAGTCTTGACCAGTTTAAACACTGTCTTCAGAGCACACTAACTCACACACACACACACTCTAGCTTGTATTTCTGTCTTTGTGTGCCAAAAGATCAGCTTTGGCCTCTTTTAAGTCCCCACAACATCAAAATATTCCATCATCCTGGGTATATTTGGTCCCCAAAAATGGCTAAATACAAACACATGAACACACACCCAGGCTTAAAAGGCCATTACAAGCCAATTGTGATTTATTTGTGCAATTTATTCGTCAATAAATTATTTTGATGACGTGTATAACTGATGATATCTCCGACACAAACTGCAATCTTTAGCAAAATTATTACATTTTATTCACCCTGTAAACTTTCACCAGCGCTGTGAACTCACTGACCAATCACTGTTGTCTCTGCAGTTGGCATGGTGACAACAAAGTTGACACACGGCTAGCAACTTTTACATTTTTGTTAGAGTCAGATTTCAGTGGGCTAGTCTGGGTCGAGGGGGGTGGTGGGCTATATGGATGGTATTGGAGGTTAGGTGGGTTTTTGAGTTTTTGTTTTGATTTTTTATTGACTTTTTTCCTAATAATATTCTTAAAATAATATATGAAATAACATTCTTATAGGGCGGCACGGTGGCCTCACAACAAGTAGGGCCTGGGTTCAGTTCCCTGGTTAGACAGCTCCAGCACCCCCTGTGACCCAGAATAATAAGCATCTTAGATAATATTCCTAAAAATGTACAAACATTGCTAGGAAGAAATTACACTATTGCCCATTTTACTCGCTCACTGTACTGTATGTCCTTGTTTAGTCGTTGCTCACTATTGCAGGTCCTTGATGCACTTTTTGTTGCTAGCCTTGAATACTTTATAATAGAAATGTTTAATTCAGAAACGTTTTTAATTCACTTTTGGAGTCTTTTAAAGCTTTTTAAACCTTAAGAGGAGCAAAGGTGGAAAGCTGGTAAGTTGCACTTGCATTCAGCATTGAAAATGTGCAGTTAGCTCTCCAATGAACTATTGAGGGCAGAGAACAGTCTAATCACAGAGAATACAGAATAACGGCCAGGTAAAAAGAGTTAGTTAATGAGTAACCAGCAGTGCAGCACTGTCAAATTCTTCATCTGGCTGCACTTTATAAGAATAGATTTAAAAGCTAACAGCTGCACAGCGGAAATAGGTAAGATTAGCCTTCTTTTAGTGTTGGTTATTATACCAGCCTTTAGTGCAGTTGAGAAGTGGGAAGTTTTTAGGCCAGTGAGAAGTCCTTTGGAGTTCGCTGTGGATTAGACAAGCTGGATAAGCATTTCAAAATTATATTATCAAGATAAATTATTTGTTCCATTGTTCATCAAAATGCAGATTTTCAGCATCAGTTTTCCTCTTTCTTTCTGACTTTTTTGACATTTTTTTTCTTAGCTAGTTTTTTTTTTTTGCTAGCTAACTTGGCCAGATTTCATCTGCACTAGGATGAAAAAGCTGGACATTTCCTTAGACTATTTTTGCTATTCAAATGTAATGGATGAGTCCATAAGGACTAAGGCCTACTACCCACACGCTTGCAGGGGGAGGGAGTGGGCCTTCACTGCATGTATGTCCTTCAGTTAAGTGACAATAGCATGTAGCTTTGGGCCGAACGGCTCAAAGCATCATTTTAATGTCCCACACGTTCTACAGATGATTTATACTCGAGCAGTGTGTGACCAGGCTTTAGAGCTTCCTTGGTGTCTTAATTGTATTCCCTCTGCAGATCTGTCCTGATTGGCAATGTGTCTGTGTGTATATGCACACACTTCCTCACTGAAGATGTTTCTCTGATTGCCTATTAGCTGAAGATAACCTTATATTGCGGTGTTAGCCGCTAACTGCTTTCCACCTCGTTGGACAGGCCAGTAATTGTAGCCTGTATATTGTGTTCCTGTTAACTGAATTTACTGTTCAGTTAATCATGGTTAGTCCACTCTGGTGTTTTATTACATGAATCACCCTGCTTTTTCACTTTGTATTGTCTTTCATATTAGCAGCAAAGCATGATATAGAGGCTCTTAAGTTACTGTCCTGTAAGCTGTCTGTGCTAGGCTATAATTTTTTCTGTGATTAGCATGGGATGCTAAACCGCTGTTACCTGACAGCTAGGTCTTAAGGGTTTATTGATGTCTTGGGGAGGGTTTGTTGGTCTGTCTCCACACTTAGGGTTTGTGTGTGTTAACATATTTTCCAATAAGTGTCCAAATGTGTCCCATTTCTCTAATGTGCGAAGGCATAGTGTGCAAGACCACAGTGAACTGACATTAAATGCCCCCCTTCTGCAATAAAGTAGTATTAGGCTAAGTGTACGTCCCATGGTTTAATGCTCTGTTTCATAAATTTTCAGGAAGATTTTAATTGTAAGAATGTCTAAGACAAGCTTGTTCCACCAGGACAAAATGCACATCGTTGCTGTGCAAAGAAAAATCTCCAAAATGCCAGTTTTTCAATGTAAATGTAAAAAAATTTAGATACTTGTTTTTTCATTTACCAATGTAGTCGTGATCAATTCCACCCACTGCTAGCAGGGGTTCCCATTATCACACAATGCTTCCAACCTAAGGGCATGAAGGCTAGCATGTGCTTCTGCTGAGACACATGATGTAGAGGTCTGTGCGGCACTGTTTCTTCAGTCCCACTCCTGCCCGCTCCCGCAAGATTTCAACCCGCTACTGCAGAAAATCAGAAGCATTTGTCCCACTCCAGCCCACAACCGAAAGGCTTTGTCCCACTCCCACCTGCACAGTTCCATCAAGGCAAACTGACATCCAATATTTGACAAAATCTATTCACCAATTCATTATCCTCTTATTATTATTATCATTAGAACGAATTGAAGGCTCCTCCTTATCTATAAGCTACGAGAATTTGTGTGTTGTTCATGTGATCGGCTGCTTCACAACTCTTTAGAATAACTTTATTCATTTTAACTTTTTTACTGTTGTCATTTTCTGTTGTTATGTATATATATATATATATATACATATATATACATATATAGTGATTTAGTGATTGCTCTACTTTATTTAGGCTATACATTTATTTGCAGAACTTCTCTTAGTGCATGCTTTGGCCTGCTCCCTCCTGCAGTGGGCTGGTTTCCTGCCTGTTCCTGCGCACAACACTGAAAATTAGTCCCGCGGCGCAAGACACTGTGGCGGGTCCCAAGGGTCCCAAGGGTCCCACGGGAGTCCACAGGGGTGCAGATCTCTAACATGAAGCGCCTCTGCATCTTTTCAAATGATGCTATGTCTGTATTTTCTCATTTGCAAAGCACTTTGAATGACTGCAGTGTATGAACAGTGCAATACAAATAAACTTCACTTGCCTTGCTAATGCAACGTCATTGGACAGATCAATACGCTTGGAGGAAACCACTAACTGCCCGATTCTGTTATGTCAGTTAACAAAGGCAAACAAATAATGCTCGGACTGCTGGTGTAACAAAAATAAAACATCATAAGATGCGAGATTCCCTGAGGAATGTGGAACTGTAAATGGTAAAAGTTGATACTGAAAAAAATTGACACTGTACAAAAGGTTCATAAATGGTACTATAGTTACATTTCAACATTTAGCTTAGCAACATGATGTTCAGGTCAGTGTTTAGTAGGTGTGCAAGAAAAATGGCTACGGAGAGGTACAAGATAGATATATCTAATAAATTGGCAGCTCAGTGCCTTCTCACTCAGTGAAGTGTCTTACCACTGTATTATTTTGCATTGCTAATGCTACTACACACGCAAGTGCCTTAATGTTCCACAGACATGACTGCAAAGTCCGAAGTACGTTAGTGCGGCTAGGATAACTATGATAGCTGACATTAGAAAAGATATTTCTCTGTTTTCAGTGTTTCCTCAACCTGTTTCCACATCATTCACTGAGTAGAAAATAATTTGCTTCATGTAGAAGATAACAACTGCCCTTCATCTGCCGTTAACATGTTAGCTCTAGCATTAGCTCATGTCCTGATTAATCCACAGTGGCTACAAGATTTCCCATCCCTTTTGAACAACTACTGAATACTAAATAATGCAATATAATAATAAATAATATAATATAATGCTGTTTGAAAACTTCATGTTTATTCATACTATGAACGCAGGTGAGCATCAACTTTTTACACACATTTTGTTGTTTGTACACTGTGCGTGTGCAGATCTTTAAGCCTAATGCATCCTCTTTTTATAGCGTCAGCTGTTTTTGTTACACCGATGTGGACTTCCTGACAGGCCATGAGGAAGTCCAAAGAGCTAAGCACTGCCTAAACAACCTGACTTTGATGAAAGAGCCCGTCTAGCCTAAAGCTAGAGTTCAATATCTTATTTGTCATGTTACGTAAAATGCTGTAGTGCAGCACTGCATCCCTCAGCCTTTTCGGTTTGACAGAATTCACAACCATTCATCCATCAGAAATCCCCTCCACAGCAATAAGGAAGCCCACTGATAAAGAGGCTAATATCTAAAGAAGTGATATTTGGCTTACTAGCAATCACATTATCTATTTGCTTCTACATTAGCCAGCTGGCAGCCTGCCCACCTGTACCTGCCCCAAAGAGCGTATAGTTCGTCTCACCTTCAAGATACAACATCTGAAAGGGTTTTGTTCTGGTCTTTTGTCCATAAAACCCAACCCCCGAGCCTAATACTGCACCTCTGTAGAATGTTAGTAGGCATATTTACAACAGATTTCACAATGGTCAGATCTTTCCACTTGTCCCTTTAACACATCTGACCATGGTAAAAGTAGCTTGCTGTTAGTAAATTAGGATGAAGTCACCTATATACTCAGAAATAAAGGTAGTAAACTGTCACTGGGGCAGTCCCCCTCTTGTCACTGGGGTGGTACCCTTAGGGTTACATCTCAGTATCTTTAGTCAGGGAACATAATTGTACCATAATCCACTGAAAAGACATTATCTAAGTTGTATTGACTCCACACACCCCGTCTCGTCTCCAGGCTTTTATTTTACTGTTCTGTTTTAAAACATTCGGTTATGAAAAGGCACAAATGTGTACTTTTCACCAAAAACTTACTTAAGGTACACAGTTGGGCCTTAAAACCACTGTTGTACCTTTGAGGGAACGTTTACATTGTTTGTACCTTGATGAACGAAAAATGTGCCTGAACAGAACCTTTATTTCTATCAGTGCACAAATATGGTGCAATAACTGTAAACTCTGCCTAAAGTGAATATTCATGGTGTTTGTACTATAAATATCAAAAATGCCTGGTCCACTTTTTAGCCTAAACCTGGTTTTAATTCTCTAAATGATCAACCTTTGTAAGTATTATTTTCTCTCTCTCTCTCTCTTTAGGCGTTCTCTTCTTGCAGTTTGGTGACGAGACTCGGCGTGTGCACATCACCCATGAGCTGAGCAGTCTGGAGACCCTGCATGCGCTCATCGTCCGCATGTTCCCCCAGAAGCTGACGGCCAGCATGCTCAAGTCGCCCAACACGGCCATCCTGATCAAGGACGAGGCACGCAACGTCTTCTACGAGCTGGAGGACGTGCGGGACATCCAGGACCGTAGCATCATCAAGATTTACCGCAAGGAACCCGTCTACAGCTCCTACACCACTGCGGCACACCTGGCCAATGGTGACCTGAGGGTGAGTGCATGTGTGTGCATGGATACCAACTATCCTCTTGGAGATCTACTGTCTCTCTTCTTAAAGGTTTTTTTGGAGCAATGCTGTAGAAGAACCAGTGTTGTCTTCCTAAAGAACCTTTCAATGGATGGTTCTCAAAGAAGCATTTGTGAAAAAGAGATGAACCTTAGAAGGATCAGACAACGTCCGTGTAATATAAACCTCTTATACCAATTAATAGTTTTAGCCAAGAGTGTTCTTGAAGGTCACCACCAACCCCAATCTAACACATTTCATTTAGTTAGTTATGGACTTCTGAAGATAATAAAACAGCTCTGGTGGATGAGGGTAACTTCTAAACTCTGCATGGTGGTAGATCCACAAAAGCATGTGTATAGAGTTTTTGGACATAGGGTTCTCCTAGAGTCCACTAATGCTGTGGAGAGCTGAAGCACCACCAGATGGATGACATAAGGCCTGAATACATTGTAGGCACTTAATAAAGAGCGAAGAGCATTTTCTTATTTTTTGTTCAGTAAAGAAAAGGTAATATTACTAACCTGCAGATGTTTCCATCCAGTTTACAGATAAAATGAACTTTATGCATGTATAGCTATTAAAGAGGAATTTCACAAACGTTTCACAATTTCTGCATAATTAAATGGTTGAGATGTAAAAAAAAAGTAATTTAGAACGGTTTGGTGTGAAATGCTCCATTCTAGAGAAACCTACTGACTTCATCATTCATGGTGGAGAAGTACATGCAGGACGTTAATAGGCAAAACAGGACCCCAAAAAACATAATTTTTTCCAATTTACCACTATTTCACCATCATTAACATTACATATACAAACTCAGAAGACGTGTAGATTAACTGGTGGTTTTAGATCCTAAATAAAGTGGCTATATTTGTGTTGTAGACATGGAGACCCCTGGTTCCTATCACCACCACTGTAAAGAAGTCAGAGTCTGCAAGTTTCTCCACAATGAATCATTTCACATCAGAGCACTCTGAATTGCACTGCACAATTCAGGAAGAACACTGAATGTTTTCTGGTTAGAAAGTGTCAGCATGTTGTGCGTGGTAAGCATCAGAAATAGACGCAAAGCATTTTTTATTCCTTCACATGCGCGATCAAGCCAAAACAAGTGGCATAACATGAAAATATCATACTTTTATTTTTAAGCTTTGCTTCTTCTTCTTCTCTTCTTCCTTTCTGTTTTTCAGCTCCAGCCGTGTGCATTCTTTTCTGAGACATGATTAACCCCTTAAAATCCCAGGCTTATTACATACTAATTATTATTCAGTAACTACAGGGAGTGCAAGCTGGCTGAGCTATTCTTAGGTTATAGGAGGGTCTTGGGCCTACCTGTGGACCCACCATTGAAGAGGTTAACCAGTTGCTTTCTCGTCTCACTCGAGCATTTTAGGCAACATAATGGCACTGTAATAACCCAGAAGTTGTTAGAGGACCCCCTCGTGTCCAGGGCCCCTAAACTGCTGCTTATGTTGCTTATTAGGTAGCGCTGGTGCTGGCTATGTGGTGTGAGACATCAAGCAGCGCAGTTATCACGTCTGGTGTAAAACAGGCTCAGAGCAGTTTCTGAGCCTCAGCTAAAGTCCACTTTAATGGTCACTGCCAGCAATGGTCAAGTTATGGTTGGTTCTGTGAGACGTTTCAGGGAAATAAGAAAAAAGAAAGAGACAAACATTCGTCTTCACGTGTCCCCATTAGTAAGTCCACAGTGGACCAGTAGGCATGTGAGATACTCCAGCATGACACCGCATCTCAAGCAAGCCCCCCCGAACCCACTATGATTGCTTCTTTAAACGTTCTTCAGAGCTGCTACCATTTCTGTCCTAAAAAACAGCATGTTTGGTGTTCTTTCACTTAAGTTATGCAGGGAACTTTTGGAGCTTTGTATATTTCCCACCTTGAATCAGTGTCTGACTGTTAATGCATGAGACGTTAATTGCCAAACAAGCAGGTGATGCTTTCTCTTTGAAATGCATTTGCTTTTTAGCCACAGTTTGCTCATCAAATGGTTCCTCCTTCGCTCGGAGCAAGAGATTTGTCGTTTCCGTCTTTGAGTCTGCCAGACAAACCCCTTGAACTCGCCTGAGTCTGACTCAGGATGTAAATGCTTTCTGTTCACTTATTTGTAGAGTATGTGTGTGCATGTGTGTGTGCTCACACTTGAGCATCTGTTTAGTTCTCTATTCCGCACCTCTACAACTTATGTAAACACCAGAAGTTGAAACGTCCCCAAAATGAAACGGTCACATCAGTACAAAAGCACCAGTCCTTTGACAAACATTGAAGTGTCTGGCACTTTCTTCCCCAACAGTGACACTATTCCTTCTCTGTTCCTCTGACCAATCTGTAACGCAACACAGGCTGCATGTCAACTGCTCTCATATATAGTGCCCAAATCCATGAAATGCCTTAAGCTGGGCGTACACTGCAAGATCTTTAGCCCAATCTTAACCCAGATTTGCCCTTTTTTGCATTTGCATACTATTTTCATCTTGTAAACATGACAAGTTTGATCCCCAGCTATGCCACAGCCGTCCATAGCCGGGAATCCAGGAGAGCATAACTAACATGTCTAACATGTAATATTTGTGTTCAATAACCGGTATTCCTTAAAAACTGAGTTTGTGTTGAATCAGGTGATATAAAACATTTTTAGATAGTCTGTTGTATCTCTATTTTACACTTAAATATGACAAGATATGTCCATGACCCCTTAAGAGCTTAATTGTTCTCACAGCATTGATCTTGCAGTGCTGATGAAACTGTGAGCTGTACAGTGAATAGTTTGTTAAACATGAACATAATATTGGGCTTCACAGTACTGACTGAACTGTGGTCTGTACGATGTATCGTTTCTTAATTGTTGTTGCGATACTGACCTTACAGTACTGTGGCGTCTGCCACTTACTCCGTGTTTCAGAAGGGGTTTTAGGGGCAGTATATGCAAAGCTGCACCACACATGCCCCTATCCCCCAACCCCCACCCCCAGCTTCATTTAAAGGACATTTGTTGTTGTTAATGTTACCATTCGTTAGTTTAAGATGTGTTTGTGTTGACTGTGTTTTGTTGTCTTGGCCTGTGGGTTAGTTAGTGTGGGTTTAATGTCTTGAAGTTGTGTGGCTTGAAGTGACCTTTCCTCACCATTCTTGCTATTTTTCAGAGGCCTTTTCTGCTTGTTTCAATAAAAGAGTAGACATTCAATAATGATGAACCTCTGAGCTGTACGGTGTATCTTCACCACCACAATATTGGCCTTCACAGTACTAATATTACAAAAGCCAATTCTGTTAGATTGGTCCTACCTACACAGAGAGCGCGAGGACAGTTACACTCTCCTAGACTCAAGGCCACCGACAGCTGTGGCATTGCTGGGGATCAAACTTGTCGTGTCCCAGAAATTGAGCCAGCACTTGCACCACTCAGTAGCCCCACAAATTTTTATTATTATTATTAGTATTATTTTGCAATGTGAACATCCTGGCCAATCACAGATGCTCCAGAAGTATTTTTGTAGGTGTTTGGAGGAATCGAGTCACTACTACTACAGAACTACTGTGGCTCCACTGCAGGGGGCATAAACATGTTTACAACAGCTGTAGTGATGGGTACAATCTTGACTTTGGCTTTGAGTGCCTCTTTAATGTAGTGACGTTTGTGTTTTTAGATAGCATAAAGAAACCCCAAGGTTATCTTTAGCAACATAATCACGATTCTGTGCCATTTTGTCTGTATCACGCAGCCCTACTGTGGGAGGACAGACGGAAAGAGGAGAGAAAATGGACAGACAGATAAGATAAATGTTTTGAGATTAGGCATAAAAGAGGTTAAGATAAATGTAAGTGAATCTGCAAGAGAAGAAAAACGAGCATTTAGGTTGGAATAGCAAGAAAGGATGTGAGGCGAAGGGACAAGCACAAAAGACTTTTTTTCAGGGATTTGAACAAATCTCATTATAAAGAGGGAAAGTTTGCCTATGCAAGAGAGAGAGAGTGAGAGAGTAAGAGAGAAAGAGGTGCTGTGGAAGAAAAGAACAGCGGGCGTTAACAGAGTATCGGCTTTGTTCTGGTTGGGGTGAATGAATAAGCAGCTAGTTAAACTCGGCGTAAGGTTCTTTGCTCATCGTAAGTGGGAGAAATGTGTTCAGCTCAGAGCGCATCTCAATACCAGCATCATGTTATCCGATGTTATGGCAGTGGCTCAGACTGGGCTGGGTGAAAGCACTGAATAGACTGAAAAGCTCTCTAGAGTCGAATTACCTTGATGAAAAGAAGGAGGCGAAGCAGAAAGTCTGGAGCTTCATTCACAGCACACGTTCTGCTCTGTCTCTCTCCCTTTCTGTCTGTCTATCTACCTGCCTGCCTCAATGTAGGTCTTTTTTACTCTTTAGTTTCACCTCTGAGTCACCAGGTTCTCTATCAGTCTCCTCTCCATTCACTCTGTTTCTCTCTGTTTCTTCGTACTGCAGCAGAATGAATGCCATTCAGACCTTTCTTGGGCCAGCTTGGCCCACAGCTGCGGAACACGACACTGCCACTCATGCTCGTATCCATGGCAACCATGTACCTGTGTCACTCAAGAGGGAAATGAAGTCCCCACTGGGGTTGTTTCCACTTATTAATTTTAATCTCCTCTGTGATTTGTACCACCTGTACAGTAGGCCTATATGTCATAGTGAATGTAAGTGACTGATAGTGCTTGTACTGCAGCTAGGGGCCAACCGGTATATAAAAATTATGGCTGTCGATATTAAGAAAACCAGTATCAGTACTGAATATAAATTCAACTTTATATTTTAGGTGTTTTTAGTTCATTCTTTTGTTTAAGCTATATTTTAATGCCTGATATGACGCCCAGTTCAGTGCTCAAGTTTCTTAAAGCTACACTATGTAAGATTTGGGGATTTGGAGACCTCTCTGGTGGAAATGTGTAATTGCACACAACATGTGGAAGAACATTTTGTAACATTGGTTGTACTTCGCCGAGCGGATAAATCTGATGTTTGCAAGCAGGTTGAACGACTATTCAAAGTATTCAAATAGAACTTGATAAAGGACGTGTTTTCTGAGGATGTGAGTGAATTACCTACATTTGTTATCATATCTTCATCAATATAATGTCGATTTTGCATTTGAGACCTAAACATCAAGCCTGGCCTTCTTCCCGAGCCTGTGCATGTGACGTTAATACATAAAGACGGGGTCCGAGAAACTCCCGCTAAATTCCGACCTGATGCCTCTGTCTTTTAAATTATTATTTGAAGCTTTACAGGGTGGCTCACAGCAGCGGACACTCACCATATTTTAGTTCACGTTTTTCTTCTGACTTAGTCATGCTACTTATTTCAATTTTAACCAAAAAAAATAAGCCTTAAACTTAAACAATGAGAAGAAAATCACTTTTTAAATGATATAAATTTACTAGCCGTGGAGGCAGAGCTTCCCATAATGTTTGAAGTTTGCAATGCTGCAACCAAACAATTATGTAATTATCGGTATGTTATCTGCAATATTGTGACTGATTAGGGTGTTGCTATTAAGGCCCAATATATAGTAAATGGTATATCAGTTGGCGGGCCTAGGTTCGATTCCCCGGCTGGGTGACCAGGGTTTTTCTGTGTTGGAGTTTGCATGTTCTCCCCCTGTCTGCGTGGGTTTCCTCTAGGTGCTCTGGTTCCCTCCCACACTCCAAAAACATGCAATCAGGCCGATTGGACACACTAACTTACCCCTTGGTGTGATTGTATATGTCTGTGAGTGTCTGCCCTATGATGGACTGGTGACCTATCCAGGGTGCTTCTTGCCTTCAGCCCAGTGACCGCTGGGATAGGCTTCAGCACCCCCCGCGACCCAGGAGGATAAGCGGTATAGATAATGTGTCTGTGTGTATTTCAGTTGGCCAATAATTCTGGCCTGTACCGACAACCTACAGTCTTATCTGTAAATATATGCCAAGATAGGCTAATATTATTGGCAACCAGTGTATCAGTTGGACCTTAAGTTTAGCATGAACTGATTCTGTGAGAACAGAGATTCTCTGTCTACTTGTGGATTTTTTGCAGAGAGCACACAGTTGAGATGGAGTTCCCTCATCCATCTCCTCCTTGTTTGGTGGCTCATCTCTTAGGCCACATTCAAAAAGGACATTTTGGCATCCATCAAAAACACACCTCTCTCCGTTGTTTTTTAACAGGAACAGTGCATTGACAGACACCAACACATGGCAGTATGCAACAATTACACTCCATTGCCTGTTAAAAAAGTTGAAGCTCTCTGTGTAACAGTGAGTCAGCCAGTGTGAGATGGTCTGAGGTGGGGCTTCAGTCTTGCTTCAGTCTAAACAGGACAAACAAGATGAAGGAGAAACTAATCATCACTGTTAGCTCACTGTACAATCCAATTGTAAAGATCTATAAGGACAGCTTACGGCAAACCTACTCCGTGAAGGACACTTTTCCCTATTACTTTTAATAGCCTCTGTGACTCTCTGTACAGCAGGCCTATGTGTTATAGAGCAGTGATAACAACCTTTTGGTCTCTCTCCATTGCTTCAACTTAACAGCTTGTTTTTGTGATGTAATTATGGGCAGGTAAACCATGAAAGGGCACCCAAACAGCCATGGCGTTAGCTCGATTAGCACTAACATTGGCTAAGTAACACCATGGTAAAATTAACACCTAGCTTACCATTCTGTCGGTAACTTCACTATTTTCAGTGCTAGTCTAGCAAAATTTGTTTTCTGGCTAATTACTGTAGCTAAGCTAGCTAGCCTGAGTGGTTAGATTAAAGACAACTAGCATTAGCTAAGTCAGCTGGCGTTACCTAAGAAAAATATTATAGTTTATGCTGATGACAATACATTAAAATACCACCTCACTTCTAAACAAACAGAAGAACATATAGTGCAGTAGCAGTTTGTGGTTTGCTATATTTTTCTCCAATTTATTTGCTGTTATTCCTCAATGTTAGGAGAAATGGTTATATTGTGGCATCGACTACCCAGCTGTGTCTTTTTTCTACGTCTTCACAGAGAGAGATGGCGTGTCTGTTATACCTAATGTTAGCAATGAATGTAGGTTTATGGACCAATCAAGCTGCTTTATCTCTATTTGTGTGGGTCTTTTGCAGAGAGAGATGGTGTACACGTCTCGTGAGTCGTCACCTACTCGTCGTCTGAACACACTACCGTCCTCCACCTCGTCACCGTCCGGTTCCTCCCCCTCACGCTCTCGTCTATCCTACGGTGGAGGTGGTCGACCTCCCTCGTTTGGTGGTCCAGGCCATCCTCACCCATCGGGCGGCTCCCAGCATGGGCACCACCCGTCCCCCTCCCATGGTCCAGGGGCTGGGGGCCTAACGGCATCTCCCTCCGCCATCCTGGAGCGCCGGGACGTTAAGCCAGACGAGGAAGTGTCCGGCAAGAACATGGTGCTTCTTAAGAACGAGGGCCTTTATGCTGACCCCTACAACCTGGTTCACGAGGGGCGGCTTAGCATTGCCTCCACGCAGTCTCTGGCTACCATCGCTGACCCTTTCAGCTTCCCTGTGTCTGGGGGTCTCTACCGACGGGGATCAGTGAGGTCGCTCAGCACGTATTCAGCTGCAGCATTGCAGGGGGATCTGGAGGACCAGCTCTACAAGCCTGGAGGGTCACTATACTCAGATGCCTATGGCCCCGCCTCCTCCACTCTGACTATGGGCTTCAGACTGCCCCCATCGTCCCCACAGAAGGTCCCGGACGTGCCGCTGCGGGACAGGGACTCGTACTCTGGACCACCCAGCCGTGGCTCGCCCGTCAGGCAGAGCTTCCGCAAGGATTCGGCCTCTTCGTCTGTCTTTGTGGAGAGCCCCAAGTCCAGGCCCGGCTCTAGCTCTGAGCCATTGGGGGACGTGGGCAGAAGTGCGTCTGGATTCGGGTCACCGCTGGCGGGGAATGAGATGGACACACGGTAAGTGGAAGGAGGTCTATGCGTTAGTGTCTTAGTGTGTAATGCAGGGTTGGGAGGGCTACTTTAAAAATGTACTCCAGTATAGATGATTACCTGATTACCTGTTAAAACATGCCATTGTTACCTAATCCAAAGGGTCGCTATATTAATGAATTGGTATTACTTTCCCTTACTTTTGGATTACTTGTCTTTAATTTAAGACATAAAGAAAAAAGAAAAATAATTTCAACAAGGCTTTTTAACAAGAATTTAACTTAATACATGCCAAACACAAAACACTGCACTGTTTTATGAATCAGTAAGATAAATTACAGGTGACTGAAATATTGGCGTAAATTTCTGTGATATTAGACAACACTGTTAAAAATGAGAGGTCAGCTGAACTCAAAATGACATAGTAACTGATTACATTACTTTTCTTGAGTTGACTCAACCTGAGGACACCAGAGTTCACACAACTTAAACTTTTCAGTTAAGTCAAAAGTTCTGTTGATGCTTTTACTTCTGTATCTCAGTTAGTAACATAAAGTGATCTTGTTTTTTATGCTCATCTTCCCCACTAGCCAGGACTCTTTCCATCACACAATCCTGCGAGACATTTTTCCTCTTGGGTACTCACTTATGAATGGCTATGGCATTGCTGGGGCTCAAACTCACAACCTCCTGTTGGGACGATAGCTTAGTCCACTGCACCACTCAGGAATTTTATGTCCATACATGTTTAATACACTGGAGAAACCAATAGTTGTTTAAACTTCAAAGAGTTGCCTAATCTCATGTGGTTCAACTGTCTAATAATTCATCCCAACATCAGGAGATTGTGAGTTTGAAATCCCAGCAATACCACAGCTTTCCATCTGGAAGCCCATGAAGAAAATATGCCAGATGGGGCTGTGTGATAGGGGTGCCAGCTAGTGGGGAAATTGAGTGAAAAAATGTGTGATTTTGTTTTTCTAACTGAGATGCAAGGCTTGAACCAGTAGCTGTGAGGATTTTTGACTCAACTAAGATGTTTGAGTTGTGTGAACAGTTATTGTATCATTTTATGTTGAGCAGACTTTCCATTTTTTACAGTGAAACCTAAGTGGAGCAATATATGGAAATATTTAAAATATAAAAATGATCAATTTGCATAACAGTACAGTTTGTTTGAGTTTAGATGTGTATACCCAATCTTTGAAGTTCAGAAATCAAGTTTTGCTCCACAGGAAAAAAGAGTGATTTTTTTTTTCAAGAAAATAAAAAAAAAACAAAAAAAACACTAAGACTGAAAACTCTTAGACTAAAACACAAGGAACAAGCAGCTGCTGTAGAACGATTCAGTACACTGGATCAATTGCAATATTGTTATTGCCCTCCTGGGACTTTTTCTTACAAATCTGTTATCAAGCCAAAGTCAAATGATCAGTCTGGTAGAAATATTATCGTTCTAAAACAACTTGTGCAACATATTTATCAATAAAACAGTGAATTTCGGCAAAAACGATGAGTTTGCTTTTGGAATGCAATCTTACTGGTAATCACTGTTTTTAGAATGTACCTGTAATCTGATTACTGTATTTTTCTCTGTAACTATTACAGAATACAGTTACCTTTAATGTATCCTGTTTACATAACACCGTTACATGTATTCTGTTACCACCCAACCCTGTGTGAGAGGCAGGATAAGTCTGTGTGTTTTTGTCTGAGTTCAAGCACGTCAGTGGTTTCCACTCCTGGTCCTGGACATAGGCATCATTTATGCTGTGGACACTGGAGGCATGTCCTCACATCCTTTTTTCAAATACTGCATGTTGTCCATGGCTTTTTTGTAGTACCTAATTTTACACCCACCATTTGTTGATGCATTTTTCAAAAACAGAAGAAATGTGTCTAAAGTACTGCGCAAAAGTCTGAGACTGTACATATTTCCTTGCCAGTCAAAACAACCATTAAGTACACATTTTCAGCGACAGGAAAAAAATAGAGGTTTTTTTTCTAAGAAATCTGAGATCTTAAAAATCTTTTCTAAGAATTTTTTCTAGTCCAATTTCCGAGTCCAATTTTCTCTATATGTTTTAATAATTTTTACACTATAAAATTAATTTAAATGTGAAAGTCAGGTCAATGCATCTCCTTACATTTTGTCTATTTGTTTATTTATTTATCCAAACACTATTTGCCATTACACTGGTCAGGCTTGCATGTTCAGTGATTGCCATGCTCTAACATGCAAACTTCCGCTCAGGAAAGGTTTCATTAATTAGCTGAATAGTTGCATCAGGTGTGTTACAGCAGGGAAGACATCAAAATAAACAGGCCAGTGGTACCTGCGCTGTCTTGTTTTCCACTCTCCCCCTTGTTTTCTTTTGTATTCCTTTGTGATTTGTGCTTCATTGTTGACCTTGTCTCAATGCTCTATGAAGTGACCTTGAGCTTTGGAAAAGTGCAGTATAGATATAACATAAATAGAAGTATAAAATAAACATTTAGGTCTGGCCTAACAGCATTTTACAGGCTTTGGATACTTGTTGGTGTTCTGATCGAGTACCCAAACACATACTCAAAAAAAAACAAAAAAAAACTTAAAAACAAAGTAATATTTAAAGTGTTTTTTAGTCATCCACATATGCTTCCATTTGGTGTTTCAATCCACTGCCTGTGCTAGATCCTCTTCTTACACACTGTCAAAACATGAGCACTTCTGATCTGTCTTGTTTTTTGTAACCTGCACATGAGTGAAGTGTGAACTCCATAGAGATCCATTCAAATCACACACTCGCACTTTCTATAGCGTTCTAAACAAAATTTAATGCTGCACTATAAAAGACTTTTTTTGATTAAGTTCTCTTTGAATACTCTTTCAATGCTCTCACAATCATCTGATTCATCTGTTCGTGAAGGGGTTCAAAGCACAACCCACATTATAAATTGTTCTTCACACAACGCATTTCCACCAGAGGGGTCTCCAAATCTTCAGGTAGTTGCAGAGCAGCTCATGTGCTGTACTAACAGTATGTGGAGGAAGTCTTCTCTGATACAGCAGTAAACTTGTGAATTTGTATTTATATATTTATGATATGTTCAACTAAACCAGCAATAATTGATTTATTTTTAAAATGTATTGTGGGCTAAAATTTTTGTGGCTTAAAAAAAGAAAAAAACTTCTGAATACTAAACAGAGGGCCAAATACCAACATAACAAAAAATACTTGAGTATTCTAATCATTTAAGCCAGCCCTAAACTTACTATTACTTTCTAGTCAGGGTCGGGAACCACTGATGTAGATACCCTGCAGAATTCATATCTTGGAATATAAAAACATCTTAGATCTGTTCAGTATATCTAATATTTCTACTTTGAGATTGTTGTAAGAATGTTAGGTAACGCTTTATTTTAAGGAACACATTTTGGAGTTTTATTAAGGCCTTGTTTTTTGTTCAAAAAAGTTCATCAAGCTTTATTCATGATGAGCTCTGTTAGTACATTCCTGGAAGTCTGTTGTGTGAAAATCACGAATTACGGCACATTTTTATGCAAATTATTGATACAAATGAAATGATCACTTAATTTCATGTCTTATTAGAGTAAGATTCCTATAGGTTCTAAATAGTATCAGTTGACTTCTTAAGTTTATTAATTAGATCTAGTAAGAGTTTAATAAGTCACTAATACTTAGATATTAGATTAGATTAGATTGTCTTTATTGATCCTGAAGAGCAGTTCAGTCTGCAGAGGAGATGCTCCATGTTCCAAAGTAGACTCGTATTCATCATTAATTAGAGGCTAAAAAGCACTAAACAAGTTTTCAGTAAGTTAATTTGCATCCCATATTTTAAAAGAAACATCTTTGACTCATGAGAATTGTTAAGTTCAGCCCATTTTAACAACCTATTGTGGATAATTTGAGCTCTTGTGTGGAAGACTTTTCAATGTTTTCCAACTGAAATGAACAGGTATTAAATTTGTGATGCTAATTGACTTATAAACAGCCTTTTTATCATTTGATTAATGATGAATAAAATGGCACTTTATATCATGGAACACATCTTGAAGTGTCCAAAGAAAAACAAGTATCTCCAAAATAGTAGGTTTGCAGGAGAAGGCAAAAACACTCTTACCTTTTAATGTAAGTCAATGTAGAGATTTTATTCCAAGTGATTCTGAAGCGTTTCAGTTTGTCCAATCATCATTACATTTTCACACACCTTAAAGGACAGCTGGTGTGTTGAAATGATGTAGAAAAATAAAAATCAACAAAAATGGAGATACATGGTTTTGTTTGGACAGCGACAAAACTCGTAGCTCTAATGCAATACACTCCAGAACCCACATGGCCTAGAACCTGTAGGAAGCGTACGGTACATGACAGTTTATAAGATATGATAATTTGCATAATAAGGCCTTAACAGAATGTATACTGCACATAACAAATGATTAATATTTTTCACATAACAGGCTCCTGATTCTGTGCTAATACAGTGCATAATGAATGAAGCTTAATGCAGTGTATACATGATTTAGAGCTGTCTAAATTGGGCTTTATTGAACAAACAACAAGACCTTAACAAACCTCTAATATGTGTCCTTTACGATCAAGTGTTACTGAATATTATAAGATTATTGAACTTATTCAACAGTGATTGTAGGTTCTTTTTTATAGGTGTGTTTTACTTGTTTTAGGGAATTTTAACTAGAGAAACTGTCTCATTCTATTTACAGATAATATTGCTTGTTTCAAGAAATAATGCTAATGCAAATGGATTAATTATTTAACACAAGCAAAATAATGTCTAGAAATTAGTTACATAATCATATCATGAGAAATATTAGCTACATCAATTAGATTTAACATGATTCCACTTACCAAGATATCATTTTTTGCAATGTCAATTTGAAAGCCTATATACACCGATCAGGCATAACATTATTACCACCTCCTTGTTTCTACGCTCATTGTCCGTTTTATCAGCTCCACTTACTATATAGGTGCACTTTGTAGTTCTACAGTTACAGACTGTAGTCCATCTGTTTCTCTGCATACTTTGTTAGCCCCCTTTTACCCTGTTCTTCAGTGGTCAGGACCCCCATGGACCCTCACAGAGCAGGTATTATTTGAGTGGTGGATCATTCTCAGCACTGCAGTAACAATGATGTGGTGGTGGTGTGTTAGTGTGTGTTGTGCTGGTATGAGTGGATCAGACACAGCAGTGCTGCTGGAGTTTTTAAACACTATGTCCACTCACTGTCCACTCTATTAGACACTCCTACCTTGTCAGTCCACTTTGTAGATGTAAAGTCAGAGACGATAGCTCATCTGCTACTGCACAGTTTGTGTTGGTCATCCTCTAGTCCTTCATCAGTGGTCACAGGACGCTGCCCCCAGGACGCTGTTGGCTGGATATTTTTGGTTGGTGGACTATTCTCAGTCCAGCAGTGACAATGAAGGTGTTTAAAAACTCCAGCAGCACTGCTGTGTCTGATCCACTCAGCTCAGCGCAACACACACTAACACACCACCACCACGTCAGTGTTACTGCAGTGCTGAGAATGATCCACCACCCAAATAGTACCTGGGGGTCCTGACCACTGAAGAACAGGGTAACAAAGTATGCAGAGAAACAGATGGACTACAGTCTGTAATTGTAGAACTACAAAGTGCACCTATATAGTAAGTAGAGCTGATAAAATTAGTGTAGAAACAAGGAGGTGGTCATAATGTTATGCCTGATCGGTGTATTTTGTCGTTTTTTCCCTTTTTACAGAATTGAAAAGTACCTGTGGCCCTTATATTGTGTTAAAATTTCATGATGAATTAACCAAACAAAATGTTTCATAATTGCTTGGAAAAAAATTGTTCCATTAACTTCCATTCAAAGTCAAGGAAGTTTTTTCCAAAGTCATCATTTTTGGAGATATGAGGTTGTTACGACAGAGATGATACACTGCATGCATGTGTCCATTGGCTCATTTTTGTTATGTCTGCTAGTAGGGATCGTATGGAGGCCATGGAGAAGCAGATCGCCAGTCTTACTGGTCTGGTCCAGAGCGTACTCACCAGAGCACCGGACAGCGACAGCACGTAAGACCTCCACACACGCACACATAGAGCCATAAAAAACCCATTTGAATCCATAGACATCTCAAACAACAGTGTCAGTAACCAGTCAGAGACATTTTCCACTCATGTAAAATGTCAGTCATTTGACAAAGATCATTAGAAATCATAACCAGAAAGCATTTGACTGTTCGACACTACACATTACATGCGTTCACATAGAGCACTATGTGACTGATGTGAGTCCTCATTCAAAGCTTGCAGATTGTCTTGTAAGAATGTCTCGTTCCTGCTCTCATGTTTGTGATTGCACAGCCATCGACTGCTGCTCAGCGCTTCTCATCCATTTATGTTGTGTAAAGCCCAGAAAGCCAGCGTGTCTTCACTCGGCGAGCGTGGATTGTTGTGTACATTGTGTCTGTGGCTGCGGCCTGTTGTCTGTGGAGTGTTTTGCTGCATCGCGGACGCACCCCCCCTCCTCTGCTTCAGTCCTGGTATATCCGTGTTGATGATCGGTCAGATTCATTCATAATGGACATCTGAAGCCCATCAACATTGGCATTGACTGTGTAGACCAACGTAGAGACCATGCAGATCAGTATAACTGTGAAAGTTACAGTATTGTCAGCTTTTTTTTTACTATGTTAGACCAGGTTAGTATATGCTATGTTTGAAGTTTTTGAATAGTAGTGTTATGATGAGTACAACTGTAGGGTCTATAGAGCAGCGTTAGCTTTCTATTAGCTGCTATAGAACTGAAGTTTGGTAGTAGAAGAGTGAAGAATTAGTACCAGTACATTGTTAAGGCTCTTCTGCACTGATCAAACCAATACCAACCAACTTCTACATCCTGGCAAGTTGTCAACCGGTGAACCCAAACTATGCCCATTCTGTGAATTCCCTAATCTAGTACACCTGATTCAACTCACTAAAGGGGAATAAAACTAGTGTTTAAGATCTATTTATTTTGTTACACAATATTTTATAGTCCAGCCTTATATCCCTCAGCCTCATCAGTCTGACAGAATTTACAATATTGTGGCATCAGCGAAGAAGACGACACAGGAAACGTTACACTTGAATACAGATCCGCCACTCAGCGTGGCCACGATAGCAGGCAGGTCACTTCTAGCCACACAATCTCTGTTCATGGTAGACCACAGCTCAGCATAAAATGACACAAGGCTAACAAAAACAACTTAGGTAAACATTAAGTCTCTCCTTACCGCAAGCACGGCTCCTGCCAAGCCTGCCACGCTCCCTAGTTTTCATGTTTTTGTTTATCAGTATTCTCTCACTACAATACCCAGCATGCATTGCTCAAATACATCATATATCCATCCCTGTGGTGTCAACCAATTGTGACCAATTGTTAGCCTAACCCAGGGGTTGGCGACATGGGGCTCTTTTACTGTTCTGTTGTGGCTCCACAGCAGAATTAGATTTGTAGGTAATAATAAAATAATCCTCCTTTGCAGTAAAATAAAGCACAGTTTAACAATAAATGGTCTTAAACTCTGGAGTTAATGTAGAACTGCTAATTTGCCAACCTTTAACTCTGAAGATTGGTGTGCAGACTGCTGATCACCATAGCAACGCAGACAAAAATCTCGCCTACCTAGGATCTAATGAAAAGGCAAAGAGAAAGATTTTAGACAAAAATG
This sequence comes from Colossoma macropomum, assembly GCF_904425465.1. Lineage (NCBI taxonomy): Eukaryota > Metazoa > Chordata > Actinopteri > Characiformes > Serrasalmidae > Colossoma > Colossoma macropomum. Next base: position 6,315,735 of record NW_023494801.1, on the reverse strand, counting down.
GATCATTTGGAGATGAATGGACTTTGCATTTATAAGCGCTTGGCTGGTTTCCTGATACGTATAATCTGCATCGAGAAACTGTCAAACACTAAAGTCACGAAGCTTCTCATTCACCTGCTGCACCATTTAAGGTGGAACAGGAAAATTTGAACAAGAAGTTGGCAAATGAACAGCGACTTCAGCCTTGTAAAAGTTGAACGTTTAGAGACATTTTACTAAGTTTCCTGCCAGAGATACGAGAAAAGCGGCTATAGCTGAGCTAAAGCTTAAAGCAGAGTAAGCCTGCATTTTTGTTTATATATATATATATATATATATATATATTCTTTTTTTTCTATCCTATACTAAAACATTAGCACATACTGAGACATATTTAAACCCCAGATGGTAAGATAAACATTAAATATTGTGGCTCCCAAGGTGGTTTGGCTCTTCTTAACATTTGGGTTGCCGACCCCTGGCATAGCTACTGATCTACAGGCTCATAAATACAATAAACTTCGGTTATTGAACAAAATTCTAGTGAAAACAGTGATTTCTGTCTTATTCAGCACAAAATTGACACTACAGACCAACTTTGAGGTAAGCTAGCCAGCTACCTTGCGAACTTTAGCTTTTAGCTTGCTGTCCTCTTCATCTGATGAGTCATTTCTGCCATTTGAGAAGTCCATTCTCTTCACTGTGATGATCCTTTGAAAACTACAGTTAAATGGCTGTGATAAGATATTCAGCATCTGGTAACGTTAGCTATCAACCTTCCTTTTACATTCATCAACAAGTATATAAATAAAAACAGTCTGCCCCCAGAAGTCCACTCTCCAGCAGTTGTAGTTTTTCAAAAGTCCATCCTACCTTCTAGACATCATCAGAAGGGAGGCTTAGTGTTTAAACCAAAAAATCTCACTCTCTCTACTGCAGCACTGCTGTAGGATGTGAGCAGTCATGTTTACCACAGATGTACCGATGATTACATTATTAATTTTGGCTGTAGTGTCTCTTTAATTAATAAGCTCCTAACATGCTGGGGCAGCTGTGATGTGCCGAGCATGGGGCCCCAAAAAGTGATTTACCGACTTAGGATACACTGGTATCATTCTAAAGACATTACCACAGTCACTTGTAAGCATGTTTGTGAGTGCAGACCACATATTTAGTTCGCCTATAATGAGGAGTGGCTGTAATATCATGAGGGACTGCTGGACTGTAGGAAGTAAGGGAACTCTGAAGATTTCAGCTGGAGTGCTGGGTGGTGGCTGCTTTACACTAGAAGATCAGGCAGCCCCTTTGAAGAACTAAGAAGTAGGTGTAGAAGTCAGGATGAAAGGCAAGAATTTGTCACAGGAAACAGAAAGAGGAGAAAAAATGCAGAGAAAGTGCAATATAGGACACTCCGCAGTCACCCTGAAGTTTGTTGTACGGTTAAGAATGAAAAAAGTGCTTATTTTTCATGTTCAGTTCAGGTCAGAACCATTGGCCAACTGTGCTTGCATACAGGAATTTGACCTCCACATTTAACCTGTCCATGCAGTGAAACACCCACATACACACACACACACAAGGGGGCAGTGAGCACACTTGCCCGGAGCAGTGGGCAGCCACAACACCAGTGGAGCAGTTGGGGGTTAGGTGCCTTGCTCAAGGGCACTTCAGTCACGTACTGTCGGGTCAGGGAATCAAACCGGTAACCGTCTGATCACAAGGCTGGTTCCCTAACCTTCAGTCTTCAACTGCCTATGTTATAGTCACACTTACAATAAAAAAACTAGCCTACACCAAACCACAGAAACACAAGTTCGACATTATGAAAGATCAGTCCAAACTCGGATTCTGATTTTGGAAAAGACAGCCTTTCCTAGAATTCCCAGACTCATTCTTGGTCTTAGGAGTCTACAAAACTGTAGAGTTCAGGCAGGGTCTTTTTCCAAGTGTTCAAGTCCATTGCAGTTTTAAAATTTATCACAGTTTATTAGTGATGCATCAAAAACTGAAAATTGAAGATGCACCTGAAAACTGAAAAGTATTTTCTTTTACATTTTGTTTTGTTTTTGGATAAACAGACTAAGTGTAAAAACTATAAAGTAATGAGGAAAATACACTTTTCTTGCTGATAAAATTGATAGGACAACACTGAGCTGACAATAAATTTTACATAAAATAAAACTGATGCTAAAACGTACTAAAATTGTTACAGTATGTGGGTTAGCAGATGTGCTACAAAATCCAACTGCCTTGACAACACACAGCAGTACTGCTTGAACTTCTCATAGTAACTGAACAGTATTTACAACACAGATTCTTGTTCTGTTCATTTTCTATTAGAACTTCAGTTAACTCTAAATTTTAAGGCTGCCTGGCAGCTTTTTTAAGGTCAAACAACATTTTTTTTAAGTGCAAAACTGTGGCTACAGATGCATCATGCTAACAGGGACTTTCCCTTCTGCTTCTGTTGCTTTCCTGTATTCTGCGTATTGAGCAGGATGTAATGTTGGCAAATGGTATTAAACCTGTAATGAAGCAGTTCTTGGGCGTTGCACTTCCTCTCGATACTCAACATGATCAGAGATTATAAATTGTTTGTCTAACGTTCCTCATAGAAACCATGAAATTATTCCATGTAGCTGACGTTTTTTTTCCAATTGTTGATCTGCTGCTGCTCTAACTGTTTGAACGTGACCAGCACAGAAGAGCAAAGGAAAAATAAAGGTGCTTGTTTTAATTATCATTCACATTTTTGTGAAGTGTTAGATTTTAGTCCTGTTTAATCTTGCGGCCCTTTTTTATCACTGTATCACTGGCCATAATTCTGGTATGTTTTTACACTTTATCTTTCAGCAAGTGAGCACTTGTCCATGTTACATATATGTGTGACTGATACAGTTTAGACATAAAGTTTGGGAGGGTGGAGGAGATGTCAGGGAGTAAAAGAAATAAAATTTACCCCACATAAGAAGTTAAATAGAAGGGATAAAAAGTTTAGGCATAACATCATAAAATTCCTCTATTTCATTTCACTCCATTTCAGACCTGGCTGCTGGGTTTGTCACTGTTTCTTGGCGTTGGTTTGATTGGTGTTTAGGGAGTCGTTAGGTTCAGCAGTGCAGCGGTTATGGAGGGTTAGTGATTGCAGTGCGGTGTTGGTTCAGTGTTGCGTTCTGCAGTGTGTTGGGGGCAGCGTCAGTATCACGGCTGTGTGATCCTCAGATGCGGCCTGCTGCGTCTCTGCATGATGGCTGGCTGCCCTCCGGACCAGGGGGCGGACTTCTCACGGCCCTTCCCTTTCTCTTCCAGCGAGAAGACGGAATCCACCAGCGACGGCTCCGCCACAGGAAGTGAGTAACGTTACTTCCTGTGTTATTGAGGCATGTTGACATGTCAAGGTCAGGACGGAGTTGATTGGTGACAAAAAGCAGTCGTCACCTACTGCAATTATCATTATAAAAGAATCAGAGGCACCCTGGGTCAGGAGCGGTGCTAGGGTCAGCGGACATCCAGGGCTGCCAATGCAAACAAGCTAGTTAGCTATGTAAGGATAACTCGATGTAGAAGGCATTCATTTTAGCTAAATCTTGAATATCAAAGTTAACATTACTTACTCACACAAATATGACTGTTGTTGTTTATCAGTGGTTCATACATTTATTTTTAAAGGGCCCATCATGCAATGGATTTGTCTTCACTTATTTCAAAATAAAAGACTCTTATGTAGCATGTAAACATTGTTAAAGTTTTCAAACTCGTCGTTGTCACGAATGCCAACTAATTTTACAGCAGTTTGGCTCCACTTATTTACTTTGAAGTTATAAGGAGTGTTTCAGCCCAGACTGCCCTGTGAAAGAGGCTTAGCGCAGGGCAGCCAATCAGAACACCTATCAGTCTTAAAGGCACAGTAACAAAGACAGCCAATTCCATTCTACAGGATTAAGAGAGGTTGGGAAATGGTCATGTAGAAATGAATTATAACTGGTACATAAAACCACAAGAGTACAAAGTACAAGAAAGATGTACAATATGGGCCCTTTAATACCTACAATAAAACTTTTTTAGTATCAGTTATTCACGTCAAAGGAGAAATACTGCTGAAGTTCAAAGATAACATGTGAATGCTTAACCATTTAAAATCCCAGGCTTATTATGTACTAAGGCTTATTATTCAGTAACTACAGGGACTTTAATGCAAACTAGCTGAACTTATTATTATCTCTCCCCCCATCACTCAGTGTGATACTGTCCAACGTGGGTGTCTGTTGGCTGACGTAACAGAATTGGCAGGTAGTGTTCTCCTCCAAGCGTGTTGAAGTGTCCAGTGATGCCACGATTAGCTGTGGTTTGAAAAGATAAAGTGGTGCCTCACATATGTTGGAGGAAGCACATGCTAGTCTTCACCCTGCCAGTGTTGGTAGCATCGTGTAATGGGGGAGATCTAGCCAGTGAGTGACTAAATTAGTGAGAAAATTGGATTAAAAAAGCTGAAAAGCCTAAAAAATAGCTGGTAAGCAACAGAAAAAACAATAGTAAATCCTTTGCTTGCAGGTATCACTATGCTAGCTTGTTGGCTAGCAAATATACACTATACAGCTTGTTTGCCCCTCTCTCCTTCTTTTTGGGTTTCTTTTCCTACTTACTTTTAGTGTGTGATCTTTTTCCATTAGCTTCTCCACCCATCACCCCCCCCCCTCTTTCTCCCTCTCTCTTTCTTTCTTTCTCTCTGAAGGTCCTCAGAGAGTGCATTTTAAAGGCTAGTTCAAATACACTGCTGAGGGGTTCAGATGGGTTCGATTTGGCTTAGAAGGTTTTCCACCCCGAGTGTAATATCAGTTACCCCTCTGTAGCCCCTCAGTAGTAGGTCACTGAGAAGATTTCTCAGGGGTCTCAGTGTCCCACCCTGACTTTGAACTATGGCCAGTTCCTCTGATGTAGCGTCCCTTCTCTTTCTGCTGTTGTATTTGTTTGGTTGCTCTGCGTTTTCTTTTTGTTTGTTTGTTTGTTTTTTCTCACTTGGACGAGCTGACCGCCTGTACTGTATGTTTCAGCTGGCCGGCTGATGAGGAAAGGTAGCTCTGTCTCTGCTCGAGTGTCTTTCCAGTCGTTTGGCCTGTGTGTGCAAGCGCACACGCACAAGCTTTAGTGTGTGTGTGCGCGTGTGTTTCTGTGCCTTAACTATGGCTCCCTCTCTCTCCTCCACAGTCTAACTCCCTCTCTCCCGAACACACAGTTCCTCACAACATGTGTGTGTTTGAGTGTTGCAGTGTGGTGTGTGTGTGTGCTCCTGATGATGTCATCACTATGGACTTAATTTCCTGTCAATAGGAACTGTATGTGAATGCAATGCAAAATCATAATTTTAGTTATTGAATCACAAATCCATAATCAATTTTTCAAATCTGTAACTTCACTCTTAACTCCATTTATACATAGACTACTTTGGTGGAGGAGGGATAATGATCTGGGGCTGTGTTTTACAGGGTTTGGGCCCTTTAGTTCCGGTCAATGGTGATGTTAATGCTACAGCATACAAAGACATTTAAGACAATTATATGACTCCAACTTTGTGGGAACAGTTTGTTAAAGGCCCTTTCCTGTTCTAGCATGACTCCCTGTTAACAAAGTGAGCTTCATAAAGACACTGTTTGAAGAGCCCTGACCTCAACCCCACTGAGCACCTTTGTGATGAAGTGGCCCTTCTGTGCAACATCAGTGTCTGACTTCTGATGCTGTTTTGACTGAAAGGACCCAGATTCCCACAAACACACTCCAAAATCTTGCGGAAAGCCGTCCCAGAAGAGTGGAGGCTGCTATAGCCACAAAGGAGGGGGGAGTAACTTCATATTAATGCCCGTAACTTATTTCCAGTTCCGTGGTTTGTTTTTGCAGATGTTCAGACTGAGAAATCCGAAAGAAATCAGAGTAAGAGTTTACATGCACTGAGAAATCTGATCCAGCTCTCTTTATCGGATTTCTTAATTAGATTTCTAGACTTTACTCTGATCTAAGAAATCAGAGTATGCTGTTTAGATGACCATTTGAATAAGCAGATAACTGCGGTAATCTTATGATAAGATTATTAAGTGCATGTAAACACACTCAGTGATGCCTTTCGTTCAACCCGACTGCACATTGTCCCTGATTGCTTCACTAGTCTGCTTTTGACATAGACACATTTTCACAGATTATGAAGATCAGGTGTTTTTTAGGCTTCATCTAAGCCTCCTCAGCTCTCTGGAGCCACCTACGTGGATTACACCTCTCAAAACATGAGACGTTTAAGTGTGAAAAGCCTGGAATTGTGAATTAGAGCTTTAGCAGCATAAACAGTGATTCATACTTGTAGCATGAAAGTTGTTAATATGTAAACTGTAAGTCATAATTACTACATAAGCGCTGTAAAGGAGTAAATAAGGATTAGTAGTTGTAATATTGTTGTATTGCGCTTGCAAAATATAGGTTGCAAACACTTACAGTCATATGCAAAAGTTTTGACACTGCTGGTCAAACTTCCAAAATGTTCCATGTTTTGTTGAAAAGTGAAAATAAAACAACACATCCTCTACAGAGAACACACTTCTACACAATTTAATGCACAATTACTGTTTATTTGCTGAATTCAACATAATAGGAAAAAGGCCTGTGCCAAATTATGGCATATTTTATATTTTATGTCTTATTTTTATTCATTTTTGCTGAGTAAAAATGCAGTAAAACATGCAAAAAGGTCATAATTAAGTGTGTTCCCTGAAAAAGACGTGTTAACTTAAAAAAATCGATAAAATCTGGGGTGCTAATATTGTGCATATGACTGTACAGATTTAAAAATCTGATTATGGATTTACAATTCGCAAAATGACAATCTTATCATTGCATTGACATAGAATTCCTTATGAAAGTAAATTAATTCCACAGTTCACCTTGCACAGTTCACGTGGAAGTTCCCCAGCATTTAGGACACTAGAGAATGCTGCTATTCCTGGTTCTACTTTAATCTACACTAATAGCATGCTCACTCCTACCGTATGGACTGTAGAGGAGACAGTGCGCTGTGCTCCCAGTCTATATTTATGTGCGTGTGAAAGAGGGTAAAAGTGCGGTGGCGGGTGTGAACTGAAGTGGCATGTCTGTGTGCCTTAATACAGTCAGGTGTGCGTGTGTGTTTGAGTATGTGTGTGCTTTAGTGCTGGTGTTATTGGCCTATTTATGCTCCGCCCCCACATGAGTTCTGTCATGACTAGGGTGGACAAGCTTTATGTATGTCCAACCTCAAAAAAGTGGCTATGAAAGAATACATTTGTGGGCAGAGTGTGGATAGGTCAGTTAACACATGATGGCGCCGTCCAGCTCCTGACCTTGTCCGGTACTGTCTGCTAGCTCTGACCCCGTCAGCCCCGCTGGCCCTGATGCCGCCCCCTGCCATGACCCCGCAGGGCTCCAATGTGTCCCGACTGCAGATGCAGCTCCATCTACATGAGCTCAAACAGAACGCCACTGACCTGCGGAAGCAGCTCGACCAGCTGAGAAAGATTCAGGTAACGCATCTCTTCCTTCTTATACAAACACACGGACACATACATATGTAAACAGGTGCTGCATTCACTGTTTATTTTCAATGCGCCTGCTCATTGTGAGGGAGTAAGGCCCCTGGGAATAAACTTGCCAGGTACTTAACACTGCAAGAGGCCCGTTTTGTGCATGATGACCAATCACAGTCAGGGAGGCCACAGAAAATATGATGTGGTGATTAAAATCAATTGTAGTCAGGGGGGGAGGTCCCTAAAAAAATACAGTGTGATTATGACCAAGGACGTCTCAATAAACAGTGCAATGATTAGGACCAATCACAGTTAGGGGGAGGTCTCAGAATAAATGACACAGTGATGAGGACCAATCACAGTCAGAGGGAGCTCTCAATAAAAGATGCAGTGATTAGGACCAATCACAGTCAGGGGGAGGTCTCAGAATAAACAATGCTCTGATTAGGACCAAACACAGTCAGGAGGAGGTCTCAATAAATGATGCAGTGATTAGGACCAATCACAGTCAGGGGGTGGTTTCAGAATAAATGATGCAGTGATTAGGACCAATTACAATCAGGGGAGGTCTAAATAACTGATGCAGCGATTAGGACCAATTACAATCAGGGGGATGTCTTAATAAACGATGCACTGATTAGAACCAATCACAATCGGGGGGGGGGTCTCAAAAAATGATGCAGTGATTAGGACCTTAATTACAATCAGGGGGATGTCTTAATAAACGATTAGCACCAATCACAGTCAAGGGAGGTCTTAGAATAATTGGCAGTGATTAGGACCAATCACAGTCAGGGGGAGGCCTCAATAAATGATGCAGTGATTAGGACCAATCACAGTCAGGGGGAGGTCTCAATAAAGGATGCAGTGATTAGGACCAATCACAGTAAGGGGGAGGCCTCAATAAATGATGCAGTGATTAGGACCAATCACAGTCAGGGGGAGGTCTTAATAAACGATGCAGTGATTAGGACCAATCACAGTCAGGGGGAGGTCAGAATAAAGGATGCAGTGATTAGGACCAATCACAGTCAGGGGGAGGTCTTAATAAACGATGCAGTGATTAGGACCAATCACAGTCAGGGGGAGGTCAGAATAAAGGATGCAGTGATTAGGACCAATCACAGTCAGGGGGAGGTCTTAATAAACGATGCAGTGATTAGGACCAATCACAGTCAGGGGGAGGTCTTAATAAACAATGCAGTGATTAGGACCAATCACAGTCAGGGGGCGCTCTCAGAATAAATGATATGGTGAATCAGACCATTAAGCAGAGCACATCGCACAGTGCAAACTCAAACCACTGCATTGGTTTGGATAAAAAGTTTTTGTTTTGCTGTGAAATGTGAAGTTTTCTGACAGCATTCTGACATTTTCATATTTTTCCCCTTAGTCCAAAGAAAGTTGGCCAGTTAAGGCTTGTTTGGTCAACCAGCTTCCATTGCTTGTGAGCTACATTAGCCTCATAGCTCCAGTGGCAAAAAAACAAACCAAACATGTCTTGGCTGACTGACTATGTTTGGGATTTAGAGTGAATTCTCAAGGGGAAGCAACACTCTACCCTGTTAGAAAACCAGCAGATATGCTATAGCACAGTAAAACCAGCATATATTGTGTTTTGGATGCTGATATGCTGGTCAGTCAGCATGACCATGCTAGGTAACAAGCTAAACCAGCCCTAGACCAGCATAGACCATCATGGAATGCATGCTAGTCTGTGCTGATTTTACAGCAGGGTAATGACCATTTTTGTCACAAATCATAAAGTTAAGATTTAATTATTCAGTTTGTTTTCATAGCTAAGTTTCTTTAACTCGCTAAGCCTTTAGGTTTGCGAGCACCAGTGCAGCTGCCAAAAACTCCAGAACGCGCTCCCGCCATGTGAAGAGGGTAGTTCAGAGGAAATTTCCAGCAAGACAGGGAGCAGAGACAGGCCTGTACATTTCTGACACATTGGGGTCTTTCCGAGCCCAAGAGTGTCTCTACAAGCGCAACAAGAAAAAATGAGTTATCAGCTTACAGACGCAGACCAGCCGTCCCCGAACAGCATGCGTCTCCAACACGGCGCGTCTAACATCGCATAAAACACACAGACAGAAGAAACAGCAGGGATGTTCAGTCGCCGCTTCCACACAGTTTACTGAGAATCCTCACACAGTCGCCGCTCTGACAGGCCTGGGCCACGAGTGAAATAGTAAAATGATGAAAAGTGTGGTAGTGTGAGTGTCTGTATCTTTATAGGGACAAAAATATTCCCACGATTACAATAAAATATGAATTTTCTGATAGTGTGGGGACATTTTGTTTAGTTTCGATGTGGAAACATGATTTGTTTTTGTGGAACATGAGCTCCCAGCCTGCAAACTCCAGCTGCGTTCAGCTGCTCAGTAAGTGTGTATGTGTGTGGCTATATATTTAACTCTTTGTGGTCAGCAGATGCCCTCAATCATGTCGCTGAGGCTGCTCATCACAAAGAAGCAGACAGCTGAATTGTTCAGGGACCCAGCTAAGTCTTTGTGCAGGCCTGTTGCTAGTGCTGTGAAAGACAGGACTGTGGTTGATTAGGATTTACCCACCATGGAACTCTGTCAGCTGTTACAGTAACGAGGCAGTTAAATGCCGGGTCAGTTAAAGTTTTGTTTTTCTCTCTGGTTATGGTGGCTACAATGAAGTAGGCTAGGTAAGCTCATCTGGGACATAGTGCTTCCTAGCTGGCCCTGTTAACCTGCAATCAGGCCCTCCTAAAAATTTAATTCTAGCTATGCCACTGAGCCAAAGCTGATCTTTTTGTTGCTGAACGTTAAGGTTAGGATACGTGTAGATGTAGCGATATTTAGCATTTTGCTGCAGTAATATTGTAGCGTTCCACTCTGGCTTGCAGCGGTGAGAGAGATTTAAAGGTTGTAAATAGTTGTTGCTGCTTGGACATTATAGGGCTGCTGTGTTTGTTGTTACGATGTCAAGTCTGTAACAATAGAGGAACCCTTTTTGGGGTCATACAGAACCCTTTTCAAAAATGTTCTGTGAAGAACCATTTTCAGCACATTCTCCAACCTGAAGAACCATTTCACGGTGCAAAGAACCCTTTAATCATGCATAAGGTTCATGGTTCCATTTTCAAGAGAGGTAGAAAGAGAAGGGTAGAGAACGAGAGAGAGAAGCAGAGAGAGACAGACAAAGACATAATCAGAAAGATAGAGAGAGAGAGATGGAGAACGAGAGAGAGAAAGTTGGCCTGTGAGGATGTTTGATTTGGCCCACCAGAAAATTCTCCCCCCCAACAGGAGAACAGACTTATGCTGATTTGATTTTGGTTTTAGATTTAGTTAATGTAGTTTTTCTGTTTGTTCTTTTGAAATATTTAGTAATAAAATGTTGTTTTCTTTGACCCTCAGCTCCCAACAAACATATGCCCCCCAACACAAAAACTTTGGATACCACTTAAATTGCATGTGTGTGTGTGTGTGTGTGTGTGTGTAACTCTGACCCTGCCTGTTGCCAAGGGAGACAGCAGTGGGTGTAAAGTTTTCATGCAGCTCATGAATTATTCAACAGACACACACACACACACACACACACACACACACACACTCAGCCAAGTACACACACTACAGTGACGCACTATTGTGTGTGGTGTATGTGTGACAAAACTAAAAAAAAGTTTCCTGAGGGCAGAAGAGCAGCATCTGCAAAAACACTTACACCATCAGAATTTAGCACTCTCTCTCTCTCTCTCTCTCTCTCTCTTTCTCTCTATCACAGTCTCTCACCCTTTCACATTCTCTCTCTTATTCTCTCTCTCTGACTATCAGTTTTCAGTTTTTTTCAGTTTTAAACAGCTTTATTGACAAATTGCAGTAAACAAATGTTAGCAAAGTGATGAAAGAAGTGCTCAATATTAGAAGTAATACAGAAAACTAATATCACTAATATACATATATATATATATATATATATATATATATATATATATGTATATATATATCAGTTTCTTCTCCAAGCACAGTATACAGTTTATCAGAGTCTGAGTCTCTCTCTGTCTCTCTCTCTCTCTCTCTCAGTTTATTAGGATATTAAACTCAAGGACAGAACTGTAGATCTACATTCAGTCATTATTGAATTGAATGGATCCAAAATGAGTTCAACACATCAAAGCTGCCAAGGACACACTGCACTTAAACACGCACACACACACACACACACACACATACACACATACACATACGCACATACACATACACACACACACACACACATACACACACATACACACACAGAGTTTATCAAGGACAGTTCAGTAGACAAAAATTGACTGTGAGATGAAGTAAGAGCTTTACACGGTCAAAGGCAGGTCAATACATGCATTTATATACCCTTCAGAAGTTTGGAATCACTTCTCATATTAATAATGTATTTCATATTCAGTATATTGGTATTCATATGCATATTCATATTCTTTTATATTTCATATTCAGAATCCATTTACATACAGAGTGTAGATTTAAATACTTAAAGCCAGAGGAAGGTACTTCAGGATGTTTTATTCAATATTTCAAGTAAGCAGTTAATTTTATTACATCTTCATTCTGGATGTTCATTTTATTAGACCTTCATTCTCAGTATTCAGCTTTCTCAGTGATTATGGGACTGTCTGCATCTTTTTTACGGCTTCCTACAAATTGTTTCATGTTCCTAACTTTCTGTGTGAAACCTATGAAGTTGCACATGATGTAGTATATTAGGATCATTTTATTCATGTATGTACGAGGAAACTGTGGCTTCATATTATTGAAAACAGACATCTGAACGTTTGTATGTATGTGAAAGCTGATGTTGGGTTGTTGTCATTACGCAGCTGCAGAATCAGGAGTCAGTGCGCTCCCTGATGAAGCGGACGGAGACGGAACTGAGCATACGGGTGTCTGATGCTCTGAGGAAGCAGGAGGATCCACTGCAGAGACAGCGCCTCCTGGTGGAAGAGGAGAGACTCAAATACCTCAACGAGGAGGAGCTCATCATACAGCAGCTACAGTGAGTCCTTACAGGAGCTAAACCCCAGCTATAAATCCTAAACTAAAAACCCCACTGATGTTTAAAAGACATAAAAATCGCTGTTATATGACGGATAATTCTGGAATTCCTAAAATCTGATTGGCTGAGCTGCATTCAAAACCGTTGTAAAATTCACAATAAATGCACACCTATGAGCGCATCACAAGAAACTCTGTATCACTGCGCCACGGCACAAAAAAACCCTTGAGCTGTTATTATAGACTAATCTTTAACTGTAATGCTGCTCGCATGCAGCACCGAGTATGTTGACAAAGTAAGAACCCGTTATTTGTTTAAACTGAGGGGCTGACAACTTATGTTCTTAGCTAGAACTAGGCTGGTCAGCTAGCTAACAGGCTAAAAGATAGCAAACAGTCTAAACAACTCCATTGTTAACGTCACAGGCTTGAATTAAAGTACTTACGATATGATTAACTGTAAAACTGCAGTATAAAACTCTAAAAATGTGACTTGAATGGATTAAATGCTTCAAACTTTCGTGTTTCAGTCAAAAAGAACGTCAAACCCAGGCTGAATCCCAAATGGCTCCGTACTCCCAAAATAGTGTGCTAGCTGTGAAAGTTTAGAAGTTCTAGCCTCTACAGCCAAACAGTGCATCATTTATCGAGTGTGGATGTGTCTGAGTCCCAAATGACTGTTTCTTAGCCGTATTTTGCTCTGTTGGGCTGCAGAATCCAGTATTTAAACTCCTATTTAGTGCACTATGTAGGGAGCAGGGAGCCATCTGAGATGCAGCCCCAGCAGGGGAAGAGGGCACTGCTGGATTGGTGCTAAATAAGACTCACGGTGATAATTTGGTGACCAAAAAGTACTGAAACAGCAAAGGTTTGTGTATTAAACAGTGCTGTGATATCATATGTTCACTGTTATACAACAAAAAGTAAAACAAATCATGAAATGACTACAATATACAGCAATGGGAGACCAAACGTTCTCCTCATTCAGTGGTCCATGGTTGCTTTGCAACGTTATTATACTCTAAAGAAACTACCTTTCTTGGCTAGCCACTAGAGGCTGTGCGTTACTGTGATTTTATCACAGGGAAGGGGTTTTAGGCACTGTTTCATGCAACTGCACACAAACTCCACAATGAAGGGGCATTTTCCTGCTTGCAGCTTTTCCCTTTTTATTGAATGGTGGGACTTTCTTCGTGGACAGACGCCATATTGAGCGTTCCGAGCTTTCCCATTTATTTCCAAACGGTAAACTGTCTCCTCCTTCTTTATAATGCCTATAATAGTTATACTCACATACAGTTGTGTGCAGAAGTTGGTGCACAGAGAACACACTTCTACATATTTCAATGCATATTAATAGTTGTTTGTTTAATTTAACTTTTTAGTGAAATAAACTGAGCATAAAATATGGCCTGTGCAAAAGTTATGGCACGTTTTATACACTATATGTCCAAAAATATCCAAACAGCCTTTCTGATTAGTGCTTTCAGCTTCTTGCACCCATTGCTGTTCCTCTGTGTTGCGGTAATGACCTCTATTCTTCTGAGAAGGGTTTAGACTATGTTAGAGCATTGCTGTGAGGATTTGATTGAATTTAACAAGAAAATTAGTGAGATCAGTTACTGATGTCAGATGATCAGTTCTTGATCATTCCAGCTCATCCTAAAGGAATTGGATGGAGCTCCATTACTCCAGAGAACACAGTTTCTCTGTTCCACAGCCCAGTGCTGGGGGCCTTGTACCCCTCTAGCCAATGTGTGAAATACCCCTTGGTCCCATGTTGGCTGGCTACTCCACATTGACTGGTTTCTAACTCACTCGCCACTCGCAATTTAAAGTTTTTCAGAGGTATATTGGACGTAGTTATCGTTGCTGCCATTGTCAACTGGGTGAACAAATTTGCAACAGCGCCACCCTGAGGCAGATCAGTGCTGCATCTCTAGTTAGTTAAGAACATCAAAGACAGAAGCTCACTGATTGATAACGTCATAATAAGGCTATTTTCTATTGGTCAATGCTTTTCTAAGGAGATTTTTCAAGCCGTATGTCCACAATTGAACACCTTGTCAGAATTCACTAATTAGAAAGGGTGTCTGGATACTTTTGGGCTATGCTCATGGATCACCAGACTCAGGAAAAATGTTGTCCACCTTTCTCATTGTATGTTCAAAATATGTTCTACATAACTTCAGCACAATCGCACGTTGCTCAAGATCCAAAACCTGTCAAATGACAGTGTTGAGCAATTCATTCCACAACAATTGAAGCACTTAAGACTCTTAATCTGCATCTCTGACCTGCTGTTGAATCCGACGCGTTCTTGTTAATTGATGCTGCTTATTAAGTGTAGCTAACAGCCATTTGATGTGATTCAATTATTTACACAGCGCTGGTGTTCTGCAGCATATGGTGGGGAGTGGATTTGCTTGATGTGGTTAAATTGGATTTTCATCAGTGTAAAGACCCTGACTGAGCTCTGCTTATTTTGGTATCTGCAGCAGGGCTGGCTCACATAGACTGCTATTGACAGATAGATGCAAAAACGCACGCACAGAGAGAGAGGGAGAGAGAGAAAGAGGGAAAGAGAAAGAGTGGAGGGATTTGTTGCTGAGAAAGAATGAAGATTGCTCTGTAAGTTGTAGAGAGTTCAGATCAACTCTCTATTGTTCCTGTCAAATAAACATGGATGGAGGCCTCTGAGTAAACTGTTCTCTAACATTTCAACCTGAAGCACCATGGCAGCCCATAGAACGTAAAGGGACACTCCACCCAAAATGAAAGATCCACCCAAAATGTAACCATCACTACATCTGTTGTAAACATCCATACTCACCTCCTACAGTGGTGCCGCAGTAAAGTATAGAGTGAGATTTTCCAGTTTAAAGACTAGGAAAACTCCTTGGTGGCTGGAACTTTTGAAAAATGTCCATATATGTGGACAATAAGCTACAAAAACAGCCCATAGCCTGTAGCAGTTTAGCCCCGCCCACTCCATCTGAAGTTATAAGGAGAGTTTCAGCTCTTAGTGCTTGTGAATGAGGCACAATACGGGGCAGCCAATCAGAGCAGACCTCATTTATCTTATATTGGTCTTGAGGGATAAAGGGAGGTTGAAAAATGGTCATGGAAAAATGAATTATGACCATTTTGGTACATCAATCCACACAAATGTTGTACGTGGACCTGAGGGGGAAAAAAAACAAATAGAAGAAAAATGTAGCCTATTTATTTATTATTTTTACTGTAATGACTGTATTCAAATCACCATTACACTGGAAAAAATTATGACTCAAAAGAAATGACTTGTTAGATGAGGAGGACAAGCTAAAGGCTAAAGCGAGCAAGGCAGCTTGCTATCTGGATACCTTACCCCAGTTTGACTTCTTTTCTCTGTGTCTAGTCTCTGGTGTCCATTTTGAGCTAAATAAAGATAGAGTCCCTGCTTTCTTCTCTATTTTGTCTATTTTGTGAGTTACACTAATGCTAGCTTGATTTTCTCCATAGAAAAGCATAGACCAACAGAATGGGACACTCTGGAGAAACTGTGCATGAGCCAATGCATGTCCGATGCCAAGCATCAGCTAGAGGGAGATAAAGCCTCCCCAGCATTAGGCTGTGCAGCAGTGGATCAGCTCCATCTATTAACTTCGGGATGAATTAGAGTGACAGAACTGATCATCTAACATCGGTGACCTCACTATACTCTTGTGGCTGAATGCAATCTGTTCCTCACAGCAATGTTCTAACATCTACTATAAACCCTTCTCAGAAGAGTAGAGCCTGATATCCCAGCAAAGATGGGACAAACTCTCTATTATTCTGATTTCTCTATTATTATGATTTCAGAGGAACTTTTGCACATAGTGTACTTATTAACACAATTAATTGAAGGTCTTGAATCCACACTTTCAACAGATTCAGTGAACTAAGAGTGAGAAAAAAAACAAAATAAGATGAGATGTTTTGAGGAGCCAGGAGGATTAATGGCTGGCTAATCAGAGGATGTCTTTGTGTCTCTCAGTGATCTGGAGAAGTCAGTGGAGGAGATCCAGAAGGAGAGCTCAGTGAACCACAGGCACATCACAGTGCAGGAGCTGGAGGAGAAGGCCACGGTGCTGCGGCGACTGGGAGAGACGCTAACCGAGCTAAAGAGTGAGAGAACAGTCACATCACCTACTCCAACAAACATCATTCACTAGCTACCACCATTCATTAGCACATGCTCATAACCATACAGTTTAGATCTATAGTAGTCTAGAGTGAATATTGACTTACTATTGCATTCTATAACATTGTAATTAATGACATAGTTAGTTTCACAATGAATTACATTCACATTCTGTACATTCTGACTTTTATTTCTCAAGAAATGACAAAACATGGCAAAATCTAAAAGATGTTATTCTTTCTGTGATAAAATAACTCCTCTTAGACATACAAGCGCAAATATTGGATGTACTACACTTTGAACAGAATTTCCCAGTTTGCTTTAATGAGCTACACGTGTGAAATCAGTTACATATAAATTAAACCATGCTTTTGTTATCACCAGTGAATGTTTAAATGACTTAATAATCCTATAACTGCAGAAAATCAGATTTTGTCGGTAATCCAATCAACACATTTACATGCACTTGAGCAATCAGATAATTGGGAAACTCTGGCTCTACATGAGTCAGACAGTAATCAGATTTCTGCTGTGCAACCAACCTCACGTGATGTAAATGTAATGTAAAACGCAGCTTTTTTTTAATACATCACAACACTTCACCTGAAACTATGAACATACTTCATCTAGAAGATGAAGAATATTTAAATCCTTCATTTCATTTCATCAAACATTTATTATTTATAGTTATTTTCATCTCGTGGCAACGGCACTTACTTATTTTCGGTTCCACAGTCTGTTTTGCACATGTACAGACTGAGAAACCCGAAGGAAATCTGAGTAAGAGTTTACATGCACTGAGAAATCTGTTACTGAGCTAAAATCTAGCTCTTTTTATCAGATTTCTGAATAGGATTTCTAGACTTTACTGCGATGTAAGAAATCGAAGTGTGCTGTTTACATGACCATTTGAATAATCAAATAACTGCATAGATCTGATAATGATCGGATTACTGAGTTCCTGTAAACACACTCAATGATTCAACAGCAACTTCAACTCCTATGAGTTAACCAAATGACAGTGGCTTAATTTCTCTTTTGTGATTTATAGGATATAGATATTTTTAGATATATAAAGGAGGTTTTTTTACTTTACAGGAGAAGCAAAAAACTTTCTTAACATGTAATGGAAGTGAGCTTTTTTTCAAGGCAAAAATGGACCTTTCTAACTTGACTTTTCAAATGATGCACAAAAAATCAAAACAACGAACGTTGATATGTTTTTTTTATACTTCATTAAATTAAATCGTTTGTACTAATGGTGGAATTTATCAAATCCATGTAATGGCTGGGGGCACTGAGGAGAAATCCAGAAGCAAATGTCTGTTTTTCAGATTAGCTCAACTATATCAACTACTTTTTTGAAAAAATAAATTCTTGTTACTTCTGAATGCAGTAATAGTCAGCGTTCTAACATTACAAGGTGTGGGTTTTTTCAAGCAAAATATGTGTATATTTATATGAGTAAATATGTTTTGCTTCTCCTGTGTGTGTGTGTGTATGTGTGTGTGTATGTGTGTGAGTAGATCAGTTTCCTGGGCTGCAGAGTAAGATGCGTGTGGTGCTGAGGGTGGAGGTGGAGGCGGTGAAGTTTCTGAAGGAGGAGCCTCACAGGCTGGACGCGCTGCTCAAACGCTGCAAAACCATCACTGACACACTTGCCACACTCAAGAGGTACATACACACACACACACACACACACACACACACATATACACACTAACTTTACATCTATCAACAACATCTTTAAATGCAGTGTAACTGTAAAGTTTTTTTATTGGTTTTAATTGGAAATAAACATGTGAGAATTGACATACAACATACAAACAGTATACACAAGACAAAAGAAAAAAGGGGAATAAAAAAAGAGTAGCAAGGCAGAGGACCCTTTTAAATCATCAAATTCATCCGCTCAGGGAAGGAGCCCGAAGCACAGCTCACATTACAAAAATGTTCTTCCACACATTGCATGCAGTTACACATTTCCACGTTTTTTGCGACTGATTCAATGATTTCAGTGACACAACAACAAATTCTTAATAAAATACTTAAAAAAATATCTCCTCTTCTGCTTTTCTTCCATACCCTGATGCATGTCCAAGTAAAATACAATACCTAGAAGGGTCCTTGAGCCAGCTGAGTGTTTTTTGCACAATGATGTCCCACAGTGGTGCACAGTGACCAGGTCAAAACTCAAAAGATAAACAGAGGCAGGCAGAAGTTATTACATTCTAATTATAATTTACCAAGAAACAAGAGTTTTGTTAATAAATGATCATACTTAATATGACGAGGGACAAATAACAGAGTAATAAAGGTCAATTTTGATTTCAGGTTGACTTTAATACCAATTTTACTCAAGTGCAAAATATTTGCATGCTGGTGATGTTCAATTTAATGAAGTAACTAATAATTAATATTAGAAACATTTTTGGAAGCAAGTTTTCCCTGTTTTGTTTGCAGGCAGGTGAATGAGGGAATCTGGAAGAATCAGGATGATTTCTCCAGCCCCTCCTCCAAACACATGGGCGGAGAAGACTTCAGGAAAGGCTCTGACTTTGACATTCCCACGAGCCCTCCGCTCAACTTCAATGAGTCCAGCCTGGCCAACTGGAGCCCTCATGTCCACACCCACACGCACGGCCACTCCCACGGCAACCCCTCGTCAGGGCAGCGTGAGCGGGACTCTCATGGAGTTGGGTCACTAAAGGGGCGGGTTCTGGAGGAACTAGGGGGACGAGGAGGATCCGATAAGGCTTCATCTGTGGAGGTCAGACTGGTAAGTGCTGGATTAGGTTCACTTTGATCGACAGTTTGAATTTGAAAATTGACATTTTAATGTGTATTTTTTAATCTTTTTTTATACATCTGTTCAGATATCACTGTGTATTTAGTCAGAAATAATGCGTCCACTATGACAAGCTGATCGAGTCTTGCTTGACTAGACTAGCCCAGCTATTACACACTGTGACTTCCCCAATAGCATCTCTGTGCAATTTCACTTTCATTCAATTTAGTGTCTTAGTGTTTTACTTTTATTTAAAATTTTTTATTAATATTCATTAAACGGTGAAATTGTTTTGTTAAGGTAAATCCATTCATAGCAATAAGTACAGGTTATTCATATTTCAGAAGCTATTTATGAGGTGATTAGATACAAGATAATCCAATAATAATCCAAACTTTTCTAAAATTTTCTAAAAGTAAAAAAAAAGATACAGAGAAAATTGGACTCCAAACAAATGTGCAAGACCTTTCACCTCTGTGAGAGAGCAGACAATCAAACGGCTTCAAATCTGAAAACATCCACAGGTTTCTGTCCATCCTTCCACTGTGATAAGTTGAGTCAGTGCTATGGGTCTGAAAGGATGTGTAGCACATCAAACAAAGAAACTGCTGGTGTTCTCAGAGCAATGGACTGACCACCCCAGAGTCCAGACCTCAGTATCACAGGCTGTGTTGGGGTTATTTTGATGGTGATAAGCAAAAAAAAACAAAACAAAACAGCAACCAACTTCTAAGACTGAACTTCCTGTCCCTGCAGTATCCTATCCCTTCCTATCCCTGAACTATCCCTGCAGATTTCTTTGACAAATTGAGAGCAAGTCTCATGAAAAGATAAAGACATTAAAGTGATAAGGACCCTCTAGCACCAACCCCACACTGAAAAATATTCATATATTAATATCGTATTTAGTTGTTGAGGATTCTGTGTCGTTTTCTGTTAAGTATGTTTTTGCTTTTTTGTTTCCTGGAGCTGAAAAAGGAATAACTTGTGCTTAATGGCCATTTTGACTGGAAATCAAATAAAGGAATGGTGGTCTCTCGCTTACATTTCCTTTACATTCTGGTTTAACATGTTCAAGTCTGCACTTCTGACTGAACGCACAACTTATCATCAGACTACACCTCTGTTTCATTCACTCTTTCACTCTCAATAAATCCAGGCTGCTGAGCGGGACTGGGAGGAGAAGCGGGCCAGTCTGACCCAGTACAGCGCTCAGGACATTAACCGGCTGCTGGAGGAGACCCAGGCTGAGCTCATGAAGGCCATTCCGGACCTGGACTTCGCCGCCAAGCAGATCAAACCAGTGCAGAACCAGAACCAAAACCAGAACCCGAATCAGAATCAAAACCAGAACCAGAGTGAAGCACCCTCTATCGCCAACTCCACACCTGAGCACAAACCCAGCAAAGCCCAGCATGCCCACAAGGTGTCCAGCAAGGAGGGGGGGTCCAGACGGGGGTCCGATGAGCTTACAGTAGCAAGGTATCGGACCGAGAAACCCTCCAAATCCCCACCTCCCCCACCACCCCGAAGGAGCTTTCCTTCTTCCCCAGGCCTTACCACGCGCAGCGGAGAGGTGATCATACCCGGCAAGAGCTTGAAGGTAACATACATATGACAATCTCGGTGCATCAAAAATAGTATTTATGTCAAAGCACACATTGCAAATGCAGTTCTGTTTGATTTTTTCCAGTTTTATTACCAATTACGGTTCTGCCATTTGCCAGACATTCCTATCCAGAGCAACTTACAATTTTGATCATTTTACACAGGTAGTAGTTTTAGGAGTCTTGCCCAAGGACTCTCATTGGTTTAGTGTAGGGTGCTTGTCCAGGCATGGATTTAACCCCAGTCTTCAGTGTAGAAGGCAGAGGCACTATACTCACCAGTGTGGTCATGGCCACCTGCATCATACAGTGCTGGAATAGGAAGGGGAACTTGTTTTGAACTGATGCTAATGCAGTGTCATTGAGGAGATCATCACGCATAAAGGAGGTCATTAATTGCCAGTTCTGTTAAATCAGCTAACATGTTTGCTAGCATTGTTTAGATTGATGAGCACAGACAACAAAAAAAGCACAACCTGAATGTGAATTCAGTTCAATTTAATTTACAGCATGTGGCATTTTTATCCAGACGGATGGTCTAATCATATTTCAGAGTAATGCAAATGTAGTGGTAGGAATCTCGCCCAAAGACTGCTTTGGAATTAGCTTAGAGGGGGAGCTTGAAATGAGTGATGTGAGTGATAACATTAACATTCATGATGTATTTATCTTCTCCACACAGGGAACAGTATGGTCAGTGTTACAGATTTAACTGGTTACTGTGTCTGTATGTTGACGGATCTGAAGCAGATCTTATTTAAAAGTACCAAATGAGTCTTTATTACTGTTGACTGTGTGAGCAGCCATGTTGATTTGATGCCATTTCCCGTAGAACCCAGATGTAGCTGATCAGCCAAGACATTTTTGGTGTCCAAATTTTGCTTTTTTAGTTTAGAACTGGAGCTACAAGGCTAATACTGCTAACAAACACTAGAGGTCAATAGTCACCCAAATCTTTTCTGTAAATACATCCCCAAAACTTCTCACAACCTGCTCAAACCTCATCCAGGTCTTCATTTAAGCTCATGCACACTTTAAGATGTCAATTAGGACACAGTGTGACTCACGGAGAACTATAAAAAATGCACAAAACTTTGTGAATCTTAACACTGTGTATCACTGTATTTGTCTAGACAACAGGTGTTGTGCCAAATTCTGACTCCTCACGCAGGCATATGCACGTTACAGATTGCGCTCATAATTCTTTTTATTAATAACTGTTAATCTTGAATTTTCACGCTTAAAATATATGCTTATAAATAAAATCAACAGTAACTGTGCATGTAAAATGTGTGATGTGTGTGAACATGAAGGGGAGTCAGATTCTGTGGGGGAGTCAGAATTTGGCACAATATTAGCTGTTGAAAGTGACTGCCTGAAGCTTTTAGCTACATGGAAAAAATTGTTCGTTTTTACCGTTCACGGTGAGTCCTGCTGTGTCCTAAACCATGTCAACAGGTCTGTGCGATCTTAGTAAAGACCTGGATGTGGTGTGAGTGGGTGGTGAGATGTTTTTGGAATGTATTTACAGAAAGGATTTGGGTGACTATTGACTTCTAGTGTTAGCAACATTAGCCTTGTAGCTGCAGTTTAAAACTAAAGAAGCAAAATGTGTATACCACACGTGTCTTGGCCAATTGAGTACATCTGCATTAAGTGAAAATATGTGTTTATAAAACTGTTCCGGTGCTAAAATCTGACTGAGCCACTTTCGAAGCCATTGTAAAATCCACGATATATCACAGCTGTATTACTGCGCCACGGCACGAAAACCCTTCTGCAGTAAATGGATTAATTTTTTAACCGTGTGTTCTGATAAAGTGAGAACCCATTATTGTTTAAACTGTGTGGCTGGCTTCTGTTCTTAACTAGAACTGGGCTTGTCAGCTAGTTAACAGGCTAAAAGATAGCAAACATGCTAAACAACTCCATCATTCATATCACAGACTTGAATTAAAGTACTTACGATGATTTACTGTTAAACGGCAGTATAAAAGTCTAAAAATGTCACTTGAGTGACTTACACGCTTCAAACATTCGTGTTTCAGTCTGAAGTCACATCAAACCCAGGCTGAATCCCAAACGGCTCTGTACTCCTTGCTGTATAGTGTGCTGTGTAACACTAAGTTTAGAAATTCTAGCTTCTGCTGTCAAATAGTGCACTGCTTGTCGAGTACGAATGTGGATGAATCCCAAATGACCATTTTTAGAGATATTTTGCATTGTTGGGGTGCAAGAGTCAGTATTTAAATTCCTAAGTAGTGCACTATGTAGGGAGCTGGGAGCTGTTTGAGATTCAGACCCAGCGTGAGAAAAGTGGTGCCGTCAGACTGGCAGAAGACCCGCGGTGATGATTTGGTGACCAAAAATTACTTAAACAGTGCTACATTCGAATATGTTCACTGTTATATGAAAAAAGTTGTAAAAAATCATGAAATGTCTGCAGTCCACAGCGATGGGCGACATTCTTCTCCTCATTCAGCAGTCAATAGTTGCTTAGCAACGATACC
Organism: Colossoma macropomum; assembly: GCF_904425465.1. Classification (NCBI taxonomy): domain Eukaryota; kingdom Metazoa; phylum Chordata; class Actinopteri; order Characiformes; family Serrasalmidae; genus Colossoma; species Colossoma macropomum. Next base: position 6,292,112 of record NW_023494801.1, on the reverse strand, counting down.
ATGCTCTGAAGGAAACTCATTTCTTGGCAGAATGCTTGTTTATGTCGATTATTACTAATAATAATTTAAATAATTATCTAAAACATTGTGTATTTTAATATATTTTATATTGGCTGCCGTTTTATAAAAGCAATAAGCCACTCGAGGCCGTGGGTTACTGTGATTTTATCACGGGGAGGGGAGTTATAGGCGCTCCACTTCGCGTCGTGCCAAAGAACACCCTTCCCCGTGATAATACTGCAGTAACCCACGGCCTTGAGCGGCTTATTGCTTTAATAATTTTTCTTAGAACCATTCCTTTGAGAGAGAGCATTGTTACTCAGCATTGTAAAATAAGTTAACTGCAGTTACGTTTGTTGGCATTCGTGAAGCCGCTAACCCAGACTTAGTCGAACAGGCTTTGAGAGACCCCTGCTCTACTGACTGCCTACAGGGTTCTCCTCTGCTTCATTAGTGGAGCTCACATCTCCAAAAGCTACTCACACTGCATAACAGACATGAAAGAACCTATGAGAGAACTCATTAGACTAATGTTTCAGCTCCTGAATAAGATTCTTCTGGCTCCTGTTTTATAGAATAGTGGAGGCATTCGCACTTTTTTAGAGGAAAATAAGACGTTCTCATCACCTCAAGAAGATCTTTTGTCTGTCTTGTTCATGTTTTTTTCAAACCTTTAAAAAAATACAACAGTGTTCAGAAAAAATCATGCAATGTAATCTTCTGCAGTGTTCATAGTTTTGGTGGAAACAGTTCCTGAATGTTTCACACGTTTGTGCCGTTTGTCTGTGTGGTGTTTGGTGTGTAAAGGCCTTGAGTGAGATGCACCCATTAATCCACCTCTTTTCTAATGTGGCAGAGTCATTAATGCCTGTTTCTATTTGTAGAAATCAGAATCCGATGAGACAGAGGTTCAGAAGCCCCATGTAAAGTTGAGGAGGAGTGTGTCTGAAGCCCCCCGACCTGCTTCCACCCCACCCACAGTGGCAGGTGGAGAGAGAGAGGATGGAGAGGAGGAGAAAGTGGCAGCAGAGCTGGAGGTAGAATCAACATCACAGCTTAAACACAGATACATCGTCACAGCTAATCCTCCTCACACAGAGGCTAAAAGCCATTAATGTCTTATGACTTTTTAAATTCTGGTTGTGGGACACACCTCTGTTCTGCTCTCTCATAAACACAGATCTCAGACAGTTTCATAGTAGTTACCAAATGATTTATACTGAATAGATACTGAATAATTTATAGTACTTATCAAATCATTTATAGTAGTTAGTAAATAATTTATAGTTGTTCCTGAATAATTTATTGTAGTTACTGAATAATTCATAGTAGTTATCAAACAATTTCTAGTAATTAGATAATTTATAGTAATTACTGAATAATTTATAGTGTTTACCAAATAATTTATAGTAGTTACTGAATAATTTATAGTGTTTACCAAATAATTTATAGTAGTTACTGAATAATTTGGTTATCAATTATTTTATAGTAGTTACTGAATTATTTATAGTAGTTACTGAATAATTCATAGTAGTTATCAAATAATGTGTAGAAGTTACTGAATAATTTGTTGCACACAAAAGAGAATCTAAACAATCACCATTGTGTTAATACTGTGAGCAGCCTGACGCTCACAGGATCACAGACGTTCGGGTTCGGATATATTAAAGTATTCACATGATCCATTTTTCAACAATAATGTTCACCAAATTTTTACTATAATACTGCAGTGTGACTTTTTCCCCAGCTTCGTGCAGCCCTGCGTAAGTGTATCCTCACAGAGCTGACGCTGCTGTGAGCTTATGGCTTCTGCTCGCGCTACAAGTAGCAGCAGATGTGCCTGTTGCACACCAGCTGAGCATTACACATCCTCAGACACACACACACACACACACTGATGCGGAGTGTAACAATGCTTGAACTCTGTTGGTGTTTGTTCATTTTGGGCTCTCCTAGCTTACGGGCTAAATACACACTTGTCTCACACTCTCTCTGCGAGGCTCATTAGCGTCAGCAGGCAGGCAGATTGGGCTCTTTTGGTTGAGCGGTTGAGAGGGCAGAGCGGTGGATGCCACATGTCCTCCATGCCCCTGGCGCTCTCTGTGGGAAACCCCAGGAAAGGCCCATACTCTGGTGCACTGACCTTTCACTGACCATTCACCAAAACCCAGTGAGTCTTAGCACACCGGTCTGGCTCCTTCACTTACTGGCCTACAGTAGAGCTGTAGTGGCTCATTATCATGTCCTGTGGATGACTGCATATTTTTATGTTTAACCCTTCAAAGGGGAAGCTTTTTTAACATTTCTGAATAATTTAGTCATTGAGTCATTAAGTAACTCAGGGGTTTAATGTGAAATGGTTCATGTGATTTCTTTCAGTGGTGGTGATAGGAACCAGGGGTCACAATGTCTACAACACAAATTTTATTTACTATTCAAAACCACTAGTGAACCTACACTTGTCTTCTGAGTTTTTATATGTAATGCTGATGATGGTAAAATAGTCATAAATCTAAATAAATTAGTTTTTTTGCACTTGAGTAATTAGATAATGGGGAAACACCAGGTCTACATGAGTCAGACAGTAAGCAGATTTCTTAATGTCTTGCCTTTTTTTAAAAACATCGCACCACTTTAGCTGAAAACATGCACATACAACATCTAGAAGATGAGGAATATTTAAATGTTTCATTTGGTCAAGCATGTATTTGGTTTCAGCATCGCTCCAAAAGTGCTTTGCTGCGTTTCATGGCAACGCTGCTTGCTTATTTTCTGGTACAGCAGTCTGTTTTCATACATGTACAGACTGAGAAATCCGAAAGAAATCAGAGTAAGAGTTTCCATGCACTGAGAAATCTGATTACTGAGCTAAAATCCAGCTCTCTTTATCAGATTTCTTAATTGGATTTCTACATCGGAGTATGGCGTTTACATGACCATTTGAATAATCAGGTAACTGCAGAAATATATGCAGAAATATGATCAGTTTATTGAGTGCATGTAAACACACTCAGTGTATCGGACATCAGGCAGTGTATTCATATGCATTTTATGTAATAACTTTATGTGAGGAAGATTTTAGAGGCGTTAAACTCTTCACGTCTGTTTCCACCGCTGTGAGTATTTTTTCTAGGACAGCGCATTTCACATCAAACCACTCTGAATTACTTTGTTTACGTCTTAACATTTAATTATGCAAGATTTTTGAAAAATTGGTGGAATTCCCCTGTAAAGTCGAAACTATTTTATGGCTATTTCTGCTGTATAATTCCTCTTATCCCTCCTCCCAGTAATGGTGTTGTAGTTGACATATTTTGACATTAACTAACAAAGCTGAAAATTCATAGGTTTCTACTTAGTTTGTCTCACAAACTACCTTTTTGAACAAGCAAACTTAATAGAAATAGGAAATAGGACAAAAATATACAAATCAGTCTGATTTGATCATATATTTTGAAGAAATTTTAGATGAATTGTAGATTTGGAAAGTATAATATTGAGATTCAAACTAATTGGTTAAATAATAAACCATGAAATTAATATACAGAATGGCACACAATTGAAAAGTGAAGATGAAATCTTGAGGCAGATATCTTGCCAAGAGACTACTATAAATAAATACTTTACAGTTACTATTTAAATAAAAAAGTTCAAAGTCTGACAGCTTTTATTTACTTTTTTGGTTTTTATCCAGTTTAGTCACAGCCAGTTCTCACTCAGTAGTTAGGACTCCCTAGATCACACACTCTCTTGGACTCCATACCACAGATGGCATCTCTGGGATTCACTCACAATCCTCTAATGGTGGAGAGAGCCCTTAGACACTAGCGATGCCTAGGAACATGAATGCTATTATTAGATGCTGCTATTTTAATTATTTTGTCTGTTATTTCTCCAGATACTTCCTTAAGTAGACCTTAAAAAGTATTTCAAAAAAGTATTAACATTTCTGTGAATTACATTTCATTATCTGTTTAATAACTGAAGAGCTGTGTTGATTTATTGTCAGTGACTGTATAACACACGTCACCTTTGTGACATATTGAGGAAATAGTCTATGCATGGACGTCTAAAGGGGCTTTGTAAGTAACACAGAAAAGCAGAAAAGCTAGAAGACTTTATCTCATCAAAGGCATTGCTGTGAAATCCCAGATGGTTGCAAAGTCATCGCTATGGCATCCAAGGTGGTTGCTAAAGTGCTGCAATGTTATGCCAGGTGGTTACTAAGATGTTGCTAAGCCATTGCCATAGAATCCCAGGTGGTTGCTAAGGTGTTGCTAGAATGTTGCTATAGTATCCCAGGTGGTTTCTAAGGCATTGCTAGGCTATTGCTATGGAATCCCAGGCAGTTGTTAAGGTGGTGCTAGGCTGTTGGCAGGGTTATCCCAGGTAGTTGCTAATGCGCTGTTAGGCCATTGCTATGGAATTTGGAAGACATGCCAATCATTGCTGAATCCCTGCATGTTTTGTTGTTGTAAATCTTCATATTAAATTAAAAAGTAGCAACTGCATATTTTACAGGGTATAAAAAGTGTGAGGACAATATTCCAGAACAATCCTGCAATAAACTGAACTAGACCCTGGATCTTTATATGCAGCCAACACCCCTGGGTGGACTACCCTCAACCCAAGTGACATTGATGTGTGTAATATCTGGTCAGCAGTGGTCCACTCCTTTCTATTGATGAATGGAGTAGAGCAGATAGGCTATAGTCAGTAACTGTGCACCTACAAAGTGCACCTGTAATGGAAAACCCAGTGCAGTATATCACAGCCCCCCCCACGTTGTTCAGACTTCTTGAATGGAGTATATATCATAAGGTCTTCCTACAAATGCAAACTCTGGGGCTGGAACAGTGCTGCTCTGTTTATTAGATGAAGAAGCTTACACTATTGATGAGTGTGCTCCAGTATTTGACCTTTATGCTTAGAATTTATTAAGCTGTTTTTTTCTCTGTTTCTCATACGCTCTTGTGACCCCCCAGCAGTTTGAGCGAGCTCTGTGTGGAGAGCGTCTCAGCCCCTCCCTCCCCCTCCAAAAGCCCCGTCCCCTTTCCAGGATCCTCTCTCCCCCCTCCAGCTTGCACCTGCTTACTGCAGCAGGACAGGTAACGACCCTCAGTGTGAACCTGCGTGGACTGCTGCCCTCTGCTGACACACATACAAGTGTGTGCAGAGAGATGGATTGTTTCCTCCACACTTACAGTGCTAGGAAAGTCAGAGACCACCCTTCATTTATTTAACTTCCAGGCAAAACAGCCATTAAGTACAAATGATTGATTTTTCAGCAGATAATACGCTTCCATAAGGAAGTCAAGTAAAAGGAAAATAAGTGATAAACTTTTAAAAGCTACAGAATTCCTAATTCTCAAGACTTGGTAGACCACCAAGACTGTCCCCATCAGATAAACATCACTTAAAGCTCATCTTTGAGAGAGAGGAGAAAATCAAGCTGCTTCAGATCTGAAAACGTCCACAGGTGTTTCTGTCCATCCTTCCACTGTGAGAAGACAGCTCAGCGCTATGGGTCTGAAGGGATGTGTGGCTGCCAAGAAGCTCTTACTGAGAAAAGGAGACACACCAAACAAAGAAGCTGCTGGTGTTCTCAGAACAATGGACTGAACACCCCACAGTCCAGACCTCAACTTCACTGCATGTGTTTGAGATTACTAGGATTGTAAGAAGCAGAAAATGTACCCAACTTCTAAGACTGAACTTTAAGATGCAGATTACTGTGGAAAACTGAAAGTGAGTCTCCTGAAAATTCTTAAATGGACACTATGTGGACAAAAGTTTTGGGACATCTACACATCACACCTACAGCAGCTTTTATGACATCCCATTCTAAATCCATAGGCAATAATATGGAGTTGGACCCCCTTTGCAGCTATAACAGCTTCCACTCTTCTGGGAAGTTTTCTACAAGATGTTGGAGTGTCTGTGGGAATTTTTGCCTCATCCAGAAGAGCATTTGTGAGGTCAGATACTGATGTTGGACGAGAGGGCCTGGCTCACAATCTCCATTCTAGTTCATCCCAAAGGTGTTTGATGGGGTTGAGGTCAGGGCTCTGTGAGGGCCAGTCAAGTTCTTCCACACCAAACTCACCCAGCCAGGCCTTTATGGAACTTGCTTTGTGCACTGGGGCTCAGTCATGCTGGAACAGAAGGTTCTTTCCAAGTTTAGGCCAAGCCCTGTAAAACAACCCCATAGCATTATCCCTCCTCCACCAAACTTTACAGTTGGCACAATGCAGTCAGGCAGGCATTCATCCATATAGCGTTTGTTTTCTGCTTCTTTCCTTGACATTGGAAATGAGTAACTTGTGCTTAATTGTCATTTTGACTGGAAATGACATAAATGAATGGTGATCTCTGATTTTTCCACAATACTGTACTTGTTGTTCCTTTAAAAAGTCCACATCAACACAAATGTCCCCTTGATTGTGCCTTACGGTGCTTGATAGCAAACATGCACAGATATATGACAGTTACACACTAATGTATGCACACACACAAACACACAAATTCACCACATGCTGCCCGCACAAGAGCCCACCCAAAAATCACTTTTGAGCTCCAGTGCATGTCTGGTTTGAAGACGTTGTTGCAGCTGAGTTTCATGTATGCCTGTATTTGTGTGTTTGTGCATGTAATGTTCCAGGTTGTTGTGAGAGTGTAATATTCTGGCTAAGTGTGTGTGTGTGTGTGTGTGTGTATTAGAGGTGTCACACTCTGCATGTTCCTATATCAGCAGTTCACACAGTCTCAGGGAAGATTACATGACCGGATCAGTGAAACAAAACTGGACACACAGGTAAGAGACCAACTCCTTAATGCTACCTGTTTATGTACTATATTTATATTCAATGCATTTAATAAATCTAATGTGTCATCACTGAGAGCTCACGTTATGAGCCAGAAAGAAATAAAAGACAGTTTACATGTAAAACAAACTAATATTAGTGTGTAACAACCAGCAACTCAAAGACCAAGGTAGCAGCTTACTTGCAGGTTAGCATCGCAGTGTATGTAAGATATACATACAATATGCAAGGTCTTGGAATTAAAAATGAAGCTTTATTCAAGCTGGATTCATTTTACCTAGGGAGGCATTATAATTTAGGTGAGTTTCAATGAGATCTGTGATTGTAATCCAGTATGAATCTGCAGTTTGTGTAGTTTTTACAGTCTTACACTAATACTAGTGAAGCGATTTTAATCTAGTATGAATCTGCAGTTTGTGTAGTTTTTACAGTCTTACACTAATACTAGTGAAGCGATTTTAATCTAGTATGAATCTGCAGTTTGTGTAGTTTTTACAGTCTTACAGTAATAATTTTGGAGCGATTTTAATCCAGTATGAATCTGTGGCATGTGTAGTTTTGACAGCCTGACATTAATAATTGTGGAGGGAGTTTATATTCAGTATGAATATGTAGCTTTTACAGCCTAACGGTAATAATTGTGGAGTAATTTTAATCCAGTATGAATCTGCAATTTTTACAGTCTCACAGTAATAATTGTGTATAATCTTCTGTAATTGGCTGAACCCAGAGCTCGCTAAGTAATAGTAGTCCTTTTCCGATCTACACTAATAAATTAACTAACCCTGCTAATAGACACAGCCATGTTGTTATTGTTATTGAGTGTGCAGTAATGCTGGAATTTGTGGAGTTTATGGAAATTACATAGACACTTTCTGCTGTGGCCTTCCACAACCTCCTCTGGTAAAACTAATCCAGCTGGAATAGCACTTTATCCAAAAAGCTTGTCTTTATGTGTAATTGTGGACTTTTGCCTTGCAGGCTCAGCGTGGCCCATCCTCCTCCACCTCAGTCCCTCAGATAGTTTTGACAGAATGCACTTCTCTTCCCACTTCCCCAACTGAGAGCTCAGAGCGAGGAAGCTTTTCTGACATGGAAAAGCTTTCCAACGTGCCACAGAGGGACAGAAACACAGGAAGTGACATCGCTCTCAGTTACTTTAGCCACATCGTTAAGATTCCTAGTCTGTCTCTATGGAAACAGGACTTGGCAGCCAGTCAAAAAAAGCGTTCTGAGTTGCAGAATTTGGACAGGGACCAGAAGGAGTTCCAGGGAAGGTTGAGGAGTTTTCCGGCTGTGTCTGGGACACCCTCAGCCTCGCCTGAGGAGAAGGCAGAGAAACAGCCAAGGAAGATTGAGCTGAGGATCCAAGAGTCTTTTGAGAAAGAGGACCAAACAGACATGGGTGAGGGAGATCTGAGACCAGGGATGCTCCCACAGAGAAGAACGATGCCAGAACCAAATGAGCCCTCAAAAGCCCTCGGAAGTGTGACCCGCACCCAAGGAGTTGGCCAGGAGGCCGGTAAGGAGGACATTAAACACAGCACCTACCGCCGTCTGGACAGTCTGGAGGAGACCATCCGTGAGCTGGAGCTCAGCCTGATGGAGTTCAGCACTCATCCCAACATGGGACACTATCCAACCCTACCTCAGCCTCACGGCCCTTCTGCAGAGTGTCCCACTGCCTCTAGCCAGCTACAGAGGTCCAGCAGTGCCGCCTCTCCCTCTGAACCCAGAGTGAAGAGCCCAGGAGAGTCCCAGAGACCCCCTGTCCCACCCAAACCTTCCATCAGCACAGATTTAACCAAGGTTCAGCCCCACACTCATCGGTTAACATCTCCTTCTTTCTCTGGGCTTTCTCCTGGGGTTCTGCCTCTCCACGTCCTCCTACAGTTTGCTCCCCAATAGGGGTGTAAAACGCATCTGCAGGTGGTGACCCACCCGCACTGAAATTTGGAATGTTATAACTAATTATTATATGTATGTATATCTAATTTTTTAAGCCAAAAACAAAATTCTGACACTTTATTTGAGGGCTATCCACATAAGGACTTCATAACACAGGCATAAGCATTTAATAATGCATTTATAAAGCATTGCTTGAGTAAATTACATGGTATTTACATTAGGAGTTCTAAAACTAATGTTGCAGACATTTGCTCCATCTATAACACTGTAATGGAACATATACATACAGTGTTCTTAACCCCTTAAATGACCATGGGGCTGCAAATGAACCCAAAGTTTTATTACACACTTCTATAACCTAAGAATAGCTCAACCAGTTTGCAATGAAATCCCTGTTGTTACTGAATAAAAAGCATGTAATAAGTCTGGGATTTTAAAGGGTTAACTAGGCCTCTGCCTTAAATGTTCCATTACTTTGGAATGATATTTCAAAACAGTGTTATAAAAGTAATAAATGTCCATCACTTAAGTTTAAGAGCTCTTATGTCAATACAGGGTCAATATCATATGCCATCTTATGAATGCTGATATAAGCTGTTAATGCCTAGATATTGCTTTTTAAATACATCATTCAATGCTCATTCATATGTTATGAAGTCCGTATGTAGAATAGTATGTATTTATATGAACCAAATTCATATAAATACACTAAATTTCAAGATACCGATAAAAATAAAAAAAAACAAAAGTAATTTTAGAAGTTTAGTGTAGTTTTTGAAATTATATATTCGACGATGATGGAAATAGTTCTTCCAGTCTCATTTGTGTATATTCAGTATATTTCTTTACATGATTCTGAATTCAATTAATTATTTCCTGAAAAATGGCAATCAAGTCAAATCAGAGATTTACACCCTTAATGTCTACTGTTTACTTTCTTAAAGAGACGTTCAGTCCCTCTCTCTCTCTATACATATATTGATGCTCACGCTCTCTCCTCTTTAACACAGCGGGTCTGGGTTGTTTTCAATGGTGATTAAACTGGTCTTTTTTCTCCTCTCCTTTTCGCTCTCTGTAACCATGGCCATAACTGTCTCATCACGGAAATAAACTGCTTTTGCTTCTCCCTTATTCTCCTTCGCTCGTTTCCTTTCAAACACTGCAAGGTCTTGGGTTATCTTTATTTTACTTCCCATGACAGCCTGCTTGGGTCTGACCTTCTATCTCAGTGATAGTGTGGTCTGGCTCTGTATTTATGTCTTAATTATAGACAGTAAAATTCAAGCTAGATAGTTTTAAGTCTGCTCTGCTTCAACTGTTGAGTCAAGGTAAATTTTTTAGCTGGCATCATGCCTGTTCGAGGTTTAGTAGGCCTTGCTATTATGCCAGAGTGATTGTCTGTCAAGTATGTATGAGTTCAGGCTCTTACCAGGGGCTTTGTCCATTTGGAGGACTTTCTTTATTAAAAAGATAGAGGCTATTCAATTCAACATAGAGGCATTCATTTGGCATTGATCAAGCCTCTTCAGAGCCAGGAAACGTAACAGTAGACGAATCTAGAGGTTTCAATTCTATGAAAGATTTTGCTTCTTTTAAACGACAAGATCATTTTCACATTTCATGTATGTGTATATTAACAGTGAACACACTGTACTGTACTGTTTCAAGCAGAAACATATAGAACTGATAGGTGTTCATCAGTAGGTCTCTCCCTTAAAAGTCCTGTTACGCAGAAGCTTCTGCCTGGCATGAGCTAATTTCTCAGCATTGTAGGATTAGCATCTGTCTTATCCTAACTCTAATCCTAATCCTAAATTTCTCATTCACATGGAGTGACAAGCTACAAAAACTCACTTCTCTGCCTAATCAGAAGGGAGTGGACATTTCTGAGACTGTGGCATAGCCATGGCAATGTAAACAACCCCCACAGCAGCAGGCTGTTTTTCACATGTTATGCTTTTATTTTCTGGCAGAAATCAGACTTTGAATTTGTGTGATACTGTGTTAGAAAACTCTGCTTTAGCTTCACGACGTATATTTTGCGTAGTGTGTTCTTCCGGAGGTGTTTGATGTCATATTTTATGAGGTTTTATCGCCCCCTGCGGGGCTGATGTGCTCTGGTCACTTTTGTGTTCTCAAAAGTGAGACCTTTCAAAAAGATTTAGAGAAACTATCCAGATATGTGTGGACAAAGCTTTAGAGATATTATTGATATGGGACACAAATGATAAACTAGCATCCAGTGTTACAGCAAAGTCTTTGTACCATTTGTTGCACTGGAAAACGATTTAGGTTCTGTGTATCATTAGCATAAAAGTGATGAGAAAAACCAACATTGTGTTTGCACATTATATGTCCTAAGAATCTGTAAATATAGGGACAACAGTAAGGGCCCTAAAACAGAGCCCTGTGGGACACCATATTGCACCCTTCTCTGTTATGGAAACTCCCTGTTTAAAGATATATTTTAAAGCAGTGTGTCAGTTATGAGCTAAACCAGGCAAGAACTTGTCTGTCTGAACATAGTTTGCAGTTTAGCTTTGCTACATATTGTTGTTTTAATTTTAAAAATGTTACGCTACTAAACTGGACTACATTAGTTAATTGAGACTGAGCAGTTTGGAACAACAAATTTGCCACCATCTGATTGTTACATGACAAAAAATGCATTCAAAAAATATCCAATTTAAAATTAACAACATACTGTAGATGTAGGTATTTTGACAGAATTGAGTTGTGCCTTATCTTTTCCCATTAGGCTGAATGGGATTTTATCATGGTTAGACACATTTATTTAGCAACAGAGCATGAAAGAGAGTGTGTTTGTTGTGATAACACATAACTAAAAGTGTTCCTTTACTTTTAAACAGCATTTGGTTTGTAAAGAAAGAGAAAGTAAAGAAAAAAGGGAAGCGAAGAATCCGCAAATATAGTTTCGAATGTTTTTCATTACCTTAGAGTGAACTGACCGTTTTGTTACCTCGGAACTGGTGGTCAGGGAATAATGCAGACATGGTGAAAACATAACATGCTGTTATCAAACTACACAAGTTCATTTCTCAGCTGATCAGGCTGTGTGGTTGTAATGAACTCCTGTATAATTGAACATTTTTAAGATTTATCATGCATGTCTGTATTGCTGCATGTCATTCTCTCCCGTCATTCTTCTGAGAGTTTCCTTCAGTCCTGGTTGTCAGACTGGTTGCAGAATTGTTGTGTGTGGTTTCGTCAGGCTATCTGAGCTATCTAAGCGATCTGGTACAGCAGGTTTACCTCATTACAGCCGGGCACATCCACAGAGACTCAATCAGCTGACCTCTGCTCTGGCTAAGTCACTGGACAGACAGGGGAAAGAAGTATTAATGGTCAGAAAATTGACTGGGAAATAGGTTGAGAGACAGAGCTGTTATTATTTCCCAGGCTTTGGAGGTGGAATATTTTTCTGAGTCAGTACCCAGCTGTGATAGTGTGTTATTCTTTTCTGAACAAAAATGTTTTCACCAGAGAGAAACAGGGCTAAACTGCAGGAGCAACAAAATGCTCCCAACTCTTTAAAGTTTTTTTACCAAGAAAGTTTTATTTCTTAAAACTGAAACAACACACACGTTTCTTTCTAGTTATAGCAGTTAAGGTTGGGGTTTGGTTCTTAATACATAGGGTTAATATATATGGGGCATATTATGTTGTATAAAATACGTATGGGACACATTGTGCTTACAAAGGAACGTATGTAATAATACATGCAGGACTTGCATAAAGGTGCTTACATATACATACTTACAGAACATATTATGTTTACATATAGATACTTATGTAAGTTGTATTAAGGATGTATTATGTAGTTATATATATATATATATATATATATATATATATATATATACACTGTGAACTCGTGACGTTTATATTCCGTTTCCACCTTCCTGCTGCTTCCTTCTTCTTCACAGTCTCACTGTAAATTAGACAACAGGAGAACACATTCTCACTGCTGATAATACAGACAGCACCACTTGTATATTAGTAATTTAATACAGTTCTTCTCTCTCCATCTCTCTCTCTCTCTCTCTCTCTGTCTCTCTCTCTATCTATCTATCTCTCTTTCAGTCTGGTAGTGGTAAAGCGATATCTCGTCTAAAGCATCTTCAGCAGGGCGGATCTGAGAAGAGTAAACTGGGCAAACAGAGAGACGACTTCATCAAGAGTCAGGGACAGCAACAGGTATGACAGTGTTCTGACCCCTCCCCCTCCCCCTCACCTTCAGAGTGCTTTACTTCATTTGCAGCTGCTTTGAAACCTGATTAAACTTTCAAATCAGGTACAAACAGTGCATCACTTTCTTCAGTGCAGTTCTTTCGCAGGCTTTGAATACAGCATAACAGAACAAGCTGAGGTGTGGGGGGGAGATAAATGGGGAACAGCAGGTAGAGTTTCAACATTTTCGCTAACGCAATAGGAGCAAGGCAATATTTCAGCAGCACATATTGTACTCAACATTAAAAAAGTAGGTCTCCCCAGTAAACGTACACTACTGTTCAGAAGTTTGGAATATGGGCCATACATATTCAGGCTTATCACTGATAGTTTTAAATTTCTATACACTGTTTTGAACATTGATTTATCCAACTTTTTCATTACTGATATGTAACGCTGGTATTCTACAGATTTATAGGTTTAATTTGTAGAAATCTGTGAAAATTAAGAACTGTTAGATGTGTCCAGACTGATGAACAGACCCCTGGATTATTCTAAATGTAGAAAGTTAACATGCTTCATATTTGAAAAATGCTGAACTTCCCAAGGCAGACAACTTGAGAAGATTGAAAATGACTACAAATCAGTATAAAAATAGTGTGGTGTTGCCTCGCAGCACTGTCCATACCATCACTGTCTCTTGCCAAGCTGTCTCTCTCACCGTTCACCTTGAAGTTCTTTGCAGACTGCTGGATGGCACTGTCCAACTTCTGACCCCAGTGTGGCATTGGCAAAGGAGGAGTACTTTTTTATTAAAACATCAGCAGAAAGGCACATACAAAGCACTGAACCCGTGGGGGAGGTCACCACTAGCCATAGGCTTTATCCTCACAGTAACCAACCAGCAATGCAAAACACCCACAACCCCAGGCACAATAAACCACAAATAACATAAAACTCTTCTTTACACTAATAAGTAATGACATTCAAACAACATTAAAGTCCAATTGTATGGCCATGCCTGCTGACTTTCTCTGAGGCATCGTCAACCAGCAACAGATTGCTATGATAGCAAAGTGGGTAACACTGCTGCCCTCCATGGAGCAGACTGGGGTTCGATTTCCCTACCCAGATAAAAACATGCTAAACCAATAAGAGTCCTAACACAGCATTCGCCCCCATCTGTAACATGATTGAACTGTAAGCCTGGATCAGAGTGTTTGTCAAATGGCATATATGTCAAATATCTAAAAATACCCTTTGAAGTTTATAATATGTCAGTCTACACTAGAGACGTAATAACTTCTGCACTATAGAACTATAGAAATTATTATTTAATACAGTAAACATCAATTATTAATATCACACATGATTCCAAACACTGGAACAGTAGTGTACTTAGGGGAAAGAATGCCTTATAAGTACTAGTATTAGCAGTTTTTTTATGGTATGCAAAAAGTAGTTTGTACACTGGTATGCAAACGTTTGAACACCCCTGGTCAAATCACATGTTTTGTTGAACATTTCTGAGTGAAAATAAGTAACACATCCTCTACAGGGAACAAGCTTCAAAAGAACAGTGGCAGTTTTCTGCAAATTGTAGTGCACGATTTCTTTTTATTTGCTGATTTTAACATATTGGAAAAAATAAAATATACATAATATAAAATACAAAATGTCCATAACGTTTGCACCGCCCACATTTTTAGGTTTTTTTTTGCCCAGTATGTTCAATGTCAGCAAATAAACACTTAGAAAATCACTTGGAAAACAACAAAGCATGTAATTTAACCAGGGATGCCCAAACCTTAGCATACAACTATAACACTTCATCATAATGTCAAAAATATTTTGTATATACAGATGTAGATCTCGAAGCTTGCTCAGTAGCTTTTTCTAGAAACAGAATGGCCATGTAAATGTTTTCCCACAAGCTGTCCTCAAATCATTCTTCTGCACAGAGACTCCTTCTCTCCCTGTGCTTACAGCTGACCCAGGGGAGGGAGGGGCGCGCGGGTGCATGTCAGTCAGTCACAAGTGAAGCGAGGCTGAAAAAGAGCTTTCCAGCCGTGATGGGAGTCGCGTCTATGCAAGAGCAGAAACAGCAACGTCAATCAGGGACTGTGAAGTGCACTTATATCTTCCCTCTAGAACAACAAAAAAGAAAACTTTCTGAGGCGCTCCCATGGGTCCCGACAGAGAGGGAGTGGGGGGAGGGAAGAGTGAACTTAAGTTAGGGCACAAGAGACAGGTAGAAGGAGGAAGAGAAAGACAGAGGCAGGGTGGAGAGGAAACAAGTGAATCACTTTGAGTCTCGTGGACTCATGCATGAACAGCTACAGGCCTTTATGCAACATAGAATGGAAAAATCGTGCTCTACAAACGTTTAGTGTATTTTTCCTTCTTCTCTGGGACAAAGTAGTAACACCAATGTCTGCTGAAATTGTTCTTTTAAAAAATCATTTTAGTCTTAGTCCTCAGTCCCCTGTACAGCAAGTCCTGAATATGTGAGGATAACCTGTTCTGGCTGAGAGAGATGCAAGTAGAGGGCTAATACTATTATAGTGGGAATTGAAGTGGTAATAACAGAGGGAATTACAATGGGCATGACAGCAGGAATTATAATAGGAATGACAGTGGGATTTACAGTGGTAATAAGAAAGAGGAATGACAATGAGAAGGAGTGTAGAAAAGACAGTGGGCATTAAAATGGGAATTACGGTGGTAATGCCATTGTGAGTGACCGTAGGAAGTACAGCAGGAATATCAAGGGGAATTACGGTAGGAATGACCATTTCAATTACAGTGGGAATTACGGTGCAAATGACAGTGGACATTACAGCAGGAATGACAGTGGGAATTACCGTGAGAATGACAGTAGTAATTACGGTAGTAATTACAGTGGGATTCACAAAGGGAAGGAATTACAGTGAGAAATCAGAGGGAAATCCAAGCACTCCAGCCAAGCTGGCTTTGATCAGAGATTAGGCTCTACAGTTATTCTCTTTGAAGTGGATGACATGAGCCCAAGACTATCACATATAGATGTGTACACACACACACACACACACACACACACACACACACACACAGCACCTACATGCACACATTTGCTCTTTCATTTCAAGCTTATATTTTCATCACCTTCATCTTCATTTTCTCATCATCTTTTTTCTTTTTTTTCTCTCTTTATTCATATATATATATATATATACTGATCAGGCATAACATTATGACCACCTCCTTGTTTCTACGCTCATTGTCCATTTTATCAGCTCCACTTACTATATAGGTGCACTTTGTAGTTCTACAGTTACAGACTGTAGTCCATCTGTTTCTCTGCATACTTTGTTAGCCCCCTTTCACCCTGTTCTTCAATGGTCAGGACCCCCATGGACCCTCACAGAGCAGGTACTATTTGGGTGGTGGATCATTCTCAGCACTGCAGTAACACTGACGTGGTGGTGGTGGTGTGTTAGTGTGTGTTGCGCTGGTACAAGTGGATCAGACACAGCAGTGCTGCTGGAGTTTTTAAACACCTCAGTGTCACTGCTGGACTGAGAATAGTCCACCAACCAAAAATATCCAGCCAACAGCGTCCTGTGGGCAGCATCCTGTGACCACTGATGAAAGACTGGAGGATGACTAACACGCACTGTGCAGCAGCAGATGAGCTATCGTCTCTGACTTTACATCTACAAGGTGGACTGACAAGGCAGAAGTGTCTAATGGAGTGGACAGTAAGTGGACACAGTGTTTACAAAAACTAGAGCAGCACTGCTGTGTCTGATTCACTCGTACCAGCACAACACACACTAACACACCACCACGTCAGTGTTACTACTGAGAATGACCCACCACCCAAACAGTACCTGCTCTGGGAGGGTCCAAAGAGATCTTCAAAAACATTAAAACAAAAAAAGTATTATTTTCACAAGTGTGACTGTAGGGATTAGGGTTCAAGACAGACATCTCTCAATAGAAAATACCATATAAATTATCATTTTGTACATATTTAGCTTATTACTATCTCTGATAATGATCTGTATTTACATAGATCATAACACAGTCCTAGTAAATATCTGAGGCCAGAATACTTATTTGTTTTTTAGGTTTTTAGTTTTCTCACTGTGGGTCCACAGTTTGAACTAATTTAGCAGAATGGTCTACATACAAAGCAAAGCTTCTCTCCTGTGTATCTCTGTCCATCTGTTTTTCTCTCTCTAGCTGATGCTTCCTTGCACACGCTCCTCTTTCTCCACAGGCCTGTACACACACTCAGCATCCTCTCTCAGTCCTCTCAGCTCCACTCCACTCTAGATATAACAGCATGTGAACTGGCTACAAGCACAATCTAAATGG
This sequence comes from Colossoma macropomum, assembly GCF_904425465.1. Taxonomy (NCBI): domain Eukaryota; kingdom Metazoa; phylum Chordata; class Actinopteri; order Characiformes; family Serrasalmidae; genus Colossoma; species Colossoma macropomum. The sequence continues at coordinate 6,274,827 of NW_023494801.1, read as the reverse complement.
GTGTCAGTCTGGATGCCAGTAGCATTGCACACATTGCACAGCACTGCAGACAGAGCAAGAGACAGCTTATTCACCCAGCACTGAAGAGGGATCCATTATTTACTATACACTTTCTTTCCTTCCTACAACTCCTACAGGCTCCTAATGACAGTAAATCATCAGCTCTGGTGCTACAAACTGTTGTTATTGTGATGATGTTATTGTTATGATGGTAAACCACACCACATATCAGGGGTGTAGCAATACAGTAATATGTACGGTGTTTTTACTACAATACAGCACTTTTCTGCTACAGAATAAAAAGGGAATGCTAGCTTTTATTTTGCTTTTATGTTTTGATGAATGTACAATTCCCAAAGCAAGACTGCAGTGCCTGGTGCAGCATAATTAACGCAAACAAATCATTATTTTAAAAGACAAATCATTTGTAATACACACAAAGTGCCTTCAGAGCAGATGGGTCTTTTTTTCTTCTTACTTTTGTGGTTGTCTCTTTTAGTGAAATAATGTTTATAGAGTGATTTTAATAGAACATCATGCAGTGGATAGTTTCAGCCTTAAGGACTGACTGACTGAGCCACGTTCAAAGCCATTGTACAGTGTTTGGTATATGACCTATAACCACCTTGTAGTCCTATAGTCCAATAATGTAATCATTTCCCAGTAATGTAATAATGTAATACGATTTTGGTCAAAAATATAATAAAACCAGTTAACATTATAACTTTCACAATTATGTAATGCAATGTCTGAACTGATCATATAATAAGATTTTTACTGATAATGAGCAAAAATGAGGGACTTACTATCTAAAAACTATCTACATCATTTGAACTCACTGTCTTTCAGATCGTGTGAAAATTTCATGATGGATGGATCAAAAGAAATGCTTGAAGGTCACTTGGAATTAAACTTTTTTACAGTAAATAACATTAAAAGTTAGGAATGTTTTTGCTTTTTCCTAAAAATTTACTGTTTTGGAGACACATGTTTCACTTTGGACATTGATGATGTAATATATTTCCAGTAATGTATATGTAATGTAATATATGGTCAACCTGAAAATGTAATCAATTCCCAATAATGTAATAAAATATCACATTATCAGTGAAAGTATTATTACAGTATCAGTTAAGACATCATACTGCATTCCTGCACAAGTTATTACATTAATTGGGTTTTATTACATTTCTCACCAGGTTAAGCTCAACTTTTTATTACATTTTTGGTGTTATTACATTTGGGAAGTTATTACAATATTGGCTTCTACATGTCTGACAAAGACTGAATTCTGTACACACTCATCAGTGTGTATATATAGCCTGCATAAGAACACAATTTTGTTTACACCTATTTGCTTAACAGTGAGAACTTGGCTGATCAGCTCAGCAGACAGCTAACAGGTTAGCAGGCTCCTCCTTTAACATTCAGTCTTAAGCTTTGTAGTGAAGTATTTACTGAATGATACAGAATGAAATTCATGTTCAGTTCCAATGTTTGTGTTTTTGGTTAGACCCAGTGTGTTATGCTAACATAACACAGAAAATCCCACAGAGGTGCTAGCAAAAATTAGTATTATTGTTGAAGTGATAATTTCTTAAGAAAAAGCATGTTTCTGCATTAAACACTGCTATATTATGATATGTTCATAATTATTTGACAAAAAATGTAAAAGTATATGAGATGACTGCAGTATTCAGGGATGAGTGACTGAAAGTTGTTGCTTGGCAACAGTAACACACTCTAAACAAACTATTGAACATTTTATCATATTGTATATCATATTGTATGTTGTTGCCATCTTATGTTATAAGGCCTTATGTTATAATGATTTTGATTATATGATTTCCATGAAAAACATTCAAATTTATATCAGCATGTCTCCTATGTCACAAATATTTTTATTGCATATTTTTTTCTGTATTCAGTGTGTGTATTGTCTTCCAAACCCCATATAAAAAATGAAAATTAATATGTACGTCGTAGCACTTCTATCCCATACAGTAATTCATTTCTGTTCCAGCCATGCATATTCGCTCCAAGACCTCATCTATAAGCAATATACACTTCACTCCTGCTCCCTCCTATTCTCCATAACTGAACAATGCAGGAGTTCAATTGACTCTATTATTATGAGCCACTGTGCCTCCTTATCTCAGTTGCCTAGTGACCTGCACCCTCTGCTGTTGCTAGGTGACCCTCTGTGCCTCTTATCTCCATAGGCCATGTCCCATTCTCTAGTGTTGCCTAGCAACCAGTCCCACATTTCCATGCACTGACTGATTGTTATTGTTGTTGTTTTGACTGACACTCAGACACGCCCTCCATGGGTCTCCTCTCTGCTGGGCTCTCAGCTCAAGGTAACGGTCTCTTATTCCCCTTGTTTTGCCCCCTGTGTGTCTGGACAGCATCTCAAACCTGACCTTTTGACCTTGTGACCCTTTGGCCAACCCTGTGTGTGGATTAACACAATAGTGTGAAGTCAGTTTTATACCTTTCCCCAAATGCAGTCAACCTGCCAAGACATGTTTGGTGTCTGAAGTTTGCTTCTAATTGCACTCAAGCTATGAGACTAATGTAGCTATCAAGTAATGTTTGCTTCCAGTTAGCACTGTGCAAGCAAGCCTAAATCATTACAGTGGTGGTGATAGGAACCAGGGGTCATAACATGATTATTACCTTTTTTATTTACTATCCAATATGACCAGTTAAACCTACATGTGGTTTAGTTTTGTTGGCAACGTAAGAGTGCTGTATTCCATACAGTACTTCGACCCTTTTGGCGTTTCAGTAGTTCTTGCAGAAATACTCGAAGACAAATGAATATAATGATTGGTTGGACTAAGCAAAATCTGCCTAGCAACTAAAATAAATTTTGATTGTATATATTTGGGTCAATACTTTTAAAGAAATCAGAAAAAAATGCCATCTGTGTCATCAATTTTCCGTACCCCTGCTTCCACAAAAGAAGCAGTATTTTGCTGCATTTTATTTTAAGCTTTATGAAATCTAATTGCTTAAAAATGTGCATTAATTATTATATATTTAAAAAAACAAATTAGTATAAACAGTGCAATGAACGAGGCTACCATGGAAAAAAAGCCTGGTAAAGTGAGGCAGGGGTATAAAGCCGCATAGCTGCAAGGAGTCTGCTAAGGTAACTGGCTGACGGTGTAAACTCACATTAACAACTCAGTATTAAACATACTGTGTTTCATATTGATAATCCGTTGTTTAATATATGTTTAAATGTGCTAAATGCATTTTAAATTGTCGTAAAAATGTTTTCCTCACTCCATTCACATTCACATCCCTGTGTTTCCCCACCCGCCATTTTCGGAGACAGTCACTATTTGATGTGATGCATGTGCATTTGATGTGATTTATTTGATGCTACACATATTTGATGTGCAAACTCAGCTTAGATGGTCTTGCCGACCATACAAAGCATGCATGTACCCCGTTGTCATAAATACATTTTCAAAAAATACATCTTAGCTTATTTCAAAACTGTTGTAAAACAGTGTCACATGCATCAAGCAGTGTATTCACGACCATTTCGGTGAGTGAGCTTTTAGAGGCATTAAACCCTTCAGACATCAGATTCCTATCACCACCACTGTAAAAGTGTCTCTAGAATTTCACATCTTAACCATTCAATTATGCCGAAATTGTGATAAATCATTGGAATTCTGCTTTAAGATCTAATTTTACATGGCTTTTATGTCGGTACACCACAATAGCACAACATACACACATGCTACTGTTATCCCCTTTAGCTTAATGGCTGAGTCAGAAGTGTTTCAGTCATGCTTTTTGAAAATGAAAATGCAGCAGCCCCCCACCTCCCACTGTGTAGCCAGTTGTCCTCTGAGTTATTCCAGTTTGTTGTTAAGGGAGAGGACGTTAGAGAATGATACAGAAGGAAACTGGCATTAGACTTTAGCCTGGCATGGACAACAGCACACGTGCTGCACATCCCAGCTGGTACTGAGAGTAATGTCTTAATCATCACACACCGAATCACTCAAACAGTGTTGCTTTTACGTAGACCTGCTTTGTGTATAATATACTGTTACCTATAACAAGGACAAAACTCAGACCACAATGTGGCTTCCAGAAATGGGGCCTTGAGTCATTTTCAAGTAACATGTTGACCTGACTCGCGACTCGAGTCCCCATTTCTGGTAGACAGATTGTAGTCTACTTGAGATTAATTAACAACTCGACACAGTTGGAGTAAGTTAGTGTCCGATGATTTAGACATGCAGTTAGCATGGTGCTAATTAGTAAGGTGTAAGCCTCCATTACTTTAGCTTTGTAGCTCCTGTGCAAAACTGAAGAAGCAAACTTAAGACACCAAACCTGTCTTGGTCCATCGACTGTATTAGGTGGAAAATTGTATAAATATGATTTTTCATCAGTCTGTTGCTTTAAAAAGACAAACATTAAATAATGCCAGTGCTGAAGTTGCTATATGTGATTAAAATAGCCAGTGAGAAAACTGAGGCAAGCCTTGCTCATTATTCTATATGAAATATGTCTCTGCAGTCCATTCAGCTGTCATTTACTTCCTGTACGGCAAGAAGTTTTAGCTATTTTTAAGAATAAGTCCACATGCAAGAACAATCAGAGGCTACATATATATTTTTTTTCTTTTTTTTTTACTGTACGTGGTTATTATCCCCATCAGCAGAGAGCACTTCAGCCTCTCTTGCTGCGTTTTGCGCTCTGAGGCTCTTATGAAAGGACTGGCTAAATAGAGCGTGGAGCAGCAAGCCTGCAGTGTTGGTGAGGGAGATGAAGGGAACGAGAGAGGGAAGAGCAGAGTGAGGTGGACGAGAGAGAGAGGAGAAAAGAAAGAGGCGAGCTTCTTTTTCTGCTCCATCAGAGTGGAATAAACGGCCTGGCTCAAACTCTACCGGCCACCTCAGGCCACAGAAGAACACTCTCTTTTTCTCTCTCTCTACCTTCTTCTTCTCTCCCTCCTTCTTGTAATAACTCTCTTTTCCCTCCATCCCCCTTCTTTTCAACATCTCTAAACTTTTAGTCTTGTCTGTAAGCTCTATCCGTTTTTCTGTATTTTCCCTTTCCATCAATCTCTTCTTTCTTTACATCTCTTTTCTTTCCTTTTCTGTTTCTTTCAAAACCTTTTCCAATTCTCTCCCTCTCTTCCCTCTTCCCTCTATCTGTCTATTCCCTTTCTTTCCATTTTTTGTCTTTTTCCGTCTCCTCCCTTTTTATCCATCTCTTCCGTCTCCTTCCTCTCTGTCCATCACTTACTTTTCTGCCACTCTGTTCTCTTTCCCTTTTTTCCTTTTCTTTTTATATTTTCTTTTATCAGTCTCTTACCCTTTCTCTTTATTCCTTCTCTTTTTTCTGTAACTTTCTGTCTTTCTGTTCTCTTCTATTTCTTTCTTTCCTTTTTCCATCTCCTCCCTTTCTATCCAACTCTTCCCATTATTCTCCATATTTTAATTTTCTCCCTCTTCCCCTTCCTGCCATTCTCTCCTTTTCTCGCCTTTCTATTGCTTCTATTTTTCCTCTCTCTTCCCTTTTTATTCATCTTTCACTAGCTCTTCTTTTTCTCTCCATCTTTACCTTTCTTTCCTTTCTATATCTTCCCATTATTCTCCATCTCTTTGCTTTTTTCCATCTATTTCCTTTAGTCCATCTTTCTTGCCATTTGTTCTTTTTCTCTTACCCTCTTTCTTTTCTATCCACTTTATTTTCTATCCAGCGTCTCTCTTTAATCTTCCCTATTTGTAATAATATAAATAAATAATCATAAACTGAACTGTGAAGGCTGAATATCTGAGGCTCACAGTTTGTGTACTATTTTGTCTGATTATTAAAAGATTTGTTCATTGCTCATTAATTCTTAAATAACTTGTTTATTTGTTGTATTATTGGCCTCTGTTTGAAACGAAACTGGGCAGAAATGTAATGAGAGATGAAAGCGTTTTGCCGTGAATGTTTTGTCTATGTTTAATAAATAACCGAATGTTAAATAAATAAAGAGTGCATGTGAGATCTGCAAGGATAATAAATCAGAGATCCCACAGCTCATATCTTTGTCTGTGAACCTCTCTCTTGCTTTTGATCTGAGACTTCATTTTCTCTCCTTCTGTCCTTCACATCTCTCTCTCTCTCTCTCTCTCTCTCTCTCTCTCTCTCTCTCATTTTCCTGACTCTTTCTCTCTGTCTGGTCCTACGCTTAGACTTATGTGCTTTAGTAAGGCACCATCTGGAGCACTACTGGATCAAAGCCATTTAAGTTAATTTAGCAGGGGTGTTGCAGGGTGGTGATTAGTTGAGGGGAAAGGCTCTGATCCTTCAGGTGCTGAAAGTACAGGAGCACTTCTGCTGTGGAGCGCATTCTTTCAAATGCAAATGGAGAGCATGTGGAGGTGTCGTGTAGGTGTCACTGGCCTCACTCTGTCTTAATTTTGGTCTTATTTGAGAAATCAGCAGCGCTTTGTGAGAGATAATGCGACGCAGTAAGCCACATCTGCTGTCACCTATGGTGTTCCACAAGGGTCAGTACTTGGACCACTTTTATTTAGTATTTATATTCTCCCTCTTGGTCACATTGTTTGTCAGCATGGCTTGAACTATTATTTATGTGCTGATGACACTCCAGCCTTATCTTCTATCTACTTTGGACACACTTAACAATTGTTTGCAGTGTATTAAATCATGGATGCCAAGTAGTTTCATTACACTTAACTCTTACAAAAATGAAGTAATTATGATTGGCCCCATAATTACTTCATTTGCTACTGAATTTTGATATTGAATGAACTGAGCTGAATTAAATACATGTGCCTTCATATTCATTAGACCTGATTAGATAGAGTTGCTTGCAAACTGCACCCAGTCAAATGACATGCTTTGTTGACTTTCTAAGTGAAAATAAGTATAATCATCCTATACAGGGAACAAACTTAAATATGGCACTTTGATGCAAATTTTAGTGAACAAATTCTGTTTTTTTTCTAATATTGATATTGATATTAAGATAATGGGAAAATTAAGCATAAAAAATGTGCCATAACTTTTGCAAAGCCTGTTATTTTATGTTATTTTTTTCAAAAATATTCAGTTCAGCAAATAAACAGTAATGCAGTCAAATGTGCAGAAGTATAGAAAATCAATAAAATGTGTGATTTGTCCAGGGGTGCCCAAACTTTTGTCTATGTCTGTAGTAAATAGTGAACTATTACAGCCTGCTGCATTAATAATGGTGCAGTGTTAGCAGACTGAAAAATGTCTGAGTGAAGTGGATTTTTTTCCTTATGCTGTGAAACCTACAAGCCATGTAGTCTCTGTCTCTACTGCTCCGCCCACAGAGGTTTTCACACTGTACTGCTGCTTTACATGACATTTATCACTTGAGACCTGCTGTTGTCGATGTAATGGTGGACACTACACAAGTGATTGAATTCACAACATTTTACCCAGTCAGATCTGTGCCAAATGCACCTAATAATAAAACCCAACTGCTTCACGGAATAAACACAAAACTGGCGTGTGTCAAACTGGAGCTTGAGCAGTTTGCTGTAGCTGTTGTTACTGCACTAATTTGTGCTGGAAAAAGTGAAGAAAAAATGGACTTTTAAAGATTTTAAACAAGGATACATGCTCTTTATTTAGCCTTATAGCCTCAGTGCAGAATGCAGGTGGCCTGCACAGCTGAGAATGTGAGTCTACCCCAACCCTATAGTGGCAGTAAGCAGAACCCTCAGTGAATAAGCGCAGACTCTCCAAAAATTCTTTCAGTGTGGCTATATTGATGGCTCACTCCTTGTTCCCTAAGAGTTTTCTAGTGCTCTCATTGGCTACTATACACCGATCAGGCAAAACATTATGACCATTATGACGTGGTGGTGTGTTAGCGTGTGTTGTGCTGGTCTGAGTGGATCAGACACAGCAGTGCTGCTGGAGTTTTTAAACACCTCAGTGTCACTGCTGGACTGAGAATAGTCCGCCAACCAAAAATATCCAGCCAACAGCGTCCTCTAACCACTGATGAAGGACTAGAGGATGACCAGCACAAACTATGCAGCCGATGAGCTATCGTCTCTGACTTTACATCTACAAGGTGGACTGACAAGGTAGGAGTGTCTAATAGAGTGGACAGTGAGTGGACACAGTGTTTAAAAACTCCAGCAGCACTGCTGTGTCTGATCCACTCGTACCAGCACAACACACACTAACACACGACCACCACATCAGTGTTACTGCAGTGCTGAGCATGAACCACCACCCAAATAGAACCTGCTTTGTGGTGGTAAATTACATTATCTGCACTATGTGTACGCACATCTGTACACCGGTTTTTATATGACTAACTATCTGACTGACTAATGAACCTAAATGCTAGATAGTTGGCAGTAGATAGCAGCTACCTGATTACTGTGTTTACAGTAAGCCTTTCAGGGCAAAATATGAAGTTTATAATTATACTGAGATTGAGCAATATAAATTGAGCTTATTATAAAGTTTACAGCACCTTTAAAGGTTTTTCAGGAGTTTTGATGGAACCAGTGAACCACAAGAAAACAAGCTATTGCCCATGGGACTTTGTTTCAATGTCTGTTTTTGTTGTAGCACCTTTTGAACAAATACCCGCTTTTACATCACGCTAAAACACAGATTTTGCATGTCAGTCAATCAGCCCCTTCCTGTCAAAGTAGACCGTTCTTGGCCACATTGAGCAATGAAACCTACCCACTATCTGTCACTACGTAAATGTCTGGCTTGTGAGACTACATGCCATGTTTACTGCACCTGCCTGGTATCATGCATGGTTGATACTAACTGATGTTTGTCTTCTGTCTTCTGTCTTTATCCCTCCATCCCTTCTCTTCCTTACCTTCCCTCTTTCATCCTCCTCATCCTCACCGTGACCTGCCATCATCTCCACGGCGATGATGCTCTCACCACTGTGTCCCCATGGCAACCCAACACCCTTGACCCTGTGACCCTCGCAGCAGTGAGAAGAGAGACAACATGACCTGATCTGAACCAGGCTCGTTCGACCACCTCTCTCTTTCTCTTTTCTCCTCCTCTTCTTCTTCTTCTTCTTCTTCTTCTCATCTGCCTCTTCAGAGTCTTCTCTCACTGAAGCCAACCCTACTAGGCCTTGTCTATACCACCCCCCCACCCCCAACACTGGCCCCCTGTACACCCAACCACCAGGCCTACATGTCCACATTTGTGTGTGTGACTGATTGTCTGTGAAAAAAATAGAAGTAAACAACAAATAAACAAAGAAGAATATGCCCAGTGCCCCACCAAACATTAGCCAGGCCCTTGACAATGAAAGAACAGTCCACTCTCCTCACTTCCTTCTTTCTTTCTCTTCGCTCTTCTCTCCATTCCTTCACTCCCTGCTGAACGTAGGCTCTGGGGGAATCTTCAGCGTCCGACCATCTGCTCTCCAGCACCCGGGCCGCTAGCTTCTCGGGCCGGCTGCCATCGGGCCTCCGTAAGTACCCCCAAGAGGGGGCACTGTCCTCCTCCAGCCAAGCCAAAGCCCTGTTGGCCAGCCTGTCGGCCACCACCAGCCTCTCCGCTGAGGCCCTGCTGCTGTCCTCCACCTTCAGGCACCACCGGCTACTCCGGGAGCAGCGCGCTAACTCTTCGGCTACGCTGCCCCTTCCGGTGTCCAACGGCCGCTCGCCTACATCCCCTACCTCTCCATCCTCCCCCTCTTCTTCTTCCCCTTCCCCTTTTTCTGCTCTCAGCCTCTCTTCACTGGCCCTGAAGCCCCTGGCCAACTGCAGCCTCACGCAGGACAAGGAGGTTAGCAAGGATGACAAAGAAGCTAGCAAAGCTGTGGCTAGTTCTGCTTCAAGTGCTAACATGCAATGAGGATGCACCTTCAAAAGAATGAAAGGATGTTTTTTTGCCTGATCATCATTCACTCACCCAAACCCACACGCACTCATATGATGCTTGGCTTTTTTCCCACCAGCCTTTTGCGGTGAAAAGATGCAGCTGCTAAAGGGTTTAGCCTCAACACCAAGGATATCCACAGTGAGGTAAAAGAGCAATGGAGCAAGCTTTGGATCAGCAGTTGACTTAAACCTCTTATGCTTCCTGTGTCCACTTTCAAAGGTGTGTTATTCAATATCTGCACAGAAATCAGAGTTATTATAAAGTCAAGGGTCAACAAGGGAACTCTGGACCTGCTGGTTGGCATCTGGAGTTTAAGAGGTTAAAGAGATTCTTCTCCTGCATCTTTCCTCAACTATAACCACATCAAACACTCCTTTATACTTCACACTGGAGAGATGCTGACTTCAGCCTACACGCCATTGCACTCTTAAAAATAAAGGTGCCAAAACCAGTTCTTTGGATCACTACTGGGAGCAAATCTGCTAACATTTTGAGCTGTTGCAATGTTGTATATGCGTTAGAGAGGTTCCTTCTCGAAGCGCAAAATACTGGGGGAAGATTATTATGTACATTATAATGTAACTCCCATTTACCTGATAGTAGACTGATAGTAAATTCCGACTGTAACACCTGTGAAAAACCTCTCTTATTTCTGGCGCTAACATGACAGAAGCTTTTTTCTGGCAGGTGGAAAGAAGTCACCTGTTGTTTTTTTTTCTCCTGTTTCCGGCAGCAGCATGTCAAATTGTGCCTCATGTTTGACTTCTTGAAATTCTGAATAACGACTTACTGATATTGACTTTTGACATTAAAAGTAAAAACATGGACATACTGCCAGAAAAAGTATCAATTACAAACAAACAGCGATTTTTTTTCTCCTACTTGTTGGAAACAGGCTTCCATTCAAAAAGGTCAGGAGGGGTTTATATTGAGCTGGTCATATGTTCATTAGGAAGTTGCTCCTGTGTTCATTTGCCTGAACATTCTTCATAGATAACCCTCTAAAATGGCAACTGTCTGTAGACCATTGGTAATTACCACTTCCTTTAGTCAGTCTGCCCCTTGGTTCAATAAAGAACCTTCCTGAGGGAACCAAAAGTGGTTCCTCTATGGTGTCACTCCAAAGAACCTTTTTGTCACCTTTATTTTTAACAGTGTGCTATCATGTCTCCCTCATCACGGACCTGCTTTACTCCCATCTGGATCCTCCTGAAATCCAGCCACTCAGCCATACTGCCAGATCCCCAAGTAAGGAGCCCACAGATGGGCTTGGACACCCACCCCCTAGAGTCTCCAGCCTGGAGCTTCATAGCACCACAAGGCCAGCATACCGCTGCCGAGGAAAACGACTCTATACCCACCCTGCAGTCTGTTTGCCAAATCTCACATGTTGGAGACCTTGTGAAGTCCAGTAGATTTTCTCATCAAGTGTAATAATAGCTAGACTGTGAAACTGTCCAATTCCGAGTAGAGTCTGCAATAATAATCGAAGAAGTCAGTACAGTAGTAGTCAGTGTGTGTTCAGATTTTTATGAGTCATATAAATATTTAAAATGACAGAATGTGAAAAAAAAGAAAGACAAAACAGCAAAAACAAAGCTGTAATCAGCATCTTGAGTTCCGGAACCATTTTCTCTGGGTAATAACACTAAAACAATACTGGTGCTATCATCCTAGTGACATTTTTAAACTGATGTAAAAGGAATACAAAGTATGGTCATGTTTTTCTATATAATAGATGATCCCTCTTATATGCACACCACACTGCCCCAATCCAACACATTCCATCTTCAGGCCACACACAGATAGAATAGCTTTCAATACAGCTAGTTTGTCATTTTTCCTTATTTCGTTACTTGGCACAAGGTTGCCGCGGCGACAGATGGACTGTGGGACGCTGGCAGTTTGGCCGGCTTCTTCGGACGTGGTCCAATCAGAAAGAGCAGGAGGCTCTGAGACTGATGGTTTTGGCCCAGATAACATGCCTTAAGAGAGCTGTCTGCCCAAAGGCCGTTTGAGCTGCATTACTACAACATTTGTGATGTGGTCACTGCACAAAAAGCACAAACCACAAAATCTGGCCGTAAATAGAGGTGAAAAAAACACAATAGAAGAAATCTTCTGATTGTATCTGACAATCTGCACAAGATTTGGCACAAACGCTTCATTTTTACCCTCTGAAATCGCCACAGTGAGAAGCTTCAGATTAACGAAGATGTAGAAACACAGACAGATGAGTCCCCGATGTGGGAATGTGGACTGAAGCTTTGTTGAGCGCTCAACAGCTTTAGCCTGCTCAGTGGCTTCTCCTAACAAGCCAATCAGAAGGGGGTCTAATGTTCTAGTAGTTTCTTCTGTGGATGGTCAAATCAGGCTGGTTTGCTAGCGCAGTGTTTTCCAACTGTATTCTGTTTCAGTAGTTTGTAACAGTAGTTTGTAACATGCCTTCATTGACTTGTCCTCATCATTTCCCCTTGGAGAGGCCATTTTAACGTCCATTCCTTTGTGTTAGCTCAGTAAGCTTGTTAGATGACCCCTTGGAGGGGTAAACACTCAAGTTATCATAAATGTGGAACTTCAGCAGCAGCATTTGCCCAGAAACTGTTGCGATCTGATGTTTTACAAAACAAAAACAAACGGCACACAAACCTCATTTAGAAAAGACTTTAGTGTTTGATATTATCTCCAGTATTTGATTTGCAATGTTCAAACTGAAAATTATGTAGCTAACTCCGTCTGTGATACTTGACTGCTGAGGTAACTTCTGTTAGTTCACAAGCTAAGTCATACATCGCTAACAAAAAACAAAAAGGAAAGGCAACACATCACATTTCTCATTCTAAAGCCAGAAAATATGAAATGTTTCATAAGGTTTATGTACTTTATACTCAAACTTTGGGAAAAACGTATTTATCTGGCTTTAGAATGAAAACCGTGGTGTGTTGCTTTCCTTTCTGTTCTCACTAGCGATGTAGTTTGTGCACTAGCAAGCTAAGTTACACATCACTAGCAAAAACAAAAAGGAAACACACCGCGTTTCTCATTCTAAAGCCAGATAAGGATAAACGTTCATGAAGTTTGTGTATTTTATGTTCAAACCTCTTAAACTTTTATTGTAAAGTTTGCTTAGCTAGCTCATTAGCTCACTGAGGCTAGCGTAGCTGAGGATAAGTCCTATAGAACAACACACTCTTCATTGTCCCCTCCTCCCCAACAAGCAGCCACTTCAGCACCGTAAACGCTACACTAGACAGAGTTGTGAGGTCAAGCCAGTGAGGGCATGTGAATCAGTACTGAAATGGTGCGTTGGTACATAGTTTTGTATTTTCCCTGCACACCATATCATTAGATGATTATCAACCTGTTCTTGAGCTAAATCCAGTGTGCTTGAGTAGAGAAAAGCTAAGCTATGTAATGCAGAGCTTGGAAAATTGGATGATAATACCATCACAATTCTTGACCAAGGATGTTATTTTTTGCATTAATGTGTTAATCCACAGCCTTGCTGAATTGCCACATGTATAATGTTGTGAAAATTCCAGAGGATTTCTCTGCTTTTTCAGTGAGAAATGATATTGACAATAAGTGTAACTTGTAAGGGTTAAAAGAGGCCTATAGGTGAAAATTAAAGAAATTTGGCAAACACTTTAGTAGCAGCCACTCACACATACATCAAATGATGACTAGGCTTGTCACAATTATTACACAATCACCTGATTGCGATGATTTGAGCTATCATCAGTTATTTACCCCAGTTGTTAGCTTTCACAATATTTTGACTTCACAACATACAGAATGTGAATTGGGTGTGTTTCCATCTGTTGCACTGAGGCAAATGCATGTCACAATTCATTTATTGGGTCCTATAGAAACAACAACACTTATGACTGATGCTATAACACCTTCAAAGGGCAGTAGTAACATTTGTTTTTTTAATGTATGTTGATGCAACCTCTAGAGGGCAGTAGTGAGTCATGTGTATTCATTTGAGCTACTAAGTATTGATAACTAGACAGCAAGATGGCTAAACAACCAGTTACCCAGATAACAGACAGTTTTGGGCCAATTCTAGCTTTCCTATTGAGTGTTGGTTGACTACTGGGTAAATGCTAGGCATGTGGGCCAAAATAGGGCCAGATCCTGGACAGCTTCCTATGGTTTTGCTTCGTGTCTACATTCGTGGGGCAATTCTGGCATGAATGTTGTGAATGTAGTTGGGCCAGATTGGGACCAGATTTGGGCCATATCCTTTAGTTCTACTCACTTTACAGTGTGTGGGCCAGATCTGGGCTGAGGACCCAGACATATATTGGGCCAGAACAAACAAGGATGTGGCCCACCAGTGGGCCGGACAAATTTTGCTAACTGGGTAGCCACTTTAAGCTGCGCTCACACCAAATGCAAGTAAAATCTGCCTGCCGTAAAAGTCAATTCTCTAGAATAGGAAAAGAACCAAAAACACAAATTTAACATTAAAGTTTGCTTTACGGCAAATTCATCCAGGAGAACTTTAACCCCGCAAATTCACGAAACCTCAAAATCATCAGCTAGCAGAAGACAAGAGGACGAGCGGTGGCGTTTCCTTCCTGAAAAATTGTAAAGTTTCTCAGTAAACATAATGTCGATTGTCACTTACAGCAAACTGTTTACTGAACTGTGTTCCTCCCAAAACTACCTCAGATCAGGACCCCCTGTACTTGCCCCTCTTTTGCTCCACCCCCACAAAGAAAATAGCAAGGTGGCAGTCCTGTGTGTCCACGGTTCAAGACTTCTGCTTCACTAGCTGCACACAGCAAACAGTAAGACATATTTTAATTGCAGTTATTTATATGGCAGCAAATCATCAGGTAAAATTTCATGATCGTGACATCACTGTGTGCATAACAGACATTGTGGTCAAGAGTCAGAAGCGCCAGAGTCCTTGGTTGACCTTAGCTATCTTTTTGCCTGCTCTTAACCTCGTGACTGACTCACCCAAACACACACTCATGCTCATGGCTTTCTTGCTGTGGGTCATAAGTCTTACACAGCCAATGTGTCATCGACACGGCTTACGGATTTCCTGTCAGAGAGCTCATAGCCTGAAGAGAGAGGGTGAGAGAGAGAGAGAGAGAGAGAGAGAGAGAGAATGAAATGGAGAGAGAGCAAAAGAACAACAGACAGTGAGGAGAATGAGGGTAGTTTTCTATTCAGCTGTTTGACAGAACGAGCGTTTGAACTGGATTCGTCTTGGCGCAGGGATGAAAACAATGGCGTGAGTGGGGGGGCGGTGTTAGCGGCAGGCTGCCGGAGGAGAGATTAGCACTCACGCTCAGTGTCTCACGGCTGATTCGGCAGGATAGTTGAGGCTGGAAGTGCTGGATCTCCAGCTTGTCCTGTCCCACAAGAGGAATCCGGTTAATTACAGCCAACACCCTCTAGCTTTAGCTAACATAACAAAATCCATCGCATTCTGTTAGTTTATGATTTAAAGTGCAATATATATAGTGCTGCCCAGTGTGCTACTGGTGCAGATCTTTTACCTCATAATGATCTGACTTGATTATGAATTATGAATCATATATTTCATGAGAATTCTGGTACAGTTCAGAGTTATTTTTTTTAAATCTACTGAATATATAAAACATGGCTAGAGAAGCTACCTATACAGCGCAATATAGACCATCAGTATAATCAATATAATAGTTTTGTTCTGTACTTTACAACTGAAAATAGCTAGAAAATTATATTTTGGCCAAAAATGGAGAACATATTTATTGAATATTAAATACTGCAATTGAATAATGAGCACATACTTTATTTTACTGAATACTTTAATGAATGTTTTTCAGTAAATGGCACTGAATACTAAATATGTTGAAAAATGAGCAGATGCTTTATTGAATACTTTACTAAATGGGTATTTAATGTTATTATTATTCATTTTAAGCATTCGAAAATTAACGTAGTTGAAGCATCGCTTTTGCATCCCTGTTCTTTACCATTTCTTGGAAAAAGTAAAAGACAAAACTGTCTCCCTGCTCCAGATTTGCCTTGGTTTGAGAGAGTCGTGCCACACTCTCTCTCCTGAGAGCTCTTGATGTGGGGTCTCAAGCAGCTTTGCAGAGTGAGTTGAGGGGCTTGAGTGGCACTGGGGTGCTTTTTTAGGCTTACAGACTCTAATGGCTCAGGGTACAAAACACTAAAGACACCTGCAGATGACGTGTGGAGAGTCTTTAGTGTGTGGGCGTGTAGGTGTGAGGGTGCATGTAATTGTCGTTTTAGTAGGCCTGCACAGCTCCATGCTCCGCACACAAATTCTTATATAGCAACGGTTGCTAGGTTAGGGATTGCTAAGTTTTATAATTCCCTTATGACAGTTGTTGCTAGATTTGACAAGCTTTATAGAATAATGGCAAAAAGTCCCATTGAAGTTTAGGTTGGAGCAACATTGAGTTTTCAGTTTAAAATGCTACGCTACTCAGCTAAGCTAGGTTTATACTTGATGCATGGTAAGTGTCGCGAGGGTGTGCGCAACAAATTCATAGCGACACTGACCCTGTGCGCTGGCCAAGCGTGACCGTGGACATCAGACTTTTTGTAGCTTGGTGCTCACGTTGCTTTATTCAAGATGAATGAATGTGCAGGGAGATTTGCTAAGCTGGTTCGCTTCTACAGGCACGTGCAGGAGAGCTCTATGAATGCTAACGTGTTCACTTGTTCACCAGGTGTGGAATCATGTGCAACACTCTGCTGCGAAAGTATAACTCAGCCTCACTGCTGCCCCCTAAAGGTGTTATAAACAAATATCAAATAAACGGACGTTACTCACCGCTGCCCTCTAAAGGTGTTATTAGCAAACATCAAATAAACAAACAGCACTCACCGCCGCCCTCTAAAGGTGTTATTAACAAGCATCAAATAAACAAACATCACTCACCGCCGCCCTCTAAAGGTGTTATTAGCAAACATCAAATAAACAAATATTACTCAGTGCCGCCACCTAAAGGTGTTGTTAACAAACAAGATATTATAGCTTTTGTTGTGTTTTCTTAAGACATGTTGTGTCAATAAATGCATTTTCTGCTTTCTTTTATTTCCATATATTATTTGTCTCAAACCCAACCGATGAAAACACACCCAATTCACATTCTGTTTGTGGCAACATAAACATACAATTGTAAAAATAATTGCGATTAGTTGTATTAGATAGCGATCAGGTGATTATGTAGTAAGTGTTATGGTTCTAGTGGTTCTGTAAAGCTTTCACAACAGTTGCTATGAAAGAACGTGTTTGTGGGCAGAGCATAGACCCCCTGTTCCCCCCGCCCAAAATGTATGAAGCAGACCTGCTTTACTTCGAAAGGTACTTAATCTCTGAATTGATCTGAAAGGCTACAGAATTTATATGTTCATAGTCAGCTAAGTTAGCATCATGCTGTGGCTTAAAAGGCTCTCAGACGCAGAGTTTTAGAAAGTTAAGCCAAACACAAGAAATTTGCTTATTCATGCAGCAGTGATCAGAGCCAAATCCACAAAAAGCTCCTAATTCGGAGCGCTGTGCTCGTCCTGGGAGGCACAAGTGGGCTTCATGCCCTGCTGGAGACGCTGAGCAGCTAAAAAAAAAGAGCTACAGCACTGACCATGACATCCATTCCCTCTACTCTCTCTCTCTCTTTTCCCCCGGAGTAAAGAGCAGAACCAAGCAGAGCGAAAAAGGAGTTTTTAATATTCTTAAACCCTGGAGGGCTGCGGGAGGGTCCGAGAAAATGTGCACAAATTTCCAGTGATGAAAATGGGAAGGACTTCGTGTTCACTCGAGGCAGATTCTTACATATCCACATACAGCACACAGGCCTGGTGTTCTGCACCCAGATTAAATCTAGCCCCCTACTCAGGGGGGATTCTGAGTCCTGACAAAATGTATGTATTCAATATAATAATATATTTCACTTTCCAATGGGAGCCCACAGTATACAGTCATAATTTAGTTAGAACTGTGTTTGAAATACAGATAACACAGAAAAAATGAATCATGCAAAGCTTTACATTGTCATCTTTTTGTTTTATATTAACTGAACTTCCTTTATACGTTTATTTTTTCCCTTTTTGTTTCATTTTTTTTGTAATTCTTAGGAAATCTATATCATACTTGCTAATTATTTATTCATAAGAAAAGACATTTTATATATTGAGTTGAATATATATTTACCTAAATGTACAGTACTGATCATATGTAATATAGAGTTGGTATCATTTTAGATGTGTGATTAGCAGTTTTGTTAATAAGAATTTTCTATTGGTTCTTGTATTTGAAATGTGGGGTGAATCTGAGGCTCTTAGTTGATTTTGATTTGGTTTTTATTTCTTTGGGTTTCTTTGTCTTACCCGCCAACAGAAAACCCGAAATCGTGCGTTGGGGTGAGTCTTGAAACTGTGAGCACTGTTTCTGCACTTACTGTAGCCCTAATCTGTAATGTCCTCTGAGGAGAACTGGTCATTTGTGTCCTTTCTGGTGCGAGAACTTAAACAAATGTCAAATCGCATTGAACTGCATGCGCCCTGTGGTGGATGAGTGGTACTGCGGTGTCCTGTTCTCTCTTTCAGACGGCAGGTACTCACTAATTTGGGGCAAACCGTCACTTTCCGTCCACTCTTTTAGAAAAATAAGCGCTTGACCTGTAGGAAAGTGAGGAAGGTAGCTGGGTTAAGGTTCTGCTGCTGGCTAGTTATGTCCTGTCCTTATAGCACACTGGTATAAGCAATGAAAGCACATGTTTATGAACTATGGAATGAATATGGAAGTTTCTGTAGATTATTGTAGTCAAATTTTATCCCTTTAGGAAACTTTTACTTGACCGTGTGGATGTTACAGAATCTTGGCATCAGAGTAAACTAAAAAAAATAGACTAATAGTACAAGTATATGTAAATAAAAAGCATCATTCTTAGAGTTATACGAAAATGTTATGTCCAGAAAAAAAAGAAGTTTTATCTAAAAAGATGGAGTTCTAAGTATATATGAAAAAAGAATAGCAATGCATGTATATTCTAAACACAGTCGCACGGTGCCATTGTTAAAAAAAAAAAAGTTGTCTACATGTTTTATCAGAAAAAAAAGAGATATAAGAGAAGGGCACAAGATATAAATGGTTTACAACCGTAGAGTTAAAGTAGGAAGAAAAAAAACTACTTTTTATACATCAGATATCTTCGTGGCGCAGGCATGTCCGATCTTACTGTAATCTGTGGTGACGTGGTGACCAGATTTGATTGACAGGTGCTGAGTGTGTAGAGTGGTTCAGCCAGGTGAACTCACCTCCGCCGCCATCGACCCACCAACCGCGCGGTGCGACCCCCACGAACCCCAGCGTGCCCCCCACCATCTCTAGAATAGTGTGATATACCGACAACTCGAAACTATAGATCTCTACATAAATAAGATAAATGTATAAATATAGATGCCTATACTGGAGAAAAAAGACGTTTATCAGTGTGGATGCCAATGATGATAACTTTGTGAGAAATGTGACATTTCCCCTGTAAGAGAATCAGAGAGCTGAACTCTTTTGTACATACTTGCTGTGGTTGTGTGTCTAATAAACTTCAGCTCTCTTCTACAGCTCTGCTTCAGTGGCTCATTATTGAGGGAAAAAACACTCTGAGCGCATCATTTTACACTCACACTGACTTTTTTGTACTGAGTCCCCAAACAAGAAGTACTGGGGACACTTTATTTTGGGTGGTACTTTTAGATGAAACACTCAACAGAGTCTCAGTAACGTCAAAAACGTGATGGTGAGGATTAGGGTTAGGATTAGGACCAGGGTTAGGATTAGGTTTTGGGTTGAGGTTAAGGTCAGGGTTAGGAATAGGGCCAGGGTGAGGGTTAGGTTTTGGGTTGAGGTTAAGGTTTGGGTTAGGATTAGGGACAGACTGACGGTTAGGTATTGGGGAAGGTTGGGTAAGGTTAGGTTTTTCGTAATGGAAGTAACATATTAACAATGCATCTAACCAATACCTAAAAATGAAACATAAAATAGAGAATGTGCCAAAACTTTTGCACAGGCCTCATTTTATGTTTTGCTTTCTTTCCCAATATGTTCAGCAAATAAAGTGTGTGTATTAAAGTGTACTCTCTGTGGAGGATGTGTTCACTTACTTTCACTTAGAAAATCAACAAAACGTCATTTGAGCAGGGGTGCACAAACTTTTGCATAGTTTTAAAATTCAAATGCAGCAGATCGTATAGATAGAGGAAAAAAATAAGTGATGCACTCTTAGCAATAAGGGTTTTATACAGTGCTGAGGAAAACGTTCAGACTTGTAACAATAGTGGAACCATTTTTGGTGCTATATAGAACCCATTTAAAAAGGTTCTTTAAAGAACCATATACAACAAGAGAAGAACCATTTTACATATTAAATTTAGTTGTTATGGTTGTATATACAGCACTGTGCAAAAGTCAGAGACCACCATTCGTTTATTTCATTTCCAGTCAAAAGTATCAGTCACTCATTTTTTAGCATCAAGAAAAAAGCAGAAACCATACATTTATCAGAAAATCACACAGAAGCCCCAACAACTAAATATATCACATTTTTCAGTATTTAGCGAATCCATTTTTTTACTTTTATTGCATTTTCTGCTCTTTTCAGGAGACTCGCTTTCAGCTTTTCAAAGAAATCTGCAGGGAGATTTTTCCCACACCTCCAAAGTTCAGTCTTCGAAGTTGGTTGCATTTTCGATCCAAATAATCCCAAACACATTCACTGGGGTGGTCAGTCTTTCATTCTGAGAGCACCAGCAGCTTCTTTGTTTGATGTGTCCATCTCCTTTTCTCAGTGAGGTTCTTCTTGACAGCTACACATCCTTTCAGACCCATAGCGCTGAGTCGCCTTCTCACAGTGGAAGGATGGACAGAAACACCTGTGGATGTTTTCAGATCTGAAGCAGCTTGATTTTCTCCTCTCTCTCACAGATGAAAGCTTGGAGTGGTGTTTATCTGACGGGGACAGTTTTGGTCGTCTACCAGGTCTTGTATGGTTGTCAGGAGCCCCATTTCTATAGCTTTTAACATTCACTTACTTTAACTTTCTCCTTCCTTTTGGAGATTATTTTATAGCTCCTCTTCTTGTACATGTACTTAATGGCCGTTTTGACTGGAAATGACTTTTGCATTCTCTGACATTACCACAAAACATACCTTGGAAAAACATTTTAAGGGTGAGATGTGAAAAAAACAAAGCGTATGGCAACAGGAAAGACCTCAAACCTGATCACTGATGGTGGTAAATTGATTAGCTTTATAATTGATGCGCTTTTTCCTTAAAAAAAGTGTACTTAAAGTTCATTTTCTTAAGTAAACTTAAGTTCAAGTATATTTCCCAAGCATACTTTATGTAGTAAAGTATAAGTAAAATGTACACTTGTAAGTGTACTATTTCAGTACTTCTTGAGACTAAATTGGCCCACATTTTAGTTTATAAAAGTATACTTTGAAGTATACCACAAGTAAAACTATATACAGACAAACACACACACACATATATATATCTCCATTGGCCTGACTGCATGTCTTCAGACTGTGGGAGGAAACCCCCACAGACATGGAGAAAACATGCAAAGTCCAGACAGAAAGGACGCTGGTCACCCGGCTGGGGAATCAAACCCAGACACTTCTTGCTGTGAGACAACAGTGCTAGTCAAAGTCAAGTCAGTCAAGTCAAAGTTTATTTATATAGCACTTTTTACCACAGGTGTTGTCACAAAGCAGCTTTACAGAAAAATCCAGGTCCAAGCCCCCGTGAGCGTCAGTGGCGACAGTGGCAAGGAAAAACTCCCTCAGAGCAAGAAAAAGAAACCTTGAGAGGAACCAAGACTCAAAAGGGGACCCATCCTCCTCTGGTCGACACCAGATAGCAACCCACTGTGTCACCATGCCGTTAAACTTTTCTGTATACTTGTAAGTATGAGCCGAGTATACTTAAGTATAATTTTGTCTAGTATATCTCTAATCGGTACATAAACGTATGCTGAAGGCATACTCACTTACATTTAGTTTAAAAGAAGCATACTAATAGCACACTTGAATGAGCTTCTTTTTTTGGAAGGGTTGCCATGGTCATATATAAATAGGATCCAAAAGGATCCAGTGATCAAGAATTATGACACAAATTGGCACACAGCAGAACAATAAAGAAGCAGCAATTTAACACTGAGACTGATTTTTATTGAGTCTTTATGTTTTCATGTTGTAGAAATCATCTCATTACATTTTTCACTTAAAAAAACTTTTTACAAACACTTTGGCACTATGAAGTTTGGCAGTATTAATACAAAGTTTTAAAAAAGGCAAAGTTGAGGCAATAGTAGATACCATAAATCCAAAAGTAATAAATGTTAGATATATAAGGATAGCATACAGCATGTAGGAGACAAGTGGTTCTGAATCAGATTTTAGGCCTTAAATATACAGCTATTTAAATAGAATTGTCACTTATGTGCTTGAAACCCTGATGCTCTTTGTCTCTTTGTCCTAATGTTGTAAAAATGGTCTCACACATCTTTCACATTTCTTTTAAAAACACTTCTTTACAAATATTTCAGCAGCTGTTATAATGTAAGTGCTGCTTCTTTGTTCGAAAATGCACCATTTAACACTGACGCTGACCATCTCTCTGTTTTAATGTTGTAAAAATGACAGCTGTCTTTTTTACAAATACTTTGGCAGATTTTTTATCAGTGTGAGCAAAGCTGTAAAAAGGCACTGTAGTTTATAGGTCCTGAAGTATTAAGTGGTATATATAAGGTTAGCATACAGTATAAATGATGTTTTTTGGCTTATATACAGTTATTATAAATGGTTTAAATGACTGACAGTACATAAAAAGTATTTGTGTGTGTGAGTAAGTGTATGGTGTGTGTTTGTTAGTGTGCGTTTTGTGTGTTTGTGTACTCAGTATCATACATATTTGCTCTTCTTTATATTTTGCTAGCGGCACCATATGAGACGGTCTAAAAATGTGTCTGCGCTGTTTTTATTGCATAAGCATAATAAGACTCAGGACTATAACACTGTTTATGTGTAGGCAGGTATATATTTGCATGTGAATGTGTGAGATTGAATAACTGTGTTAGTTGTCTTGTCGCTGGGCTGCTCTTCGGCCATCTGCTCTCCGGTATGGTGAATTTCTCAAGTCTGGCAAAACAAAACAAAACACAGAGAGAAGAAATGCGGTTAAAGACTTTGGGTGGACTATACGCGTCATTCTCCATTTGGAGTGGAAAACCGTGTCACAAAGGTTGCAGGACTTAAAAAGAGGCTTAAGATATCAGGCACAGCTCCAAAAGTCAGTATGTACATTTACACAGTTGATCTAAGATTAAATAACACTTTTCCCTTAGAATTTCTCTGATTTCCCCTTTTGTTATCCTGGTTCATAGTCCCTCTGCATCTGTAAAACAGCTCGTCACATAAACAATGTTCAACATTTGAGAAATAATTTTTAATATAAAACAATATTTTTAAGAGGTTTAACTTAGGAATTTGTATAAAACAGATTCATGTTGACTTCTATATCATTAATGTTATACTACGTTTAAAAAATGTGTATATTATTTAAAAAACATTCATCACAGAGATTCTGATCACTGGTGTTATCGAGGCTCATCAGAGAGGAAGCGTCTCAAGGGATGAGAAGGTGAGTCACACTCGCTCACTATATTTAATTAATTTATGAATAATTTTGTTCATCAGGAAGCACAGAACTTCTATATGTCAATGGTGTTATGTGCTTTAATGACTGGGTAATTAAAATTATGTCAACATAATGCCAAATATCATTTTTATTACTGATTTTAAATAGCTGGTCAAGGTCACCTGACCACCAATGAGTCAGCCAATTTACAAAATCCTCAGTTTTAACCTGAATGTCACTGGAGTCACAGTCACTGGTGTTACACCATATTCATATAATACCAGTGACTGTAAACTATGTTTGGAATTAAGCTCTCCTTTTTGCATAGGAGATATTACTGTACCTTACTGAACGTATTACTGGATATATTAAGATTATTTATTAAGATTATTTATTTAAAAATATATTTTTTAAGAATGTATCCACCTGAATTCCCACTCCAAATGGAGAATGGCTCATACATTCATGGGAACACTGTGTTTACAGTGAATGGAAACTAGATATTATTCTAGATATTGATCATGCAAAATGTTCTTGCACAAATTGCGTTAGGCATCATTATAAAAGATGTTGCCATTGGTTGGAAAGATTTCATGCAACAAGTAGTAACTATGGTGAAGGTGAAGGAGCTTCTTAAAGTTCTCAGTTCCCATACAATTGGTCTGATAACATGCCAATGCAAAGTGACGGAACCACAACTAGTCATGCCTGGAAAGGTGCACCATTCAAGATTTCACAACACACTCTCAGACTAATGATAGGGAAGGTAGGGCAGAAGCCAGCAGTCACATGAAAAGAGTTACAGAATGACTGAAAACAGAAGGAACTACAGTCATACAGAGAACAATAAGCAGTGAATTGCACCATAATCATCTCCATTCCTTCACCCCATGCAAAACTATGTACTCTAATCAGATAAAACAAAAACAGAACTCTTTGGAAATAATTAAGCTGGTCAGGTTTGGAGAGAGAAGGTTGTGCATATGATCCTACTGGAACATTTCACGTCCACAAAGTAGGCAAGACTGCAGCGATGAACTGAATCACCTCAGCCAAGAAACAAACAAGACAATGACCCCAAACATACACCCAAAATAACTAGACTGGTTTCGAAAGAAGGTGAAGGGGCTTGCTTTGTCAAGTCAATCTCCTGACTCGGCCCTTGTAGTAGTAGACTGCATGGAAAACCCCAAAACCAACCAGGTTGTATAGCATTTGACCCCTTGAGATTTCTTTCATTTATTTCAAATCATTATAAAAAATGTGATAAATGAAAGCTAGAGCGATATGAAAACTACTATATTATCATTGATACCAATACTTGTAAGGTCAAAATTAAAATGGACCTTTTTACCTTGATAGCTGATCTTCCTGTCATATGTCATATTATTCACAATTCACATCATATATTTAAATTAAGCTCTTATGTTCCTGTTATTTTCTTATTTACCTGTGATGATTCCCTCGATGGCCCCGTCCGTGACCGGTGCCTTCACCTGCCTCTTCTTCAGCTCAGCTATCAGGTCCATCTGAGGCATCTTGGGCATCATGGGACCCTGACGGAGGATGATGGTCACAGGAAATGAGAAGTTACACCAAAACAGAACAGTAAAGTCAGTCAACTGTTTCTGCCATGTATGTGCCATTTCAGTCTCTCTTAAAAACAATAATGCCAAAAACGCTTCTTTGGTGCGAAGCCTCAGAGGAACCACTTTTCATTCCCACAAAGAAGCTATCAATGGATGGTTCTTTAAAGAACTATACTGTGCTATGGTATTGCTAGGTTGTTGCTGTGGTATCCTTGGTGGTTATTAAGGCTTTGCTAGGTGGTTGCTATGGTAATACCAGGTGGTTGCTAGATGTGCAGATGTGCAAGCATGAAGGATACTTTTTTAAAGTTTAAACCCAGTTTGTGAGTTCCAACCATGCATTCAACATGGTGGTGGTAGTATGAGGGAAGACTGATTGAGGGAGGGGGGGAGAACTCTGAGAACTTGGGCTTGAGGTCTGGGCAGCTTCTGCCTGTAGCTAGAAGGTCAGACCCCCTCACAGCTGTAGTAGGACTGACGCAGGACTGAGGAACAGGGAGGAGATGTGATAAAGAAGTAAAGGGATGTGAATTTATAGGGCATTAGATTGGAGGAAGAAGGGGTTTCAGTCATGCTCTTCCCCCCAAACTTCAGTTATAATATTTTTCCGAGATCTGTGAGTTCAAACCAAGAACCTTATGACAACCTTTATTTTTAAGAGTGTTCACAGGAACTGAAAATAAAAGAGAGATAAAGGACACAGGAACAAAGGTAAAGGGGATATTAGTCTGACCTTTTGTGGCGTGCTGTCTTTCTTTTTGGGTGAGGGGGTTGACTGCTCTTCAGCAGCACTCTCCTGCTTCTTCTTCTGCTCGTTCTCCTGCTCCGCTTGCTGTCAGAGACATGAAATCATTAAAACAGTTGAAAGCGTAGTTTAGCATTTCACCTGTTCTGTGTTATTTTCAAAGCTGTTTATTATACTTTTTTATTCATTCTCTAAAGTAGAAGATACTAAAGACATTTTCTAGAGAAAATAGTATGTATTATATACATCTGGCGAATAAAAACCTTTATTAAAATAAGCTACTTTATTTTTCATTGTCTGAACCAGGAAAGAGCTGAGACAATTCCTACAGTCTTCAAGGGTTCTTCCTTAAAAAGGCAATGGTTCTATACAGAACCTTAAACACTTAAAGAGCTATTTGAATGCATAAATGTAAATGCATAAATTCTATGATTGAAAATCTTTTAAAAATGGCCACCAAAATATGCCAGAGAACATCTTTGCTTTTATTTTATTATTAAATAATATTTTGCTTTAACCTGAACTGGGCAGCAAAACGTAGGTATGTAGGCACTTGTATCAGACCTTGATATATTACATGAAAACTTGAAATATTAAAATAAAAAGCCCCCAGGAGTCTGAACCTACCTATATAATTGAACTAGCACACGTTACATTGCAGTGCATGCTGGGGGTTGTAGTACAGGGCATTATGAAATGGGTAAAATTGGCTAATATTAATAGAAAATTAAATTAATTTTGTGGGCCAGATAAGATTGCTGCCCTGTGATGGACTGGCGACCTGTCCAGGGTGTATCCTGCCTTCCGCCCAATGATAGCTGGGATAGGCTCCAGCACCCACCGCGACCCAGAAGGATAAGCGGTTTAGATGATGGATGGATGGATGGATAAGATTGCGTTGCGGGCCTGATCTTATGTTTGACTTATGGGCCATAGAAGAACCATTTTTGGTTTCCCGAAAAAGCCTCAATAAAGAACCATTTTTACATATTGGATATGCAAGTGTGAAGAACCTTTGTAAAGTTTAGATATCTTTGTAATGTTTATGTAATGTAAAAGTTCTAGACCACACTCTTAAACAAAGGTGCCACAAAAGGTTCTTTGAGCAATACCGTAAAAGAAACAATTTTGGTTACCAAAAGAGCCGTGTTTGATAAAGATATCTGTGAGTATAAAGAACCTTTTAAAGGTTTAAAGAACCTTCACACAACGTAATAGTTCTTTGTGATGTGGGGGTTCAACTTGACTTTAAAAAGGTTCTTCTTACATCTCATTTACAAAAATGGTTCTCTAAAGGACACTGAAAAGTTCTTCAGGGAATCGAAAATGGTTTTATATGGCATTGTAGAAAGAACCTTTCAGGCACCTTTATTTTTAAGAGTTAAATTAAAGCTTTTTGTATGTTCAAAGTCAATTTTAGGAACCTTTTGCAGCATCTGCTATATGAAGTCTTAATGCATTGAATACATCTTTCACATTTGCAGCAGAACAACACTTGAGATAACAGCAATCACTCACCTTATATGCTTTAATGAATCTGACAAAGATAGGGAAGAACTGGGAGGGCTGGGTGGTCTTTGGGTTCTCTCCAAAATACTCCACCACTGACATATATACCTCCTAGAGGAGTGGAAGAGAAAGCTCTGAGTAAAACTGACAATACGTAAAAACAAGTCAAATAAGTCAGTGTTTTTTGAAACACAGTCCTCCAGGCCCACCAGACGACCCTCATTTGGGCTCCCAGCAACAAATGAACCAAGTTATTGACAACATTGAACACCGGGGGCAAGAATACTGGGAGTTAAGTTAGATCAAAAATGTGGGACACCTGGTGGGCCCTGAGGACTGGTTTGAGAAGAACTGATAGAAATGATACAGTTAGAGACTCTGTGTATGTGTCCTTATGTTGTCTGACCTGTGCTGTCTTTCCATCTTTAACAAGCGAGTCCAGCGGGTCACTGTTGACCTTGACAAACTCTTTCAGTGCTGGGATGTCATCCTGCACCAGAAACTCTTTCTTGGTTCCCTCCATTCCTCGCTCCAAAGCACGCACGTCCTGCAACACGCCGTCCAGAGACACTACGAGAAAGAAAGAGGTTTGCCACTCACACTCTTAAAAATAAAAGCCCCAAAAAGGGTTCTCTGAAGTGCTGCCATAGAACCACTTCTGGTTTAAAAAGGTTTCCACATAAAATCTCTATATTAATCAAAGGTTCTTTATAGAACTGTATGTCCAAGCCAGGAACCCTAAAGAAACCTGCTTTTTTGAAGAGTGCAGGTCAATGGTCAGTGTGCTCTGAATGTGTTGAAAGCTCTTACCCAGTGCAGCCTTGTCCACAAAGTGCAACTCAGAGTGGAAGTTGGCCAGGTCAGGGTATTTCTCCTGCACCATGTTTGCGATGAAGTGCAGCAGTGTCTGAGAGCGATCAGTGGACTTGGTGTCCAACAGCTAAGAAAGACAGACAGAGAGAGAACAAATAAGATCTCTTATAGTCCTGAAATCTTCAGATAAGGTTGGGTTGTGTTACCTTCACATTTGTCTTTAGTTTTACTTCACATATGTATAACAGAGGGGGGCACAAATGAATGCAGGGTAAAGTGTAACTCAGCTTAAGCCTGGAGTAAAACACGTCTCTGATCTGGCCTGTAGCCTAGTGGTAGGAGCGGTGAGCCACACGCACATGCACACACACCCGCACACACACATTGTGGAAGCTGACACTTGCTCTGGTTCGCAGAAGGGGATTTAGAGGCGTGGTATACAGAGTGGCGTGACATGCCCCGCCCCCTCCACCAAATGGACACTAAATGTTGTCATTTGTGTTGTTAACGTTGTTGTTCCTTGGTTTAAAGGTATGTGTATGTGTTTATTGTGTTATTTATATATGTATGTATCTCCAAAAAGGTAAACTTTCTCCGGAGAAGGAAAAACAATAACTTACTTTCAATGTAAGTCAATGGAACCAGACTTTTTTTTAATTTTGGGCCATTTAATTTGGTCCATTCATCACAAAATTTACACACAATGTAAAAGGCAACAGGCATTTTAAAATTATAGATGGTATATAATATATATATATATATATATATTACCTATATTGCTGTTCCACTTTGTAGTAAAAACTAAATTCGCCAGTGTTCGACAACCTCTTTTTTCACGAATTAACCTCCTGATGTGTGTATATTTATGGATATAGGCATTTTTCGGAATGAATCCTTTAGTGTGTTACAATTAACTCCCCCGTAAGGTAAGTTCTAACATTTGCACTTTCAGCTGAATTGTTCACAGATGGACAGATGGTATGTGCTGGAAACCCACGGTTTATGTTTTATTTGTGAGTTATTTGTATTAAAAAATATTACTCTTGCACAAATTGTTTGACAATGATTTAGCATAAACCCAAAAGTGTTCCTCTCTCCTAATCTTATGGGTGGTTTTAATACAAACATTGAATCACAGAATGTTCAGTCTTACCAGATCAAGGCTCTGCAGACGGAAGCCATAAACTGCTCCTCTCTTACTGCTGCTGTTCATGTAGTTCCCAAAGGCCAGGATGATCTGAAGAAGAAAGTTTGGAATGAGATTATTCATACGGGGTCATATTAATCATCATTGTTATCTTCCTATCTGACAGTAAATTACACCATCTAGACTCTATTGTAAACTTTTATTGTAAATGTTTTATGCAGTATTTACATTTTTTTTGTTACTGTCTCAGGTTTTTTTATCTACAAATTCCCAAAAAGTTGGGACAGTATGTGAAATGTTAAAAAAACAAGCCTGTGATTAGTAAATCTGTTTGGCCTGTATTAAAATTGAAAACGGTACAAAAACACAATATTTTACGTTTTACCTAATGAACTTGATTGCTTTCGGTAAATACGCACTCTGATGCCAGCAACATGTTCCAGAAAAAGCTGGAGCGGGTTACATCACCTTTCCTTTTAACAGCATATACAAATCTTTTGAGGACTGAAGACACAAACTGATCTAGTTTTGAAAGATTAATTTTTTGCTGTTCTTCTACTATATAAGTCTTCAGCTGTCCAACTGTACAGAGCCTTTGTTGTCATATTTTGAGTTTAATAAAACATGTTTCCAGTGAGAGACAGTTCTGGACTGCCAGTAGGCCTATCTAGCACCTGCACTCTCTGATGACGCAGCCATCACAACACACGTGTCCACTGTGCATCAGTCCATTTTCAGATAAGCTCAAGCCCAGAGAAGTTGGCAGTGTTTCTAGACACCGTTGACATGTGACTTATACTGTGCATAATACAGTCTTAACTTGCGTTTGTGGATGCGGCGACAGATGATGTTTATTGACAACGGTATTTCAAAGGTTTTTTTACTCACAGAAATTTTTTATGGATTCCCTGAATTATTTGATGATATTATCCACTGTGGGGAGTGAAATACCTAAACTCTTTAAAATCGCTTGCTGAGGAAAGTTATTTTTAAACTATTGGATTTTTTGCTGATGGATTTTTTACAAAGTGGTGAGCCTCGACCCATTTTCGCTTATAAAGGACTCAGCCTTTCCTGGACACTCCTTTATATCTAAGCACAATTGCATCACTCATTCAAGATGCTTTCTGAAAATTTCACAATGTTCCTGTCCGCCAACTGTTATGCAGCATGTTGTAGGTGTCAATTTCAGGGTGAACGTATATATTTACTGGAAACAATGAAGTTGATAGTCTTTGTACTGTTTTTGTTCAAATACAGGTCAAAGTGGATTTATAAATCACTGCTTTCTGTTTTTATTTGCATTTTACTTACTGTCCCAACTTTTTTGGAACTGTGTTTGTATTTTGAGGCATCTGTCCTGAGATTTGATCACCACACCAGAGTCATTCTGGCTGTATTATAACTTCATTCATTATAACTTCATTTTTAATGTTATGCCTCCTGAATTTTACAGAAGCAAAATTATTCTATTTCCACTAAATTTTAATTTAATTATGCTTTTTTTTCATTTGCATTGTGTCACTAAAAAAACAGATTTGAATTTAGTGCAAAATCTTCTATTAGAATCACCATGAACTGAAGAAATGTGACAAAATTACAATGTAATTACATTTGATTTGCAGTAAACCAGTAGATAAGTTTTCCATTCAAAGTTAAGAAAATCTTTTGAAGAAAAATCTTTTTGGAGATACCAGTGACAATATTGAAGCTAAGCTGCAAAAACTGCCTATTGAAAATTCTTCATGGTTGTGATGTCACAACCATGAACCCATTTACTTAGGACTACCCAAACATTGTGACACCATAAACAAAAAAGACATTTTTTTGTCACTTAGCATTTTAAAGCGTATAAAGAACAATAACATCATAGTAGAATCATTTTATACATCTGCCTCGTTTTAAATTATTGAAACCAGTGATTCCAAACTTTTGAACGTCATTTATGCCTTTATCTTTGGCTCTCCTGTGACCAACAGCACCTTCAGCTGCTTACCTCTAAGATCTTCTTCAGCTTGGTGGAAGACTTGAGGGACATGGAGGCTGCGATGATGGAGTTCAGTTGCTGTGGTAAAAGGTAGAAGAACAAAAGACATTAACACACTAAAATGCCCAGCTCACTTTAATGTGAGTGCACACAATCAGTACTGTGCTGACCGGCTGCAGGCGCTTGACTGTGTCGGAGAAGTTTCCCATGAAGGTCAGGGTGCTGATCCGCTGAGCCAGGCGCTTGATTTTGCCAAAGCGCATGATGAAGCGATCCTCCTCAGACAGCTCCTCTAGTGAACGACCCTCCTTCTCATAGTTCTGCAGCAGCTTCAGCTCGTAATCAGACGGGATGAAACGCTCCAGCAGCTCCAGGAAGTCCAGGCTCAGAGCTTGCTGATCATACCTGAGAGAGAACGCAAGAAGGAGAGTGATTCCAAAGTTTTCACCTTTAAGCCAAGGAAACTGTCTTCACTGTGGGAAAAAATATCACCATATCCTCAAAAAGGTAACTTTACAGGAGTTAAATTGTTCATTTTTTTCTTAGTTATTTTGGCCCTTTTCTATTGGTCCATTCATCATGAAATTTCAACACAATGTAAGGGGCAGCTGTCATTTTCAATTTATGTAAAAAAATGTTCTGACAGCGAAGAAATGGTCATGTAAAATTAACTTTCAGAGATTGTTGTACAACATCAGCCATCTTTAGTTTTATTTTTCACCAGTTATTGCTTAAAGGATTTTATCTTTTCCCTGGATTGCATTTATAATGTTTGCATGGCTTTTTGTACCAAAAATAGTCAGAATTTGTTTTTATATGACTATTTTCTAACCTCTCTACACTTAAAATTAAACAAGATGCTTTTGTTACTGTGCCTTTAAGACTGATCTATGTAAATGGTCTCTTTTCTGATTGGCTGCCCTGTATTATAACTCATTCAGAAACAGTCCAGGCTGCAATGTGCAACAAATTGTTCTAGTTGGAACTGAAAATAAACTTCAGCCAGTCCTTTTAGAGGCGTGAATGCTTTGGAAGACTACACTGATGTATTTGCCTCCCGACAGCCATGAACAGTACAACGTTTAATCATTTTCTCAAATCTTCCACTGCAATAACTCCGCTACAGACTGCAGGAACGACACTCTGCATCACTTCAACATGAATGGGTGCAGAACTACTGTTGACTGAAAGGGAATTCCTATGTAGAGGTGTTCATGGTTGTGATGTCACAAACACAACACATTCAAAATGGGCTGTTTTTGCAGCTTAGTTTTTGTATATATGCACATATACATATATACATATATATATATGCACACAGGAGGGAATTTTCACACTTAGTTTTCTGTGTGCACCAGAGTTTGGGTTTTTGTGACATTGTATCTTTTTTCTTTAGGTTCTCTTGGTTTCACACCACAATATTTGAAGTGCGCAAAATTACACACATGGCTGTTTGTTGATTTATTACATTTTTTGTCTTTCACTAGCCTATCACTGTATAACATCCATATCTATCTCTCATGTATAATCTAGATCACCCTACACCTACTTTGTACTATAATAGAGACACTTAACAGATGTGAATCACAATCAAAGCAATAAAAATTAACCATACTTGCTTCTTTATGATCAAAGGTCGCTGAAGCTTGGCCAACAAAACATTCCACAATCCATGTGCCAAAATCAAATGCATTGCTTAGCTATTTTTTTATTGCTCATCTTGCCATTATTAGCATATGCTGCGAAGATATGAGTGTCTATAAACAGATTGTGCGGACAGTACAGCACTGACGTCCTGCTTCGAGAACAGGAAAGCAAGCTTTAGTGTGGAACATGAATGAAAAATGCATTCTAACAAGCAGCAACTGATTTTGATTGGTTTGATTGGTCAGCACCAAATGAGGTAGGTATGAAAGCAGCCTTAGCATTTCCCTTTTTTATCATTTCTTCATGAAGTAATGAGTTGAGGAGTTGTGATTAGGTGCTGTAACAGGTAAAACACTAAAGCGTGCCAGGGAGAGGGACTACAGGACCAAAACTGAGGTATATCACTGCTCTCAGCTCGGCCTGTTTAAACCCACATATCGCTATAGTTGGCAGAAAACCTTGTATCTTGTTTTTGACGTAATTTGAAAATACCTGTTACCCTTTACATTGCATGTACATTTCATGATGAAGGGACGAAAAGAAACGGCCCAAAATTACTTGGAAAAAAAGTCTGGTTCCATTGAATTACATTAAAAGTAAAGTAGGTTTTTTCCTTCTCCTATAAAGTTACCATTTTGGAGATACGAGGTTTTCATCCAAAAACAGCGACATGCAGTAACGTAGGGATGCTCTACATACATTTCAATGGCGGTGCAGATGTCAGCAGGGCTCATGCCGGCCTTGCGAAGGGTGATGGCCAGGTTCTTGGCCTTGTTGGCCTCCAGGAGGGAGACTTTAGTGGGAGGTTTCTGAGTTTTCGCCTTCAGCTTGGAGAGGTCTGCTGGAGGACCCTGAGCTTTCGTCTTAAACCGCTCTGCAAACAGGTCCATATTCAGCTCCTGAGTGAAAAGAGAGGAAAGTAAGCATCACTTTGAGACATGTACCCAGGTTTTTATAACCAAATACCATTTAAAGACTTCAATTCAAAATGCTGTATTTTCATTTGCAACAGTTTTGGATATAAAGAGGTTTGCAAAGAATAACAGCTGACGTACTCCGAAAAAATATACTCAGATAATGGTGGTATTAAACATAATACAGCATTGATCTCCAAGAACATAAATAAAAGAGAGAAAGTGCCATTTGATGCGCTTTGGAATAAAACCCATTATTTTCAGTTACAGTTTGCATTATATATTAAAAACAACAAAAAATCTACTGCATGTAATAATTCTACTACATGTAGAATCTCCAGGCTGCTTACAAAATCAATGATAGAAAATACTGGACCCAACAGCAGACAACAAACGTCACAACAGCATATGAGTATAACAAATGTAAACAGAAATGTTTAGGCTAAAAAGTATGTAATATTTTAATACCGAAAAAAGCTAATTTAACTGAGAGAAAAGGAAAGAGAGGAGACGTGGAATCAGCAGGCAGATTTAACTACTTAGACTACAGTTGTGTTACTTTTATTCAGTCATTAAAAAAGGCATATTATTCAGCAACCACAGTCGTTTGTAAAAGTTAAACACTCCTGGTCAAACTACATGTGCTGCTGATTTTCTAAGTGAAAATAAGTGAACACATCCTCTACAGGAGACTCCAATATGGCATTTCTCTACAAATGTTTGTGCACAATTTCCATTCATCTGCTGAGTTTAACATACTGGAAAAAAATAAAACAAAATATAAAATGTCCCATAACTTTTGCACAGGCCACATATTAAATTTTATTTTGGCCCTAATATGTTAAATTCAGCAAATAAACAGTAATTGTTCATTAAAATATGCAGAAGTCTATTCCCTGTAGAGGATGTATTCACTTATTTTAACTGGGGTGCTCAAACTTTTGCATATGACTACAACTATGAATGATTTGGAAGCTTCTATTAAACTTATTTGTAAGTAATGTAGTTATTAGAGTGAGAAATTGAAGTGTGGGACCACAGATGGTTAGATAAAGTGATTAAAATGAAATGGAAAGAGCATGAAATGATCTCCGCTGAAGGGTTTTTACAGTTATATTTGCTGTTTGTGCAGGTTGTACCTCAAACAGATGCTCGTCATTCAGCTCTTTGAACACTGTTCCTTCCACTTGATTTGGTTTCAGAGCTTGCCAGTTCAGCTGCGGCATCCGGCACTTAGTCTGGATGGGCTTGCGGCTCTTAACACCTGGGGGAAAACACAGAGAATGAATCCTCTTCTCCTCGTACCTGCATGTGTGCGATCATCTTTAAAAGTGCAATAATATTGCAGATTAAAGGTCTGAAATCATGATTTTTGATATTTTTAAAAAATAAAAACAGTTTAGATAAAAAGTTGTCCGGAAAAAAGGTACTTTTAGATTAGATTCAATATTTCAAGATTTTGGGAACAAGAAGAAGTTATTAAATGATGAATAATAATCTGCATCAATCTATTAACAGTCATTTTGTTCTGCCTCCAGATTTGATCACCACTTTTGAAATGCAGCACATTCTAGATATTGATAATAATAACTCCATTCTATTGATTTGTCATAACTTCATTCTCAATGTTGTACTGCATTCTATCCCCGTCTTTACCTGATTCACCCCCTAGAGCAGGCGGAGCTCCAGGTGGAGGTGGCGGTCCACAGCCAGGAGGAGGCGGGGGAGGTGGCGGACCCCCACCTGGGGGCGGAGGAGGAGGGGGAGGAGGGGGAGCTCCAGATCCTGGGGGAGGTGGAGGCGGTGGAGGAGGTGGGACTGAGCCTCCACACGGCTCTGGAGATCCAGGTAAAGGAGGAGGAGGAGGAGGAGGTGGAGGAGCAGCTGAGGATGGAGCGGCTTCCTTGGCGAGTCCTGAGTCTGTTGGAATGACGTTAAGCAGGACATTTATTAAGTAAGTCACATATTACAAAAACACACTTTAAACCAGAGCCTGATTTTGGAAAAAACCCTTAAAAAAACACAGCCGCAAATGGCAATTATCGGGGTCCAAGCAGTAAATGGCAACTGATCCTAATCATAGTTATAGCACCCCCTAGTGATCCAATTAAATGTTACAATGAGTAAGTTGACAGTGACATTGTGAAATGTCAGCGAAAGTTTAAATCAAACTGTCTGATGGCCTGTTTAATTCAGAAAGGTGTAAATTGAAAATGTTTTGAAACCATTCAATCCAGTCCCAATTTCCTGGACATGGCAGTCTAGGTCATGACTACACTGTAGTATCAGTAGTGATTCACAATTGAAAATCTTTAGAGAATTCAAATTGTGATCCTGATCCCAAAACCCATTTGGTCTGATTTGTACCTGCTTGAGCGACAGCTGTTGGGGCAGGTCCAGGTACAGTCTGCACTATGGTAACAGGGATGACCTCGATGTCCAAACACCCAGAGGCAGTTCGCTCCAGTCTGACCAAACCTTTTTCCTGCAGCTCTCTTAGCTTCACCTCCAGCCTTGAGTCCTTCTCTTTACTTGTCTCTGTCTCTCTCTCTACCTGAGAAGGCTGAGATATCCTTTCTCGCTCCTTTTCTATCTCTCTCTCGATCTCTCGCTCACGCTCCCTCTGCTGCAGAGAGCTCACCTGAGCACACGACTCCCGCAAACTCTCCTGTTACACACGCATAAACAAGAGGTTAGAGAGAGAGAGAGAGAGAGAGAGAGAGAGAGAGGCAGATATACAGAAATATCGATAGAGGGAGAGAGGGAAAGGCAGAAAGAGATAAAGAAAGACAGAGGCAGGTAAAAATAAAGAGAGAAACAGAGAGGCAGACAGAGAGGAAGAAACAGGGGAGACAGAAACAGAGAGATGGCGTACAGTACCTTCAGTAGAGCAGACTCTTTGGTGGCCTGCATGAGCTGCTGCTCCAGTTCAGCCACTTTCTCCATCGCTCTGCTCTCACAGTCCTGTAGCCTTGAATTCAACTACACACACACACACAGAAGCAGTGAGGATACAAAACACACATTTTAAATTCATTATGAAGTAATCTAAGCAAAGTTGTAATATCTAACAATCTTTTAATGAAAGTAAAAAATGTCACATAGGTTGAAAATATAATTAAACATGTATTATTCCTAAATATCTAAATATCAAAAAGAAGTGAAAGGCTCTAAATTATATGAGAAAGCTGTGCCCACACCCTGGCTGACAGGTGTCCTGTGCAGCAACCGGCAACAGCTAATAAAGGTGGAGAGAAGGTGGATGAAATTCCCAGCTTAACTCCGATCTTCGCTCCTACCAATCTCTCCTTTCTATGTTCTCACTTATGAAGCCCTGCTGGTGACACCCCACATAAACAAAAATAATTTGTGGCCACACTGTAGTAACCCGTGACAATGAGATCCTAATGTGTGGCCATGACTTAGTAAGGTGTGGGAACAGTATATTAAAGACAAGACTGAGTAAGGCATGCCACTTAGATAATTAAGTTGTGGCCACGCCGTAGAAATGCATGGAAATGAGATCCTAATTTGTGGCCACAGCTTAGTAAGGTGTGGGAATGAGATGTTAATGTGTGGCCACGACTTAGTAAGGCATGGGAATGAGATCCTAATGTGTGGCCACGACTTAGTAAGGCATGGGAATGAGATAATTAAGCCATGGCAACAACTTAGACTTGGAAACGAAATAATTAAGTCGTGGTCATGACGTAGTAATACGTGGGAACGAGAAAATTAAGTTGTGGCCACTGCTGAGTAAGGCATGTGACTGAGATAATAAGTTGTGGCCATGCATGGGACTGAAATCCTAATTCGTGGCCATGACTTAGTAAGGTGTGAGAATGTGATCCTAATGTGTGGCCATGACTTAGTAAGGTGTGGGAACATGATAATTAAGTTGTGGCCACGACTGGGTAAGGCGTGGGAACGAGATAATTAAGTTGTGGCCAGGCATTATTTTTATTTACACAGGATGCCACCACCACTTGAAGTAACTGCTGCAAAGTCATCTTTCTACAGAGGGAAACTGGAAGCATCAGCATCTGATCCACACAAGCTCTTCAGCATCGTCTCCTCTCTCCTCTTCCACCTCCCCCACCGCCCTCTTGACTGAGCTGCTATTCATCCCTGGAACTACAGGTCCTCACCGTGATGTTGACATCTCGTTCGAGAACTCTCTGATTGTTCCGTCTGTAGAGGCAAGAAGTCTCGTTGTGATTCTGGATGGCCAGTTATTGTTCTCAGCTCATATCAAGAACCCAACTCGGTCATGCAGGTTTCTCCTGTACAACATCCGGAAGATTCAACCCTTTGTCACTCCAGAGGACACCCAGGTGCTCGTTCAGTCTCTTGTCATCTCAGGGCTTGACTACTGCAACTCACTCTTGGCTGGTCTTCCAATGCAGGCCATCAAGCCTCTGCAACTCATCCAGAATGCACCAGCACAGTTTGTCTTCAATCTCCCCAAGTTCAGTCACATCACCCCACTGCTGTGCTTCTCTTCACTGGCTTCCTGTAGCTGCATGCATCAGATCTAAAACCTCGGACCAGCCTAATGGCAATGGTCAAAACTCGAACTGTACCTCGACCCCTTCGAGCTTGAAGTACAGCTCGGCTTGACCCGCCATCCTTCAAGATGCATGGAAGACAAGCAGCAAGACTTTTCTCTGTACTGGCACCCAGGTGCTGGAAAGAACTCCTACTGGCTGTCCGAACAGCAGAGTCTCTTGCTGTCTTCAAACGCAGACTTTATATAGCACTTAAATGAGCACTGATATAAGTACTTATTGAAATGTATTGTATTGCACTGTCTAATGTCTAACTCTGTTTGTTTTTCTCTAGGTATCAACATGGGCTTTTGTTTCTAGCAATATCTGAGGACTAGCTTTTACTCTAACCTATTTGCACTAGCTAAGATACATTCTCTGAGTTGACAACAGAGCACTTTTGGAGGTCGATCTGGATAAAAGTCTCAGCTAAATGCTGTAAATATAAAATGTAAATGTATAAAGCAGTCTCAAAGAGTACTGCATCAAAATTGTACTCAGACTTAAAATCAGCAAGTATCTACATTTAAACAAACTCAGGTATATAAAAGTAAAAAGCAAACAATTTAGCAAATAAATTTATAAAAAAATAAATTTATATTTTGTTTTAAATGCCTTCAACATGATGGTGATAGTATGACAGAAGACTGATTGAGGGAGGAGGAGAAATCTGAGAACTTGGGCTGGAGGTCTGGGCAGCTTCTGTCTGTAGCTAGAAGGGCAGACCCCCCTCATAGCTATAGTAGGACTGATGCAGGACTGAGGAACAGGGAGGAGATGGGGTGGCGGTGGGGATTGCAAACCCTTCGTCACAGGAACGGAAGGTGAGGATGTGAATTTATAGGGTGTTAGATGGGAATAAGGAAGGGAGCCATGTTCCTCCCCCCAAACGTAAGTTATAACATAACTAATAAAGGTTTTTTTGTTTGGTGATGTGTGATGTGGTTTCAGCAAAAAAGGGAAGTTTTATTTCACAATCATAAGAACAACAACAAATTTAAATGTGCAGCAAGCTTTTTCTTTTAGAAATGTAATTCAGTAAAAGTATTACGTTTTAGCAATACAGAAGTACAAATCTTCCAAAATAATTATTAAGGATAGTATTGATTACTAAAGTACTTTTTTACCCGTGGCTATACAGCATGCTGTACATGACTGTGTGCACATTTCTGAATGTGTCTGACCTGTGTATTGAGCTCCTGCAAGTCCTCCACATGGTCCATAATTCCTCCTTTATTCTCCGCATCCTCCAGCAGAGCGCCCACATCTATCACATTATCCAGATAGGCCTGGATCTGAACCTGCAGCTTCTCACTCTCCGTCAGCTTCAGGGTCTGAAAACATGCACATATTAAATGTTACAAACGTACAATCTAACATTGAAACTGTGGACATACATTAAGCCTTTAAAGGAATGGTTCACCAAAATACATAATTTCCCACTTTATATTAAGTGTCTAATAACTTTGTAGTTACATGTGAACAACATATGCAACAACGATGTAACTACAGATGATTTAGGCACTGTTACAGGTGGATTACAGAAGTACACCTTATGTAATTGCACATGTGTATCAACTTGTTTTGCCTGATGTAATTACACAAGGGTATCTTAATAGTTGTAACAGCCTATTGTCTCTCATGTAATTACACAAGGGTAATAACATTAATGTAATTACATTTGTAATCAGACTGAAACAGCAGTTTTTTTCAGAGGTTTTTCCAGCAGTAAAAGAAAGTATGTAATAACTTACATTAATATATTACTTACACTGTATCTGCCAGCTTCCCTAACATTTAGCTAGCATTTATGTTGCTAGTGCTTCAAACCAGTCTGTAATGTGACAGTACAGCAGATGTCACCTTATCTTAAAATGTAACTTTTATGACATTAATTAAATGTGTTGCATTGTGATTAGGTTATCTTGTTACAACACAGTTATTCCACAGTAATTATGTAAAACATAAATATAATGTTATATAAAACATACTTCCTTTAACTGCTGGAAAAGATTTAAAAAGATACACTTGTGTAATTACATGAGGCAAAACTGAAGTTGATACACGTGTAATTACATAGGCTGTACTTGTGTAATTCATCTGTAACACTGGCTAAAGCATCAGCAGTTACAGTGTTGTTGCATATGTTATTCATGTGTAACTACACAGTTATTAGAGGCACTTATTATAAAGTAGGACCCAAATTTCCACTTAGCCCAAGTCAATCAGCCAAGACATGTTTAGTGTACACATTTTGTTTCTTTGTATGTGTGTGCGTGATAGGTTACATTTGAGATTTTTGTTGTTTCTACAAATAAACACATACAGTGGGGTCCATAAGTCTGAGATCACATTGGAAATGTGGGATATTTTTCATTTAAACCCCAAAATAACCAGTTTTAGAAAAAAAATAAGTAAAAACAAGTAAAATGATTCAATATTATGCAGTATTTCTAGGTCACTGTTCACATCGACCATGTTAAGGCCTTTGTATAAAAACGTTTTTTTTGTGTGTTTTGAGTCTTATCTCTTCTACTGAAGCTCATCTTCAGACCACTCTTTCTAATCTGTCCATCAGACCTTTTTGCACACTGCAGTTAAAGCAAAAAGGGGACATACCAAATAGATTCATGCTAAAATTTCGAAGAGACTACTTTTCATTCAAATTGTTATGCTGACAATATAATTTGTATTGAAAAGCCGTGCATTAAATTAGAAAGGAAGGCAAAATAAAAGTATTTTCAATAGTGGTCACTTCTAAACTGAAGATAGAGACTTTTGGACCCCACTGTATCTTCAGCTCAAAAATATAAGGTTAAAGAGGAACTGCAGTGATATAAAAAAGCAGAATTCAATCATAGAGGTTTTATATTCATTTGTAGGTTAATTGTAGAGAAAGCTACTGACTCTGACTTCGTTACAGTGGTGGTGACTGAAACCTGAGGTTGCCATGTCTATAATGCAAATATAGCCATTTTTTTTATTACTACACAAAATGACCAGTGGACCTACACAAGTCTGTTGAGTTTTTTATATGCAACACTGATAATGGAGAAATAGTAATAAATCTGATG
Organism: Colossoma macropomum; assembly: GCF_904425465.1. Classification (NCBI taxonomy): domain Eukaryota; kingdom Metazoa; phylum Chordata; class Actinopteri; order Characiformes; family Serrasalmidae; genus Colossoma; species Colossoma macropomum. Next base: position 6,233,270 of record NW_023494801.1, on the reverse strand, counting down.
TTTTCTTTTGGTGCTACATTGCTTTACAAAGCCTTTCATGTTCCACTCTGCCATGAATGTATTTGACATACATGTCATAGCTTTTAGGCATTAAACTCTTCACACATCTGGCTCCTATCACCACCACTCTGAACAATTTGGTAAGTTTGTGCAAGTTTTGAATGTCTTTACATCTCAACAATCTAATTATGCAGATGTTTTGAAACCCAGCAGAATTCCCCTTTAACAGTTATTTATAAAAAGACACAAAAGAAAACATAAACGTATTCTGTAGCATCCATATGCCTGCGTAAGCGTAACACTGTGCACACAAAGGCGAGTTCAGCAAACCACTCCTGTTGTCTGAAGTGGCTGCCCACTATATTCAGCTACACTGTGAAGTTTTGTTCATTTTTATAGTCCACAGTAAGTCACACTGTTTCCTAAACCACACCAACTAGTCTGCACAACCTTAATGAAGAATCGGATGTGGTTTGAGAGAAGCTTTGGGGAAGTATTTACAGAAAAGATTTGGGTGACTATTGACTCGTAGTGTTTGTTAGCAACATTAGCCTCATAGCTCCAGGTTATATATAAAGAAGCAAACTTTGGGCAACAATCATGTCTTGACTGATCGAGTACATCTTGGATAAGTGGAAAAACTGTGTAAATTAGATTTTTCACCAAACTGCTCCTTTAATGCAAAAGCAAAAAATTATCTATTGCTGCCTTTTAAAACAAGCAAACACATGAATATGCATTTACACTGGCTTTTTACTGTTAATATGATGAAATTAATAATGAGCATTTCTATAGCGATGTTCTGAATGTGTGCACACGCTCGCGCATAACTTTCTCAGTGCACCCAACAATATAAACAATGTGGAGCTTCTTTTAAACAGTGATAGGAAACATGGTAGCACACAGAAAGCTCTAGTTCCTCATGCTGATCCATTTTACTATGATTAACATGGACATGCACGCTCACCAGCTATTCTGGGGCAGATTTTAATGAGATAAAGGAGAAAAAGACTTTAAATGTATCACTGATGAGACGCCAGGTAAAATAGAGCTGAACCTATATATATATCGTGGGTCGGCAACGTGTGGCTATGGCATCCTTTAACCCTGAAGGGTGGTGCGCAGACTGCTGGCAACAGTTGGCTACATAGTCATCTACATTCATACATTTAAGGTGGAATGTGAAAATTCTAACAAGAAGGTGGCAAATGTGAAGTTGACTTCAGTCAAACATTAAGAGACATTTTACAAGAAACTATTCTACTTTTGTGGAAAAGTTTTCTGTGAAAGATGCAAGAAAAGCAGCTATAGCTGAGCTGTAGCATAAAGTAAAGCAAAGTAAGTCTGCATTTTTATTTATGTTCTATTTTTTAGCCTATTCTAGCACATTAGCACACACTGAGACATATTTACAGTCAATATGGTGAAACATTACTTCAATAAAATGGACATGAAATGTTAAAATGCCTCTTTTTAACATTTTGGTTGCCGACCTCTATATATATGTATGTATGTATGTATATATATATATATATATATATATATATATATATATATATATATATATATATATATATGTGTGTATATTAAGCACCGAAATAAGCAGCACTGCTATTTTAATAGAGTATACTGAAGGCTTATAGACACAAATTCATAAAAAATCCTGCTCTGTTCTGACCTCCAGATACTGGTCTAGGCCCAGGTGAGTGAACTCATATTGGAGATGCACACGGAAGTTCATGTTCTCCACTGAGTGAACTACAATGTTGATGAACTGCATACAGGCCACCTAGAGGGTGAGAGAGTAAGAGAGTAAGGACAAAGTGACCGAAGAAGATGGCAGAGATGTTTTTTACTGTGTAACTGGTAACTGCCAGCACGACAACTAAAGTAAAATAATCCAAAGACTGACTGGACTGTATATTCTTCCACATAATCAGTACAAGTGAACAATTATTCACTAAATAATGGTGAAATATAATGAACATAATGCACCATAATACAATACTGTAGTAATCTACCGAGTCTAATATATATGACAGCAATATAAGGTGTTCAGTCCTAACATTAGGACTATAATGGAGGATAATGAGGAATATAATACAATATAATGCTATATGTATGAGAATATCCTAAATACATAACGTCTATATCACTGCTGTCGGAATAAAACATTGTACATTGTCGAAAATGATAATGTTACAGGAGACGCAAAAAAGATTTCATGTTTGATGCAAATGAATGTTTCGGGCCATTTCTTTCAGTCCATTGATCATAAAAAGTTACACGCAATGCAAAGCAGGCATTTTAAAATTACGTCAAAAACTAAAAAAACGACAAAATGGACGTAAAAGGTTTTGTTCCCACAGCAGTGATATGATAAAAGCATAATGATAAAATAGGAAAAAACAGAACTGCAATGACAATGTAAAGAGAACATTTGATTATGACTATATTAGGTAAATACCAGAGGGTTATAACATCATAATATATGGTATGTATTGGAATATAGTGACAATATGAGGTATATAATGGAGTACGATTATAATGTAAGGGATACAATGAAATATGATGATTAATATAATGGAATATGAATGTAACAGGCAGTAATGGACTCACCATAAAGTCAATGTTGCTGTCATCACTGCTGAAATAATCCATCAGCTTCTCAAACCTGTTCTTCTCTCCACTCACCTGAAAAGGAGGAAGGCAAGGTAGATCAACAAGTAAATACCAAAAACCGAAATAAAACTGTAGTATTCTCTAATATAGTTAAGCAATACAAGAGGGAGTGTATTATCACGAATACTATCACAGCTGTGATGTGGTCACTTTGGCTCGTGTCATAAAGGGTATCATGAAATATAACTATGCAGGGAATATTATGGTAATGTTAGGACTAATGGAGTGTAATAAGGGAGTATAATATAATACAATGTAAGTGTATGGAGTAAAAGTATGATCAAGAAAATAATGGAATGTGATGATAATATAAGGATAATGTAAAGAATATAATGGAGCATGATAGAAGTATAAGGAATATGATGGAGTTTGATGATAATATAAGAAATAGAATTGAGTATGATGAAAATAAAAGGAATATGATAGAGTATGTTACAAGATAAGGCTTACACTGGAGTATGATGATAATGGTAATGAATATAATGGAGTATTATGAAAATATAAGGCTTATAATGGTGTATGATGACAATGGTAATTAACATAATGGAGTATTATGAACAAATAAAGCTTATACTGGAGTATTACGATAATGGTAATAAATATCATGGAGTATTATGAAAATATATAGCTTATAATGGAGCATGATGATAATGTAATAAATACAGGGTTGGGCCCAGCCTCATCCTGAGGATCTGTCCCCAGCAGAGGATGTTAGAACATGAAAATATAATGGAGTACTATGCTAAAATAAGGAATATAATGGAGTATTTATGAAAAAATAAGGCTTATAATGGTGTATGTTGATAATGGTAAGAATTATAAAGGAGTATTATAAAAATATGGGGCTTTTAATGGAGTATGATGATGCTGATCTATGATGATCTGTCCCCACTGCAGAGTTTTGCTACAGCCCTAACCTATCACACCTGATCTGGTTAATCAAGGTTTTCAGGAGCATCTGAATATTAGAGCCAGATGTACTGAAACTAAGGGCAGTAGATCACCAGGGCCAGGCCTGGTCAGCTCAGCCACAGATTATTACAGCCATCATGTTATTCACAGAAACACATGATATTTATTGTTCTATTGCTTTTATACTGCAGTTTTTTTTAAAACAAGAAAATACCAATATTTGTTACTGTTATCTGTTACTCAGTTACTTCACCAACTTATCAGACATAACAACATGTGTTTCAACCGATCAGATTGTGTCAGGAACTGCTGAATAACCTTGTGACGAACCTGATAAGCTGCTCTAGTGATCTTTTTTGTATTTTTATGTAAAAATTGAGGGAGAATGTTTAAAGATTCAACATATCATTTAAACTGCTGTGAATACTGTGCAGTGCGTTTTGTTTTACTGTCTTTGTAGGGATGGAACATTCAGATGTTTAGTTTAGATGCAGAATCAAGTGACTCCACCATGACAGGAAAATATGACATAGTCATGAGTAGGATGTTGCACAAACTGAGTGGAAGGAAGATTGAGAAACCCCCTTCACATCTATAAGAGGAAACTCTGTGTGCGCGCAGTTCTTACTTCTTTAAAGTTGTCAAAGGCTGAAATAATGATGTCATGTCCACCTCTGACAAGACATACAGCAGCTAACAGCTCCAACACTAAAGCTTTTGTCCTGTTGGAAATAGCAAACACAGTGTTAAATATAACCAGCATGCAAATCTAACAGTAACAGTCAACATGCAGACCCACGTACACATACAGTACTGATCTAAAGTCTCAGTCGTCTGAGTAAATGATCTGTATGGCTGTTTATCTGGGCAGTAAGCATTTGTTTGTTTAAAAAAACAGTATAATTAATACATATCAATTTAAAAATACAAATAATAAGCACAAATAAACACACTGACTTTATGTGACGATGTTAAAGGGCCCATATTCTACATTTTTCTTGCATTTTTACGTCTAGTATCTTTTCTTTTGAGGTTCACTTAAAACATTAGTTTTGGTTTTATGTACCAAAAATGCCCATAATTCGTCACCATTTTCAGTCTCTCTTTATTTCTTAGAATTTAAACACGCTGCTTTTGTTACCACACCTTTAACACTGATATATGCAAATGAGGTCTTTTCAACCTTCCCTGTGATAAATTCACAGTAAAGCAGTTTATTCCTTTTATAAATCGGTGGCCAACATAAAATATGATAAAATACCAAAACTTTTAGAAAATTCTTTGTTATTATGAATGATAATCGACGTAAACAAGTATTCCGCCAAGAAAAGTAGTTCCTTTAGAGTGTGGTATCTTTGCCACGCAACCATGGACCACTGAATGAGGAGAACGGTTGGTCGCCTATATTGCGGCCATTCGTGAATTTTTTTACTTTTTGTCAAATAACAATGAACATATGATAACGCAGCACTGTTTCAATACAAAAACATCAGCTTTATAAGTCACCAAATTACCACAGCAAGTCTTATTTAGCACCAATCCAGCGGCACCCTCCTCTCATACTGGGGCTGAATCTCAAATGGCTCCCTGCTCCCTACATAGTGCACTACAGAGGAGTTTAAATACTGGATTCTGCAGCCCAACAGAGCAAAATACAGCTAAGAAACAGTCATTTGGGCCTCAGACACATCCACACTTGATAAATGATGCACTGTTTGGCTGTAGAGGTTAGAACTTCTAAACTTTCACAGCTAGCACACTATTTAGGGAGTACAGAGCTGTTTGGGATTCAGCCTGGGTTTGATGTGACTTCTGACTAAAATATGGAAATTTGAAGCATTTTATCCATTTAAGTGACATTTTTAGACTTTTATACTGCAGTTTTACAGTAAATCATACCGTAAGTACTTTAATTCAAGGCTGTGATATTAATGATGGAATTGTTTATGCTGTTAGCTATCCTTTAGCCTGTTAGCTAGCTGACCAGCCTAGTTCTAGTTAAGAACATGAGTTTCCAGCCCCTCAGTTTAAACAAGAAACACAGGTTCCTGCCTCATCAATACACTCGGTGGTCTATGTGAGCAGCATGAGAGTCAAAGATTATTCCATTAACAGCACAAGGGGTTTTCGTGCCGTGGCGCAGTAATACACAGTTCAGTTGTTGTGAAGTGTTCAAAGGTGTATGTATTGTTTATGTATTCATTATTTTATGTGTTTATTATTTGTATGTTTATTATTTGTATGTTGTTTTAATATAAATCTGTATTTATACTTATTTGTTATTTATTTATATTTATTTGACTGTTATTTAGTGTTCTTAGTAGCAAAAACACTCTTACTGCCAAGATAAACAGTGACAACCCATTTGTATGGCCTCCCAAGACTTTTGCACAGTACTGTATATAGACACATACAGTCTTTCCTGCTATATGCAGTATGCAAATGTAATAGTTAAATCAACAAACATCCACAACACTCACACGCACTCTTACCTGGGGTTTCTGTTGTTGAGGCTGAGCGTAATTTCATTGACACAGCGTGGGTGACTCATCACCAGGTTAAAGCCAGACTGTCCAACAAAAAACCCACACACATGAATCTTCACTATACTGTCCTTTCCTTACATCTAGATTGTATGTACACTTCATTTTTCCAATGCACATTCAAAAACAAACACTGAGCCAAACTGGAACCAACATGTGGTTCTAGTTCCACTTGATTGTCCTCCTGAGACGGCTGAAACTGTCATAATAAGCATAACTAATTAATTGCCTTTTTTTACATTTTATGTCACTTTAAAGCATCTGATTTGGCTATAAGCTACCTGTCTTGCTAGTAAGCTTAAATAATTGGATGATTTTAAATGATAAACTGCACATTTATGTGCTCAAATATCCACAAAAATGTCTACAATTACACAAAATCGTGTGGACAATCAAACAAAGCTTATATTTCTTTCTAAAATTATGAGCAAACACACTCATTGTCTGGAAGCTAACATACATGCTAATAGTGTTAGCATCTTAAAAAGCTTACGTTACCTTAGTGCACTCTATGAGTAATAATTCTAAAAAAAACATTCAACACATCAACATACCATCCTAGTATATAGTCTGGTACACTGGGCCCTGGCCATTTAAGGGGTTAAACTCGACCAATGGCCAAAGGAAAAAATAGATATAGTAGGCGTTTCTGATTAAAATGGCCAGTGAGTGTAAGCACACGAGAGCTGTTTATAATAAACTAGCATCTCAGTGTATTTCTGTGCTTATTGCTGTACCTGATAATTCATGATAGCTCGCAGGCACATAATGCAGACATGGACGTCATCTCTTTGGCTGGCTAGGCGGGCGCTTTTCAGAGACTTTCTGTGGTGGGCCAGATTGGTCAGCCTGGGAGAAGATGAAAGAATACATGAAAACAGAGCAGTGGAGAAAAAGGAGAAAAAGAGCTCATAATGATATGAATTATTGCTCCAAATTAAAATAAAGATGTCTTATAAAAAGCTTATAACTCCATTTTTTGGAGAGGGACAAGACGTGAGCTGAGTTAGACAATATGTTAATATTGTGGTGTGTTCATTAACTGCTTTTGCATGCGAGTTTTAGGTTATGTGTTCTGTAGCCTTTAGACTCTTATTGTAGAGGGAGGGCTAAGAACCACACCCCGCTGTGCGGGTGTGAGCTGAGAGAGACAGAAAGAGAAATAAAAGACGTGAGCTGAGTCAGCGAACTGCTAGAGAAAGTTGCTTATGTATGACACAGCTGTGGCCAACAACAGCTGGAGAACAAAGCACCATGACTAATAGTGGTGAACACTAGAACACTACAATATATTTAAAACAATATGAATCAATGGACAGCCAGAGGGACGGATGGATGGATGGACTGTTTTTTTGATGTTAGATGATTTTGGATGGATAAATGGATGGATGGATTAATAATTAAATGTATGTATGGATGGACGATGATCCGTGTCAGAGCTCTTTCAGTAAGCAACATCTATTCACTGCCGCGTGAGTTTGCTGAGCCAGGCTGGTGTGGGAGGTCACTCACCGGACGGTGAAAGCTCGGGCGGCCCTGGACATGCCGTGGGTCGGTGAATGATTGGTGTTTTTGGTCAGATCCTCCACTGACCTCTCTGACAGCTTCCTATGATCTGTAACTGAGCCACCGTTCTCTACTGACTCGCTGACCTCAAACCTGTAGTACACAGTGGCATTCAGAGGCATTTGCATATTGTGTGTCCATAATGAAAGACTACACATTGTTAAATCTAGCTGCATACACGCCTTGAAAACCTTTTGTTTCATTATTTGTCACTCGTTTGTTAGATAGCTTATCAAAACAAGTGGAGAAATTCTCTTGAAAGTACAGTGAACTTACGGTGCATCACTCTGAGCATAGGATAGATATTCCACCAGCACATCCAAGCCCTGATTTTCTTCACTCAGAAACTCCTGAGCCCATCTAGAGAGAGAGAAAGAAAGAAGAGGAGACAGGGATGAGAGAGAGTGAAAATGAGAGAGAAATTAACATTCTGCACTGAACAAGAAGCACTGATTTAAAAGTAAAGGTGGGACTGAAATGAGGCCTTACCCGATGTGGTTGGTCCTCAAGGAAATCTCCAGCTCTCTCAGGACCTGGGTGGACTCCTGAATCCGCTTCTTAAACTGTGGGGTGGGATCACAGACAGACCGATTCAATGACCTTATTAGACAGAATATTTCTCTCTGAAAACTACCATAAGATTGTGAACTGATTACAGTTATTTCCAAGTGTTACAGACTAATCTCTTTGAAAGAGGTCTGAGCATAGTTACAAAATAGAGGAGATGAAGAAAACAGATGAGTGGTGTAGAGAAGGGAACTTACCCTGCGCGTCACTCCTCCTTGGTCTTGGTAGAAGCTCCTGATCTTATTCAGATATGCTGAAGGAGGGTTCTTCACCTGGAAACGCTCCTAATAAACACAGAGAGATAGAGATGGATGGATGGATGGATGGATGGATGGGTGGATGGATGGATGGGATGGAAGGATGGATGGATGGACGGACGGATGGACGGACGGACGGACGGACGGATGGATGGATGGATGGATGGATGCATAGATGGATGATGGACTAATGGATGGATGCATGGATGGATATAAGGATGCATGGATGGATGGATGGATCTATAGATGGAAGCATTGATGGATGGATGGATGGATGATGGATGATGGATGGTTGGTTGGATGGATGGATAGATGGATGGATCGAATGCATGGATGGATGGATGAATATAAGGATGCATGGGTAGATGGATTGAATGCATGGGAGGATGGATTGAATGCATGGAAGGATGGATGGATCAACTAATAGATGGATGGAATGTTTTCTGATGTTATCTGATTTTTGCATAGATTAATGAATGGACTATTTTTCTGTGCAAAGCTTGCCCATCCTAGTAACAGTCTCTATGAAAGACTGCATTTGTGAGTGAAGCTTTGTTCGGTCCATGGATAGGATAACTGGAACCAGTCACCTCAGTACATCTGGACATTGGTGCAGAATGTCGACTGAGTTACACCACTACCTACTTACACTAACCACATCAAAACACACAGAGAAAAAAAGAACGTCGTCACAGCTTTGAGACCTGTGGGCTGCATTGCTATGACAACTTTGCACCCACAACATGTCAGCGAGCATCTTGTGGTTGCCATAGAGATGTAAATATTAACACAGGAAATGTGCTGCCACCTCCTAGACATGCATATGATCGGAGCTGCTCTTTGTTTTCTGCACCTGAACTCCTGCTCAGAGGTTCACTCCACTGTTACCACAACACTGTCCTCATCTTTCCACCACAAGACACCACTATACAGACTCTGTTATTAATCAGCTTAAACCCTAAACTGCAGGCCGGTTAATTAGCTATTAATCATGAAACTGGTTTACAATTATTCAGTGACTACACTCTCAGGATAAAAGGTATGAAACTGTCACTGGGGCAGTTCCCCTCTTGTCACTGGGGTGGTTCCCCAAGAGTACATCTCAGTACCTTTATTCAGGGAACATAACTGTACCATAATCCACTGAAATGATATTTTCTAAGCTGTACTGACTCCGCATACCCTGTCTCGTCTCCAGGCTTTTTATTTTATTGTTCTGTTTTAAAACATTTTTACTCATTTAAGGTTCACAATCAGCCCCTAAAACCACTATTTTACCTTTGAGGGTACATTTACATTGTTTGTACCTTGATGATCGATGAGTATGAAGGATGAATGGCTGAATCAATGTATGGATGGACTGATAGATAAATGGATGGATGGATGGATGGATGATTGGTTGGTTGATTGGAATAATGGCTGAATGAATGGATGGTTGCTTGGATTAATGCTTGAATGGATGGACAGCTAAAAGATGAGGTATAAATAACTCTCTTTCCTCGTGATCAAGAGATCAAGAGATGAAGCAATGCATGAATTTTTCATTTTACTTTTATCTTTCAGTGTCAGTGAAGCTCCTACAGAGTGAACAGCACATGTCTGAAGTACCACTTTCCACTACCTGCTTCCTTCTCATTTCTCACTTCTCCCTAATGCCTGGCTTCTTATGTGAATTGCCTATCATTGGAAATGTAGTGTGGCCTGCAGAGTAAACCCACAGCTGAAAGCAAAAATCATTATGGACAGTGATCTCTGGTCTTACTAAAACAACTACTACTGAAATAACAACACTGAAATTCCCAGAGTTCATTTGAATAACCTGTCTGACCACAGTTTGGCGCTAAACTACCCTCGCTATCATGAAGCTGTGTGTGATGTCAGAAAAATAAAAAGAAGGCTACAGGAAATCACAGTAGATCAGAGAAGTATGACAGACACTTCAGTGTCTTCTCACTTCTTATCTTTATTTACTGCTAAAAAGTCAAATGTTGATGTAATCCTGAAAGTAACTAATTCATAATGCATATAAAACTGAGAGTATTAGTGTCTATAGGAACTTCTTTGTGGGTTAAGTCAGTTAAAGTTCTGCTGATGTCCTTGTTTAGTAAATTCCACTTCTTACATCTTACCTGATCACAGACCAGTTCCCATTTCTTTTCATTGTCATACTGGCTCAGAAGCATCATCTTATCTGGAGGCAGGTTCATGGAGCTCTGCAGAGATGGAACGAAAGAAAAGCACAAAAGAGTAAATTCATGGAGAACCAGAACGGAGATTTAATTTTTGAAAGGCCTTGGGCAATTTTTAAATATTTAATAATATTTTTTAATATTTGGCTATTACTGTAATTTGGTAGAGGTGTGTAAGTCCAGAGCACACTGACCAGACATTCTCCAACAAACACCAACATTCTGATGTCAGCAGTTGTTTTGGAGTGTTTAGAAAAAGAAGTGTTAAATGACAAAAAAACAGTGTGGATTGGGGAGAACATTCTAGAACCATGTAAATGGAAGAACATTCTAGAACCATGTAAATGGAAGAACATTCTAGAACAGTATGTATTGGGAGAATATTATAGAACCGTGTGAAAAACACTGTCTGTGAACACAGTTCGTTACTGCATCCACAAATGCAAGTTAAAACTCTACCATGCAAAGAAGAAGCCATATAAAAACAGAATCCAGAAACACTGCCACCTTCTCTGGGCCTGAACTCATTTAGGATGGGCTGAGGCAAGGTGGAAAAGTCACTGAATGTGATAGTAAATGCATATTGTATATAGTGGCTGACTATGATCGCAAAAACATATTATATCTAGACACTGTCTGTGATACCAAATGCAAACAGTATGTTTGTAGCAAATACATAGTTTTATACTTTTGGGACAGAATATTTCCTGAGAGACTCTAAGTACCAAGTAGAAGGCAAAATGCTTTGTATGCACAATCCGAAGCACCTGCCACACCTCAGTGCAGTAGCCCATAACGGCTTGCTGCTCTGTTTCTGAACGTTGACTGAGGTGTAGAACAGGGTGTAACGCTGAGGGGACAAGCAGTATCACATGCTCTGGGTGTTTCCTCCTGCATTAGCCTGTGGTTTCCGTTTGGGCGTTCTCTCTTTTTTTGTAAGTCGGTGGGTGAAGGTACTTGGGTGCTGGGGTGGGGAGGCGCCTGCACCATGGGGACGGAGCAAGAAGCCACTGCGGTTTAGTGAGAAATGATAATAACCAGCAATATATTTAAACTTCATTCGAGCAGTTAACGTAGCCTATATATATATATATATATATATGTTGAGCAAGGGTAAGAACTCAGCATAGACCACTGTCATTTATTTAATATTCAGTCAAAACCACCATTCAGTACAAGCTATTCAGTTTTCAGGAGACATTTCTGAGCAGATTAGATATAAGACAATCCACTTGCATAATGAAGGAGAAAACCAAGAGAAAATATGTGAAAAAACAGGACTTTCCAAAAGATTTAGAGAAACTGGGACTAACAACCGTACAAGACCTGGTAGACATCAAAACTATGAGATACTCAGAGTTTTTATCTTTCAGAGAGAGGAGAAAATCAAGCTGCTCCAGATCTGAAACCATCTACAGGTGTTTCTGTCCATCCTTCCACTATGAGAAGACAACTCAGCACTATGGGTCTGAAAGGATGTGTAGCTGTTAAGAAGCTCTTACTGAGAAAAGGAGACAGACACATCAAACAAAGAAGCTGCTGTCGTTCTCAGAATGATGGACTGACCACCCCAGAGTCCAGACCTCTATATCACTGAATGTTGCTTGGATCATGAAAAAGCAGAAAACGCAACCAACTTCTAAGACTGAACTTTGGAGGTGTGGAAAAAAAAATCCCTGCAGATTTAGTTGAGAAACTGAAAGTTAGTCTCCTGAATAGAATGGAAGCTGTAATAAAGAGAAATAATAGACACACTAAATTATGAAAAGTCTAATATTATATTTAGTCGCTGAGGCTTCTGTTTAATTTTCTGTTATGTTTTCAGCCATTTTGACTGGAAATTAAAAAAATGAATGGCAATCTCTGACTTTTGCACAGTACTGTATGTCTATGTAAAGACAATGAGGTAATTTGGATCAGTTGTAAAATGTTCACACAAAGCAAAAGGCAGCTGCTGTTTTTAAATGGTTTCAAAAAGTAAAAATGCAAAAGTTCTAAAGTTTTAATACGAGAGTGATGAATATGTTTACATCACTACTTTTCCTCCACAATAACGTTTTCCCTTTTCCTACATTATGTCTAGTCCTACTTAAGCAGATCTTTTGAAATACCAGCATTTCTTATTGAGCGGAGTTTTTCGGTACTTTGTCCACTATTGATTCATCTGAGTTCTCCCTTTTGTCTGTCTGTCAGTCTGTTTTTCAGTCTAATTACTTTACTTTCGTTGACAGCAAACATTCCAAGCAACTTGAGTTTCAATCATATTTTTTCGCGTTAAGGCCTGGCCTCCACCCTCCTAACACTTACAGATTTGAAACCTGCCATGTTGGTGTAGACAGAGTGCTACAAAAAAGAGAGCAAAGAGGAAGTGAGGTCAGTGTCACACTGTCATATTTTTGCTCTGTGCAAGTACTCAGTGTACACGCTAATCTCACACTAGCGGGGTCCTGCTAATGCAAAAAGTGCAAGAGGTACAAATTATATCTTCAGCATAAGTCATTTTTAATATTGTCCCCATGAGTCGAGAACTAGATGTCCAGGCTTTAGTTCATTAAACAAACTGCTTGAAAAGCATCTGTTCCCTAGAATAAATAAATAAATGTTTCTCTAACATCACTGAACAGCTAACTAGCCATTTTCTCTAAGTAAGGGTCCACAGCATGGTTCATTAGGAAAACAGTCTGTTTTGTAAGCAGAAACATGGTGATTTTTTCATTTAATTTAATTTATTGATGTATATTTTTTTAATCACAGATTTGTTTTGGATTTGTCATTTCAGACTGTGATTATCTGACAAATTAATGCTGGAATTCTTCAACTTAACTGCTTATTTCTTGTTTGAACCAGGTTACTTTACTTCAGTATTCATCTATATTTCTTAAAGCATCTATATTTATTTGACCACTGTAAGATATATTAAGGTTTCTCTGTGCACATCTGTACAGTTGGGGGTATTTCGATACTTTTGTCCATCTGTTATTAATTAATTATTTATTTATTCATTAATTCATTTACCTATTTATGTGGGATACATTCAGGCACATTTGTACTTTATTTGTTTGAATATAAGATTATAAGACCAGAGCACTTGTGTACGTAAGTACATTTCAAAGTATTCATCCACACCTGTACATTTGAGCACATCTGTACATGCAGGTCTATTTAGGCACATTTACACATCTTACTCCCTCTGTTTGTTTGGTTGTTCTTGGACATTTTTATGAGAAGGTATTTATCTAGATCTGTACATTTGAGGGTATTTTAAGCACATTTGTACTTTCTGCTATTTCCTTACTTATTTACTCGTTTGTTTATTGTGGTGACTTTCCATTTGTAGTTTATTTTGGATATTTATAAGATTGGAGCATTTGTGCACATCTTTACATTTAAAAATATTTATCCTGATCACATAAGGGTATTTAGCCATATCTGTCTGTTCTTCTACCTCTATTTGTTTGTCTGTTTGTTTTACTTTAGCAGTAATCTGTATTTTCTACCTTTATACAAGAAGGTATTAATTATATCTGAACATTTGAGGGTATTTAGGGTATCTGTACATTCTTCCATTTTCTGTTTTGGTGGTTAGTTTTACTTTAACATTAAGCTGTATTCACTTTTAGACCTTCATAGGATTTAAGCACATCTGAAAGATTTTATTTGTTCATTTGAAAATATTTATGCACTTAGTCACATCTGTACATTCTTCATTTATGCACATCAGTTGAGGGTATATAGGCCCATTTTTATCTGTTTGTTTGTGGTGGGTTGTTTTACTTTAGCATTAATCTGTACTTTTGTGGACCTTCGCATGAAAGGTTACACTCACCAAAACCACATTGAAGCGCTCCTCCAGTTCCTCTTCGGGGGGCATGGGGAGCTTAGGGGGAGCCGTTTTCCTCTTGGGTGTGCCGGGTGTGGGATTAGCCCCGCCCACTGAGGCCCGGGCCTCTGCGCCCTCTGGCTCAGGGCCACCTGCCACGTTACCCATCACTACTTTCCGTAGGAATTCCAGGATACCAACCTCCAGCCAATGACAATCCCCACAACAGACGGCTTCTGACCAATTTCGGCCAGCTCACTAAAGTAGTCCGCCCTTTCTAAAGCTGATAACTCCACAGTGCTCTCCGGTCAGTTAGGTCCAGGATAGAGGTCAAAGCATCTCTTCTGTGACATGCTGTCAGATACAGCAACAGTTGAGAAATCACAGGGGCTTTTATACAGCAAAATTACAACGACTAAGCAAAAATAATCAACAAAAAAATAGATTACAAGAAGCAAAAATGATTTAAAAAGCTGACAGTTTAAAGTAGAAGAAGCAAGACGTGTCCTATATTGAGCAACCTCCTGTTTCAAAATGGAGGGAAAAAACAACCAGACACATACAAAAACCTGTGCTTGGCAAAAAAGGAACCAGAAATGCCACTTACAATGCTAACATTCACTTTAAAAACAATAGCAGTCCTTCAGGCAAAGTGAATCCAATTTTGAACGCCCTCCAGCTCTGCACTAAGGCTCAGTGTTGAATGTGCTCGGTGTAAGGCCTCTGTCTGCTCATCTTCTTCTGCTGGCGGGCTGAGGGAGACACACACTGAAGCATCCTTCTTCAAACTTCTCCAGCGTCCACTCTCTGACCAACAGCTCTGGAGATTCCCCTCCAAACAGCCGTGTTTGATAAGGACACCTGTCTGAGTGTGCTTCTGTCTCGTTGCTTGAAAAACCGTTTATGAGTGACACAAGGGAGGGTAGAAGTGCAAGAGGAGGAAACCACAGAGAAAAGCAGAAGCACAGCGCTTCCTGAAACAGTGCAAGAGAAACTGAGAGAGAGAGAGAGAGAGAGAGAGAGAGAGAGAGAGAGAGAGAGAGAGAAGATTTGGCATGGGTGTACTGTTATCAAGATGAAAATATGAATATATATATATATAAATATGTTATTTTTTAATGAAATCGTGCCAGAGAAATGTGATAAACCTGGTAGTAGAGCACTAAAATTATCTGGTTTGTAACAGAGGGCCTCATATACACCCTTTTGGCACCCTTTCTTTACAATAACCTTACCTTGGAACGCCACCATGTGGTACGGGTGATTACTGCAGTAGAGAGATTTCGCTTTTTTTTAATCTCCAAAAAGCTAGTCCTTATTTTTAAAGTTTCCACCATTGTCCCAGTCCCAGAAATGGATACCATACCCAATCTCAGTGTCTACAAGCTAGTAGCACTCCCACCTGTGATTAACCATATAAAATAGGACTGTAATAATACCAAAGGAAATTCCATGGACTTTAGTTACAGCAAACCATTTTAATTGTTTAATTGTCTCTTTAATTTTGCTTTCCAGACCCACTTAAAATTGCTTCCATAAGACTACTACTTAAGAAACACAATTCAGACTCTTCTTTCATGGCCAATTACAGATTTTTTATCTGCCCTTTCTTTCCTGGCAAAGTTGAATCTTACACCTTAATGTTTTTTTCCTCACTTAAACATCTATGAAAAAATTCAATCAGGATTTAGATCAGGTCAGGTACAGAAACAGTCTTGGTAAAAGTAATTTATGACCTAACATTGAATACAGGGGAGAGCGAAGTATCACTACTCATCCTTATACTTTTCAGACTTTCTGGAAAGATTTACACGTTGAATTAATAGACAGTATTTCATCACTTTGCCAGTTTTGTATCCAGACAGCAAGGCATTTGCTGTGGTATACCACAAGGGTCTGTCGTTGGGCCACTCCTTTTTACATTTTATATGTTGCCAGGGGTGTCACTAAAGGTTTATGGATCGGGGGGCTAAGCCTGTACTAAGGGAGGGCATGCCCCAGGAGAATTTTTCAATGGCCCCAAATTGTCTGTTCATCATGAACATTTAAAGTAGGAATAACCAGAAAATGTATCAAAAATGGATATTTGGTCAAACTGACACACAGTGGATCTGTCTCTTTGTAATTTGTATTAAGCATAAAGCTAGTTTGACACAGAACAAACAAAATCACGCAATGCTATCTCCTCTCACTCAGACAAGCTACAAAATCCTAAATACATTATTCAAATACAAAGATCATAGATCAGTTCAGCCTCAGTTGGTATAATCAGAAAGAGTGTGATTTTGCTTTGTAGGCATGTTTAATAAACTAGTTGACAGAATTTTATCACCATAACATGACCATAAAATAACATGACCATAAAATAAAGTGACAAAACATTTTCTCAGTTAAGCTCAATTAAATTCAGTTTTAACTGTGCATAACAAACCTCTCCCATCATCAGAAAACTTAAAAAAAGGGAAGTATTGAGATGAGATCAGATTACAAAATGAACTAATCATGCAACCCCTCATGTGGCGCCCTAAGGGGATAGCTTCCACATGTGCAGTGGACCGCCCAGAGTTCGCTGGAAAACCCCAGACCACTGATTTAAAGAGGACCAGAGAACGGTTCTCTGACCAATTCCTGGGCTCGAAAACAGCTTTCACACTTGACCAAACGTACCAAACTCGCAGAGTAAGCAGACCTGGGTGTGAAACGCTCTGGTGTGAAAATGTCCTTAATTTCCATCTACAGGTTGAGGATTTGAGAGATTTACAACTGTGTTATGATCAACACTTGTTATATGACCTTTTCACTGACATTGACTTACAGTAAACAACAACATATGGCAAATACTGGTGCCAATGTTTCCAAATACTGAAGAGAAACATAAACACAAAGAATATAAAGAGCTGTCAACAACGTTATTTCTGTTACTGTCGCTCCTTCACACTCTCATTATATAGTATGCTAAAGTTTCTTAATATTCTTCAACTAGTTGGCATGTCTGCAGCTAGCTAACGTTAGTGCTATCACTTTTTCTTTGCCTCACTTAAGCCCAAAATTAGCTAGCTAGCAACCTAGTAAAACTGGACAGCCAGCTAAACTGACCATAATTTGCCATAAATCCACATTGTAGGAGGCTGTCTTCTCTCTGTAACTACTTACTGTTTGCATATTATAGCTTTTAAATAAGGCCTAATGTTTATTTTAGTGAGCTTTTAGCCAAACTCCTGTCTTCAGCTTAAGATTAAGAGACCCTTATTGGTCTCACAACGGGGAAATTTCACCTCCGCATTTTAACCCATCCATGCAGTGAAACACCACATACACACTAGTGTATCCACATAGATTAGGGGGCAGTAAGCACACTTGCATGGAGCAGTGGGCAGCCCTATTCATGCGCCCAGGGAGCAGTTGGGCTTTAGGTGCCTCAAGGGCACTTCAGTCACGTACTGTCGACTCAGGGATCGAACCGGCGACTTTCTGGTCACAGGGCTGGTTCCCTAACCTCCAGCCCATGACCGCCCCCAAAAATCTTGTCACAGGAGATCGTGAACACAGTCCCCCACTACCAGAAATTATGCAGTCGAGAGTCCCGCATTTGGGGAATTCACAAGGGTCAGCACAACCATAGTGCAATGGCTGAGCCTCGCCCTGGGTGAACCACCTTCGTGATCATGGTATCACCCCTGCCAGGTAAGTATTTTTAGTGGTTTGCCGACTGAGGTTACTTTACTAAGAGAGCAAACCAGAGAACATCCAAAAGGGCTGATATGATTTCCTTACAACCAACAAGGCCTGATATGATTGGCTTACCACTTTCATGGTCTGATATGATTGGCTGAGCCAGGGGTTCCGCTTTTCACGTTACGTTATTAAATAGCACAGCAGACGCAGCACTGCATTGGAGCAGCAGTAGCGCCTCCCCAGGTCTCGCCCTGCTATCACAGTGTATTGTCAATTTGGAGACATGATGGCATGGTTATCAAGAATGAATGAGAATCAACTATAGACTATTTGATTTGATCATTTCCATAATTTCCATCAATTTTCACAATTCTACTGATGACACACAGCTTTACATTCCTCTTAGACTTCATGAAACAAGTCAATCAACTAGTTTAATGTTTATCCAATATAATAAATTGGATGAATGGCAGTGAAGCTCAGCAGAGGCCTTGTTAGCTTAGGCAGCTACATAAATAGTTCCTGACCCCTTTATACTCCGCCATTACTGAGACTGCCCTATATTACTACTTCCACCCTGAGGTTACAGTGTCTTGTTTCCGGTGCTAAAAAGGTTATTAGCCTTGAGCTCCCTGCTATCGGGGCCCTGTAGTGGCAGGCCTGGCTCATTTGAGGCCCTGGGCAACATGATGAAAAGTTTCCAGTGTTTCACACGAGGATGAACTTTAATTGAAGGTTCAACTGGATTATTGGTGATTGGCTAAATACCATTAGTTACTGCTAACCAGTCAGTCATAACTCCATCTAGCAATGTGTTATGAGCTAGCTAGCTAATGCTTAGCCACTTCAATGGTTTAATATATAAAATAGTCATCATGACTCACCCAAGTACTATCTTTTCATGTGATTTATAAATATGGTATTACGTGGTGTACAGCAACAAGAGGAATCCTATTTGTGTTATAGTAATCTGTTAGAATCACTATACTTTACTATAGGGCACTACACACATATGGTAGATTATTATAAGACATATAAGAAATATTATCAATTGAGAATTATTATATATTATATAGAAATCTATAGTTTCTTCTAATGTTATTGGATCATTTTTATAAGTGTTTGACCATACATCACTCACACAGACAGAGTAATGATAGGCCTTTTTTTAAATTATTATTATTGCTTTAAGTGATGCAAATTGCTAGCTTGCAAGTGACTGAGAGAGTATTCCATATGTTTGCATGTGTTAATGTTTTGTTGAATGTAACTTTACTGAGCTGTACAGTGAGACAGTTTGAGAGGTTTGCTCTTTGACTGCAGACATAAACACAGATTGTGTGTATGTGTGCTCGAAGCATCCACTGCCTTAGGCAACTGCCTGTATCAGTTGTGCCAGTAACCATCGCTGGAGCCCCGTACGTGCCCTGAATAAGAACGAGAACTGAGAGGACCTGTACACAACCCCATCCTGACAATCATCTCTTCACCAAACTGCATTTACAGAGACAGTTCAAGGCCAATGTAACCCACACAATTTCACCTCCACAGCTTCCCTGGAGCAATCCAGCTTCTGTCTGCCCCCGCTCCATCTCACCCCGTCCCTATTATACGTCTTCTTATGGTACATTCTATGCTGCACTGACACGATGGTGATGCATTAAATTTACGTGATTTAAATGTGTATCATTTCCACATTAATGAAATATAGCAATACACATTCTGTATATCAGAAACAATGTATAGCACAGTGCAAAAGTCAGAGACCACCCTTAATTTCTCAGAACAATGGACTGTCCACCCCAGAGTCCAGACCTTCACATCACTGACTGTTTCAATAATGAGAAGCAGAAAGTGCAACCAACGCCTAAGACTGAACTTTGGTGGGTATAGTGTAGTGGGTAGTGGGTAACACCTCTGCCTTCTACACTGTAGACTGGGGTTCAAACCCCACCTTGGTAAACACCCTACACTATACCAATAAGAGTCCTTGGGCAAGACTCCTAACACTACCTTCGCCTACCTGTGTAAAATGATCAAATTGTAAGTCGCTCTGGATAAGAGCGTCTGCCAAAATGCCATAAATGTAAATGTAAATGTAAACTTTGGAGGTGTGGAAAAAACCACCAGTGGCGAAACCAAGAAGGTTTTCCTTATGAACCTGACAAACTTAGCATCTAGCCTCTCATAATTCTAACTTAACATCTCATAATTAATAATTATGACTTAGCATCTCATAACAATGTCTTAGCCTCTTATAATTATGACTTAGCAACTTATAATTATGACTTAGCATCTTATAATAAATTAGCATATTCATAATTATGACTTATCATCTCATAATAATGTCTTCGCCTCTCATAATTTTGACTTAGCATCTCATAATAATGTCTTAGTCTCTCATAATAATGTCTTAGTCTCTCATAATTATGACTAAGCATCTCATAATAATGTCTTAGCCTCTCATAATTATGACTTAGCATCTCATAATAATGTCTTAGCCTCTCACAATTATGACTTAGCATCTCATAATTATGACCATAATTATGATTTCACATCTCATAATTATGACTTAGCATCTCATATTGATGACTTAGCATCTCAGAATTATGTGAAAATATTCTCATTAATGTGAGATGGTAAGTAATTATTATGGGATATTAAGTATAATAATCATCATCATCATAATAATGAGATGCTAAGTCATAATTATGAAAAACCTTCTCATTATTATGAGTTACTAAATGGCTATAGCTGTATTTTCTCCAGTGGCGGAAACTGACTGACTTGTTTTCTTTCTGACTCCTAAAAAGTAGTGATCACCAGAAGGCGCTGTTATTCAGCCTGTTCTCATCCTCTCATCCCGTGATCTTTGTGTTCATCCCAAAATGACGGAACCCAGCACGTCGCCGGAGGATCCCTGGCAAAAAGTAGGAAAACCAATCATAACATTATAAGCTGTTTTCGTTGTTTGTGTCTGGAAGCCAAACCAGATAGTTAGCGCGTCTGGTTTCCACCACATGACGCTCAGTGCACGCTGGAATCAGCTCCTTTCACCTTAAAGTTAGCGGGCTAGCTAAATAAAAAGCAACTTGGAGCGTTTGTCTTGTTCAGCTTCGAGGCTGAAGTTGGCTTCCCAGCTTCTTGTTCAGGTTTTCCCGTTCCACCTTAAACAGTGCAGCAGTAACATTGTGGCAGCTCGGGCGCTGGCGAATTAGAAGCTGACTTCAGCTTTATTGTTTAGCTAGCTAGCTAGTGCTAGCCAGCTCCTTCTCAGAGAATAACAAGACTCTTAGAAAGTATGTTAGCTGGCTAATTATGAGACTGTGAGAACCTGTAAAACACCTCCTCTCAGCAGTTTTATTCAAAATGTATAACGTTAGTTTAGATACCAAACAGTAAGAGTATCTATCAGCCTATTTATTATCTCGGAAGGAGCTGATACGAAGCTGAAGTTAGCTTTTATTCGATTTTCCGTTCCACCTTAAACAGTGCAGCCGTCGACATTCTCTCGCCTGAGCAGACTCCAGAGTTTTAACTGCTGCGTTTAAGGTGGAACGGAAAAGTCATGTCAAATAGGACGCCAACTTCAGCATTATTGAGCTGGCTAGTGCTGAATAACGAGCTTAACATCTTCATATTTTTAAAAAAATTTCTTAATTTTGTTCTGTAATACAACCAATTTTGGTGAAAAACAAGATACCAATAGTTGAGCCCCTCAGTAAGACCTCTCACTAATTAGCTGCCATTATGCTAAGCTAACTTAGCTTAACTAACTCGGCACACTTTTTCAGTTAACGCTACAAAGCTGACTTTCACTTAACTGTAAACTTATTTATGTGAAATGATTGATCGCCTTCTTCAGTGTCGTCAACTCTCACACAGCTCCTGTCACTGCAGATTAACTTAATAACGTAAGCTAGCTTGCTAAATGCTAGCCTATCTCTTAGAACATTTTCCGCGTCCCAAACCACACACTTCTGTACTTCACATACTATACTAATGAGTGCACTTATAATAGTATATGCGCTATTTTTACAGCCTATTTAGTGTGCTAGTATGCGAGTTGGGACGCGGCCATTGTTTTGTCACAGACCTACAGCTAAACTAGCCAGTTAGTTGAGCTAACGTGCCCTGGATAAGATGAGGTAACTGAGCTAGCTCAACTGCGATGATGGAGAAATATGTTGTGTTTTTTATTTATTTATTTATTTATTTCTGCCATAGATGGTTCATATTCCCTGCGCTTTTTATAATCTTTAAACACCATAAGTTGACGCTTTAGCCTAATAGCTCAGTTAGGGGACTTTACTATTCCATAATGAAGTCCACAGCGTACCTACGTGTTTTGTTTACTTTGTAATTAAAGGGGAACTCCACCGGTTTTTAAGAACATTTACATAACTAAATGGTTGAGATGTAAACAAAGCCGTTCAGAGTGGTTTGATGTGAAGCGCTCAGTTCTAGATAAACTTGCCTAGTGAGAATTGTTCACAGTGGAGGTGATGGGAACCAGACATCTGAAGACTTTAATGCCTCTGAAAGCTCCCTCGCAGAAAGTTATTATAATATATGATTAGATATCTGCTGTCTGGTGTTTGGCATATTGTTTTATGGTAGTTTTGTGCTAAAGTTTTGACTTAAATGTATTTCAGTTCATTTGTTTTAATCTTTTTTATGGTCAAATAGTCCATAAAGAAACCTTTTGATTTACCACTATTTTACCATCATCAACGTTACATATGAAAGCTCAGAAGATGTTTGGGTTCACTGGTTGTTTTGAATGGTAAACAAAAAAATTGTGTTTGCATTGTATACATCACACCCCCTGGTTCCTATCACCACCACTGTAAAGAATCAGAGTTGGTAAATTTCTTTATCTAAATGATTGAATTATGCAGAAATTTTGAAAATTCCCCTCTAAAAACAGAAGATTTGAGTACAATGAGTACATTTACATGCACAATTTGATAACTGCAGATTAGATTTAGTCAGTAATTAGTTCCACATGTTTACATGCACTTGGGTAATCAGATAAAGGGAAAACTCTGGGTCTGCATGAGGCAGGCAGTCAGATTTCTGACTTTTAACCAGCCAAAAAACTCCCAGAATAAGACCTGACATAAACATGATGAGTCACTTTTGCAGCATGTAACTGGTTTCTGTTTTGGTCCTAGTTGCTACTATTTCCAAGACAGTGCTGTGTTTTCTCACATATGCAGACTGAGGCTTTAATCCAATCCAAGAAATGGGAGTTTGCATGTTTGCATGACCACGTGAGATAACTGCTTTAATTCGGTGATGATCGGATCATAAAGTGCATGTAAACACACTCATTTGATTTTTATTTAATGTCTTACTGATCTGGTTAAGCTGAACAGGACTAAATAAGATCTCTCTGTAAAGAAGTATGCTGACGATCTCAATGATACGCTCAGAAAAGTACACTGTGACATAGTTTATCACGATAACGATACAGTATGATTGTACTGCCCACCCCGTAACTGCTGGCATTGTAAGTGGCATGTCTAATTCTTAGTGGTAGTTAAAGTGCATGCCCTTTCATGGTGCCAGCACTTTGTAAAGCAGTAAAACCTCACTGCCTGGCATGGCTGGGTGTTTATGGTTGTTTATTGAGGACATATCGCAGTAGGGAGTATTGGCGCCCCAGATACGTGACGTGCCATGTGTGTAGGTGTGTTAACTTTCAGTTCTGGTTGGTGGTTTATATCTCGGTGTGTCTCTCTCAGTCCTTCTCTGTGAGGGAAAGAGAAAGCGTTGAGCATCATTTTGTCATTTTGAATGAACTAATCCAAGTGTTTCTTTATTCCCTGTTCTGCACTTCACCTCATCATGGCTCAGCAGACGGACGGCACTTTTAGTGACAATGGCTTTGACCACAGTAAGTGCTTAAACTTTTTTTTTTAAGTGCTTTACATAATTAGACTGCTTGTAAGATTGTCTTAAACCAGTTTGTCCAGTAATAACCTGTACTGTACACTGAACAAAGTAACACACTGAATTTGCTTGATTTAAATGTGTATATAAATTGTACATGTTGCTCTGTGTATGTATTTTAGGTAAAACTTGAAAGAAGTAGCTTTACTGAGTCTGAGGAAAAAACAGGCTAAATTGCGGTGTGAATGCACTGCTGTGAGCTGCCCTGAAAATCCACGTATCAGCATCTCAGGCTCAAAAAGAAGGTCCGGCTCTGTTAAAATCAGCAGTATACTGCTGGAAATATGATGGCAATAGCAGATAATTCACTTACGTCCTCAGAAGACACGTCCTTCACCAAGTTTAGACTTAGTTTGCTTTGATCACTCCGAAGCACAACCTACATTACAAAATGTTGTATGTTATTGCACATTTCCACCAGAGAGGGCTCCAAATCCCCAAAACATACATAGTATAGCTTTTATATGTTATTGCTGTCCAAAAAGAAATGTATTTCAGTTTTTATTTTTATCATCTAAAACAGCAGCTGTACTTTATATTGTGTGAAAATTTCTTGTTGATTGGACAACTAGAAATGTACTTGGAATCACTTTACATTAACTTACATTAAAAGTTAGGAAGTTACTATTTTAAGGTGATGTTTTTTGGACAAAGGTTTTGTACTATGTGAACACAATTACTTCCAAAAGTAAGTTGTGTTAATGTAATATAGTTTATAGTTAATAACATGTAGCCTAATATGTATAACTATTTTAATAAATTCATTGCTTTTTTTAGTGTATTTGTTGTAAAAGATACAAAATAGTTATTAGTTGGCTGACATTTGATTCCTCGTCGAGGTATGTAACGATATGTGCAGTTTAGTGGGTTTTGATCAAGCAGTTCCCTAATGCTCTGTCTAATGTTTATTTCTCCATGTAAGCCTATGTGAAGTATTGCTTCATTTCCTCTTTAATAGGTTTCTTCATAGAGAACTCTCGTAAAGGAACAGTGGTCTCCAGAGCCAACAGTATAGGATCCACTAGCGCCTCCTCAGTACCAAATACAGGTGACTATTTCAGTTTTACCCTCCTGTTTTTGTCCCACAGTCAAAACTAATAATTCATTGTGTGTGCAGAAAAGATCAGAATGCATTTTACATCTGTTCTCTGCAGGGTTCTTTCTACAGTGGCAGTGTTTACGTGAAGCCTATTCATTCTGTTAATGACCAGTTTAGTAACTCCTGTGGAGTAAACTGTTTACATACAAACAGCAGAAAGTACATCAAGTCTAAACAGAGGCTCTTTTCTCATTGTAAATATAAATGGCAGTGTAATCTTGGTGATGGAAAACAGAATGAGATGAGTGGATATTCGCATCTATAAACAATGTAAATGTATGAATCTCACTGTTCTGTCAATGTTTGCTGTATGTTGGTTTATGTGCACAGCAGTTCGGCTGATTCCGCTCAAAAGTCTCACCCAGGGAAGCAGCGTGTTCAGACTGTGATGCTGAGCTGAAGATAAAGCCTGAGGCTTTCGAGATCCATGGCAACAGATGATTTCAAATGTTAAAAAAGGAAAAGAAATTACGAGACTGATGATAAATAAGCTGATTGGCTGCCCTGTTCTGTGTTATTCAAAAAGCAGTCAGAGCTGAAACACTCCTTAGAGCTTCATTAAGAATGAGTGGGGCTAAAGTGCTGTAGGCTGAATATGCCTTGATATGTAATGAGTTGGTTCTCATGACATCATAAAAACAATGAATTCAAAATGGGCTGTTTGTGCAGCATAGTTTCCATATGTGGACTGTACAGACTGAGTAGTCAATGGTACCTTTTGAAACTTTGACATTGTTTGCATATTACTTAACTCTTTATTCGAAAGAAAGAGATTTGGTTGTCCATGTTATTTGGACTTTGAAGTTGCAGAATGTATCATTCAGTCGATATGTAGGAATAAAGCTGCAATACAGTGTTTCTGTGATGTCACGAAAACCTATGCATTTACATATATCCACTTATTCAAACAACAAGTTTCTAACCTATAACCCTCACATTCACACTCAAGTTATAAGGGGTGTTTGAGCTCCGAGTTCTTTTTGAATATACAGAGTAGCCCATTAGAACAGTGGTCATCTACATAAATCAGTCTTAGAGACACAGAAACAAAGACAGCATGTCTAATGCTAAAGAATAAAAATAGGTTTGGAAAATGGTCAAATAAAACTGTTTTTGGTACACAAAACCACACAGTTAAGGGAAACAAATACAGGCGAATGTAGCATATGCCCTTTAAACACTTAGAGAAGCCGGAACTGGAAGGCAGCCATTGCGTTTTCCACAGTGGGACAGTTATGTAGTTGCCGTCTGATTTATGTTTTGGTTTTATGCCTCAGATGATGAAGACAGCGACTACAGACATGAGACCACTTACAAGGACTCCTATAAAGACCGCCGGAGACAAGCCCACACGCAGGCGGAGCAGAAACGCAGAGACGCTATTAAGGTATAAGAAACTGAGTATCTGAAAGAGGCTGAGGAAAGAGAAATAAAGAAAAACATAGATAAACAAGAAGAATCATTCTGTCCATGCTTTGCACACAAAAACGTATTTTCGGTTGGACAAGAACATTTGTAAAAATCCCACTCAGCCTACTGAGGAACTGTAGTGGACAAATGAGTTTATTAAATTCAAATGATACTATTTAGGATTATAATGATACACAAAATGCAGAACTTCAGTTATAATACATTTTTTGATACAGCAGAAATAATGAGAATATCATGTTTGCATTGTCAGATATATTTTCAGTTCTGAGGTCAAAATTCAATTTGATGATTCAAATTGATTAAAAATGATTCTACAGAGCAAATTATCTACTACACAGATTGGTTTGGCCCACATAAAGAAGGAAATAAACAACTTTCTGTTCTCATACAGACATTTTTTTAATACCCGTTACCTAATATCTAATCTGAGAACATAAACCCCAAAATTCTTAACCCCTCAAATGTATAATAAAGACCCCAGTAATTTTAATGTGCGTGTGTGTATAACAAAAGCCCCTCCCCACTTTCCCCTCCCTGCCCATTTGGTTTCTGATGCACCCACGCTAGTTCTTGAATGTATTCAGTGTTTTCACATCCAGTACAGTACCAATATCATTTTTGAATGTATTTGCTTTGCATGCATACCCGCAGAAAGGCTATGATGACCTGCAGTCTATAGTGCCCACCTGTCAGCAGCAGTCTGAGTTTGCTATGGCCACACAGAAGATCAGCAAAGCCACAGTGCTGCAGAAAAGTAAGTGTTTCTATAAGTTACACAATGGTGCTTTAAAATTTTGATGTAATGTCGTACATTACATCCGGAGCCAGTCGAATGATGGGTTCTTAGAATGGTGTCTGTTTAAAATATATGTGGGTTTTCAAAAGGAAATTTCATGCACTCTGGCTTTTTGACCTTGTTATGGAAATTCACAGATTTTCAACCAGTAAATCAAAATACCTAGGAAACAGTACAATGTTTGGATGCTCTTTGTATTTGATAGTTGTTAAACTCAATGTAATAAATATTTCCCCAGCAATTAACTTTGTATTTTAGTCTGAGAGTGCAACACTATTTCATATTAAAACCACAAAAAATTTATTCTGGTAACTGAGCCACTGGACCCTGCTAACAGGAGACTGGTCTCTCTCTCTCTCTCTCTCTCTCTCTCTCTCTCTCTCTCATATATATATAATATATATATATATATATATATATATATATATATATAGTAGGTGTGTGAATTTGACTCCAGTAAATTCAGAGCATCACTTTCTAACTGACTAATGCCTGCTTGATTGGTTTCTCGACGCGACGCTTTGTCTGTGTTTTTTTCAGCCATAGACTACATTCAGTTCCTTCATAAAGAGAAGAAAAAGCAGGAAGAGGAAGTGTCCACACTCAGAAAGGAAGTGATGGCTCTGAAGATTATGAAAACGTAAGTGAGGTTCAGAGATCATGGGGCATGGTAGAGTGAGCATGACATGTGTTAGCTTTACCATATTGTGAGACTTGAAGCCAGGCAAAGCCAAAGAGCCCAGAACTGAAATCCTGTTACATCCAGTTAGTTAAGCTTGAGAAGCAGGCTGTCCCAACTACTTGATTGAAAAAATAAAAAGGATTAAAATTGACCTTCTCAGTGAATTAGTAATAATAACTTGTCCATTTTGATAATTATGCTTATTTAAATTTTTACAGTGAGAGATGCCCATTTTTGCTACATAGTACTTATAAAAGTTTAGAAAGTCTTTTTAAAGTATGTGTAGTTTATATATATATATATATATATATATATATATATATATATATATATATATATATATATATATATATATTTATATATTTTAAATGATCTCTGAAAGCTTACAGCATGGTAACTCCATTTTAACTGTCTGGCCTTTTGCAAAAATCTGATCACATAATTTACCATCTAAATGTCGCTAATGACAGCCCTGTTAGCTAGTATTATTGTTATAATTCCACTTACACGGCTCTTTTGGCACTGTTATGTTTGGCTGGATGTCTCTGTACACAAGTGTAAGTGGGCTTATCCCGTTAGGCTGGCCTGCTTGTATTTGGCAGGACATCAGAAGGTTTTATCTGACCCTCACACTCACTGAGAAGGAGATAACACACAACTGAGAGAACAGCAAGAACCGGGACACAAGCAATCAGACTGAAGTTCACTGTGATGCAATATGGGTTAATTTGTTTGTTATTGATTTGGGTACTTGCATTTTGTCACAACGGGTGATGAACTGACTCTGTAGCTGCACAGTCTCTTATATTAGTAATTGACTGATTATTTTCATGATTAATCAGAGTTTTTAAAAAGGGACAGACAATTAAAATTAAGCTAACAGAACAGGATCACACCATGCATCGCTTTTCAGAGACTCCAAAGCACTTCACTGGAAAAAGATGAACAAGTCTTTAAAACACTTCATTAAAGGGCCGTATCATAGAAAACCCAGTTTGCCTTGTTATTTTGATGTAAAAGAATTTTGATGTGCATAAACAGCTACTAAGCTGGAAAATGGCACATTTAGTATTTGTCGTTTGTGTGATGTCACAGCAGTTAAGCCCCACCCATTCATGTTGAAGTTAGAAACAAGATTCCAGCCTGGGCTGATTTTTGAATGAGGCACAATACAGGACAGCCATTCAGAAAGGTGCACATTTACGTATATCAATATTAAAGGCACTGTAACAAAAAAAGGCTGTTTAATAAAGGTTGAAGAGAGGCTAGAAAATAGTCAAAATAATTATTGTTACTTGGTACATAAAAGCACACAAACATCGTAAGTGGACCTTATGATTATGTTGTCTATAGAGGCCTTTTATATACAGTCGTATGCAAAAGTTTGTGTTCCACTGGGAAAATTCCATGTTTTGTTGACAGCCTCTAGAGAGAACACATTAATGCACATTTAAATGCACAATTACTGTTTAACATATTAGAAAAAAAATGGCCTGTCCAAAGTTATAATGTATTATAAAAATATATCACTTTACCAAAGTGGTAATTTTACAGGAGAAGGAAAAAACATACTTTACTTTTAATGCAAGTCAGTGGAACCAGACTTTTTTCCAAGTCATTCTGGGCTGTTTCTTTTGGGCTATTTATCATGAATAAAATATATATATATATATATATATATAAAATATAAATAATCATAAAATGCACATAAATGAACGCATTTCTTAATTTTAGGAAGGGAAAACTGTGCTTTCCGATGGTTGACTAGCAGGGCTAGTGCATTTACTTCTGCACATTTTAATGCACAATTACTGTTTATTTGCTGAATTTAACATATTAGAAAAGGAAACATAAAATGTGGTCTGTCCAAAGTTACGGCACATTTTATATGTATATTCCTAATATGTTAAACTCTGCAAATTAATAGAAATAGTACACTAAAAACACACATGCATATATATGCACGTGAATGAACTTATTTCTTGATGTTATGTTAGGAGGGTAAGACTGCATGTCTCTTAGTATTCTGTAAAGCTTTCTGATGGTGGACTAGCAGGACTGTAGTTTTTGTCCCGCTGCGTTTGTGATGACTAGGCTAACTGCTCAGACATAAACACAGAGGATGAGAGCTGGACGTGGCTTGTGACCCACTTTAGCAGCAGCGGCAACACCCTGCAGCGCACTGAATTAATGAAATAGACAGATGAGGCAGGGGGTGCTGGTCTTTGCTTCACAGCTTGATTTAGCCAAATAAAAGCATCTAACTTAATAAAAGCACATTCTGAATGACCTTTTTTACTTTGCAGCTTTGTAGTTCTGTAAATTATCACTACCCCCTTTAAATCTTACTCTCAGAAGACACATATTATTAGTTTAGTTTTGCTATACTACATACTTATGTAATAGCATAGATAATTATCTGGCGAATGACTCAATTAATTACTTTTACATCATGTGTCAACAGCTTTTTCTATTTGTTTTAATGTCAAGTAATGAAAAACATGACACATTTTATATTTTATATATATATATATATATATATATATATATATATATATATATATATCTATCTTCCACGTACAAACGCAGATGTGATGTGGATTGAGTTTGAAATCTGCACTTTCATTAGAATTTCTCCTTTTTTTGATTAACTGTGTTTCAAATAAAACCATCTTTTTGTAGTTCCAAGGGTTCCAGTGGTTAAAATGGACATTTTAATTTTTCTGTTCTGCTTGACAATATAATAGTTTAGAATATGCATCCATATGCAAATGTAGGGCTGGGCAATATGACAGTGTTTTATCATTATCATGATAAATGACATCACAGTATGTCACAGTACGCTTTTCTGAATATATTGTGAACATCATCAGAACTTAAATACTTCCTAGCTGCATGTTTGAGTACAAAGAGAGCATAATAGCATCTTAATTCACTGGATTTAATGCAGCACAGTATGTACTGTTGAGTACAAATCACTGTATTCATAATTTGACATATCATGTATCATGAAAATTACATGATATTACATTTTTTGCTATTTTGTCCAGCTCATTGCAAATGTTCTTGTATTTCTGACATGTTTTGTCTGCATGTGTTCTACAGCAACTATGAGCACATAGTGAAGGCCCACCAGAATAACCCTCAGCAGGGCAGCGAGCAGGTGTCAGACCAGGTGAAGTTCAGCGTGTTCCAGAACATCATGGATTCTCTGTTCCAGTCTTTCAGCACCTCCGTCTCCGTCAGCAGCTTTCAGGAGCTCTCTGCCTGCGTCTTCAGCTGGATTGAGGAGCACTGCAAACCCCAGGTAACACCACACATACGTTTCCTGAGACTTAGTGTCAGCCTCATAACAGGAAAACAGACCATCTGATATTTATTGTACGCTAAGTTGGGGCCACAACTGTTGAAATTTGGTCAGTTACACTTTGATTAACTGCATCTATTTTTATCAGTCCGTCAGGAAACAAGCTAACTTCTAGCTAGTCACCAGTAGCAAGCAGTTGCCTGCACTGTGACGATAATGAACCCTTTAGAGCAGAGATATCCAAACCTTTTAAAGGGGGCAGAATGGACCCTATCAACATTCCTGACGGCCGGTCATTCTTTCCCAAAATATTACTTATAAATTACTTTAAATATTCTATAGTCAAAATATGAAAAAAACAAGAATATAAAACAAGTGACATTTATTGTACAAACTATTGAATTTGTTCAGTTAAAAAGCTGGTTTAGTTTTTTTGCCTTCTTTCCACTTGAATATTTATTGTAATGTCCACACTAGTTTTCATAATGTATTTTCATATGGAATTAACTACAGTTTCTTGACATATGAGGTGCACATTTGTTATGGCTCTTAATGAATAAGTGTTCCATTACTCCTGAAATTGCTGGTTGTCACTATCAGCTGCACTTTTTGTGAGTAAATATCTTTTGGTAAATTAATTTGCAGGTCAGTTGTAAGTTCATTGTAGGCTTGCAGCACTACTGCCACAGTCAAGTGAAAGGAACAGTTGCAACATATAAGTCGGAAATCTGGTTACAGTCAATCCGCGGGCCACATTTGGCCCCGGGGCCGGACTTTGGACACCCCTGCTTTAGTTAGAGCAAGATGCAGGAATTGGACTGAAATGTTTAAGATCACAGCATTCAGTGTACAAGTTACATACTCTTTGTTCTATATGCAGTTTTACCCTGACTCTTCTGGAAAGGTCCTAATTTGAAGGCTGTTTGTCAGTATTATTGAATAGGGTTGCACTGATACTGTATTGGTCTCAGCGCCAGTACTGGCACTTAAATGCAGCTCTGGGATACCAATACCACAAAGCTGCTGACTGACGCGTGCATGTGGTGTGGGCTCACCAGCAGCAAAAATATTCAGGAAGGCAGTGGTAGTTGATGATGTACCAGAATTCTTCCTAAGGCTTTAGTTTCACCAGTATGCCACAAATAAGCCAGGTAACAACATACATGCATTGCAAAACACACTAATGGGAGTCACTTAACGTCACCTGACTGGCTGAGCCGCTTCTTTCAGTAATCTCATCTCCCGCTGTGTAGTCAGTTACAGTCTGTGTTAATGTTAGTCCAGGTTGTTACTGAGGAGCGAACTTTAGAGGGACATTTGGAAGGAGCCATCAGACTTTTAGTGTAGTAGTAATTGCCTGTAGCCTCAAGTTAGCCTTTAGCATAGCACCCCACTAGCTCAAGGAAAGCCTCCAGCAGAGTGACGCTTAGAGATGTAAGTGTGATGTATGGGGCATGAAGCAACATTCAGGCGTAGAAAAACAATCAGCACTGGTTTTCAGTGAGCTAGAGAACCTGATGTGTGTTTGTGTGAACACCACAGATTAGTCTGCATATTGTTCAGTTCTGTTTTTGAACTATTTTGTGCAATAATATACACACACCGACCAGCCACTTCATTACATACACCTCCTTGTTTCTATACTCACTGTCTATTTTATCAGCTCCACTGACTGTATAGATGCACTTCGTAGTTCTACTATAATAGACTGTAGTCCATCTGTTTCTGTCCCTCTTTTACCCTGTACTTCAATGGTCCAGACCCCTAATGACCACCAGGTGGTCTTGTGGGAGTTGTAAAAGGGTAAAAGGGGGCTAAAAAGTTATGCAAATAGATGGTCTACAGTCTGTAATAGTAGAACTACAAACACATGCACTTAATGAAGTGGCTGGTTGGTGTGTATGTATACATGTAGGAATATTTTGAGCTGAGTCCATTAAAACCTTTGTCCTTTTGTTAGGTGGAAGAAAATACATCAGACATAAGCTCAGAAAAAAGACAGTGAAATGCAGTGACTGCTAACAACAGTGTCTGATTGGCCATTTTGCATGTCACTCAAATGCCCCCTTCCTGTCAAAAGTTGACCACATTGAGTACCAAAACCCACCACAGTATCTGTCGATAGTCACAAATGTAGCTTGACCCTGAGACTGCACATAGTGTACTGACTGCACTTAGTGTACTTGACAAAAATGGAAGTTTCTTGGCTGGGCTGCACAATGTGTATATTAATTGTTATAGTGATAGTGGCCTTTCTGATATCGCAGAAAGCTGCCATATGCAACTGAGTCCTCTACCCAGTCCCAAAGTGCTCAATCCACGCCAGTTTTTGCAGATATTTGATGAATCATTGTATTCATATAACTCAATAAAAGTAAACAATGATGTTCAAAAACAGTGCAGGCCATTCTTCAAACATGCTCATTATTAATTCACCAGTGGGGTTTTAATACATTTAAAGACATCACAAAATTTAGCAATATAATGACAGTCCTCTAATTTTGTCGATATAGACACACACCTAAAAGAGCATCATTGATGATTACACCATTACAGAGATCTGAGGCCAGTTACTCCACTGTTTTCCAGTGCGGCTGTGTTCTGTTCTGTGTAGTCCTCACTGAGTATGTGTTCTTCCACAGACGCTGAGGGAGTTTGTTGTGGGCGTTCTGAGGCAGCTGAATGGACAGCTGTACTGAAACTTTGGAGATCGTTCCCCCTCAGGCTGTGGATCTGGAGTTTGTGTAGAGCGGTCAGGCTACTCTTGGCTGCACAACTACCAGCAGGGTTTATCCACACACACACACACACACAAACACACTAATGCCACCTAAAGCAGGCGGTCTGTAAGGGTCCTTAATTGGCTGTCACACAAGTGATAAGTGGCTAACAGCTGAGCCTTTTGGTTTCCCGCAGTGAGACTAAGTAATTAGACTGTTAGAGCAGACAATTTGAATGTGATGTGACTATGATTTTACAAAATCTTGAAATGGAGAAAATTACGTCTCATTTAGACAAACAATGCATCAATACTGGTTAACATAGTCGTTTCTAATTAAAAGTTGCATTGCATGACATGGGACATCTGGACTGGGGTGTGTTCAGAAAATGTGAATTCCAAGCATTTTTTATTTGCTACTTTGCTACAAAACTGATTGGGATTGGAGCTTGACTGACATCAGCCAATGTTCACAACTCATTTTTTATTCATGTTGGTCTTCTTGGTTGCAGCGTCACTAAGGTTTGCATTCTGCGCCCAACTGGACGAAACTATAGATGGTTGTTCTGGTTTGTAACCTCATACAAGTCATAGGTAAATTGAATAATGGAACACCATCATGGTTAGAATAACAAAACCTTTTAAATGTATCCAAACATAACTTTTAGCATGTTACACAATGACGTGTATGTAAATGAAGTAATAAAAATAAGTCAGGATGCAAGTTAAAAGTGGAATCATATTGGAATTTCTTAAAAATATCAGCATGTTTAGTAATATTTCAATATTTAATCAAGTATTTATTGTATTCTTTAAGAGCAGAATGTTTAGGTTATGCTGGGTTACTACACCGAAATGTCTGTATTTTATTCATTTTACTGCATTTATAACCCTTCAGAATTTTTAAAAATGATATATACACATATTAAAAATTGGCATTAGCAGATGCGTACCTTAAAAACATTGGATATTGTGCCATAATTTCTACATCAGTGCATCCTTAAAAATAAGAGGTAACTAATAAACCAAAACAACAAATTATTTCACTGGTGCTACAATATTTTTGTATTATTTTAAAAAGTTTCTGCTGTTTATTTGAGTTGGAGAAGTTTGAGAATTGCGAACTGATGATCATATCAGTCGGCAAAACACTGTTTACCTAAAACCATTGGATTGTAAAATTAAAATCTATACATTTTAGCATTGGTATATTCTATTGACCTAAATTTTAGCATTTAGATCAATAGAATAAATTCTGAAAATGTAATATGTAAATGTAATCATAATGTGACCAGGGAAAAGTCTTAAATATATGTATTATTTATGCTTATACCTGATACTATTGCTTTATCTTTACTCATATTTGGTCAGAGTTATTTGGACACAGATTAAGGCTAGTTTTGGACAAAACCAGACAGATATTGGAGATTCCCAATTGTGTACTCTTTTTAGATTAGAACTAAGCCTAATCTGTGTTCAGCCTGACATTTTTAACACGTTTCTTTAACAGTTAATAAGCTCTCTAAAAAGTCAGCAGTAAGGCGTACAAAACGGAGCTCTTTGTAATCTTGAAAGGATTTTTCTCTGCCGGTTTATTCATGTAAAAAGAAGGCTAAAATGTTTTAAGATTTAAGCTGTTTTGTGCAAGAACATAACAAGAAGGGTTAAAAATAGATAAGATAAGTAAATAACCCACACCCCAGTTCCACAGGGAATTTATCTGCACCTCTCCAGTGCTTCTGAAAGCAATGCAATAACGTCAGTGTTGATTATCTCCTGTTGGGTTGTGCGTCTGCCCGCCTGCTCCAGCTGAAGTGTGCATCGTCTCTTGCTTACCTCTGATATCAAACCCTCTACTGTCAGAACTCTTTGGCTGGAGGTTTGATATATATATATATAATGTGATCTATACAAGCAAATTGCTGAAATATTCCCCACCAACTCGTTTTAATGAGGCTGGTGTACTATGCGCAATCATCTTCTCTTACCTCATTCACATCCCAAAGCACAATATAAATCAGACTTTTGCTTGTGTTGTTTTAAAGCTGGGGCTAAAGGTAGCGTGGGGTTTTATCTATTACAGTTGTGTTTTGTTTTTCTGATTAATGTATACAGAATAATGATTCATGAATATACAAGCTGAAATGAGACAGACACTTGTTGCTTACTCCTACCTCTATGGGGCTGACATCCCAATATGATCAAAAATGGAATAAAAATATTAGTTTTTTATTTTCGTGCCAGAAAATGTAACAATCTTTTGTGCTTGTTCTGTTTTTGAGAAAAATTCCCTGTGATGGATCAAATTGGTCTTTGTGATAGTAAAACAAACATTTGAGCAACTTAATTATCAAGTTAGAAAGCCCTTTTTTTTTGATTAACATCATTAAGACCCCCCACCAGCGGCTAAATAGCACCAAAATCGTATTTGTGCTGTCTTATCAGATTATTGGCTAAAGAACAATTAAAAAAGGAATAATTGAACAAGTCATTCAGCCCCACACAAACGTCCAAATCACACCAAAAATGTCTCATTTGTTTCCTCTTAGCTGCACAGACCAGCACACACAAACAAGCTCGTGGTGTAATTTGACTGCTGGTGAGGTGCTGAGTGACATCACTCCTCAAAACATTACGGCTTTATAACCTGAGAATTAAAATAGCGCAAACGTAACAAATTTGGCTGATGGGGGGCTGAGTGACATCACAGGTAATAAAATTTTATACTTAATTTCTCAAAACCTGTATCCACACAAATGCGGCACAAACAAATAGTAATATTTCTATTTCGTTTCTGATCATATGGGGTGCCAGTTTAGGAGGTCTTACTCTTTGGCACTGTGGCCAAAGATCTGCGCACAAATGATTAAAAATGAGGAGGGGGAGGGAGACATGCGTGTCGCAAATATTGTTTTGTTTTTTTTGGTTTGTTTTCAGTCTAAAATGACAATGATGTGAACTGATTTTATATTGTTGGCTATGGCTGCCCCTTGTACCACACTCATTTAGTTCAGCACAAAGACACTGCAGTTTGACTTATTGCGATTTCTATTTTCAACATATGGATTAAGTCTAGTCCTGGACTAAAGGACAAAGTGAAAACAGAGTCCAGGACATAGCTTAACGTACGCTTCTGAAGAAAAATGTGTAATTAAAATGGGAATGTATATCAAAGACTAATTAAAATGAGGAAATGTTTACCTTAAGAATACTGGGTACTCAGGAAAACTGAATCTCTGTACATTCAGGTCGTGTTTTAATGAATGACGATTAATCAGGCTGTTGAATGACCTGTGCTGGGAAAAAAGGGACTCTTTCTGTCTTTAGCCATAATGTGGAGCGAGTGGAGACCAGAGACTCCATGCAAATGAGACTCAGTGCATCACAGACAGCACTGTTCCTAAGACTGTCTGCTGATTCAGACCAGAGAATTCTAGACAAAAAATATTTTTGTATGAACGCAGTTTGTAATCAGAAAATAAATGTTTAATGTTGAAACCTATTTACAGTTCTGTGCATTCTTTAAACTTATGTACATTATTTACAGTTCTGTGCATCACTCATGTGAGTAACAAAGGCAGAGATTGCACTGAAAAAAGTTCTGCTTTGAATGAATGATTCAAAAATGTACATCATTTACACATGGATAAAATATGCTGCCTTGATTCAGTTACTGGCAAACGCACATAAACCAAAAGGCAAAATTGTGTCTATACAGTCATACACAAAAGTTTGAATAGTCCCTGCAATTTACATTTTGTTGATTTTTTAAATTTTTTTAAAATAACATCCTCTATAAGGAACAAGCTTAAATATGACATTTTCTCCATGTTTTAGTGCACATTTTCTATTTATTTTCTGAGATTAACATATTGGTAGAAAAATAAACTAAAATGTGCCTTAACTTTTGCACAGCCCACATTTTTTTAATGTTAAATACAAATAAACAGTAATCATGCATTAAAATGTACACAAGTGTGTTCCCAGTAGAGGATGCTGACTGGAAAAATCAACAAAACAAACTCCAAACCTTTGCATGTGAAATTATTTACACATTTGAATCAAGTTCAGTGCAGTACTTTTTCAGTGTGGTGGCCCATCACGGTGTGGACAGACCTGCTCAGTAAACGCTTCGCTGTCCTGGGTGCCTCACGTCTTACTGTCCTGGTGGTGCCCTGGCAACCGGTGTCCATGGTTACCCAGTCAAAACAGCATTCAGCATCAGATGTTAGGAATGGCCACTTTATGGTCCTCATCGGTTTCAACCCCAACCTCCTCCTAAATAAATAAACAAATGCATAAATGCACAAATTATTTTTACTGTGGACTCTAATTAAAGTATTTAACATTAACCACTTAATTTTTTACGGTGTCTTCCACAAATATTGGCACCTCCGGTAAATATGAGCAACACAGGCTGTAAAAAAACACTGTTTTTTCCCCTGACAGACTCTTTAACATCTTCAGCTGCTTTAAACTTAATAATTGCTCTGATAGTGAAAATGTGCATTTTCAACTGTTTATACATTTCCTTGAAGCCATTTTGCTGATTTGCGCAGCTCAACAACATTTTGTCGCACATCACTGATACATTCTCTGGTCTTTCTCACACTGACGGACAACTGAGGACATTTGGCATGTGTGTCACCTCATATTTATACCCCAGTGAAACAGGAAGCCATGGCTGAATATTTAAGTTCCTATTCACCCAAATGAACTTTAAAACATGAAATATGAATGTGAATATACTTGTTAGATTTCGCTCATAAGAATTTCTAGTGGTGCCAACAACTGTGGCACATATATTTGAAAAAAATATTTGTGCCATGACAAGATATGGGTTCTTTCTTTTAATCATTGTACTTCAAATAAAGGTATATTTTAAATGAAAGATCAAGGGATAAACAATAAAGAATCATTTTTACAGCCTGTTTTTTGCTCATGTTTACCAAGAGTGCCAATATTTGTGGAGGGCAAGGTATGTTATTCATAAAATATTTAACAGAATTACATCTGTTTCAGAAGCACTTTTAGTACAACATTAAACTGATGGTCGACTCTTGAGGTAAAAATGTCTTAAGTCGGGCTGTTTTTCTTACAGTGATGGGGATCATGAATGCAGAAGTAATTTTGTGTGCAAACCTGCAGGTGTCTGCAAAGAAACTGCTTAAAAGGTAACAAACTGAAACTCACCAGATCTGAAACTCATGTCGACTGAATGAATACTTGGCCAAAAACAAAATGACAGACTTAGAATGGTCTGTTTAAAATAAATGATTTGGCAAAATTAACTTCATGAATTTTTCAGCTTGACAAATACTTTAGTGTTACTTTTTGAATACTTTTTGGGGCTCCTTTCATTCAATAGTGCTATATTTTAGTCATATTGTATTTTGACAGATTTAAGCAATAAGCCACAAGAGACCATGTGTTACAGCGATTTTACACAGTTTAAACAATATTATTATATATTAACATTGTTCTATTTTTAGAGACTCACCAGAAACTGCTTCTTGCTCTTTGGGTAACCCTCAAGAATGGCTCCCATCATATCAGACGCCTGAATGATCAGTCCAAAATAAACATATCAGTGCACTGTAAATGCTGTGTCTGTGATAAGTATACAACGGTAAAGCTGATAAACTGAAGTCTTTACCAGTCTCTTTCGTTTCTTCCACTCTTTCACAAACAGGCATCTCTCCTTGTAAACCTGTGGTTTGGACAAAACAGGAATTTATGTAAAATGTCAGAATCCATTTGAAATCATGCCTAAACACTAAATATATCTATTTTGTTCAATTTCCTAAAGCTACACAGCAAAATTGTGCAGCTTCATAAACTATCTTATAGTCAGATTTTGTTTTACAACTTGATTAATCAGCCATGTCTAAATGCACCCTTAATAGCACCATCAGGAGTGTCTATTTTCAGTCCTGTGAGAGCACCAAACTGTGCTGGACACTTGCTTTTTGTCTACTGGACAGTGCGGTACAGTTGTCATTTCCACTGAACCATACCATACCTGAGTACTTGTGCTGAATTTGGTTACTACCCTTCTTACTGAATTACCAAGCATCCCAAGACAGAATGTATAGTTAGAGCTAGAAAGTGCACAACATTTGATTGGACCAACGCAACTG
Source organism: Colossoma macropomum (assembly GCF_904425465.1). NCBI lineage: Eukaryota > Metazoa > Chordata > Actinopteri > Characiformes > Serrasalmidae > Colossoma > Colossoma macropomum. The sequence goes on along the minus strand of NW_023494801.1, from coordinate 6,192,927 downwards.
TCACAGAATTGCTGCTTATGTCCATCAACTGCTGTTTGTAAGAACAGACTTAAGTACTCAGGGTACAGCTTGTTCTGGGTTTGGATTAGTACTGTAAGATAAGATAAGATAATCCTTTATTAGTCCCACAACGGAGAAATTCACACTGCTACAGCAAAGGGATAGCAACTGTGCCACAACGCACTGCCCGGTGTGAAAACGCCTTTAAATCATGCCATAAGTGGCTTCAGACCTTTTCCCTCTCTGCAGGGGTGACGTGATTTGTAGCTGATTTGATTTTGTTTAGACGTTCTTTGTAGCCTTCACACTCAGCTTTCAGCTCCTGGATCTGTGATGTCATCTCTGCTGTGGTCAACGAGCTGTTCAGCTCTTTCAGCTCTGTGGGTGAACAAACAAAATTTCATCAGGGTAAGTCGAGTTCAGACAGAACTGTTATTGGGCTACAGTCGAGTTCAGACAGAGTTCTGTGGGCTACAGTCGAGTTCAGACAGAACTGTTATTGGGCTACAGTCGAGTTCAGACAGAGTTCTGTGGGCTACAGTCGAGTTGAGACAGAACTGTTATTGGGCTACAGTTGAGTTCAGACAGAGTTCTGTCGGCTACAGTCGGGTTCAGACAGAACTGTTATTGGGCTACAGTCGAGTTCAGACAGAGTTCTGTCGGCTACAGTCGGGTTCAGTTTTTTGTTGGGTTAAGACAGAGTTCTGTCGGCTACAGTCGGGTTCAGACAGAACTGTTATTGGGCTACAGTCGAGTTCAGACAGAACTGTTATTGGGCTACAGTCGAGTTCAGACAGAGTTCTGTGGGCTACAGTCGAGTTCAGACAGAGTTCTGTGGGCTACAGTCGAGTTGAGACAGAACTGTTATTGGGCTACAGTTGAGTTCAGACAGAGTTCTGTCGGCTACAGTCGGGTTCAGACAGAACTGTTATTGGGCTACAGTCGAGTTCAGACAGAGTTCTGTCGGCTACAGTCGGGTTCAGTTTTTTGTTGGGTTAAGACAGAGTTCTGTCGGCTACAGTCGGGTTCAGACAGAACTGTTATTGGGCTACAGTCGAGTTCAGACAGAACTGTTATTGGGCTACAGTCGAGTTCAGACAGAGTTCTGTGGGCTACAGTCGAGTTCAGACAGAGTTCTGTGGGCTACAGTGGGGTTCAGACAGAACTGTTATTGGGCTATAGTCGAGTTCAGACAGAGTTCTGTCGGCTACAGTCGGGTTCAGACAGAACTGTTATTGGGCTACAGTCGAGTTCAGACAGAGTTCTGTGGGCTACAGTCGAGTTCAGACAGAGTTCTGTGGGCTACAGTCGAGTTGAGACAGAACTGTTATTGGGCTACAGTTGAGTTCAGACAGAGTTCTGTCGGCTACAGTCGGGTTCAGACAGAACTGTTATTGGGCTACAGTCGAGTTCAGACAGAGTTCTGTCGGCTACAGTCGGGTTCAGACAGAACTGTTATTGGGCTACAGTTGAGTTCAGACAGAGTTCTGTGGGCTACAGTCGAGTTGAGACAGAACTGTTATTGGGCTACAGTTGAGTTCAGACAGAGTTCTGTCGGCTACAGTCGGGTTCAGTTTTTTGTTGGGTTAAGACAGAGTTCTGTCGGCTACAGTCGGGTTCAGACAGAACTGTTATTGGGCTACAGTCGAGTTCAGACAGAACTGTTATTGGGCTACAGTCGAGTTCAGACAGAACTGTTATTGGGCTACAGTCGAGTTCAGACAGAGTTCTGTCGGCTACAGTCGGGTTCAGTTTTTTGTTGGGTTAAGACAGAGTTCTGTGGGCTACAGTGGGGTTCAGACAGAGTTCTGTGGGCTACAGTGGGGTTCAGACAGTTTTGTTAGGCTACAGTGGGGTTCAGACAGAGTTCTGTGGGCTACAGTGGGGTTCAGACAGTTTTGTTAGGCTACAGAGGGGTTCAGACAGAGTTCTGTGGGCTACAGTCGGTTTCAGACAGAGTTCTGTGGGCTACAGTCGGTTTCAGACAGAGTTCTGTGGGCTACAGTCGGGTTCAGACAGAATTTGTTCTGACTACATTTAGGTTCAGTGATAATTTTGTCAGGCTACATTCGGGTCAAGATCAGAGCCAAATAAAGCTATAATATGTACCTGCATCAAGCTGCCTGCAGTCCTGGGAGACTGTCTGCACTTGGCTGCTGAGTTCTGTGATGCGACGGTCCATCTCCTTCAGATCAGCATCACTTACATCAGCAAACTGAGACTGCAAGGACAGCATAAATATTTTAAGAGCAAAAATTAAGCCAACAATTTTTAAAATTCAGTATGCACATTTTTTTTTGTATTAAATCAGTAACTTCACCTGATCAGCAAAGTAGATCTTCTGCTTGCCGTAGACCTTCTCTCTGATCTTACCCTCCTGGGCCAGCTGCTCCATGGCTTTCACCACAGCCTGTTAGTGCACAGTTACATTTAAACACACTTGGGGCAAATTACATCAATAGTGCTGTATTATACATTACTATATGCACTACATGAAATGACAATGCAGACAAACAAGTACAGATATCCTGAATTAATTTCCACATATCATTTATATGCCTATATTAAGCTACACAGTGCTTTGATAACTGTGTCATTCTCTACATTTACACGTAAAGCATGCATCTAGCAGAAGTTTGGTCATGATGTAGGCCAAATGTTTCTTTATGCAACATCATGTAAACGAAATAAAGTAACTGGCATCATTTACAATACCGTTTTGCCAAGGCCATGCTGTTTCTGCAGGTTACCAAACACATCCTGGGCACTGTAGGGTCGGTTCTTCTCATTCAAGTAGGTGAGGATAATGTCAGCACCTGATAATCACATCAAACAGACCAATATGACTATTACAGGCACCCAGCGAGGGGATGACATGTCTGAAAGAGATTAATGTGTTATTAGTTTTGTCATGTATTATTCTGTAATTTCACGTTTTCCTTCATTTATGTTGTTTCACTACAATACCCAGTATGCATTGCACAAATATGTCAAAAGAGTAAACAGAAGACATGATATTTGACTTTCTTAATGGCTGGGTTTTATATTCACAAGGGTAGATTCTGAGGCAAAAGGCCATTTTTTATTGCCTTTGGAAAGAAGATGGAACGTTATATTGAATTAATTCTGCCCTCTTTAAAACAAAAAGCTATTAAAACTGTTATGTATATCACCCCCCAGCAAATTTATGGGTATAGTTACTGTTTATGTATATTTTCCTTTTAAATGCACCTGAGGTTGTGTACCATGGTTTGCTTTCTATTAAAAAGAAATATATTTAAAAATATTAAAAAAGTACGGAGCCCCGCTGGTGACATCCTGTATAAATAAAAATAATGCGTGGCCACGACTTAGTAAGGCGTGGGAACGAGATGCTAATGCGTGGCCACGACTTAATCATCTCGTTCCCACGCCTTACTAAGTCGTGGCCACGCATTATTTTTATTTATACAGGATGTCACCAGCGGGGCTCCGTAGCAAACAACAAAGTGCACGCGATTTTTCCGAAGGTCCAGCCACCTTAAAGATCATCAGAAGGGGACTGTCTGAGTCTTTAAATCGGAAAATCTCTCTCTATACAGACTAATTCACTGCGGCTCCACTGTAGGATGCGAGTACAGTAAGTTACACATGTATACAACATATGTGGCGATGGTTACATTTCTCATTTCGCCCGGGGTGTCCCTTTGATCTGGCAAAGTGAGTTAGCGATTCTCCAATAACGCATCAGTCAGCTTGGTATCAGAGTCTGTTCTCCACAGGTTAGCCGCACTGGCTACTTCCATGCGCTCACTAAAGCCACAAATCGAGACTGTGGTGTGCAGTAAAACCCCTTAAAGTGTTTCATTAAGTTAGTATCCTCGCGATCCGGTCGAGGCTGAAGTTGGTTACCTGTTATCCAGCTTCTTGTTCGAATTTTCCCGTTCCACCTTAAATGGCGCAGCAGCTACGTTCTGACGGCTCAGCAGCCAGAATGTAACTGCTGCACCATTTAAGGTGGAACGGGAAAATTCGAACAAGAAGCTGGAGAATACAAAGCTGACTCAGCGTCGTTTTCAGGCATCATAGAGCATCGATATCGTATAATATGAGACATTTCACGTTTCCCGTGATCGCCGTGGGACATTTAACGCTAAGCTAAGACGCAGAGTTTGCGCTGATAGCAGGTCAGCTAACTTAACGCGAACTCACTGTTCTGTTTAACAAACCCACCGACTTGACACCAAAAAAGGAAACGAAATAGATGATAAAACATAGTTTGTTGCACCAGAAACAAATATCAAATGAGTTTCTACGCACATCCAGAGTCCTTTTTGCTCATCTTTAATCCAAATACGATCAGAAAACAAACTTCGCCGGTCTTTCTCTGTTTACTCCTCTCGAGTTTCCCGCTCTGCGTAGCTGTGTGGGGGTCAGAACGTCACATCCGGCACTGCGACGTGTATCGTTTAGGCTGCGTCCAAAACTGCATACTATCCGTACTATTCATACTACACTACTGACGGGGCTTCTGAAGGGAGTGCACTAATTTTTACATACTATTTAGAACGCTAGCATGCTGTTTCGGACGCAGCCATAGTCAACGGCTAATGTTAAAGGAATATTTAACGTTTAACGTTTTTACTCCTAAGATTTTTTTTTGGTGAAACCCTCTTATGTTTTTCCTCTTCTCTGTTTCTGAGGATCAGTGTGCCAAAATATTTAATTAAAGTCAAAAGTATGACTTTTCCAAGAAGTATTTATTTTCTCAAAATATTTAATTTTAATTAACGTACCGATTACATCAAGATTTTACTCATGCCAAAGTAATAACTGATTGTCTATAAAAAATTATGATGTATTTTCTAGAGATTTTGCACTAATGTTGTAATATTAATATATGGCTTTTTCACTCACAATTTTGGCCAATTATCACCAAAATTAAATAAATTAATATTTTTACAAAAGTCATTACTTCAAGTCATTACTACAAATGAGTAACTATTACAAGACATTTCGACATAGTATGTCAAAATATTAAATAATTGTCAAAAATAGGTTGCAATTTTGATAAGTCACTATTTTGAGATAATGTGGATGAATTTGTGTTTCAGTACATCATCAGCTACATTCCTCGTTTCTCACTCTTACGGTACATGTCCACTTCTCGCCGCATTCCCAGTGGAAATGAAGCAGGTAACAGAAGGTAGTACACCTAATAACAATTATTATTTTAAAAAATTAAGTGAATTTATTGAAAACATTATAATATTAATTCATAATTCATACCTATAACCTAAGGTAGTGATGTCACTGTGCTGTTTTTATGCTGGGGCTGTACAGCACCATTTTGAAGCTGATACAGATGCAGTTCTATCCCTGTAGAAGTCCAGGAGAGATAAAATCTGCCTCAAATCTTACTTTAGAACGGTGCTCATCACAAAAATGTAACATCAACACTGACAAAAGAACTAGTGCTTTACATGGTGTTTACACTCCGCCCACAGCTTTGTGGTAATCTTCCTGACTGTAAAAACTGTCCTATATTATTCTGCTTTAATTAAATATGTACGGTCACCTACAGCGTTAAACCCTCAACAGGAACACTGTTCAAAACTGGTCATATCTGAAAAAACAAAACACACAGACATTAAAAAGACGCCACAGTTTAAGGCTGTAATTCCAGAATTTATTCACTTGCACATCAAAACATATCAAAAACCAATTACAGAGGAAGAGGGAAGTACATTTCTACTGATCACATGTACAGAACAAACACTTACATGGCAGAATATCCTCTTATCAAAGAGTATGAATTCTATTAAAGTGTTTTTTTTAAATGCTTCATTTAGAAAACAGCATATGAGTCCTCCACTCTCTTGTTCGGCTCCAGTGAGATTGCGAGGTGAACAGACAGCCTGAATTCTGACGTTATTTACAACATCTGATGGTTTTGATTTTCTTAATTCTCGATGTGAAAACCTACTTTTATCGTTTAATTTGTATGCGTTTATAAAGTGACTCCTGCCTTGCTCACAAAGGTTTGAATGAATTGACAAAAATGACCAGCAATTTGTTATATTCATGAAAAGAGTATAAAAGGAACAGTCTTCCATTATCTGGAAACCATGCTGACACACATGAAGAAAAAAAAATAAAATACCGCACACGTCACGCTTCTTTTTCAAAATTCAAATGGCCTCATTATTTTAAATCACTTTCATATCCGGCTTTTGTGTTCTAAAATAATTATTCTTCACTTTTCTGGAACATTCAATGGAGCTTTTTTAAAAAAAATCTTTACTAAAATAAAAGATGCACATCCAAAGATGAATAAACAGGTCCTCTAGTCTTCACAGACTGACCTCTTTCCTATCTTTGATCTATACAATGTCAGTTATACCATGTCTCAGACTTTAATTTGCCCCCTTCATCAATCTGTTACCACTATATACAGCACTGTAATGTGAAGAGGAAGAAATTGCGAAGAAAAGACCAACAAAGATCAACAGCAGCCTACAATGCTGTAGAGTAAGGGTGGGTGATATGACAACATATCATCATCACAATACATCACAATATGCTTTTCAGAGTACATTATATGTCCAAAAATAATCACTAATTAGCAAAATCAGCTACCTTAAAGTGCCTACACTGATGACATGGGTGTTCAGGTGCACACTGACCAATAGAATGAGAGCAGCCACACAGGAGGTCAAACACTGCCTGGAGGTGTATAAGGTCCCCCAGCCTTGAGCTGTGGAACAGTGGAACTGCGTTCTCTGGAGTGATGAATCTCCATTCAATACGTTTGGGATGAGCTGGAGCGATCAAGAACTAATGCTCAATCAAATTCTCACAGCAATGTTCCACCATCTAGTGAAAAGCCTTCTCAGAAGAGTAGAGGCTGTTACTGCAACAAAAGTAGGATAAACTCCATATTAACACCCCAGATTTCAGAAGAAAGCTGGAGGAACGGGTGTCTACAAACTTTTGCACATATAGTTTAACATCGAACAGCTGCATATTTCATTAAAGAGATTTAGTAGAGGCTCCCTCGTGGCGTAGCTCTATTTCCGCAGTTTCTTTTTTTAAAGCTGCACTTTGTACGTTTTAGGGATTTGGAGCCCTCTCTGGTGGAAATGTGTAATTGGATGCATCATGTGAAAGAACAGTTTATGTGGGTTGTTCTTTAACCCCTTCCCCAAGTGGATGAATCTGATTGCGAGTGCATTAACAGAGCATTCAAAGAGAACTCAGTCTAAACTCGGTGAGGGACGTGTCTTCTGAGGATGTGAGTGAATGATCTACTATTGTCATCATATCTTCATCAGCATAATGCTGATTTTGCATTTGAGGCCTAAACATCAAGACCTTCTTTTTAAGCCTGTGCATGTGATGTTAGTATGTAAGGACATATGATGTGGTCTGAAAAACTCCGACCTGACCTCTGACTTTTAAATGATTTTAGGGATTACAGGATGACTGGCAGCAGCGCGCACACAGACACACACACACACACACACACACCATATTTTAGTCCTATTTTTCTCCCAAATCAGTAACGTTACTTCGTTTAATTCTAACAAAAATACATTCTTACATATTTGAATTTCCAATACATAATTTTTCAGGACCTAAAGAAAATAAGTAGGATAACATAACTGCAGTAAATGCCACTTTCTAAGATGATTTTTTGTTCTAAATCCATGAGTGAGAACTTGAGAGTCACGATAAGATTCATGACAGCTTCTAAAAAATGTACATAGGCTTATTTTTTACATATTTTTGACATTCTATGTTGGAGAAAGTCTGCTGCCTGAAACAGACAGCTCAGTTACCTCAAACAGGAACCTGTTATTGTTAAAAGTAGCTAGTCATTTTCTTTAGAGCAGCTGAGCTGCTAAAGAGCTGTCAGATGTCTGTAAATATTTCCAAATTTTTTTATTAAATACCTTATTAAAGCCAAAATAGAGCGTTGTTGTTTTGTTTATTTACACCTAAAACATAAAGCAAATCATTCGAATGGACATGTAAATTTTTTTCAATAAATAATATGAAATTCATATTCTTAATTTTATGTGGACAGCCTTAAAGGGAATTGTTTGAAAATGTTCAACACCGCTACCAATATTGATACCGACTCCTGAACATCTTTTAAATTACAAACAAAAAGTGGGTGTGGCTTAAACCAGAAATGAAAAAGGTGCTGCATGTGGTGTGCATTTATGGACCACAATGGATTAAAGACTAATCAAGAACCTCTGACGTTAATCACATACATACAGAATGTCATTCAGACAATCAGAAGTCTAGATATTGGAACAAGTACTGCTTATAGAGTCAATGATACTGATAAGACAGACCATCTAGATATTGAAATTTAGAACTGAATAACAATTGTCTGATACTCTGTACCAAAAAAGTACTGAATTTCTGGACCAAATTGTGATGTTATGTTTTTGCCATATTGCCCACCCCTACTGTAGAAGAAAATGGACTATGGGAAGAGCAGTACTATGACCTACGGAAGCAGATTATTATAATCTAACTACAGATGAAGAAAAAAAAAAAAAATTCACAGCAAACCAGGAAAGAACAGCATCACTGCACACCACACTACCCTCCTACTGACTCGCACTGGCTTCAACAAGTACACGCTCAGACAGCCAAAACAAAACTCAACTATGAAATGCAAGATTTAGAGAGTAAGAGAACTTCATCAGTGAAGTTTCAGATAAGACTTCAGGTGTGGTATCTAAACACACTGTGGTAGAGGATTAAGGCTACAGGGAGCAGATCTTAATCCATGGTCAGCATCACTAATAAAGAAAAAAGTAAACTTATACATGGTAGTCACTTCTAACCGATCGCAGCAATTCAAACGTAATATAATACATATGCATGTAATATACACTAATATCCATTAAAATATCAGGATAGTTTACAGCAGTTCCTGCTAAAAGAAGAAAAAAAAAAAAACAACTCAAATTACATCAAATCATTGCATTTTCAATGTTGCAAATTAAAATAAACTAGCTAAGCTCTTGGAGCATTTGAGCTCAGCTTAACAAAAAAAGTCATAACAATAGAAGTGAAAAAGAATCATCAGCAATCCGTTTTCAAACAGCACTGAGTTGGAGATGAAAATTTAAAGTGATCTATTTTAGGAATAGGCTGCTTTTTTGGGAGGGGGGGCTGCAGACATGCACAGCAGCTTTGACAAATACAAGCAGGTGGCAAAATAAAGGAAAGCCAAAGCAGAAAGCTGGACCACCACAAGCTACCAAAACAGCTTCATTGTGCCTTAGCATAGATCAGGGGTTGGCAACCCAAATGCTGACAAGAGCTATTTAGTCCTGTCAACAAAACTCAAACCACCTTGGGAGTCACAACATTTTATGTCCATTTTACCATTATGGCTGTAAATATGTCTCAGTATGTGCTAATGTGGTAAAACAGGCTATAAAAATATAATATAAACAAAAACGCTGACTTTGCTCTGCTTGAAGCTTAGCTCAGTTATTGCTGCTTTTTCTTGCATCTCCAGCAGGAAACTTTTCCTCAAAAGTAGAACAGTTTCTGGTAAAATGTCTCTTAACGTTCAAGTTTTACAAGGCTGAAGTCGCTTCTCATTCGCCAGCTTCTTGTTTGAATTTTCCCGTTCCGCCTTAAATGGTGTCGGAGTTGCCAGAACGTAACTGCTGCACCATTAAAGGTGGAACGGGAAAATTCGAACAAAAAGCTGGCAAATAAGAAGCTGACTTAAGCTGAGCACTCATAAATGGAAATAAGTCTATTTGTCTCCAAATTATTGAGGTTCGTCTTAAATCTTTCTCTTCACCATTTCGTTAGCTACTAGTTAGGTGAGACCGTTGTCTGCGTTGCTATGGTGAACAGTCTGTGTGCCAACCTTAAGGGTTAAAGGGCTAATTAGCAATTATACATGAACTCCAGCATTTAAGACCATTTATTGTAAAAACTGTGTTTGAATGATAAGCAGAGCTTTATTTTACTGCAAAGGACCATTATTTTTTTATACCTACAAATCTAATTCTACTGTGGAGCCGCAACAGGGCAGTAAAAGAGCCGCATGTTGCCGATCCCTGGCATAGATTCCAAGTCTGTGAAACTGTACTGGAGGTATAGAACACCATTCTTCCAAAAGATACTCCCTTGATTAATGTTTTGCTGGTGGTGGACAGGCACCACCGTGTCGGCACCGTAAGAGACTGGGTTGAGATGGGTTGAGATCTGGTGATGCACCGAAAATTTGGCCACCAAAAATGTTTTTACTTCTGGTTTTCAGCCAAGAGAGAAAAAAGGCAGAAACTTCAGGCCAAAATACAGAAAGGATTAAAGAAATCTAAAAGTTAACATTTAACGCATAATGTGAACGGGTAATATAAAGAAGAAATAACGATTAAAACGCTGTTTGCTTTCTTTGCTCTCCTGCACTGGTAAAGCGGATAAACTGGCTTGCGTGCTAACAGCACCCCCTGCTGGAGAAATGTCAGACTGCTAGGCTGGAGTTCCAAAGCCACGTCCATATGTTAAAAAATGAGGTGACGCCGTTACAGCAGGTACGCTCTGAAATTCAGCTTTAAAAGCCTTTGGGAAACCAGGAAGTATTATATTGTTAGAATTTCACAATAATATTTAATATTTTTTAACAAGCAATTTAAAATGCAATTAGTTCTCCAGTTCTCTTTCTCAACATGTCGCTTTTGAAGCATTGTCAGTATTTTGTTAATTCAAATGTATCAACCAAATAAAAGCCCAAATAAAAGAACCCTTTCTTTCAGCTTTCAGCTGAGCATGTCCTAAATTTTGATTTTGGTCAAAAATTCATTTCGGTGCATCACTAATGTTCACTGCTAAACTGTGTCATGCAGTATGCTTGTCTGGAAGCATCTACACTCGTTTTTTCCTTTAATTTGCCACCTGTCTGTACAGAGTAAAGGTGACATTCACATCTGTTTGGAGATCGATTTGTTTTGGAATTTGATCTTCTGTTTGATTTTCAATTCTAAAGAAAAAGGAAACTACATTACATTTTTTTTACATTCTTCTGAGTAACTGTGGACCATTTTTATCAGACCATTCATCATGAAATGTTCACAGAGCAGCTGGTGTTTTTAAATGGTGTAAAAAGAAAAGAGAAAAATGCAATTAAGAGGTTTTGTTATGACCGCGATTCCGTGCAGGTGTATATATAGTGAGGGAAGAATTGTACATTGAGCTCTTAAAGTGCAGAAAGGTTGCAGATAGAGCTGGTAAAAGGAAAAAAAGCCTTGATAGGGTGATTTCTTCTACCGGTGAGATATCACAGTGTTTATACAGGTAGCTAAAGCCCTGTAACACATGAAGCCTATGTCCAGGCAGAGGGGTTTACACTGTAAATCAAAGCTGAGATGCTAGAGGTAGAGACATTAGCAACGCCTCAATCAACGTGTCAGAAAAGACACTAACCACACTGCCTACATTCCCATTGCTGCATACAGTCACTTATCATAGACCATCATTTTGACTGCACCTCATACGAGAGCAGAAAACTCTCAATTTTTTCTCAATTATAATGAAGCTAAGGGGTGTGTGCTTTAGCATTTACCCTTTGTCTCTATTATGTTTTAACTCTTTTCCAAGTACAGAAAAATGACTCTCCTTGGAAATCACTACAGAGATAAGGTAGAAATGAGTCTGGACAAGTTTCAGCTGCTGTGAGTTTAGTGATAATATCAGCATCTCATACTATTTCACTGCAAAACTGACAAGAATCTGATTGTGCTAAAAAAGCAGTGAATCCAGTTTGATCACATCTCTCTGGTTTTTGGATTTGTTTGTTTGAGAAAGACTAATCTGCATACGCAAATGTTTAAGCTCCCTGGGTGAATCTGTGTTTGGTTCATTTTCTAAGTGAAACTGATGAAATGCTAAAAATAAGATGTGCTGTAACTTTCGCACTTTGTGGCCACGTTAGTTTGTTTTTCCAATTTCGGATTAAATTCAGTAAACAAACAGTGATTAAGTATTAAAATGTACAGAAGTGTGTTCTCTCTCTAGAGGACGTGTTAACTTATCTTCACATAGAATATCACAAAAATGTCAGTTGACCAGGGGCACCAAAACGTTTGTATTTGCCTGCACTTGCAGAATTCTGGTTAGAACAGGACTGTGCCAACATAAAGGAATAATCAACCTGAAACGCTGAAATGCTGTCGTGGGAAAAACTGGACCATCAATGAACTGAACAATTTGTGTGCAATCAAACACACAGTCAACACACAGTCAACACACTGTGTTTTATAGGAGTAAAATCTGCATCTGTTTCTTTGACAGAAGATCTAATGTTTTACATAAACAATAGCAGACAGAATCAAGGATGATAAAGCAGTGAAACAACTCACGAGTGTAATCAGCAGAGACTGAAATCGGCACGATTTTGCTCCAAACGTGATCAGCATTTGCGTAACATACTATTTTGATTTTGGTTATTTGTGTTGCGCTTTCATGGTGTAAAAAACAATGTGAGGTAACTGCACTTGCAATGTATTTGAATGCTGCTGTTACACCTATACCAAAATGCTGCAGCCTTAATTACAGTCGTATGCAAAAGTTCTGGTGCCCAGCGGTAATGTTTGGCTCATTTGCAAGTGAAAATAAGTCAACATGTTTATTTGCTGAATTCAACATATTGGAAAATATATTATATATATGTTTTTGCCTTCTACTGTAAAGTTCTCATTTTGGAGATATGAGGTTATATATAAAAATATTGTGCAGAAGTTACGATATGTTATATATTGTTTTTCTACTTTTTAAACTGGAAATTGTGCACTAGCAGAAAATGCCATATTTAAGTTCCCTGCAGAGGATCTTTCAACTAATTGTCTCTTTTTAATTCAACATGTAATTTGACAAAATGTAACTTTTGCATATGACTGCATGCATGACTCGTGTGCTAAATAGCCCACAGCATATTACTTTTTCGGTGTAGTATTTTATTTATTCATGTCATTTAAATAGCCAACTGATTTTTCATTTAAGAATTTAAAATGCCAATTTGGCCATTAGACAGCAGCAAATTCTGCTGTTTATACTGTGACTTTGGCTAATAGAAAATACTGGAAATGTTTGTGGGTTTCACGCATTCTTGAAGCCCACTCAGTGTGATCCTCGAGTTAAAAAAAAAAAAGGCCAGTATAATTCAGCCAAAAAATTGAATTAAAAATATAAAACATTTGCCAATTTGTCTATAAAGAAATCAGGAATTGGAATCCTTCACTAATACTGACTTCTAATTTCTGGGTCATTCAGTGTAAAATCACTACAAGAGGGGACTGGTGGAACTGTTGCGCTACATCAGTGGGATTTATTTTTTATGTTAACAATTTGAGAAGATCCACTTTACTGTAGTTGTGTCTCACTTGCTATTTAAGTTTCTAAAATAAGGTGTATTGAGCCCTAGTCTCAACATGGAATGACCCCTTTTCTCTCCACAGGCCTTGATTTTCATTTCCAATCAAAAACGCAAATGTAAAATTCACAAAAGCAAACGGAAGAGAAAATAAAATTAGAAAATGGAAAATGAAAAGAATAAAAGCCCCAAATGTGAATGACATTCTGGCAAGACTCACAATAGCTAGATTGTGCACAAAAGCTCCAAGCATTATCTGACATAGCCGCTCCAGGATTAGTTCCGAGTTTACAAACAGAAAGCATATTGTACATGTAAGCTGGGGAGCTTTGTTATTATTATTATTATTCATAAGCCTTTGTTACTGCAGTATGGACTGGCTTGCACGTTACAGTCACTCCTGAATGGGGTTTAACACCAATGCTTTCCAGTAGCCTTACCGTGTATTGCTTTTATGGGATGTCTTTAAGCTACATCAGCAGAGTAAATGCAGGAATGTCTGACTTGGTCCCATCATGAGTGAAATGCATTAGGCAGCAAAGTGTTGACTGTACATAATGTATAGATTTGTCTTTAAAGGGTAATTCCACCAAGTTTCAAAAACTTTTGCATAGCTGAATGATTGAGATGTATATAAAGTCATTCAGAGCAGTTTGATGTGAAATGGTTAATTTCCCATCAATAAAACGTATCAGATTTCTTTACAGTGGCGTTGAATGAAATTTTGTGATGTATACAAAATGCATACAAATATAGCCTTTTTATTTACAATCCAAAATAACCAGTGAACTATATGTGTCTGAGTTTTAAAAGTAATACTGATAATAATAAAATGATGATACACAGTGAAAAATAATAGTGGTAAAATAGAGTAAAATAAGTTTTCTTTGGGGACAATTTTGCCTTACAATGCCCTGCATGTACCTCTCCACCATGAATGGATTTTAAAATATTAAACAGTGTCTCAAACATCAAACAGCATATTCATAACATTTCATGTAACAACATCCTGTGAGGGAGCTTTTAAAGGCGTTAAACACTTCCCATCACCACCATTGTGAACAATTCTTTCTCTAGAACGGAGCATTTCGCATCAAACCACTCTAAATGATATTATTTACACCTTAGCCACTTCAATTACGTAAAAGTTTTGATACAAGCATGGAATTCCCCTTTAAAAGATTAATAAGGCTCAGTTACACTTAGTTGGGATGTTGCAAAAAGGTTCAGGGTTTGTTATGCTGGTTTTTGTAGTATTTCAGATAATTTCCCAGTATTTATGTCCTATTGCTTTGCCTACAAAATAAATTGGGGTCTTTTAGACATGATTCATTCTCTCTCTCTCTCTTTCATACATATGTAAGAAGACAAAAAACACCAGAGAAGAAGACTAAAAATAAGATTACTTCACAGTGATTGCCTGTAGCCAGCGGAAAGGTTACTGGCCAGTGGGAGCTAATACCACATTCATTAACCGTGCAAAAACAAATAGTCTCTCTCTCACTCAAACACAAGTACAGACACGCTTCCACACCCTGACGCAACCTCAAACGTGCTCCACACTGATTAAAACATGAGGGATGGAGAAGAGACGGGTAAAAAGGTGGAGATATAGGTAGATGTGCATTACACAAACCACCACACACTCAGGGCTCACTGCGGCTTCCCCAGCAGGTTTGACAGAAAGCTGGACCCCTGGGTTCTGTTCTGGTCACCCTGACCTGCTCCTCGCGCGCCGGCACCCCCTAAAGGATCCATCTGGTTCAGCTCAGACTGGTCCAGCATTTCAAAGTCCTCTCCTTCCAAGTCCAGGTCCGTGTCCAGCTCTGAACTCGACTGCTTCCTGTAGCTGCGTATTGCCCCAGCCCTGGGAGGACCCTCCCTGCGTGGGCCTTGCGGCGGTCGGGGCTGCATGGCCCCCGTGAGCGCCGCCTGGATCATGTTGCTGGCTAGAATCCCTGCCAGGTCGCTGCTGAGGTCAGAGGTCATGTTGAGGGCACCCAGAGAGAGGTCCAGGTCCTCCTGGTCCGAGTCAAGCTGGGCGTCCAGGTCCAGCAAAGCAGAGGTAGTGGAGCCGCGGGGACCGGACAGGCCAGCCGAGCCCAGGCTAGGCAGGCCAAGGCTGGGGTCGTCGTCATCCTCCATTAGGGTGGCGTCCGGGTTTATTGAGGGGAAGTCTGGGAGGTCCTGGGCAAATGACTCCTCTGGGTCACTATGTCTGTCCAAGTCTAGATGAGAAAGAAAACATCTCCGTTTTCTTAGAGATTTTTTCATAACATCTGTCTGGGTTTAGGTACCAAAACAGTCATGATTCATGTTTATATGATCATTTCCCAAGCTCTCCTTAACCTTTAAGACTGAAATATGTAAATTAGCTCTGTATGTAACTTCAGCATGAACGGGTGGGGCTAAACTATAGGCTGAATAATTACATAGATACATATGAAAACATAGTTCCCATCCCATATATGGACAAAGAAGCTAATGGTATGTTTTGAAATGTTAACAATGTTCACATAGAACCTCAAACTCGATTATTATTCCAAAAAAACAAAAAAAAAGGAAAATATTTTTTAAATATATAACCAGAAAGAATATGCATAAGTTACAGTAGGCAGAGATAAAAAGGGAAAAAATGCAGCGTACGTTATCAAGCTTATGGTCAGAGGCAAACAACATACAAAATAAAGGTCAAGCATTTGAGTTAACCACTACCAATTTACAGGAATGCTGTGAAACAAAATACTTCACAAGCAAAGATGGTTTAAATTTAATTAACATGTGGTCTTACCTTCTGAGCCCTCAGTGAGGGGAGTCTGTCCCCTGGAGAGATTAAAGGTGCCATTTTCTGTGTACGAGACTTCTGCATCTGAGTGCTCTGAATCCGTCAGTGCTAGTTCCTTAGCAACCACTGCTTCATCAAACTGCAGGTTCAGAATATTCAGAACAAAAGTGTTACTGTTCAGCAATAATTTAGGGCACTAATAAGGGCTTCCCTTAATCCTCACTCTGCTTACTGTACACTGCTGACTGTACACAGTTCAAGGTTTTGTTTTTAAGAAGTTCACAAGGCTTCACTTGCTTGGGATGTGAAAGGGTTGGAGGTTGTTATGCCTTTTTTTGCATTTCATACAATTTTCCCAGTGTTTGTGTCACATTGCTCTAATCTACAAAATTAATTGAGGGTTTCTAGACATGAGAAAACTCTTTTTTTTTTTTTTCTAAATTCACAGTAATTATATCTCACCTAAACCTGTGCAGTGACCTTATGGGGCCATATTGTGGACTACAGGCTATTTGCAAGGGGTACAAAGAACTACTTTCCAGTATTATTTAGTGCCCACAACAATTAACAGTCAACAACTCTTCTTTAACTCAGCATGGGTTAAAAAGAATAACCTGAATAACTGTTTGCAAGCTCGATAGCAAGAAAGCCAAGTTGCAAAACTGAAAATTAGCCAATATTCAAGTGTCAACCTTGAAAGCTTATCTACTTGTCAAACAAGTAGGAATAGGAATAATGTTTTTCTCTGTAGGTACAACCGTTACAACACTTAACTCTTAGAAGTTGCAGTTATTGTCAGTGATAAATAAAAGATGCTGTGACTCAGCATTAATTCTCACACCAAGAACCAAGCAGAAGAAATCAGTCAGATGTGTAAATTCAGAACATTTAATCCACACTCATTTGTGCCGGCCACTAGAAGAGGAGATACTTAATTTTTGAAAATGTATATAAAAATATGTTGAAAATATTTTAAAAAATACGATAATTACTTGACCTTTTATCAGTTTATATCACAATGTTGCATTAAAACATCTACATTTAAAACTACATTTTAATGTCAGATGCATTCTGAATGATGTTTGTTCTAAATAGCACTGTATGTGTGCAATATTTACAATAATCAATAAAAATTTACATAGAAAGTTGTAAACATAACAATACTCACTGTGCATCATTATTATACGGAGACTGTATGATACAGTGTACCAACATATACATTGCATATACTGTGCTGTATCATTTAATCATAATGTATAACTCGATATATAGCTGGCTTAGTAAGGACACCTTTATTAGAAGCTTCTGTTTAATAAAAAAAAATAGCCACAATGATAATGTTAATTCAAGCTAGCAGTAATATTATATTTTCCATTACAACACTGGAGTTTTTACCACCCCCTCACTGAGTTCAGGTAACTTCTTTTTTACTTTGTATGTTTTATGATTCACACGTTTTACTGCAAATCATACAGAAAATATATAATCTTAAAACTTAACTCTAGTGGATTTGCCTGTTTAGCAGCCTGCCTTACTGCTTGTTAAGCAAAGCCGAGTTCTTATGCTTTCGTGCCTTTTACCTCATATACACAACGCAAGTCATATACAAGTTTGTAACTGCAAATATACCTGTGTTCGTGAGAAACAGTGAGAAGCTTGACTAAATTCCATTGACGGTATTTTAAAGCGTCCAAGATATTGTTACAGTGCTTGTTTAATATCGCAGTACACCGAATTACTGAATATCTGCACACGTCTATTGTGCATACAGAATTTTTGTTACTGCTTGACATCGGGGAAACAAAGTAATTAAAAATAGATTTCGTTGCATAACTCAGCATGTAGTTAAATACAGAAATATGTAAATATGTAACAATTACCTTTTAACAGTATAGCAAAAACATAAATAATAACTCTCGACCTCTAGGGTTTAAATCTCCCTGCGCTGTGGTCCTGGCCCTGCTGTGACCCTACATACATATGCCACAGGACACATCCCCTTTAGCCCTTCGCGGAAAGTGCTCTTACTGTTGGACAGAAGGCCGCTAGCTCCTCCTCGCTGTCGGTGGCGTCATCCGAGGCTCCGCTCCTAATCGGCCTGCGAAGAACTACAAACACACATGCACACAGAGGTCAAAGGTCACACATGCCCGGGTCAGTGACTCTTGAGTTCTCTCCAACAGGTGACGGCAGAGCTGACTGACAGTGAGCAAGCTGAGCAAGCCATGATAATGGACTTAGCACAGAGATTATCCACTACTACCAGTGCTGAAAGCTACTGCAGTCATTAAAATTCAAAACCACAAAAGGAAAGACAATGGCACTGGATCAGAACACATTCATCTGACACTTAGTACTCGTATCAAACCTAAATCACCAGAAAATACTGGGCTGGGGGAAAAAATCTGATTCTGTAACAAACCTAGCCTGAAAAAAAGAATAGCTTAAGTGTAAGAGTGAGCAACAAGGAGAAATGAGATCATGATACTTCAAGACATTTTCACAACAGGCAATATGCGTAATGATATTTCATTTTTCAGGGGTTTCAGAAGTTATATCAGAAAACAGAACCAGTAGTATCACATTTAAAAATACTATTATAAACTATAAATACAGTGATTTGTATTCAATGTGTTACATATTCTGCTGCAATAAACTAATTAAACACTATTTAAGCTCTCTAGGCAATTGCAGTTGGTCAGTGTTCTGTAAGTTCTTACAATATCCACAATATTTATATATATGAAGTGATGTAATTAAAAATAGCTCATTTTAAAGCCAAATTATTTTACAGAAAAACAATATTAGTATTGATACAAATTGACATTCAAGGTATAACATCCTCTAAGATAAAACATCTACAGGAAACTGTAACAATTTTTTTTTGCTGAGTTTAACATAGTGAGAAAAAATATAAAATAGAAAATGTGCCACAACTTTTGCACAGGCGACATTTTATAGAATACAGGACCACTACTGGTATCCGGTGATACTCAGGAGATCAGTATTAGCAGCAGTATTACACAATCTTTATGTTAAAAATCAGCTAAACATCTGTTCTAACAGTCTTCATACGGGGATCCCTCATAAATGTTAATAAGTGTGAATAAGACATAAATAAATGCAGTTTACTTACACTGGTTGTCTATAGGCTTGGACATCATGTATCCTTTGACGCTGAAGTCCAGCCACTGCAGGGCTGGCTCCAGCCTCACACATGCATGCTGCCACAGCCGATAATACACAGCCAACGGGCAAAACAGCAGACTCAGTACTGCAGAGACAGAAAGATAAGAGTTTTTATTCCAACATTCTGATCATAGACAAAGAGCAACTTAACTGACCAGGAGCTCAAGAGTTTAAATGAGACATAATGTTTGTTAATAAGAAGGGTTTTTGAAAATTACTCCATAAATCAATTGCTGAGATGCAAGCAAAGTCATTTAGGCCCAATTCCATTTCACCCCTTGCCCCTACCACTTAGCCCTTAGCCTTCTGTTTTGCACGTTCACGTCTCAGGGTAGGGTGTTCCCATTTTTGTTGAGATAGAAGGGTAGGGCGAAGTATTACGGCTACATGGCCCTCTAAACGGAGGTTTTTCAGAGGCACACTCCAAACAGAGCGTTATTAGGGGAAAAAAAAGAAAAAAAGAAAAACTGGCAAGATGGCCGCACGAGCGACCAAAGAAACTCATAAATGTGAGAATTTTCTCCGTTAAAACATTACGATAACCATTGAATTATCTTAGTTTATTGTTGTTTCACTGTTTTATGGTCCTTTTCTTCATAACAAGCATAAAAAGCTGCTAATGTCTCGGTAGCTAGCTAGCTAACTTTTCCGTTTCACCTTAAATAGTCCAGCAGTTCTGACGCCTGAAGCACCACAATGTAACTGCTGCACCATTTAAGGTGGAACGGGAAAATTCGAATAAGAAGCTGGTGAATATCTGACTTCAGCTTTGTATCACCAAAGAATTAGCGGTGGGTGATAATAAATAATTGTCTTATACCCCCTCTTTGAAAGCACATGATGACCTAAATGTAACTAAAGCCCAGCAGTGAGGTTGCTGAACTTTTCCCTTCTCTGCTATCACTGAGGACGGGCCAGGTTGCCTGCAGAGCACCGCTAGTAGCCTGTTAATGAAGCAATGTTTTGTTTGTCCCACTTCATCAGATTTCAACCACTACCCCTTGTAACTCAGTTCCAAGGGGTCAGGGTGACACTCGAAAGCAAGGGGTAGGGGTAAAAAGAAGAAATGGGAATGGGCCTTAGAGTGGTCTGATGAAATGGTTTATTGTAAATAAACTTGTACAATGGAAATACAGAAAATACATTAAAAATCTTCTTTAGAGACTACACAACAATGCCCCGCATGCATTTCTCTGGATTAAAAAAAAGGGTTTTAGGCCAAAATCTCATCTCAAAATTGGCATTAAACAATATATTAGGCACCAGACAGCATATTTGTAACAATTCCACGTAAAAGCGTTCTGTGATGTGTCTTTTGAAAGGCATTAAACACTCTGGACATCTGGTTCCTATGACCACCAATGTGAACAATTCTGACTCTATAAGTTTCTCTAGAAAAGAGCAAAATTCTGAATCGGATTATGAATCTTACTTAATATGACCAGGAACATGAACATTAACAGGGTCAATTTTGATTTCAGGTTGACTTTAAATGTAAATTCCATACACTATGGTATTGAAATGAACCCATTATTTTCACAATTAGTCAATCGATCAGAGTTAAACAAATAAATAAATAAAAGACCACAAAAAGAAAGTATCCGAACAATAACGACCCATGCATAGCTTTTCATAGATTACAGACTGTGTTATCAGAAAAAGACAATAAGTGGCAAAAAATACAAAAATACATTTAAATGGCTGCGTCCATCAGACAGTCTCTCACTCTGAGGGAGCAGAAAGAGAACTGAAATATATGCAGTATCATCATACAAGCTGCCAACTCATCACTGCTGATTTGCCAAGATTTTCATTTTAATTTATAACCTTTTAAAACTGAGTAATTGATTTTAATCAAGTTATCATGACTGTAATTCCTTTACTCACCAGCAACATAGGAGAGAACTATTCCAGGAATGTAGCGTCCCACCATGGCCAGGAGGGAGAAGAGGCCACAGACCAGCATACAGAACTGCAGAATTCACAAATAACTGATTACACGTGAACACCAAACAGCTAGTGACACACATGATCACACATATGAGGATATGAAATTCCTGTTTTCAGCAGAACTAACAGATGTCCCATCTAAAGTGGTCTTAAATATTTAGGTGTGACGAATTTAAAAATAATAATTAATTAAAGGACCTGTTATACACAGCAGGAAACTCCTGAGGACTGACTGTCATACGAGCACCCGAGGCTTACTCAGGTTTGCTTCTTGGCTTTAGTTCAAGTCTAAATTAGGCTTATGAGTTTCTCTCATCAACAACAAATATCTGAACCAACTCGTCTTGTTGTGCAGGCGGACTGACGGATCAGTGTGGCATTCTGTTGCAACACCATGCATTTCAATTAAAAAAAAAAAAACTGTATAAACCTTTGTTTTTACGCTCGGTACAGATTAAAACAAGAAATGCAAACATGATACATGTCTGGAGAGTCCTGTGCTAAAAATTGAAAATTTGAAAATAAATCTGAAATCTCAAATTTTACCTCAATTCAATTATTTTGCTATGGTTTAGAATTCTTTTTTTAAAATATACACTGAGCAAATGTTTACAGATGAGCTACTTGCCCAGTAGTGGAATACAGACAAACAACAAAAAGTATGTTCCAAACTTTTTTATTACCATTTTTACATGTACATTTTTCATTATTTCTGTTTCACATTTGAAAATAGCTCTTTATTTTTGGCCAAAAAATACTTTATTGAATTAAAATACTGGTTTCTGCACCCAAACAGTGCATAATGCATCACAAATAGTTATTTGGGATTCAGCCACATATGTACAATTTCATACTGGAATGAAAAAGTGCGTTTGGGTGAAGATGTAAGAATCCCCTAAATGGCATAGTGCGCTATTTACAGAATCAGGTACCATTCAGCCTGCATTTAAAGACACTTTAGACAGATCTGACCAAAACACGGCCATCTGAAGCAGGTAAGATATTCAAGTGACATTCTTTACTGTTTTACTCTGTTTGTCGGTTTTACAGTGAAACATGATAAATACTTTAGAATCTAATATTAATATAAGAGCTGTTTAGTCTGTAAGCTACCGTTTAGTCTGTTAAGCTGATCAGTCCAGTTCTAGTTAAGAAAATAAGTTGTCAACTCTTTAGTTTAAACAGAACCGGATTCTAACTTCATCTATTAATACACTTGTGGTTCAAGAGAGCATCATAACAGTCTAACATTATCCCATTAACAGCCCAGTGGTTTTTAGTGACTTGGTTTTAATACACAATTCAGCTGTTGTAAGGCGGTCATAGGCGTGTATGTGTATTGATTATATTACAACTGCTTTGAATGCAGCTCAGCCATATTTTAGGACTGGAACTTATAGAGGTTTACACTTAATTCGTTAGATGTGATGGTGAGTCGCACGAAGACAAACTTGCAGTAAAAGACACTAAAGTATACTGGATTAAACTGAAAATTCCTCACCTTCCCTGGGTTATGCCGTTTAAACCGTGCAATGTCAGCTGCACATGACGACCCAGTCACCCACAACTCAGCCATGTGGTGACACAACTCAGGCACACTCAGAGTCCCCGGCTGCACCAGACCCCAGCTGCCAAACCAATACATAAACATGCTATTACGTTATTAAGATTACTCTCTCTGCAAACAAGAGTGCAAACCCACCACACTATGAGCGCTCACCTAAATTAAGGTTGTGGATATTGAGTACATTAGCCACAAAAGTAATATAACAATTATTTTGAGCAATTTTGAGTAATTTCAAGTGAGTGAGAGTTTATTTAAAAAGCCAAAAAACTGGCCTTTCAGGTGACAAAAAAATGCTAATAAATGGGTGTCCATCAGTCGCAGTTTAAGACCAGTATGACTATTTATAATATGCATTCTCATCATAAAAATAGCTAATAAATAAATTGCCAGTTCTCAAGAAGGTACATTTTAATCACTGACTTTAATCGATTAATCATGACAGTCCCAATTTGGAACAATAATTACACACATTACCTTTCATTTTCGCTCTCATCTTGTCGCCTCACTGTGAACAGACACAAACACATGCATGTAAGGAAACCTGTGTGTCACACAGATTCTGGTGTCATGTGTATGCTATTATATGACCTCTATCAAGGTCAGAATTGGGAATGCTCAAAGTTTATGACCTCTGGAGAAGGTATTAATGGTGTTACTGATTAAGAAACTGAGGATGTGAATTAGTCCAAGTTCAGCAGATCTAATATAAAAAATGTCTATTATCTGTTAAATCTACACTAAATATCCTCATGTGAATTATCAAACTTAATATATCAAATATAGATTTGACTGTCAGTATCATCACAGTAGGTAAGGCTGGGCAACAGGGCAAAAACATAGTGATACTTAAAGACATTTTCACAATACACAATATGCACTGTGATATCATATATGTCTCATAGCCATTTTTACAAGTTTTTTATACAGTATTTGCAAAAATAAAGTATTCAAGAAGTAACAGGAGAAATATATATATATATAAATAAAAGTTAATGGCACAACGGGCTGCCAGCCAGTCAGCTACACTGAATGTTGCCGTTTACAGGTTCTATCCAAATCTAAATCTATATTGTCTTTTTCATGATCCAGTATGATATTACTGATAATAACTCCGAAAAGCATATCAGGATGTAATTGATAAAGATACCATATTGTTATACTGCCAATGGTAACAATGCTATTGCACATAACTACCTTTGATCTTTGGCCAAATCTTGTTCTGCCAGGTGTCAGCACAAACAGCCAGAGCCAATCCTGATGCCAACAGGAAGAGCAGCCTCAAAGAGGTCAGAGCAAAGAACCTAAAAGAAAGAAATAAAGAAAGAAAGATTTATAAACAGCTGCCGAGTCTCACGTTTAAGACACTCGTCACTGGGGGTGCAAATGACGTCTGTGCCACACACCTATAAATAAAAGGTGTCAAAATGGGTTTTTGGAGTGATGCTGTAGAACAGGGGTGTCGAAGCAAGAGCACACCTGACTCTGCCTGTTTAATCAGTTGCCAAACATCTGCTGTTAAATATATTTCTTCAAATATGAACACATCAAAAAATCTCTTGAAACACAACCTTTATAAGTGCCAACAGGTCTTATGAAATCCTGGAAAAAAACCTGGAGGCTACAGATGCTTTTTCCTGGTAACAATGTGAGGATATACTGCTTCGTCATTCCCACTGGCTCCAAAGCCAGGACGAAAATGAAGTAAAACACAAGATAACATTAGCTTGTGCGAGTTTGTTCAGCACTTACTAAAAACCAAAGAAAACGTATTTGATTTTAATGAATCTGTGTCTAGTTTTGTTTAGCCACAAGATGTAGCAAAATCATTCAGCACTCATCTAACACACTTTACCAAATCTATCCATGACAACTGCTGAAATGTACAATTTTTTTTTAATTATTAAATGTTGTTGATATTATTATAAGTGTTTTACATTCTCTATAATGTAAAGCTTCTAGCCCAGTTACAGTTTTTTTCCTAGAACATCCAAGCCAACCTAGTACATCTAAGCCAAGATTATTTTTAAGGGTGTACACAAATGCCTGATTGTGTTCTGGGTGTGTTTATAATGCCTCCCTCAGGTCTCCAGCCAAGCCGACACATGTGGCATTTTCTGTGTTGTTCACACACACACGGAAGTGGCTTTTCACCTCCCAGGTGTTTCCGTTCTCAGACACTTCCTCAGTGAATCTCAGAAACATGAGAGAAGCTGTGATGAAGTGATTTACAACAGAGCAGTAAGTAAACTACATGTCAGTGAATTAATATGATAATACTATTCTTCCCTCAAGTGGAAATCAGGGAAAAATATGTACATACAAATGTAAGATACAGCCCCTCTGAAAATGACCAGGCTGCAGCATTTTGGCCAAAACTTTTTTGACATTTGCTGCACAATGTAAACTGAACCTTCTACAAGCGTTATCAGTATCGCCTAAGCCAAGGATCGGCAACATGCAGCTTTTTAACTGCCCTGTTTTTACTTCTCCACAGCAGAATTAGATTTGTAGGTAAAATTAAAATAATCCTCCTTCGTTCAACACAGTTTAACAATAAATGGTCTTAAACGCTGGAGTTTATGTATAACTGCTACTTTACCCTTTGACCCTAAAGGTTGGCATGCAGGCTGCAGGTCACCAGAGCAACGACAACAGTCTCGCCTAGCTAGTACCTACCAAAACAGCCAAGAGAAAGATTTAAGACGAACATTGATAATTTGGAGAATTAACTTATTTGCATTTATAATCACTCCAGCTGGTTTCCTGATATGTTTTAATCTGTCAAACACTAAAAAGTCATGAAGCTGACGTCAGTTTCTCATTTTAATTGTCCCGTTCCACCTTAAATGGTACAGTAGTTACATCCTGGCGCCATTTAAGGTGGAACGGGAAAATTCAAACAAGAAGCTGGCGAATGAGAAGCGACTTCAGCCTCGTAAAAATCAAAACGTTGAGAGACATTTTACAAGAAACTGTTCTACTTTTGTGGAAAAGTTTCCTGCTAGAGATGCAAGAAATGCGGCCATATCTGAGCTAAAACTTAAAGCAGAGCAAAGTAAGTCTGTGATTTTGTTTACAGTATATTTTTAGCCTGTACTAGTACATTAACACATACCGAGACATATTTACAGCCAAGATGGTAAAACGGACGTAAAATGTTGTGGTTACCTAAGTGGTTTGATTTGGTCGAAAAGGCAAAATGGCTGTTCTTAACATTTATGTTGCCGACCCCTGGCCTAGGCCTATATCGTGATAATGACTATGAAACAATTCACTGTATAGCCCTAATATGGAGGTAGAATCCATTACCTGGAGACACAAAAATGCTTGAACAAGCATATCCAGTCTCTGAGAAAGCTCAGACTTCTAGTCCACTATGTGGACAGTGGGATGTCCTCAGGCTATCACTATACTCCGGACTACACTAACATCTTCTTTACAAGGATTATTCTTTTTATCCTATCCCTCAGTCCCCCTATAGAATGTCATTTACGTCATTCAAGGCAAAGCACTGCCCAAAGTCAGGCTCTGCTGCTGCGCATTGAGCTGAATACAAAGGACAAGAGAAGGGACAGCAGGGGGAAGTATCTGAGGCATACAAGAGGGGATGACTGGACTAATCGAATAAAGGCTGCATGCCTGAGCTGACAAAGGGAGAAAGGCAATGAGAGAGCAAGAAAGAAGGAAAGAGAGAGAGATACCCTTCTTTCCACTTTGATGCAGCCCATACCACCCTTACCATACCAACTCTCTAGTCTAGAGGTCCTATGACACACACAGTGATATTCTTTTCTATATGGGAGACAGAACACACTGTGAACTGAACACAGCTTTTTATTTTTATGTAGCAATTATATGCTATAAAACATTTTGCAACAGATGTATTAATGTAAGTTAGAATAATTTCTACTGTTCTATTAAAAACATTCATTAAATGACATACATTTTTAATAAACACTATTAATGTGTTCACATGATTAAATTACTAACACCACTCATTCTTTAAACACCATCAACACATTTTCCTAGTTTGACCCTTCCAACCATGCATACCTCCAGGCTGCAGAATGCTGTATGTTGCTCAGTGAATGTAGTCCTCTGATTCAAAGCACCTTCAGCAGATTACACTGGACAGAGCTCTGACAAACTATGGATAGTCAACAAGCAGCAAACAAACAAAAGGAGCTCCCCTCAAGAAACTCTGTACACTGTAACAAGAAACCATATGTACTCATATTGGAATGTGTAGCCACTGTTGGGGATGAATATTGATATTGTTCATTTTATGGAAATCACATGATTTTCATGTCCTGGTTCATGTGAACCCTTGGCAGTTACACATTTAACAAAAAATAAAAGCAAAATGAATCCTGTCATTTCTTTTATACACCTAAATGGAAAATGTGTTATATTATTGTGGTACAAAAACTACAATAAAGATGGTATTGTGAAATTCATGTGTCGTTACAGCCCTACTCTTTTCGTCCATTTCATCTGCACTCTGTCATATCTGACAGTGTGTGTGTATTGAAACAGGCCACATAGATAAAGCTGAAGCTTCAGATAGACAGACTAGACAAAACAGATGTACTCCTGCTACACTCAAGCAGAGATAGCTCAACAAACTTTAATTCAGGGAGGTGTTTTAGTTGCCATTTCACTGCTGTATGTAAACTTTTTGAGCATTTAGCACTGGTGCTATAAAGATTGCCACTGTTTTAGCACAACGCCTGGTTCGGCTGTTTTCATACTGCAATGTCTAAAGTGCACCAAATTACAAACATGGCTGTTTGCTAAAATTTGGCGGGGATACTAGCCCTCTTTTACTTTCACATCAGAGGCAAAAAACATTTTTACAACCATTTCACTGTATAAAATCCATTTCTAGGCCTCACATATATGCTCGAAATGAATGCATTGCTTTGTCATTGTCTTAATGCTGATCTGCTGTTATTAGCTGCAGCTTGTGCAGCAAGAATGAGTGTCTATCAAGAGTAAGTTAGGGAAATTGTGCAGACAGTGCAGCACTGGTGTGCTCCTAGAAGAAAAGATGCTCTGATGCTGAATTCTCTCATTTGGTGTGGACCAAAGTGTAAAAATACATTCTTACCAGCAGCAAACTGAACCACAGTGCACATGGAAGCAGACCAAGACCTGCGATTTTTGGCAAATTTATTTGTTTATTTGTCTAGTGCGTACACAAGTACAGGTGGTGTGTTCACACCTGTCAAATCGAAACCGAACTAAAGAAAAGGTTGACTGGTCGGCACCAAACAAGGTAGGAGTGAAAGCACCATAAAAGGTTTGCATTTAAACTGTAAACCCTTTCAAACCCTTTGTTTATGAACGTCTGGATTTGTTCTCTACTGATTGAATTACCTGACTACAACTACCATAAACACTAGAAGTTAACCTATATCACAGCTCGCAAGACTACGCTACAGCAGACAGCTTGGACAAAAGGGAAACGGCTCAATACTGCACGAACCAGTGATGAGAATAGCATGCGAATAACTGACCATGAACAATTAACAATAACTTATGAACACTTTGACACTCAACAACATATTACTGAATTGAGATGTACACAAAAAGTGCTTCCTTGACGAATCCCCAATGCCAATTTGCATAATAATAATGCATATTTAAAATTCTCCAAATGCTCTCAACACTTTCTTTTTTGACACAACTATTTATTTTCCCAGTAAAGTATTTTAGGTTTTCTGAAAGGTTGTGCAAGGCTCTTTTTATTGCTCAGTAAAGGCTATTATTGCCTGTCTATATGTGTCTAGATCATAATCCCCATCTCATCTGCACATTTTGCTCTGACAGGATGCACCAAGATGACTGGTGTTAATCTTTGAACCTGATTTCCACAAAACATGGCAAATGAAAGACCTTCAGAAGAGAACAACTTTCAAATTTAGATACAAGTTTTTGAGAACTGTTCTGAAATAATTACATGCTTATTATCAACATTTCTTGACCTATTTAGATTAGTGAGGCAGGGCATTAGCATAGTAATAGCTAGGACCAACTGAAATCTGATTGTTTTGTTTTTCTTTTTCACTTCAATGCAGGATGACAAAGCCTATGGTAAACTGAAAAGCAGGATAAGAACAGACCTCAGAGCAAATAAGACCAACTGCAAATGGGACGCCCAAGCAGATGTTAATACTAATACCACGCTGGCAAACGGTC
The DNA here is from genome assembly GCF_904425465.1 of Colossoma macropomum. NCBI lineage: Eukaryota > Metazoa > Chordata > Actinopteri > Characiformes > Serrasalmidae > Colossoma > Colossoma macropomum. Next base: position 6,163,839 of record NW_023494801.1, on the reverse strand, counting down.
CTGCAAACACAACCTTTGTTCCAACATGCTCACCCAACCATGGATCGCTAATACATAGAAAAATGGAACTGCTGTTTGCTATTGGTCTTTCCAAACCAGCTGTATTGATGCCTCTGTCTTTCCAGCTCTAACTTTCCAGCAGCTCACTCCAGCCTTTGCTGTCAGCCTAAATATAGGCGCCATCTGTCTCTGTAACACTGAAGTTAAACAGCAGACACATTCAGGCGCTTCTGGTAACAGATAAAACAAGGGAGGGACAAAACGTTAAATGGTTCCCAGTATGTTAAACTATCTAACATTACTGCACTTATTATCAACACAAAATACTGAATTTAGAAGCTGAACAGTGAGAGGTTTTAGCCACTTGTGAATCTAAATGTGAGCAGTTACTATTACTGTAAAACAGATTTCAAAAGTTTATATAATTAAAATTATACTTTTCTAAACTGGAGTCTCTATATTGGAGCCACTGACCATCTAGCCATGATCCCTTTAGAGGGTGTCATCTCACTTTATCAGAGGTCAAGCATTTGGTTATGCTCATCCAGAGAAAAAGAAACTGGACATACAGCAGTTTCCACACCTGCATAATGGATACTTTCATTCCTCTATACTTATTTACCCATCTCATTAGTATGTGGGATATGTTACAAGAGCATAAGGATCCCAAAACAGTGCAAAAAATTACATTTTTAATAATTGGAATTTAAACCAGATAACCAACACGACCCACAGTTTTTCATGGAAACCACTGTCAGTGATCAAAAAAGGCATCTAGCTTCAGCCTATCTATTTTACTACTGTTTACTGCTCAGTTGCACAGTTTTTAAGATCATTTTGCAAGAGAACGATCTTTTGTTTTGAAAGCAAACTTGAAAGCATTTTTTTCTGAACCAAATCAATATCTGTACTATATAATTGCAGCAATGTAGAATAGACTCGTTTTCAACATGGACATATCGAAAATCGAATCGAATCTTCACCTTAGAATCGAAAATCGTATCGAACCTGTACGTACATGGATCATTATAGCCTTACAACAGGTTACTGCTGACCACAACTCCAGGCTAATTTAGAAATGTTTCTCCTGCAGCGTTAAACTTTTGGTTTCCAGACTAGGCTGAAGTTGGCTTCCAATTTGCCAGCTTCTTTTTCTTTTTTCCGTTCCACCTTAAATAGTGCAGCAGTAACATTCTGATAGTAACTGCTGCACCAATTAAGGTGGAACGGAAAAATTCGAATAAGAAACTGACTTCAGCTTCGTCACTTCCAAAGTGGCACAATCAAATATCCATGTTTTAGCACTTCTCATGCATATAAGTACTCATCTAAACCCATGAAAGGGTTTTACAACACAGTAACCTAAATTTGTGGCTGTGAGTTGAAGCGAAGTTGAAGAAGTTAGCCAACACCGCTAACCTGTCTAACTGCTGTTACTCGGCTTTCTTGCTGTGCTGCCTTGTTAAACTCACCAGAAGACAGCGTTGACCAAAACGTGGAACAGCACACTGTGGAAAGGTCTCTCCCACACCAGAACAGCCTGCATGTAGGTCACCAGCCGTTCATACGGACCCAGCTTCTCCATTAGCAGCGCTTTCACAGCCCGCACCTGTCCGTCTTTCTCGCCGGAGCGCGGCCGACTTCTGAGGCCCGAACACGAGTAGCCTTTCGCCGCGGCGCCGGTGCCTTCGCCAGCATCCCCAGCTCCACTCTTCTGCGCCATAGTTACGTTCACAAACTACAGCAAACAATGATAGTGGTGTAAATACACAAGGTAATCCCCGTGAATACGAACAAAATTAAAAAATAAATTAAAGTAAAACTAACTAACGTCAACTTGCTAGCTTAGCTTAGCTTAGCTTAGCTCGGCTGAGAGCTAGCTAAGCCAGTACAGCTCAGCTACGTAAAGCGCTGTCACGGTTTTTATGGACAAGCGAAATCAAATTCATTGCTGGAGTCAGTTTCTTTCTAAAGAAGCGAACGTAAACTTAACGTACAACAAATAAAGTCTCAAGTTGCAGTCATGATCTTCTCGTTGCTCTGACGGTTGTTGTTTTGTCTTCCAGCCGGAGAGACGGAGGAAGGGCTACAGCTACAGCCAATGTAAGAGCAGGATTACAGTTCAGTCCTCAGCTCAGTAAACATGAAGCAGCAAAGCTCCTCAAACGTCCACTTTAAGGTGGAACGGACAGAGTGCTGAAAAGACAAAAATTCTTAGTACATAATTTTTTTTTACATTTAAAATTTAACATACTGCACTAAATCTAATCAAGCATGACTAATTATGCTGTATTAACAAAGATTTGCTGTGGGTCAGTGTTCTGTGTTTTTAAAGTAGTAATGATAGCTTCAGAAAAACAGGGGGATGTAATTTATCACAATGACAAAAACATACTGTCATATTGGCCACCCCTAGGATATTTCACAATGCAGGATTTCTCAGTTGACCAGTTAGTTATTTTCATTTGATTTATCCTTATCACTTTTTACTTTTTATTAAAAAAAAAACTTCCCTTGTATTCTCCTGTAAATAACACTGTAAAGTTTACAGTGTAAACCATTAATGAAAGGTGCTCTGTAAATAAAATGAATTTTCTCCTGCATTCTCTGAATTGCACAGTTTAGTGTTTATTTAGTTTAGTGGATATTTTGTAGTGTATTTATTACAGACCAACATTGCTGTCAGCTTGAGATTGTATAGGTTAATTCTTCAGTATCCTGCATTTCTTCTTCACGAGTGCTAAAATTAGCGTTATAAATACTAACTTTTAGCTGCAGTGATCATGGTTTTACCAGAGGGAGGCAACATTGACTACATGGCCTATTGTCTCATCAGTGCTCCAGAAAGAAGAGGAGCAGGGTGCAGAATGAATCTCATATGTCAGGATAAACACGAAGACTAGAATCAAAACAGCACATATAATTTCTTTTTTCTCTTTTTTGTTCTTGCTATGGTTATTTTAATATGCCTAACGTCCATATATGGACAATGGGCGGGGAAACGGTACACCTGGGCGGAGCTAACGTCTCCGTCACCATTCGTAATGAATGTTACTAGGCTGGCCAACGACACGTAGCTCCGCCCCAAGAAAACGGGGCGGGGTCAAAGACAAGCCCAACATGTAGCTCCGCCCTGAAGTCCACTTTATGGACTCAACGGCAGCGTTGTGCTCCGCGCATGCGCAGTACGTCCCGCCGTTCTGCGGTATTTGTTGCTGTTGAAGCGGGAAGGAGGGAATGAAAGCTCAGTAACGGCCTCTAAACAACAAAATATACAAGGTTAAGCCAAGAAAAAGAGCAACATGCCTCGGGAGATCATAACACTGCAGCTGGGACAGTGTGGAAATCAAAGTAAGATGGCTAAAGCTCATAAAACGTTCACCTGCTTGCTAATAAGCGCGTATGATGCTAAGTTTGTTAGCGTTAGCCAACCTCATTGACACATAACGTAACGGAGCGGTGCTATGCTAAAGCTAGCTAAGATAAGTTTACTAACTCGGGTTAATTTGCCCTGCAATTACGGCTGCACCATTTAAGGTAGAACGGGGGAATTCGAACAAGAAGCTGGCGAATAAGAAGCTGAATTCAGCTTCGTACAGAAAGCAGTGCTGCTTGGCATCATTGACGAACAGCAGCTAACAGCCACAACCAATCGACCAACAGGGCGAATAAACCCAGTTAGTAAAGTTAATGCTGCTGTGCCGTTTAAGGTGGAACGGGAAAATTCGAACAAGAAGCTGGCAAATAATGAGCTGACTAAAGCCTCGTCCTTTCTGTTTGGTTGCCAACTTGCTGTTGCTGGCAGGGTGTTAGCGTTACGTTAGCTAGCCAAACCCATATGTACAATACTGCAGCTACATTTCTAGTTACATGTGTAGGTAGCTAGCTATAATATTCCTTCTCTGCACGTCTAAGTGTCTAGTAGAAGTAGTAACAACGGTAGTACTAAGTCAGTTCTCATTGTTATATTGAAATAACGTTGAGAACTGTGGAAAGGGGAACTCCACCGATTTTTCAAAAGTTCTACATACTTAAATCGTTGAGATGTAAGCCAAGTCATACAGAGTGGTTTGGTGTGAAATGCTCAGTATATGCTGCCTGTTGTTTAACAAATTGTTTTGTGATAAGGTTTTGCCTTAAAATGTATTTCACTCCATTTATTTTAGTCCATTCATGGCAGAGGGGTACATGCAGGGTGTTGTAAGGCAACGTGATCCCCAAAAGAAAACTTTTTCTCAGATCTATGATTATTTTGCCATAATCATCAATACATACATATACATTGTGACCCCTGGTTCCTATCACCACCACTGTAAAGAAGTCAGAGTCAATATGTTTCTGTACATTGAACCATTTTATGTCAAAACACACTGAATGACTCTGTTTACATCTCAAAAAAATGGTGGAAACTCATTTACTACTTCGAGACGTTTCCAAGGTCCTGTATCCTTGGCTTACTACTATGAGACAATTCAGTGACCTACATGAAAACCTTCACAGACATGCCTGCTGCCCTAATTTCAGTTTTTGAGCAAAGCTCCAAGTGAGACAGCATGTTTAAAGCCTTTTGTATGTAAAAGAGAGTTTCCAGTTTAAATTCCAGTGTTTTTTTTTTTTTTTTTTATTTTCTGCGTAACTTAGTAGTTGAAATGAAAACCCTCTTTCAGAGAGGTTTGATGCAAAATCGTTCAGTGTTGACATTAATGCTGCCATTTAAAGTCTTTACAGGTGGCGATAGGAAGGGGTTGCTGTGTCTACAACACAAATATAGCCAATTTAGTATGTGTTTATATATAATTTTGTTAATTGTAAGCCAAAGTTTTGTTATTGTCTCAAGACATCAGGCAGTGTACTTTTAATGTAAAAACTTTCTGTGAGGGAGCTTTTAAAGGCATTAAATACTTTGAATGTCTGGTTCCTCTCACCATCACTATGAACAGTTCTTATTCTGAATTTCTCTAGAAATTTGAGTTTCACATCAAACTACTTCGAATTATTTTGTTTACATCTTAATAATTTTGTTATGCAGGTAGTATACACAGAAAATGGTGGAATTCCTCTTCAATTGTATGTATTAGCTAACTCCTTCATGGCCCAACAACAACAGTAAGGCTAAAGTAATTCATTTTTCTGTTATATCTTGGATCTAGCAGTACCTAAATTAGACTTGGACTTACAGTACTTTTTTCTTTTTTCTGGGGGGGATTGTATGTCATTTTCATAACGTACAATCGAATTTTGCTTTTTCCATTGTTCTGTTAAAAATCGGTGCTCCCATGTGGCCAAGAAACTAAAATTAATGTAAAAAAGGCGATGATAACTCACTTTATGGTTCGATCAGTTGAAAATATTCTTCAGATTTGTTTTATTTGTTTATACTGTGTACTCATACAGTTCTTCTCGGCAGACAATAAAGGTGTTTTAACTGACCGTCAGGCTCTGTCTTATTTTTACTTAGTTGTAATGTGTTGTTCCCTGTGTATTACAGTTGGATTTGAATTTTGGAAGCAGCTCTGTGCCGAGCATGGAATCAGTCCTGAGGGTATAGTGGAGGAGTTTGCCACTGAGGGCACTGACCGGAAAGATGTATTCTTCTATCAGGTACAGTGACACATACACGACATGTTCAGAAGTGTCCAGATAGCCCTTCTGATTAGCGAATTCAGCTATTTCAAGGTGCACCTATTGCTGACGCAGGTGTTCAACTATGTGCATTTAGCTTGTATAATCTCCGTAGAAAGACATTGACCAGTAGAATCGGACACTTTGGAGCAGCCGCACATTAGCAGTCTGATATATAACCTGATCTTGAGGGCTTTGTTTTCTAGTGATTTTCATGTACACTAGTGTTCAAAAATTTGGGATCACTGTTTTCCATAACATTTTAAAAATGGGTGCAGATACATACATAAATTAAATCTGTCTAGTGCTCTACAACTTAACAGATTTCAACTTAGCTGTAAAAAAAAAAAAAAACAGAAAAATGTTAGGTGTGTCCAGAACGACGAGCAGAGCTGTAGATGTTTGTAAAATGATTGAGAAAACTGTATAACATAGACAGTCATATATGATGTAATCAAATTATCATCCTGATTGCATCGTTTTTAAAACTGGTGATCAAATCTCAGATAACGTACCAACATATTGCCCAAAATAATCACAGTATTCTAATAACTTTTTAGAGTCCCCCAAAAACTTAATTGTTTAATAGAACATATTGAAGTGCTTCTGGTGTCCAATTTATGGTCTTTCAGCCTATACTGTATAAATTATTATGCACTATGTACTACTCTGTGTATTATTAAATCAAAGAACAGCAATTATTTACGACAGATGATGAAAACTTTCGAATGGTGGTTTAATAGATTTGTTTTTATTTAAAAGAATATGCCTACATAAGTTTCACACACTTTCATGTTTCACTCTCATATCTCTCATTTAATGTAGAAAGTCTAGTCTATTGTGTGCAACAAAGCAGAGGTGGGCATTATGGTAAAATATGTATATAATATTGCGACACTTCAAGACATTTTCATGGTGCGTTTCATGATATTTATTTTTTTTGTCTCTGTTCAGTTGGAACAGAAAAAGAACAGGTAGTGCAAAAAAAAAGACTGTCAAAAACTGAATACAGTGATTTTTTAAAAAAATGTATTATTTAGTATTTCACATACTGTGTGTTGCACTAAATCCAGTTAAATGGGACAAGTTTCAAGTTCACATTTCAAGTTTATTTGTCATTTGCACAATGTCAGGACATTCATGCATTGAAATGCTTGTGGTGAGGCTCAGGTAATCACTCTACAGCAGGGCAACATTAAATACATGCTAAAAACAGAACTGATATAATAAATATACACAAAATATACAGAGACAGGAGGGACCTGTGTAAGAACTCTCCTATGTGCAATTGTAATAAACAAGGGATAACTTATTTTGCTCTCTTTATAATGAAACATTGTTGGTCAGTGTTCTGCTAATGCTGATGATATTCACGATACGTTCAGAAAAGCGTGTTGTATTGTGACATAATTTATCATGATAGCAGTGCATATTGTCATATTGCCCAGCCCTGCAACAAGGCCAGTCTTATTAACTGTTCAACATAAAAAAAGACTTGCTAAACTAAAATGGTAAACGTGTTGGAGACACCTGCATTCTGGAAAATGGTACGTACTTGGACATTACATAAGATGAAAAGCATTTGTCCTTGTGCTTTTAGTATTTTCAGCTTTAATATTAATGCTCAGACTTCTGCCGCACATGAGCCTAAGGTTACTATGCCCAGTGCCAGGGGAGATGTAAAGCCCCCCAGCATTGGGTTGTTGAGCAGTCGAACTGAGCTAGATCCAATACCTTAGTGATGAGTTAGAGTGATGCAGAACTAATCATCCAGTGTCAGCACCTGACCTCACTAATGCTCTTGTGGCAAAATTCAATCAAATCCTTACAGCAATGTTCCAGCATCTAGTGTAGATATTGGAACATTGCTGTTCCCAGGAGAGTAGAGGCTGTTACCGCAGCAAAGAGGGCAAAACTTCAACACCCTTGATTTAATTTTTATATTACACGTTTCTGTGATGTCAGTGTTGTGAATGCTGACGTTGCAACAGCAAATGATGATACACTTTTATGTTCCTTTTCAGTCCAGGCCTGGTGTTGGTGTCCATTTCAAGTCTACTTGTGAATAAAATTATTCAATTCAGTTCATTATACAGTTGTCATTATACACATACAGGGGGTGCAGTATAACGAAACATGTACAGGCTACTTCCCTGGTGCATAAACATTAAGACAAGGCCATGAGTGCACATGACAGACAATATACACACCATAAGTACAAAAAATAATGAATAGACAGTAAATACAGAATAAGCTAGAGACACAGACGTGTGCTGGTGGATCACAGACAATGTGTAGTTTGCTCATCTTAGGCGGACAGTGTGCAACATAGATGAAATGCACAAATAAATAACAGAAAATTGCATAGTAGCAGGAGAGGCAGCCCAGCTGCTGCCATCTCCAGCAATTGCCGTCAGTACGGTAATGAGTAAGTTTAGAAAAACATAATAATGTTTTGGTGCATAAAATTCTGATTTAAGATTGATTTGTGTAGATGTGTCTAATCCTACATTATGATAAAACACCAGAGTCCACTGAATGTATATCAAATGGCCACAAGAGGGAGCCTGACTCCACATATTCACATATTTCAGCAAAGCATCTGCTGCCATGGACAGGGACCGTGCAGCATGTAGGGACTGTGATCATCTATTTCATGGGTGCCCAGTCCTTGTCCTGGAGATCCACCGCCTGCTGAGTGTAGCTCCAATGCTAACCTAACACACCTGTTCATCTGAAGGCCGTTAGGGACATCCAGATGTTAAAGTCAGGTGTGTTGGATGTGAACCCCTCTGGGTGGAAGACCTCCAGGGCCAAGATGGAGCAATCCGGGTCTATTTCGATCCAAAAAAATGGTATTGTGTAATTTTTTTTCAAAGTGGACTGACAATTTTTGTTTCGGAATAGTTTTGTAGTTTTAGGAATCACTGCTCTGTGAGCAATGATATTTTCATTTTGCACTGTTTTAGGGTTAGAGTTAAAAAAATTAGAAGTTATTATGCACTAATGTAGGGGTTCATACACTAAAAGAACACCTTCTAATGTTTTTGAGAATTCTCTATGAACTCCCTTTGGACATTTGATGCATGTGTCTTAGAGTTTTAATCAGGCCTGAATATGTTTCATTTCTAAGCCCCAGAATAGCCCAAGCACATTTAGCCCAAGGTGGACCCACAGCATGACGTTTAGATTGCAAACCTGACTGTATCCAGACAAAGTTCTGCCCCAACCTGAGCAGCATAATTTCTGCAGAATTTAATCGTTATGATATAAACAAAGTCTTTAAGTGGTTTCATGTGAAATGCTTGTTCTGGAGAAACTTCACAGTGGCGGTGATGGAAACCAGGCATCTGAAGACTTTAAAGCAATATTATATAACAATTTACCTTAGAATAACAGCTTCAAAATCATTTTAATGATACACTGATTGATATTAGGGAGAATGGCATCTCTGTCATTACCACTTCTAGCCCAGAACACCTGCTATAGTGCTATGTAACTTTGGAGGAGTGGGCACAAAACCTCTCGCGAGAACTGCGTAACACTATGGTACCAGAAGACGTTGTCGGAGGAAGGGAGAAAGAGACTGGCTTTTACCCGTTGGCGAGAACTAAAAAAGAGGGCCTCAAAATGCAATTTGTATTTACTACAGTGATGTAAAAGTGAAATACACTCTACAACTGTAGGGGGAGCCCAAGAGCAAAAAATCCCAGTTCTCGCATAATAAATAAAGCTATTATCATTACATGAATTGGTTATAGACCTTATGTGATGCCTGAAACATTTTTAGCAAAATTTTAAGAAAAGATTTTGGCCTAAATATATTTTTTAAAGTTCAGACAGGGTGAAGAGATGCTTGCAGGGTGTTGTAAGGCACAATAGTACCAAAAGAATGGTTGTTCTTTTTGAATAGTAAATAAAATGGCTATATTTGTAGACATCGCAACCCTGCTTTTTGTCACCACCACTGTAAAAAAAAAAAAAGTTTAACCTAACAAATTTTCAGTTGATGCCTTAGAACAGCATCCCAAATATTTTTTTCAAAGAGCCTGGATGAACTTCAGATAAGGGTTTTTTTGTTTGTTTGTTTGTTTGTTTGTTTTCCTCTGGAGGTTTCATGGACATTGCTACAATAACACAAGTGACTCCACATTAAAATACATTTTCTGTGAATAAAAGTAGGAAGGAAGAATGAAGTACAAAAGACAGAGCAGGGGCAAATGCAGAGCAAAATCCATTAAAGATGGGATTCGGAGATGAAATTACTCGAGCCTTACAAACGTTTGAGAAATGACGTCCAAACCTGACGTGAATAATTGGGCCTTGTCAGGTTTTGACAGATGTTTCAAGCTCTAATGTGTGTGTTTGTTCTGTCCCATTACAGGCAGATGACGAGCACTACATTCCTCGAGCCGTGCTGCTGGACCTGGAGCCCCGAGTCATCCACACAATCCTGAACTCCCCTTACGCCAACCTGTACAACCCTGAGAACATCTACCTCTCTGAGCACGGCGGCGGGGCCGGAAACAACTGGGCCAGTGGCTTCTCCCAGGTGTGTAAAGGCCGATTGATACATCTGTGAAGATGCACATAAATGTATCTGTTGAGACGCATAAAATTAGTTTATGGATAAGTGTAGCTTGCAGAAGTTTCGACGTGCGCGCCTCCAAAATCTCAGCCATGCATTGGGCGAATGTGTGGAGCTGTGTGTCAAGCCAATGCTGATTGGTGCTCCAGTAGTGTTGGGTGCAGATTGAGACTCAAGAAATAAGAAAGTGTTTTAGTGTGTTAAATTTTCCTACTAATTTTTTTGATAATGCAGGCTAAAATTAATTGTAACTATTGTGATTTAATTAAAAGATTTTATCTGCATTCTGAGCAATTCTGAGATATTGAGCGTCAACGATTTTGCATTCTAAATAGCAAAACTGATATGTGGAACAAGTCTGTGTCCTACATGAAAATGACAGACATCCTAAATTTATTCTAATTGTTAAAACTAAACTAAGCTAAAGGTTAAAACAATTAAATCAGCTCTTACACATGCAAATGACATTCAGATGAATTTATCAGCTATTAGCTGTTTTGTATGTTAAATTTTTTTAAGTATTTATGTATTTTGTCATTATCTTTTTACTTTATTTATTGCTTTTTTTGCTATTTTGATTTTGCCTTTTTATTTTGACTCTTAATACTTTAACCTGATTTGTCCTTTTAGGGTGAGAAAATCCATGAAGACATCTTTGACATCATTGACAGAGAGGCAGATGGCAGTGACAGTCTGGAGGTGAGTTTCTCACTGTAGTCTCTGAACGTGCAGGAGCTGCTCTCCTGTCTGTACTGTTTATCATTATTTGTAATAAGAGCATTTGTGAATACAGGCTAAATGTATGGCTATATACAAATGTATTTGTCATGACATCATAAAAACAACAGATGTTTTTGTAGTTTACCGTCTATGTACTTCCATGTATTGACTATGACTAAATTAAAGTGTGTTTTTGGTGCGCACTGGCACAATTTTTAAAAGTGAATGATACGTTTTGAAACTTTAACATGTTGAATTAGACTATTTTATTTAAAGGGCCCTTATCATGGAAAAAGGTTTTGTTGAAATAAGACTATACTGATCACATGATCATTGCTGAAGTTCCAAAATGTACAGTTTAGTCCTCAGTACATACAGTCAAACATGGAAACTAAGCTGCAAAAACAACCTGTTTTGAAATAACTGCTTTTCTGAACTATAGAAAAATAATGCATTTTCATATATCCTGTCATCCATATAACCTATTCAGCCCACATCAGTTTAGCCCTGCACATTCTTGCTGACGATATAGGAAATGCTTCTGCTCTTTGAATTAGGCTCAATTCAAAGAAGCCAATCAGAACAGAAGTCATTTACATGTATCAGTCTTAAAGGCACAGCAACAAAACAGCCTATTTAATTCTGATGAATAAAAAAAGGTGAAAAAATGGTCCTGTGTGAATAAATTCTGGTTGTTTTTGGGTACAGAAACTCACACAACTGATATAAGTGGACTTTGGATATTGGCCCTACAAAAAAGCAGGAAATTTCAGTTTTCTATAACAGCCCTTTAAGCCTAGTAGTATTCTAAAATACGTACTTTTAGCAGATATTTTTCATTGGAAAAAAACTAGTAAGTTTGCTTGGAGTTGAGGAAATTTGTTAAGCTATCCCTTTGTAACGGCATATGTGCGCCGTAGCGTTGATTGGGTTTTTTGGCCATTGAGTCCATTTCAGAGGACTCTGAAGACAAAGCTTCATCAGCTTTGATGGATGATCTGATGTGTTTTACTGTTTCTATTTTTTTACCCTGCTGTCATTAGTCTCACGTTTCTCACCTCACGTGAGCGTAGGGTTGGGTTGGGTTGGCCTAAAAAACACCCAGACCTCTTTGTAATCACCTCCAGATGGAGGAGTGACTTGCGCTGCCTGTTTTCATGTTGTTTTTTTTCACTGTGCTAGCAGGCATGCTCTCTTTAGCTTGATGACGTAAATGCAGTTACAGAGTTCTCTGGAGTCTCACGCATACATACACATATAGAGAGCATATGCACTGAGGGTGTTATTTCATGGCTTTTTTTATGCCCTCTTAACTCGCAGGCGGTAAAAGTTCCTCCCTTTAAAAAAACAGAGGGACCAGCGCTCGTGTGGCTAATCTGAGCCATTACCCCGCTCACTTTATTACCTAACATTAGGGCCTGTGTGTGCTGGGTGGTAAATTGTCTTTTGGTGAGTGGGCTGTTTTACCCCTAAAATAGTCCTCATGGTCTCAAATAGTACCTTACAGTATGCATCTGCCCTCCTTAATGCTGTCTTTTACTAAATCTGCCACGTTCTGCTCTGCAGGGTTTTGTACTGTGCCACTCCATCGCTGGAGGAACAGGGTCTGGCCTAGGCTCGTACTTGTTGGAAAAACTGAATGACAGGTGAGAACACAGACATGCTCTAGGCATGTACCAATTCCCAGAATTTACAATTCAGCTGGATACCATACAGTTTTGCCTCGATTCAGTACAATTTCAAAATGTGAGGGATACACTAAAATATCAGAATCATATTGGTTTTGGCAGATTATTGTTTAAAAAACAATCAGTTTTAGACAGTTGTTTAGATTTGACTGATATTTTAAACTGTTATTTTATGACACATTTACTGTAATTCTTGAAGAGCAGACTATTCAGCTCACACCAGGCTTGTCTGATATCGTGGGCAGTATACCATCACCTGATCGCACCCTTTAGGCATCGCCGATCGACAGTGTTATCAGGAGGTGTGGGTGGGCAGAGGAGGAGTAACAAAGCTCCATCTCATACTGCTACACAACATTCTATGGCCAGACAGCATAGCAGGGCTGATTCAGGACACAGACAGACGTCACTGGTAAAAAGAAAATGAATCACAAGACAAATATATTTATTTTACACATCTTAAAACCAAGTGCATTGTGGTTTTTGGGCCTTTAAGTCATCCCTTTTTTCCTGCATTGGTGCCCCATTACAAATAAGCTTTACATTTTGCTCTAATGTGAAGGTGGAATCTGTCCCATATACATTTACAATTGTGTATGTATCAGTATTGACAGATGAGACGTAAGCATTATGGACTGATAGTGTATGAAAAAATTATCATGTATTTGCATCGGCTCAGTATTCACATATCAGCACATCTATACTTTCCGTTTTCATTTTATTAAAGCAGGGGTCGCAACCCAAATGTTAAGAAGAGCCATTTTGTCCTTTCAACAAATATTAAACCACCTTGGAAGCCACAACGTTTTATCACTGTTTTACAATCTTGGCTGTAAATATGTCTGTCTGTGCTAATGTACTAGTATAGACTAAAACATATAAAGCTCTGCTTTAAGCTTTAGCTCAGCTATAGCTGCTTTTCTCGCATCTCCGGCAGGAAAGTTTTTGCTAAAGTGGAATAGTTTCTTGTAAAATGTCTCTCAACGTCTGACCTTTTAAAAGGCTGAAGTCAGCTTCTTATTTGCCAGCTTCTTGTTCTAATTTCCCCTGTTAGTTCCACCTTAAATGGTGCCTGAGGCGCCAGAATGTAACTGCTGCACCATCTAACGTTGAACATGAAAACTCGAACAAGAGGCTGGCGAAGGAGAAACTGACTTCAGCTTCATGACTTTTTTTATTTTGACAGTTTCTCGTTGCAGATTAACCGTATCAGGAAACCAGCTGGAGTGAATATAAATGAGTCCATTTGTCTCCAAATCACTGATTGTCTTAAATCTTTCTCTTTGCCATGTCGTTAGATCCTAGCTAGGCGAGACTGATGTCTGTATTGCTGTGTGACCAGCAGTGCGCCAGTCTTCAGGGTTAAAGTTCTACATTAACTCCAGCATTTAAGACCATTTATTAGTAAAATTGTGTTGAACGATCAGCAGAGCTTTATTTTACTGCAAAGGAGGATTATTTTATTTTTACCTGATAATCTAACTCTGCTGTGGAGACGCAAAAGGGAAGTACAAGAGCTTAGATTAGAGCATTCAGCATTATAAAAGTGCAATATTTCAGACAGAATTCTTTTCAGACAAAAGAATGTTTTGCCTGGTCCACGCAGGCTGGTTTCTTAGCAGCACAGAAACACTAATTTAAAGCTATGCTTTAAAAAGCCCCAGGATATCATGCTACATCGATACCTTACAATACAGTATGAACAGTCCTTAAGTATCATTATATCCATAACATACACTAAAGGTGTAATGATACACAAATTTGATGATAAGACATGTAATGTGGTTTTTGCACCAGGATACAATACATTTTCAATACAGACGTATAAAAAGTGCCAACATTCATTTTGCCAGGTTGCCAAAACAAGTCTCTGGTGAAAGCTTAATACTATCAAGTGATTTTAGAAGGCAAAGGAATTTAAACACTCACTGGGCTGGTTTCACAGACATGGATTAAGCCTGGTCTTGGTCTAATTGTAATCGCAGTGATGAATCACCATTGGAAATTCTTTATAGTCTAGGCTTAGACTTTATTTGGGTCCGGGAAGCCGGCCCACACTTTCGAGGGGAGTTTTTCTTTCTTTCTTTCATGGTAGTCTGTATTTAATAGTTCACTGGAAAATATTGCAATTAATTTCTGCAATATTTCTTTCTTAATTTTTTTTTTTAAAACAATTTTTATGGCGTAAAAGCTAACTGTACTCAGCTCACAGAGGATACTGTCTGACAACCGAAGTACTCCACCTCACCCGCATATGTTGATGAAGATTCATTCAGACGGCCATTCCTATTGTTCTATATCGTCATTCTACTGTAGAATTTCTCTCCACCCTGTCCTGTGTATTGTCTGTGTGGCTTTGCAGTCAGGAGGTGCTTCTGAGGGTAATTAGAAGCACATGAAGGTGTTCAGCAGTATAATTGGCTCTTTTTATGAGTGCGTTCAATAGCCATGCACGTGGGGTCTCAGCCACACCACTTTAATAGCTACCCTTCTTTTGTTAGAGGTTCCTGACTCCAATATACTGCCTATCCTGTATACTGCACCAGTGTGTATACTGTGTACTGTGTTGTATATACTGTACACTGCATTCTACTAATCTTAATGATGTGAAGACAGTAGAGCTGGGTATTCAGTACTTTTATGATATCGACCACTGAGTATTGATCAATTCACTGTCATTCAATACCAAATATAAACACCCAAACAAGATATGTCTGTCTTATCTGCATTTATGAGCCAGTAAGCATGCTTGTTTCAAAATCTAGACTGCTGATTGGCTAAGTTACATTCTGAATGCATGTTATTAACATCAGTGCTTCTTTATCAGTCAGTCGTTATACCCACTTCCAGCCACGCCCACTTTTAATTTGTAATTTGGTGTCGAGCCAGTTTATTCAGGTATCTGTATCAAAAAGTGTTGAACGATACTCAGCGCTAGTTGGCGATATGGAAAGCTGTCATTTTATCATTAACGATTAATCGACTTGGTTGGCTCATTGTTACAGCCCTGATTTATACCAGCTGCTATCACACCTAAATCGCCCTCTCTCTCGCTCTCGCTCGCTCTCCTGCTCTCTCTCTCTTGCTCTTTTTCTTGTGTTTTCGCTTACTCTTTTCTCTCACTCTTTCTTTCTCTTTTTGGCACTCTTCTCTTTCTTTTTTCCTCTTTTGCTTTCTCTCGTTCTTTCTTTCATTCTCCCACTTTTTTCTCGCTCTTTTTGTCTCTTTTCTATTTGCTCCCTTGTTCTTTTTGTTCTCTCATTTTTTTTCTCACTCTTTCTATTTCTCTTTTGATATATCTTGTGCTTTTTTTATTCTCTTACTTTTTCTCTTTTTTTTTCCTTTGTCTCTCACTCTTTTTTCTTTTTGTTCTCTTTTGCTCTGTCTTTCTCTCTCCAATTCTTTCTTTTGTTCTCTCTCACTTTTTTCTATCTCACTCTTTGTCCTTTTTTGTCTCCCTCTTTTTTGCTTTCTTGTTCTCTCACTTTTTTCTGTCCCTTTCTTTTGTCTTCTTTTTCCCTCTTTTTTCATTCTTTATTTTCTCTTTTGTGCTGTCTCCCTTGTTCATTCTTTTGTTCTCTCTTACTTTTCATCTCACTCTTTCTCTTTTTGTCTATTTTTTCTTTCTTTTTTCCTCTTTTGCTCTTTATCTCTTGTTCTTTTGTTTTCTTGCTTTTTTCTGTATCTCACTCTCTTTCTCTTTTGTCTCACTCCTTTTCTTTCTTTTTTTCCTCTTTTGCTCTCTCTCACTCTCTCGCTCTCTATCAGGTATCCTAAGAAGCTGGTCCAGACGTACTCTGTGTTTCCTAATCAGGATGAAATGAGTGATGTGGTGGTGCAGCCCTACAACTCACTCCTTACCCTGAAGAGACTCACTCAGAACGCAGACTGTGTGGTGAGCGCACACACACACACACACACACACACACACGCACACACACACGCACGCACACGCGCACACACATTCACCCACTAATTAGCCGAATCAACGTCAGATGAGGGTGTTCTCTGGCTGTTCTCAGGGTTTCTCTGTGTTCTCGGTAGAACAGAGCGTCTCTTCTGCGCTGGGCGCTCAGCTAACTGCACATTTCCTTTCTCCTGCTCACAGTTACACCATCCATCCCTCCAAACAGACCTCCTTTTCTTCACTCATTCCTCACTTCCGCTCCCAAAACGGCACAGGACGAGGAGGAGGAAGGGAGGACAGTTCAACTCTTCTATCATCCTCTCTTCCTCTCTGTTCTCCTCTTACCATTTCCCTTCATATTTCTAAAAATGTTTTTCAATTTTTTATAATCAGTGTTGTCGATTAATTTTTGCAGCCCTCATGAACCGGTTTTACAATCACTATAACTCTTCTCCTTTTTTTTCTTTCCATCTATCAATCTCTGTTTCTCTTTGTCACTTTATCACTTTGTCTTTTTCTATCTATTTTTCTTTTATCTGTCTCTCGTCTGCTACAACTAAAATTATCTCTTTTTTTCTCTCTGTCACTCTCTATTTCCAGTTGTTTCTCTATCTTCCTCCATATTTATAATAAAACTCACTTGCTGAGCACAGACAGAGCCGTCAGTCTGATGGAGCTGCTCTTTGCATTGGGCAGTTAATTAGGGTTCAATATTAACATGATTGAGATATTTTGCTCAGTAGTTTTTCTTCTTGATGTTTTGCATTAATGAAGCTGCCCTGCATTCAAAGTCCTTTTTTCTGCACAAGTTGTTCTATTTATGCTGTGAACATCATAATCATACTTGCAAAAATTTTGCAAGTCCAGAAATGTGTCCTAAGAGACATTTATTCTTCCTGTACTTCAGCTATCGACACACTTATGACTTATTATTTGCTTTTGGAGGTGTTTGTTCCTGATTAAAATGGGGTATAAGACAGTATAAACAATGCAAGAGGGAAATTCAAAACATAGCAAAACCCCATTTGCTTGTGGGTTTTTTTTTTTGTTTGTTTGTTTTTTGTTGGAAAATGTAAATGTACACACACATTTTATTTTCATTGGAAAGCCCAAGCTGACCTGTACATTGTGTGAACGTTTCCAGGCGAATAGACCAATAGAAATGGTCCAAAATGACTTTGTGTCATTATTTCTTGTACATAAAAGCTGAGAACTTTTTTCCTTCTTTTGTAAAGCTTTGTAATGAGTAGAGCTAGGCATTGAAGTTGAATTACTTTAATACTACCGAGTATCAAAAATTTTTTTCATTTGATACCAAATTCATAGTCTGTTTCAGTGAATAATTATACCCATTTCCATCATTTCACACTTATTTCTGGTTTAAGCCACACCCACTTTTGGATTTGTATTTTAAAAGGTGACTGTAAAAAGTATAATATTACTATTTATTTATTTAGTCCAGGTATTGGTATTTGTATTGGTATCAGCAACAATATGGGGGTAGATAAAGAAAGGACAGCCACTGTCTGCAATGCTGCATGTCGATACTGACTATGTTGGAGTATGAGTATTTGCCCTGTTATGATGGGGGAAGCTAGACAAACTTTCCTAATTTATATGCATTGCTGAATTTTTCTGAATATTATTAGAATAATCCATTGTTTTGGTTGTTGCGCTCTCTCTTAATGCATTTACACTGTCATAAATTCCATTTTCATCAGAGGCAGCAGACCAGGTAAACTTCATAAGTCATAAACCTGTGGAAAGCTGTGTTACTGTAGTGATTTCTCCTCTGCTGCTGTAATCCTTGTTTGTATTAAAATCTCAGTTCTGCTACTGTTGAGCCTTGTTTATTAATCTAGCCCTGTGGCACAGACTGGAGTTCAGCTAATGTGATTAGCATGGGCCGAGGGCGATGTTAGATTTATTGAATCAGTGCTGCACGCTAGCTCAGGCTTCTCCTCAGCCTCACAGAGATTGAGTTAGCACTGGAGCTAACGAAGCTAATGAAGTTGAGCAGAGGAATGGCTCTTGTCTTACTGCTGAGGAGTTCAGCGAGAGAGCGGTCAATATGCCCTGTCCTTCTGCTCTCTTACTGTCTCTGGCTCTGAATATCGCTACGTTTTCCCTCGGACAACAACATCATAACTCTCAATTTTTAACCCTATTTGAAAAGGCTAGTTGTCATTTATGTTGTATCAATAATTCATGATGAATGGATCAATAAAGGTAGTCCATAAAGTCCTACAAAGCAATAAAGTAAACCAATAAAGTCCTGTAAAGCTACTTTTTCTATGACGGCGATGGCATGCTGTGCAATTTCTAGCATATACGCTGCAGCCCAGAGAAGAATTGGGTGCCTGAGGGTTCCTCTCAGTGGTTCGGCCTCAGGCTTTCACATGCTTTTGCCTCAGTTACAGTCACTGTACACGAGTCCACAATAAGAAAGACACTGGTGAAAATATGGCATCCGTGGGAGAGTTACAAGGTGCAAACCACTGCTGACCAAATAGAATACAAAAGCTTGTCTCTCATTTGCCAAAAACATCTTGACCCCCAAAACTTTTGGGATAATATTCTGTGAACTGATGAGTCGAAGGTGGAACTTTCTGGAAGACATGGGTCCCTTTAAATCTGGTATAAAGCTAACACTGCATTCTGCCATGAGAACATCATACCAACAGTAAAACATGGTGGTGGTAGTGTTTTGGTCTGGAGCTCCTTTTCACCTGGATGACTTGAACCATGAATTCTGTTCTCTGCCGGAAAATCCTGAGGGAGAATGTCCACCCATCAGTTCATGGCCTTAAGCTCAAGTGCAGTTGGGTTATGCAGCAGGACAGTTATCCAAGGTACACAAGCAAGTCCACCTCTGAATGGCTCAAAAGAAACAAGTTTACGGTTTCGGAGTGGCCAAGTCGAAGTCCTGACTTAAATCCCATCGAGATGCTGTTTAAACTTTAAACAGGCAGTTAGTACTCAAAAACCCTCCAATGTAACCAAATTAAAACAATCCTGGAAAGAAGAGTGGGCCAGAATTCCTCCACAGCAATGTAAGAGACTCGTCACAAGTTATTGCAGACATTTTGATTGCAGTTATTACTGCCAAGGGTGGAACAAGAAGTTATTAGGTTTGGGGCGTATTTACTTTTTCACATGGGTGATATAGGTTTTGAATAAATCTTTATCTTCAGTGAATGGAAAGGTCATTTAAAAGCTGCATTTAGTGTTTACACATGTCTATCTTACCTTAAAATTAGTTGGATAATCTGAAACGTTTGAATGTGGCAAATTAGCAAATAGAGAAGAAATCGGGTCGGGGCAAATACTTTTTCACAGCACGGTGTCTATGTATTTGTGTATATCTGTATATATTATCAATCTCTCTCTCTCTCTCTCTCTCTCTCTCTCTCTCTCTCTCTCTCTCTCTCTCTCTCTCTCATTTCAGGTGGTGTTGGATAACACGGCTCTGAACAGAATAGCTACAGACAGACTGCACATCCAAAACCCTTCTTTCTCACAGATTAACCAACTGGTGAGACTTTTTGACGTCTATTGCTCAAATCCATCTCTGTGGAAACCTGACTCAGACATTACATAAGTGTACACTACGGTTCAAAAGTATGGAATCACTGTTTTCAATAGTGCAAAACCAGTTTGTTGCAGATACACGTAATACATAATTCTAATAGATGCTGGTACAACTGAAGAAATATTAGATATTTCCTGTAGATGATTCATCTAGAGCCCATGTGTGAAACACAAAGCCTGCGGGCCAGATCAGGCCCACGACACAATCCTATCCGGCCTGCAAAAGTATTCTAATTTTCTATTAATATCAGCCCGTTTCACAGTGCGCTGCACTACAGTCCCTAACATGCAGTGCAACCTCATGTGGGCTCCGATTCTCCTACCCCAACAACAGTCTATGGGACAGTGGTTACACCTCAGTTCTACACAATCCTACGCAGTTCTACACCAGTCATGTCACCAAACACACTAGCTGCATTTCAGCTGCAGTTCAACCAACGTAAACACTTAACATCAGCTCAGCAGTTCAAACTGAGCATAAGTTATAATAAACTTGCAGCAAAGAAAGGATACCAGTGGTCTAGTTCAAGCAGATAGGTAGGTTTAAAAGACTGAGCTCCTGAGGATGTTTACATTTTGAAAAAACAGTAATTGTAGTAATCATTTCCACACTTTTGAACAGTAGTTCACATAATAGCCAAAACTAGTTTGTGAACAGTGAATATTTATAGTGAACACAAATTAGACTTGACTTCACTGTTACCATGGAATTAGTTTTATTCCAGAACAGCAAATTCAGATACGTCAATGACAGATGTGTATGAAAAACACATGAAACTGGTTAGACGAGCGTGACTCGCTCTTGGAGGATCGAAGTTTGTTTTTCGGGAGCTCAAATCCGTGACATCTGTGAAAAACAGAATTCTGTTCTTTTTCCTGTATTAATTGTATGTGGTTTATGACCTCAGCCTCGCTCACCTAGTTAAAGCCTCATTTCCTTTGACTGACTGGTGAACTGCACTCATAATGCTTCTGTAATCTGCTTGCCATTGGCAGCTCTCAGTATTGTCTCGTATTTCATGTCCATAAATGGGGTTGTGTCTGAAGGTCAATAATACCACAAAATCACTTTGAAACTGAATATGTTCACTCAGTCTTTGTAGGTATAAATATATATTAGTGAAGTGCAGCTATTTTTCTTCACATGTGAACTTATCATTCCTTGACAGTTCCATGGACAAGGAAGAGTCCATTCTCACATCAAATTTAAGGAAAAATACCATATTTGTTCTGCTTGGTTTAAAGTGATGAAATTTTTTGTAGTCATACTTTGGAGGAACATCTAACGGCACTTATTTGATTTTATTAGAGTACACGTCCCTTTTTTTACTTTCACCCACAACCAAATTTGAATTTTCTATTGCTTTATGACCAAAGAAACCATCATATGATCAGATAAGGCCATATAGTTTGATCTATTTTAAGCCATTCTTGGATTTTTTTTTAAGTGACATCAGAAAACACACAGACCAAGAGAAACGAAGGAAATGTAGCATTTTACATATGAACATTAATGGGTTAAATGTTGGTTTAAAGGATTCACTAAAAGACTTAAATAGCTGACACAAAGCTCTGCATCATAATCCCAGTCATAAACATAAAGTATTAATTTTATTGTTTTTTTCACATAACAGGTTTAAAATATTAAGCTTCTTTAATAGGATTTTTGCTTATTATGCGATGAGCATAAATTCCCAGTAATCGCTTATGAATTACTGCATGAGACAGAACACTAATTATTCTAATGCTAACAACTGCTGCTAGCAAGCAGTGATATTCACCTTGAGCAGAATGCTTCTCTTTCTGTTTGGAGATTTTTTGAGAATTGTTTGAATTGAGCTTTTTAATATGAGTAAAACTGAGGTGCACGTGCCTCAAAAATTTAGATTCAAAGTACTAATGTAGGATCAGCTCCACCCTGCCAAAGAATGGTGTTCTTTCAGGTGTGTAGGATAGTTTGGCGAATTTGTTATTTTTACCCTTTACCCCAATGTAGTTAATGTAATAATGTAGCTAACACATTCAGAAGGGTTGTGTAAACTGCATGCCTGAAGTGTCAAGGGGAAATCCACCAATTTTCCAATATTTTTGCAAAATTTAATCACTAAAATGTAAACAACCATTCTGAATGGTTTTATGTGAAATGGTTCATTGTAGAGGAACTTTTTCAGGACTGTTCTGGAGTGATTCTGTAAGACAGTGTTTACCCGGTCCTCAGGGTTCCCTAGATGGTCGACACTTTTCCTTCATCCCTGTGTGTTGTGAGTTAGGTTGGACCAAAATGGGGACTTTCTGAGAGGCCCTGAGGACCAGGCTGGGAAACACTGCTGTAAAAAGTCAGTCTGAAGCCCTGAGTATAAAGCACAGTGTTCATCTCAAATGCTGTGGAAATACTAACATATTAATATAAGCCTCATTTTCAGCCACTCCTTATTTTTGCTGTATTGAAAAAAATTGGAATTCGAAATTTTTGAATCATTACACCCACAAATATTTCCATTAGAGACATAACACATGATTTTCCCCTTTTCCCCTCACACATAAGTGAGCAGATTACTGTAGCTGAGCCTTGTCCAGCTATGAATCATTGAACACTGTCGGTACTGCATGTGCTTAAATCTACCCATTAATTCTGTCCTCAGGCGTCATCACCATCTATACTCCTATAAAACCTCTACTGGGACACCTTTTTAAAGGGTGGTGAAGCACAGCCTGCTGAGATCTTGTTAAAGTACAGTTAAACTTGATAAATGATCATTTGAGTTGTTCACAACAGGGCATAAATGGGTGGTGAACATTTTTCTTCTGAAACCTGTACCTGTGGTTTTGCAGAAGACTAAGGCGCTTAAGCGGCAGCCAGGCTGAAGGGCCGGTCAGACATGTAATCACGTCACAAGCTCTAGACTTAAATTAACTAATAGTCAGTTTGCGAAAGCACCTGTTACGTTAACTGTCTGTGCAGCTATATGTACCAGACATATGTAGAGTCGTATATTACTTTTACTGAGAAAAGTGTGTGTGGCACTCCTGTTCATTTCTCTTGAAGTCTACGTTGGAATTAGCCCGTGCATTTTGCTGCAGGGCTCGGCGGTTTTGCCCCGAGGCGTTTTCATTTCAGCCGTGCCATTAGTCAAAGTGTGACTGTATTTCATGTCAGTTAGAAACTCGTCTCTCCTGTCAGTCTGTCTGTATTTCATAAGTATAACTGCATTTAAGCAGATGACAACTTATGAACACACCCTCATGACTAAGTTGGGGCAAAGAGTGGTAAACATTGAACATCGTCACATTTTGTTTTTGTTTTTACTTTCTTTCATATCCGCAATGGTAATGTCAGTCCACTCAAAATCTTCAGGAAAACATTTGTTCCTCATCTTACTTGGTTTTCAGTGTAACTACATTAATTGGCACAGTGACATGTTAAAGATTTCTCTTAAAGGGTTGTAAACATGCTTACTCCCCTCCTACAGTGGTGCAGCAGTTGTCTCCACTGGGATATTCTGGTTTAAAGGGTACAAAAACCCCCTTCTGATGATGTGTTGTGAAGGTGGGAGAAACTTTAGAAAAATTTGAAAAACTAACTGTAACTAAGAAGCTAAAGGTACTCTTAGCAAAGTTGCTGGCTATCCCAGCTCTTTACCTCAGTTTGGCTCCTTGGTGTCCATTTTAATGAAGATAGAAGTGGAAGATAGAAGTAGACGTTACTTAAAATATGTACATAAATGAGCTCATTCTGGTGCAGGTTCATGGTGTACTCTGGTGCATCTTCTGAGAAATTTCAGACTGCAAGTGATTTCCAAAGCCAAGCCCACCTGCTTTACATATTAAATGAACAAAGTGTTTCCTGTCATTATTGCAGAGTTTTCATAATTAAGCTAACCAGCAAGAAACTTTAGCTGTGCTGAAAATACTTTTCTGCATGCAGCAGAGACAGAGGGCAGTTCACCCTAGCAGCTATCAAAGGTCCCATTATGGCTGTGTTTTAACAGTAAAAGTGAATAAAACATTACATGTACATATTAATTTCCAACCCCAGATGGGGATCAGAAGAGCTTAGCTGCTGTACAGTAATATATCCAGTCACTTTAGCTTGGTTGTTTTACTGCAGCTAATCACGCTGAAGTAAGTTGAAGGTACAAAGCACATCTGCATTTATTTTCGGTTCCGTGCACTCAAGCTAAACTTAACCTAACAATAAGTAGAAGGAGTAGAGCTGTGCGGTAGGTAAAGGTAGCAGTATAGTGCTTAGCAGAGAGAACTAGCAGACAGCTTCTTAACAAATCTGTCTCTCTCGGACTACTGGGACACGCGCCCGCACACTTCAAAAACATAAACTACAATATCCCAACATATTTACAAGCTGTTAAACAGTAAGTTAGTAACTCTCTAGTTTTTTCAGTTCTTTTCTCAAGACGGCAATTATCGCCTTTCATGCATGTCCATTGGGTTACTTGTCAGTCATTGACAATATTCGATTACATCGACCTATCGTGCAGGCCTAGATAGAATAGATGTTCTTCTTTATGAATTTTGTTCAGCTTGCTAGGCTAGTAGTCAGGATTGGTTGACACCACAGGGATTTTTAATGGTTGTATGATATATTTAACATTTTTAATGGATGAAAACATGAAAACAGTATCATGAATTCTGTGTAACTGAAGAGGCTGAGGGATATGTTGATGTGTTGCATTAAACTAATGCTCCTTTAGCAGACTTTACTTACTTACTTATTTTTAACAGGTCTCCACCATCATGTCTGCTAGCACAACAACGCTGCGTTACCCTGGATACATGAACAACGATTTGATTGGGTTGATTGCATCCCTCATCCCTACTCCTCGTCTCCACTTTCTCATGACTGGTTATACACCATTGACCACTGACCAATCAGTAAGCAGTGACCAATTCTACAAAGTAGATCCTGACCAATTATATTGTTTGATCAGTTAAATTGACTCATATTAATTCCTTGAATTTTCAGTGAAAATCGTACCAGTGTAGCACTGGTATTTATACATTTTATATTGTAACAGGCAGGCAGCTCTAATGTGAGGATGTTTGTATTATTTCAGACTTTGAGAGCATCTGCTGATAAAGTCTGAGAAATTTTGACAGTTAAGAACTGACAGTCTTATTAGCCAGTATTGTTTAACTAAAACTGTTGGGGACTTTAATTTTTGATCATATTAAACTTTATCAGCCGATATTACTGGATTTTTAAATTGCTTAAAATCAGCAACTTCATTACTTTTTCATTGATTTTTAGCCCATATTACATCATCTACTTTATCTATTCTTGCATTTTCTTCCACTTTTTCTCCCCTTCTCTTTGTAGGTAGCAAGTGTGAGGAAGACTACGGTTCTGGACGTGATGAGGAGGCTCCTGCAGCCAAAGAACGTCATGGTGTCCACAGGCCGAGACCGCCAGACCAACCACTGTTATATTGCCATTCTAAACATCATCCAGGGAGAGGTGGATCCTACACAGGTGCGCTTTTAATTATTAGCAATTAGCAGCCCTCAGTGGATGCAGTTTGAATCACCACCCTCAGATTATGATTCATCAAAGCATTTTTTCCATTTATACACATTAAACGCATTGCCGTCACTGCACTTCACCCCTTATCTGCCTTTCTATTTGTGAGATCAGTAAAATACACTATGTGGCCAAAAGGACCCCTCCTAATTACTGAGTTCAGGAGTTTCAGACACACCCTTTGCTGACAGGTGTATAAAATCAAGCACATAGCCATGCAATCTCCATAGGCAAATATTGGCAGTAGAATGGGTTGTACTGAAGAGCTCATTGATTTTAAAAACGGCACTGTCATATGATGGCACCTTTTGTCATGTCAGTTTGTGAAATTTCTGCCCTGCTAGATCTGCCCCTGTCAAGTGTAAGTGCTATTATTGTGAAATCAAAGCATCTAAATGCAACAACAGCTCAGTCACAAAGCAGTAGACCACACAAACTCCCAGGGTGGCCCCCCCAAATGCTAAAATGCATAAAAATTGCCTGTCCTCCACTTTTGGGATAAACTGGGACGTCGATTTTGAGCCAGACCTTCTTGTCCAACATCATTGCCCGACCTCACAAATACTCTTTTGACTGAATAGACACAAACTCCCACAGACATCCTCCAAAATGTTATAGCTGTAAAGAGGGGCAACTCCATATTAATGTCTCTTGTTTTAAAACAGGATGCCCATAAAGGGCTGATTGTCAGGTGTCCAAACTTTTGCCCAAATAGTGTAAAAGTTAACCACCAAAACTAATTTGCTTCATATTAGTTAGTGTAATTACATTTTGTGTTTGCAGCATGATGTAAAAGTAATCATTCTCTTTGTTATGCACTCTGTTTCTCTCTTCTCTTAGGTCCATAAGAGCCTTCAGAGGATTCGAGAAAGGAAATTGGCTAATTTTATCCCATGGGGTCCTGCCAGTATCCAGGTGGCACTCTCCCGCAGATCTCCTTATTTGCCGTCTGCCCACCGCGTCAGTGGCCTTATGATGGCCAATCACACCAGCATCTCCTCAGTAAGCCCCTCCCACAACCCTTGGTTATAACAGTGATGCTCATTAACCGCACGAGGAGGGTTAGTTGTAACACACTAAAGCTCTAGAAGTGAACAATGACAGATGTCCATATATCCATCATAAAAAAAAAGTTTGTTTTATTTTATGATCATCAATTTCATTATGGTGGTATTGGCTATTCTACAAAAATAAATTTGCCAGTGTTTTACACAGCTATACAGGTATACAAGTACACAGATATCCATCCACTTTATTCCATACTTTATTTACTCTTTATTGGGAAAATCAAACTCTTGCTGCACTTCGGTGCCGTTGCTGTTGGCGGTGTCAATTTTACATCACTGAATAACAGAATATCTACTTTACCTTCGCCCGTCTTCCGTCATAACGTAAACATAGCGTAACTGATGTCTTTTGGAAAATCCTTACTGACATTTTAATTCTGGCCGAGTGAGACTGGCCGAGATCTATGACTTGAGTGCCGTCTTCAGAAAATCTGTATTTGTACTAACTTGTCTGCACTTATGTTTTCTCACCTCATTTGTCTTTTCATGTCTCTTCTCTCCTTTTCTCTTTCTCTCCGTCCCTCCCTCAGCTGTTCGACAGGACGTGCCGTCAGTACGATAAGCTGCGTAAGCGTGAGGCCTTCCTGGAGCAGTTCCGTAAAGAAGACATGTTCAAAGACAACTTTGACGAGTTGGACGACTCGCGGGAGGTGGTGCAGCACCTGATCGATGAGTACAGCGCAGCTACACGGCCCGACTACATCTCGTGGGGAACGCAGGAGCAGTGAATCTACCCCTAACCAACAAACCAGCATGTAGCAGTGAGCAAGCCAGTGGGTTCTGGACTTGTCTTCTAAAGCTGAGATGTGGTTTTGTCTCCTGCAGGTTATTACACATGAAATGAGGTGTTGAACTTGCTCCTAAAAAGAGGCCCGTGTTTTCAAGACCCTCCGTTCAGTGAGTCAGCGTAGCCTCTGTTTCTTCTGTGCAGTATATTAGAAGTGTATGCGGAGACTACTGCAGTTCTAAGTGTGTGGACCTTTAGCATAATATAATGTGTATTCCTCAGTGTGCAGGCCTGTATATTAGGGCTGCATGATATGGACAAAAAAAGCACATTGTAATTATATTCATACTGCAGTTGCGATATGCTTTGCAGTATATTAAACATTTGATGCAACATGTTGACCTGTGGATTTTGACACAAATTTATCACATTTGTGAATGTCTTGATTTATCCAAACACCCAACGAACATCTCTGATTGGTCAGAATGCTCATAGCACCCCATAAAGTATAGTGATTGGTTAGAAGCTCATTTGCATATTGCCTTTTGCAGTGTAACTAGTTAGTAATGCCTAACAGACGTTATTGTGCAGCCCTATTATATAAGAGTGCTACATAACTTGTATGTGCCTATATGCTTTCTCAAAATGATGCTTGATGTAGTGAAGATGCTCATCATTCTCTTGCTATCTCTTGTTTGCTATTTTCTCTCTCTGTCTCTCTCCCTCTCTTTCTCACACACACAATAGCAATGATCAGAAAAGTATGGAAGCCTGTTTTCACCACAAAAAAACAAAGTATACTTTTCTCATTATTATGACTTAATCTCATTACAAGATCTCATCATTTGGAGACACTAAGTCATAATATTGAGGTAGTGTTTTATAACTAAGAAACTGTCATTATGAGATACTATGAGACAGTAATTCATAAGTGAGAATTTTGATAATTCAGATATCTGATTGTCTTCATATTTAACAGTTGACATACTATCTCAGTTGTGATATACTCTCATAATTATTAGTATCTCATAATGACATACCATCCCTCAATTACAAGATACTATGTCAAAATTATGAACAACTATTTTACAACTATCACTTAGAAGTAGCATCTCGTAATTTACTCGCTGACTTATGATCTCATAATACCATTTCTCAGTTATAAGTATACAAAATACAAATAATATTCTTTTGTTATCTCGTGACTCCATGATTGAGATACCAAGTGGTAGTTGTATCACACTTTTACTGAGAGTTACTGAGAATACTGGCATTTGAGATACTACTGAGAAACTATACTATTTTTTTTTGTTATCTCATTTGATTACGAAAACATGATTGAGATACTAAGTGATAGTAATTCATAGGTATGAGATAATTGAGCTTATATAGTTTCTTGTAATTATGAGTTACTATGAGACACTTTCTCACCATTATGAGAGAGTCATATAATTATCATGAGTCATAATGATGTTAATGTAATTATTATGACTTAACAAATGGCTCCCCCCTCCCCAGGTGGTGGAAATGGGCTTCCATAGAAAAGTCACAGTTCTATTTTTATATTCTGCTCTTTTTACCACAGTGTACTTCAGGTTAACACAGACACACACACCTACGCACTCACTTCTTACTCCTACACACGTGCTTGCCTTCACGACCACACACACACTCTCTTTCCTGAGTAAGCAGATAAGGCAGGGTGGTCTCTCCGTGGGGCGGCTGGCTGAAAGCTGCTCTGAAGGAGAGGTTTGGGGGGGTGGTGGAAGGATGGAAGGAACGATAAGCCTTTTTGGAAAGAAATTCAAGAAAGATCCGAGTAGCTCATGACTGCACTTTCTCTGTTAAACTGGCGCTCTGCTTCTGCTTATCATAAGCACTCACTCAAGCTTCTCCATGAAGCAAAGCACTGGCTTTCATTCAGGGGTTTTCAGACCGATTGTGTCGTTTCACTTTTTATCTGTTGGTCACAGTTTTTTCCACACAAATGTTTTAAATAAGGCGGCTCATCGTGCAGGGAATCTTTCAGCATACTGATAATCACACGTCAAAAGACAAGGCCCTCTTTCTCGCTGGTAACTTTCAGCAGACGATCAGAAGCCTTTAGCTGAATGTTAGACCTTGCTGCATTCCTTCAATCAGTACTCAGCATTTAGAAACCTCAGACTGTGTAGATATAACTTCTTAAATCCAGATGAACTAGGGGCTGATGTAAATGCACTTATGGATAAAGAGAGGCTGTTTCTCAACCCCAATTCTTATATATATCATCACTGTCCTATCACAAGTTCATAACTTTTTTACATCAAATTTTATTCATTTACATTATTTGAAAACTTGAGCTGTCCTCCACGTTGTTTGCACGTTTCATGAGTAATGGACGAAAAAAAACCCAACTCAAATTGCTTTAGCTTTTTTAACCATTCAGAAGTTTGGAATCAGTGTTTTCAGTAGTATGAATAAAAGTTTAATGCAGATACATATAAAATTATTCTAGTATAATAACAATGAGCCTTATTCACCAACAATTCTTAGGAAGAAATTCACTTTATTCACTAACTGTTCTTAAGAAAACCCTCTTACGCTGTTTTCACAAAGATTCTGATATTCACTAGTGTTTTCTTATTTGGGATTTGTTCTTAGGTAAGAAGAGAATCTATGCACACTTAAGTGCACAAAAGTGTGAACATTTCTGTGTTTTAAGAACCTGTCATGAATCTGACGTAGACTTTTTCTTAGGAACTTTCTCGAACAATTTTAAGAAAAAACTTGGCTTCATTCAGTAATATCTTCCTAAGATCTTAAAGTCTACATTAAATTCCTGACGTTTTCTTAAAACTCAAAATTGTTCGTACTTTTGTGCACTAATGTTGTATGTATATTAGAAGAGCAAATCTCAAAGAAGAAATCATTGGCGAATGTCAGAATTAACGTAGTCTTTACGAAGAAATTTCTTCTTAAGATCACTTGGTGAATGAGGCCCACTGTTTTATTGGTTTCTGCTTGGAGGAAGCCGTAAAAATGTATTAATTTTTTGAAGATTGATAGCTGTAGACGATAATTAAAAAAGCTATATAAGACTGACAATGAACATGACTGTTGGAGCAAAACCTTGTATCTCCAAAAAAGCAATTTACATGAGAAGGAAAAACATTCTTGCATTGCAATGTAAGTTAATATAGCAAGATTATCGTAACTCATTTTTGACCATTTCTATTGGTCTGTTTGTCTTTTTTTATATGGTGCAAACAGCAGCTGGCAGTTTCAAATTATGTACAAATAAATAAAAACAAAAATGGAGATATAAGGTTTTCTTCCAACAGCAACAATATAATTAAATCAGTGAAGCTCTGATTTAAAATTAAATCCAATTAAAATGCAAAGTTCATAAAACTAATATTTCTCATGACACATTTGAAAAAGTGGTGCCCAAATCCTGCTGATAAAATAGTAATTTTGACTTTCGTAGTAATTACATGATGATAAGTTATTATAAATTTCTCGAATTAAAGTTTATTATTTAATTACTCTCTTTGACCATTTCATAACTTCTTGTTCCTGAAATACTTTGTGAATAAATCATTGGTTTACGTGTTGATGTCTAGTTTAACACGTTCCAATCTACAATCTGTAAGTTATTATTGAAAAACGATTATTAATGCGACACCTGATTCCAAACTTTTGAATGGCCGTGATGAGGTTTCGTTATAACAGGGACAATTTGGGTCCTTATCAGTACATTTTGATTAGGACTGAGACTCCAACTCATTAGCACTAAAGTCTCTCTTCAGCTGAAACACCTTCAAATGTGACTATTGGTCAGATATTGTTGCTAAAATAATAATAAAAAAAAAACACCAAACAAAAATCTACTTAAAAATGATCATTTTTATCCGTGTTAATGTAACTAGGTTATATTCTAGATCATTTCTGTTGGTCCCTCGATCATTAAATCTTGCATCTGGTGTAAAAACAAATATACAGTGATGAGGTTTTGATACGACTGTGATGATCTATTCTTTTGACTATCTAATGTTGATATTTGCTCTTCTGTACTTTTAGGACCCAAATCAGAACATTTTCCTCACTGTTTCAGGCTCAGTCATGTGACCTCAGTGTTAAACATGGTAATGTTTTATTTATTGGTTCTTTCTGTAACAGTTAAAATGCCTTCATTGTGGAACTCTTGTCATTCTGAGCCTCTTCTCTTTGCTGCACTTTCCTGTTTGTTCTCTCTGTCCTCACGTCTTTCTGTTCTGTACAGTGTGTGTGGTCAGAAAATGCGTTTACTTGAAGTAGGTGACTTGAATAAATGATTTTCTATGAGCAGAGCTTTCACTGTTTTATTACCGAGTCATGATTTGTGTACGAGCTGGGGGAGCGAAACTAATCTGCTGCTTAAACAAACGGTTCCACCAAATCATGTCCGACAGCAAATCGTTTTCCGTGAACTAAGAAAATACTGATGTCCTGTCAAATATACAGAGCACTCAATAAGTACTGGGACAATAAAAGCAAACCTGTTTTTGCTGTAAGGCCTGTTTGTAAGCAGAAAGTGCAGAATCTAATGTTTTGTGTATGTTTGATCATGTGTTTTTAATCATGTAGGAGCTAAAACACTTTGTTTAGAGGCCAGTTTTAGGATTTTTTTTTTCTGGTTCCGTCAGTTTCAT
The DNA here is from genome assembly GCF_904425465.1 of Colossoma macropomum. NCBI lineage: Eukaryota > Metazoa > Chordata > Actinopteri > Characiformes > Serrasalmidae > Colossoma > Colossoma macropomum. The sequence goes on along the minus strand of NW_023494801.1, from coordinate 6,131,720 downwards.
ACAATACACACATCTCTTTGAGCTGGATACATTTACAGCAGTAAAGCTGGATAAGTTGAGCCTCAAATGAGGAGGAGAATTCCACCTATTTTTCAAAATTTCTGCATAATGGATCATTAAGACGTAAACAGTCTTTCCGAGTGGTTTGATGTGAAACGGACCATTCTAGAGTCAAAGTTGTTCACAGTGGTGGTGATAGGAACCAGATGTCTCAAAGTTATTACATGGATTGCTTACAAATGTTTCAATCTGCCTGAAAACATTTAATGATTTTATGTTTTACTGTTTTGACTCAAAACATATTTTAAAAACCCAAAAGGCACATGTAGGTTCACTGGTGGTTTTGGATAGTAAATAAAATGGCTATATTTGTGTTGTAGACATTGTGGCCCCTGGTTCCTATAACCACCACTGTAAAGAAATTAGTTTTGCTACAATGAACAATTTCACACCAATCTATATGACTTTGTTTACATATCAACAGAAGCATTATGAAGAAATTTTAAAAAAATGATAGATATATATACACGTCTCGCTGCTGGCGGAAAAAAACCTCGCATCTCTATACGCACACAGACAGGCTAAATTCATAGGGCATTTTCATAGGACTGGCTGTTTCATGAAACTTCACACAGTTAACACGGCTGCAACTGCTGCAGTTGAGTTTCAAACAAGTTGCGCATAAGTTGCAGGACATGCATGTTTCAAGCAACTTAAGTTGTATGAAGGTCTTACCATGTAAAGCCACTAAACATAGTGTTTTAAATGTAATTATACAGGAATGAGGAAAAGAACCTTCACTGTTACCCAGACAGTCTTACAAGGCCCGTATCATAGAAAGCCAGAATATTTTGATAGTGTACATATTGATATAGTGTAATGTTTGCATTGTTTTTCACTCGCCTCTTTAAATCAATACAGCCCATATATGAAAACTGAGCAAAAACACAGTTTAGAAGTGATCGTTTTGGTTCTATAACAACCAAGCACATTTATATACGTTCTCATATTTATCTTATAGCAGTTAATCCGCACCCTTTCACACTGAAGTTATAAGGAGTGTTTCAGCCTGAAGTGCTTTTTGAATGAGGTCAGAGCAGAGGTCATTTACATATGTCAGTCTTAAAGTCACAGTAATAAAAACAGCCTGTTTAATTGTAAAGGATAAAGCAAGGTTGGAAAATGGTTTGAGACGAATTAGGATTTTGGTGCACGAAACCGCACAAACCTGGTAAGTGGGCCTTTTAGAAATCGAGGTACCATCTTTGGAAGACTGTGATGGATGTGTGCATGATCTCACCAAAATACTCACACTTACGTGATGGTCCAATGGTGCTGCCTTTATTAATTAATTACATACAGTATTTAATGTTATTTATTATTGCACATTCAAGTTAGCTGTACAAACAATAGTGCAACTGACTATACACGCGTTACATAGAGAAGTACCATGAGGCATATAAATGACAGTCACCACTCTTGGTGACGTGTTAGGTGTAGCGTGTTACTTTAAGACAGTGGGCGGAGCTGCCTGCAGCTGCTGAGTGACGCACGGACAGTGGCTTTGCTACTTGGACCGGACAGTTCGGGGTCGTCATGGCAACCACAACCTGTGGTCAGGATTGGGTTCAACAGGGGTCTATAAATTTGACCATGTTTGGCTCAATGGAAAAAGTAAGGATCACAAGCACCTCAAGTGTTCTTCATGACAGTTAAAGTTATGGTTTGGCAAAAAAATAGAAAGAAAACAACATTTGCACAACTTTCTCCTTTAACCCGAATGTGGTCAGTCAACACACATTTGAGGTACGAAGTTTGCTTCACTAGTTTCATTATGGAGCTAGGAGGCTAAGTAATGCAAGCATATATGTATAATATTTTAATACTGACTTTTATAATAATATTAGGGATTCATTAAACTTGAAGACAGGATAAGATAACTATTAGTGGTGTGTTGCAGTGACTTTAGTCAAGTCCGAATGCGCCATGTCAGTTTTCACGGTCTGCTGTTTTATGCTGTCTAGCTAACACCAGTAGCAGCAGCCATCTTGAAGCCTAAATTTCGTCAGTACATTTGTCCATTTTTACAGATAACAATGACATACAGTGTCAAAAACCACATACGCAAGCATTTCAACAAGGTTTGAGGCAAGTGTGAGATGATTTAGGCATGTAGTTTGCGCAAGGCAAACTGCTAGCATTAAGCCTCCATTACATTAGCTACATTAGCCTCGTAGCTCCACTGAAAAAGTAGAGAAGCAAACCTCAGACACCAAACATGACTTGTCTAATCAACTATATCTGAGTTACGAGGAAAATCATGTAAATCCGGCATGTTAAGGTTCAGTTTGTTACTATGTGGAGTTAGTAATGAATGTTTTAGGCACAGGTGGCTACAGCTAACGTCTTCCTGAGGCACAGCTAGGGAACAAGAGCTAAATTTGAGGCCAACTATATGAGCTTTACTGTCTATGTATGAGTGGCGTGGCAGTAATTCTACAACAAAGGGCTCAGACCCCAAGATATTTGGTCCATGGTAAAATATATGACATTTTCTGTGCTGACCGATCCAATGAACCGCTTATACTGACAAGAAAAATGGGGTGTGTATATCTTTTGCCATGTGGTAGCCTTCAAAATGAGGCCGATGACATGTATATGAACGTTCAGCAATATACATCATGACACCGGTTAATCAAGGGCTGTTTGAAATTATTAAACCGAAATAAAATACAATTATAGGTCCTTAAAGAGATATAAAAACCAAGAGGTAAAAAGGACAATAAAAAAAAAAAAAACACTCACTTACACGCAAAATTTTACACAACGGACATCCATAAATAAAGTCTAACGTACAGTAACAATATTATAAAAAGTGAAAGTATGCTCAGCAGATGAAAGACAGGTTATGACCCTTTAGACATAAATCCTACATATACATGACATGGGACTTCATAACCGAGCTACAGACACAAACTGGGGTCTGGCTTCAGTCTGGAAACGCACTGATCACTAGAATATGGGAAGACATTATTAATGCTAAAGGAATAGTTCAGCAAAAAATTGTACAGTGTCCCTCTTCAAAATGTAGCCAGTCAGCCAAGACATGTTTGGTGTCAGGCTAATGTAGTTAAGCTTATGTCCCACAACTTAGCATTGTTTAAACTGCATGCTTAAATCATCACGTTTGCCTCACAAATCAGAATGAAGTACTATTCAGATGGGATTAGTTTTGGGTAGGTGGGCAAATATTTTACCACTAGACGGCTGTAATGTTTGTGACTGATTAGCACGGTCATTGATTTTACAGCCAAAGTCAAAATGAGGATATGATGGAATACGTACACGTGCATTGGATTTATGTAATCTGGTGTATTTCCATGATTTGTTTTATCAGACAAGATTAATATAATCCAGGGCTATTTCATTTATCACACAGTCTTAATTCTATGACTCGTTTTATAATACGGGATTAAAATAATCTGGAATTATTTCTATGATTCATTTATCTTACCGGCCTAATATAATCTGGGGTTACTTCTATGACTCGTTTTATCATACGGGATTAAAATAATCTGGAATTATGTCTATGATTCCTTTATTTTACCAGCCTAATATAATCTGGGGTTACTTCTATGACTCGTTTTATCATACGGGATTAATATAATATGGAATTATTTCTATGATTCATTTATCCCACCGGCCTAATATAATCTGGGGTTACTTCTATGACTCGTTTTATCATGCGGGATTAAAATAATCTGGAATTATTTCAATGATTCATTTATCTCACCGGCCTAATATAATCTGGGGTTACTTCTATGACTCGTTTTATAATACGGGATTAATATAATTTGGGATTATTTCTATGACTTATTTATCTCCCCGTCTTAATATAATCTGGGATTACTTCTATGATTTGTTTTATCATATGGGATTAATATAATATGGGATTGTTTCTATGATTCATTTATCACAGGTTTAATGTAATCTGGGGTTATTTCTATGATTTCTATGACAGGATTAATAAAACCTGGGTTTATTTCTAGGATTTTATAATATGGGAATCATACAACCTGGAGTTATTTCTCTGGCTAACTTTATAGAAGGTATAAGCTCCTGGAATTTTTGCTGACCTGTAAGCACGCAGTCCATAAAAATAACTGACATGGTGGTTTCTGACAGGATTGAAATCTCTGAGAAACACCAGTAATTTACTTTGCCCCCAGCTCCCAATGCAAACTAATCCCATATGAATAGTTCTTAAGTGAAATGATCTTAAATCTAGTCGATATATCTAAAATTTTCCATTTTAAGATGGTTGTGTACTGATTATAAGATTATCTATCTTATTTCTAGACATTGTTTACTTGTTTTAGGTACTTTTATTTAAAAAAATAGAAAGAAGTTATATATTCGTAAATTAAGCTTACAACAATCTCAACAGGAAAAATATTAGACATATTGATTATATTTAAGGTAATTTTACTTGACAAGATACCATTTTTTGCAATGTTAGCCTCGTAGCTTAAGCGAACAACTAAAAAAAGCTACCTTTAGACACCAAACATGCCTCGGCTGATCATTTGGGGTAAGAGGGAATCGTGTGTTCATAGGATTTTTGGCTTAACAATTGTTTTAACTGTTCTACATCACAGATGGGTTCTCATCCATTCCCAGCATCTTCGATGGTTAAGGGTCAAAGCCTAAATGACTGTTCAGGACTGTAGTTTGACCGTCTGGAGGTTCTGAATTGCTGGCCAAAAATCAGAATTACACAACATTCTCTTTACCATAAATTTGGTTGACAACAGTGTCAGAAACAACACAAGCAAGATTATTTGAGACGACTAAACAACTGGATGCAGTTTGATGTGAGTAATGATTTGGGCAAACAGTTTGCGCAGTGCTCATCGGAAGCTTTTAGAGGCTAAAGCAGAGCTAATAGCAGGTTTAACAGTGATCCGGCTGCGTGTTTGTGCTGTATTTCTGGGTTGTGTGATGTTAGAGCTGGTTTCTCTCACTCTGGCTAGTGATGGCGGGTTCTGCTGAGTGTTCTGGTGTGTGAATCATGTCGCTATTGTTAACCCTTTGTTTGTAATATGAAGGCTAAAAGCAGAGATGTAATATAACTGTAGCGAGTCGGATTGCTGGCTGATGGATGCTGGATTGCTGGCTGATGGATGCTGGATTGCTGGCTGATGGATGGTCACAGGCGGATGAAATCAGACTGGATGGTGAGGCAGAGTCTGCTGAGTGATCTGATGTGTGAATCATCCCGCTGTTTTAACCCTTTGTTGGAATATGAAGGCCAAACAGCAGAGCAAAATATCAGGATTTTAGGTGATTTTCTGAGTCAAATTACTCACTGATGCTGACGTCACAGCTTGGTAACGTTAGGGCCGGGTCTGCTGAATGGTCTGATGTATGTGTCATGGCTGTAGCTTAAACCGTTCTGAAGTTATGAAGGCTAGAAGTGACCTACCACTTTGCCAGGGTTAAACTACTGTTACTTAGCTACATTAGCCTCGTAGCTCCAATGCAAAACTAAAGAAGCAAACTTCAGACACTAAACGTGTCTTGACTGATTGACTACATGTGGGATGTTACAAGGGCAAATAATGTGTAAATGAGATTTTTGGCCAGAACTGTTCCTTTAATGCAGGTAGAAGCAGTGTTGAAGCATGGCTCTCACTGGGTTTCTTGAGACAACTCTTGAACAGCGTTTTACAAAAAAACGTTCATAGAACATCGATCACCGTTATACAGTAGACGTCACGTCCCACCTTGAAATACCTCTTTACCGTATAACGAATGAAGGTCTGGCTGAGAAACAGCTCAGGTGAAGCAGCAGCACCTGGTGTGGCTGGAAGCATCTGACCAAAATAAAAAAAAAGCAAGAACATCTAGCTAAAGAGCTCCTTTGGTTTCGGTTGAACAGCTTTGAATATTCCATTCGATCTGTATCTCCGACACGCACACACAGTCTCTCCGAGTTCTCTGAAAGAGGCTTCTCTGCATCCACGAGGCGAAAAAGGACTGACTTGAGTCTATTAGCAGTTCAAGTTCACATAAGGCCTTCTAAAGCCCAGGGGAGGCAGAGAGAGAGAGAGAGAGAGAATGTGTGTGTTTGTGACACTGTCATTCCTCCAGCACACTGAGAGGATATGAAAGCTTTTTCTTGACTGAGTTTCTCTCAGTCAGTGTCTCTCTCTCTCTCTCTCTCTTTCTCTCTCTCTCAGATATGCAGTGTCTGACAGCAAGGAATTTTCTGGGATTTGGAGTTCCAGCTGGATTCTGGGGGTTGAAAGTCCTGACCCCGTCCCCTTTTGGACTCTGTCCATTCAGCTATTTCCTTCCCCTTTTCACCCTCTCGATTTTCTCTTTCGTTTTCTCTTTTTTCCGTTCTTTTCGGGACGGAGGGAGTAAACAGGATTCTCTTTGTCTTGCCTGGTTCGCAGAGTCTCTTACAGTCACACAGCCAATCAGTCAGGATTACTTTCTCTTTGTGTGTGTGTGTGTCTCTCTCTCTTCACACCGGGTGAGAGGGCAGTTCTAGCAGGGAGGGGCGGAGCTTGGGGGTGGTTTCCATGGTGATGCAGTCATCCTTGCCCAGCTGGCGTCGGGTGGCACTGAAGTAAGCATTCATCAACTGCATGATCTCAGTCAGCTGAGAGAGAGAGAGAGAGAAACAAGTAAAAATGAAAGAAAGAAAGGGAAGTAAAAGAGAGATAGAAAAGAAAGAAGGAAAAGAGAAACAGAGAAGATAGTAAAAGGGAAAGACAGAAAAAAGGGAAAGGGAAGTAAGAGAGAGAAAGATGGAAAAAACGAAAAGGAGAAAGAGAAACAAGTTAAAAAGTAAAATGGAAAGAGAAAGAGTAAGAAAGCAAGTAAGAATGAGAGAAAAGAAGAAAAGAAAGTAAAAAAAAGTAAAAGAAAAGTAAAAGAAAAAAGGAGAGAACAGAGAGAGAGATGGGAGGGAGTGTTAGCAAAAAAATTGGCAACTTCTGAGAAAAATGAAGTACTGAACCTTCAGCCCACTCAAGCGACCCCCCCACCCCTTTGCCCACCAACTCACACAAAGAACGACTGAATTCAACAATACAGATTCTCTATATGGTGGGATTATAGACTATACACCTTATCCCTGAGCCCCATGATGCTTTGCGTGGCTGATGGACAGAACGTCCTGCGAAGTGTAAACGGTCTATATTTGCTAAATATATTAACATTCTAACATGATAGAAACATGAGAATAAATAAAAATGGACCGAGTCGCACCAGGTTTGCGTGAGTTTATACTTAAGTTTGTGCGTAAAGTCTTTACTGAGTCCTTAGCTACACTAGTTAGATACAAACTATCCTTTTACTAAATTTGGTTGCACCACAAATCCATAAGTCGTGTCTAAAGACCTCATGAACTAATGAGTACATCGCTTTAACATGACAATAACAAGTTCAGAACCAAACAGTAAACCCACTGCCGGCAGCTGCTCTGACTTTTTCCCTGGAAAAAAATTTCCAGCATAAAAGAGAACGATGTGTACAAGTTAAACTGAATGAAGCTAATTCTATAAAGTCTACAGCCACTGTGTTTATTCCTTAATGTTCCCCTAAAAACCACATATGCAGCTTTTTAAAGGATGGTTTCTGGTTAACCGACACAACAGCAGCCTCAGTTTAGCCCTTGGGCTGCTGAGTCTCACTGAGCTGAACTGTGAGTGTTCAGCTTCATGCCCAGAGTTTAAACCAGGGGGGTGATTAGAGCTGTGAGTAAAATCACAGCGCATAGCGTTTCGTTTTTTTAGCTTAGTTAACCAAGACATGTTTTTTAGTGCTTTCTATGTGGTTTCTGATGGTTTCCCCAACACTGACACCTGCTCAGGGGGAGATGTAAGTATTTAGTAACTACTAAGCTCAACATTAAAACTAGTTTGTGGTGCAAACTGATCTGATTTAGTAATACATAAACCTGAACTTAGTAAACACTGACGTTACAACTAGCCTACGTTTAAACTTATGCACAGCTGGTCCAACCGACCACTGATCCTGCGAGTGAAGTGCTTTAGTCAGAGAACTCTATTTATAGCCTACACTAATTCTCTACACCGCTAAGATCTGGGGACGGATTCACAAAAGTGTCTTAAGAAAGAAAATATTCTTAAATGTGTTTTTTCTTAACTTCTTTTCTGAAGAAAAAAGTTACGAGAAATTGTTATTCTTCAAATAACTTCTTATTTTCTTTTTTTTAAATGACCTTCTTAAGAATAATTCTAAGAACAAGTGATATTCTTGAAAATATTATGTTCTTAAATGTTTTCTTAACCTTATGACAGCCTCACACTTGTCTTAGGCTGTAAGAGTTGACAAGGTCAGCGTCTAATGGATATCATGGACGCTGCTTCTGCTCCTCCTGCCCACCCTCGTCCGTCATCTCCAATTATCAGATTTTCCAATGAGAATATTTTTTCCTGTTGGCTGTTTCTTCCACCACCCCCTCTAGCTCTTGTTTGCTTTTTTTAATTATGGAGATTTAAGAAAACCTTAAGAAAATAATTAAGATTATCTTAAGAGAACTGCATTTAAAAACATTTTTAGTGTTTGTCTTAAGAACCTTTTCATGAATGAAAGTTTTCATGAATCCGGCCCCTGATTTTCAGTGTAAGAGCAGCACTCTTTACCTTGGACGTCTCAAACAGCAGGTCGCGGTCGCCGGCGGTGATTCTGAATGTGTTGCTGTCGGAGACGCCGTAAGAGCAGATCTGAGCGATGGGGAGACACTCCAGAGCCTCAGCCTCGCCTTGCCTGTACAGGGACACACATGACGCTGCTACACCCAGCCACAAACGCTGAGAGAAACTACCTGTGGAGCTCTGAGAGAGAGAGAGAGAATGAGAGAGAGAGAGAGAGAGATATACATATTTTATGTTGGAACACTTCATTTTGATGGACATCTGTAGATGCTTTGTAGATTCTTCTGACTTAAACTTACATTCAACTAAATATCTATTAATGCAACTGAACTTGTAGTTGAGTGTGAAAGATTCTATTAAACTTAACCACAACTTCATTTCAGCCCTAACCCCAGGCTCAGGCATTTTACGGATGCATGTTCAGGGGCCTGAGCCACTAGGTGGCCCCCTCAATTATGAGCAAATCTAAACAGCTGTTTTGACCTGTGTTGGGAACTTTACTAGCAGCACAGCGAAAAAAAAAAAGAACTAATGTGTCACTGCGTTACGATCGATCATAATCCTGGCGCTCCTCACATCTTTCCTAAAAGTCTGCTTCATTTTCTCCTTCTTAGCAACCGTTACACTTTCCACCATTACCTCGGTCAAGCGTTCAGGTTTTTAGCTGTGAGTGTTCCTGTGAATGTACTTTAAATCTAAAGCTCCAGAAATTCAGTACATGAGCAGTGGAATCTGTGACAACAAGATTTGATATGACAGAGCAGGGGATGTCCTTCTCCAAAACCAAATATTACAGCAGAGTTAAAGAAAAAAGCTGCCTCGTTCTTGCTGGCAGTGATCTGTGAACCGTCATCAGAGGTAAGATATAAACTGGCGCCTCTGACTTTTGAATTATTATTTCAGGATTTACAGGGCGACTCACAGCAGTGCGCACAGCATACTGGAACCTGTTTCTTCTCCTAGTTCAGTAATGCTATTCTTTCAATTTGAATAAAAAAATGTTACATAGTGCAGCTTTAAACTTTAAAATTATGGTTATTTATAGCAACTTTACATTGTCAACTTCGAAAAGAAGTTAATGTATTGACATTTTGGACCGTTTCTATTGGTCTGTTCATTATACACTTAACACAGTGCAAAAAGTAACTGTAGCAACAATAAAGGTGATACAAGTTTTGGCATGACAGCAATGAAGCTGCTGTGGGAGATAATTGTGTATACATATAAATATACATAGCTACTGTTTAGTTTAGTAGCCTTTTCTCTAAGCCTAAAAGTAACTAAGGATTCAATACAGCTACTACTGTTTTTAGCTATGCGAAGCACTTTTGTCCATTTTAATGTATAACACTATGTCATGTATCATAGGCAAGTCTATTAGACATTACTCAACAACTCAACATGGTTTGGGGCAAGTGTGTGATTATTTATGCATGAACTTTGCTGATTGGTGGGTATAAGCATCCATTACTTGTTAACTACATTAGCCTCGCAGCTTCAGCACAAGCAAACTTCAGACACTGAGTTCATGTAACCTAGGCTACATTTGGGATAAGAGGGAACGCTGCGCACATTTTTCACCAATCTATCGCTTTCACCAATCTACAGAGCGCAAAATCGACTGGACGAAGACGACTCACTATGTAGAAGTCCACCTCGTAGAGCGTGCAGCCGAACCCTGACCACTGCCGTGCGATGGTGAGGTAAGCGGCCATGCTGTCTCTGCGGCTGTACCCACTCAGCGCCTTCCAGCGCTCTAGGATGGCAGCGGTGGTCAGGGCGGACTCCTCTCTGAGCCGCGCCCGCAGACGCTGGTCTTGCTCCTCGCGCCTCTTATGGCCCCACAACGCTCCCGCCAGCAGCCCCGCAGGGAAGGGCGGGGGGCAGCCTGGGGGGTCCGCCGGGGTCAGCAGGGCCCGAGCCTCCAGAACACGTGCTGGAAAAACCTGCTCCAGTGCAGGGAAGGGAGCCAGAGCGCTGTAATCGCCCTGCACAGCCTGCAGCCTCAGAGCGGCCAGAGACAACAGGTCATCCTCACACGCAGGTAACTGACCACGGACCACCATCTCATGACACTGAGAGAGAGAGAGAGAGAGAGAGAGAGATAGAGAGAGAATGAAATAGTATCCCAGGGCAATCCAATGTAAATATCTGAGTATATAGATCATTTTACTGAATTAATTCAAACTCAGTGTTAAAAAAAAATACATTTCAGACTTTTAAGTGAAAAATCCTATCAGTATTGGTTGTGTTATGATTGATATATATAATCCTTACATACATTAAGGTTTTAATTTCAGAAAGCAATTCACTATTTATATCTATGTATATTTGTTGCAGAAATAAAGGTAACACTTTATTTGGAGTGGTTCTTTGTAGATGATTAATAAACTCGTAACAGATTATCAGTAACACATCAAAAACATATCAGTGAAGTAGCAGCAGTGAAGCATCTGAACACACTGAAGTAAATATCTTGTAGATGTTCTGTTGATACATTACTTACATTAAGTAGATGGATTGTTAATATGTTACTTTCATTACTCAAAACCTAATCCTAACACTGGCCCTAATCCTAACCCTAACCTTAACCTCAACCCCAAACCTAACCCTAACTCTGACCTTAACCCCAACCCAAAACCTAACCCTAACCCTCATATGTTTTTGACATGTTACTGAGAGTCTGTTGTGTGTTTGTTTCATCTAAAAGAACCACTCAAAATAAAGTGTCAGTGAAATAAATTTAAATGGTCTATAAATGATGTACACATTTATCTTCCTTCCTCTCAGTCCTGTTTTTATGAAGCTGGATTCTCTGGTTGGGTCCAAGCAGGACTGAGTGTGTTACATTAACCCTGCCCTGCAGCTCTTTTCACTGCACTGCAGAAAGCTGTTTCTGTAATGTGGAAATGATTATAACTCGCTAACCGACTCTGTTATTTACATCTCAGCTCCTTTAAAAAACCCTGCCATGAAAATAAAAGTACAATTTCTCAATTTTAATTATTTCCTCTCTGGAGTGTCAAAGCCCTGCTCTCCCTCTTTTTGTTTTCCTTTGTCTCCCTGCTTTGTGATCCCAATCCAACTATTTTTCCGTCATTAACTCTTCCCTCCATCCCTCTCCTCCCATCTCCCCCCCCACCTCCTTCTCTCTAAGGCCACTAGATATTTTAAATGCTGTGAACTCATTTTCCTAGTTTGACCTTTCAAACCCAAGCTGCAGCACAGTGTATGTTGCTACATTTGAATGTGTGATTGTAGCCCTCTCATTTCGGCTTATAAAGCGATACTTTCAGCACCTTCGGTTGACGACACTGGACAGACCTCACAAACAGAACTATGGATAAATCAATGAGCAGCAAACTAACAAAAGCAGCAGCAAAGTGGACACAAATGGAGGCTGTTGGTCATGTTGAGTGCGGTCACCTGCTCATAGAGGAAGAGATATTCGATGCTGTCCGTGCTGATGTTGTCTGTGTCCAGAAGGCAGTATAATTTAAAACACAACCTCCACTCTGAGTCCGGCTCTTTCACTGAGAGACTGAGACAGAGAGAGAAAGAGAGAGAGAGATTAAAAGAGATAGAAACTCAATAACTAGTTTATAAATGTACATTTACCTATGGAAGCCCATTCCTGTCAAACAGAGGAGAAAAGTTGCTCCGGTTCAGACAGCAGTGTGTCAAAATATTGACTTTGTATCTCTAAATACTCAATTATGTCTTGAAAAAATGGCTTAATACGTCTAAATAATGACGTATCTACTATGAATGACCATATCTTGAATAATATTTATTTTTTTCTTTTTTAATACGCATTAAAGAAAATGTCATTATTTTAAAACTTTCCTCACTTTTTTTGACGTTGTATGTAAATGCTGTTAGTTTCTAAATGTAGCTTTCGTTCCTCAGTCCACTCAGCCCATATATGGACCCTAAGCTTCAAAAACAGGCTGTTTAAAATTGTTTTGTGATGTCATGAAAAGCAGTGTACATACAAATATACAACCTACTTACAGCGTTTTAGCCCCGCCCACTCACACTGCAGAATGAGGAGCAACATGATAACAAAAACTGTTTAATTCTAAGGGCTAAGAGAGGCTGGAAAAAATGGTCATGTGAAAATGACCGTTTTGGTACATAAACCCACATAAATATCATTAAAGGACCTCAGAGGTAAAAATACAAGAAAAACAATAGTTGGACAATATTTCTGTCTAAAGTGCTGGAAATGGGCTTCCATATTTACTAAAGAACCTTCATATCCTCACATTTCTCTACTCGCACATGACCTCATGAAGAAGCTCACAGGGAAACAGAAACTCACTAATTACACCATCATCATCAGCACACACACTCAGTCTCTCTCCTGTGTGGTGTTGGTGCCGACACGCTGAACTTCATCCTGCTGCGTGTGCAGTTTCCTGTGTGTGTGTGTGTGTGTGTCCCTGAACTTCAGATTCTGGGAAGAGCCTCACAAAGCACACACACGCACACACTGTTCCGAGAATAAAACAGATGCCTTTTATTCCAGCTGCTCTCTTATCTCTCTCCGCTTGCCTTCTACATCACTCACAGCTTGTGACATCAGTCTCATCCTGAGAGTGTTGATGAAGACCTGTACACACGCACACACTGCTAGGTGACTCAGTTAAGACCATTTTTGTGTGTGTGTGCATTTTATTTTCTAAACTCTACTGCTGTCCTTCATGCGTCGTTCATGCATTCTCAGACTAGTCTGAGCCCCTCAGTGTAGACAGTAAGTATAAACCCCCTTCTCCAACCCATCTCCGCTCTCCCCTCGCCTCCTGTTTTTTATATATTCTATATATATGTCTGTGTGTGTGTGTGTGTGTGTGTGTGTTTATTTTGAGTTCACCTTTTCTTTACAACTTATTTTATCAGCATAGCAAACTAAGTGAAAAATAAAATCATCAAATTTTAGAATTTTAGTATTTGGTGTGCTTCCCCTTTTGCTTTATTGACACTCCAGCTGCATGGACTTCAGTTTGTACACAAAATCCTCTGATGAGCAGATCACATCCACCTGAGAGTCGCCTGAACTCGAGCTTCAGCGGAAGAGATAAGACTTTGTGTGCGAAGGCCTCAGAGTGGCCGGTGTCTCAGATGTGCTTATACAGAATGCTGTGTGAGAATAACGGAGACTCAGGGGTTTATCTACGCGCTTCTGCTGAAGGATGGTGGATTTTATCGATCAACTGAATATTTACTTTTCAAACCTGGTGATGACATCAGCGATGATGGTGCCGCCCCCGATGACCCTTTCCCAGCGGTCTGCAGGACAGCCGTAACTCCTTCGCTGCTCGAAGAGAGCGAAAGTGTTGCGGCTGTCCTGCAGGCCGAGCCGCTCGGCCATCTTCCTCACCAGCTGAGAGAGAGAGAGAGAGAGAGATGGAGAGAGAGGGAGAGAGAGAGATGAAGAGAGAGAGAGAGAGACAGAGAGAGAGAGATGAAGAGAGATGTAGAGAGAGAGAGAGAGAGAGAGAGAGACGGAGAAAGAGAGAGAGAGATGGAGAGTTATTATTCCAGAAATAATATTTTTTTAATTATCTTAATTCTATTGCTGCTTCTTTTATTTTATTTGATCTGTTTACTCTTTACAATTCTTTAACTTATTTGCTTCAATATTTAGTTTGCCTTATGTTCAAATGTATTGGTTTTAACTGCTATATCCTGCTTTTTTTTTTTTCTTGTTTCTCTTCTTAAATAATTCATACTTGTTCTCTTAATTTAATCTTAATCTTGTTTGATTTTGTTTCATTTTATTGTTAATTTGTTCATGTATTTTGGTTCATTTTAGTTTAAAATGATAAAATTCCATTTCAAATTCTTTTCAGTCCCTTTATATTGTAAATTCTTGGCTGCACTGGAAATAAGGGGGAAACCCTCAATGTATTTCCAAGTAAAAATAAAGTTTAACTGACTGATTGAACTTACAAAAATAAGCTTATTTAAGTATGCAAAATGTTTCATTTCAATAAAAATGGTAAATTACATGTAACTCCATCAGAAACCACCGGAAAATTGAATTATATCTATCTTATGCCACGATATACATTTTATTTTAACTCCAATTCAAATTCTACTCCCTCGACACTAACGCATCTGATTCAGAATCGAGGGCTGCGTCTCAAACTGCATGCCACCGTGCTGGCGTAGCAGTATGTGGTTTAAGACGCAGCCAAGTTAATTAGCTGGAGCAGGAGTGACAGACTGTGGTTCTGCAGGAAGGCAGATCTCCAGTGTTGGTGACTTGTCTTTGTGCGTGTACCTCATTAGCAGTGGTATGGGAGCTGATGGCTATCCTGCAGCAGCCTGGTCCAGGGTAGTGGACGGTACACAGCATCTCTTGACGGCTCATCAGGCCTTGGATCTCCTCCCAGGACGGAACGCACTCACGGCAGCGCGTCTTCTCCAGAGCCTGAGCGATGAACCACGCATAACTCTCCACCTCCGAGTCCACACATACACTCTGAACCCTGACACACAGACAGAGAGAGAGAGAGAGAGAGAGAGAGAGAGAGAGAGAGATAGGGTGTTAACAAATCCCTTAGAGTAACTTCAGCCATGCTGCTGTAGCTAGCAGTGTAGGCTATGATGTTAACCTAGCTAGCTATCAACATCAGCAAATTGCTTAGAGTAACTTAGACATGCAGCTAGCACTGTACAACGTTAACCTATCTAGCTAGCAACATTAGCAAAATGCTAAGAGTAACTTCAGTGGCTAGTACTGTACGCTACACCAACAAAAACATGATGATCAGATGTTTATGGGATGTGCTTTTGTACATTTTTTGTAGATTAAAAACTGATAAAAATACGTCTCCAAACATCCCAGTTAGTAAAATCTGTCTGGCTCATTTGTGGACCACATCCTTGGTTTGCTCTGGCCCAGTATACGGCTGGGTCCTCGGCCCAGATCTGGCCCACACACTGTAAAGTGAGTAGAACTAAAGGATATGGCCCAAATCTGGTCCCAATCTGACCCAACTACATTGTTGGTTCACAATATTCAGGCCAGAATTGTTCCACAAATGTAGACACGAGCCAAAACAGTATGAAGCTGTCCAGGATCTGACCCTATTCTGGCCCACATGCCTAACATCCACCTGGCAGTCAACCAACACTCACACAGGGAAGCCATAATCGGCCCAAAACTGTCAGCTATCTGGGATGTACTGGCTAATGAACTTCATTTGGGGAAAACGGGAACATGTGTAAATGTATTTAGGGCAATTTATTAATTTAATATATTAATTTATTTTTTATTTAATGTATTAAGTAAGTTTATTTATTTTGACCAACTACTGTTTTACATTTATGTAATAAGAGAATGAGAGAGAAAGAGAGAGAGAGAGAGAGAGAGAGAGAGAGCGAGAGAGAGCGAGAGAGAGAAAGGTCAGAATCTGTCTCTCTAGTCAAAGTGCTGGCGTTTCCTCTCTACGCGCTCGTTTATCTATTCCCTCGTTCCTTGTCTTTCCTCTGGGTCTGGCAGTGGTTATGCTCTCAGTGAGGCGTGTGATGAACTCCTGTGTGTTAGTGTCTCCGCTCGGTCCACTCAGGTCCACTCGGGGAGCGGACAGGAAGGAGAATTTACCACTAGAGCCACAAGCCTGAGTGTGTTTATACGCCAGGATACACAGTGTTTATAGGGCTTGTGTGTGTGCAGTCATAAGCAAAAGTTTCAGCACCCGCAGTCAAACTACATGATTTTGAGATAGAGGGGTAGGGCGAAGTGTTAGGACTACATGGCCCTCCAAACGGAGGTTTTTCAGAGACTCACTCCAAACAGAGTGTTATGAGAAAAAAAGGAAAACCGGCAAGATGGCTGCACACGCAACCACTGAAACCCACAAATGTGAGAATTTTCTCTGTTAGAAATTTCGATAACCATCATATTATCTTAATTTAATGTCATTTCAGTGTATTTTGGTCCTTTTCTTCATAACAAGCATTAAAAAATCACTAGTACTATGCTGATGTCTCGATAGCTAGCTAGCTAAATTTCCCGTTCCACCTTAAATGGTGCAGCACTTACATTCTGGCACCTCAGGCATCAAAACTGCTGCACCATTTAAGATTTGTACAAGAAGCTGGCGAATAGCCGACTTCAGCTTCATACCACCAACGAATTAGGGGTGGCCAATAATAAATAATTGCACCCCCCCCACCCCACTTTCAACCACTACCCCCTTAGTTGAATGCTAGTTAAAGACAGACTGAGCGTCTACAAAGCATCTACAGCAGAGCATCAAAATAAAATGTACCAACATAAAATATAAAATGTGCCAAAACGTTTGCACAGGCCACATTTTGTTTATGTTCTCTTTGAACACTCGCACTTGTAATCATCCGATTCATCCACTTGGGGAAGGAGTACGATGCACAACCCACATTGCGAAATGTTCTTCCACACGTTGTGTGCAATTACACATTTTCACCAGAGAGGTCTCCAAATCCCCAAAACTTACATACTGTAGCTTAAAGGGTTCTTCCAAACTAAAATAGGGTTAGGATAACTTTCTGGTGAGCCAAATTAAACATCCCCTAGGGCCAAACCCGACGCCCTGCCTTAGATGGCTGAACCACTCGGGAACCCCAAGTCTTTCTTATTCAAAATGTCAAAATATGCATAAAATAAACAGATTGGAAACCTGGCTACTGATGCTTTGGCAATAATGTTTAATAATGAGTTGCATGTGTACTGTGACAGTTGGAGTTAGTGTATGTGTGACTGACCTCTTCAGGTGAAAGCGCAGGTATCTGAGCACGCTGCTGCTGGGCAGGAAGGTGCAGCTCATGCAGGTCAGGAGCTGCCAGTAACGGAGCTGTGGGTTGGGCTCCGTTTGCGTGGTTGTGTTTGTGTGAGTCACGCTGGTCTGTTTGATGGTCTGGCAGTAGAGCTCATCGCGCAGTGGTCGCAGGTCCAGGCTGGTCTGCAGGATGCCCTGTATGAGTGGAACAGGCTCCGGTGCCGACTCCAGCTGCTGCAGACAGTTAAACAGCCTCACCGCCTCTTCACGCACCGACGTGTAGCCTTTACCTGCCATGTCTATATATACACACACGGTTAGAGATCATGATTAATAAACACACTTAGGAGTGCATCAGTGTGAGCATCATTTGTGTTGGTTAGAACATGTGAGGCACCTTTCGCCTACCAGTTGATCTATCCATGCTTTGTCCTCAAAAAGGTTCTTTCATTGCTACTAATGCCAGGTTGAAGATGCTTTACAGAGTTTTGGTATGGATTAGGGATAAATCAGGTGTAGGTCAGGTATAGATCATATGTAGTTCCTGGATAGATCAGGAGTAAATCAGGTGTAGGTCAGGTATAGAACAGGTGTAGTTCAGGGAAAGATCAGGAATAAATCAGGTGTTGTTCAGGTATAGATCTTATGTAGTTCCCGGATAGATCAGGAATAGATTGGTTGTAGTTCAGGTATAGATCAGGTGTAGTTCCTGGATAGATCAGGAATAAATCAGGTGTAGATCAGGCATAGATCAGGTGTAGTTGCTGGACAGATCAGGAATAGATCGTTGTAGTTCAGGTATAGATAAGGTGTAGTTCCTGGATAGATCAGGAATAAATCAGGTGTAGATCAGGTATAGATCAGGTGTAGTTCCTGGACAGATCAGGAATAGATTGTTGTAGTTTAGGTATAGATCAGGTGTAGTTCTTGGATAGATCAGGAATAAATCAGGTGTTGTTCAGGTATACATCAGGGACAGATCAGGTGTAGTTTATGCTGTGTAACTGAGCTAATGCTGGGAAACCTGCATACTGGGAACTTCATTTTTGTTTACAATCTACCTAGTTTTAGCATTCATAACTCACTGTGGCAAATCTAAACAAACGCAACACATAGTAATATAGTGAATGATTTAGATTTAACAGACATATGGACAAAAACATCATGTGCTACAGATGTTCATTAGTGTGAATGAGATTTTTACCAGCTTTCTGTAAAGCTTGTCCAACTTCAAAACAGTAGCTACAAAACAATGCATTTGTGGGCAGAGCATGGATTTGCTGTGTGTGGAGCATTTTATTACAGGTGATTATGCACTGTGTATGTGCGTCAGCATCTGTCCATGCATGCGAGTCTGTGTGTGTGTGTGTGCGTCAGCATCTGTACATGCATGCGAGTCTGTGTGTGTGTGCGTCAGCATCTGTACATGCATGCGAGTCTGTGTGTGTGTGTGCGCGTCAGCATCTGTACATGCATGCGAGTCTGTGTGTGTGTGCGTCAGCATCTGTGTGCGTGTTACTCACGTGTGTGGTCCAGGCTGCCATAGGGGAAAGGCAGCAGGGGGGCGTAGAGCGGACTCTGTGTGTAAGTGAGGATGGGGTTGTGCTGGTAGATGTGCTCCACAACCTCAGGATTAAACTTGTTCTCCTACAGAGAGAGAAATTCATTTAGTCTTTGCCTAAAGCAATAATTTATCCACATCAAAATCAAATCAAATAAGGTTTCCTCAAGCTACTGTTTGGTTCAATGTAAAGCACTCCAGCTGAGCTTCCACACGTCCCCTGCTGACCCCTAGACTGAGCTGATCAGGGACAGATGTGCGTATGAGAGTGTTTTGGTGGCCTTTTACATGCGAATGTGTTTCTGTTCTTTCAGGTCAGCTGTGTGAGAGGAAAGGGCGAGTGAGGTCAGTCTGTGTCTCCACGGTGGAATGCGCTCCTTACAGGCCTGACCAGTCAAGCTAAGAAGCACTGGATATTATTGGTCTAGTTATAGCCAGTTGGCTGATGTTAAACTCTGAGACCTGATATTATTAGTCTAAACACAATTAATAATTTGTATATATATATAAATATACAGACAAAATGAAAATAATAACAAATGCACGTAAAGTTGGCAAGAATGGAGAAATCATACGTTTGTGTGGCCACGTTCTGACATAATGCAGTTCACTGAGTAGTTGATAGTTTGTCGATTATAGAAGTAACTGTAACTGCAGCCCCACTTTATCACCACATTTCTATTGTGATTTCATATGTACACAAATCTGAGCGAGTCTGTCTGTCTTTCCTGTCTGATGGTTTAGCCATCTGACGGTCAATCTGTCTGTCTGTGGTCTAAGTTGAATTCCTCAGAGTTCTGTGGGATAGCAACCAGCGGCCTATTAATAAAGAGCATCCCTAGAGCTGCAGCATTACATCATTACAGCCTGAGGCTATTCTGAAGAGTCACCCACACTATTTACAGAGGGAAGTGATACCACACCAGCACAGCTATTAGTGCAGTATCACTGACCAACATACTACTAATATTATGGTGGGGGGGAGACAGGGATGACCACGAGAAGATGGACGGTGCGTTCTCACCTCTGTGCCTCATATTAGGAACGCTGTGTGTGTGGCGTTTGTTTGTTTTTGTACATTTTGCGGACAAAAATGTTCCTGACAAAAAGCTCTGTGTTTTATTTGTTTAAAAAGAGCAAAAAGCAGAAAGTTTTGGTTACTGAGTGTAAAGTTAGGCTTGGGTTTAGGATTAGGATTAGGAGATTTTTATTATACATAGGTACCTCCATATATATTTATATATATGTATGACCCATATGTAATAAGTCATATGCATAAGTATTACAATTATTTAAGACGGGTCTTATTATTATTTCTTTTAGACACTTACATATAAAATATATGTAAGGGTATATACATACATACATACATACATATGTAGATATTTTACACATACGCAACATATTTATGACCCCATGCTCTGACATCATATTAAACAGAAACCTGTGTGTGTGTTCTCACCTCTATGTCCCGTATTAGTAGCTGTGTTGGTGTCTCCACTGGTGCTTTGCTGTCGATGACCTTCTGTACTGCACATGCCCAGTGCACGGCCTCATTAAAGTGTTTAGTGAAGAGCTTATAGCAGTGTTTCCGCCCATAGACCGTCAGACTCCAGTAACCTAATCAACAGACACACACACACATATTTGCAATCATCAGTCATTTATACTGAACAAACTAACTGAGTCACAAACTAAGAATTCTAGAGTGACTAAAGGCCTTCGCTGGTCACATACTGGAAAAATGCTGCGCTGAATTTACTGAAATGTGTACGTAATAGCCCCAAAAGTATTTGGGCATTTGTGTCATACATTCTTTCAAAAGGCAGCTACCGAGTTTAACATGTGAGAAGTTTCTTTGGGGTTTGGATCCAAAATGAGGTCCACAAGTTCACCAACACCACTGTAGAAAAACAGCCTCAGACTTCAGTGAATCATGATGTTAGAGCTTCAGTTCTGGTCATAAATGTCAAAATACCTCTATGGTAATGCTTATTTCTGCTAGCATCCCTATGTGATTCTAATAGTATGTAGCTCTAAGCTAACAGTAATTTACATGAACTTTTCTGGCCATTCGAAGTTTAACTCGGGCAATTTATACAGGGCATCTAACAGACATTAACATATATTTTACCTTGTATTACTTTTACTCTCTCAGTAAAGATTCGAACCACAGAACTGCTGTTGCTGTTTTTCATTCCTAACAACTCACTGAAACCTGGTTGGACTTCAGCTTGTATTCTAAGTCAGTGATGCATCTAAGACTTCCAGAAGGTCAGAAACAATGTTTTTTTCTCAAAAAAAGGGGTCCCACACATTGGTAATTACGATGGTGGTCAATCTGATGAGTTAGGCATTCAGTTCATCTCCTGAAGGCCTGAACAATGGAAGAGCTTGCTTAGCTGAATTTGCGTAGATACCGTGAAGAAAAATCGTGATTGGATCATTTTCCATTTGGAGGAGGGTTTTTGTTTTGCCTTTTTTTTTTAAATTGAACCCTTTAGTTTTCACCTAAAACTATTATTAAAGTAAACTAAAAATTGCACGTTTTTTTTTTTTTATTGCATAGAAATCAAGTGTTGCCCACTGCCAGACTTTGGTATTACAATATTCTGTACACTATCAGTTTGACTTTGTGCTACAAGTGTTTTTCACTAAAACAAACTGAATTAAACTTTAATTAAAACTTCATTTAAAATGTAAATAACTTCATTAAAGCTTGCTAATGGTTAAAATATCCAAGTACTACATCAACACAACTCTCTTTCAGTTTACATATTGTTATCAGTAACTGTGTTCATGTAATGTATTGCATTCATATGGAAATGATCTACACATTTGAATTAAATCAATTCATTGCGTGACTTGTTTCAGTACATATTCACATAACAAACAAGACTGTCTTTCTAGGAAAATCCCCATATACAGTCTGGGAAACACGTAGGGTGTGGTGGATGAGTGTGATTGCGTCCACCAGCAGAATACTGGCCATCTGCACACACACATACGCACTCTCAGCCATGCTTCAGTATGACTAAGCCACTTTGGTCAGTCTTCCATCGCTCCAGACAACAATGCCTCTCAATCTGGCCATCTCTCTTTCTCTTTCATTTCTGTCTTTCCAGACAGTCCCTCTTTCTCTGACTCAACTCCTGTGTATTCCCGCATGAAAGAAGCGAATTAGTCCCATTACTCACCAAAGCCCACAGCCCAAAAGCCCCCTCTGTTCTCTCCTGCATGCCTTCAGTTTACTGGGAATCTCTGAGCTCCAGTGCAGTGCTTTTTATGGGCTTAAAGCTATAGTTAACAATCGGATTAACAATTTTTTTCCTCAGTCAGCCAAGACATGTTCGGTGTCTGAAGTTAGCTTAGTTTGCACGTTAATGTTGTCTTCCACATAAAGATGAAAACCAATAAACTGAAACACTGGGTCATAATGACGAGTTCAGTGACTTTAAACGCGCCGCATGTCAGTTCATGAAATTTCTATCCTGCTAGATCTGCCCTGGTCAACTGTGAGCGCTACTGTTGTGAAGCGGAAGTGTTTAGGAGCAACAACAGCTCAGCCACAAAGCAGCAGACCACACAAACTCACACCGCGTGGCCTGTAAAAATAGCACATAAAAATCAACTGTCCTCTGTTGCGTCACTCACTACGGAGCTCCGAAACGCCCCTGGAAGCAACACAAGCACAAGAACTGTGCATCGGGAGCTTCATGTAAGGGGTTTCCATGGAGGAATGGCTGCACGCAAGCCTAAGTTCACTATGTTCAAAGCTAAACGTGTGTCTCAATGTACCTCAGGATGGTGGCAGGATAGTTCATCTCGCTTGCATAACGGCACCAAAGTTATAAGACCAGCAAAACATTGTAAAAATGTGGAGTTTAACTCGAGTGTCTTGTTGCTGATCCATAGTTTTGTTTTATTCACAGTGACAATGAAATGCATCTGATATGTGACTTAATGTCGTCTTGCTAGCTAGGGTACGCTGTTGATAAAATGTAAATAAAAATCTACAAAAATCTGTGTTAGATCACATTTTGCATAGCAAATAAAAGGCAAAATTGAGAAACAGCATTAATCAGAAAAGAACAAGTTTTTGTTTTGTTTTTGTCATTGTATGTAGCCTTTTTTGTTTACCTAGGTGTATTCTGGTCAGTTCATGCCTTGTCTTTTTAGTTGAATAGGGTGTACCAAGAGAGTGCATGTTTTAGTTGCAGTGCTTTGAAAAGTGACTGATTGGACTTGATGTGAAGATTCCACTGCGTTAAAAATCACATCCATCCTTTGTTTTTGGCGTGAACAGAGGCCCAAGATAACAGTGTGTCATACAGTGTCAGAAACCCATAAGCAAGTCTATTAGTGATTACTTAACGACTCTACGTGGCCCGACTCAACAGCTGGCCAGTTAAGGGGAAAATTGTGTACTGTCGCTTTAAAGAGAGGTCGGGTCAGTGTGTAAGCGTTACCTGTCTGTTTATAGGTGTGTTTGTCAGGCCACAGTACGGAGCACAGTGACGTCAGTACGAGCATGCTCAGCCTGCGGGCGTCTCTCTCCGGGCCACTGTAGCAGTCCAAAGAGTCTGCGGTCAGCGTGAACCAGAACCTCCTCTGTCTGAGCCAACCGCCTGACACCTCACGCAACAACCAGCCTGCATATAAACAAAAAACAAAACGTCAACAGGACAGAACAGAACAGCAGACTAACAACACACACCACTGAATATTTAGGTTTCCACAAAATGCATTTCTACATGGAAAGACTTTATATTTTAAAGCTGTCTATGTAAAGACTTCACTACACACAAATCAGCACTGAATAGCGTATCTAAAAAGTAGATAGTAATAGAGCTACTAGAGCATTCATGAGCAGCTTATGTCTGTATTTTGATGGTGAAATCTTGCCTTCACCTTTTCCTCGACAAGAATAAAGCAAGGAGTAAATCTGAAGTGGGTAAAATCTGTTAAAAGTGGGCTCTAAAACCTAAAAAGTGAAATTTTAACCCAACCTGAGCCGGATATGTATTTGGGAGATGATGCCTGAACTTGACTGAACCTGACTTAACCTGACATGAGCAGCTGGGCTCATCAGGTTTGGACAAGTATTAAAGCTCTAACACACTCACACTCACACACACACACACAGGAAAAATGTCCACTCTAAGCTCTTAGCTGCATGTTCTGTCTGGGCCAATCAAACGCCAGTGTGGGAAAAAGCAGCTCAGTAAAATAAACCATGAAAAACCATGAAAATCCATGACGCTTCAACAACGTCACTGCTCTGCTGCAGATGTGAACCACCTGCTGCTTCTGCCCAGTGTGTGTGGAGCGTGCTGTGTGTTTACGTGTCAGAGTGAGTGTGTGTTTGACTGTGTGCACGTGAGAGATGACAACAAAACCACAGTAACAGGAAAAAAAGCTCACCAGCCACTGTTACTGGCTTACTCAGAACGTCCTGCATGGGGCAGTATGAGAATTATTGTCCATTTTCAGGATACAAATTTTCTCCATTCTCCATTTTTTATTTCTTTTTAGTGACTGAGGTTGAGATTAATGTTAGGTTTAGGTTTAGACTAAAAACTGTAGACTTAGAAAAGTGTTATTACTTGCAAAAGCTGCATTTTTTGGATTTTCCATTGTGTGAACAGTTCATGATAAATGGACCAATAGAAAATGTTCAAAATGACCTGGAATGAAGACTCTTTGCATTGACTTACATGTTTTTCCCTCCATCTCTTGTACAGTTACTTTGGAGATTTGAGGTTTTAGTCCAATGACATATAATGTACATGGCTTATATTATAATTATATATAGATATCTATGCACTTGGCGGAACGTTCTGCTTACTGCTGCAGTCCGCACTACGTTTCCACTGAAATGTGGCAGAATATCTGCTTTGCCATCATTTATCTACTGCAAACATGTGAACGCAACATTATATATAATACTTATGACACATATTATTATTACTATATATGAATACTTACATATAATTCATATAGTATATATTACACATACATACCTACACATATGTATAATACATGAAGGACATCTATGTAGTGTCTATGTAGTAATATGTCCCATATCTATATAATATGTGTGTGTGTATATATATATATAAACATATAAGGGACATGTGTATGACCCTATGTGAGTGTGTGTGTGTCTGTGTATGTGTGTGTGTGAATGAGGCAGACAGACTGTCGTGTCCAGCAGTTTTCTTGGCCACTGTGAGACGGGCTGGCTGAGAATTCGGACACCCGGCACTCATTTATTATTACACATTACACACCAGCAGTGCAGTAGCAGCAAATAGTGCACATTCACACACAGTGAGATCACATACACACACACACACACACGCACACACACACACACACACACACACACAACACACATAGAAACACACGGTCGCTCTCCAAAAAAAACACATATCTCCCTCTTTTACTTTTTTACCTACTTTTATTTACCTGATCACAGCAGCTCCTGTACACTGTGTGGACATTTCATAATGAATGGGCCGATAGAAATGATCCAAAAATACTTGGAATAAAATATTTTTACATTAATTTACGGTAAAAGAAAAATTTGGCCTGCCTTTTTTTTTTGGACACGACAATATAAGTTCAAACCTGTCATCTAGGCAAATAAGGATGTGTGGTGCAGGTAAATGATGTGGTCAGTGGTCAAACTCTGCTGAGTCATCATTAGCTTACACAGACAAGTAAGGTATGAGCCCTTTGGCTTACATTCAGTAAATATCTATTAAATTCTCTTTAATTTACTGACCCCAAGCTTGACCTTAATGTCAGCCCCAACCCAAAACCTAAACCTGACCCTCAGCCTGCGTCTATTGGTTTGTTAACAATTTGAACATCTACAGATAATTTATTGGAGGACATCCAAATAAAATGGGACCAATATCAATATTAATAACAGTGATAACAATGATAACAGACTCACCCTTGACCAGAACCTCCGGGTCATCCTCCATGGCCTTCTTCACTATCAGCCTGCTGTTCTCCTCACTGACACCTGACAGACTGAAACACAGAGAGAGCAGTGAGCGGATCAGCTACTGTAACCCAGTATCTACTGTACACACATACACGCATATAGAGGGGGGTCTCAGGCCCCCCGCTCACAGGGGCTGCTAAAATCTACTCTAACATAGTACACAATCCAGACAGACACCCCATTACACGCTGCGGTTTTATCAGTCTGGCTGCCGGGCAAAAGACTGAAAATAAGCCTGACTGAGAGACGCCAAGGAGAGAGAGACAGAGACAGAAACAGAGACAGAGACAGAGAGACAGACAGAAAGAGAGGTACCACACCTTTCTAAAACCATCTTGGACTCCCACTGAACTAAAAATGAACCTGTGTGTGGGCTCTTCACGTGCAAAATAAAAGGAACAGAATGAGAGCCAAACTTTCTGCTAACAGAAAGGAGAGAAACTCCAACTCAGCCTGTGCAGTGCAGCATATTAACCATTTGGGAGAGACATAATGTTTGATTTTCACAGCTGTTTTTCGATGAAGAAGAAAATACATACAAAGCTTTCTTGCACATAAAACGGCTGCTCTAATCTTTTGGGTAAGTTTAGCTTTAACGGTCACTGTATAAGTGCTGCCCCATCAGGACATTATGAGTTTAATCCCCAGTGATGCCACAGAGATCCGTGGCCAGGAGTCCAAGCGAGCGTGTTTGTCCTCCTCCCCATTACTCAGCGCGATGGTAGACAGTGAAGGCGTCTGTCAGCTGATGTGTCAAAGTTTTCATTTAGTGTCCTCCTCCAAGTGTGTTGAGCTGTCCAATGACACTACATTAGCAGCAGCTTGAAAGCTCGTGCTAGCCTTCACCATAGACGTGTACTGCAAACCAATAAAGATCACTTCCATTCCTCTCTTCTATAACTTTAGAATATTTCCATTTCTACTGTTTTCCATGTAACTACTGAACAGCAAAGCTTCAGATGAAGATTAAGGGGTTAACAACACTGGAACACAACAGCTTGTAACTGCAATGCTACTGAAGCTGCAGCGATCTGCAGCTGCCGCTCCATTCGGCTCCAATTATGTCTTTAATGAAGTGCTAATAACTCACTCTAATTGGCTGTTTGTGACGTCAATCAAGACAAAACTGGCTGCTCCTGACTAGAGCTGTAATCGTTTTCTGGAGGAGCTCGACCAGTATCAAGATTTGAGTCCGAAAGTGACCCAAGCCCAACAACGTTCTGTCAGAAACTGACCCGAAAAAGGCCCATCATCACTCAAACTGCTGAATTAAACTTGACCAGATGATCATCAGCCAAGACTGGAATCACTCAAAAGACGAAATCGGCAATTGGTCAGTTTTTATTTCGGCAGATGGTGTGGGCAATTTTATGAGGTCAATGATGTCAGCTGGGTAAGCGAACTCACACTGTATTTGAATGTAGCTGCTACACTGATACCAAAACACTGCAGAATTATCATACATTAGTCATTGTGCTGAACAGCCAGTAGCCTGTTACTTTCAATACAGCACTTTATTTGATTCATGTTATTTCAACAGGGAACTGATTTTACTTTTAAAGTGCCCGTTTGGTCCATTAAAGAGCAAATAATGTTTATGTTGCAAGTTTGCCCACAACAGCCCACCCAGTGAGAGCTTCTGTGTAAAACAAAGGCTAATAAAAATTGGCCACTGGGCAATTTGGCTGTAAAGAAATCATGACCAGAATCAGAATCAGCCATAAAAATTCACGATCGGTGGATCCCTAGACCTGAAGCAGGAGGTCGACTGTGAGGACCTGTAAAAAAAGTGAACCCAGTCGGGTTCGGTCAGATTTGGAAAACGATGTCCAAACATGACGGAACCTGATGTGTTCAGTCGGGTCCTGATGGGGTCACATTAATGATTAAAGCTCTGTTCCTGACTACGTCACCGTGGCAACCGGAACATTGCAGGATAAGTGATCTGATGGTTATGCACGACCTTCTGCACAGGAAGTGGAGGAGGAGATCAATACAGATGAGTTTACATACGTACACACACACACACACACACACACACACACACACACAGCATAACCCACACACTAAACTATAGCTTGGTCTTTATTGAGCGGAGGATTAAGAGCTGGTATATGCATGTGACTAAATGTCTGTGCACGTACACATTTATCTATATACTGTATGTTTATTTACAGCTGTGTTTATGACCGTGCATATGTGTGTGTTTGTGTGTGTGTGTGTGTGTGAGCGTGCTGACTGTATTGGAGATGCAGTGGTACATCCCTGTGGATTTGCATCACTTGCTATATTAAGCCTGAGCTCAGACGGAGTCGAGAGTGTACAGACATCACTGAGAGGAGGGGTGTGCGTGTGGGACAGAGACAGCGCTCACACACACACACACACACACACACACAAACACACACACAGGAAGCCCTCATCTGACTGGAGCAGCCAGCCAAAACCTGTCAGAACCGGTTCTGGATCGAAGCAGCCCGGCCTCTGCAATAAACCACCGACACCTACAGCATCAGAATAGCCCCAGTGCATTAACACACGCTCTCATACATGCATACTTGTTTTTATATCTTGTCAGGACATGTGGTCATGTATATATCCCATATTTATTATATATATATGTAATTATACATACATATATATATATATATATATATATATATATATATGTAATTATACATACATATATATA
Organism: Colossoma macropomum; assembly: GCF_904425465.1. Taxonomy (NCBI): domain Eukaryota; kingdom Metazoa; phylum Chordata; class Actinopteri; order Characiformes; family Serrasalmidae; genus Colossoma; species Colossoma macropomum. The sequence goes on along the minus strand of NW_023494801.1, from coordinate 6,102,985 downwards.
TATATATATAAGGTTCTGTGCAGGTACATTTTTCGTTCATCAAGGTACAAACAACGTAAATGTATTGTCAAAGGTACAACAGTGGTTTTAAGTTCCAGTTGTGAACCTTAAATATGTTTTTCTCAGGTGAAAAGTTCGTATTTGTACCTCTTCATAAACCAATAATGTTTTAAAACAGAACATAAAACTCTTAAAATCGTTTATGGCCACATCCATCAGCCTTCATATTTCTCTAGCTAACCGACCGACTCACATCTCCGCAGTTAAACCTAAACTTAGCCCTAGCTGTGACCTCAGTGATGGCTCTTTTCAAGCTGCATTCTGTGGAGCCTTTTTCCCAGTAAAACGTCATTCCCGATGTCAGAATGATCTTTTCCTATCACAGTGGAATATTTCTGTCCCCAGGAGGACAGTAAAATAAGGTACACCCTCACACACACGCTCTCATACACTTAAACACACTCATGCAGATAAAGTGGGCCGCAGTCCGTTTCTTTTAGAAGCGGCGGAGGCCGTCGTGTGTTGGAATGGGTGAGGCATGCAGACGCAGATAAATGTGTCGCGCTATACATGGGCTTTATGGAGCACGATAAAGGACAGGAGACGGAGAGAGAGTGCATGTAAAAGAGGAAAAGAGCTGATATAGGCTGACCACCGCTTTTACTGACCGTCTAGACAGCCTGGAGTTGTTAAATAATGTCAAATAGATTTGCCTATGTGGTTTCGGACCCTGTATGATGTACTGTTATTGCGGTAAATTATGTGACGTGTTGCTTTTCTGAGTATATTGTAGATCTCATAGATTATAAAGAGAGTTTAATAAGCCTCGTTTCATTTCTGGACAAGCCAGGGCCCAAAATTTTATTACATACTTCTATAAACTAAGAATAGCTCAATCAGTTTGCACTGAAGTCCCTGTAGTTACTGAATAATAAGCAACCCCACACACATTCAAAACTGCTGTAAACCAGATTAAAAACGGAATCTTGAAGCCTGAATTCATTCATTAATCCACTGAAATGATATTTTCTAAGCTGTACTGACTCCACACTCCCCGTCTCGCCTCCAGGCTTTTATTTTACTGTTCTGTTTTAAAACATTCGGTTATGAAAAGGTACAAATACAAACTTTTCACCTTGAAAAACTTATTTAAGGTGCACAACTGGACCTTAAAACCACTGTTGTACCTTTGAGGGCACATTTACATTGTTTATACCTGGATAAACGAAAAATGTACCAGCACAGAACCGTTATTTCTAACAGTGTACAGTAAATTTACTGTAAATTTGATTTCTTCAAAGCACTCTCCCACGCTCCTTTATAAACCAGGTGGTCACCACGGTCTGGCTCTTTTCACAGGGCTAAAAGAGAGTGGTGTGGTTGACCTTCCTCTGGATGGCTTGTCCAAACAGCTCTGGCCTTCAGTTTGAATGGGCAGCTACAGATCAGCACGGCCACACTGGACGCACAGGCACTGATAACGCACATACAACACAATCCCCTATTGTGAGTTAACCCACCACAAACGCAAATAAGATGCCTATCTTTGTGTTACTCCCACGTTCTTCTGTATGAGAGTGTAAATGCTGCTGTGGTCTGCATAACACAAAACTAATGTAAAGGACAATGTCACCAAATTTTTAAAAAATTCTGCATAATTTCATTGTTAAGTTGTAAACAAAGCCAGGAAAGAACAGTAAAAGCTACTTCACAACCCGACAAACATGATACGAACCACAGCAGAGCACAACTTTAGCCTTTAGCCTTCAGCCATCACGCTTTGGTCATGTTATACTCACTGTATAAACGAGGCCAGGAAAATTAGTGTGAATGTAAACTATGTGGAAAACGAATCCAATTCTTCAAGGGGAATTCCACTGAATTTCCAAATATGCTACAAAGTTCAATAGTTAAGATGTAAACAAAGTCATTCAGAGTGGTTTGACATGACATGTTCTGTTTTAGAGAAACTTATGAAGTCAGAATTGTTGTGGTGGTGATAGGAACCAGACGTCTGAAAAGTTTAATGCCTCTAAAAGCTACTATACAGGAAGTTATTACATGAAATGGTCACAAATTCATTGCCTGACATTGTTTTACGATAGTTTTGAGATAGAATTTTGGCCTAAAATGTATTTTTTTAAAGCCATTAATGGTGGAGAGGTACATGCAGGGTGCTGTAAGGCAAAATAGTTCCCAAAGAAACCCACCACTATATTACCATTATCAGCATTACATATAAAAACTGAGACGTGTGTAGGTTTCCTGGTGATTTCGGATAGAAAATAAAATGGCTATATTAGTGTTGTAGACAAGGGGACCTCTGGTTCCTATCACCACCACTGTAAAGGAATCCAAGCATGTATGTTACAATAAAGAAGTATAAGGATTTATTTTAAAAGCAATTTTTCTAACTACATGCTTAAAAGCATTCCTCCTCACAACCACAAAATGTTCATGTTTTCATCATCTTAGAGAAATGAGGTCCCCAAAAACAGCTAAATACCCACATAAACTAACACACACACACACCACACACAATTCGTCTGCGTTTGAAAGGCGTCCACACCTCCTAACGCTGATAAAGTCCAGGCCTGGCCTCGGGGTTGATGTTCTTTGTCGTTTCAAAGGCTAAGTGTGACGTGTGGCCATGGCAGGCTGGCAGCGTGCCAGCAGTGAAAAACTACTTCACCATGATATGATCCACAGCAGAGCACGACTTTAGCCTTTAGCCATCACGCCTTGATCAGTGGAGTCCACTGTTACACTCATTGTATAAACTAGGCCTGGAAAAAATGAATATGAATTATGTAAAGAACATATTCATTTCTTAAACAGGAACTCCAGAGAATTTCTAAAATTTCTAAAATGGTTTAATGTGAAACGGCTCTGAATTGTTCACAGTGGTAACAGGAACCAATCATAATCTGCTTATTTATTATCAAAAATGTCTTACATGTGAATTTACATGTAATGTTGATGGTAGTAAAATAGTGGTACATCTGAAGAGACCCTGCCTGCACCTCTCTGCCATGAATGGATTTAAGAAAATACATTTTAGGCCACCTTTTTTTTAACCTTTTTAAAACAATGTTTCAGACATAAGGTAGTGCATTCCTTACTGCACTCTTAAAAAACATGGTTCTTTGAAGGTTCTTCAGTAAAGAAAACAGTTCTGTATAGAACCATGAACACTTAAAGAAACATTTGCATGATTAAAGGTTCTCTGCATCGTAAAATAGTTCTTCAGATTAATGAAGGAAGTGCTCTAAATGGTTCTGTATAGAACCTTTTTGAAAGGAGTTCTATATAGCACCAAAAAGGGTTCCTCTATTGTAACAAGCTTGTATCGTAACAATAACAAAACCCTTTTTGGTGCTATATAGAACCATATACCATACATTCTCCATCAATCTGAAGAACAATGTCACCTTTAATGATGCAAAGGGCCTTCCGCCCAATGACTGCTGGGATAGGCTCTGGCTCCCCCCGTGACCCAGAAGGATAAGCGGCTTAGAAAATGTGTGTGTGTGTGTGTGTGTGTGTGTGTGTGTGTGTGTGTGTGATGCAAGGGAACCATTTTCTTTACTAAAGAACTCTCAAAGAACCACTGAGCGTACTAACTCCAGTGAGGGAGCTCTTAGAGACATTAACTCATCAGACGTCTGGTTCCTATCACCACCACTGTGAAGGTGTTTCTCTAGAACTGAGCATTTCACACCAAACCACTCTGAATGACTTTGTTTACATTTTAGCCGTTCAATTAAGCACAACTCTGGAAAACTGGTGGGATTCCACTTTAACACACTTTCCACCAGCGAACGTGTGCAGTGTGCATTTGAGTGACACGGCTATAATGAAATTGGTTGATCCACACATCAACATGTACTTACAGAATAACTGCATCAATAAGTACATTTGGAAAGGTCAGTGGAGGAATGGGGGGGGGCGTTACGGTCATAACGCAGTCTTGGTTATTATGTGCATTAGCATTACAAAACTGCCACATTTTCTGACATCAGGAAAACATTCCGTGAGTTAATACGCCATCCCACAATGCATAATGTGATAATTCTTCTTAAGTGGGTGAGCTGTATGAAGAATGTGTTAGAATTCTTTACAGCCTGCATGGACCCCCCCCCACCCCACCCCTCGCTGGAACACACAGTACTGTATAAACGACTCAGACAGTCTTAAAAATGATCTGTAAAGCTGTTTATTTGGGCAGCAGGACTGCAAAAAACAGTCAATTATTAATGTCAATTAATCAACTAATAACTGCAGCAGATCAGCTGACCATCCTTTATTTCAAGAAAGTGTTCGCAACTTTCAGCTATAGCTGCTCTTTTTCTTTCGCTATCTGCTCCCACAGGTACGAAACTATAAGTGAACTGCTGCCCTCTTCAGGTTAAGACGTTAACTCACTCTCGGTTTGATTTTTAAAAAGGTCGACAGCCAAAATGTTTGTCGATATTTATTACTAAAGCGAGCAGTAAACATTTATATGCTCAAAAGTTTCGAAGAAGTCCAGTAATTACAGTTACCATCCAATTCCTAGTTTGTCTCATCAATCCTTCATTAACTTAAACAAGTTTTTAAAACATCCATCTGTTCTTGCCAATATATTCATAACTTTACTGATAAAAAGAGATTATGGTTATGTTTTGCTGTATTTGTATTTACTCTAATTTTATAAGGCGTTTTGCTGGTATTAACACCCTTACAAGTAAAGGTGTCTTCAATATGTAAATTTTATGTAAATTCACAGCAAATTACTGGCTACTGAGTTGCATCTCTTTTACAGCTGTTACATAAAATATATATTACAGCTTATTACTGTAGGTGCACAGCAGTATAAAGCTAGATCTTTTATTATCATTTACTGTTAATATTGTGCAGTAAATTACTGTGAAAGTAATGCAACTAGTAGTCAGTAATTTACTGTAATTTTACAGTGATTTTTTTTAAATGGGATCATAAAGACATGCATGTTAATTTACCTAAAAGCAAATGTGCTAATGTTAGCCAACTGTAGTTCCTAAGGCCTGATGTTATTAGTAGAGGTGGCACAATACTGCGTTTTCTTTGACGATACTGATCCCGATTATTGGAGCCTTCAGTGTCGTCTAATACCCGTACTGAACCGATAAGAACTACTAAGCTTCTTTAAAAACTACTAAGCTTTAAAACGAGCTATTTAAGCAGGAGAACACATGGCCTCAAGTCTTCGATTGCTTTTATATATCAAAAAGAAGTGAAGCCGCCCTGAACATTGTATCAAATGTGCTTTAATACTGGAAATTCCTTCAGTCAAAAAAGGAGTTTTATGTTATAGGCAGAGCAATAAAACTGTTGCAATATCAGGTTCAGCTCGGCTCTTCCAGATGAACCTGGTTTTGCTCAGTCAGTCTGTGAAGCATTTACAGCCCATCTTGTTTGCTGAACTGTATTCTGTTGGTTTCTGGCTAATTCCAGTGTGTTTAGCTGTTTCTCCCGGCGCTGCTGTCTCTAATTATTATCCAGCAGATCTGGGAACTGGAGTTCATATGTAAATCCCTGCTGGGGCTTATATAGATTCACTGATGCATTATGGGGGATTGGGGGGTGGGAGGTAAACTAAATTCTCCACAGCTGTCCAATCAAACCCCCTCTACCACCCTACTGCCGCCCACTCCTTTCCCAGAGTCCTCGGCATGCTTGCCTGCAAGGGGCCTGCGAGGCAGCTTCCTGCGAGAGAGAACGCAGAGCAGGAAACAATTTGTCACGCAGGATTAAACGACAGGAATAACAGAAGGAGCAGAGGACGAGTGTGCGTCCCTACAAACCAAAACACTGCACTCTGCACTCAAACTGCTACACAGAAACATAAATAAAAGAGAGAGAGAGAGAGAGAAAGAGATGGAGAGAGAGAGAGAGGAGAGAGAGAGAGAGAGAGAGAGAGAGAGACTTAAAAGAAGTGTTCTTCCCTACTGTAGCTGTGCTCTTCTCCCAGTGTTCCCTCATATCTCTCTCTCTCATTCCTACACTCCTGTACTCTTTCCTATACTCTCTCTCTAATCTACCATATTCTTTCTCTCCTATACTCTCTTTCATACAGTCTTTCTCTCCTATACTCTCACTCTCCCATATTCTCTCTCTCCTATAGTCTCTCTCGCCCATATGCTCTCTCTCCTATAGTCTCTCTCCCATATTCTCTCTCTCCTATACTCTTTCATACAGTCTTTCTCTCCTATACTCTTTCATACAGTCTTTCTCTCCTATACTCTCTCTCTCATATTCTCTCTCTCCCATATTCTCTCTCTCCTATACTCGTTCATACAGTCTTTCTCTCCTATACTCTCTCTCTCATATTCTCTCTCTCCTATAGTCTCTCTCCCATATTCTCTCTCTCCCATATTCTCTCTCTCCTATACTCGTTCATACAGTCTTTCTCTCCTATACTCTCTCCCATATTCTCTCTCCTACACACTCTCTCTTATACTCTTTCTCCTATAATCTCTATTATACTCTCTCACATACTCTTTCTCTCCCTTATTCTCTCTCTCCTATACTCTTTTATATTCTCTCTCATGTACTCTTTCTATGATATATTCTTTTTCTCTCCTACACACTCTCTCTCCCCCATACTCTCTCTCTCCTTTCCCTCTCACCTATACCTTCTCTCTCTCTCCTTTCCTATACTCTTCCATACTCTCTCCCCCTCTACTCTTTCTCTCTCCCATACCCCTTCCATCCCGTCCTCTCTCTCCTATACTATGTTTCATTCTACTATACTCTCTCTCTCACTTATACTCTCTCTTTCTTTCCTGTACTCTCCTTCACTCCCTCTATACACTTTCTTGTTTTCCTTCCCCTCTCTCTCTCTCTCTCTCTCTCTCTCTCTCTCTCTCTGACTCTCTCTCTCTCTCTCTCTCTCCCCTTTCTTTAACACAAATTCAACAGAATGATTAGGAGTTTGAAACCTGAGAGATATTAATGTTGTCAGAGCATTAAAGTTGAGGTGTGTGTGTGTGTGTGTGTGTGTGTGTGTGTGTGCGTGTGTGTGCGTGTGTGTGTGCGCATGTGTGAAATGGAGACGCACTAAACAAAACCATGTGTGTGTCACACGCTGGCAGGAAACATTTCAAAACACTAACAGAACGCAGGATCTGAAAAGTGGAGAAAGAGGACAGATCTGGGTTTGGACCCCCGTAAACCTCCGTGTGATTCGGCCAAAATCTAATCTCGCTGATTAATCAGTGACTAACCCAGAAAGGATAACGTTTCCACAAGTGAACATGAAAGGAAACGACTTTTGAGCCCAGACTATTCATCACTTCATCACTGCTGTGTGATCATCATTTCCACAGCATCACTTTCAGACACAGAGTTCCTGCATTTCCCCTTACAGTGATAAACAAACAACAAATGTAACTCACACAGTTTCCCTGTTACTCTCAACACAGCAGATCACTGTTCAGTGTCAGAAGTTTGTTTCTTTAGTTCTGTGCTGGAGCTACAAAGCTAAAGCAGCTAACAAGCAGTGTTAGGCCGATACATGCTGATGTTATCGAATATTGCGGTTATTGAGTGTCGATGTTATGCCAATTATAATCTTTATAATTCTTCTCTTTCACATTTCACATGATTTTTTTAATACCTCGCCTTCACCGTAGGGTTACTACGTGTACTACAGTACACGACTTTTAAAGTCTTAACAGATTATTAACAGATTGGGGATCTCACACTATACTCACTGCACTCGCGCAAAAGCACGCGAAATCATTCAACTCGCGCAAAATCATGCGAATTCACTGAACTTGTGCGAACTCACTAAACTCGCGCAAACTCACTGAACTTGTGAGAAATCATGGGAACTCACTGAACTCACGCAAACTTACTGAACTCACAAACTCACGCAATCCCAGGCGAACTGACGTGAACTCACGCAAACTTGCTCAAACTCACGCAATCTCATGCGAACTCACGTGAACTGACGCGAACTCACGCAAACTCGCGCATTCTCCCGTACCAGAAGACGCAAATAAACAAACATAGATCTGCTCGCTGCTGATGCTGTTTGCGCTGACACAGTAAAGAAGCAGCAGGTAAACATGTTTAAGTGGGTCATGGATTTAAAAAAGCAACCAGTTTGGTATTTTTAGAGTTTTAAATGTACATAAACTCGATTGAGCTCATTAAAAAGCTTCGCTGCACAGGTGAGATCTTCCAGTACAGAGTACAGAGTACAGAGTAAAATGGACGAGCAGTACAGAGTAAAATGGACGAGCCTGATCAGAGAAGAGCCAATGGGACAGTTTAGCAGTATTTTGGTTTCCAACCAAACAAAGATGAAGCACTGAGTGTTAACAACAGTGTTACATGCAGCGCTTTTTACAGGCGTGCTGCCAGTTGATAAGACACAGGTGCTCATCGTCCGGGTAACGGGGTGAGGAACGCCTGGGACTGAGAGCGTGACCCCATTAAGGGGTCAAAGGGCCCGGGCGGTGACCTCAGTGTGTCGCACTCTAACCTCATCCAGCTGTGCTGCTGTTCCAGGACCGCACGTGTACATAGATTAAAGTAAACAGCTGCACTTCTCTAAACAACACCGAGCTGCAGTGAAACCCTCACCAAAACATTCCAGCAGGGAGGGGAAGACACGACGAAGAGCGAAAAAGAGAAAGAGGAAAATGAAGGAATAACAGAGGATAACAAAAAAATAAAAAGAAAACACTCTGATACCCGTCTCAACTCTCTGCTGCTCTCTCTCTCTCTCTCTCAGGGCTGAACAATTAATCGGTTTTATATTGAAATAGTTACATTTCTCTGATTTAATTATATCCTAATATTCAATGTTTTCCGCAGCGCTTCAATCAGCCAGCAAGACTCAGGTCTGTATAAACATCTGTGCTGAACTCATGTGCTCTCTCTCTCTCTCTCTCTCTGTTTCTTCCTCTTTACCTCTGTCTCTCTCTATATATCTGTCTCAGCCTCTTTCTCTCTCTCTCTCTTTACCTCTGTCTATCCTCTCTCTCTCTGTCTCTTTCACTGTCCCTCTCTCTCTCTCTCAGCCTCTTTCTCTCTTTAACTATCTATCCATCTCTCACCCCTCTCTCTCTCTTTCTCTATCTCTGTGTATCTCTCTCTCTCTTTTTATCTGTCTTTCTTTTTCTCTCAATCCCTCTCTCTATCTGTCTCTCTCTATATATCTGTCTCAGCCTTTCTCTCTCTCCTACCACTGTCTATCCATCTTTCTCTCTCTATCTCTGTATCTCTCTCAGCCTCTTTCTCCCTCTCTCTCTCTTTATCTCTCTCTGTCTCTTTTTTCTCTCAATCCCTCTCTCTGTCTGTCTATCTCTCTATATCGATCTTAGCCTCTTTCTCTCTCTCTTTACCTGTGTCTATCCATCTCTCTCAGCCTCTTTCTCTCTCTTTACTTCTGTCTATCCATCTCTGTATCTCTCTCTCAGCCTCTTTCTCTCTCTTTACCTCTGTCTATCCATCTCTCTCTCTCTATCTCTGTATCTCTCTCTCAGCCTCGTTCTCTCTCTTTCTGTCTCTGTCTCTCTCTGTCTCCATCTCTCTCTTTCTCTATCTGGCTCTCCCTTTCTCTCTCTCTGTCTCTCTCTCTGTATCTCTCTCTCTGATGGTGGGAATAAGACAGTGATTAAGAAAGACTCTGTTCGACCCGGTGCTAAAAATAACCCTGTTTATTTAAGAGTCCTGCCAGGCATTCCACAGACAGCGGACTGAGGAGAGGACAGAGCGCTGCAGGACAGCAGGACAGCCCTGTGTGTGTGTGTGTGCGCGCGCACTGTACGTGGTAGTCACTCTGAGTCACTGTCCTCCGGCTGTCTGTACGTGCTGTATGTCCTGTCTGGACTCACCCGCTGATTTGCATCCTCATTTACGTAACACACAGTTCCTCTGTTAAAGGGGTGGGGGTTGAGTGGGGGCGGGGTGGGCGGGTAACTCACCTGAGCATATTTTATAAAGAGCGTGAGTTATCAACTGACTAAACCACACCTGACATACAACCAGTAATAAAGACTTTATCGCCCTTAGTAACACTAGTAATAACAGCTTTACGTCACAGAGGGCTGGACTACATCACAATACTGTAAAAGTGTGTCACAATCAGCTTTTACAGTATATCAATTATTTCAACACTGTCCAACTGCAGGTTTCACCACAAAGACAGCATAATTAGGCCAGTTGAATAGGATTCAGTGCAGCACAGAATGTGAAACGGGATGTTTTACTTTTGCCATATTGCACTACATTCACTGCTGTCCAAAAGTGGCGCTGTGTTCAAATGTTTTCAAAAGCTGTGGAATTGAATCTGGATTTTTAAAGGCCTGGAATCGGAGAATCGACTCTTTTGTGATTGTCTAGTCTAAAGTACCGGCCACCCTTTAGACTAGAGCTCAACAGATCTGAAAACTGATGCTAATTTCAAAGGGCTAAAATTGTGACAACCTATCTACAGCTATAGGTTTAAATCTGTACTCCAACATTTATACAGCAATATATTTTCTTAAGAGCCATCAGTTACCAAGAAAACATAAGTAAATATATCCTCCAATAGCTTTAGTGAAACACTCCTTTACTGATAGATATGACTGTCAGTTGTCAAACTTTTCTGTGATCAATATTTTATTAATAAGTGAATATACAGATCACGAGAACTAAATTCACGAAGCCCAGAATTCTTCAGAATAGATATTAACAGTTACTATTAGATACCAATAGTAGTTAATGATGTTAATGATGACAGAAGTAACTGTCAAACTTTTTAAACCTGAAAATAATCAACAGAACCAAATCAAGCAGTTTTGCTTTCTGTTAATCGTCTCTTATTGTTCTTGTTTTTATAAGCTCTTTTGACAGAATCTCAGCTTTTCTCAAAAGCTGAAGATCATATATATTTTTAACTTTTTAATCTTTGTTATTCTAACCACGTTGGTACGAGTGGCGCAGCGGGTAGCGCTGTCACCTCACAGGACCCCAGGTTTGAACGTACATGTCTATGTGTCTGCCCTGCGATGGACCGGTGACCTGTCTTGTCTTCTACCCAATGAATGCTGGGATAGGCTCCAGCATCCTCCGCAACCCAGAAGGACAAGTGGCTTAGAAGATGGATGGACAACCCATTTTGGTGTTTTGTGTTTGAATTCACCAGTTCAGACTGTACTGCTGTTATACAGGTAATAAGGGAGTTACTACATGTGTATTACTTATATCAGATGGCCTCAGTGGCACAACAGCCTAAGCTTTTGCTCTTGTCATGGGGAGACTGAATCCTCGTGATGCAGTCGCTCTTATTAGCGATGCTTTTGTCACTATCAATAAAACCACAGATCGTCAATATCAGCCGCTTTATTTGACTGAAATGCACTGCTATAGGAATTGTGGGCCAATACAGATTCACCCATATCACACATAGACACTTATAAAATGGAGAAATGGGATTAAATCCACCTGGCTTGGAATCAGAAATATATACTTAATTTGCAGAAGGTTACAAATGCACTGCGATGAAAAAAGCAGATATTTTAGCACAGTGACCCAAACATCATGCTCTTCCAGAGTTCAATAAACATATAATCAAATGGCTGCTGTCAGAAGAAAACCTCATATCTCTATTTTTGACATTTTTCAGTTTTTTACATAATTTGAAAACACCTGTTACCCTTTACATCGTATGTCAATTTCATGATGAATGGACTAAAAGAAACGGCCCAAAATGACTTGGATAAAAGTCTGGCTCCATTGACTTACATTAAAAGTACAGTAGGTTTTTTCCTTCTCCTGTGAAGTTACCATTTTGGAGATACAAGGTTTCCTTCCAACAACAGTGATATATTGGTTTAAAAATGTGTCAAATCTAAACTGATATTTTTAAGCAATTATCTGCAAAATCACTCTGAAATGACTCTGATAGCACTGTGCATTCCTAATTTGTACCGATATATCGCTCTGGCCCTTCTCCAGACTCCTGAGGTCTGTTAAAGCTGGAGAAGACGCTGTATATTTGGGTAATATTAACAGTAAAAGGAAGTAGAAGATCTGTGGGTAGATAAACCATCTGTATTACTCCCTCAGAGGATCAGGGGAATTCTTCAGACTTTCGATATCCAAACAAGCACACACACAAGGTCCACTTCTCCAACATCACAAACTTTCAGCATGACTAGCAACAGGAAGAAACATGCAAAGCACATGCTGTATAAACCCACAAACACCACATGATTCTACAACACAAATACACACGAGACAGAACGTGCAGGGAACCAAAACATCTGGACAAATTTGACCTAAAAACAATATTTAGGACTTTTCAGGCCCCGTGACGCTGTACGCTGTGCGTACATCCTGGTCCACGCTTAATCATAAAATCTCTTTTGCATCATGTTCCCATTAACAGAGCAGACATGGTTGGACAAGTGGGCACCATAAAACTGAGCTCTACCTGAACACTCACTGTGAAATGACAAATATGGTGAACTCACCTGGGCGTGCCATTGGCTGATTGCGTAGGCTGAGAAAGAGTCACTTCCAGTTGGCCCTGTAAAGCAGGAAGGAGAAAACAGAGGGATCAGGAGTTTGTCTTCTAGTCTAACTAATAAATCCGCTGATCGGCTGTTCAGTCAAGCACCAGTAACTGTAACTGGTCTGAAGTTTGTCTGGTGGTTTAACTCAATGAACCAGCATTCAGACCAGATCTTATCTAAGTCCTCAATACTAGCTTTCAGTCAAGAGTCTGTCTCCTGATCTAATAATGAATTGTCCATTTGAGAGAGTAACTGCTGGTCTAACTCCTCAACACACCCTTGTCTTCAGTGCAGACAGCCTCCCTTGGTGAACTTTGTATACTGATAAGAAATACGAAGTACTGATGTAGTGAAATGAAAATTCTTGACCGAAACTGAAATTCAGGGTTCTTTAATACATAACTTTCTGTTTTATCTATGCTGTTGATCAAACCCCTTAAAATCCCAGGCTTATTACATACTAAACCTTAGTATTCAGTAACTACAGGGACTTCAGTGCAAACTAGCTGAGCTATTCTTATGTTATAGAAGTGTGTAATAAAACGTTTGGCCATTTAAGAGGTTAATAAAGTAATCCTGACAATGTATCAAAGGCGATTACTGCCATGTTGAGAAAGAACAATGAGAGAACTAGAGGACTAATTTCATTTTAGACAGTTTGCTATGTAATATATTAAATATTTAAAGCTGTCAAATTATATATACACTATTTAATGGTTTCCCAAAAGCATCTAAAGCTGAGATCCTGAGCGCCTCCACTATAACGACAGAAAACACCTTGTGTTTTACTACGTAAAGCATGTGGACGTGGCTTTGGAACTCCCATCTAGCAGTCTGCAGTTTCTCCAGCAGGGGGTGCTATGAACATATGAGTCACTTTACTTTTGTCAGAACTGAAAAGTGAACAAAACAGTCCTAAACCCCAGCAGGATCTACTGAACGCACATGTTTGGAGTGTCATCTTTTAAAAATAAAGGCAAAAAAGAAAAAAAAGTTTGTTATCAAAAGATAAAGAAGTAACTCAGTATATAGTACAGTATATAGTACAGTACATATACAGTACATATCGATAATATGACTCCCATTAAAGCTCTTCATTAAATCAGTTAAGGTTAAATCTATATAGAATGCTGCAGAAAACAAACAGCGGTTTTTATCCGTATGTCTCATTTTCACTGCCTTCGAAATTGTTCAGCGAGTGTTGGATTTTGACTCTTCATTGTAATATTTTAAGGTTTTTGTTTCGGTCCAAATTTTCAGGCTTTTTTTCTCTGTCAGCCAAAAACAAAAGTGCCATTGTCGACCATTTTTGGGGAAAAAGTTTCACTGGCCGAAATGTCGCTGCATAATAAGAAAACATAAGTTGTTTTCCAGAAATCTTTTACATCAAATTATTCAAATCAAAAGACTCAAAAACCGAGACCAGCCCAGAGAACTAATACACAAAGCCAGCATCCAGTACGGGGGTTCAAAGTTCAGTCCAGAGAACATTTCCTTAATCATCAAAGCTAATCTTCAGTCTAGAGACTCTCTCCTGCTCTAACTAATCAAAACCAAAGTTCAGTCAAAGTACTGCATCGAGTTGTATACGGCATAAAAGGATGTAGAGGTTTATCCAGAGATAATCCTTCTATAGTTTACCACAAACTTTCAAAATACAGAAACAAAACTCGAACCTCTGATCAGTCCAGAGAACCGTTCCTTGTTCACTCAAAGCAAATTCTGGTGTTTGTTATTCATCCAAACTATTCAACTCAGGGACTACATGTTGGCCTAACTAACCAAGTCTGACATTCACTTGAGATTCACGATCTGCCTCCAAGTGTTCCTCACAAAGTTAGCATCTAGTCCTGAGAGTAACTCCTGGTCTAACTCCTCAAACTCTAGAAACAGTTTGAAAAGCGTCTTATCAATCTAAGCAAAGTGACCAAAACTCTAGTGTTTGGTCCTAAATCCAGAAGTCCTGGTCTAACTTCTAAAAATGAGTTTTCAGTTTCCTGGTCTAACTTACCTAAACCGGTGTCCAGTTCAGAGAAGAGCTGGTGTTCAGTTCAAGAGGTCTGCTCGGTCTAACTAATCAAAAGGTCAGTCAAGAAAGTGCCTGATACTAACGCTGACATGAAATAAACAGTAAAAGGAAGTCATTTTTTCCAGAGAGAGTAGAAAACCCCTCTTTAGCTCTCCCACATACGACCAGGGGAAATCCTCACCTCTGATTTTCAAGCTCCAAAGAAATAGCGTCAGCATGTCTGATCTGTCGGCAGAAGGTTCTCTGGTCAAACTCCACAGTGTAAACTCTGAAAAGAGTGATACTCATCCAAACTAGCACTCTAACTATTCAAATCTGGTGTTCAGTGAAGACTCTGATAATCAGTCTAACTCTAGTTTAACCCTCCTGTTCTGTTCAGCTGTAAGGAACAGCAGTAATGTTCCCAGGTCAAACTGACCCGGTGCATGTTTAACCATCCGAAAGCAGTTAAAATATATATTTTTTGCCATAAACATTATCGTTAGCGCAATTAATATCAATTTAACCAATATTTAGTGTAATCAAGTTTTTCACCCTTTACAGATCATGGCTTACTTAAACTAATTCACCAATTTTTTCATTAAAAATGTAGACTTTTTCAACATTTCGCATATATTTGACATTGAGGATTGTTGTTTAATACAAACAAAACATATCGTCTGTTTCAGGCCGAAACTGACCCTTTCACACTAAATGAGCCACAAGTCCAGCTGAAAAGGGTTTCACACGTCCAAAAATGATAAAAAAATTATATATTTTTCCCGTTTTTTAAAACTTTGAAACGGGTCGTTTTGACCCGCGACATAACAGAAGAGTTAAGAGATTGTCTTCTGATTGTTTGACCCCTTAAAATCCCAGGCTTATTACATACTAATGCGTATTATTCAGTAACTAGAGGGACGTCAATGCAAACTGGCTGAGCTATTCTTCGGTAATAGAAGCATGTAATAAAACTCTGGGCCCACTGCTGGCCTTTTAAGAGGTTAGTTCACAAAAGCAGCATCCCGTCCAGAGAGTACCTCCTGCTGAAAACACTGATGTTCAGCTCAAGAAGCCTTATCTAACTAATCAAAACCATAGGTCAGTAAGGAAAGTCCCTCGTTTTGTATGCTGACATGAACAGAAAAAGGAAGTTGTTTTTCCAGGGAGAATTGAAAACCCCATTACAGTTCTCCCACACCAGACAGGGAAAGTTTTCAAATTCCAACAACTTGTCTGAAAACCTCTAAAGCACATGTGTCAGCCAACAGTCCTCATGGGTCAAAACACTGCAGACTTCAGCACATCTGATTCAGCTTATCGGCTGATTAGCAAGGCCTTCATGAACTGAATTCAGAGAGTTAGATGAGAGTAAAGGTTGCTCTCCACAGCACTTTAGCCTGGAAGGTCCCCAGTTTGACATGCCTGCTCTACAGAGTCTAGAGGACGTCTGCAGGTCTGATTTCTCAAAGTAAACTGGCATTTAGGCCAAACAAGCAAACTAACATTGAATTCAGAGACTGTATTGTAGTGTCTGGTGTGTTAAAGTGTGTCTTCTGGTGTAACTTATCAAAACTGGTGTTCAGTCTAGAGAGTAACTTCTAGTCTAACTCCAGAGAACAGAGCTAATCCAGAGAATGTTTTCTGGTCTACACACAGCAACACCAACTCAATCCATAGACCAGTCTTCCTTAACTAGCTTCCAACTCTTCAAAACTAGCTTCTGATGGAAAGTGTCTCCTGGTCTAACTCATCAACACTGGTACCCAGTCGAGAGGGTAACACAGACTGAGTTCACGAGGTCAACAAAGTGCCCTCCCACCCAATTATATAAGGCCTAATGATGTGAAATAAACAGTAAAAAGGAAGTCGTTTTTCCAGAAAGAGCAGAAAATGCCTCAACAGCTTGTCCCACACAAGGCCGGGGAAGTTTCTACCTCAGACAGAGAGTGTTGGCTGGTCTTGAGAGTCCCCTGGTGTAACTCATTTAATTTCCCACATCCCCTACTCTTATCTTCTCTAAATCTACTCAGAATAATGAGCACCACTCACCATTTCATCTGATATTTCACCACCAGTTTCATTGTCATAAACGTCCTCTGTTTACAAAGAGCTATATGTCTGGGAAGTTCAACAAGCATCAAAGAGGAACTTGAAACTGCATGACACAGCTTGATTTTTTATGTTGGACTTGAGGGATAAAAAAAAAACGTGTCCTCAATTACTGAGGTGCATTGAGGTCATTCTCAGCAGTGAACCAGCTTTTAACCCTCATTCTGTGGGATTAAGTTCGCCCAAAAATCTAAGGCTACGTTCACTCAGCAGGTAAAAGTGGCCCAAATCTGATTTTCTCACCAAATCTGTTTTTTTTTTGTTTGTCTGTTCACAATATCTTTTAAATGTGACCTGTATGTGCCATCAGTCTGAACAGATCACGTTTCTAAACTGACCTGCATGAGCAAAAGAACAATGCTTCACGTTGCTTCACGTGGCTCATCCAAAGGTAAACAATCATAACTGCCAACGAACACCAGTCGCTCTCGGAGGGTTCAGCTTCAGCTTCGCCAGCATCACAGGAGCCATCATGAAGCTTCACTGACTGACAGCTGGGCTTATCACCCAGAATGTGTTCGATCTTGCTGTAAAAAGGACTCGGTCACTTCTTTGGTTCGTGTCCTCAGATTCTTTAAACTTTGCTCTCAGACTTTTAACTGTTTTTTATTCGGCCATTTCTTTTGAAATCTCTTTGAACACGGAGGGTTTTGGACAGAAACATCACCCCAAATGTTCATGAGGACTCAAAATTATGACAAATGTGGAGCTGGACTGACGTAAAAGTCATGGATTCCGATCTGGCTGTTCAGACTGAGTCGTGTTGCCGCATATCAGATACGTATCAGATTTCAGCACCACATATGAAAGCGTCTTAAATCAGAATTGAAAATGTCAGATTCAGTGTGTTTTTGCTGATCACACTGACACACATCTGTGTCACATATGAAGAAAAAGATCAGATTTGGGCCACTTTTACCTGCTGTGTGAACACTTGATCTCAAATGTAGGTCTCCAACGTTGCATGACATACTGTGATCAATAAAAAGGGACAAAATTCAGGCTTCTGCTACCTAGGATCAGGCTTAATCTGAGTCTGGAAGACTGCTCTATCACCTCAGGCAGGGGTTAAATTGGGCCGGAGTGCACCAGAGGGGAGCTCCAGCACATTTGGCCTGTGTGAAGAGCTGTACTGTAACTTGATGTCAGACCACTGCAACCCACCCCCCCCGCCCCCCCAAAGTTTGTTTGCTTTTGTTGCCACCGTACATTTAAGCCACACATCCTCCTCATATCGCTCTACTGATTTTCAGTGTAAATACAAGATAAGCACGTTTCCAAATCTGACTGGACGAAGTAACTTGGCCAGAGATGAATCACATTTTACAAGTTTTTAATTTAAGTTGTTTAAACTGTATCATCTCTGCCACCAAGCTCCTAAAAGAGCTCCTCAAAGGGTAGGTAAGACGAAAAAATAGGGCTCTCACACCTCCCAAATTCAAAAATCAGGTTTCAATAACTGCTGCTGTTGATGTCAGTGCCAATGGCTGACATGGTGGCAGATGGAATCGGGGCGGATGTCCGGATTCTCCGGCACATTCCTCTGTTCCCATTTCCCCTCTTTAAAGAAAGAGGGAGGAGGGAAAGAGAGCGCTCCTGACCGCAGCTGGGGCTCCACTGAGGTCAAACAGTATGACCTGAAAACACTTTGAAGCAGCTTAAAGTGACTAACCGCAAGCTCCGGGCACTGGCTCTTAGATTGATGGCCAGTGGTTGGTCATCTCCACTATTCTACCACACCTGACTCATCTTATGAAGTCTTGTTATTCAGACTCACATGTGTTACATAGAGAAAATACAGAATATGCATCATACAGATACTCTGAGACTGAGATTAATGACCACAGCAGCTGTAGGCCTACATAGAAGCTCTTTGCCAGGCCATGTTCCACAGTTCAGGCATGGTAATAGTATAATTCGACTCCTACATAGAGTTGTACGCAAACGATTGAGCACTCCTGGTCAAATGGCATGCTTTGTTTATTTTGTGAGTGCAAAATATGTTAACAAAGAGGAAACACAAAATTTTGCATAATTTTGAACATATTGCGAAAAAAGTAAAACATAAATCTATGAAATGTGCCAGAACTTTTTCACAAGCCACACTTTGTTGGTTTTTTTCCCCTCAATATGTTTAATTCAGAAAATAAACAGTAATTGTGTATTAAAATGTGCAGGAGTGTGAAAACTAACATAGGCTGATGGGGAGAAAGTGCCTAAATTCATTTATTTATTTATGTTTTTACAGCTGCATGGAAACTCGAGCGTGTGGTCAACCATCTGAGGTGCCAGATTCTGATCTGAAGTCACTATTTGGGTACTTCTAACATTTCAGGCTAACAATTCAGTGAAATGTAACGGTTCTGCCTGTATTTATGTAGGTGTGGATGGAGTTAGACCCAATCCCATCCCCCCCCCCATCGCCCCTACCACTTAGCCCTTGCGCGTTCATGCCTAGGGGTAGGGTGTCCCTATTTGTGTTGAGATAGAGGGGTAGGGCGAAGTGTTAGGGCTACATAGCCATTCAAACAGAGGTATTTCAGAGACCCACTCCAAACAGAGTTATGAGGAAAAAAAAGAAAAACTGGCAAAATGGCTGAACAAACGACCAAAAAAACCCACAAATGTGAGAATTTTCTCTGTTAAAAAATTACGATAACCATCGTATTATCTTAATTTAATGTCGTTTCAATGTATTATGGTCCTTTTCTTCATAACAAGCTTAATAATTGGTAGTACTATGCTGATGTCTCAATAGCTAGCTAGCTAAATTTCCCGTTCCACCTTAAATGGAGCAGAAGTTACATTCTGGCACCTCAGACATCAGAACTGCTGCACCATTTAAGATGGAACGGGAAAATGCAAACGAGAAGCTGGAGAATATCTGACTTCAGCTTCATATCACAAGAATTAGGGGTGGGTGATAATAAATAATGGCTGTATCCCCCTCCCTTTGAAGGCATATGATGCCCTAAATGTAACTAAAGCCCAGCAGTGAGGAGCTGAATTTACCCTCCTCTGCTATCACTGCAGACTGGCAGGGTCGCCTACAGAGCAGCGCTAGTAGCTGTTAAAGAAGTAATGTACTATTTATTTGAGGGACGATTTCAAAAACTACAGATCCAAACAAGAACAAGAAAATACCTTATGTATAAGATGAGTCATCAGCATCCAGCATCAAGCTTGTTATCTCTGTTAGCTCATTAGCTCATCTGAAGATGCAGCTTCTGTTACTAATCTAACACACCCTACCAAAAACCCACCGATTTTCCTCATCTGTTCCTCTATGTGCTGCTATATTTTTTGGCAGCGCCGGTGTTGCCACCTAAAAAGGTCAGCACACAGCCCTGCATTGTTTCTGGCCAACGTGTGCAGAAACACAACGTGGGCTTCAGTGTCCGGAGGGCTCTCTGTACACACAGACACACACAAGCACAAGTGCACGTATTAAGAACAACTTCAGCTGTGACTGAAGTGAGTGTGTTTACTGGCAGTGCCTGAGAAAGGAACAAACACACACTCAGGCGAGGAACAGAAAGAGTTTGTGTTCTGCGTGTTCATCTCGAACACCACAACAAATTATACCTGAACTCACACGCAGAAGCTGCCCTCGCGCGACTGTCTGGGCCTCAACTGAGTCAGTTTATTCTCACTGAAACACCTTCTGCTGATATACAGTCATACGCAAACGTTTTCCGGTCAAATTATGTATTTTGCTGATTTTCTCTAAGTAAAAATAAGTTAACACATCCAGTGAACACATTTCTGCACATTTTAATGCACAACTACTGATTATTTGCTGAATTTAATACACTGGGGGAAAATAAGACATAAAGGTCGCTTGAGCAAAAGTTATGGTACATTTTACTCTGCATGTTTTTGTTTTTTTTGTCTATTACGTTAAGCCTAAATAATTAAAATTGTGCACTGAAATTTGCAGAAAAGATGATATTTAAGTTTGTTAACTTCTTTTCACTTATAAAATAAACAAAACATGTACTGTTCTATCTGCATATGACTCTACTACTGTCAATCAAACTCTTCATGAGAGAGAGAGAAATGATAGAGATGGATGGATGGATGGATGGATGGATGGATGGATAGGGATGGATAGATAGATGGATGGATAGATGGACAGTACAGAGCCCCGCTGATGACATCCTCTATAAATAACATGTGGCCATGACTTAGTAAGACATTGGAACAAGATAATTAAGTAGTGGGAATGAGATCCTATTTTCATTTATATGGGATGTCATCAGGGCTCCGCAAGATGGATGGATGGATGGATGGATGGATGGATGGATAGATAGATAGATAGATAGATAGATAGATAGATAGATAGATAGATAGATAGATAGCGAGAGAGGAAGAGAGAGCAAGCGAGAGAGGGATAGAGAGACAAAGAGAAAGAGAGGGAGCGAGTGAGACAGAGCTGAGTAAGAAATAAAGAGAAAGAGGGGGAGAGAGAGATAGAGAAAGAGGAAGAGAGGGACAGAAAGACAGACAGGGAGACAGATGGAAGGACACAGAGAGACACAGTGCATTTAGGTCAGATCCACTTTTAGCCTCTCCCACTGTGATGATTAAGCTGAAGGTGATTTCCTGGAAAATTACAGAGGAGATGTCTCTCAAAACGCCATAACCCCACAGTTCTCCACTTTATACTGACCGCCTGACCTTCTCAAACCACACACACACACACACACATAAACACACGTGAGAGTGCTCTAGCTGCAGTGCCAGGCCTGTCAGTGGTTTCCTGGTACTGGCTGCTATGCTCTGGCAGAGCCGCTGCCATTTGGCCTCGTGAGTGGTGAGGAGTTTTATTAGAAATACTGCCTCCTTCCCATCACCACTGTAACCCTACCCCCACCACCCTCCCTTCAACATGCAGACTTATGTACACATTATTCATATTATCACATATAGACGCTTACATATATGCAATATATATGGGACATATGTATTACTTTACATCCAGACCCTGTATAAAAACAGTGTGTGTGAGTGTGTTGCATTCTGCAGCATCAAGTTTCAGGATCCTGGCAGCTTCATTCCCCACCAAAACACACACACACACATACACACACACACACACACATCATACACACATTCCCCCCTGGAACATTCTGTGCTGGCCTGGGGGCTCCCAGGGGTCAGGAGGTTAAAGACTGAACTCAAAGCTCCCCCTCCACCCTCCACCCTTCCAGTGCAACATCAACAATCATGGCCTTACTGAAAGGTTTGAACAGCATTTATATCTCAACACATCTCCTGATAGTGTTTCTAAAGCAGTTTTAAGTACCTGTCTAACATGGTCATTTCACGTCTACTAAAAACAGATATCTAAGACACGAGAATAAAAATATAAAAAAATATATATTAAAAAAAACAAACGTTCTTTTAATTTATATATAAGTTGCATATCCTGCACAGACCATGTTCACTATGGCCCGTTCAGAGTGTCCTAGCTCAGAGCTGCACATCCATACTACAGTTAACTAGGGGCCATGCAGAGACCTCAGTTCACAGCTGCCCCCACAGAACCCTGTTCTCTGTGGACCATACAGAGCGTCACTACTCAGAGCTGCACATCCGCATTATAGCTAATTATAGACCACGCAGACGGTCCCAGCTCTAAGCAGCACATTGACACTACAGCAAGCCATAGGTCATGCACAGGCCCCAGCACAGAGCTGCACATCCAGCTCTGAGTGTGTGTTCATTACGGGCCATCAGAGGGATCCAGCTCAGAGCTGCACATGCAAGACCTTGTTCAGTATGGGCTAAACAAGAGGTACCAGCTCAGAGCTGCACATCCAGGACTATGTTCATTAAAGGCCACACAGAGGGTCTCAGCTCAGAGCTGCATATCCAGACTACAGCTTGTTATGTGCCATGCAGAGGGCCTCAGTTCAGAGCTGCACAACCAGGATTATGTTCATTATTGGCCCTATAGGAGGGCCCCAGCTCAGAGCTGCATATCCAGACCAAGCATAGGCCCTAGCTCGGTGGTACACATCCAGTGTATGGGCCGTGCAGACAAACTCAGCTTCAAGGACTGTGTTCACTAACAGGCTATACAGAGGGTCTCAGCTCAAAGCTGCACATCCAGAACCATGTTCAGTATCAGGCTATACAAAGGGCCTCAGCTCAGGGCTGCACATCCGGGACCGTGTTCACTATCAGGGTATACAGAGGGTCTCAGCTCAGAGCTGCACATCCAGGACCGTGTTCACTATCAGGGTATGCAGAGGGTCTCAGCTCAGAGCTGCACAGCCAGGACTGTGTTCACTATCAGGCTATACAGAGGGTCTCAGCTCAGAGCTGCACATCCAGGACCGTGTTCACTATCAGGGTATACAGAGGGCCTCAGCTCAGAGCTGCGCATCCAGGACCACATTCACTAAAGATAAGGCAACTAAAATGGGTGATATGGTAAAAAAATATAATAATCACAATACTTCACAGTACACGATATGTATCATGTATCAATGTTTAGCTTTTCTTAGGTTTGCAAACAAGCTGGAACAGACAAAATGCACCAGGAAAACAGCAGAGGCTGTGAGAAGTACGTTTTTTTTTAAGTTTGCAAAAATAAACTATTTAAGAAGGAAGAAGAAGAAAAAATAAGCAATTGGTAAAAATGAAAGAATACAAAAAGATGATATCTTAATGGACTGCATCCAATCAGCAACTTGTTACAATGCAGTTGTTGTTGTTTACATGATCCCTATGATTGGTCTAAATCTGTATTTACTATGATCCATGCAGTTTCCCATGATATACTCAGATTACACTATTGTGATAGGATTTATCACAATAACAATAATTTATCATACAGAGCTTAACCCTCAGGGCCTTCTGGGCCTTCAGAGAAGGGCTAACGATTTCTGGGAAATAAAACAAAAAAATAGATGTCCACTTTTGTTCAGTTTTATACTATAGATTCTTCATGCTTGTTGTATTTAAACTCTGCTAGTACTGTATCTTATCAACTGAAAATGATCCAATCAGGACTTTTTCCTCTATGGCATTTAGGTAGATACAGCAAAGCAAGCTCTCCCATTGGTTAGAACTTCAGGAGCTGAACTGAAGGCCTTACATGGTAGATTAACTAGATTAACCAACATAATTAGGAAGTGACAGAAGAATCAACCAATCATGTTTTGATTAACAACGGGTGAAACCAAGCTTTCTTCAAGGGTTCTTCAGTAAAGACAATGGTTCTATGTAGAACTATAAACACTCAAAGAACCATTTGCATGCTTAAAGGGTTCTTTGCGTCTTGAAATGGTTCTTTAGATTGATGTAGGATATGCTGTATATGGTTCCATATAGAACCCCTTTTGGTGCTATATAGAACCATTTTCAAAAATGTTCCATATAGAACCATATACAACACAGCATAGGAGGAAGTTCTAGATATGTTACTGACTGTGAATACAAGCTGTGGTCAAAGCAGTTCTTATACAAGCCTCAAATGTCTGTGTTTAATCTAGAACTGCCAAAACATGTTAACGCGAATCGCCATTAGCTTATCGCTAACATACTACTAGAATCCCATAAGGATGCTCAGAAATTAGCATTATTATGTTTTTATTCCTCATTTTTGACGTTATCATTAGTTTTATCATTAACAGCCCAAACTGAGGACTAGATTTAATACTGAAGGTTCACCACTGATATTGTCATATTTCTCACACACAAAGCTCAGCTCAGAGCTGCGTATCCAGGCCACTGAAAGTCTTACAGCAGGTTTTGCACTCTGAAACACTATCCAAGTCAACAGTGGGGCCTCTAACAGCTCACGCACACACCACACACACACACACACACACACACACACACACACACACACACACCACATTTTACAACCAGGCCTGCTAAGTTTAGGATGCGCACGCACGCACACGCTCACACAAAATAGCAGTTCATCGTGCTCAGAATAAAGGCTCTGTTAGGTCTCAGGCAGAGGATGAAAAGAGTTAAAGAGAATTAGAGGAAGGGAAAAGCGTGTGCCGGTGAAGGAGTGCAGCGGGTGTGTGTAATAAGAGTCGGTCAATGTTTAACCAGGGCGGAGAGAGAGGCAGTAAACGGCAGGCAGGCTCAGCAGGAAAGACTGCGTGGTGTCATAAACCTTCTACCCATCTGCCTCCTCTGAATGAGGCTTTTTCTCTCGCCTTTACTGATGAACCTTCAGCTGTGAAGCACAACTTTGTAGAAAACCAGTGGCCGAATAATGGACAGAACCGCAGGTGACACCCAGTGTTATTACTGGACCGACACCAACGCAAAAAAAGAATGAATTTGATCAGGTTCTGTAACAAATCTAGCCTGAAATAGGACAGAATTGCTTGTAGCACAACATAACAAACTGGAAACATGATAACAACAGTAGCCACATGTAGCACAACCGCAGCAATGAGTGGTTATAGAAGAATTACAGTTTTTTATGCACACATTTGAGCTTTTTTGTGTGAATGAATTTAAATGAACAAAAAAGCTGCAAATTTTAGATTTAAAGCAAATTTAAATTGCTTAAATACAATTAAATATCAGCATTGGTTAAGAATGTGTAGTCCAACTCCTTTTGAGTAACTGTAAGAGTTCATGAGCAGATATCTGGTTAACCACAAGGAAGAACATCAGATAAATTAATTAATTACTTAATTAATTAATTAATTAGAAAGTTGGACATGCATAGGAATACGCTTGAAAACATGCAGAGGGAAACTGGTAGGTTTTTGTGGGTAAGAATGGCGGCTGCCTCTTCAGACAAGCTAATGTGCTAACACAGGGAGCTAACACAGGACCCGGCCTCTATGTGAGGTATCTTCTCCTCAGTGAAGGACGTGCCAACATGTAATTTGTCAGACAAACATATTTTCACTGTTTCTGGACCTAGCTACATGAGCTAGAGTAGTCAGCCGAGAGAGCTGTGCTACATCTGCCTTCTCAGCCACGTCCTTGCTAACATGCTAGGCAATACGAGCTTTACTGAACTATTAGCCGGTATGTTTTCTCTGTCTTCTAACAATGAATACTATAATAGTGACTACTAAACAGTGACTTTAGTATTCGAATACTCGCACCTCAAACTGTATCTGAATACCTGTATATATCCCTAGTAGTGCTGGCGAAGAAAAAGCAGTACTGTTCCAACCCAAAACATGACAGGCAGCGAGTTAGCTCTGTACTGGGCCACTTTTAGATCTGTCAGCAGTGTGAAAGCTAAGTGTGGAGGCTGAAACACTGAGGCCTAGAAAACACCTCCCCAGCCAGGCAATAATGAGCCCTGCGAACAAGGCAGGCTTGTAAAAAGGGGTGCCAAAAAGGGGACTTAGAAACCACCTTCGATTCCCTGAACCTTTCAGTGGATGATTCTTTGTAATTGAGATGTGTGAGTGTGAAAAACCTCCTTAAGCTCCTTAAATGGACAAACTTTACACTTTAAAATGACTGCTGCTACTTTTATTTGTGCTGTGTGACACATTATGATGCACTTTTTTTGATTTTTCTAGTACAGATCTAACATATCTTGGCTGATCAACTAAATTTTTTTTCCCCTGAACTATTTGCTTTAAAACAGCCTCTGCTTGTGAAGCTGCTCATGTTCTGGAACCGTGGCAGTGTTTGGACTGAGGCCAGATGGAGGCTGGCCTGTAGAGGGCAGTGTAGGGGAGCAGGAAGCTGCAGGCTGAATGGCGTGCGAGCCCGAGCACTGGCAGCGGCGTCCCGGGCCGGAGGAGAGAGGAACGGAGTGATTCATCCGGGCCGGAGATGCTGGGATGGGTTTCGTGCCGTGGCTCACTTCCGCTCCGTCTCCCTGGAGACGAGGGTGAGTAAACGGCCGGAAATGCCTCTGCTCTGCCAACCACGGGCCTCTGGAGCAGATGTGTGTGCGTGCAGGGAAAGGCAGGGCTAACCAAACCCCCAATTTCTTTTCATTAGTTTCATTACAGATGACTTTCAAGCATAACAACATTACTTTTTTCCACTGTAATACAGGGCTGAACGATTTAGGCAAGAAGCATTATTGTGATTTCACTGACCAGTGATTTAAACGTGATTATTTTGTGTAAATTATGCTTCTGACATTTTTTGCCTGTCTGAAACTTAAAGGGCCCATATCCTACATTTTTCCTGCATTTTACACCACTTACAATATTTGTACTAATTCACTGTTACATGACCATTTTCCAACCTGCCTTTCTCCCGGAGGATGAAACAGGCTGTTTTTGTTGTTTTGTTGTTTTTGTTACTGTGCCTTTAAGACTGATATGTTAATGAGCTCTGCTCTGATTGGCTGTCCTGCATTGTGCCTCGTTCAAGAAACACTCCTTAGAACTCTGATGTCATTCGGTGGGGCTACAGTGCTGTAGGCTGAATAGGTGGATATATGGAAATGAGTTGGTTCTTGTGACATCACAAAAAATGACTATATCGCTGCTGTCAGAACAAAACCTCGTATCTCCATTTTTGTCGTTTTTCAGTTTTTGTCATAATTTGAAAATGTCTGTTGTCCTTCACTTTGTGCGTAAATATCATGAAGAATGGACCAAAAGAAACGGCCCAGAATTACTTGGAAAAAACTCTGGTTCCACTGACTTATATTAAAAATAAAGTATGTATTTTTCTTCGTCATTTTGGAGAAATGAGGTTTTCCTCCGACAGCAGCGATATATGGGATGCCTAGTAAATGGTATATTGTGAAACTTTAACAGTGTTTATATATTATTTCAAACTGTGAGATTGGGTTTTTATGACATGGGCCCTTTAAAAAAGTTGAAAAATGTAGGTTACCGTTAAAATAGCAGATTCGAAAATTGCAGGTGTTTTGATTTTGAACGATTAATCATTCAGCCTTACCACAGCATTATGTTGCATTATGTTTCTTTTAGGCTTAACAAAATATTTTGGTTCCAGTCCAGGCTTTTTTCCATGCTGTCTGAGTAACAGTCTGAGTAAAGTGCAGACTGCTGGGAAAAAAGGCCCAGAAAGTGAAAACACAAGGGAAAAAAAAACAAAAACAAAACACATGTAACTCCTTACGCATGTAAACGTTATGGAAAACTGGTTTGTTTTGCCCTCACACTGCACCACACCACACCACACCGCATCACTCCGACAGAAAACTCAAAACTTCACTTTAGGCCCCAGCAGAGCAGAGCAGTTCGGCTGGCCGAGGTGGGGGGGGGTGGTTGGGGGGGTTAAATGCTGTTACACCAATCTGCTGTTGTACATTAACAGCGTATGTTTGGTGCCAGAAACTTGCGCCAGTTTGTGCTCCTGTCCCAGGATGCCCTGTTCCTCACCCCAACAGCTGCAGCGGGTGGGGCGTCCACCATGCCATGTAACATCTTCAAGGAACAGACAGAGAACATTTAAAAAAACATACAGGGTTCATACTTCCTCTAAAACATGAAAAAAGGAAAATAAGACAAAATCCTCAGGGGCTACAGAGAGAGAGAGAGAGAGAGAGAGAGAGAGAGAGATATAAGAGAGAAAGAAAGAAAGAGTGAGAGAAAGAGAGAAACAAGAAAGAGGAAGACAGAAAGACTGAGAAATGGGAGAGAGACAGAGGGAACGAGAGAGAGGGGGAAGAGAGAGAGACAGAGAAATGAGGAGAGAGAAAAAGAAAGAGAGGGGAAAGAAAGAAAGAAAGAAAGAAAGAGAGAGAGAGAGCAGGGGGAGAAAAGAGACTGAGAAAAAGGGAGAGAGAGAAAAAGGGAGGGAAGAGAGAGAGAAAGAAAGAGAAACAAGATAGATGAAGACAGAGAGACTGAGAAATGGGAGAGAGATAGAGAGAACAAGAGAGAGAGGGTAAGAGAGAGAGAGAGAGAAAGAGGGTGAGAACAAGAGACTGAGAAAAAGGGAGAGAGAGAGAAAAAGGGAGGGAAGAGAGAGAGAAAGAAAGAGAGAAAGGAAGAGAAACAAGATAGAGGAAGACAGAGAGACTGAGAAATGGGAGAGAGATAGAGAGAACAAGAGAGAGAGGGGTAAGAGAGAGAGAGAAAGAGGGTGAGAACAAGAGGAGGAAGAGAGAGAGACAGAGAAATGGAGAGAGAGAGAAAGAAACAGAAGGGAAAGAAAGAAAGAAAGAAAGAAAGAAAGAAAGAAAGAAAGAAAGAAAGAAAGACTACAGTTAAACAACTGACCACTCTACTATGTGGCCCAAGGGCACCGTCACCAACCGATTCTTTTGATCTGCTCCCATGTATTTCGAATCAATTTCACTGATTCAACTGATGTCACTTTATTCTTTATTCTAATCTCCACCACATACAAGGACTCTGAACGTCCATAACATCTACTCGCTAATGGAGTCGGACTCCAACGAGACAACAAGGCTCACATTTTGCGACATTACCGTTCGAAGGCTAATAGAGCTCTTCAGTCTATGACACGGGCAGAGATTTCACAAGTTCGATTCATCTGTGACTGATTCAACGAAACTGAACTAGTTCTGTTCACAAGCCAGGCCTCAACAATGATTAACGCTGGGTAGAGTTAACATTTTTTCAGTACCGATACCAAGACCTCGACTTCAACAAGGTCTCATCAAGATGCCCCCCGCTCTACTCTGAATTAGGCATTCCCGAAAAGCTCCATAGGAACCCATTCATCTGGAGCGCCCTCTAGTGTCTGACTAACCCAAAACACAATGTCGGGTGGTAGTTCTTCTGCCTAGAAATCCTCTGGTGTCACCCATCACACTACACCAACCACGGTGTTGTAAAACATTTGGTCGTAACCACAAAAGCACGGAAGCTCTAATGAACAGAATAAGAAGAAACAAAGACGAGAGGCTCTGATGGACAAACAGAGGAACTCATTTCAGGGCTGAAGGGTCATTTACTGAGCTACACTGCTGACGCAGAGAGGGTCAGTCTGTGTTTTTGGTGGCAAACTGGCGCAGTTGGCTGTGGTCATCCCCGGCTGACACAGAAACCGTTAAAGACCACTGTAGAGAGCAAGCATCCAAACACACACAAGCTCAAACACATGCATGCACACACTGCAAACACACCCCCCGTCTGTGGGGTCTGACCACCTGTTGGAGTGTGTGTGCAGTGGAGGAGGGCTTTGTGTAAACACGTCAGTGGAAGTTTCCGGACAGGGCTTTCCCAGACTTCTGCCAAACACCAGAAATACATCCCCCTTTCTGCTTCTGCTGCGGAAAGAGAGGCTCTGGACCTCCTCAAGCGGTCAGTTCAGCGTCATTTGTTGTCAGTAGTTTGGCAGAAAATCTAATCTATACCGTTTCTTCTCTTGTAGTCGATCAACAAAGACATGTCTGGTGTCTGAAGTTTGCTTCTCTAGTCTTAGTACCGGAGCTACAAGGCTAATGTAGCTAACAGGTAGTGGAAGCTTAGAGTCACCAAGTAGCAGTGTGCAAACGACACACCTAGATTGTCACATATTTTACAATTTCAAAATAAAAGTCCTGTACAATTATACTTTTAAATATAAAGTAACATCATTCACTTGAACACTAACACGTTTATTGAAAACCTTAGATGATATTAACATATTATGGTTACTATCAGTATTATTTGTACTATTAGTTGTAGTATGCTAAAAAAAATGAGGTATTTACAAAAAAAGTGGCTGATAAAGAAATCTGAGTGGCTAATATGACATGGACTGAGACAGGTGGGTTAAAAAGTTTGCCACCCTGCTGTGCCAGTAAGCTATATTCATGGGAATTACAGGCCAGTATATGGTCGCTGTCCAAAGAAAACCATGTATGTTCATTTTTGTCGATTTTTATTTTTCACCATCATTTCAACACGCCAGCTGTCCTTTACGTCGTGTGACTTTCATGATGAATGGACCAATAGAAATGCTCTAAAATCACTTGGAATAAAGCCTTGTTTTATTCCAAACCTTAACCCATCCCAGGAGATACTTGTTTTTCTTTGGACAGTGACAATATGTTAAGTAGTTAAAATATTTGAAAAAAATGTAGGGACTTTTTTTCCCCGCATATTTTCAATCGCCCCCTCTTTGGAGAAGACCCCCTGGCTAGTAATCCCCAAATAATTTGAGTATGAAACCCCTAGCCTAAGTTCTCCTTTCTTTAGGAATCTCGATGTCAGCATCCAGGATAACTCGGCCTTCGCTGATTTCTTAAAAAGGGCATTATTTGTTCAAACTGTCCACCAGCAAATATCATTTGCATACCTGAATAGTGACGTTGCGTGAAGTTTCAGTCCGATTTTGTCCTCTTCACCCAGCCCCATAAATCGAAGGGGGAAGTTGCTATGAACTGATATAGCACACTAACAAAGAGAATGAGTTGAGTAAGCGATAACGGCTCCGGTTCCTGAGAGGTAGGCGGGCGTGGGGTCATTAGTCCAGCCGGAAGAGGACAGCGTATTGATCCAGCGTGATGTTTGAAAGAAGCCAGGTTTCGCTGACACAGTCCAGATATCAATAATCAATACAGCCTGCAGCTGCAGTGAGCTGTAACTATAATCTACTGCCCATTCACACGGAAGAGAGAGAAAGAGCTTTTTAACCCTTTAAATTCCCAGGCCCATTAAATCCTAAGACTTACTGTTCAGTAACTGCATGGAAAGCAATGCAATCTGGCTGAGTTATTCATAATTAATAGAAGTCAATAGCAATATAATATCAATATCTAATAATCTCTCACAAAACAAAAATTTACATTATCAGAACAGCCTATAGTGGTGCACTGTGATTGAACAGGGAGTCTAAGTTGAGCAGTAAATGGCTGAGAGTGAAAATTCGAATTTAAACTGGTGAACAGCTCAGTAATGTAAGATGACGAAGTGTTGAAATTCTCTAGAAAGTTTATTTAATAATAATTTCTCTTATGGATTAAGTTAACTTATGTTTTTTAGGTGCCTTTTAAAGTCTATACACTTTATAGGCCTTATCTGACTTGCAGTGTTTGTTCCTTGGAGATGTGGCGAGTATCTAATTACATGCAAAAGTTTAAACACCTCTTGTGAAATGACCTGTTTTGTTCATGTGCAAATTTTAATAGCTGAGTTAAACATACTGGATATAAAATGTGCCACAGTCTGCTAATGTACATTCCATATCTACTAATGTAGCTAGCTAAATATACTAGATTGTACACAGAGGCCCAGAGTTGCCTTTAATAATATTAAAATGACTCTCTTTCCCTTTTTCTCTAGTGTTTTTTATGTCATTCAATAAATTCTTATAACATTCAAACAACCGCAACTTCCTCTGAGGTCGGATTTTATTCGTAGTATATTGTACTGAACTGTGTCGTGCACTCTTTACTGAAGTGGACCTTTTTTTGAAGAATGCGCTAATGACCAGCCTCAATCACAAGGTCAGTGTTATCGACCAGGTGATTACATCACACACACACACGCACACACATGCTCAATGAATGCCCTGCAAGCTACGGGGGATGCAGTGACCTATTAACTCACTGTCCTCAACACAACAGTTTTATACAATGTCACAACGTGGGATCAAATGCATTATACACATCCTTAAAAAAAGATGGTTCCTCAAGGGTTCTTTAGTAAAGAAAATGGTTCTATATAGAACCATGAACACTTAAAGAACCCTTTGCATGATTAAAGGGTTCTTTGCATCATGAAAGGCTTCCTCAGATTGATGGAGAATGTGTTGTATATGGTTCTATATAGCACCAAAAAAGGTTCCACTATTGTTACAAGCCCTTTTTGCTAAGAGGGAAGACATATAAGTATCTACCTACCAATATACATACATATGTAAGCATGTAATATAAGACTATATGTAATAACAATGTAAGACTAAGCATGTAGGAAAGACTATATGTAATAACAATAAACCTAACCCTAAATTTAACCCCAGTAACCAAAAACAAACGTTTTCACTCTTTCTCTCAGTGAGGGAGAGAAGAGGAAATGAGAAGGTAAAGAATGAAGAATGGAAATAGGAGGAGGGACAGAGTGAGTAAGTTGGGTGAAGAAAGAGAAAACCATCAGGGAATAGCCTAAAAGGCCCTGAGGCGGTCGTCACTCATTGATTGGGTCAGCGGTGTACAGTCAAACGGGGCCCAGTTTCACTGCATGACCCAGAAAGGACACCATGTGCGTGTATGTTTGCCCGTCTGCACACGCACAAGCGAGAGGGCACAGACATGTTGGTGTCTGTCTCTGCGCCCTCTCGCTCAGATAAAACCCTCGTCATGCTGGTGAGTGTATACAAGAGCGTATAGGTCGGAGCATGTTCGGCTGACTGAAGTTTGCTTTGGAGTGCTCGAGAAGTCTAGAAGTGAATTGAAGTGAATTAAGTTAATAGTTGTTACTCATAGACAAACTTTCCACTGGAGACGATCCAAAATCTGGTTTTTTGTTTGCCCTCATTGTCACAGGCTGTGGGGGAAATCGCTGAGTAAGGTTCGCTCTGCCCGGCTGTTATAACGCAGATGACTTATAACATCAGTTAATTAATAGAAATCCATCCAAAAAAGTGTTGCTATGAATTTACCAGACTCAAACGTTTACATCGGTCCCACACTAATAAAATACAGCAACACAATTCTCGCCAAAAATAAGTTAAAGAACGACAATAATTACGCTGATGTCACATTGAAAGTAAATTCAAAGCAATATTTTTTTTCAGTGGGCTCACATACAAATTAGTGGTTTACACTCCTCTCTATGGTTACGCAACATCAGTTTTCATGGTTAGGCTACTGAAGACTCACACTAGTACTGGATGAATGCAGGGCAGCACAGTTCTTTTTTTATGATTAACAGTTTTAATTGATTTTCATCTTAGATTAATGCAAAACAACATATATTTGTATTATTGCAACGACACCCTTTACCCTCCCCCTTCCCACCCCAACTGTGTCTGTACTACATTCATGACCTGACCTAAGCCAGTGCAGTTCAAGGATCTGCATCACAAATAAACAAATAAATAAATAAGTAAATAAACAGTAAATGTTTCAGCAAACCGTAGATATAACCATAGACACACAAGTCTTAAAATAAACAAACAAATAAATTAATTAATTAATGTAAAAATATAACAACAACAAAGGGGGGGGGGTCACACCACGGTACTCATCTTTAAGAACTCTCGTTAAATCTTAAATATTTGCCCAATTTACATCTGCGCACTTCTAAATCCCCAAACAATTCAAATTATAATTTTTTTCAGTAACTTTGCCCATCTCAGCAACCCGTTCTTTAAATTATGGAGGACCCTGCTTCCTTCCACCTCCTAAGGATGATTTGCCTACCAATAATTAAACTGGTCTGCTGAGAAAACTTGCAACATGTATAACAGCAGCTCAGAAATCAATAAAAACAGCTATTATAAACATATAAATACATTTATTTATCAAGTATAGCTTAACTTGATAACTTGGTGTTACAGTAACCTAGTTAAACACCAACAGCACAAATGTATGTAACGCATGATTAGCAGCATCCAGCTCGCAGCAAGCAGCAAAAATTAGACTTGAGGCTTATACATCCGCCGGTCCTTTCATTGTGGTCTATCCGTAAAGCTGCTGCCGGTGTAAAAGGCCCACACTGATAACACTACGGAGCTTGGCAGTCAGTGCTGAGGTGTAGAAGCATTGTGCTTACTGCTTCTGATGCTCTGTTATAGTGGTGGCACACTGCCATTGAGGTACTGTGGTGATCAGCCCTGTGGCCTATAGAATGGAGGCTGTTCTTGAATCAAAGCACTGAGTAAATAACTCAGATCCCAATTTAAATATAGCTGTCTGTGCAACCCAAGCTATTAAACACTATTAGGGTGAAAAAATGTGTTTCAAATGTTCACAGCTCACTTTGAAGCTTAAGACCAAAATGATCCCAAAAAGAGAAGAACAGCTCCTAACTATTCAGCAGAAAATGAAGAAGTGATGATGATAATCCATTTTGTCAGCACTTCTTAAAACCATACAGTTGTAGTTACTAAGATTAATTAAGAGAAGTCTTAAGGTTAGAGACTAAACATTAAGCCTGCAGTTCAAGGGGTTAATTCAGTGTTCGCTTGCTGACTTCACGGAGCTTAACTGGAACTGCCTCTGGTGACTCTGAGGTTGTGGGGGAGGTGTGAGCGGCCAGGTCCAGTTCAGTGGCCGGGCAAAAATCAATGGCTGAAATTTCACCAAGGGAACATTGTGAAATATCAAATTATGTCAAGTGCTTATTACACAGAGTACTTACTACAAGAGGCGAGGAGAGTTCAGAGCCTGCCCAGGCTCATTAGCCCCACTCTCCTCTGCCCTGACGAACATTTTCAAACGTCTTTTAGATACAGTAGGCCGTTACGTGCTCTCGTGTACCAGTGCGGTGCGTCAACAATGGCCCTTCACATATATGGGAACAATGCAATGACCTTATAGGTCAGATGACCACGGTGTGTGTGTGTGTGTGGCTGGACTGAGTAAGTAAACACACCGAGGACTGATTGAATAAGAAGGACTGTCAAGAGTCTTTGTCAGATGTTACATCAGAATTCTGACCGATGAGTCCAGTCCAGGATACGGGCGATCGCATTAGTACAGAAACACAGTGAAGCGGTAAAGCAGGAAGGCCCACACATGCATTCCTCACTACCTACACAACCAGAGAAACACACTATACAGTATCAGTTTACCCTTAAAAAAGATGGTTCTTCAAAAGGAACGGTTCTATTTAGAACCATGAGTTCTATGCAGAGCCATTTGCTTGCTAAATAGTTCTCTGCATGGTGAAACTGTTCTTCAGATTGATGGAGAATGTGTTATATATGGTTCTACATAGAAGCTTTTTGAAAATTGTTCTGTATATCACCAAAAAGGGTTCTGCTACTGTCATACTGTCAAGCTTGTAACAATAGAAGAACCCTTTTGGTGCTATATAGAACCATTTTTTTAAAAACTCTCTATGTAGACAACACATTTTCCGTCAATCTGAAGATCCAATTCACAATGCAAAGAACCATTTATGCATGAAATGATTCCATACAGAATAACTAAAGAACCCTTGAAGAACCATCCTAAGAATGTACATAAATGCAACCAAGCTAGCATTAATGTAACTCTACACACTTAAAAATGATGGTTCTTCAAGGGTCCTTTAGTAAAGAAAATGGTTGTATATGGTTCTACATAGAACCCTTTTTAAAATTGATTTACATAGCACCAAAAAGGGTTCTGCTATTGTCACACTGTCAAGGGTTCTGCCATTGTCACACTGTCAAGCGGTCAAGAACCCTTTTGGTGCTATATAGAACCATTTTCAAAAAGGTTCTAGTGAAACCATATACAACACATTCTACATCAATCCCTTGAAACCCTTGAAGAACCAACCTAGGAATGTACAGTAATACAACCAAACTAGCATTAGTGTAACTCTACACACTTAAAAATGATTGTTCTTCAAGGGTTCTTTAGTAAAGAAAATGGTTCTACATAGAACCATGAACATTCAAAGCACCCTTTCCATGACTGAAGGGTTCACTGCATCATGAAAGTTAGTTTAATCAGATTGAAGGAGAATGTGCTATAGATGGCTCTATATAGAATCTTTTAGAAAAAGCATGGTTCTACATAGCACCAAAGGGTTCTATTGATATGATGTCAGGCTTGTTACAGTAGAAGAACCCTTTTGGTGCTATATAGAACCATTTTCAACTACATATAACCACAGAAAACACAATGACTGAAGCACATGATTGACACCATCAATCTGAAGGTCTGTTCCACCATGCAAAGAACCATTTATGCACGAAATGATTCCATACAGAATAAATAGAACCATTCCCTTTACTAAAGAACCTTGAAAAACCATCCTAAGAGTGTACATAAGTAAAACCAAGCTAACATTAGTGTAACTCTATATAGCACCAAAAAGGGTTCTTTTGTTGTTTCAAGCTTTCAGCCAGAGAAAAGAAGCCAAACTGAAGTATCTAGATACCTTTCCAACTTTAGCCTTTTGCTTGTTGTCCTCCTCATGTGATGAGATGGTTCTGCTGTTTGAGTTCTCCATTCTCTCTAATGTAACAATGATCTAAAGAAGTTTCTACAGCTATATGGCTTCAATTCAATACTCTGCTTCTAGCATTGAACACTAGCTAGTTACCTTCCTTCTGCATTCACCTGCACAACACTTCAAAACAGCCCACCTGCACAAATCCACCCAGAGCAGCTGTAGGTTTTCCTCCTACCTTCAAGAGCCATCATCAGAAGGTAGTATTTCTAGTTTTCAAACCAGAAAATCTCCTTCTAGAGCCCATGTGTCAAACACAAGGCCCGTGAGCCAAGTCAGGCCTGTGGTGCAATCCTACTCACCCTGCAAAATTATTTTAATTTTCTATTAATATTAGCCCATTTCACCATGAGCTGCACTACAATCCCCAGCATACACCGCAACATAACACACACTCTGACCCCCTGCAGGTTTTGGACATCACTGTTGTTGGAAGAAAACCTTGTATCTCCAATATGGCAACTTTACAGGAGAAGAAAAAAACATGCTTTACTTTTAATGTAAGTCAATGGAACCAGACTTTTTTCCAAGTCATTTTGAGCCATTTCCTTTAGTCCATTCATCATGAAATTTACATACAATGTAAAAGGTAACAGGCATTTTCAAATTATGTCAAAAACTGAAAAACGGCAAAAATGGAGATACAACGTTTTGTTTTGACAGCAGCGATATACTGTATAAACAATGGCCAGAACAGGTCACAGCAAAATGTTCAGTAAAAATAAAAACACAGTTGACGGATTTGCTGAGATTTTTTAATACGGTCCTTTTAGTTGTTGAGTGTGACACCCCTGTTCCACAGACTACTTCGTCATGCGAGTCACGTTTACAACAGATAAGGGTTCGATTTTTAGCCAGAGCGCCCCTTGAACTGGGATACACCAATGCCAGTACACAGACGAGACACTGCCCAGACCTAACACACACATCACTGGAGCACTGAACATCTCTGAACAGAGATCATGCCAAAACAAGACCAGGCGGAGTTACCATACCACATTTTTACACTAAGCTAAGCGGGACATTAAAGAGATCTCCCTTTTGTCTGATGAAACCTGACTAGCCTTGATTTGCATGCAGAACCATAGCCAAAAGTGGGTAGTATCTAGTTCCATTTCCTCTATTCTGTGCTCCCCACTGCAATTCTGTTGGATTCTAAATGAGAATACTTTTACTTGCACTCAAACATATTCATGAGACACTTTTTCCTCAGTTCTATTGTAGCCTTTCACATTTTCTAACCCATTACATACTTTTTGGGGGGTTCCTTTCATTCTGTTCTGTCAGTTCAGCTCCTGCACTGCTTTACTGCTGCTCACACAGCTCACTTTGAAGCTTTAGACCAAAATGACCCCAAAAAGAGAAGAACAGCTCCTAACAATCTTCAGTGCCCATGCTGATAGATGCTGGGTGGTTCTACACCCTCATACTTTTGTTTAAGTTGTTTTTTTTACTTATACCTGTCACTATTTAGTAAGTAACAATACTTATAATTGCAGGTGGTTTAAGATTACTCTGTGCGACTCTCCTCCAAGATTTGAGCCAACATTTTCCACGTCTTCTATTTCTGCAAGACCAAGCAAACTCCATGCAACGTAAACCCCCCCTCAGGATGGAGCAGCTGGGCCCGTAGGGCACCTTGATCTCTCTCTCTCTCTCTCTCTCTCTCTCTCTCTCTCTCTTCATGTCCCTTACCCACACCAGCAAAACTGGTCTTGCAAGGCTGTACGAATTCAGCCAACTGCTGGGCTCATTTCAAGTCTGTCCACTTAGATCAAGCTCGCCTTTTTCCCTTCCCATGTCAACCCAGGCCATCTCTATACCCACGTGAACTCTTACAGGTTTGTCGGGACATGTCAGGACATGGGGTCATGCATGTGTCTATGTGTAATAAAAACATGTCCCATATACATTTGATAAATAATTATCTACATGTGATAATATGCCCTAAATCAGTGCTGTCGGGACAAAACCTAGTATCTCTATTTTTGTCGTTTTTCAGTTTTTGACCTAATTTGAA
Source organism: Colossoma macropomum (assembly GCF_904425465.1). Lineage (NCBI taxonomy): Eukaryota > Metazoa > Chordata > Actinopteri > Characiformes > Serrasalmidae > Colossoma > Colossoma macropomum. The sequence continues at coordinate 6,064,303 of NW_023494801.1, read as the reverse complement.
AACGCCTGTTGCTCTTTACGTTATGTGTAAATTTCATGATGAATGGAGAAAAAGAAACAAACCTAAAATGACTCGGAAAACATTTGGTTCCATTGACTTACATTAAAAGTAAAGGATGTTTTTTTTCTTCTCCTGTAAAGTTACCATTTTGGTGATAAGAGGTTTTGTTCCGACAGCACATGTATACACGTATATACCAAAACATATACTTATGTGTGTGTGTGTGTGTTCCACATGTATTATATATGTAGGCATTTATATGTACTAACAATGTCTCATGTATTATATAGTATCAATATATAATAACATTATGCCCCATAAATATTAGTAGATGTAGTAATAATAATAATAATAATAATAATAATAATAATAATAATAATATGTGCAATGATACATTGTCCCACATGTATTATTTGTACGTAATAAGTATCAGTATGTAATAAAAATGTTCTAACTCTAGTACTAAAGCCGACCCTAAGCTTATCCCCAGTAACCTTAAAGAAAATAGGTCTGTTTTAACAAATCAAACATGGAGCTTTTTTAAAAAAGCACTTTTCAAAGTCAGGAGCCTTTTTTCTCAGTCCTAACACTGCAGGACAGGCCTGCTTTCCTCTGGATGTCCTACTAAAGCACCCCCCCTCGGCCTGAGCAGCACATAACACAGCGTTTCACGTACCGTCTGCGCGTCCTTGTTGCGCAACTCGAACGATTCCTCCTCCTCCTCCTCCTCTTTCTCTCCATGCTCCCGTCCCAGCAAGCTGAAGCCCTGCCTGCAGCACAGGAACCAGCAAGCGCCGTGCAAAGGCATTCAAACCCCGGCGTGGCCTACAGCACCTGTCCGCAAACGCTGGCAAGCATCCACCGCTGGAAAGAAGGCACAGCAAAGGGAGTGAAACACAAACGCGTTCAGGCCAGATGCAGCGCAGCAGAGGCTTAGCCGAGGCTGCTAACGCCTCAGTGGCACTGAGCAATGCCCCAGCTGGGGACTTGTGGCCACAGCTCCATGAAGAGAGTCCACACGGTCAGTGCATGGAGCAGAAAACACGCGGAGTGTCCTAAATGCGCAGAGAGTCCACCTTCTGCCCTCCAGGTGTTCCAGTCCTAGTGCCAGGCTGCCTTGACGCACTGTCCCAAACACAACGCAGTCCTCAGGAAGTGGAATTCCAGGCTGATGATGGTGAAAATAAAGGGACGGAACAGCAAATCAGCACGTTTTTGGCTCCGAATGAGCTCTGAGTGAAAGGTAAACTGTAGAGTGGAGCGCCTATCCGGCTAAACGCGAACCGTCCCGGCTGCTGCTGTCCCGCTTGTAGACTTGAAGAAGTGCAGCATGAGAGAGCTCCGAGTTGGTGATGGGCGTGGCCTAATCACCACGTGTCCGGCCTCGGAAGCTGATTGGTTGGCGCGCCTCACGCCCATGGAGACACCCCGCCTCTTGCCGTTTACGTCACACGCCGCCCTGGCAAGAAGCCAGAAGTCTTCAGCGCGTTAAAGGACAAGTCCACCAGTTTTTTCCCCTCAGAAAGACAGACAGACACAGTGTGTTCAAAAGTACTCAGACACAAGAACTTCAGTGAGGTCAGCTTCTGATGTTGGATGACCAGCTGTGCACCTTTAAAAAAAGATGGTTCTTCAAGGGTTCTTTCATAAAGCCAATGGTTCTATTCAGAACCATGAACACTCAAAGAACTCTTTGCATGATTAAAAGGTTCTTTGCATTGTAAAATGGTTCTCCAGATTGGTGGAGAATGTGCTGTAGATGGTTTTATGTAGAACCTTTTTGAAAATGGTTCTGCATAGCACCAAAAAGGGTTCTTTTGTTGTTATAAGCTTGATACACACTTAAAAATGATAGTTCTTCAAGGGTTCTTTAGTAAAGTAAATTAATCTATAGAGATGCATGAACACACAAAGAACCCTTTGCATTTTTAAATGGTTCTTCATGTGGTAAAAAGGTTCTTCAGACTGATGGAGGATGTGTTGTACATGGTTCTATATAGAACCTTCTTGAAAATGGTTCTGTTTAGCACCAAAAACGGTTCTTTTGTTGTTATAAGCTTGATACACACTTAACAATGATGGTTCTTCAAGGGTTCTTTAGTACAGAAATTGGTTCTATGTAGAGCCATGGACACTCAAAGAACCCTTTGCATGATTAAAGGGTTCTTTGCATTGTAAAAGTGTTCTTCAGACTGGTGTGTGTGTGTGTGTGTGTGTGTGTGTGCACAAATTTAGAGGCACACACTTTTACAAAAACAGCCAAAAAACTTTTAAAAATGATTTAAACAAAGCTGCAAAAATGTTTCTTGAGGAAAAAACAGTTGGACTATTCATTCATACAATTATTGATTATTTATATAATAATGTTAACAGTCCTAGTACACACAATCCAAAAAGGCACTGAATGTTTGCTTGCCTCATAATTTCATCATTAAATTTTGTGATTTAATTCAATTTAATCATTTATTATTTTTATTATTTTGTAAAGAGGTTTGACCGTGATATTGTTCCATTGTGTATTTTTACTCCATTGTGTTATTATATGTGCTATTACACATGTGAAACATCTGTCTAGGCCTAATTATGTTCTGGGAATGACTCTAAATTATGGCCCCTGGCTCTAATCCAGCAGTGACATCATGGTTAGAGGGGGGTGGCGGTGGTCTGCCAAAGCGAAATGTAAAGTTTATTTATTTGGGGAGTGCTGGAACCTGTGTGTGCAGTTACATTAACGAGAAAGTGCAAAGTTTTGGGTGAGGGAGCAAATGAGAGCAGTGTGATGAGAGAGAGAGAGAGAGAGAGAGATTGAGGGGGTGTTAATACAGCCTCCTGAAACACATTTTGTGCCTGAATGGAAAGCAGATGGACTCAAGCTTCCAGGAAACTGGGGGGTTGGGGTGTTTAGGGGGAGGGAGAGAGAGAGACAGAGAGAGAGAGGCAGAGAGAGAGAGAGACAGAGAGAGAGAGACAGAGAGAGAGAGGCAGAGAGAGAGAGAGAGAGACAGAGATAGAGAAGAAAGTTTTTTAGTCTGCTGCTTTCCCAAACAGTCTGAATCCAGAGAACGCATTTGGCTGCTCTTCTTCTTCTTCCTTCTGTTTTATTTCCTTCTTTCTGTACAGTAAGAGTGCCTTATGTCCCAATAAGTGATTTGATACAGGTATCATGGACTATATATATATATATATATATATATACATATATATATATATATATATATATGCATGCATATATACAGTATATATGTATCTATCTATCTCTCTATCTCTCTATCTATACAATCTATAAATCCAAACTACCATCTATATTTAATAATAATGTGCCATCTTTGTTACCAATATGTATTTGCAATGTCTTATATGTATTATATACATGTAAATATTCATATGTAAAAATGATAATTATTTACAGATGTACACACACACACACACACACACCACACACACACACACACACACACACACACACACACACACATAACAAAGCTCTCTCTCAAACACACTCAATTACACTCACACCCACACATAACACTTCATCTCTCTCCCTCTCTCTCTCTCTCTCACTCTCTCTCTCTCTCTCTCTCTCTCTCTCTCTCTCTCCCTTCATTTCCTCTTGTTTGCTTTACTCTGCTCTCTCCACTCGTTCATCACTCCATGAGCTGGCCTGGGGTTCAGATTTAAAACTGTCTCTGGCTTAGCTTCACACACACACACACACACGCACACATGCGCACACACACACACAGAGACGTGTTGAGTGTCAAGGTTTAATACCTCTCTCTCTCTCTCTCTCTCTCTCTCTCTTTCTCTTTTCTTCAGTTGTAAATCAGCAGGCCTATTGCAAGAACAGATGTTTTATTTTTAGAAGTCTCTCTCTCTCTCGTCCTCTCTTTCTCTCTCCCTCTGTCTCTTTATCGCTCCCTCTCTTCCTCTGTCTCTGCCCACGCTGAGATGAAAAGGGGAGTTTTGTTTCTATATAAGGTTTCTGAGAGAGTGGAGTTTACACACTGATCTTGCCCATCTTTTAGACCTTGAAGTCACAGAGAAGTGAAGGAAAGCTCCTCCATGCTGCTGCTGCTGCTGTCTAATCACACACTCTTTAAGTCTCTGTTCATCACCAGCCTACTGCCCTTCGGACTAGTCTCTCCAGTCTGAAACACAGCCCCCCCAGTACCCCCTTACAATTTAACTTTTTTCTGCCAGCCCCCTAGAAGCCAGCAGAATGGAAATCGACTCTGATATTTTTAAGAAAGAAAGAAATATATATATATATGTATATATATATATGTGTCTCTCTGTGTGTGGAATGTTGTGACTCTGTGTTGAGCTGCTAGTGAGCAATGAAGTGCGATAGGAGAGGAGTGAGGACCCTCTGCTGTGAAAAACAGACATCCATGCTGAGTTAAAACAGACAGAACAATTACATCTTTCTTCATATCAAACAATCCTGTGTTGACGTACTTGCTCACATATGAACACGATGATCCAGTTCATTTTCAGTTTTGTAAATCATACATATGTCTATCAAAACATACTCCATCAGCATTATGGGAGAAAAAAGCATAGTCCAAATGTGGGCCTTCCACAACAGGCAGACATTGGTTTTTATGTCTATTGTGAGAAGGGGCTGAAATACTGACTGACTATTAAATAAAAACACTACTGGTCATTTTGACACGTGTGTGTGATCTGATTTGGGCGGGACTATGCTGGAAGAAGCTGACCTCATGGATTTCCTCACCATTAAGAAATAAGGCAGACTTTTTTTTCACTCGCCCATTCGCTATCTGCTCCAACCCAAACTACCGATGAGCGAGCTAAGTTAGCTAGTTAGCATTTCGAGTGTCATGTCTGAAAACACCCCTTAACTGTAAAGACCACTAACATGTGCTAACACTCAGAGGTGTGGACTTGAGTCATATGACTTGGACTCGAGTCACAAATGTGATGACTTTAGACTCGAATCAAGAATGTAACTTTTTGAACTGTTTTCAATAAATGAGCATGTGCTTTTGCCAGTTTGCAGCATCTGAACATATTAAATCATTCTAGATCTTAGCTAAAGGCCTACCTTGGGAACAAAGCTGATGGCCTTTCATTATATCCCCTTGTTGTGATGTCAGCAGCCATCAGCACTCAAATCTTTCAGGTGTTTAAACCGAATTTGGACCAAAAGAGTTTCAATAAGTGCTTTCAAAAATAGTTTGGAAAAGCAAACTGTCACATCATTACTTAGGGAGAACCTGCTCTACACAGCAAGGAAGACACTTTGATGAATGTGAAGCTGAGTGTTGAAGCTAAAGCTTTAGCGTATACCTGTTTTACACACCTCCACATGTGATGAATGGCTTTAATGGTCATCGTTTGTAGCAAAAAGCAATAATTATAACATTCGTCCACAATATTGGTTTCACTTCTCTAAACGTTCTGGGCCTGATGGAGCTCATTATGGTCATCATGAGTCAGCTGTGTTTTACTGAGTTGTCTGATTAACTTCAGTGGTTTTTGTGGTCAATGCAACATTGTTGAGGAGCACTCACATCTGTCTCTTTGTCTCCTGGCGCTATTCACTTACACATTGGACACGTCTTTCACTCTTGTTTTACTTACCCTCTCTGTGCTGTCGTCTCCCTGACCCACTGTTCCTTGCTTATCCGCCTCTCTTCCATCCTTTGGTTGACCGCCTACACAGTAAAACCTTTGGCGAATGCACAACAAAAAAAAAGTCTTGGTACAGAGTTTCACTGGCTTTTTCTTCTTTACTCAGCTAAATTATTAGTTATACTGACTGACATTTAGTTGTCAGAGCTAAAAGAATGATTTAGTTGAGCTAATGTAAAAATGTTTGATGCATTAAGAAGGACATCTAGTCAAAACTCTTCAAGCTGTACCAACTTTTTTTTTCTTTCACATATATAAGTATAGTATAAGTATATAAAGATATAGTGACCTGTTTTAAATGGTTTTACAAAGATCTCCCCTCATAAGGTGGGCAAATACTACATAATCAATCTTATTTAATTGTTGGCCAAATTCCATTTTCAGAAATGTAAATATTCAAATGAAAATTTTTAATTTTATTTGTTAACAAAGCCAAACGATACCTGAAAACAATTACTGGTTCCAACAATAAGAAAGTCTTTAAAATGCTTGATAATTTTGTATAAAGTGAAGCATATTTAAAGAGTTCTTTTACAAAAACGATAAATTTACATCCTTAAAATGTAGATTTGTTCACTTCCATCACCAGCACCACTGATTTAACATAACAAAGTATTTGCTGAACCAAGTATTGGATGGTAACTATAAATAATACCAGGCTGCCACGAGGAGAGGTTTGGAAATGGTTAAACATACATAAAATCACAACCTGTATTAAAGTTATTTGCATTTATTTTAATATTAATGTTATTATTATATTAGTAAAAGCTACCAAACCCAGTTGTGTGTAATGTAGTGCTGATTCCTGAGTCCGGTGTCTACTGGACAGTCTGTTCTGTCTCTCTCTCTGTTCAGAATAGTCTGTACTATAACATGTGAACACAGCTGCCCTTTACATGGTGTGAAAACTTCATATTGAATGGACCAATAGAAATGCTCCAAAATTACTTGGATGAAACCTTTACATTAACTTCCATTAAAAGTTGAGAATGTTTTTGCCTTCTTCTGCACAGTTACCATTTTGGAGATGTTTTTCTTAGGAAAGAGATGATATGTTACTGCCTGGACATTCCTATTCTGTAAGCCGTCACACTCTGCCTGACTTTCTGCGTTAAGGTGCAGCAGTTCTGAGCTCAGTAGATCACTACACGTTCATTCAGTACAGGTCAGAACTGAGCCGGTGGACAGAGCTCGATTCTATGTCACTTGTATTTCCACCAAAGGTGCTATAGTAATTCTTCCATCCCCCTTAAATGGCAATTCCACTGATTTCACTGCATAATTAAAGATTTATTAAGATAAACACAGTTATTCATTGTGGTGTGATGTGATTCTTCTAGAGAAACTTGTTCACATTGGCGGTGATAGGAACCAGACGTCTGAAGTGTATAGACTCTTTCTGCAAGTCTCCTAGTGGCAAATTGATTTATATGTTTATTATTAACACACTTCAAATATTTCCCCTGTAACTCTGTTATCAGATGAACTAAGACCCTGTTGGCTCTGTGTGTGGAATGCTGTGACTCTGTGTTGAGCTGCTAGTGAGCAATGAGAGGTTAAAGGGGAGGGGTGCGATCCCCCTGCTGGGAAAACAGTTCACACATCCCCACAGAGACGTCCATGCCGAGATAAAACAGAAAATCATCAAAAAATCAGGTACAACTGACATGATAAACAAACAATTATAAGTGTTGACTTGCTCACCTACGAAGATCTGATTTGCTACTGGAATGGGCATAAACATTAAAACAGGGTGTAAAAACCCCACTAAATGTTTTATTAGCTCCCTTGAATGGCCAGGGCCCACAGTTTTATTACACGCTTCTATAACTTAAGAATAGCTCAACCAGTTCTCACTGAAGTCCCTGTAGCTACTGAATACTAATCCTTAGTATGTAATAAGCCTGGGACTTTAAGGGCTGTAGTCAGTTTCTTGTTCTCCAGCGTCTTGTTTAAATTGTCCCGTTCCACTTTAAATGGAGCAGCAGTTACATTCTGGCGCCTCAGGCACCTTTTAAGGTGGAACGGGAAAATTCGAACAAGAAGCTGGCGAATGAGAAGCGCCTCGAAAAAAGTTAATCGTTAAGAAACATTTTACAACTGTTCTACTCGTCAGTAAAGTTTCCTGCCAGAGATGCGAGAAAAGCGGCTATAGCTGAGCTAAATCTTAAAGCAGAGTAAAGTAAGTCTGCATTTTTGTTCATATTTATAGCCTATACTACATACATACATCATCTAAACCGCTTATCCTTCTGGGTCGCGGTGGGGTGCTGGAGCCTATCCCAGCTGTCATTGGGCAGAAGGCAGGATACACCCTGGACAGGTCGCCAGTCCATCGTAGGGCAGACAGACAGACAAACACATTCACACACGCATTCACACCTAGGGGCAATTCAGCATGTCTAATTGGCCTGACTGCATGTTTTTGGACTGTGGGAGGAAACCGGAGTACCTGGAGGAAACCCACGCAGACACGGGGAGAACATACAAACTCCACACAGAAATGACCCTGGTCGCCCAGCCGGGAATCGAACCCAGGCCCTCCTTGCTGTGAGGTGACAGCGCCACCGTGGCGCCCTATACCAGTACATGTTATATACTTACAGCCAAGATGGTAAAATGTTACTTTAATAAAATGTTGTGGCTCCCAAGGTGGTTTGATTTTTGTTGAAAGGACAAAATGGCCTGGTTAACATTTGGGTTGCCGACCCCCAGGTTAAAATAATTACCTCTTATTACTCATGAATACTGTTACTGTCTTTGTTGAAACAGTCTTTTAGTTAATAGTCCTGGTGTCAACTTACTCTTTTTGTTGTGTTAGACGATCTTTTTCAGTGGTCAGGCCTTAAGCTATCAGTGACGTACCACCAAAAGTGCCACACTACTTCTGCCTCTTCTCTTACTTTACGTGCCTGCGAGTCCTCACTTTGCCAGCTGTTCAACACTATTATCAATTTACATTTAAAAGACATTTCGTTTTCATTTTCTGCTGATGAAAATATCAAGCCTTTCTTTGGCCGCAGCACATTTAGAAAGTCTCATAGAAACACACCCTACGACTTTACCTGCGACTGTATTTTCCAGCAGCCTAATTTGGCAGGAAAACCACCAACAGGTAAGAACCAGTATGTGAAACCTCTGCATGCAGAAAACTGCACAGTTTTTCTGGTTGCCATAGTGAACCTCCTGCTTAAAATCCCTACTGTTCTTTGCTGAATGCAGTTTCACAATAGCAGCTGTTTTGGCTCCCTTCTTTGGTTTTGGGGGGAAAATGCCCCAATGTCTCAACCCCAATTAACCCCCCCCACACACACCTGTGTAAGTCAAACACATAACCATCGAAATGTGTTCCATCAACAATAATGAAAAAATAGTCTTTTTCTTTCTGTCTCTCTCCATTTCGCTCTTATTGCTGCAACACAGTGAATCAAATGAAAACCGGTCTGTGCAGGAATGTCTCTGACACATCAGTGCTGTGTCTGAAACTCCTGACTCTAGCAGAGTCACGACGCGCTCAAAAATCAAATTATGGAGTCTTTTTTTGTTAAATAACCTCAATGGGTTTCGTGTTATAAAAATAATCACTGCAGGTCAGCTTTTTCAGTTTGACTCCACACTGGCCTCATTTCAGTCATGGTCTCACTCTCTCTCTCTCTCTCTCTCTCTCTCTCTCTCTCTCTCTCCCTCCTGCCTCTGTTTTGATTGACGTTTCCTGTCTGGGGGTCCTCCTCATGTAGGTCGTGTGTTGTGTTGCTGTGGGAGACAGAGATTCAGCCAAAACAGCTGAGTCAGAAAAACACAGTAAGATCGCTCTCCTTTCTCAGTGTCTCTCTCTCTCTCTCTCTCTCTCTCTCTCTCTCTGTCTCTACTGCTCTTTCTCTCTTTCTCCTGCTCATTCTTTCCTTTTCTCCCCCTCTTTCTCTTCCTCCTACTTCCTCTCTTTCTTTTTCCACTCTTTTTCTTGTTCTCTCATTCTCGCTTCCCGCTCGTTCTCCCTCTTTCTCTTTCTCTTTCTCTCTCTCTCTCTTTTCAGCTGTACCTCTCTCTCACACACACTTTTTCTATTTCTTTTTACCTCTTTCTCTCTCTCATTCACATGAATTTCTTCATCTTGTTCTCAACTCCTTTTCTCTTTGTATCTTGCTGTCTTTCTTTTTATCTCCTTTTTAATTTCCTACTCAGCCTCTCTCTCTTCCTGCTGTTTTTTCTCTCTACTTTTCTACTCGCTATTTCTCTCTTCATATGTCTTTCTCTCTCTTTCTCTCTTTCACACAGAATTTATTTCTCTTTCTCTATTCTTGATGTTCTCTCTCTCTCTCTCTCTCTCTTTTCCTGATGTTTTCTCTCTCTCTCTCTCTCTCTCTCTCTCTCTCATTCTCTCTCTCACTCTCTCAAACACACACAATTTCTCGCTTTCACTCTCTTTTTCTCTCTCCTACTTATTTCACTCCATTCTTTATTCTTTGCTGTCATTCTGTCAGTATTTACACTAAAACAGTGCATTGATTCAAAACTCTTCATCAACCCCACATGAATAAACTATTACAGAAACAGTTACTGCCAGAACCAGTAACAGTGTTGATGTGATACATTTCGTCCATGTAGGACTGATGTACTTTTGAATCAAGCCTATTTTACACAGCACTTCTGCAGAGTAGTCTCTGAGGCTCCATTACTGTTTTTTTCCTCTTTAGAGGTCAACCAATGTCCAGGAAGTCAGAGGTCAGATACCACTAATCCTAGACTAGACTGCTGTGTAATCGCTGAGTTCAGTGTCTGGTGTTTTAGTGGCTCAGTTGTGCTTTATTTTTTTATTTTTTTAATGTGAGCCCAGTTGTCCTGAAGCCACTGCTTTCATTATCTCAACTTTACATTCACGGTTTGAAGGAATACAAAGCAAAACAAACGTCTAAATTACAGACTTTTCCCTTTACAGCCAAGACATGTTTAGTGTCTGACTTCCTTCTTTAGTTTTGCATTGGAGCTAAAAGGCTAACATAGCTAACAGGTAATGGGAGCTTATTAGCATGGCTAATTAGCATCATGCAAAATGCACACCAAAATCATCACACACTGGACTCAAACTGTGCAGAGTCAAGTAATCTGTACTTAACTCACTTATGTGCTTTCTGATACTCGGTCAAAACCTGCCCCTGTGGAGTTCTAGCTGCCCGTTAGCTAAACTAATGGCAATTCTCATTAACGTTTGGGCTGTTTTAGATGTGTTTCAGAAACATGAATATTTGAAGCTTGTAAAAGACATTTCATTGTTCCATTTGACTTTAACATGTTTCTTGCCATGTGTGTTGTGGTTTTGATTGTGATTGAAATGTGATTGATTGTGACTGTCACTTCAGTTGTCTTGGTAGTCAGTCTAACATGTAAGGCCTTCTGTTCAGCTCCTGAAGTCCCAACCAATGGGAGAGCTCACTTGGCTGTATCTACATAAAAGGGCCCAAATCATGGAAAACTGACTTTTCCTCGTGTTATTGATATAAAAGAGTTTAACCCTAAAAGACCTGCTGTTGAAAATTGCACCAAATGATTGAAGTGCTAATTTATGCCCACATCTGACTTAATGTCACTAAAACAGTTCACACTGCCTTCACGCATCCCATGAACGCTGCTCTCGCTAAGAACTTGATCTCGCAGAATCCTCGCAGATCACGTGACTGGCACACCACTCTCCTCTGTGGACTCAATCTCCCAGGACTCCCTGGGAGATCACCTGACAGTCTCACCACCAGCACCAACCAATCGTTCTTCCTTGCCTGAGTATTGATGATTATCACCTGTGTCTGATTATTGTTGTCTGTTTAGTTAGTATATAATCCCGGGCTTTTAGCTTAGTACTTTGTGAGGTATTGTGTCTTTCTATAAGAGCTACTGAGCATCATTTCTTGTATTGGTCTGCTCGTGTTCTGATCCTGTTTCTGATATTTTTCAACTCTTCCTTTTTGTCTTTGGCCTTTGGATTGATTGCCTGGATATCCTCTGTAATGTTCTGCTGGATTTTTCTGGCTTGACCTGTTTTTCAAATTCGTCTCATCTCGTTTTTCGACCAGTCTGGTTGCATCACTTTAAACCGTATCAGAGCATTACTTGTGATTATAAAAACATTAAATTCTGAATATAAACTAATATTGTGAATTTCAAATTCAAACTTTACATCTTTGCTCTGTTTTAGTGCAAATTGGGCAATTTTACAAGTATTTGAGCTGTGATTTTTTACTCTATTCCTATCAAATTTAGTGATACAAAAAAATAAATAAAATGTGCAAAATACATGTTCAGCACATTTTAGCATTATTTACTCACCAGCTTTTTAATACAGGGAATTAAAAGTTTTGTTCAGGCTTCACTATTATATTCATAGCACATAAATCCATGCTAGGGTTCAAAATATCCAATTAATTTACTGCTTATACTTAAAAAATATGTGTATGTAAATACAACACACTATTGTGTGTTACAGACCCACGGATATTAGATCAAATTAAACTTTTTTAAAAGCGTTATGTTTTTTCTGATCAGTAGCTTCCTAAAGAAAATAGGCTTGAAAAGGAAACAAATCATCAATAAAACCAATGCTTGGGTCTCTGAGGGCTGATTTTTGAAATGTGCTGTTCACACAGTCCATATATGTAAGCTAAGCTTCCAAAACAGCTTATTTTGGATTCACTGGTTCAGCGATATCACGAAAACCAACACATTTACATACATGCCCATATTCAGCCTACAGCAGTTTGGCCCCGCCCACTCAGAATGAAGTTATAAGGAGTGTTTCAGAACGGGCTGCTTTTTGAATGAGGCTCAACACAGGGCAGCCAATCAGAATCGAGGTCATTTACATATACCAGTCCTGGAGGCACAGTAACAAAAACAGTCTGTTTAAGGGATGAAGAGGGGTTGGAAAATGGTCATGTATGGTCAATTTGGGAAGATAAAATCACACAAATTAACTATGAAAATGGATGAAAGTGTGTTGCGTAGCTGAAATCAATAGCATTAGCCATCTTAAAGCACAAAATTTGTCTGTTTTTAAGACAATTCGTATTGGGAGCAGGTCCGAGGGTAAACTCTGTAAGTTTGTTTGCTCTGCTTAACTATTCCTTCTATAGAAAACTCTCCCTCCATTCTTGTGTACTATATTTCCTGCAGGACGTTTTCACTGAAGAACTTTAGGCCACATCTGCAGTACGAGTAAAAAGGAGAGGCAGCAGAGGGAGGGAGAAATCGAGAGCAGGAAAGCGAGGGGGATGGAGGGATATAAGGAGGAGGGGGGATGTCACGGAGAGGGCACAGAGGGGGAAAATAGAGCCGTCTTAAACTTCTGACCCCCCTCTCTGCCTGCTCCTTTTCCTCTTGACTCCTTCTATCCTCTCCCCCCTCGCTATCTTTACCCTCCACTTCCCCTCCTTCCACCTCTCCCTGGATTCATCATCCCTCGCTTGGAGGCCCTCTGTTTTAGACCTGCTGTAGTGCTTTTCTCCTCTCTGTTTTAGCCTTTTTAAGCAAGTCCTTATTCTTTGTTACTGCAATAAAACAAGAAATTAAAAGCACTCAGTGAATATTCAGTTCAATGACAATGATATCAAATGACTCCATTCGACAAAAAAGGTGAAATATTGAATCTGATGTCACGAAGGATACACTGTAGCAACCACCTGGGACACCACAGCAGTGCCTTAGTAACACCATAGTAACCACCTGGGACACCATGGCAGTGCCTTACTAACACTGTAGCAACCACCTGGGACACCACAGCAGTGCCTTAGTAACACTTCAGCAACGACCTGGGACACCACAGCAGTGCCTTAGTAACACTGTAGCAACCACCTGGGACACCACAGCAGTGCCTTAGTAACACTGTAGCAACCACCTGGGACACCATAGCACTGCCTTACTAACACTGTAACAACCACCTGGGACACCATAGCAGTGCCTTAGTAACACCTTAGCAACCACCTGGGACACCATAGCACTGCCTTAGTAACACTGTAGTAACCACCTGGGACACCATAGCAGTGTCTAAGTAACACTGTAGTAACCACCTGGGACACCACAGCAGTGCCTTAGTAACACTGTAGCAACCACCTGGGACACCATAGCAGTGCCTTAGTAACACTGTAGTGACCACCTGGGACACCACAGCAGTGCCTTAGTGACACTGTAGCAACCACCTGGGACACCATAGCACTGCCTTAGTAACACTGTAGCAACCACCTGGGACACCATAGCAGTGTCTTAGTAACACTGTAGTAACCACCTGGGACACCATAGCAGTGCCTTAGTAACACTGTAACAACCACCTGGGACACCATAGCACTGCCTTAGTAACACTGTAGCAACCACCTGGGACACCATAGCAGTGTCTTAGTAACACTGTAGTAACCACCTGGGACACCACAGCAGTGCCTTAGTGACACTGTAGCAACCACCTGGGACACCATAGCACTGCCTTAGTAACACTGTAGCAACCACCTGGGACACCATAGCAGTGTCTTAGTAACACTGTAGTAACCACCTGGGACACCACAGCAGTGCCTTAGTAACACCATAGTAACCACCTGGGACACCATAGCAGTGCCTTACTAACACTGTAGCAACCACCTGGGACACCACAGCAGTGCCTTAGTAACACTTCAGCAACGACCTGGGACACCACAGCAGTGCCTTAGTAACACTGTAGCAACCACCTGGGGCACCACAGCAGTGCCTTAGTAACACTGTAGCAACCACCTGGGACACCATAGCACTGCCTTACTAACACTGTAACAACCACCTGGGACACCATAGCAGTGCCTTAGTAACACCTTAGCAACCACCTGGGACACCATAGCACTGCCTTAATAACACTGTAGTAACCACCTGGGACACCATAGCAGTGTCTAAGTAACACTGTAGTAACCACCTGGGACACCACAGCAGTGCCTTAGTAACACTGTAGCAACCACCTGGGACACCATAGCAGTGCCTTAGTAACACTGTAGTAACCACCTGGGACACCATAGCAGTGTCTAAGTAACACTGTAGTAACCACCTGGGACACCACAGCAGTGCCTTAGTAACACTGTAGCAACCACCTGGGACACCATAGCAGTGCCTTAGTAACACTGTAGTGACCACCTGGGACACCACAGCAGTGCCTTAGTAACACTGTAGCAACCACCTGGGACACCATAGCACTGCCTTACTAACACTGTAACAACCACCTGGGACACCATAGCAGTGCCTTAGTAACACCTTAGCAACCACCTGGGACACCATAGCACTGCCTTAGTAACACTGTAGTAACCACCTGGGACACCATAGCAGTGTCTAAGTAACACTGTAGTAACCACCTGGGACACCACAGCAGTGCCTTAGTGACACTGTAGCAACCACCTGGGACACCATAGCACTGCCTTAGTAACACTGTAGCAACCACCTGGGACACCATAGCAGTGTCTTAGTAACACTGTAGTAACCACCTGGGACACCATAGCAGTGCCTTAGTAACACTGTAACAACCACCTGGGACACCATAGCACTGCCTTAGTAACACTGTAGCAACCACCTGGGACACCATAGCAGTGTCTTAGTAACACTGTAGTAACCACCTGGGACACCACAGCAGTGCCTTAGTGACACTGTAGCAACCACCTGGGACACCATAGCACTGCCTTAGTAACACTGTAGCAACCACCTGGGACACCATAGCAGTGTCTTAGTAACACTGTAGTAACCACCTGGGACACCATAGCAGTGCCTTAGTAACACTTCAGCAACGACCTGGGACACCACAGCAGTGCCTTAGTAACACTGTAGCAACCACCTGGGACACCATAGCACTGCCTTACTAACACTGTAACAACCACCTGGGACACCATAGCAGTGCCTTAGTAACACCTTAGCAACCACCTGGGACACCATAGCACTGCCTTAGTAACACTGTAGTAACCACCTGGGACACCATAGCAGTGTCTTAGTAACACTGTAGTAACCACCTGGGACACCACAGCAGTGCCTTAGTAACACTGTAGCAACCACCTGGGACACCATAGCAGTGCCTTAGTAACACTGTAGTGACCACCTGGGACACCACAGCAGTGCCTTAGTGACACTGTAGCAACCACCTGGGACACCATAGCACTGCCTTAGTAACACTGTAGCAACCACCTGGGACACCATAGCAGTGTCTTAGTAACACTGTAGTAACCACCTGGGACACCACAGCAGTGCCTTAGTAACACTGTAACAACCACCTGGGACACCATAGCAATGGTCTGGCAACACCCTAGCAACCACCTGGGATACAAGAGCAGTGCCTTAGTAATGGTGTCCACCTGGGACACCACAGCAGTGCTTTAGCAACACTGCAGTAACCACCTGGGAGACCATAGCGGTGCCTTAATAACACCGTAGTAACCACCTGGGACACCATAGCAGTGCCTTACTAACATTGTAGCAACCAACTGGGATACCATACCAGAAGCCTAGAACCATCCTAGCAACCACCTGGGACACCATAGCACTGCCTTACTAACACTGTAGTAACCACCTGGGATACCATACCAGAAGCCTAGAACCATCTTAGCAACCACCTGGGACACCATAGCACTGCCTTACTAACACTGTAGTAACCACCTGGGACACCATACCAGAAGCCTAGAACCATCTTAGCAACCACCTGGGACACCATAGCACTGCCTTACTAACACTGCAGTAACCACCTGAGACACCATACCAGAAGCCTAGAACCATCTTAGTAACCACCTGGGACACCATAGCAGTGCCTTACTAACACTGTAACAACCACCTGGGATACCATACCAGAAACCTAGAACCATCTTAGCAACCACCTGGACACCATAGCACTGCCTTACTAACACTGTAGTAACCACCTGGGATACCATACCAGAAGCCTAGAACCATCTTAACAACCACCTGGGACACCATAGCAGTGCCTGAGTAACATCATAGTAACCACCTGGGACACCATAGCAATAGCCTGGTAACACTTTGGCAACCACCTGGAACACCATAGCAGTGCCTTAGTAACACTGTAGTGACCACCTGGGACACCATAGCAGTGCCTTAGTAACATTGTAATAACCATCTGGGACACCATAGCAGTGCCTTAGTAACATTGTAATAACCATCTAGGACACCATAGCAATGCCCAAGCAACATCTCAGCAATCACCTGGGATACCATACCAGAAGCCTAGCAACACCTCAGCAACTACCTGGGACACCATAGCAATGGACTAGCAACACATTAGCGAGCCTCTGGGACCTCACACAAACAAACATAGTTGCATGTTTACCTGTACAGCCTGTAGCAGTTTAGCTCCACCCACTCACACTGAAGTTATAAGAAGTGTTTCAGCCTGGGCTGTTTTTATGAATAAGGCACAATACAGAGCAGCCAATCAGAACAGAGCTCATTTACAAATACCTGCATTAAAAGCATAGTAAGTAAAACAGCCTGTTTAAGTCCACAGGGATAAAGAGAGGTTGGAGAATGGTCTGGAAAAAATGGCATTTCTGCTGATCCATACATCATAAAATGTTCATATAACACAGAGAGCAGCTGCTTTTTTCAAACCACTCAAGTAAAAGATGACAAAAGAGGGGGACTTGGGGTTTGTTTTGAGAGCGATGATAAGTATAACACAATAAAAGAGAACAAATAGACACCTGCGTGTGTAATAAACACGATAAACGTTAAAGAGGAAAGCAGACTGAAAGGGGACCAGATAATTTAGAGACGGTGCATTCCAGCAGCTCTTATCTGCCTCTCTCTTTAATGTGCACATAGCATTGAGCATGAGGGCTCTCTGATAGCGGCTCTCTCGCCACAGCACTGTTTGTTTGACTTTGTGGCTGTTTTGTCTTATTCCACCCTTACTCCCTAATTCCATCCTGCTCTCACTGTGTGTGTGTGTGTGTGTGTGTGTGTGTGTGTGTGTGTGTGTGCACGCCTTAGTGGATGTATATGTGCATGTGCGTGTGTGTGTCCCTCTGTGTCTTCCTGATTATTGTTGTGACCCTGATGTACGACATCGATAAGAGAGCCTGTGTTTTTGTTTCAGTGTTGTTTTAGTATTTCTTTGAGTTTGAGAAATCAGAGCAGTTATCAGTCAGCTGATTATTATCTCTTTCTGTTTTGCTGTGAGTAACAGTTATGTCACGAAAAGGCCTGGGCAGCCGAAATGTTCTGCTTAATCCAAATGTGCTCAGTTCATAAAAATGTTAGAAATGCAGATAAAAATTCAGGCTCATTTAAGATGATTGCTACTACTGCACTCCTAATAACACGTAACAGTGTGTCATACAGTGAAACTATCTAAACAAATGGATTAGAGATTACGAAATAATATATATATATATATATATATACATATATATATATATATATATATATATATATATGTATGTATATATATATATATATATACACACACACACACACACACACTTATCAGGCATAACATTATGACCACCTCCTTGTTTCTACGCTCATTGTCCATTTTATCAGCTCCACTTACTATATAGGTGCACTTTGTAGTTCTACAGTTACAGACTGTAGTCCATCTGTTTCTCTGCATACTTGCGTCTCATGCGTTAGCCCCCTTTTACCCTGTTCTTCGGTGGTCAGGACCCCCATGGACGGACCATTCTCAGCACTGCAGTAACACTGATGTGGTGGTGGTGTGTTAGTGTGTGTTGTGCTGGCATGAGTGGATCAGACACAGCAGTGCTGCTGGACTTTTTAAACACTGTGTCCACTCACTGTCCACTCTACGATCATCGTCTGTGTCGGTCATCCTCTAGTCCTTCATCAGTGGTCACAGGACGCTGTTGGCTGGATATTTTTGGTTGGTGGACTATTCTCAGTCCAGCAGTGACACTGAGGTGTTTTTTTTTTTTACCCAATTATCTCCCCAATTTAGTCGTCTCCAGTTCCACCCGCTAGTTAGGACTCCCCCAATCACACGATAATACCAACGCTAGGAGGGTGAAGGGTGCTCTTTTGGACTCCTGGCTGTGGATGGCTGTAGCATCACCAGGGGTCGAACTCGCGATCCCTGGTGATGGCCAACGCTTAGACGGTTGCGCCAATCGGGAGCCCGACACTGAGGTGTTAAAAAACTCCAGCAGCACTGCTGTGTCTGACCCACTCAGACCAGCACAACACACACTAACACACCACCACCACATACATACAACACACATAACACACCAACATTTTCTAGAGGACATTAAATGATACATTAAAATTTCTTTGTACTTATAAGCATTCAAGCAACCTTCGAAACAAATCACCAACTCCAGATGTTGTTATACATCTCAAAACTTGCTTTAATCCTCCACTATGCTTGACAGATGGTCCCAGACATGGTTTGAGGAGTCTTTCATTGCTTTGGTGCAGTACATACAGCCTGCTGTTACTTCCAAAAATCTCAAATTCAGACTCAGGCCCTAAAACCTTACTGCACATTTCAGGTGTGAAGCAAGAGCGGAGCTTGATGTTCTTCTCTCTCAAAGTTTTAAGTGCTATTCATCTGATAGGGATAGGTGTGGTGGGCTACCGTGTCTTGCATGGTTGTTAGGTTGTCCCATTTTCTCTGTAGCTTTTAATCATTTTTTGAACTTCAGTTTTTTCACTTTGACTTTCCCTTTTTATCCAAGTGGATCATCCTTTATTTAACCTCCTCAGGAAGGTATGTGTTTATTCATGTACATGCACATACAGGAGTATGTGTATATCAGGTGTGATAAAGAACAGGGATCTATATGTGGAAGTGTATCTTAGCATGAACAAAGGAGATTTCTGAGGACCTCAGAAGAAGAGTTGCTCATCAGGTTGGAAAAGGTTACAAAACCATCTCTAACGAATTAGGACTCCACTAACCAACAGTCAGACAGATTGTGTACAAATAGAGGAAATTCAAGACCATCGTTAAGCTCCCCAGGAGTGGTCGACCAACAAAGATCACACCAAGACATGTAATAGCCTGCAAGGTAACAAAGGAACCCAGGGTAACTTCTAGGCAACTAAAGGCCTGTTTCACCGAGAAAGGAAAACACTGTATTCCAGCATAAAAACCTTATCCCATCTGTGAAACATGGTGGTGGTAGTATCATGGTTTGAACATGTTTTGCTGCGTCTGGTCCAGAACGGCTTGCAGGAAGACAACAACCCTAAGTGGTTCTAATCACAGAATGGCTAAAGAAGAGTAAAATTAGTGTTTTAGAATGGCCAAGTCAAAGTCCTGACCTTAAGGAGGGAAACCCACCAACATAACAGAGCTAATGAGTTCACAAACTTATATATATATTTGTATATATATATATATATATATATATATATATATATATGTATATATATATATACATACTAAAGTATACTAAAGTACATACACGGCTCTGTATATGAAATATAAATGGGACATATTATTGCAATGCGTGTAATGCATATGCATTACTGTGTAAATGACCCCCACTTACATATATCCCAAAAGACTCTGTATGTGTGTACAGGATGTGTGTAAGTCCAGATTTTGTAAAAACGGATCACACACTGGCTGTTTATGAAGGGTTAAGGAAGAGTGGGCAGTCGTCCAGAGGCCTTGCTCTATTTATAGCTTCCAGACTGTGTGAAAGTACTCAGAACCCACAAATCACTGCCAAACCTCTGGAGCGGAGTGTGTGTGAGACACACAGACACTGTAGATGGATGTTTCATCATGAATCTAATTCTGCGAATTATATTACTCACTTTCAGACTACTAGGAAAAAGATCAGTGTGAGATGTATATGGTTCAGGAACTTCAGACCACCTCAACCCACCAGACACCCCCACCTCCACCAACCCCAGTCAGTAAGCTGCGTGTGTGTTTGTGTGTGTGTTTGTTTAACAGTCTGCTGATTGCTTTCTGGATACTTCCACAGAAACTGCACTGCAATTACTCCAGAAAGGGCTGCACATTGGCATCCTGTGGTGGAGTGGTGGTCATTACTGTAAAAGGTGGGTCATAAATGGTTACATTTACTCAATTCCATGTAATTGATGAAAATACTGATCTACTTTTCCCTCAGGTCCATTTTACTCCTCTATGTTTAGTTTTTAATTTTCATTTTTTATGTGCAAAGGGACCATACCTTGCATTTTTCTTGCATTTTTTTTTCTATTCCTGAGATCTGTTTATGATATTTGTCATAATTCATAATTCAATGACTTTCCATCATCTTTTCATCCCTTAGAATTAAAGTTTTTGTGACTGTGCCTTCAAGACTAATTTTATATATATATATACACATATATATATATATATATATATATATATATATATATATATATATATATATATTTCAACCTCATTCAGAAAGCAGTTTGGGTGGAAACACTCCTTATAACTTCAGCTTGAATGGGCAGGGCTAAACTGGTAGGTTGATATATGGAACTGTATATATGAAGTATAAACAGACTGTTTAGTATGTGACAGGCCATATGAGGCTGTCTTAGAGGCTGGTCCTTTGAGACCCCTGCTATAGGCCTTCTGGAAGTGCTAGATACCTCACTGACTGTGAATAGAAGCCATTCAACCAGGTTTCAGTCAGGTGTTAGAGACGGAAAGCAGCAGCAGCTCTATGTGAGGACTCTTTACTATAAATGCCACTGTAAAACTGCAACATCAGTAAAATATTTATTAATGTCTTGTACAGGTTTCAAATAAAACATGTATTTGCCTGTTATAAGCTTCAAATGTCTGTGTTTCTTCTATAAAGATATGCTCATGTTAATCACTGTTAGCTTAAAGCTAACATACTACTAGAATCCCATAGGGGTGCTAGCAGAAATAAGCATTATTGTTAAGGTGTTTTTTTTTGTATTTTTTTGACCAGGTTTTGACATTTATGGCCCAATCTGAATATCTTAGCACTAATAAAATATAATAAATATAATATAAAAAAATATAACATAAAAGCAATGACATTATGTGCACATTCAAGCATGCATATCTCACTTACACAGGGGTAATCTTTATATTCCTTGGGCTCTATGTTCCCAGTGGCCCATATTGGAAGGACCCTTTGTTCCCAGAGTCCTATTTTCCCAGGGGCCTATATTCCCAGAGCCCTATGCTCCCAAGGTCCTGTGTTCCCAGGGCCCTATATTGCCAGTGCCCTGTATTCCCAGAGCCCTATGTTCCCAGGGCCCCATAATGCCAGGGCCCTATGTTTCTGGGCCCTGTGTTCCCAGGGCCCTATATTACCAGAGCCCTGTGTTCTCAGGATATATTATAACACATGGCCCGGGCAATAAACCTGCTTCTCGTTGTCCCTTGTAAGCAGGATGGTGATAAAGTATTTTAAGTTAGTGGGTGCTGAAATTTGAAGTGACATCATGCAGCATTGCCTTTGTTTTTTGAATGTTTTGAATCATTTTCATGAAATTGATTGTCACAACGTGCAATAATATACATCATATATATCTGACGCAAACTGCTGATGCACACTCTACTCTCTCATGGATGAATTTAATGCAAATAAGCTGAGCGGCAACCAATCAGACTGTTGATATATGTCTCTATAACCTCCTTTCCTGCCTCCCTGCTTGTATGACCTCTGGTAGCACCAGGACCCTAACCATGGCCTCAGTAACCCTTTCAAATTTCTCCTTAATGTATCATATTGAAGTTTGATGTTTTATTTAAAGAGCTAATGGGATTGTACAGCCCTGGGAACACAAGGCCCTGGGGAAACAGGGCATGCACCCTTCAGACACAGTCATACACACTCGCTTACACACTATGCATACATAAAAGAGACAGGGCGCTGGCAGCCTCTATGAAGTTCCATGCTCTCTGGCACATAAACAAACAGGCAGACAGACTAAACTCATGTGGCTTGTCTGGCATGTGGTGAGTGGGATCAAATGTGTAGATGTAGAGGGAGACAGTGTGTGTGTGAATTGTATGTTCACTCTGTTCTTTATCAGTGCAGCTGTATGTGTGTGTGTGTGTGTGTGTGTGTGTGTGTGTGTGTGTGTTGTTGAGGCCTTTCTGGGTGAGTTGTGTTTGTGTAGCAGCCAGCAACAGTAAGATAATCCCCCACAGGATCACAGACATACACTGTGCTTTTACCACTAAGGTCCTTTTTAAATCCAACACCATTAGTGAAGGTTATGGGTTCAAACCCACCTAAAGCCCCTAACACAGGCACCGTTTCTCTTATTATACCAGGAAAGAGTGTATGTACTGTAGAGGCACTGATCAGGCCTCATTCTACCACACTGATGTGGGGATATTGGTCTTGCTGCTTTGAATGATCTTCCTTACTGGCTATTTGCCTCTAACTAGAGGTGAGCATGCCAATTTCCATGACTTAACAAGACCTAATTCAGTGTTATTCGGTCACTGAGAAGTAAACAAACTCATTCAGAGTTGTTCGATGTGAAATGATTCATTAGAGAGAAATGTACTGAGTCAGATGTCTTTACAGTGATGGTGACAGGAACCAGGAGTCACAATGTCTACAACACAAATACATCTATTTTATTCACTATCCAAACCCACCAGTGAACCTACACGTGTCTTCTAAGTTTTTATATGTAATGCTGATTAAGGTAAAATAGAGGCAAATCTGAAAAAAATAAGTTTTCTTTGGGGACTATTTTGCCTCGCAACGCTCTGCTTGTACCCCTCCATCATGAATGAATAAAAAAAAATTCACTTGATCTCACACACGTTTTAAAACAACGTCTCACTTGTCAGGCAGCACATTCATAACTATTTTGTGTAACTTTCTGTGAGGGAGATTTTAAAGGCATTAATCTGGTTCCTATCACCACCAGTGTGAACAATTCTGACCCTGTGGAAATGTGCATTTCACATTACCACTTTGAATGACTTTGTTTACATCTTAATGATTAAACTAAGCAGAACTTTTGGTGGAATTACCATTTAATTCAATTAGTGAAATAGTGAAATAGTAAGTCAAGTAAAAGTTGCTACTGAAAACCAAACTGAGCAAAGAAAACCAATCTACTTACATATCCTTCACATGCACTGTTAGAAATAAAGGTTCTGTGCAGGTACATTTTTCATTCATCAGTTCCCTCAAAGGTACAACAGTGGTTTGAAGATCCAATTGTGAACCTTAAATAGGTTTTTCCAGGTGAAAAATACGTATTTGTACTTTTCATAACCTAAAATAAATGTAAAATAAAAAGTCTGGAGACGAGACGGGGTGTGTGGAGTCTTAGAAAACATATTTTCAGTGGATTATGGTACAGTTATGCTCCCTGACTAAAGGTACTGAGATGTATCCTTGAGGGTACCACCCCAGTGACAAGAGGGGTACTGCCCCAGTGACAGTTTTGTACTTTTTTTTCTGAGAGTGTTTGCTTTACTGTTGCTCACACCTCTCACTTTGGAGCTTTAGCATTTCATTTTAGACCAAAAGGACCCAAATGAGGCCCAAAAATGATTCTTCTATTGGTACAAGATTGACATCAGGACAGTAGAATATATATATATATATATATATATTTAAAAAGGTTCTATATACAACACATTCTCAATCAATCTGAAGAACCATTTCACCATGCAAAGAACCCTTAGAAGCATGAAAATGCTTCTATATAGAACTCATAGTTCTAAATAGAACCATTCCCTTTACTAAGGAACCCTTGAAGAACCAGCATATACCTTTACTTGTACTTGGGTCTTTATTTTATTAGCAGTAAGAGTTTTGCTGGAGTGTGGTTTTAGGTTACTTAGTCTATCTCTGCTGTTGACCATAGGTGTCAAAAAGAATAGAGGGATGCTAGTTTCATTATGAATGTGTTGGTGGATGACCATTCACACTCTGATAAGGCAAACACCATGCTGTGACCATTCAGCTGTAGTCATGGTTATTTAACACAGCAGAGTAGAACTTGATGACAGCATCAGTCTTGGGTTTGTAAAGCACGGCATTAGCATGCTGACAGGCTTTCGCTGACAGGGCTAGCTGGCTTGCATTTGTGGAAAATACTCAATTACTGCTCTTATGCTTGGCTTCATAACACATCTGAGCACATAATAGTTTGAGAAAAAAAAATTTATATCACAGCATGACAATCAATGCTCTTTTTTTGCTCAGTTCTCTGCCAAAACAAGGCCATGCTAGCTGTAGGGTTTGTTGTTATGGCATATGTTCATTTAATATGTCTTATGTATTAATAATATGAATCCCAAAGTGCAATAATGCTGTGCAATCTCCAACCCCACCTGCCCGTCAGAGCCGCAGGCCACTTTAATAAACGAACGTTTGGAAAAGCCAGTATAAATTACAGGAACCTACATGGGGCTTTTGAAGCTAGCATGGTTTAGCCATGACACATTTCGCTTTAGCTTGTATGTCTGTAACTGGCTGACACAAGTTACGGAGAGTTCTCAACAAAGCAAAAGACAACAGGCAACCGGCCAGACATTGCGGTCTGGGTATTTATTTGTTTATTTGTCCAATAAACTCAGAGGCAGACGTCTTGTTTTAGCAGCTGTTCGTGGGGCTAAATGCTACACAGTGAGCAGACATGAGAAAGGAGGCTGCACATGGTTCTTCAGCCTTTCCAAGTCCATTGGCAAGACTCCTAGAGAGAGGATTTTACTGCTGAAAGAGTCTGTTTTCAAATGAAAAGTAGAGCTTTCCAGCAATACTTTTAAACTCTTATAAAAATTTTACAATTGAAATTATTATTATTATTCTTTTACCAATAATAAGACCCAGCAAGAAAAACCAGCACAGACCAGCACGGCTAGTCATCACTAAAACCAGCATATGTGGTGTTTTGGATGCTGGTATGCTGGTTAACCAGCATGACCATGCTGTGTGGCCAGCTAAACCAACACCAAACCAGCCTAAACCAGCTTAAACCAGCATGAAATGCATGCTGGCCTGTGCTGCTGCTTTTAGCAGGGGAGGCAGTGAATAATATGAGAAAAAGCAAAGTGTGAAAAGTTGTCCAACACAAAAACACCAGGCACAAATCTTTACCTCAGTGTCACCGGCTTGTGTTGGTTCAGTTTTTGAAGCATTTCCTCCCAACCACTAGAGGCAGTAGTGCATCCCACTTTTGCCCCTTGAAGAAATATATTTAAATAATGCAGCTGCTGAACAGTAACAATAATGCAGAGAACTGTATGAAATCTATATAGGAGTGTAAGAAATCTACATACTTTAAATGCATCCACAGCTTATAGACAGAGGACAGGACATTTCCAGCTCATCATCTGTGGTAAACTTGCCTTGAGGCTAATTTTCCTCAGCTGGAATGGATGTTAAATGCACAATATGTCTGATTCCCCCCATAAACTGCTACAAGACATAGCTCCAAGCAGGTCTATCAAAGAAACAGAACGTTAGTTTTTTACATTTTATTCCATATAACAACATCAACATTGTGTTAAATGATAAATGAGCATTGCTAGAAAATTGTTGCCAGCTAGCAGGCTAACGTCAGCTAGCTTGGGAAAATTACCTGAGGGAACAATTTATTAATATGAACCCCAAAGTGTAATAAAGCCGTGCAATCTTAAAGTCCACCTGACTGTCAGAGCTGCAGGCCGCTGTACTAAACAAACAACTGGAAAATGTCACAATAAATGACAGCAAAAAGTTTTGAACCAAAGTTTTGTTTCACAAACATTAGGAACCAAATGAAATGATGTTTATCAAAATCAAATGACATTTATTGTCACATTACATTTACACAGGTGCGAACGTGAGTGACAATCTTGTGGGCAGCCCCCTTGTAGTACTAAATACAAAAAAAAGAAAAGAAAAAAATACGGGTCATTCCACAGAAACGTCCACTTTTCTATCTATCCATAGGTGTCACTGGTGTTACCAACCCTCATTGGTGTTAGACATAAGAAAGGTAACACCAGTAACAGTAACACCAGTGACATTTTTAATAAAAAATGTATTTTACAAAGTGGCTGCTACAGAGCATCAAACCGACATGTTGTCAATCATGGAATATCCACTAAAATATGTAACTTAATCCATTCGTGTTCTATTTTTTCACAATTACCTCAGAATAAAGTAGGTCACACCAGTGACTTCAACTAAAAGCCTCATATGAAATCATGAGCTAAATGAGGAAATGTCTGATAACTGAAAAGACACACTGGACGTACCATGTGCTTTTTTCATAGATCTTCAGGAAATAGGTAAAAGGAAGTCAAGTGATGTCATCACTGTGACTTTTATTTCAAAATCAGAGATTTTTTGTTGCGCTGTAACATCAGTGACACGACTCCTGGGGACAACTTTCATTATATATTTTATAATATTTATTTGGCATTTGTTTTCTTTATGTCATTTCATTTATATATTTCATAGTCATGTATATATTATTGTAGTTAAAATTTCAGTTCAAAATATGGCCTCACGCTTTACGCATGACTGTGGGGACGAGCTCTTCTGTGGTGCTTGGAATTCTAGAAAATTGATTTAAAAACCAATATGGCTAAATTGGCTGAAGCAGGTGTAATTGTTGTAATTGTTATTGTTTTATTTGAAAATGTAAAAACCATGTCTTTTAAGTGGACGTTTCTGTAGAATGACTCAAATACACACACACATTAGACTCTAAATACATACACATGTACACAATATACACATTACTATGTGTATTACATTACTATACACATTACCAGGATAAACACTTAATGTTTTCAATGGGTTTTTCAGCGGGGCCATTCCTTTGTCCCATTGGGAAATGCATTTGAAACATTTAAAAACGTTTATATGAGCATTGCTAGCAATTTGTTGCCAGTAGCTAGCAGGCTAACAGTAATTAGCTAGGGAACATAACCCAAGTGAACTGTCTGTGAAGATTTAACAACATTAACGTTTTAAAATATTTACTATGAGCATTACTAGCAAGTTGCTGAAACTTGCTAGCAGGCTAACATCAGCTAGCTTGGGAAAATACATCAAGTGAAGAATGTTTGATAATGCTTTGTGAAAAATGAGGGACTGGCTGGTTCCAGCTTTGCCAAGGCATAAAAAAGACACACTTTAAGCATTTTCCATGGAAGATGTTACAAATGGAAACAGAAATATGACAAATCTGTCTTGCAATCTAGGCATTAGCTTACAGGCATGTCATGTTGTCATGTTGTTGCAGGTGCGGCCGCAAATATGCTAGCATGCTCCACCTAACAAGGCCTAATGTGGTGTTAGCTAGATGTTTATGTTTAGTGCTTGTCACAGATAATTAACTATGGAGTCGCATCATTAGGCTTGTTTTTCAGCTAATGTCCCTGAATTTCCCTGAACGTTCTCACACCATGTCATGTGTTTTTACAGGATGCTGGATCAGTGAAACGCATGCTATGGGACATTTGCAGTCAGGGAATGCTTGAGTGGTAAATGATGATTCAGAAATGTCCCGTAAAGTTGTTTTGATCCTTGCAAACAGACACCCTTATGGAAAATGCATGGACAGGACTGAGAGACTGTACCGTACTGTACACACTAACACACAATCAAGGGTGCTGATTAGGGCTGATATGCAGTCAGACTTAGCAGACTCTGGAGAAGAATTAGGATGTAAAGGCCATAATCATATAGAATAAGCGTGTATGTGTGTGTGTGGTAGTGATGCACAGTTTGGGGAAGCACAGAGTAAAGAGGAAGATTTTCAGAGGAAGTATGACCAGCCTTTTACAGTATAGCATAAATATAATGTGAAAATCTACAGCCAGTTATTTTTTGTGAAGTCTCTCTTTGTACATTCTCATTTTCTGGAGTCAAACTTAAACCATACTAAAGTATAAGAGCGAAAAATGGAGCTATGAGCCTAATGTAGCTAGTGATAGCTTATAATTAGCATCCAACAATTAGCATTGTGAACACTGCATGTGTAAATCATCACAAACCAGCCTCAAACCACATCAGTTGTTAGGTAATCTCAAGTAGACCTGCTCATGAGGTTTCTGACACTGTATTACATTCTGTTAGCTAAAAATGGACAAAGATACAGACAAAATTCAGGCTTCAGGGTGGCTAATTCTATTGTTTTGTACTCTAGTCCATTTTAATAGATAACAGGATGACATACAGTGTTAGAAACCACATGAGCAAGTCTGTTTGAGAGTATTTAACAAGCTGAAGTAGCTTGATTTAGGCATTCACCTTGCGCAATGCTAAGTGATTTTTTATTAGCTTCCATTACAGGTTAGCTACGTTTGCCTGGAAGCTCCAGTGCAAAGGTAAAGAAGCAAAAACTTCAGACATGCTAATTGGCAACATTTGGGGTAATGGTTCGCTGATGTTTTGCCTTATTATCATTTTTTATACACACAAGCTTCTTGTACAGAACTGACTGGCCATTACGGCCTGTTTCCTTCTCCTTTTCATTTGCCATAATTAAGAGGAGCATGAATAAAAAATGAGAGAAGGAAGAAGGGATGTTGTTCAGAGCATGAATCTCCACATATCTAATCTTGTTCACTTTTGACCATCGTTAGCCTCTAGCTGATAACTGAAAAGAGAATATATACAGATGCCTGGGCCACTTCGAAACCTAATCGTGACCCCATCCTATCGTTCATGGCTTCAATCCCGGCTGTGTTTGTGGCCTTGGGGAAGGTAAAGCTGAACTTGCTTGACTGTGGCTGCACTGTAATTTGCTTTGGGTGTGAATTTAGATATGGGTCAGTAGTGACATCTAGTGGGCAGAAAAAGAACTGCATAGTGTCACTTTCCGTAACTAAACCTAAAGGGGAATTCCACCCAGTTTTCAAATTTTCTGCATAATTTAACTTTTCAGAGGTGGACAAAGCTATTCAGAGATGTTTGATGGGAAATGGTGCACTACAGAGAAATTTCTATAATTTCTGATTTCTTTACAGTGGTGGTGATAGGAACCTACACATGCTTTCTAAGCTTTTATCTGTAATGTTGATGATGGTAAAATAGTAGTAAATCTAGAAAAAGTTTTCTTTTTGTAGAACTTTGCCTTACAACACTCTGTAGGTTGAGGTCAGGGCTCTGTGTGGACCAGTCAAGTTCTTCCACACCAAACTCACCCAGCCAGGCCTTTATGGACCTTGTTTTGTGCACTGGGGCTCAGTCATGCTGGAACAGAAAAGGGTCTTCCCCAAACTGTTCCCACAATTTTGGAAGCATACAATTGTCCAAAATGTTATGGTCTGCGGAAGCATTAAGATTTCCCTTCACTGGAACTAAGGGGCCTAATCTAACCCCCGAAAACCAACCCCATAGCATCATCCCTCCTCCACCAAACTTTACAGTTGGGACAATGCAGTCAGGCAGGTAAGGTTCTCCTGGCATTCACCAAACCCAGACTCGTCCATCAGACTGCCACATACGCTTGTGTTTAGCTGCTCGGCCACAGGAACCCATTTCGTTAAGTTCCTAATGTGCGGTTCTTTTGCTGATGTTTCTTCCAGAGGCAATTTGGAACTATTTAGTGAGTGATTCAACCGAGTATAGGCACTGTGCACTTCAGCAGTCGGTGGTCCCCACTGTGAGTTTGTTTGGTCTACCGCTTCGTGGCTGAGCTGCTGTTGCACAATATTTCACAACATTTCTACTGCCAGTGTTTGTCTATCGGGACAGTAAGGCTGTGTACTTAATATTATCCACCTGTTAGCAATTGGTGTGGCTGAAACACCTGAACTCAATCATTAGGAGGGGTGTCCCAATACTTTTGTTCATACAGTGTATTTTAAAAGAGATGGTACAAAAATCATTGGTCAAAATAACAACTGACTAAAGTACGAATTGATGCCCGATTACGTCATCTGTCTCAGGATTAACTAAGAATTGAAACATGCTGAAAGTTAACCTGCTGCCCACAACAATTCAAAAAATCAAACAGTTAACCGTTCTAAAAGATCAGAGTTTTATGGTTGCATACAGAATTGGATGCTGACAGACAGCAGAATTTAAATATCCATCCCAGACAGCTCAGGAAGCTCAAGGCTATGTTTGTGCAAAGATAATCTACCCTTCAAACATTCAACCAGATATAATCAAATCATAATCAGATCATTCTAGCTAACATTAAATTAGAAGAATGTAAGTTAAATCTTAAAACTTTAAAAAAAAATGACACATGTACCATATTCAAATAATAATTTTCAATCAAGTATCCCAGGATAATTAATGATTACTCAATATGATTCCACAACAGTATACAAATTATATCTGAATGATATTGGAATCATATCCTTAAAATCATACCCATTACTCTTTTGTAGTTAATAATGTACAGAAACCCTGATTAATTCCCATTGGTTTTATTTAAACTTTGGCAATTATTCAACTCATATTGAATCAGTAACCTCCGTCTCAAACCATTTCAGACCAGATGTCAGTAGCCTACAAATCTGGCTTCAGAATTATACCTACAGCAAATGTCTTTGAGTGCTGGCCAGCAGTGATACTTTGCTGAGAAATCTGCTGACTGCTCAGTCGTGCCTGTACTGGCAGGAATATCACAGGCTTGGCCTATGAGGATGAATTTGGTGCCTTACAGGCAGACAAAAATAGCAGTTTACCTTTGATCACTAAAGTGCAGCACTGAGCTTGTGGGGGCATTAATGCTCTGGTGTAACATGAATCAGAAGCCTCCTAACAGCAGTTACAGACTTACAGCGCTTTCAGTACTTCACTTTTCAGCAGTAATGAATGAGAGATGAGCAACATGAGTCATGCAGGCATTTACAGGATGATGAGATTACGCTGTTAAAGGAGCTGGTGTGAAGAGCCATTTTAGCGCAGAGGCCTTCGAACATGGTTCAGCCAATCAGAACCAGAACTATCTGTAATGTACAAGTTATTTTTGTTACTTATTATTTGGCTGATTTGAAGCTAGGAACTATGTGTTTGAATTCTAAAAACATACTCTGTCAAGTGTTTATTATTCATTTATTAATATTCGTTATGTACAGCATTCACACTCTTTGTTCCCTGCTGAAAAAGGGTCATTAGAAACCATTAGAATTAGAACCTAGTTTCTTGTAGAACACCTTTAGATCCTATGAGGAAACCATCAAATGCCTTTTGAATCAGCCATTGGTCACCTGTTGGACCATTAGGATGCTTTACATTGTGATATCAGCTCATCAAAAAAGCCAAAACACATCACAAAATGAGGTTCTAACCAGGTTTCTATTGTTGTTTCAGCAGGGTTTGTTTACAGTAATGACATATTGAGCTATGTTTTACTGTATACATGCACATACATATTAAAACAGCAGTTGTATTAAATTGTTGTTAAATTGCATCTTAAATACATTTCACACCTCCTAACAATGAATTTGTTTCATTTCAGTTATTCTATCAAAAGCTAACAAGCTAACAGGCTAACAGCCTCCTCTACTAGTACTCATAGTTAGGCTTTATGTTGAAGTATTTCCCAGAAGATTCACTTAAAAATTGCAATATAGTAAAAATGTGCTACATGTGTGTCTTACAAGCTCCAAAGGTCAGTGTTTAAGCTTGAGCTGTATAACAATAAACTCAATGTAGGAAAGTGAGTGTACAGCACAGTTAGCTTGGTGCTAACATGAGACTACAAATCGACTGGATAGCTGAAAATATCATAGCAGTGGTAATTAGATACTTACAAAGAAAAGCACAATTACAAAAGTGAAAGTTTCTGCTATATAATAATACATATGACAAAAAAGTCATTTTTAAATATCCTGTTTTATGTTAGTACAGGTTGTGCTATGCAAGTTAGCATGCCATTTGAAAGCTAGCATTACCTAGCTAGGCAAAATTAGCTAACCTTACCAGAAAATTTGTATGGGGAGAATTCCCACTCTGCAATGTCTTCCAGTTTTCTCAAACACTAGAGGGCGCTCCCGGGTGAGTCCAAAATGAAGGGGTTGATATGGAGCATTTGAGCAAAATCATAGTTTATAAATGCTGAAACATTTTAATGTAAAATACAATCATTTCCTGAACACGGAACAGCATAAAACATTTAAACACTGCTGTTATATTTTTAAGAGCTTTTAAACTCGAGTTATAGGAGTTTAAAACAGCGGCTCATGTACGTCAATGACATCAGTAATTGCGAACAACCAATGAGCTGCTCCGCTCGCCAATCAATCATCACGCTCTAGCAGTAATGTCCGCCTTCTGCTGCCCAAAACCCGTTTGCTGTAGAAAAAAGGAAAAATCTAGGTAAGATATTATACTGGAATCCACACAGTGGAACTAACTTCCACTGGATGTCCGAACAGCAAAGTCCCTCACTGTCTTCAAATGCCAACTAAAGACCCATCTCTTCCCAAGGCACTTAAATGAACACTAATCTTGCACTTAGTAAAACGTCTTGTGTTGCTCTTGTGTAATGTCTTTTTTCTGTTTGTGTATCTTTCTTTCTGGGTGTCAGCACTGACTCTTATTTCTGGCAGTGTCTTAGCGTAGTTTGGACTCTAACCTGTATGGACAAGCTTGGATTCACGGTCTGAGTGGGAAACAAAGCACATTTGTGTGGATAAAAGCATCTGCTAAATGCTATGAATGTAAATGTAAATGTAGTCAGGTTCAAAAGGGTCTCAACCCTGTGAGCTTTCAAAGTGTTAAAACTTCTACTTTACAGCTTTCAACCACACTTACTAACCATCAGTGGACGCATGCAGAAGTGACCTATCTCTGTAACAAAGAGAACATCTGCGACCAGCGCTGGACGTCCCAGCTGGCCCACATTTGGACGTTTTCTCTCAGAGGCGCAGGGCACTGGAGGGACAGGTCGTCAAGGAAACAGATGGTGATCAGATGGATTTGACAATGTGGGTGGAGTAATAGGCTGCTGTGTATGTTCAGACTGTGTGTAATTCTGGTTTATTTAAAGGTACATTTCAACGCTGTACATATATAGGTACTTTATACAATACATATAGGAAACAGGTATTTTATATATAATATTAAAAATATATATATATATATATATATATATATATATATATGTGTGAATTGTACAAGACATTCAAAGAAGCATCATTTGCCTTTGAGCTTTATAGTGCCTATTTCTGAAAGGAACAATCCCTGACCCTTGGTCATGATGTTTTCTCCTTACCTTGACCATGACCTGCTCACAGCAGCAAACACAAACAGCACAGGATCTAGCTGGGAGGTTTTCTATAATACAGAACTGGTGCACAGGATTAAAAAGCATAAAGCATGCGATTGTATTCAGAATGATTTGGCAGAGGCAGCAGTAGTGTATTACAAACGAAGATAAATCCCTTAAAGCCCCCACTCTCATCACAACCCCCCACTGCCCCGCTGATCGCATATGCTATCACATCCATTGGTGGATATTGGTTAGGGGAGTGGGAGGGTGGAGGCTTATGGAAAAAAAAACAAAACTCAATTTGATTGGAAACAACGCAAATCCCACGATGCTCCTGGGCACCCAATCTGACCTGAGCTCCTGCCTCTGCCCCACAAACCCACTTCTTAAGCCCAAAGCCTTTTACAAGCTGGAATCATGGCCAGACTGCCTCACTCGCCTAGTGCACTGCAAATCTCACTTTTCCCCGCCCCACAGCCAGACACCGTAGCGTTTGTATTCCTGTCTTTGTGGGGTTGTTCCATGTGTTGCTGTGCTCCATCTAACCCGACTGTAACCGTCAACTTGGCAACCAAAAGATCAGCTTTGGCCTTACTTTATACAATAAGAGCTGTGTTTTTTTTCTCGTAGAGAGCACCCAAATTCCCCTTAATGACAAAATATCCTACTTTTCTTTATCCTGGAGATATATCTGGTCCCCACAAAAAGCTAAATACACACGTTGCCATACAGACTTAATTAAAAACATTGCATTGCATGTGATGCATGGAGATGCATGGAGTCCATCAGACTGACAGATAGAGAGGTGTGATTTGTCACTCCACAGAATACGCTTCCACTGCTCCAGAGTCCAGTGGCGACGTGCTTCACTCCACTCCCTCCGACGCTTGGCATTGTGCATTTTGATCTTAGGCTTGTGTGGAGCTGCTCGGCCAAGGAAACCCATTTTGTGAAGCTCCTAATATGCAGTTCTTTTGCCGATGTTGCTTCCAGAGGCAGTTTGGAACTCTTGAGTGAGTGATTTAACAGAGTATAGGTGCTGTACACTTCAGCACTCGCCACGCGGTTCGTGGCTGAGCTGCTGTTGCTCCTAGATGCCTCCATTTCACTATAATAGCACTTACAGTTGACAGAGGCAGATCCAGCAGGACAGAACACAAGCTGACTTGTAGCAGAGGTGACATCCTGTGACGCTGCCTTGTTTCAAGTCACTGAGCTCATCAGTACGACCCATTCTATTGCCAGCGTTTGTCTATTGAGACGGTGACCGCTGATGAAGGACTAGAGGATGACCAACATCAACTGAGCAGCAACAGATGAGCTCTCAGGACCAATAAGATAGGAGTTCCTAAAAGAGTGGACAGTGAGTGGACACAGTGTATAGAAACTCCAGCAGCACTGCTGCGTCTGTTGCCTTTCTCATCCTCCATGAATGTAAATAAGGCCACTGGGAGCCAATGACGTTCCTACCTGGGGTGGGCGGGGCAATGCGGTTTGCAGAGCCCCGATGGAAATTGGACTGTACCATCAAATCTGCGGGCACACGGGGGACACATAAGAGAGGTGTTAAGTGAGGGAAGTTTATGCTGAAAGAAGCGAGCAAAGCCCAGGAAAGTTTCTTTATTTCTCTCTCCTTCACTCTCAGCCTCTCTTCACCCCTCTCCCCTCCTCCCCCACCCTGACACCCTAAAGCCCGGCTGTTAAAGTGGGACCAAGCAGCAGCTCGGGTGAGACTGAATGACAGCTTTCACACCCCATTACAAACACAAAGCTTTCTTTAAAACTCGCGTCGACATCTAGAGCGGCTGTGCGCGCTCCCGCCGCAAGCGCAGACACGGATGCGCGCCCCCGCGCCTGGGAAAGAGAGAGAGAGAGAGAGAGAGAGAGAGAAGAGAGAAAGAGAGGTGGGGGAAGAGAGTTGTGGCTGCTGGAGGTAAAGTTATCCGGGAAGGTGGCTCGGAAAATGCCCTGCGGCGAGGAGAAAAAAAGCAGAGGACAATTGCTAATCTGATGCACTGGACAGCCCGCGTGCACCGCGAAGGATGAAGATGGGGATCATCAGCAGCAGCTTCATCCTCCTCTTCCTCGCCCTCCATCACTGCTCGTCACGTAAGTCCGGAGAAATCGCGTTAATAAGTAGCGTTGGGGTTTTTTTGCAGTCATGCAGTTCAATGCAGTACAGTAAAGTGCGAACGAGGCTAAAGTCAGTTTCCTATTCGCCGCCTTTTTGCTCGAATTTCCCCGTTCCACCTTAAATGCAGCACCATTTAAGGTGGACCGGTGAAATTCTAACAAGAAGCCGGCTGACTTCAGCTTCGTGAAGTGCGGTGAGGTGCGAAGCGATGCAATGCAACACAGCGTCTGAAAGGCGCGCGCGCACATTGCAGCACTGCTAATATCCATCCCGCGTGAAAATGCAGTGTAAAAAAGGTGCTTTGATCTTTTTTTTTTTAAGTCTCCTCGCTCGAGTACAGGTTTTAGTCTGAGAGCTTTGCGCTCGTGCAGAGGGGGAAAAAGTAGCGGCGGTGTGCTCGTGCGCGCACGCGCCTTCTGCATTGCAGTGCTTGGAAGTTTCTGCATGGAAAGGTGCGTCTCTCGCGCACCCCCCCCTCCACCCTTGCCAGCCCGGGCACGCGGGAAGGACACGGATTTAACTCAGTCGCCCGTGCACGAGCAGTGAGCGGGAAAACGCCCACTGATGATTTTTCTAGTGTGCAGCCGCAAAAAAGGGGGGTTAAAATATCTTTATCATGGGTGTAAAAGCGGTGTCCTCGTGCGTGGGACAAGCCCACTGCAGAGAGGGGCGTGGAGGAGGAGGGGAGCATCACCTGGGCGCGTGGACGGTGCCTACACATTTGCACGACGTGCACTGCAGAGGAAATGAACTTTCGAGAGATGCACAGTCGCTATGATGTCAGCTAGAAGAGCTCAGAGCTTGTAAAGGAAGCTGCAGAATTAAAGGGGTGGAGGGAGGAGGGGTGTGTGGGGGGGGGGTGCTGGAGTTTGTGGTGTAACTTAAAGGAGAATTCCAGCGATTTTAAAAAAAATGTCTGCATAATTCAGTGGTTGAGATGTAAGATACATCATTCAGAGTGGTTTGGGGTTAATTGGTTCATAGTAGAAAAACTTGCCGATTCAAATTACTTTACAGTGGTGCTGATGGGAACCAGGGGTCACCATGACTACAACACAAATACAGCTATTTTACTTACTATCCAAAATAATGGTAATAATGGTAAAAATGGTAAAATAATCTGAATCTGAAAAAAAATAAGTTTTTGTTGAGGACTATTTTGCCTTAGAACATCCTTCACCGTTAATAGATTAAAATTAATTGATTAAAATACATTTTAGGCCAAACTTTTATCACAAAACTACCATAAAACAGTGTCTCAGATTTCACCAAACCACTCTGAATGACTTAGTTTACATCCAACCATTTAATATTGCAGAAATTTTGAAAACTCGGTGGAGTTCCCTTTAATACTGACATGACTAGAGCTGTGTATGCTGGTATTACAGTTATATGTGCAAGCACAGGTGTTGATTTCATGATACAATACACTCTAATCTCAGTGATTCTTTGATGGAGGAGGCTTGAAGGAGAATTCCACGTATTTTTTTTAAATTTCTGCATTATTTTGTTACCAAGTTGTGAACAGAGTCATTTAGAGTGGTTTGATGTGAAATGGTTCATTGTAGAGGAACTCACAGACTTATTGAGATGTCTTTACAGTGGTGGTGATGGGAACCAGGGGTCGCAATGTCTACTAGACAAATATAGCCATTTTATTTGCTATCCAAAACCACCAGAGAACCTACATGTGTCTTCAGTTTAATATGTAATATTCTTTCTGGACTGTTTTGTCTCACGTGCCCTGTGTGCCTCTCTGCCATTGCTTTTAAAAAGCATGATTTAAGTGAACATCTTACAACAAACTACCGTAAAGCAATGTCTCCGACACCAGTCAGCGTATTTGTAACTGTTTCATGTTGTATCTTTCTGTGAGGGAGTTTTTAGAAGCAGTTAAACTCTTTAAACGTCTGGTTCCTATCACCACCACTGTGAACAATTCTGACTTGATAAGTTTCTCTAGAATGGAGCATTTCACACCAAACCACCATTTAGTTT
Source organism: Colossoma macropomum (assembly GCF_904425465.1). Lineage (NCBI taxonomy): Eukaryota > Metazoa > Chordata > Actinopteri > Characiformes > Serrasalmidae > Colossoma > Colossoma macropomum. The sequence goes on along the minus strand of NW_023494801.1, from coordinate 6,026,406 downwards.
ACAACTCAACCATTTAAATATGCCGAAACCTCCTTTTAATGCAGGTGTATATGCACAGAGTTACCAGTTTATTAGAAACACCTATGTTGTAGCTAGACTCACTGGCCATTTTGAAAAATCTTAAAATTCCCTTTATATTCACAAACAGCGAGCTGTCAGTTGTGGTTCATACTTTTTTATCTCATATATTTTACATTATATCACTGCATTATCATGCAGATATTAGCTTTAGCCTTGATGGTGTCTGCACCGGGGCCTAAAATCCTGTTTGGGAGAATTAATCTATGGATTGCGGAAACTTGTGTTGGACGATGGTTTTGATGACGTCACTACAGGTGTGGGGTTGGGCAGTTCAGTTATGTTATGAGTAGCAGTGTGCTTCAGAGTGACAGGAATATGGTAGCTGAGGTAAAATGTCCTGCAGAGGAAATTACAAATCACAAAGAGTGATGTGTCTTATGTCTTGCTGTGCTGATTATCTGTGGAATAAAGAAGTTTGCCGTAGGGTGTAAATAATAAGTATCATAATGTACGGTTCACTCTCCAGTTCAGCTTTGGATTTGAATTCATTGTGTTTGTCATGTCATTAAAACACAGACATTTCCATATATCCTTCTGTTTAGCCTACAGCAGTTTAGCCCCACCTATTTACATTGAAATTACAAGGAGTGTTTCAGCCTGATCTCCTTTTTTAATGAGGCCTAATACAAGGCAGCCAATCAGAACAAATTTACACCCACACACACAGACACACACACACACACACATATACATATATATATATATATATATATATATGTATATATATATACACACATACATATGTATGTATATACATATATATATATGTATATATATATACACATACACACACACACACACACACATTATGTGGACATTATATGGGTATTGGGACACACATGAGCTTTTATAAAATCCTATTCTACAACCCCATTTCCAAAAAAAGTTGGGACGTTGTGCAAAATGTAAATGAAAACAAAATGCAATGATGTGCAAATCATTTAAATCCTGTATTTATTTGAAAAGATTACAAAGACAACATATCAAATGTTAAAACTGAGAAATTTTATTGCTTTTTTGAAAAATATTCGCATGTTGTGAATTTGATGCCAACAACACGTTCCAAAAAAAGTTGGGATGACGGCAACAAAAGGCTAGTAAAGTTGTGTAATGCATAAAAAAAAAACCTGGTGGTTAATTGGCAACAGGTCAGTAACATCACTGGGTAGACAATGAGCGTCTCAGAGAGGCTGAGTCTTTCAGAAGAAAGATGAGGAGGAGGTCACCACTCTGTGAAAGACGGCGCGATTAAATAGTGCAACAATTCAAGAATAACGTTTCTCAATGTAAAATAGCAAAGAACTTTTGCTTTTCATCACCTACGGTACATAATAACATTAAAAGATTCAGAGAATCTGGAGAAATCTCTGTATGCAAAGAATAACACTGAAAACCAATATTGGCTAGCAAAGATCTTTGGGCCCTCAAGCAGCACTGCGTTAAAAACAGACATGATTCTGTAGAGGAAATCACTGCATGGGCTCAGAAACACTTCTGAAAACCACTGTCTGTGAACACAGTTCATCAATGCATCCACAAATACAAGTTAAAACTCTACTATGTAAAAAAGAAATCATACATAAACAGGACCCAGAAACGCTGCCACCTTCTCTGGGCTGGAGTTCATTTGAGATGGACTGAGGCAAAGAGGAAAAGTGTCCTGATACATGATTTGCAAAAAGAATTTAAAATGTTGGTTTGACAAATCAACATTTTAAATTCTTTTTGCAAATCATGTATTTTCAGGGAAGGACTTGTTAATTTCAGCAAAATGATGTAAAACCACATTCTGCACATATTACAATAGCATGGCTCTGTAGTAAAAGAGTAATAGGGCTAAACTGGCCTGCCTGCAGTCCATACCTGCCGACTGAAAACATTTGGCACTTCAAAATGAGAAATACGCCAAAGAAGACCCTAAACTGATGAGCAGCTGAAATCCTATATCAAACAAGAATGGGAAAACATTTAACTTTCAAAACTACAGCAGTGTCTCCTCAGTTCCCAAACGCTTACAGAATGTTGTTAAAAGAAGAGGGGATGAAACACAGTGGTAAACAGGCCCCTGTCCCAACTTTTTTGAAACGTGTTGCTGCCATCAAATTCAAAATGTGCATATATTTTTCAAAAAACAATAAAATCTCTCAGTTTCAACATCTGATATGTTGTGTTTGTACTATTTTCAAATAAATACAGGGTTTAAATGATTTGCACATCATTGCATTTTGTTTTCATTTCCATTTTGCACAGCGTCCCAACCTTTTTGGAAATGGGGTTGTAAATCCATAGGCATTAATATGGAGTTGGCCCCCCTTTGCAGCTGTAACAGCTTCCACAAAGATTTCTACAAGAGTTTGAGTCTGTGGGAATTTTTGCTCATTCATCCAGAAGAGCATTTGTGAGGTCAGACACTGATGTTGGACGAGAGGGCCTGACTCACAGTCTCTGTTCTAGTTCATCCTAAAGCTGTTTGATGGTCAGGGCTCTGTGAGGGGCCGGTCAAGTTCTTCCACACCAGCCATGCCTTCATACACCTTGCTTTGTGCACTGGGGCTCAGTCATGCTGGAACAGAAAAGGTTCTTCCCCAAACTGTTCCCACAAAGTTGGAAGCATAGAATTGTACAAAATGTCTTTCTCTGCTGAAGCATTAAGGTTTCCCTTCACTGGAACTAAGCGGTCTAGACCAGTCCCTGAAAAATAACCCCATAGCATCATCCCTCCACCACCAAACTTTACAGTTGGCACAATGCAGTCAGGCAGGTAATGTTCTCCTGGCATTCACCAAACCCAGACTCGTCCATCAGACTGCCAGATAGAGAAGTGTGATTCGTCACTCCATAGAATACATTTCCACTGCTCCGGAGATCAGTGGTGGCATGCTTTAATTTTGGACTTTGTCCTTAATTAGCGCCAGGATTTAGATTTACTTTTTAAATGAAAGTGCTGGAGGCCAAAATTTAAAAATGTGTTTTATTAATGAAAAATAGCTGAGGAAAATTGGTTGAATAATGGAGGCTGCCTCTTCAGATGAGCTAATAAGCTGACAGAGCAGTACAACATTGATTTTTGAATGTCATCTTCTACACGAGGTCTTTTCTCCTTAGTGGATGATGTGGCAGCCTCCTGGTTTGCCAGAGAAATAATATTCACTGTTTGTGGACTAATCTCATGGCTAGCAGCAGCTAGAGTAGTTAGACCAGACCATTTAGGCTAGTTAGATGCACCAGAGCCGACCACACCCTCTGCTTTATAGGTCACGTCCTTAACATCGCATCCTTGCCAAGGCGCCCACATTCGGGCACTGTCTTTATCGGAGTAGCAAAGCGTACGCCAGTATAAACAGTTGCATACAAAAGATTTGAACTCCTGGCCAAATTCTAAGTGAAAATAAGTTCGTTCATCCTCTGTAGGAAACAACTGAGCCTTTGCAACAAAACATGGTATATGTGATAAAGTCATATAAGCATGGTTGGCATTGTTTGATGCCCTGTATTTAAAATTAAGAAGTCACTAAAATGTAAATTAGGCATAGTTTGGCTTTTTAACCTAAAAAGTTGAACAAAATTAAGACGTGCCGAAGTGTGTTCTCTGTAGAGGATGTGTCAACTTACTATCACTTAGAAAATGAACAAAACAAGCCATTTGACTAGGGTGCCAAAACTTTTGTACATGACTGTATGCCCGTTTGTACAGCCTTATTAAAACATAAAATTGGTATAAAATTGGTAAAATAGAGTAGATAATGTCCATGTATAACAGTGATTCTCTCTAGAATGGCTAAATGATGTTGTTGATGACTTTCTGTATTCCGGTTACTCAGTAAATGAGAGTCCGTAATGGGATGCAGTTCCTAGAGGGATAAATGCTATGCCAGTCTCGGAGCAGAGAGATGAGACAGCACTAACTCAGCTCTCCCGCTACACTCTCAGCAGCATAAATCTCTCAGTGGAATCCGGCCAGATCCAAAATGGATGCTGTAGTGTGCTAACAGAAAAAAGAGAAAACTCCTAATGCTCTGCCACACAGCAGCGAGCCGAGGAGCCAGAGTGGGATTTCGGGGAGGTGACAGTGTGTGTTTGTGTTTGGGAGGTGAGATAAAGATATTGACATACTGTGACTGTCTGAAAGCCAAGGGGGATTAAGGAAAGAGAGAGACAGAGAGAGAGAGAATCTTATGGGGCATTTGTGTGACCCAATGTCCTGACATTATACAGAAACAAATGTGTGTGTGTGTGTGTGTGTGTGTGTGTGTGTCTGCAGGTGTGGACAGATCTATTCTTAGGGAGGTGCAGTTTGCTGGAGGCTGACGTTTCTGTGCAGTTTCTTGCCTCTGTTTTGTGTTGTGTGGATTTTGTAGTTTTCCCTGAGCTTGTTTCCTCATACCCAGCCAGCCACCTACTGCGCTGCCAGAGTCTCTCTGAATTATTCATAATCACTTGCCTGGACAGCCTGCATGTCCACTCTTACTGATGTGATATCGGTCAGTGGACTGTGCCTTCTGAGATGCTCAGTCTGTAGGGATATTCTAAAAGCTTACACTGTTAGCAGAATTGTTCTATACAGTATCAAGAAATGGTTCTATGACTTGTGACAATAGTAACCTTTTGTGGTGCTGAACTATTTTTAAAATGTTCTTTAAGCCACAGTTTACTAATTATAGACACATATGGCACATATGAATGAACTAGGGGTGTCCTGATCTATTTTTTTGCCCCGCTGACCTCCCAAACCAGTCAGACTTTCTGAGCTGTATTTTCATAGATGATTTTAGGTAAGATTTGCTGGTCTGCTAATATATACTACAGAAAAGTCTCTTCCTTTTAATCTGTACATAATCTGATGAAAATCCCAGGATTATTACACACTAAAGCTTATTATTCAGTAACTACATGGACTTCAGTGCAAACTGCTTGAGCTATTCTTAGGCTATAGAAATGTGTAATAAAACTTTTAAGGGGTTAAATGACCACCTGATAGTGTGTTGTATATTGGCATATGACCTGTGATGATTTGGTTGTCAGTTACTTTAATATTCTGCAGTAAAATCATGTTTATATATATATATATATATATATATATATATATGTGTGTGTGTGTGTGTGTGTGTGTATACATACACCGATCAGGCATAACATTATGACCACCTCCTTGTTTCTTCGCTCATTGTCCATTTTATCAGCTCCACTTACTATATAGGAGCACTTTGTAGTTCTACAATTACAGACTGTAGTCCATCTGTTGCTCTGCATACTTTGTTAGCGACCTTTTACCCTGTTCTTCAGTGGTCAGGACCCCCATGGACCCCCACAGAGCAGGTACTATTTGGGTGGTGGAGCATTCTGGATGAGTGGATAGATGGTGGATGAGTCTATCATACTAATCAAAGCATCATTTACTGAGTCCGCAGTGCTTTTGTGTGCTTTTTGAGTTCTGTGGAAACATAAAAGCGAGTGTGGTGACAGTCCAGCTTCTACAGAGCTACAGTACCTGAGACAGAATGTCCAGTATACTGGACGTTTGGATTGAGGAGACTGTATATAAGCGCTGCCTTTAGTGACGACCCCCTGAGGAAGCCCTTCTGTAGGACTGTAGGTGCTCCACTCTAAGCTCATGTGATATGCATCACACGTCTGTACTAAAACTGCTGCGTCAGCCTTGAGCGGCGTGTGTGTGCGCCTGCACATGCTCTGTCAGCGCTGGGACTGCTGCAGGACTCTCCTTCACTCTCACTGCTATTCTATCCTCCTCAGCATTGACTGTGAGCCTCAGAGGACAGAGAGAGGGAGAGAGAGAGAGAGAGAGGACAAGGAGTAAGAGAAAAAGAGAGAGAGCAGTGTAGAAGGAGAGAGAGAGGAGGGTAGAGAGAAAGAAGAGGGAGAGATAGAAAAGAGGGGAGGAGAGAAAGATAGGGAAGAATGAAGATAAAGAAAATGAGAAAGAAAGGGCGAAGAGAGAGAAGGTTAGAGAGAGTGAGAGAGAAGAAAAAATAAGAGAGAAGGGGTAGAAAGAGAGGAGGGAGAAAGGAGAAGGGAAGAGAGGGGAGAGGAGAGAAGGGGACAGAGAAGGAGAGAGAGAGCAGCAGAGAGAGAGTGCGTGGAAACAGAGGAAAGAAGGGCAAAGAAATGGAGGGAGGGTGAATAATTTTAGAAACTGCGACATGAACGGCGACGCCCTCTTGAGATGGGGTGGTTGGGGGAGAGGGAAAAGGTTAGGGTTGAATGAAAATTGGTGAATTTCTGAGAATTTACCAAACATAGCAAATCAGCAGTGCTGGAGACACAGATAGAGAGAGAGCTCTGTTGAGCTCCTCCACGAGAACCTGACAGGTCTGCCAAAATATTGGGTTTTGGGCCAGATAGATAGATAAATAGATAACTTTATTAATCCCAGAAAGAAAGTCGTCTGTTACAGTAGCACAAAGTACAGTAAAGAGCAAAAGAAGAGCAGAAGTATTGCCTATGCCTATACACAGGTGCATAAACAGAAGGAGTAGAGATGTATAATAAAATATACTAAAACAACCATGAAATTTAATGTGCAGTACAAAAAAAAGGAAAATTGCATAAATATTATGCCTGTGACAACGCAGTGGTGCATGTATGGATGTATAAACAAAGTGGCAGTGCAGTATGCAATATATATCGATGCATACGCAAAATGGCAGTTCAATATACAATATGTATGGATGTATAAACCAAATAAATCAAACCAATCGTAGAGTACCTTTCACTAAATCTTCCCCCATGTCCAGTCATAGCTTAGCAGCTGTAACTAGGCCCAGGCACCTCAGATGAGCTTTAAGAATTACAGAAAGTGCTGCAAGGTTGAATCAGATAGCCAATATCCCAGGTGTTCGGAAGAGGAATGCAATTTTACCCACTTTTACCCATTTCCTAAATTTCCTAAAGAGGAGACATGTTACTTTCACTGACCAGACACTGTTTACACACCAGTGCAGATACAGGTGAATGTAGTGAAGATTATAGCGTACCCCGAGCCAGCTGTGTTACTTCATTCTACTCATTTCAGATAGATGTGGAAAAATGGAGTGTGAATTGAGTGGACATGCTGATGTGCCAGGTGGGCAGAGACTGCAGTGGTCATAAAACTGGCCACACTGTGGTGCTGACCTCCTGACTGGCTTAAATCTGTCTGGCTGCCCGTCTGATAATGCAGGTGCTGTAATTATGTTTTCACTGTAGGGCTGTCACTTCTGATTATATTAATAATAAAGTAACATAATGATTCTTTTGGTGATGAATCGAGTAATGTTTTTAATGGGCTTAACTGAGCAGTAACATACTATGCTAATGTTGGCATGATTCAGTGTTATATTAGCTGGTGTACGCTCACGTTCTGCCAGGGTTTAATAGCACTTAGACCAGCTCTACTTAAACACAGACGTTTGAAGCATTTGAACATTGTAACAGACATTTAAGTGGCATATTTTTTACTTCATATGTCATAATTTTACTGTGAATCCCTCAGTAAAGCCTGACTTAATATTATTGGAATACCCTTTAGCATGTTTGCTGAGCTGTTTAGTCTAGTTAAAAAAGTATTTAACTTCATATATACTTTTATTTCATAAACTGAAAATCTGGTGTTACTGTATGTATATATATATATATATATATATATATATATATATATATATATATTATATATACACACACACACAGATTTTCAGTTTATCCTCATATACAAGCAATCTATAATTATACACATACACACAGTCCACATATGCTTCTGGTGTGGATTTCCTCTATTTCAATGACACTCACAAAAGCGATCTGTGTGCTAATAGCTTAACCTTGTAGACCATTTTCAGTGTGCGAAACCTGACTTTATAATGACCTGTGGATACCATATTTATGATTCAAATTGTAAACTAAACACTAAGCTGAGTCAACAGTGGCGTACATCTGAACTGAGTCATTTTTAAAACCAAGTAATCATTTAGAATCAATTAATCAGTCATCAGTCATGTCTTGGCTGATCAGCTGAATTTGGGGTGAGGAGAAAAACTGTGTGTACTTGATTTTTCACCAAACTACTCCTATAAAGTTGGCAAGCAACTGGACTCTTCCTTTGAACTCTGTAGCTGTGTTCTTAATAGCTTAAGTTCCTAATAGAATAAAACAGAGCGGTGATCAGTGCATTTAGAGACTGGACACTGTCTACAGGCACATGTTAATGTGGTGAAGATGTGAAGTTGATATTGCACTAAGAGCCAGATACATTACTCCATTCTAATGAGTCCATACAGCTTCAGATGGGGGAAAATGGGAGAGGGAGTGGGAACTGAGTGGACATGCTGGTGTGCCAGGTGGGCAGAGACTACAGTGGTCATTAAACAGGCCATGCTGTGGTGTTGACCTTCTGACCAGCTTAAATCTCTCTGGCTGCCCGTCTGATGATGCAGGTGCAGTTATTATGTTTTGACTGTAGGACTGTCACTTCTGATTCTTAGTAATTGAGTAATCTAGTCAAGTCAGGTCAAGTCAAAGTTTATTTATATAGCGCTTTTACAGCAGGTGTTGTCACAAAGCAGCTTTACAGAAAAATCCGGGTCCGAGCCCCCATGAGCGTCACCAATGAAAAACAAGGTGGCAAGGAAAAACTCCCTCAGAGCAAGAGGAAGAAACCTTGAGAGGAACCAAGACTCAAAGGGGGAACCCATCCTCCTCTGGTCGACACCGGATAGCAAACAGCATTAGTATAAAAATGATCTAGCAATTATTTTGGTGAGTATTAGAGTAATCGAGCTCTTGTGCTTGGCTATGCTAGCCTTACTGAGCTAATTAGCTAGCTAAGAAACCTGTGTTAGCAGAAAGAGCTTTGCTTTGTCTGGTTTAAAAGTGGTGTATTGTCCTCATTTTTTGTTGTTGCTGAACGTAGCCAATTGTAATAGTTTTGAAATCTTATATGAAAAGGATGTGTCAGAACACACTTTTGCTGCAGTTCTGCTCTTGAAGAATCTATTTATATTGACTCCAAGGGGTCAGCTGAGCTAATACTGTAATAGAATAGCACTGAAGATGGCATTGAGGATTCCCCCTAAGGGAAAGTCACTGAGAGCATGTTAAAAACAGTACTGAAATGGACAGAGTATGTTGTCTATCATGAACACGACGCTGGGCATCATTCACATACAGGCAGAAACGGGATTCATCTGACCAGATAGCACTTCTACAGTCATGAACAGTCCAAGTTTTGTGTCTCTTCGCCCACTGTAACCAGGCAACTTTGTGTGCAGAAGTGAGCAAAGGCCTCTTGCGTGCCATGCTCCATATGTTTATGGTATTCAGTTCTCTGCATTGTGTTCTTTCAGAAATTGGTTGTGAAGAACCTGCATTGACTTCTAGAAGCAATTCTTTCGGGCACAATTCTGACAAGAATTTCCTGTAGACTGGGGTTTTTGCCACTGCTGGTCGACCCGCATGACTGCACGCTTCAATACACCTGCTAATTCAGCTGCTTCCTTTACACTATGGCCTTTGGCATGCCCAAATGTAATCACTGCCTTTTGACAATCAATAACATCTGCTTTGTGACCCATTTTCCACACATCAAACGAGACATTAACTGCACTGTACCACCTCTTCTCAATCTATGAATCCCGTTGCACACCCTGCAGGTATTCATAGCCTGATCTTCCTTGTGCAACAACATCTGCAGGAGCCTGAACACCTTAAACATACAAGGTGACTAAATTTTTGTCTGGTGAGCTTATGTCAGAATATGTTTTTCTGAACATATCGTGCATATCATTAGTACGGTCAAGTCGATTCAAAATCCAAGCAGACATATTGATAGTGTTTCTCTGGAATATCCTGTCTTCTGTTTGGGTCTTCAGGCTTCTGAATGGCTGGTTCATGACTCCTCTGATTGTCTCCATTCATCTTGTTGCTGGTGGTCCTCTTCCTCTTTTACCTTCAGCTGTTCCAAGCATAATTTTCTTGTTCAGTGATTTGGTTCTTCCCATAATATGTCCAAAATAAGTGAGCTTCAGCTTGGTTATCTGGGCTTCGAGTGAGAAGTAAGACTTGATTTGGTTTAAGATACATTTGTTAATTTTTTTACCATCCAAAGTTCTCTCAACAGTCTTCATCAACACCAAAGTTCAATGGCATAAGTATTTTTCCTGTCTTAATAGCAAGATTTGTTTAATCATGCACAAAAATCTGTTTACTCAGAATGGTGCAATAAAGGAAAAGCGTCCACTGAGCGGCAGTTCTGTAGACAGAACCAGCTTGTTGATGAATAGGCCAATGGAGAATGGCCAGGCTGTTACGAGCTGACAGCTATGGTAACTTACATAACCATTCTGTACAATTGTGGTAACAGATGGTAGAGTCAGAATTTGGCACCAACAGCATGAATCCATGGACCCAACCTGCCTTGTGTCAGCAGCCTAGGCTGGTGGAGGTGGGGTAATGGTGTGGGGAATGTTTTCGTGGCACACTTTGGGCCCATTAATAACAATCAGACATTGCCTGAAAGCCACGGCCTATTTGAGGATTGTTGTTTGTGGCCACAATTTAAAGATCTTCCAGCATGATAATGCGCCATGTCACAAATCAAAAGTCGTCTCAAACTGGTTTCATGAGCATGACAAAGAGTTAAGTGTTCTCCAGTGGCCTTCCTGTCAACATGAACTCTCATGAAATCTCAAAGGAATGTTTCCAACATCTTGTGGAATCCATGCCACAAAGAACTGAGGCTGTTTTGAGAGCAAAGAGAGGCCCTAGCCAGTATTATTATGGTGTTCCCAATAAAGTTCTCATGAGTGTATAATAGTTGAGTATGTACATTTGTAAATATACCAAAGATATTAACATTAGTCTTATTTTTCACTTTGAGGAAAAATGATTGTGGCAACATGGGCCATGTGAATATATGAGTTTGCTCTTAGAACATTTCAGTGAGGCTCTGGGAATATACAGTGGTGCTTGAAAGTATATGAACCTCTATATCTACTCTTCTTCTGAGGTCCTCAGAAATCTCCTTTGTTCGTGCTACGATACAGTTCCACAAACATGTTTTGTGAAGATCAGACTGTGATAGATCCCTGTTCTTTAAATAAAACAGGGTGGTCAGTCACACCTGATTGCCATATCATTGATTGAAAACACCTGAATCTAATTTCAACTTCAAATTCTCCACTAATCCTAAAGGCTCACAGACTTTTGCCACTCACAGATCTGTAATATTGGATCATTTTCCTCAATTAATAAATGACCAAAGGTATCATTTTTGTCTGATTTGTTTCTTTTGGTTCTCTTTATCTACTGTTAGGACTTCTATGGTTATCTTTAACGTCAAATTTATGCAGAAATGTAGAAAATTCTAAAGGGTTCACAAACTTTCGAGCACCACTGTAAGGCTGTTCCCAAAATTACAAAGAGGGAACATCAGGCCCTGGATACATAGAAATGTCAGCGAGCAAACAAAGGGCTCTGGGAACGTAGAGATGACCCAGTTTTTAGCCATGTGACGATAATAGATAATAATAATTGGGATAAGTGGAAAACAATATTTAAAAACGGTCATGCTCTTCTGTACTGAGCCATCTACTGTGGAGTCTTCAGAAAGATTGTAATCACCTCAGCCAGCAGCTTCTACACACAGGAAGCATTTCATCTACACAAACTACTACAGTGAGGTCTCTTGCTGTAAATAATAAAACGTACACCTCATTTAAACTTATGTACAATGCTAAGTGCTGTAATTACATAAGAGAGGCTGCAGAGATGCTCAGAATTATTATTAGAGATACTGGAGTTACTGGTACTGGATGCACTGTCTGTACATGAGCGATGCTCTCTCATACAGCAGAGAATGGATAGCATTAATGATTGATTACTGTGAACCATTTGTGATTCAGCAGCTGAAGGACGATGAGCCTCAGCACAGACATCTTCACACACACACAGAAATGCTGACCTTTTTCTGTCCGACTGAAGGTCAAACTCAGGCTGTTTTCCTCAAAGGGTCTTTCTGTCCGAGGCCTTTATCACTACTACACAGAGCAGAGAGAGAGAGAGAGAGAGAGAGAGAGAGAGAGAGAGAGAGAGAGAGAGGATAGAAAAGTGGGGTAAAGAGAGATAGAATGAGAGAAAGGGAAGAAAGAAGCGTGAGAACAGGAGGAGAGAGGAAGAAGGGAAAAAAATGAGAGAGGAAGAGGGGAGGGAGGGACGGAGAGGGAGGAACAGGAACAGGACAGAGAAGAATAGAGGAGAAAGATAGAGAGAAAGGTGAGAGAGCGAGAGAGCGAAAGAGTGAGGGTGAGAAAGAGTGAGAGATAGAGATAAGAGAGAGAGAAAGGATAGTGAGAAACAGAAGGGAAAGATATAGAGGATCTAAAAAAAGAAAGGGAGTGAGAGAAGAAGAGAGAGGGGAAAGAAGGGAGAAAGAGGATGAAAAAGAAAAGCGAAAGAGTAAGAGAGGGGAAAAAGAGGAAGGTAGGAAAAGGGGAGAGAGCGAAAGAGTGAGGGTGAGAAAGAGAGTGAGAAATAGAGGAAAAGGGGAGAGAAATGGAGGAGAAGGAGAGCACAAAGGGAAAAGATATAGAAGATCTAAAAAAGGAAAGGGCAAGAGAAGAAGAGACGAGGGGAAAGGAGAGAGAGAGGAGAAGAAGAGAGCAAGGGAGAAAAGAGGGGGAAAGATGGATGTAAAGGAGAGATTGAGAGAAGAAAAGAAGACAGGAAAGGGAAAAGCAAAAAGGAGGGATGGGAGAGAGGGTGCAGAAGAAAAGAGAGAGGAAGAGTGAGAAGAGAGGTTGGAAAAGGAGAGAGAGGAGAAGGAGAGAAAGGAAGAGAGAAAAAAGGGGGAGAGAGATGTGAAGGAGAGATTGAGAGAAGAAAAGAAAACAGGAAAGGGAAAAAAAGGAAAAGGAGAGAGGAATAGAGTGGAAAAGAAAAGAGAGAGAGAGGAAGAGTGGGAAGAGAGGTTGGGAAAGGAGAGAGAGGAGAAGGAGAGAGAGGAAGGGAGAAAAAAGGGTAAGAGAGGGATGTGAAGGAGACATTAAGATAAGAAAAGAAGACAGGAAAGGGGACAAAGGAAAAGGAGACAAGAATAGAGTGGAAAAGAAAGAGAGAGAGGAAGAGTGGGAAGAGAGGTTGGGAAAGGAGAGAGAGGAGAAGGAGAGAGAGGAAGGGAGGAAAAAGGATGAGAGAGGGATGTGAAGGAGACATTAAGAGAAGAAAAGAAGACAGGAAAGAGCAAAAAGGAAAAGAGAGGAAAGGGTGGAAAAAGACAATAAGAGTCAGAGAGATTTATGAAGCATGAAGAAGCGAAATGTAACATAATGTGAAGGGATTAGCATGATGAGGCTGAACGACGGCAGCGGGAGGAGAGGAACAGAACAGAGAGAGGGAGATTTTAGCAGGTAGGTGATGAAGGAGATGGAAATGTTACATATGAAGGTGTTTTTTAAAACAATGTATTTTTCAGCTCTGCTCTGCTGACTGTCAGTGCAGAATAACTGAGCTGAGTCTGCTGGGAAATGACCCTGAGCAGCTGATAGCACTCTGGAACTCACAGCCAGACAAATCTCACCTATTTTCTCTGTTATTACTCTCTCTCTCTCCCTCTCTCTCTCTCTCTCACTCTCTCTCCCTCTGTTTCCTTACAGCACGATGGTAGTGATCACATGATCACGATTAGTGCTGGGCTTTAATACTGATTTATAGTTATACCAAATCTGTGTGGACAGAAAAGGACACACAGGGAAAGAGTAGATCCAGACCGGTCACTGTGGGATTTTATCAAAGAAAGGTCAAAGGCATTTTTCAGCGAAGTTGTTCTTCCTGAATTAATTGGGAAACTATACTCAAAACAGCATCCAACCAAGATGTACTTCAGTTCCAATGAAGTACAGTGAAGTTGAACAGCACAACTTGAAGCCAAACCAATGAACTAAGCATGTGATTCATGACCCCTGATGTAACTGTATATCTACTGTAAACTACACTGGCAGTTGTCAGTGTGTAGCTCTACAGTAAACTGCCTTCAGTTTGTAATATGTATGTATGAAATGACTGTTTTGAAGCTGTTTCAGTAACAGTGTTAATAAAAGCTGGATGGGATTTTTGTTTTTGCATTCTCTCATCAGCAATGCTGATTGCATTGACTATTCAATGTGCTACGCCTTTAATTACTATTTTATTAATTTATTATAAAACAGTAGCACCTTCACACAGAAATGCTGACCTTTCTCTGTCCAGCTGAAGGTCAAACTCAAGCTTTTTTCCTCGAAGGACTTTTCTGTCCTTTTCTGAGAGAGAGAGAGAGAGAGAGAGAGGAAGGGAAAGGGGTAAAGAAAGATAGAATGAAGGAAAGGAGAGAGAACAGAAAGAAAGAAGAGAGAGGAGAGAAAAGAAGGAAAAAGAAAAAGGAGAGAGGAAGGGGGACGGAGGGAGGGAGAGAGAGTGTAAGAGGGGAAAGAGAAAGAAAGGTAGGAAAAGGAGAGAGAGTGAGTGCAAAGAAGGAGCGTGAGAGAAAGAAGTGTGAGAGATAGAGGCAAAAGGAGTGAGAGAGAAAGGGAGGAGAAGGCGGGCGTGAAACAGGAGAGAAAAGATATAGAAGATCTCAAAAAGAAAAGGACAAGAGAGGAAGGGGGTAGAGAGAAGAATAAGGAATAGAAAAGAAAGAGAGGAAGAGGGAGAAAGAGAGAGACAGGTTGAAAACGGAGAGAGAGGACAGTTAGACAGAGGAGAAAGGAAATAAAGAAATAAAAACGACTGATATTAACTGTTCAATGGGCGACTCATTTAATTACTATTTCATTTATTGGCATGTATCTGCAACTGCAAGACTAACAGAGATATTAAAGCTGTTATTAAAATGTTCATATTAAAACTGCAATTTGTTCCAGACACAAAAAACAAACCTTTTCCTGGCTGCCATGCTACATATATATTACTGTTACATCACATATTAACATGTCAGTATTCTGGTTTTGGTATAGCACATGTGTCATATACAGCAGTGTTCCCCTAACTCAGGGATCAGCAACTTGCAGCTCCTTTTTCTGCGCTGTTGTGGCTCCACAGCAGAATTAGATGTTTAGGTAAAAATAAAATAATCCTCCTTTACAGTAAAATAAAGCTCTGCTGATCATTCAACACAGTTTAACAATAAACGGTCTTAAACGCTGGAGTTAATGTAGAACTGCTAATAGAAATGCTAATTCACCCTTTAACCCTGAAGACTGGCGCACAGACTGCTGGTCACCATAGCAGCGCAGACAACAATCTCGCCTAGCTAGTAGCTAATGAAATGGCAGAGAGAAAGATTTAAGACGAACATCAATAATTTGGAGATGAATTGACTTATTTGCATTTATAATCACTCCAGCTGATTTCCTGATACGTTTAATCTGCAACAAGAAACTGTCAAACACTAAAAAGTTATGAAACTGAAGTCAGTTTTTCGTTCAAATTTTCCGGTTCTACCTTAAATGGTGCCTTCTTTGAAAAAGAAGAGACTTCAGCCTCGTAAAAAGTCGAACGTTGAGAGACATTTTACAAGAAACTATAACACTTTTGGAAAAGTTTCCTGCCGGAGATGTGAGAAAAGCGGCTATAGCTGAGCTAAAGCTTAAAGCAGAGCAAAGTTAGTCTGTGTTTTTTGTTTATATTACATTTTTAGCCTATGCTAACACATTAGCATATACTGAGACACATTTACAGCCAAGATGGTAAACTGGACATAAAATGTTTTGGCTCCCAAGGTGGTTGAATTTCTGCTGAAAGTACAAAATGCCTCTTTCTAACTATTGTGTTGCCGACCTCTGATCTAACTGAATGGCACAATGGAACTACACATGTTAGTTAAGCTGCAGCACACAGTATCATCTTATCACCTGTAGGTATTTGCAGAGGATAATTGACAGTGTCCCTGACAGTATGGTGTACTTGTAACGTACCAACCCTATTACCCCTTCCATATGAAAGTGGACATGATCAATATTACATGAAGTCTGAACCTAAGCTGCCGACAGCTTTGTAAAACTGGTTATTTTAACTTGTGCAAAATTTAAGCCAACAGTTTTGCGTATGTCAAAGCCTCTATGTGCTCATATCGATACCCTGGAACAAGCTTTCCCCGTAATCCAGAGTTTTCTGTGATATGCTAACCCTATAAATTCACCTCCTAACCTTCCGTTCCCATAACGAAGTGTTCACAATCCCCACTGCCACTCCATCTCCTCCCTATCCTGCAGCTATGAGGGGGATCTGGCCTTCTAGCTACAGGCAGAAGCTGCCCAGACCTCCAGCTGAAGTTCTCAGAGTTCTCCCCCCTCCCTCAATCAGTCTTCTCTCATACTACCACCACCATGTTAAAGGCATGGTCTGAACTCACTACTTAGTTCTGCTTCCACATACATTAGAGAGAAATGAAACTAATCCTTGAGGAGTGATACATATAAGGAATTTGATAATGTTATGATGCTTGTATGAAGACCAGGCTTGCGAGTTAGATGGTGTTTCAACAAATATCTTTAAACAGTCAATGCTCACAGTCAATTAAGATCCAAAATGTTTTATGAAAGTCGTTGGCATTGACTTAATAAGCTCTTTTCTGTCTGTCCAGAATATGACTTGTTTCAGGTGCTCATACATGAGATGTAGCCTATAACTGTCAGAAATGTCTTTGATACAGTTGACTGTAAAATGACATTTTCTGAAATTTAGTTAATGCATTCCTGGAACTCTCTAGAATGAAACTTTCTAGGAATCCAAATAATACTGTCAGTGTGTGTGAACTTGGAGGCCAGTGTAGTAGTTCACCTTTTATCATCACAAAATTTGTCTTTGCATGTTCACACTGCTCTTTAATGTCAGTATTTTCGGTAAGTAGCCTCTGACACTCAGTGTTGATGGTTGTACAGGTCACTGAGTTACATGTGGCTCCTGCTTCTACCTCAGCACCTTCTGTGCTGATGGCTGGCTGTTCACTGTCCTCTGCAGGTGTCATCTGAGCTATATTAAGAAGTGCTTCCACTGCAGTGCTTTCCTCATCTTGCCTGATTTAGTCGCAGCTCCTCTGAGTGTGGCTCGCTGATACCTGCCACTCACAGAACTGCTCTCCCTGCTGCATTTGTATGGATGACCGGTAGTGACTGCTACTCCTAATGTCAGAGAAGGAGCCCAGTCTCTGAACATTGCTGTCGTGGAGATAAGAAGGTCTGCCTGTATGTAAAAGGAATAAAAAAGCGACTATGTCTATAACTAACAACACATGTGAAACTGAGGGTTCTTCAAAGGTTCTTTAGTAAAGAAAATACTTCTATCTAGAACCATGAACACTCAAAAAACCCTTTGCATGATTAAAGTGTTCTTTGCATTGTGAAAGGTTTCTTCAGATTGATAGCTAATGTGTCGTATATGGTTTTATACAGAACCTTTTTGAGAAGGGTTTTATATAGCACCAAACAGGGTTCTTCTACTGTAACAAGATTAACATCATAACGATAGAGGAACCTGTTATGGTGCTATATAGAACCCTTTTCAAAAAGGTTCTATAAAGAACCATGTACAGCACATTTGCCATCAATCTGAAGAACCCTTTCGCGATGCAAAGAACCTTTTAATCATACGCATATAGAACCCTTTTTAAAACGGGTTCTAGATAGCTTTTGTTGTAACGATGTCAATCTTATTACAATACAAGAACTCTTTTTGGTGCAATATAGAACCCTTTTCAAGCAGGTTCTATATAGAACCATATATAGCACATTCACCATCAATCTGAAGAACACTTAAATGACGCAAAGAAGCCTTTAATCATGCAAAGGGTTCTTTGAGTGTTCATGGTTCTATATAGAACCATTTTCTTTACTAAAGAACCCTTGAAGAACCATTATTTTTCAGTGTGTATGACAGCTCTTTGTTTTTTACTTGAGTTATTTAAAATAGATCAAAACTATCTGGCTAAACAATAAATAACAAGATAGCACAGATACTGATGTTGGCAGTCCGTGGCTGGTTATCAATACAGGCTAATGTCATAACAGGTTAATAGTCTTGCTACGAATCATTGCTTGTATAATTTAAAGTGTGTAATAACATGACATATGTGATAATAACACACTCTGCTGCTTTCTTCCTGGAAGTCTTTTCTGTTTATACCGGCTAACTGTGTAGCCCTTCTTCTCTGGATGAGCTCTCTGGCCTCCTCTCCTTCATTTTTCCTCACTTACTGGTATTCTGAAAAACAAAATGCCTACCAAAATGGGGCTCAAGCGATTGCATGACATCATCATAATACTGTGAATGCCCAAAAACACAGTAGCTGTTGTGGGACATGAGAGCCCTCAGGGCTGAACACAGACAGAGAGAGTCTGGTTTTGTCCATTTCACGCTCAATAGAGGGTCTTTTATTTGAACCACAGCCGTCCTCAGTTTAACTCAAAGAGGAGGTTGTCCAGGCCTGGCAAAGGGAAAAACAAGAAGAAAGAGGCAAATTTTACTTCATCTGTCCATATATACATTAGTCCATCCATCCCTCCATCTGTCCATCTGCCCATCCACATATCAGTCCACCCATCTATGCATGTATCCGTCCATCTATACATCAGTCTTTGCATTCAATCATCCATCCATGCATCCATCAGTACATTAGTTATCCATTCATCAGTCCATATATACATCAGGTCATCCATCCCTCCATCTATCCATCCATTCATTCATCCATCCATCCATCCATCCATCCATCTTGCCCTCCTTCCCACCCTCCATTTGTCCATCTATCCATCCATTCATTCATCCATCCATCATCCGTCTCTCCCTCCCTCCCTCCCTCCATTTATTCTTCCATCCATCCATTCATCCATCCATCCGTCCATCCATCCTTCCATTTGGCCATCTATCCATCCATTCATTCATCCATCCATCATCCATCTTTCCCTCTCTCCCTTCATTTATCCTTTTATCCATCCTGCCATTCATCCATCCATCCCTCCGTTCACACATCAATCCACCCTTCCATCCATCATCCATCTCTCCCTCCCTCCCTCTCTTCATTCATCCTTCCATCCATCCATCCATCCATTTATTCATCAGTCCATCCACATATCGATCCACTCGTCCATTAATTTATCCGTCCATCTGTACTTCAATCTGTGCATTCAATCATCGATCTATCGATCAGTCCATCCATCCATCCATGCATCCTCAATTAGTTATTTACCTGTCTATCCATCCATCGGTCAATCCATCCATCCTTTTATCCATTCATGCATCCATCTATCCATCATCCCATCAGTCCATCTGTCCCTTCAGCCATCAGTCTATCTATCCATCAATCCATCCATCGAACAATACATCAATCAATCTATCCATACATACATACATCCATACATACATACATCTGTACATAAATCAATCCATCCACTCATCATTTAATACACCAGTCCATCCATCCATCCTTCCCTCCAACCCTCCATCCATCCATCCATCCATCTACTGATCCATCTATGTCAGTCCATCTATTCATACATTCATCAATCCATCCATCTATCTGTCCATCATCCATCTGTCTATCTAACTATCCTCTATCATCTATATATCAGTTCATCCATCCATCCATGCATCCATCAATACATCAGTCATCCATTCATCTGTCTGTATATACATCAGTCCATCCATCCTTCTATCTGTCCATCTATTCATTCATCCATAATTTAATCTATCCATTCATCCAACCATTATCCATCTCTCCCTTCCTCCCTTCATCCATCCTTCCATTCATCCATCCATCCAGCCATCCATCCACCTACTGATTCATCTATATGTTAGTCCATCGATTCCTACATCCATCAGTCTATCCATCCATCCCTTCATCATCCATCTGTCTATTTATCCATTCATTCATTCATCTGTATGTACATCAGTTGATCCATCCATCCATGCATCTATCCATCAGACAATCTTGCTGAGTCAGTTCTTCTCTCTATCTATAGTTTAATAAAGCTCTTTATCTGCTCTCTTATCTGCCTTCTCTCTGTATTTCTTTGCTGTATTGCGAGTGAGTGGAAATGAGTGGTGGGTGTGGTGTGATGCGCTTTGTGCAGACAGGCTTAAACGAGTGCAGTGCAGTGGTGCAGATTGAGGTGGGCTTATCTGTCTCTGCTGTTTAGATTAGGCTGAATGGTGGCCAGCTCTAATTGAAGTAGGATTTATATTACTCAGGAACTGATGCTGTGCCACTGAAAAAAACCCAAAAAACACACATTACTGCTTGTTGAATCAGGCACAAAAAAGAACAGCCTATCAGAACAGAGGTCATTTACATATCTCAGTCAGTGTTTCCTCTGGGATTTTTTTCAGCAGTGGTGGAAGGCCAGACCCTGCTAACCGAATTAGGACTGTATTTTGTTATGGAAAACTACACTAACATCACGAGTGGACCTCAGATGAAGAAAGGGAGCTTTTCTATGATGTGGGAGTTTTAATGTTATTTTCAAAATGAGCCTCCTCCCTGACTCACCCCTTACACAAAATACCTTCCCCTGATTATGAACATGAACATCTACGTGCCCTTGAAATAATCTAATGAGAGCTGAGGCTTCACAGAATGAGGAAGGAGTGTGAATTTGATTGCATTTGACAGATGTAAGCTTATTTGTTCTGAACTGAAGGGGAACGGATTTGTGCTCGAGGTTAGACTCCTTGCTGCCAATGTTATGAAGAAAATGTAGTGCTTTTATTTGTTCTTGTAATGACAACAATCCATCATACCCCCCCACCCACCCCCCCTCTAACGCTTAAGAGGACCGGCCGTGTGTCTGGATTGATCTTCGTCCATTAGCATGGAGCCAAAATAAAGATATCAGAATCAGAGAGGGCAGCATCTCAGGCTGATTCAACCACCAACACACGGCAAACACACACGTCCAGCTTTATTCTCCAGTCTACAACACACAGTCCCACTCCTGTTAGTAATGGAGGTGAAACCAAAACCAAATGGCCAGACTTTATGGACCAAAAATGGCACTAAACATACATAGTATGGACAAGGAAATACTAGTAACAGAGTTATAGTGCAGTTCTGATGTCACGAAGGGGACGAGTCACAGAGACCAGAGCAGGGGCAGCACGAACCCAGGGACCGTAGGAGTCTTGCCAAAGGACTCTTATCGGCATAGCATAGAGTGCACCAGGCCGAGGTGTTACCCATTACACTACACTCCTAAAAAAGATGCGTTCATAAGGGTTCTTTAGTAAGGAAGGTGGTTCTATATAGAACCATGAACACTCAAAGAACCTCTTGCGTGCTTAAAGAGTTCTTTGATTAATAAAAAGGTTCTTCAGAGTGATGGAAAATGTGTTGTTTATGGTTCTATATCAAACCTCTTTGAAAAGGGTTCTATATGGCACCCAAAAGGGTTCTTCTATTGTGACAATGTCCATAGTAACAATAGAAGAACCATTTTTGGTTCTTTGCATGATGTAATCGACCACACAGAAGCTGTTAATGTGTTTTTGCTTTGTCATTATAGGAGAAATACAGAAAAGCAGCCAATCTTGAACTGCCATGTACAATGAGTTTTTATTGTTTCTTCACCTTTCAAAAATAGAGTTTTTCTGTTACTGTGCCCTCGATAAAAGTCTTTTTAGAAAAAAGGAATAGGAAAAGAGGAGAAGTGTTTAATGTTTTCTGTAAAGGAAGAATAATTTTTATATGTTTAATTTGTTGAATAAAACATTGCTGCCCTGTGATGGACTGGCGACCTGTCCAGGGTATTTCCTACCTGTTGCCTGATGACCGCTGGGATAGGTTTCAACACCCTTTGCGACCCAAAAGGATAAGCTGCTTAAATTATGTGTGTTTGTGTGGAACATTATTGCCACACTCATATCTGCAAGAGTTCAGTTCCCAACTAATCGATTAATCAAAGTCATAATGGACCGACTAATCGATTAGGAAAATAACCATTAGTTGCAGTCCTAAAATATTTTTGTTGTTTTTTTTTACACTTTTAAAGTGACGTCCATCCTGGAGTGGGTTAACAACTTCATTTGAAAAGGACTGCAGTTCACTTATAGTGTCATACCTGTGTGAGCTTTCTTTGAAAAGCAGCAAAGTCTGGCAGCATCAGGACAAAGTAGTCACCAGGTGTGACTTAGCTTTCCACAGAAGCACATTACCTTCAACCACCGGAAAAGAAAGCATGCCGCTCTGGGTTCTGAAGCAGCAGAATGGTCAGCTCAAAATTATGTTGAGGCTTAAACAAAGTGCTATGTGTTTTTCTTTGGGTAGTAATTTAGACTTTGGTGAATAGGTCCTCAGTTTTTCAGAACACTGATAAACATTTTATTGTTACAGCTCTTTGCATTTACAGGCCATAATCGCATTGGAAACTTATTCACTGGACATACTTTGCCTGTCTGTCATGTAGGCCACAAGAGCAAGATCTGAGCTTCCAGGAGTTTTAATACATGAAAACAAAGGCAAATAAACTGAAACGCAGCCTGAAGTGCATCCTGTTCTCTACTTGTTTTTAAAGTTTTACAACTCCCCACTGATTCACTTCAGCTGACTCCAATCAGTGAAGCTCTCTGCATATGAACGAGGCTCTGATGTCAACTCCGCCTCTCGGCCTCACACTTGTAATTCATTAACAACACATTGGTGAATCAATAATATTGTTGTTGATTTATGGAAGCACCCACAGAAACTAATATAGGACTGTGACTAGTTTGTTAGAGGCCTTGTTTGTATACTGAGATATCAGTATTGCAAAGGCCTATATTGAAATGATTAACAAATGATATATTATGCAGTCTTTCTAGAGTTTCTGGGCAGATTTCATTCGATGTGATTAAAGCTCTTCTATCCTACTGGCAACATCTTATAACTTCTAAGATCTTTACGACCTTAAGATTAGACATGAACTAATCAATAATCTGATCACTATCTGATTTCTGCAGTTATCTGATTATTCAAATGGTTATGTAAACAGTATACTCCAATTTCTCACATTGGAGTGAGGTCTAGAAATCCGATAAAGAAATCTGATAAAGAGAGCTGGATTTTAGCTCAGTAATCAGATTTCTCAGTGCATGTAAACTCTTACTCTGATTTCTTTCAGAGTAATGACTTCAGACCTCATTTCAGTCACAGACACACCAAAAAGTGCATTTAAAAGAAGAGTAAAAAATAAACAACACAGCAAATACATTCTAAAGATGAAACCAGGAGGAAAGCAGAACATAAAATCCAATAACAGCTGCAGACCCTCCATTCACTCTCTTTCCATTCTTTCCCAGAATGATTAGACCTTAATGCAAATTACAGGTAAATCAGTTGAATTGGTTATATGATTTCTTGTTTTTACCATAAAATCAATACTTTTAATAATTGGCCTCTTTAACAAAACAAACCTTGATTCTGTTGACTAAATAGGATAATTGGGCTGCGGTCAGCATAGGCTGGGTCAGAGGAACATCCTTCAGCTCCGAGGACCGTGTGTGACTCCACCACGTCCCCTCTGATGCCCCCAAATGCAAGAAAACCCCATAGATAATAGAAATCTACACTGTATTATTTTACACTTATTACTGCAGTTATTAAATAATATTCTCATCTAGTTCTGGGGATAAAAACACTACCTGTTTACTACTTACCTCTTTCCTCTGAGCAGCTGGGTGTTATCAGACAGATCAGTCTGTAATTACTGCTCTGCAGTCTGCAGTTCCGCTGAATTATCTGATGTTATCGGGACACTTTAATGTCGCTTATGAAATGGCGAGAGTAGAAACTGATGTTTGAATTTATGCTAATTCTCTTTATATTTATGCTCTCTCACTCTCTCTCTCTCTCCTTTACTCTCTCTCTTTCAGGGCCATGTTTAGATCCATTGATCTCTCCACTTTATGCCTCCTCTTTCCTGGCCTCCTCCAGATATAATTTCCTCTACTCTGCTCATTTTGCAAAGCTCTATGGTAAGTTATTGAATAGTGAGGCTCAGACACTAATAACATTCTGAGCATTAACCCTTAACGGTTTACAGTTATTACTGACATTTTGCTGTACTATTTAAGTATATTGACCACTGGTGTCAAAGTTTAGATGTTAATAACATGCTAACACAGTGAATTATTATCTGCAGTATTTTTAACACCTTTAGCTCAGCTGCAATGCACTGTATGTTCCAATTCTGTCTGACTTTTAAATGGCAGGTTCCGTCATGGCTCTGTTGATAAAAAGTTATTTCCAGCTACTGCAGTGCAGGGAATTTGTTTATCGCAGAAGTACACAGAGTCTGAATATCAGAAGCTCATGACCCTGTTCTATATTGCCATATTAGCATTTTAAGGAATTGGCATTTCAGATTTTCATTTCAGTCTATGAGCAGTCTGTCACAAGATTGGCATAGAGAATTATTTCTGACCCAGATCATGTTCTTTTTCCAGAGTATCAGCTTCTTCCTTCAGGCAGGAGATGCAGAATGCTAAATAGGTTTAGAAATTCTTTTGTATCTTTATCTATTATGATTCTCAGTTCTGTTAAGTGAGCAATGCAGTGTTTTGTTTTTTCTTTCCATGGGGTATTATTAATGTGATTAATGTTGTTAATCAGGGGTGGAGGTTGTATGTCTGGTGGTTCTTTTATGACATGCAGTCTTGGATTGCCTAAGAAAAATTTCCCCTGGTTGGATAATAAAGCTAATCTAATCTAGATTTAATTTAAAAGCAAAACACTGCTGATGCTGGCAATATCAGTAATTGACCAAACTATGTTGGACAGTTCTTATGGAAGAAAAACTAAGAAACGCAACAGCGAAGTGGTATGAAAGCGAGAGGGCTACACTCACAGAGGAGTTGAAAAATGCAGCCATTTAGGCTTTAGATAGTCTCCGTCTATCACGATTGCCAAACAAGTCAGACGATGCACAAAAGTAATTCTTTCTTTATACCTGTAACTTTAGTATGTGTCCTGAATCAGCCTTTATTTGCTGTCTGGCTTGTCGTGCATGTTAAAATGATAAAGCCGTGCCGCAGCCTTCTATGCACTGAATGGCCTCCCTCACCAAATTTAAACAGGGGCTTAAAAGATTTTTATGTTGTAATAACATCAGCTATTAATTGTTAGCCATTGTATTATTGTAACAAGAAGTGATTTATAGACTGTAAACATGTGACTTATTAAACCTATTCTATTAAACTACCAAACTATACCAAGAACAAAGTTAACTTACATTTCTGACTAGAAAGCATGTTTATGTTCTCCAGTTTAAATAGGCAGCGAGGTGTTAGTGCATAACCTGCCGTACCGAAATGGGTTACTGGACAAAGGTGGAGAAAGGTGCCAGTTAAGATCCCAATTTTGTCGGTGTTAGGAGCAGCTTCTTTTTTTGCCACCTTCAGACAGTGTGTCATGGTACACGACACAAGTTTATCTTTTAAATCTGGCACACTCCACACTGCCCAGCCTCACACCCATAATAGTATTGAAAACTGCGATGACCTTATTTTTCACATTCACCCTGCGTTCAGTTCAGTTCAGTTTAGTTCAGTCAAGTTCATGTGAACCTAATGTTATTGAGTCAATGGAAAGTAATGAATACATTCTGATGAAGCTCATTTTGTTCACTCATATAGCTGTAACAAAATGCACTGCTTTATGAATAGAACAAATCTTTCTTTACTTTGAGCAAATGCAATTAATCGTGAATAACTACTCAAAAAATGTGATTTATCTCAATTCATTATTTTAATTAACAGACCTAGTAATACAGTTACATAATAACAATGATTAACTACAATATGTAAGTTTTCTTCTCATTGCCAGAGATAACACCAACTTCTAGGGGTTAATCAGTTGTTTTCATTACGTAAAACGTTGATACAATATGTCAGCCTATCTGTGTATAACCTGTGTGTGTGTGTGTGTTTAGGCAGCAGTGGCTGGTCTCCCTCCCCACGGGACAGACAGCCGTGGATGCAGATCGACCTGGGCAGGAAGTATCGTATTGTGGCCATCGCCACTCAGGGGACTTTCAACTCCTACGACTGGGTCACCAAATATACACTCCTCTATGGAGACCGTCCTGATGCATGGACACCCTACGTTATGAGAGGCGGCAACATGGTAGAGTCACTGAGCTTGTGAATTTTGTGTGTGCCTGTATGTACACAGCAGGGGCATAGCCACGGACTGATTGACCACAGGCCTACTCAATCAAACGTAGACAGAATATTTATTAAGCTTTGTTTTTTAAGAAAAAATTTAATTTGTGTTCTGTGAGTGCTGTCATTGTATTATTGCTAATCAAAATGCTCTCTACCTTATTTTCTTAGCCCTTCAATAACTGTTTAGTAACTGTTGCTCTGCCTCAAGCCTTCAGTGTGTTAGTGCACCAGTGTTTGAATTTGAAGATCCAGTTGCAGTTAAAAGATGTAACTGAGGGAGCTTTAAAAGTGAGATACCATCACTGATAGAGGAAAAACCAAGTTGTTGTCAGTTGCAATTTTGCACTTAGCTAAACAAACATCTACTGAAGTGTTTTGAGTCGTCAAAGGTAAGACATAAATGGTCCATAAAGTTTTGCAGGTCTGCAGTGGCAGTAGCTTTAGCTGAGGAAGATTAGGTTTAGCCTTTTAAGTTTGTTGTGTTGCTACATCTCCACTGTGTTATTTTAACTCGGCTATGTTGTCTTCATTGTGCAGAAGTTGTGCTTGTGCTGAGTGGAAGCATGCTTTTTAGCGAAGGATGTTGCAGTATTGATTGCGTTTCTGTGAATCTTGAAAATATGTGCTATTGGTTTGTATCTGGGTGGAAGTATTGGATTGATGTAGGGTGATGATTGTACTGCTGTCAGGAATAGGCAATAGCCTGATGTCGCCTAATGTGCATTTGGGAATTGTCCACCTGAGAAAAGTACGTTTAAAGCCGTTTTGGGTGGTAAGCCTTTAATTACTTGAAAAAAACACTGATAATAGGATTAGCTTGACCATTGACAAACCACTTGGAGACAGCACAGGAGTTAGAGTAAAAATGTCACCACCCATATGGAAAAAAAGTATATGGACATACATATATATGACAATATATTCTGAAATGTATTTTAATGTTTGGGATGTATTTTGGCATGGAGTTCAATGTATTTGATACATACATACATGTACATATCAAATGCATTGCACTCCAGGCCAAAATACATCCCACACACTAAAATACATTTCAGAATATATTGTCATATCAACCAAATATATTTTAAAGTACATTTAAGTATGAAGAAATATTACACATAGAAATGTACCATAAAAAATAAATGCATGTAAAGGAATTTATTAAATTCAATTGAAAATGACTGAAAATAGCCCAAATACTTGTCTAATACACTTTACAGTGTGGAATACCTTTTGAAAGGAATTAATTTTCTTCTATATTACATTTAAATATTAGCAAATGAACTTTTAACATGGCAAAAGAAAGTGTTGTAGGTATTGATACACTGCAAAAAATGCAGCTATGATTTAACATGTTTATTTTTGTTAATATCTTGACTGGATTACAGTGGAAATGACTCATCAGATTAGAAGAACAGCAAGTTAGCTAGCTAGGTGGCTAGCTACCTGGCTATCTAGGCTCTTTACCTTTAATTTACCCTCTTTTCTCAGACTGAAAGAGTAAAATCCTGTCTGTGGGGTTCATTTTGTGTTAAATAAAGACAGAATCGCTGTTTTCTCTATGATTCTTTGTGATGTTTGATGATCAAGTTAAGAGTCCTACTAATGCTAGCTTGCTTGTATTTATTAGCCTAAAGATCAGTGGCTAGGCTAGCAGTCAGGGTTGCTTGACACCACAGGGATTCCCAGTGGTTATGTGGTTGTATGTAATGTATGCTGGTTATTGTAGCGAACACTGATGAACTAAAACATGAAAATGATATAAAATCGTGAATTCTGTCAAAGCAATGAGACTGAGGGATATAATGATAACGTTAAACTCCAGCTTTATATAAAACAGTTTTCTACTGTCGTCTCCCTCCCTCTCTCAGACATTGCCTGGAAACTGGAATTACTACCAGGTGAAGAGGAATGTGTTCCACTACGCCTTCACTGCCAAACACCTGCGCTTCCTGCCCATGGGCTGGAACACAGAAAATGGCGGCAAGATTGGCGTCCGGCTGGAGGTGTACGGCTGTCCCTACGGTAAAGAGGGCTAAAGAGAACACAGACTGGGCCCTCAGTGGCTGCCGCAATTATTTTTTATCTCACTTTCTGGCCAAAAATAACATTCAGTAGAATAAAACGTCACTGCAGCTCCACTCACTGCCTCATTGTGTTACTAAAGATTTGGTGGCGTCTTGCAGGGCAGCAATCAAATACATTTCATTCGAGCGCTGCTGATAATCACATTTTCCACAAAGCCGCTTAACAGAGCAGTTTCTCCTGTCAATCAGTGCTAAAGCTGTCTAGCTAAAGCTGTCTGTATAGTGTGCCAAATGAACAGACAACTTATTTTCATATTCTAAGCTTTCTCAGACCTTTAACCTCTGACTCTTTGGCTTCTAGACTCGTATGTAATGCAGTTAGAGGGGGACGATATGGTGGCTTACTCATTTCCTGGCGGGCGGATGCGGACACTACAGGACCACTACGCTCTGAACTTTAAGACGCTGGAGAAAGATGGGGTTTTGCTGTACAGTGAAGGCCTACAGGGAGACTCCATCATGCTGGAGCTGAAAACAGGGCGACTTTACCTGCATATTAGCCTGGGTAGGAGCCATAAGCAGTAACTGGGAGAATGGATACACTCTTGTACAATCTTGTATTGTACCTAATCTACACAATGTGTTAACTCCTTAAATGGCCATAGCTTGTCCACGTTCCAGACCTTCATTACACACCTAACTAAAGTCATAAGTTAAGAGTAACTCCAGTTCCATGTATTTACTAAATAATAAGCCTTAGGATGTAAAACAACAGATAATTTGAAGGGTTAATCCTTTAAACTCCAGGCTAATTTTACAGTTATTGATAAAAAGGATTCTTTTTCAGTAACTGCCAGTTTTATTTGGTAACTGCTAAGCTACGAATATGTAAGGGTTCTTATTACTATTACTAAGGGGTTGCATATAACTTTAAATTGGTCACCTATCCCAAATTAAAGTTATATTAAATTAATGTACATAGAATTAGACAGTTTACAAATCATCTTGCTCTTCTTTTTTTCTTTTATTGTTATTATTATTAGATCTTAGAAATAAAAATTTGAATGCAGTTAACAGTCATTTAAAGCCTAATTTGTATGATTTAATTTTCATGATCTTAATTGTCTTCTAACAGCTTACCTTCATTTATAGCAACATAACGACAACATAATGGCTACTTGAGTAGTGCATGCAGTCTATGTTGATGTGTGTGACGAGTTTTTTTTTCATATGATATTGTAATATTGTAAAATTGTAATAAAATGTATTAAATGTAACAAAATGTAAGGAGGAAAGTAAAGTACTGAAATACAGGAGGTGGTAAGAATGTACTTTTGCTTATATACCTAAAGCACACAGCTTAGTTGTGGCTGATTTTACAGGGAGCAGCACAGTTCATAACACAAATGGAATGACCACAATGAGAGTGGGGAACCTGCTGGACACTCAGCACTGGCACTATGTCACCATCAAACGCTACGGCCGAGAGGTCAACTTCACCCTGGACAGCCAGACAGAGAGAGCCGTCCTCAATGGGGAGTTTAACTACTTGGATCTGGACAAGCAGGTGAGTCAACCAGACAAGACCAATCAAATATTTGAATGAATCGATTTGGTTCATTCTGACTTCTTCTGAGTATATTGTGATGCTGTTTACAGCTGAAATAGAGGAGCTACCTGACAACACGCACTAAAAAGAGAGCTCTGGTCCAATCTATGATTGTAGGTCACTCATTCAAAAGCTTTTAAATGGCTTTTAAATGGATGCGTTCATCCTGTTTGAGATCTGTGCATTCTATTCGAGAGCTTCCACTGTAACAAGAATCCACAAGCTGAATGAACGAGAGGAAAAGGCTAAAATCATGGAGGACATTGGAATCTTTGGCCTCTATATATGATTTATTAATACATGATTAATTGGTTGGAATATGCTTTTAGGGTCATAGCAGGCAACAGTGACACCAACGGTAAGTATTAGTGCAACTGGTACATGAACTGTAACACTGAGCTCAGCTCTTGTCCATTTCCTCCTCAGATATATGTGGGAGGGGTCATAGAGAAGGACATGCCCCACCTCCCTGGTAAGGTTAACTTCCGTGGCTGCATGGAGAACGTCTTCATCAACGGAATCAATATCATTTACAAGACCAAGTACCAAGAGCCTGATGTACGGCTTGCTCCTAAAAAGGTACTGTTCAGTATCAACATTGACAGTAGACTGTGATAAAATATCCATCAGAGTTGATAAAATACAGCAAAGGGGATCTCTTGTACTTTTTGATTTGGCTCTTTCTTTAGTGTGTTACGTAGCTTTTTGTGCATATAAACGGTCTGCAAAGTAATAAAGCCCAAAGTACACACCAGAGGGACTAACTGTCTCCCAAAGAAACCCCTTTTTTCAGCAGCCTGAAACATCATTGGAATTCCAGCCCTTTTGTCTGTTACAAGATGACATCAGCATGTAACACAGTTCTTATTCCCCGCCTACCGGCAAGCTTGGTAGCCCTTCATACAACGCACAGCAGCTTTATAGCCAGGTTGAGAAGACGCTGACCTGTTTTCAGGATCAGACTCTGGCTCAAGCTGATAGGGCAGAACTGATGCCATTGGAAAAATAGTCACAGCAGTGTTTATAGCTGCTCAGGTGAGAGCCGAGTCATACTTCAGAGCTGTTCTTTATATTGTTGTGCCCAAATACTGCCTGCCCTAAATCCTCTCCACTCCTCCCAGGCAGTCACAAGAGACAGCCGTGGTTGTGTTGGGCTCCTTAAAGGTAGAATGAGCAGGATTTGTCGGTTGCTGTTTAAACACGCCATTGAAAGTTGACTGAGAGAGGGAACAACACTGGTCGAGCGAGCTAGAGAGTGAATGAAGGGAGAGAGCGGCGTTAGTGAGAACAATGCAGCGAATCAGAGAAATAAACCTTCACAGCCCTGCGGAAAGGATTTTGTGTGAATGCTGTTTGCTGATGTGGCCTTTCTCTGCAGACTGCATGACAAGGGGCACACCCGCTCTGGTGGTTGACCATCCAGAACAGAGTTCAGAGGCTTGTCGGGAGGTGGCGCTTAAAAAAATAGGCCCTCTAACAGAGCATTTCAGACAGAGAGTGAATAGAGATTTACACTATGAGAAAAATAGTGTGTTTTTTTGGAACATTGAAGCATGTAAATCTATTCTAGTAGACCCCAAAATACAATTATTAACGTTGAAAATGAGCATACTAATACTCCCCTTTAAGCGGATATCTGTTTAGAGAAATTAGACACAGTCCATCAAAGGTTTGGAGACAGCTTGCATTCTTTTTAGAGCTTAGTATTCCCAAACATTTGATATTTGGGAATACTAATCTCATCCATCTGTATTAGATGCACCTACAGGATGAACATGCATTAGAATCTGTAAATGAACCTTCCTTCCTTTCATCCCTCCCTCAGAAAAAGATGCACTATACGTGCCGTGACCTGCTTTGGCGACCCTTGAGCTTCGCAGGGCCCAACAACTATCTACAGGTGCCTGGATTTTTCCGGAGGAATCGGTTGGCGGTGAAGTTCAAGTTCCGCTCATGGGATTATACTGGCTTGCTGATGTTTACGAGGTTCGCAGATGAGTTGGGCTCTCTGGAGCTGGGCCTGAGTGAAGGTCAGGTCAATGTCACGTTGATCCAGAGGGACAACAAAAGACTCCGCTTTGCTGCAGGTAACAGCCAAATGCATCTGACCTCAGGATGGGATGATATGAATATCATTTTCTCAAAAATACCTTGAATGTGCACTACTGTGAATACTGATATTGAAAAAAATATTAAATAAAGATAACTTGTGTCAAGTCAATTTTATTGCTAAGGTCTAGTTATTGTATTAACAGTGATCTTAGCCCACTTTATCCCACCTCACCCTAAACTAAACTGCTACTCTGTATTAATATCAGGCTGTTTTGAGGTCAGTCTTTCATCAGATGTGTGCTAACTTCTGTTTTTTCACAGGGTACCGTTTGAACGATGGCTTCTGGCACACAGTGGACCTGGCTGCCAAAGACAACTTGTTGACCATCACCATCGATGAAGACGAAAGCTCTCCGTTGAAGATCACTAACCCGTTCCAAGTGAAGACTGGAGACCGCTACTTTTTTGGGGGTGAGTAATGGGGTGTGCTGGTAGAGGAGAGATTACGGCTATCGCTTATGACACTGGCTCTGCAGGGCTGGAAGTGAATGCAGGCTCATTCACTTTCACCTTAAAGCCAATTCTTCTCTCACACTGGCACATAAAACAGAAAGAGTTTGAGTCTAAGCGTTTGTTCAGTGGGTTAGTCAAGCGTAGGTGTGACTGATATGCTTGATTTTTGCCCAGGCTGTCCTAAGACCAATAACACGGCTCGCTGTGTGACCAAACTGGCCCGGTTCCACGGCTGCATGCAGCAAATCTTTATTGATGACGAGCCTGTGGACATCGACGTGATGCTGCAGAGGAAATGGGGCAGATACACCGAGCTGCTGCTGGGGACATGTGCCATCACTGACAGGTGTGTGTGTGTGTGTGTGTGTGTGTGAGTGTGTGTGTGTGAGTGTGTGTGTGTGAGTGTATGCAATTGTCTCTCAATATGTGTGATTTCATATTTTGTACTGCACATTATACAGCAACACAGTGTGTTTGTTTCTGTCATAACACAGATGCTTAACACACATTTTGTCTACTGTAGTTGTCTAATGTAATTGGGACACACTGATGCCACTTTTTCCCCTTCTGAAGCCCATACCCATCCCTAATCCTCAAGAATCTGGCGATATTGAGTACTGTTATCAATGGCAAGTCCTGATATTTGTACAATAACTTTTTAAATATTTTTCATTATTTTATTTTGGAATGTTCTGTGTCACAAATGAAACATACTAAGATTGAATGAATGACATTTACTTGTATGTACACCAGTCTGTCACTTTATTAAGTACACCTTTCTTATCTTCTCTCTGTATACTTTGTTAGCCCCGTTTAACCCTGTCCTTCAATGGTCAGGACCCCCACAGGACCACCACAGTCACTGCTGGATTAAGAATAGTCCACCGACCAAAAATATTCAGCCAACAGCGTTCTGTGGGCAGCGTCCTGTGACCACTGATGAAGGAGTAGTGTAAAAAATTGATTTTCTTAATTTTAATTGATAACGTAATGTTGACGGAACATGCGGAGGTGCAGTGCCGGACAGTCTGTGGCGTGCACACTACATTAAAAGCTAGCGGATGGGTCGCAACCCAAATGTTAACAAGAGTCATTTTGTCCTTTCAACAAAAATCAAACCACCTTGAGAGCCACAAGATTTTGAGTCCCTTTTACCATCTTGGCTGTAAATGTCTCGGTGTGTGCTGATGTACTAGTGTAGTCTAAAAGTACAATATAAACAAAATCACAGACTTACTTTGCTCTGCTTTAAGCTTTAGCTCAGCTGTAGCCGCTTTTCTTGCATCACTAGCAGGAAACTTTTCCACAAAAGTAGAACAGCTTCTTGTAAAATGTCTCTCAACGATTGACTTCTTACGAGGCTGAAGTCGCTTCTCATCCTCCAGCTTCTTATTTGAATTTTCCCGTTCAACCTTAAATGGTGCCTGAGGTGTCAGACTATAACTGCTGTACCATTTAAGGTGGAACGGGACAATTTGAACGAGAAGCTGGCGAATGAGAAACTGACTTCAGCTTCACGTTTTTTTTAGTGTTTAACAGTTTCTCGTTGCAGATAAAAGATATCAGGAAACCAGCTGGAATGATTATAACGTCTATTCATCTCCTGAATTCATCATCCAAATTATTACAAACTCTATCACAACTTTTATTGCCAAGGATTTGCATCCGTACTCAGTCAGGTCTTTCGCGCTGTGTTAGACACTTTGGAGCCGAGATACAGCGTCCCGTCTCGAAGACATTTTACTGACACAGCGATCCCCCCCACCCCCCACCCCTCACTCTCTACAATGAGAGCAGAACCAAAGTTATGAAATCACTAAAGAAAACGGGTGGTATGGCTGTAACATGTGCTGCGTGGACATCTATTACCACAGGATCTGATGTCATTTTATCATACATGAGTGGCAGCCAGCGTCTCATGTGCTCCAGTGAATGAGAGCCTTCCAGTTCACTTGCCACATCACTTCCATTTGTTTTATTAATAAAAGATCTTGGAAGTAAATTCATTATGGATCATTACAAATACTTTACTTTAAAAGTTCCAAGTTGTCACACAGTGAGAAAACAGAAATAGAAAAAAAAGATGCGTCAATATTTGTTTTATAATTGTATCACAGCCCTCTGAATCGTAATCGAATAGAATTGTGAGGTGCCTAGAGATTCCCTCCCCTAATATATATGTGGGTGTGTGTGTGTGTGTGTGTGTGTGTGTGTGTGTACACATCTCATTGATGCTGAAACAAAATCACGTATCTCCAAAATAGACAGTCTTACACATAAGTACACAGCAGCTTCTCTGGCTTGGCAAAAATTGTGCTAAATGTTTTTAAATGGCTCATACGCCCCGTTCTCTCACCCAGCATCAGGCACTCCTGGAGTCTGGTGAATATCACTGTCATTTACGCTGCCAGTAGCAGCTGTTGAGCCATGGATTTCAGCTTGATGCAAGGCCATTGTTGGATGCACCTGACTGACAAAATGACACTGCAGATGGTGCAGAAGTGGCTAACGGGTATCCTTAAGGCTAACCCTAGGCTAAAGGCTGTCGTTACCCCAAGAGACTGGCAGTTCTTTCGATGTGTACCAGAGGAAAGAAATATTCTAAATGAGATCTTCACTTATCTCGGGTACTTCTCCTAGACGTGGTTAAGTCCAGTTTGAAATCAGAGTGAGACTTTTTCTGCTGTTTCAGAAATTTGTCTCCTGAGACATAAAACTTCTCACTTTTATCAAAATATTGTCACACATGTGGTTTAACTCTTTAGAGTCTGACTCGTCTCACCCCAGTCTGAGCTGAATAATATTGCCATAAGAAAAGTGCGAGATCTGTCAGTGCAAAAGGAGAACAAATTTTTTTCTCATTCATCACCAGAACATCAAAGGCTGATGTTAATCTCCTCTTTTCTCCTAAGGGGGGTTTAGAAATCACCGATCTTTCATTAATACAATACTGAGATCTGCTTTATTTCTCTGAGACAATTTTAAGACAGATTTTTTTTCCCTCTGGGGTCTCTCTAACGTCGGCTCCCTCTGTAACAACCTGCACTAACGTTAACTCAGACTGTAGCTGACAACGTAGCGGGAGATGCAGAAGGATGGCTAACGTCTTCATTCTGCTCATTTGTGCACCTATTTGTGGAACGCCTGTAGAAAGTTTTTTTGCAGGGAGCATTTTTTACTACTGTCTTAAATTGGAAATAATCCCATGTGGTCCTTGCTTCAGTTAAGGTCCATCTACTCTCATGCAAGTATGTATCACTCAGTAGTTGTGTGTCTGTGACAATCATTGCTGCAGCCACTTGAATTTACCAATCTTGAGATGTTAATGAAGTGAAGTTTGTTTCTTTAGTTTTGTACTGAAGCTATAAGGGCTAAGGTAGCTAACAAATATGGAAGCGTATTATCACTAATTAGCTTTGTTCAAACTGCAAACTTAAGCCATACGTGCCTAAACCACGACAAGCTGTTGTATGAAAGATATTGTACGAAATATTTTTCCTCTTTTAAGGCAAAAATGTGTCAGAAATGTAGAATATATTCCAACACAGGGATGTGAAACTGGGTAAACTGTCTGGGGGAAAATACTCATTTACATTTACAGCATTTAGCAGACGCTCTTATCCAGAGCGACTTACAAAAAGTGCTTCGTCTACCTAGAGAAAGTATCTTACTCTAATTGTCATCTCTTTTATATCTCATTTACTTCTCATTCTTAAATTCAATTCGAAATCAATGTGAGACTTCAGCAGTTTCCACGTTTCTGAAATGTAGCTCCTGAGAAACAACACTCTTGATTTTCTCACTTTAATCTCAATATAGTCTCACAGATTAATTAACAGTCTTAGTCTGAATAATACGTATGTTAAAAGATTGAGTTCGTCATTTTCTTACGTAGCCGAGTTCTACATCTCAGAACACTTCCTTCAGTCAATCAGTGTAGAAGACGAACTCTTTTCTAATTTATCTTACAGTGAAATGCTCATGTTAATCTCCTTTTTTCTCCTAAAGGGGGATTTAGCAGGACAAATGCGCAAGTTATTAATCCTTCATTAATGCAATGCTGATATCTGCTTCGTTTCTCCTGAGACATAGAAAAACTCAGACATTTTCCTACCAAAATGATTTTTTTCTCTTCTGACACTCCAAAAATGTCTCATTAAGGCTTTTAGCTGACGAGTTGAATCAGAATGCAAATATCTGCAGAGCTGTGGCTTAGAAGGCAACCCCAGTTTAACCCTGTGTACAAACACTCATTTTTAGCTACTCCACTCTTTCAACAGTAGTCCTCTACATGTTTCAAGCTATGAGTGCGAGATAAGTATTGAATTACACCATGTTTGTGTTACTGCTAATTACAGCTGTGAGTTTAATGGGTTAATCCCACAATTCTGACTGACTGACAGACAAATCACACAAAATTGCCAGAGATTCAGGCTTGAAGGTTTGTTGAGCAAT
This sequence comes from Colossoma macropomum, assembly GCF_904425465.1. NCBI lineage: Eukaryota > Metazoa > Chordata > Actinopteri > Characiformes > Serrasalmidae > Colossoma > Colossoma macropomum. Next base: position 5,989,521 of record NW_023494801.1, on the reverse strand, counting down.
GGCTTAGATGTCACACCAGTATTCCTCTGAGCCCTCACGTATGATAAAGCTGTCTGTCTGCTCCCCCCCAGCTTCTGTATGGTTGTATCTGATGGGATCAAGGCTGCTCTTTTACTTCACAGAGGAATAATAATGTAGGTGATGAGGCTCATCACTCAGGAGTGACAGACTAGAGACATAAAGAGGAACACATCAGATTTATATGCTGCCGCTCAAAGACTGGTCAGACAGCTGAGATTCGGACACGTTCACTGGACTGTTACTCACATTAGGGGCTGTGGGTGAATTAACACCCTGTCATGACGTCATGGCTTGTGTTTTCTCAGGTGTACTCCAAACCCATGTGAACATGAGGGCAGGTGTATTCAGTCCTGGAACGACTTCTTGTGCATTTGCAACAACACGGGCTACAAAGGGGAAGTCTGTCATAACTGTGAGTTTCAGGGATGATACATATGAGTATTAGTCTGATGTGTCTGTGCTACTAAAAATAAGTGATTTCTCTCTTTTATCTTGACAGCGGTCTATAGAGAGTCATGTGAAGCGTACAGACTGAATGGAAAGTATTGGTCAGGCAACTACACCATAGACCCTGACCTGAGTGGCCCGCTGAAGCCTTTCACCGTCTACTGCAAGATGAAGAGTAAGACATATCTTCACCACATGTCACCTCACACTGTCTCATTCCAGCTCTCATCACCTACTGTTTCCTCACATTCATCACTTCATGACATTTAATCACATTTCCTCACCTAACTCCACGTTTTCTTACCTCGTTTCCTCATTTCACGCTTCCTAATGTTTGCTCGTTTTCCCACCTTATGTCACCTCACATTGCCTCACATGTTGCCTCCCCAGGTTTCCTCACTTCATGCTTCCTCATCTTACGTCAGCTCACATTTCCTCACCTCATGTTTCCTCATATCACATCGCATTTCCTCACCTCACATTTCTTCACCTGATGTTTTCTCATATCACATCACAATTCCCCACTTCATGTCACCTCACATTACGTTTCCTCAACTTTTATCACCTCGTTTCCTCACATGCACCTCACGTGTCCTAACCTCATGTTACCTCATGCTTCATCACGTCACAGCACCACATGTCAACTCGTGTGTCCCCACCTCACGTTTCCTCATGTTTTCTCACCTCACATTTCCTCACCTCACTCCACATTTCCTTACCTCACATCAGCTCACGTTTTCTCACCTCACGTTTCCTCACATCTCCTCACGTTTCCCTGCCCTACATTTCCTCACCCCATGTTTTCTCATATCACAACTCATTTCATGTCACCTTAGATTACCTTGTCTCCTCAACTTTTATCACCTCACATGCACCTCACGTTTCCTGACCTCACGTCACCTCACGTCACCTCATGTTTCATCACTTCACGACACCTCATGTCAACTCATGTGTCCCCACCTCACATTTCCTCGATTTCTCACCTCACATTTCCTCCTATCACTCCACATTTCCTTACCTCATGTTTCCTCACTTCACACTTTCTAACAGTATGCTGCCTCACCTCATGTAACCTTACCTCACATTTCCTCGTTTACTCGCCTCACTTCACATCACATTTCCTCACTTCATGTCACCTCACATCACTTTGTTTCCTCAACTTTTTACCTCAAATTTCCTCAGATCACCTCCCATTTCACGTCACATCACACCTTACAGCCTGTCAACTGATTTTTCCTCATCTCGTTACTGCACCTTACATTTCCTCATGTTTCCTCACCTCAAATTTCCTTACGTTTCCTTCTCATGTTACCTTGTTTTTTTGCCACTTTACATTTTCTAGCATTAGCGCGTTTCTTCACCTCATCACCTGTCAACTCATCTTGCCCCACATCATGTTACCTTAAATCACACGTCATGTTACCTTACATCACATTTTCTCAAGTTTCCTTACCTGCATTTTCTTTAAAACACTGCATATTTCCTTACCCTTACGTCATCTCACGTGTCCTCATCTCACATCACCTCACATTACCCCATGTTGCCTCTTATTAACTTGTCTCACTTTAGATGACCTCACATAACCTCAGGGTAAGTTTTAGAAGTAAATGTTCAAGATCAGATTAAAATAGTCTAATATCCTGTTTGCATTATTCATTTAGGTCACATTTTACTGATCCCTGCCTGTCTGGCAGTTAAAGTCCACTCAGTCTGTTTCAGAGATCATTTAACCTGTATATGAGACAGGGAAAGAGTATTTTGTGCCAAAAGCAGCACTTTAAACTAGATTACAGAGTTCAGGCAATTGTGCAAACTCATTTCCTGTGGAAGAGCTAGGTAATTAATTCACGACTACAAGAAAACAAGCAAAGCCAGGTTCGTACAGCGTTAAATGGTGCCCAAAGACAATATAGGTAATGAGGTTTCTTTATTTTGTGGCAGAGAAAATAAAACCTCAGTCTTTCCCAAACAATTACTGAGGCTTTGTCTACCCGGTCACCACCATTTGAAGCTTTAAGTGCCGAGCAGTCCAGGTGTTCAGTCTTGTAGATTGTGTACTGTGTAATTGTGTAAATTGGATTTTTGGCCAGATAATGGCGGTAAAAACATGGGCCATTGGCTCTGATCCTGTGAGTTCTTTTGTTTTCTGTCTACTTCCTTTTAGTGAATAGAGCCTGGACGATTATTGAGCACAACCGTATTGACAGCACTAAGGTAACTGGCTCCAGTGTGGACCGACCGTACATAGGGGATCTACGGTATGTGAACGCTTCGTGGGACGAAGTCACTGCTTTGGCCAACACGTCATTATATTGTGAACAATGGATCGAGTTCTCATGCTACAAGTCCCGCCTCCTAAACACGCCACGTAAGTATCCGACTGGACTCTACTGACGCCAGTGATTGGTTTTAAGTGAGGCTATTGGCTGACGTTAATGCAGTAGATCTGTCCAGCGGTTTAAATCTCTGATCTCATGTCGATTTAGATTTGATCACAATTCATGGCATCATGGCTTTGCAAATTTCAGCAAAATTTAATTCAGTATTTTTGTGATTTCGAATTATATTTAAAAATCAAGTAATTGCACAAATGTGACTGTAACCTGTAGTGGAATATAGACAGCAAAAACAGTACGCCAAACTTTTTGTGGATTTTCAAAAATAATAGGCCAAAAAATGAGCACATAGATTACAGAAATTATTATAATCAGTTCTAATTGATTATAACATTCTAAAATTGGTGCAATTGAATTGCCACATTCAGACTTCAAAAATCTCTGCAAAATTAAACAGCTGACATATAAACAAAGTAGTTCACAGTGATTCATGTGAAATGTGAAATGGTTCATTATAGAGCAACTCTGACTTCTTTACAGTGGTAGTGATAGGAACCAGAGGTTGGAAAAAAAATTATATATACATATATATTATGTATAATATGTTGTTCTTAGTTTTGTTCATATAGATCGTTAATATAGATGATGATAAAATAGTGATGCGTATGAAAAATGTTTTTTGGGGGCTGTTTTTCCTTTTAACACCCTGCAAGTATCTCTCCGTCCTAAATGTATTCAAACTAAGAATATGTTTTTGACCGAAATCTTATCTCAAAAATGTCAAACAACGGTGTTCCAGGTGTCAAAGTATTCTGTGAGGGAGGTTTTAGAAGCATTAAACTCGTCAGACGTCTGGTTTCTATCACCACCACTCTAAATACTTCAGGATAGGAAAGGTGCTCGACGATGCATCATTTCACATCAAACCACACTGAATGACTTTTGTTCACAATGACTGAATTAATGCAGGAATTTTGAAACATCTGTGGAGTTCCCCTGTAACACCCCTAGGCAACACCTTTTTTAAAAGAGCAGATTTCCGGAACTGTAACGATTTACCAAAATGAACTGATGTTTAGTTGATTTATGTAACTGACACTGGCCTGTGTGTCATTTTATGGTCATGAATAATAGAAAAGGTGTATGAGACAAGACTAATAATAGTACCTTTCCATCTTCTCTTCTTGACTTAGATGGAAGGCCTTACACATACTGGATTGGTCGTCATAATGAGAGTCATGATTACTGGGGTGGTTCTTTCCCTGAGAGCGGCAAGTGTGGCTGTGCCATCAATCAAACCTGCACTGACTCAAAGTTCTGGTGCAACTGTGATGCAGACTACCGGCAGTGGTGAGAGGGAGCAAGAGTGAGAATGAATGAATGCATGCATGAGACTGAATGGATAAATCAATGAACAAACAAATGAAAATGTCAGACTCGTGAGTTAAGATAATTCCCAATTTCCCCAGAAGAGGCCTCCCGAAAAGAGAATTCATGTCCCTGCATTAGGCCTTATCACATTTGACAAGGAGTTATTGGAATGAAAGTCCTTTGAAAATGACACCAATTCAACGAAACCTGAAGAAATTCATATGGACTAGGGCTGTAGTCAAGACCACCTTTGTTGAGACCAAGACAAGTCCAAGATCATGACTAGTTGGGACTGAGTCAAGACCAAAACCCAGGAACCAATTCTCCTTCAAGACCAAGCTTTACTTAGTCTCCTTTCATTACCTCCTTCCAGTACAAATTACTGGAAAAATATGAAGAAGGGATTTTCTTCGACTTACAAACACAAACGTGGTGGGGATTGAAAGTTTCTTTGCATTCAGTGCCCACTCTGAATGCAATCAATGCCTGTGTTAAATGAATGCAGCCAGTGCCCGCGCTAAAAGAGTCTAACAGGTGCCCACTCTGAATGAATCCACCCAACGCCCACTCTGAATGAATCCACCTAATGTCTATAATGAATGAATCCACCCGACGCCCACTCTGAATGAATCCACCTAATGTCTATAATGAATGAATCCACCCGACGCCCACTCCGAATGAATCCACCTACTGTCTATAATGAATGAATCCACCCAACGCCCACTCCGAATGAATCTACCTACTGTCTAATGAATGAATCCACCCGACGCCCACTCCGAATGAATTCACCTAATGTCCAGAGTGAATCCACCCAACGCCCACTCTGAATGAATCCACCCAACGCCCACTCTGAGTGAATCCACCTAATGTCCAGAGTGAATCCAACCAAAGCCCATTCTGAATTAATGCAACTAATGCTCAGTCTAAATCAATGGTTGATTAATAGTTCAGTGCCATCCAATCAAATTTCAAAATCAAAGATGCTTTTCAAACTAATGTAATAATTCTAGCCTTCCTACCTATCATAACAAAACCAATGTATCTCTATTTTAGAAATATTAGATTAGACATATTATATCACTAATATTAAATTACAAACACTGTTAGCTAAAATAACTCCTTCAGCTTCTTGGTGAAACTGTGATGTTTATTTTGCTGTTTTACTAACTGACTTTGCAACAGTCAGTTAGCAAAACAGCAGAATAAACATCACAGTTATGCCAGCCAGGCTATCAAATTCAGTAAAGACACATTTACATGTAACAGACCAACAGAAACTTGACTAGACGTCTCTGTTCCAGAATGCTTTGAATTTTTTCAGATTTAACAGGATAAACACCAGCCAATAATCCAGGCTACTTGTTGAGTAGTAATGAAATTGAAACAAATATCTTTATCTAGTTAAGAGGTCATGAAATAGTACCAGATCAATACAGATAGAACCAATCAGTACTTACACTGTCACTACACTCTGCACTATATGAGGAGAACCGTTTAAACAAAGACCAAAAACAAACTTGGAGACGGATTTTTATCACTGTAAATACTTCAGTAGATTTCACAAAGATGTTATGCCAAACTGTTTACATTCCCATTAGCTTACAGCACCGGAGCTCAGCTCTGTTTGCCATTGAGACAAACCGAAGCTGTATTTCTGCTCCATTTCGCTTTGGCCAAACCCCTAAACAGCTTGAGTGAGCTTGACTCAGACCAGCGCAACACACACTAACACACCACCAACACGTCAGTGTTACTGCAGTGCTTAGAATCATCCCCCACCCAAATAGTACCTGCTCTGTGAGGGTCCATGGGGGTCCTGACCACTGAAGAACAGGGTAAAAGGGGGCTAACAAAGTATGCAGATAAACAGATGGACTACAGTCTGTAATTGTAGAACTACAAAGTGCACCTATATAGTAAGTGGAGCTGATAAAATGGACAATGAGTGTAGAAACAAGGAGGTGGTCATAATGTTATGCCTGATTGGTGTATAATATTTGTCATTTTGACATTGTTGTAAGAATAATACAAGATTATTTAACTTATTTTCAGACATTTTTACTTAATCTGATGAAGTGAAAATGAGTAAGCTCATTTTAAGAAATGTGCTTGAAACAAGCAAAATGATCTGACAATATAGTGAGATAATTTGATACTTAATAACAAAGAAATAAAGGAATGAGTCATTTTTTTCCAAGAAACAATAAGTAATGTATTCCCATCATAGTTCACTAGAAGAGATTAGTAAGTTGTAACAAATTCCTTTTTAGTAATTATCACTTAATTATCATTTAATTGCCTTTTTCATACTAGTCTGTCTTTATGCAGTTGTGTCATCACGTAACAATATGGAAAAGCAACCACGACCGTAGGGTGGAGCTACATTGAAATTACTGAAAATAATCACTGTAATTGCCAGTAACAGCTATTTTGAACATGTGTATATATATATTTATATATTACATACAATATCTATTTTAATGGGGCCCTAGGCTAATGGGGGCCTTAGGCGCCTGCCTACCTACTGCAAAGTCTGCTCCTGAGTGAGTGTTGGTGACAGTTAAAAGGAAGAAAGTGTTCTTTTTGTAAATAGTAATTGAACTTGGCTGTGACCAGGTGGCAGGTACCAGTGTCTGAGACAAGGATGAGTACAAATACTGCCGAGTCCAAAACATGTCCAAGACAAAACATCTCGATATTGGACTAGAATTCTACAGCCAATCATATGAGATTGTGTAGACCTGTGATACATGTAGACATCTCTGCCTGGTTCTTCTGTTTAAGGTACGCTGATAAGGGCTATGTGATGTTCCGAGACCACCTGCCTGTGAGGAGAGTTGTCATTGGTGACACGAACCGTACTGGCTCGGAGGCCCACTTCAGCGTAGGACCACTGCGCTGTTATGGAGACCGTGAGTATTAGATATTGTGGTGGCAAAGTACTTAAATTGAAGTCGAATAAAACAGAGAAGTTTCCTTTATTTTCATAAAGAGATGAAGAACATCGTCCGCAGGGGATGCACCCACTTGAGGCGAATAGTTTGTACCCTCCAAACTCCCGTCTCCACCCGAAATGCATTGTTCTGTACCATTTACACCACAGTATTAACCAGTCAAACACAAATAGGATAGAGTTGTATGCAAAAGTTTGAGCACCCCTAGTCAAATAACTTCTTTTGATTTTTGAAGTGAAAAGAAGTAAACATAACCTCTGCAGCAAACCATTAAGAAAAGAACGTTTTTTCTGTAAATGTCGATGTACAGTTACTTTATTATACCATTATTTTAACTTTGAAAATAGAAAAAAAATAGTAAATTGTAAATAACGTGTAAAAGTTTGGACACACTTCTAATTGTAAAGTCTCAGAACTCATTAGGCTTTGTTTAGCTGGTGACAATTCCAAAGTGTAATAAATTCTCTGACTGTTCAAACTTTCTTCTAACTTTCAACAACCATGGGCTTTTCTAAGCAGCTGGCTGAGGATCTGAAAATTAAGCTAACTGATGCCTGTAAAGCAGAAGAAGGCTGTAAAAAGTTATCAGAGCACTTCCAGCTCAAAATTTCCACTGACTGAAATGTCATTACGAAATTACAATTAAGGGGAACTGTGGAAACCAAGGTAACATCTGAAAGGGCAAGATAGAACTGCTCGTATACTGGCTAGAAAGGCAAAGCAAAATCCCCATATGACAGCAAAGGAACAGCAGGAAGGTTTTACTGACACAGGAGTGGTGGTGCACCATTCTGCTGTGAAGTATTGCTTGCCAAACATGATCTGCATAGAGGGCTTATCAGAAGGAAACCTGAACTTTAACCTCATCACAAAAGTCAGTGTCTGAAGTATGCAAAACAACATCTAGGTAAGCCAGAGGCATTTTGGAAACAAGTGATGTGGACTGATAAAGTACATGGAATGTCCCTCACAGTCACATGACTTGAACATCACTGAAAATTTGTGAGTAGATCTTAAACATGCCATGCAAGCAGGAATATTGCAGAACTAGAAGAGACACTTGAAGAAGGGGTAAAATTCCTAAAACCAGATTAGAAAGACTACGAAGCTGTGATATCTGCCAAAGGGAGTGTTACGAAGCGCTGACTTAATGAGGTGTCCAAAATATTGCACGTCTTAATTATGAATTTATTGTTCTATTTTTGAAGTTAATTAAATAAAGAGTAACTGTGCATCAGCATTTGCAGAAAAAGTATCATTTTTGTAAAAGCCAAAAATTTTGGGGCTCCCGAGTGGAGCAAGCATCTAAGCGTTGGCCCTATCATCAGGAGATCACGGGTTCTGTCCCTGGTGATGCTACAGCCGTTCATAGCCGGGAGTCCAAGAGAGCACAATTGGCCTTTCAAAGTGCCTTTGAAAGAGGTTTCATTCTTGGGGAACGGATGGCAGGAGATTTGCCAGTGCTTCAGGAGGAACAGTGATTAAATTGACATCTGTGTGTAGATCTGTGGGAAAGACTTCAGTAAATACGTTTGGAAATTGTGGTTAAAAGCACACGTTGAGTAAATGTGATGCTGGTGCATTAGAGCGGTTTGTAAGGAAAACAGAGAAGCAGCTTTTCCTCAGGTGGCTAAGAATGTCAGTGCAGGACGTGATCAGACCATGTCAGTATTAACAGTCCATAACTTCATAGAGAGGGACATTACAGTAGAGCTGCAGTGCATAAACCCCTCATAGCACTGGACTACAGCACTGTCTGAAAAACTAAAAATAGGAAAAATAAATATTGTGACATATCGTGTAACGTGTAAATGTCTTGAAGTTTTCTGATATTACATTTTTGCCATATTGCCCACCTCTACTTCACCATGTGCTCCACAAGTGGGCAAGTCCATGTTTGGCCAGTGGAATGGTTCAGGCCTGAATGCTGTACCCCTGCAGCGAGGGGGATCACTGACTCTATTTAGCTTTGGGGGTGTTTTGTTGGCATGGTTTGGGTCCGCTTGTCCCGTTAGAGCAGGGGTGTCAAACAAATCCGTGGGCCAGAGAACATCTATGTTTTATTTAATCTTTAATTCACATTTTGCTATAAACCGAATGGAACATTTTTTATTTAAAAAATATGCAAAAACATTAACAGTAAAATATAATCACTTGTAGTAGATCTTCAAATATTACATGAATACTTGAAATATTCAGAATTTAAACGTCCCCAGGAGCTCAGTCTATTAAACATACCTATTTGCTTGAGCTAGACATCTGCCATCCTTCCTTTGCTGCAGGTTTATTAAGACTTGGGCTCAATTTCTGAGCTGATGTTGGATGCTTATATTGGATGAACTGCAGTTAGTTGTTTGCTGATACGACTTGTGTGGAACTGTGTAGAACTGAGGTGTAACCGCTGTCCCATAGATTGTTGTTGGGGTATGAGAGCGCACATTACATTGCAGTGCATGCTGGGGACTGTAGTGCAGTGCATTGTGAAACATATTCATATTAATAGAAAATTAAAATGCTCAATTAAAATGATTGCGTCTGATCCTGACCTGGCCCGCGGGCCTTGTGTTTGACACATGGGCCTTAGAGCATGTCAGACTTCAGTCCTGTCAGGATGAAAAATCTGTAGACTGTAACGTTCCATCTCAGGCCTTCCTTAGCAAGATCTCTGTGAGTTGATACCAGATGTAAAACGCTAATCTCTGCAAAGCTGCAGCCCAGGAGGAACCCACTTTCACACCCTTGGCTTTGAGGGAACAATTACAGCAAAGCAATACAATATTTTTCTGACAGATCACCAGATAAGAGTGGTCCACTTCCAGGATGACAGTGCCTCCATTCACAGGGCACGAGGGGTCTCTGAATGGTTTAAAGAGTATGAAAATTATGTAAATCATACATTCACCACATCTCAACCCAGTTGAACTCCTAAGGGAGAATTAGGACTCTCATGATAGACAGTCCTCTCCACCACCATTATCAAAACATCAGTTGAGGGAATATCTTTTGGAAGAACGATGTTCCACCCCTCCAGATGTGTAGAATCTATGACAGGGTGCACTGAAGCTGTTCTGGTGGCTCATGGTGGTCCAGCACCTTAATGAGACACTTGATGTTGATTTTTCCTTTAATGTCCCACCCTCCTGTAGGTAGTCCAGTATTTATTGTCTCTATCAGTGTAGTTCATTATTTATTTCCTGAAGGCAATTTAGCTTTTCTTCTCTTGGTCCCCTCTTACAGGAAGCATCTGGAACACCATTGCCATCACTAAGCCCACCTACCTGACCTTCCCCACCTTCAGACCTGGCAACAGTGCTGACATCACCTTCCACTTCAGGACTTACCGCACCAACGGGGTCTTCCTGGAGAACTCTGACGACCACCTGCGTAACTTCATCAGGATCGAGCTGAACTGTGAGTGTTCATGTTTTCTCATTCTCAGACCTGGAGACCTCTTTTGTGGTTCTGCTGTATCCTGGAGTGCAGAGTGATTAGTCAATGATGCATCAGATACCACCCAGGCATTTAAGACACACCCCACTCATTATATTGTAAGCAATGAGGTAAATAAAGGGGAAATAGATAGATTTAACAGGCTGGAGTCAAGAAAGTAGGAGAGGTTAGAAAATGAAAAAGTTTTAATTCACTTTTAATTCAGCCTTTTGAAATATGCACTCTCTCACTGCATTCTCTCGCTTTCTTTTTCTCTCTCTCAGCCACTACTGAGGTGATATTCATCTTCATGGTGGGTGATGGGATCAGAAACGTGACCCTGCGCACTCCAAAGGCTCTGAATGACAACGAGTGGCACTACGTGGAGGCAGAAATCAACCCTAAAATGGCGCGTCTCAAAGTGGACTTCTTCCCTCCAGCCATACACAAGCTTCCTGGCCAGACTTACATCAACATGCAGTTTACCCAACCCCTGCTCGTAGGTGCGAAAACAGTTCTGCGTGGTTTTTGGTTACGATAGTTGTAACAGCCTGCTCAGCATCAGATTTTTATCATTTACAGCAGTTGCTGAATCACTTGTAGTAATTACTGAATAATGTATAGTAGTCACTGATACATTTATAGCAGTCACTGAATCATTTATAGTAGTTACTGAATCATTTATAGCAGTTACTGAATCACTTGTAGTAATTACTGAATAATGTATAGTAGTTACTGAATCATTTACAGTAGTTTCTGAATCATTTATAGCAGTCACTGAATCACTTGTAGTAATTACTGAATAATTTATAGTAGTTACTGAATCATTTACAGTAGTTACTGAATCATTTATAGTAGTTTCTGAATCATTTATAGCAGTCACTGAATCATTTATAGTAGTTACTGAATCATTTATAGCAGTTACTGAATCACTTGTAGTAATTACTGAATAATGTATAGTAGTTACTGAATCATTTACAGTAGTTACTGAATCATTTATAGCAGTTACTGAATCACTTGTAGTAATTACTGAATAATGTATAGTAGTTACTGAATCATTTACAGTAATTCCTGAATCATTTATAGTAGTTTCTGAATCATTTATAGCAGTCACTGAATTATTTATAGTAGTTACTGAATCATTTATAGCAGTTACTGAATCACTTGTAGTAATTACTGAATAATGTATAGTAGTTACTGAATCATTTACAGTGGTTCCTGAATCTTTTATAGTAGTTACTGAATCATTTATAGCAGTTACTGAATCACTTGTAGTAATTACTGAATAATGTATAGTAGTTACTGAATCATTTACAGTGGTTCCTGAATCATTTATAGTAGTTAATGAATCATTTATAGCAGTCACTGGATCATTTATAGTAGTTACTGAATCATTTACAGTAGTTCCTGAATCATTTATAGTAGTTTCTGAATCATTTATAGCAGTCACTGAATCATTTATAGTAGTTACTGAATCATTTATAGCAATTACTGAATCACTTGTAGTAATTACTAAATAATGTATAGTAGTTACTGAATCATTTACAGCAGTTCCTGAATCATTTATAGCAGTCACTGAATCATTTATTGTAGTTACTGAATCAATTATAGTAGTTATTGAATAATTTATAGTAGTTACTGAATCAATTGTTGTAATTACTGAATAATGTATGGTAGTTACTGAATCATTTACGGTAGTTACTGAATCATTTATAGTAGTTGATGAATAATTTATAATAGTTACTGCATTCATTTGCGGTAACTACTGAATAATGCATAATAGTTACTAAATCATTTACAGTAGTTACTGAATCATTTATAGTACTGAATCACTTGTAATAATTACTGAATAATATATGGTACTTACTGAATAACTTATAGTAGTTATAGTAGCTGCTGAATCATTTACAGCAGTTACTGAATCAATTATAGTAGTAGGGGTTTTGAAAAAACAGTAGTTATTCCACTCTCAAATGTACGCTGTAGATATGTAAGTGCATGTTTATTTAATGTTGGTCATTTTGCCACATGCGTTAATCTGAGCTGTATCCTGTGATGAGCTAAAAAGCTCCTAAAAGATCTCATTTGTTATTTATAATTGATCTTCATGTTAAAACACCTTGTGTGCAGGTGCTGCTAATCACACCCTGCGGCCGTTCCTGGGCTGTCTGCGTGGCCTGCGGATGAACGGGGTTCCTGTGGATCTGGAAGGAAAAGTGGACGAGCGGAACGGGATCAGGAGGAACTGTACAGGAGCGTGTTTAAACGCCTCAATACCCTGCAGAAACGGAGGCCAGTGCATCGACGGCTATGCGTCATACACCTGCGACTGCAACAACACAGCCTTTGACGGCTACTACTGCCACTTAGGTAAGACAACACAGACACACTGCCCGTCAAAGGTTTGGAGACAATTAGCTTTTTTTTAAAAAAAGTGAGTATCATATTGTCTCTGTTTGAACAAAATCTTGCATCATTTATTGCTGTTTTACTTTGTGTGAAAGTTCATGGTGAATGGATCATGACAGAAATGGCCCAAAATGACTCCAAATAAAATCTTTTTATATGAACTTCCATTTTCCTTCACCTGCAAAGTTACTTTTTTGTAGATATTCGGTTTTGTTCAAACAACAACAATTTTAAAGACTACTATTCGCAGAAATGTCCTAATGTTGTAGCTGCAGTGACTCGGTCTGGGTCAGAAGGATTTGTCTGATCTGTGAATCAGCGTGTTATTCAAACTAATCTGGTTGGTAATATTTTATGTCACCAAAATCCTCATTCTGAAGTGAATCATGTTTTACTGTGACGCTCCTTATTAACAGCCACTGGCATGGCTATTTAATACCGCCATGCTTCTGTAGCATCATTTCATTAGATCTCATATAACTAAATCTAATCAAGATTAAGTGGATTTAATTTGAGCATTGAAAATCAATGGAGAATAACGAGTTTAGGCGTTTGTGTGCAAGCCGTGTTATGTGCGGTTAATCTGTCTGTGTAACTCAGGATCAATGCTGAAGTCTATTTTGTGGATTTAGATATGTTCCAAAGAGCTGCCAGAAGCAAAAATAGTGGAAATCTATGTTCAAAGGGAACATATCCCTTATCTGATTCACCCTAATCTGTCATAACCTGTCCAAATATGTGCCTAATATGATTAGAAGTCTAGACTTGTGCTCCGACATCATTTTGCTACACATTTGATTTACTCAGTACAATACAGCATTACACTAACCATATCGTTGCATTGTGACTAGCATTTTAGCTTGTAGCTAGAGTGTTAGCTTGGGGCTAACACATTAGCTCATAGCTAGCATGTTAAGCTATGAAACAGATTTGTTTACATACCGCACCTTTGTAATATTGAGTGCTTTAATAAACTTAAATGTATTAAATCAAGATACACAGAATTTTGTTTAAAATGATGAATTTTGTGAATCATTACACTCCTAGTAATTGCATAATTAATTAAAGTTAGTTATGTAATGACTTAATTTATATTTGATTGACATTTTGTATCAACAGCTTTGAGTTGGTACTTCTAACTTTGCTTTGTGTCGATGCTAAACAATAACAAAAACATGGCAAAAACGTAGAAGACATTATTATTTCTTCACTTCAAAGTTTCATAGTTTAAAGTTTAAACCTGCACTTTCACCATTTTCACTTGTTTCAAAGAGCTATGAGTGAAAACTTTCATCACCGCCAGGGATAAGCTTCAAATGGTAAATGTAATGTGTTTTGCGTGAAAAAGTAAATAATAAAAAGGTGTGTCTTGCAACCAGAGTGTACACAACCCCTGCTATATAACAGGTAGTAGCAACAGTGACCAGTACGTTCTTTTCTCGGTCTCCTCTCTCAGACATTGGAGCGTACTTTGATGTCGGGGCGTGGCTGCGCTATGACATCCGTAAAGAGCCTATTCCAGATGATGCGTGGTGGGCTAACTTCTGGATCGAGCCCCACTGGCACAACTTCACACTGGGCTACAACACCACCACTGACGACATCGAGTTCAGCTTCAGCACCCAGCAGACCCCAGCAGTCCTGCTCTACATCAGCTCCTTTCATAAAGACTACATCGCTGTTCTGCTCAAGAAAGATGGTACACACACACACACACACACACACACACACACACGCACACGCACACACACACACATGCGTGCACTTTGCTTGTGAATGTACGTATTTTAATAGATGAACGTTTTCTTTGACAGTTTACACTGACAAAACCTTTACAAGAGTTACATATAATTGTATGATTGTAACCTGTCCAGGGTGTATCCTGCCTTCCGCCCAATGACAGCTGGGATAGGCTCCAGCACCCACCGCGACCCAGAAGGATAAGCGGTTTAGATGATGTGTGTGTGTGTATGATTGTATAATTAATTACATAGTTACATCAAGAATTACATATACATTTGATTTTCCTTCTCCATCTACAGGCTCGAGTCTGCACTTCTGACTTTTTGCTTTTTGTTTTTGTTTTTTTTATGTTAACCCCTTAAAATCACAGACTTGTTACATACCAAGGCTTAGTATTTAGTAACTACAGGGACGCCAGAGCAAACTAGCTGAGCTATTCTTAGATTATAGAAGTGGGTAATAAAACTTTGGGCCTGCTGGTGGGCCCTGGCCATTTACAGGGTTAAGAAACTACCAAATCAAGGCAAAAATGTAAAACTGTAAACACTAACTTAAGTTTTGAATCCTCACTTTTGACAGAATTTCTCTGCTTGCTAAATGTGAGAAAAAAATATATATCTACGTTTATATTGACACTTCTGGCTGACAATCTTATCCAGAGCGACTTATAGTTTAATGTAAAATAGTTGGTGTAGTAACACTGTTTCCCTCCATGAAGCACACTGGGATTCGACTGTCTTGCCTGGGCAAGCACACCCCACTATACCAATAAGAGTCCTTGGGCAAGGCTCCTAACACTACATTCACCTCATACTGTAACATCATTAAATTGTAAATGGCTCTGGATTGCAGAATCTGCCAAATGCATGAAACAGAAAATTAAAAGATGCTTTTGTTGTCACTTAAGACTAGTTGTAACATGTTGGAGGATGAAGGAGACAAGGAAGTAGGAAGCTGATAGTTTTATTGGTGTCCATGATGAAGGCAGCAAGGAAAAACCAGAAACAAAGGAGAGGCTAAACAAGAAAACTACCTAAGAAAGTACTGGATCTACAAAACAAAGCACAAAATATTAGGAATAAATGCACAAAACAGGAATCTAAAAAAAACACACGTCAAGCAAGGAACAGGACAAGCTCTATAAATTTTCAGGTGTTCAGACTGTTTCCGTGAAGAAAGTGTGTGCAACAGTTCCAGCTGCTAAGTTTTTTTTGATGGAGGCTTAATTTACTTATTTCTGTCACCACCATAAATATTTACTGTGTCACTTTCTTTCCAGGCTCTCTGTCTCTGAGGTACCGGCTAGGCTTGTTAACTCATAAATTTCAGCTGACCAGCAGAAACCTGGCTGACGGCTTCCCTCACTTTGTCAACATCACCAGACACAACTACACTGTATGGACTCAGGTATGAATTAACACAGAATGCAGGTAAAAACTAAAGAATTTTACACAGTGCACCAACACCACGTGTGCATGTCAATATGTGCTCATACGAAAGTGTGTTTTAGGTGGATTACATGGAGCCGTGGGTCGAGAGGTTGACTCTTGGGGAGATTCCCAGATTTGACTCTCCTAAGTCCATTTTTCTGGGCAGAGTGATGGGTAAGAACAAGGCTGGCTCTCATATTCAAATATGTTCTTTAACCCTTTAATGTTGAAGCAAAAATGTAGCTATTTCTGCCGTTTAAACACATCAATAATGTGGCTTCTCTGTCCTGTAGTTGTGCTTTATCATTACTCTGATTAAACAAATCAATAATAAGCACTTACTGATTTGAATTGCACTCTGAATGAGCTCACATAGTTGCTAGTAAACAAATCGCAGTGTTTCCAACAATAGAGGAAGCCTCATGCATCTTTTATATAGTCATAGAAAACATGGCAGCACGCAGAAAGCTCTAATTATAGATGCTGATGTGTTCCTAAATGAAAATAACACAAATAGCACAATTACAAATGGGAAAAATAAGGAACAATATTTAAGGTATATATGAACTCAAACAAATTAGTTTTTAATCTGAATTAGAAAACATGCTTGCATTCCTAATCTGTCACCAACTGAGCTGTAAGGGATCTGGGCATTTGCAGTAAGCCTGCTTCAGCTGAATAAAGTGGTCTGGAGACAAGCTATAAAGCTTTGACATATCAGTAAGACATACTGGAGCTAGACCATTAAGAGCTTAAATATCATAAGCAACATCTTATAGTCAGTTCATCATGGCTGTGATGTCATAACCATGAATATATTTACATACGATCATACATTCACTCCACAGCACTGAGGCTCACCCATTAAAGATGAAGTGATATGGAGTGTTGCTCCTGTAGTCAGCCTGTAGCAGAGTTATTAGAGTGAAAGATGTGGGAAAATGATTAAACCAGGGGTCTCCAGCCCTGGTCCTCGAGAGCTTCCTTCCTGCAGAGCCTAGTTTCAACCACCTACTCCAGCTAATCAAACTCTCCACAAGTCCCTGGTTTGGCTGGAACAGATGTATTAGTATTATGTAAGGGGCGGGGCAGCTTATTGGACACGGGTTGGAATTAAACTCTGCAGGAAGGTAGCTTTCCAGGACCAGGGTTGGGGACCGCTTGATTAAACGTTGTACTGTTCCTGGCTGTCAGGAAGCAAATGCATCACTGCAGTGTTTCAAAGGATCAACACAGAAGCAGCTTAAGTTGATTTCTTCCCACATGCATTGGGATTTCAGTCTGAACTTAACAGTTTATTCTGTACATTTCAGCCTGGACTGCTTTTTGAATGAGGCACTGTATAGGGCAGCCAATCAGAACAGAGCTAATTTGCATATATCAGTCTTAAAGGCACAGTAACAAAAACAGCATGTTTAATTTTCAGGCAGGGGAGATCAGCTCTGGTCTTGGAGGACTGGAGTCATTTTTTGTTGATTTTCCCTCAGACACACCTGATTAAAATTATCAGTTGATTACCAGGTTTTAGGGCTGGACCGAACAGCATTTAACAGGCTTATTTCCAAATGAGTACGAAAATAGAAGAGAGGTTGGAAAATGGCCATGTAAAAAAAAATTACCACTATTTTTGGTACATAAAAAATCATGACCTGAAAATCTTCAGTAACAAACTCATTAACTGATTGATTTATTGATGCTGACCTTGCTCTGCTTTCTCAGAGGTTGGAGACATTGACTACGACATTCAAAGACACAACAGTCCCGGTCTAGTGGGCTGTATTTCGGGGGTCCGCTACAACATCTTTGCCCCATTAAAGGCTTACTTCCGGCCCAATGTAACCAACCCACCTGTGACGACCCAGGGCTATGTAGTGGAGTCTAACTGTGGGGCGTTCCCGCCAGTCTTAGGCTACGTGCCCTGGGAGGATGACCCGTGGTTCACTGGACTGTGTAAGACTAAATTACCCAGCATGCACCTTTTCAGTTGCAGTTTTCGGTTTGAGGTTGCAAAGCACTGTCATCACATTATATTAATTTTACATCTCAAATTGGTTTTATATTGTTGGAAACTGTATTTCCAGACTTTAGAACATAAGTGTACTTCAAATATGATTAATAGTAATAGTAATAATGTGATAGTTAAACTGTAAAGCATATCCTGAAAAGGTAACTTTTTAAATAAATCATTCTGCTCTGAGTCAGGTCATAGTGAGGGTCATAGCAGGTCGTGATGTTTAGTCCTCTGTGCTGAAGCTGTGTTCATCTGTTTTCCGCAGTCTTTTATTATATTCATGATGACGTGACTCCACCCTGGATGACGTGTAAGTGTTCACATTCACGCATTCACTGAATTATTCATCTGCACTTCTGTGCCCTTAATTTACCCAGTTATACCTCTCTCTCTCTCTCTCTCTCTCTCTCTCTCTCTCTCCCTTTATCTGCTGCTCTCAGTTTCTCTCTCTCTGTCTTTCTCTCACCCCTTTTTCTTTCTTATCTCTCGCTCTCTTGACATCTTGTCTTTTATCTTCATCTATCTTGCCTCTTTCTCTTTCATCTCTTCTCATCTTTCGCTTATCTTTTTCTCTCTTATCTTCTTCTCTCTTATCCCACTCTTATCTTTTTCTCTTTTTCTCTCTTATCTTTTACTCTCATCTGTCTCTCTTTTTATCTCTTATCACTTTCTCTCTTATAATTTTTTCTTTTCTCTCTTATCTTTTACTCTTATCTCTTTCTCTCTCATCATTTTCTCTCTTTTTCTCTAATCTCTTTCTCTCTTACCCCTTTTTTTCCTAATCTTTCTCTCTCTCTTGACATCTCATCTTCTATTATCTTTATCTGTCTCACCTGTTTCTCTTTCATCTCTTCACATCTCTTTCGCTTATCTTTTCCCCTCTTCTTCTCTCCTTTTCTCATCTATTTCTCTCTTATTCTGTCTGTTTTCTCTCTTTTCCTCTTTCTTAACTCCTCCCCTCCTCTCTCTCTCTCTCTGTCTCATCTCTTATCTCCCTTTTTTCTCTCTCTCTCTCATTTACTGATCTCCTGTTTGTTTGTATTTCTCTGTCTGTTTTTGACTCTACTCTCTCTGAAGTATTGCACTGGACCTGAGCATATCAGGGTGTGGCCTTTTGGGATTAACCTGAGTCTTTCTGTGGAAGACTCTATGTAACGTGTACCGAGTGATATTTCCTACTGTCTGAAATAAGAAAATGAGGCTCAAAGGGATAGTTTGGTGAAAAATCAGATGGACAGCACTGATTTCATTTAAATGAATGAGAAGTTAAGTGTCTTACAATCATTAACAGAAAATGAAAGAATCTGAAGAATATTGTTTTTGAAGATATTTAAATTATTCGTATCAAAGTATTTAAAGAAAAGTGATGAAATATACAGAACGGCTTATGTGAGTCAAACGTTTCCTTGGACAAGAATTATATTAAAATTATAAAATTATAAAATTATAAAAATTATAGAGACAGTCGCAAACAAAAGACTGGGTGTTCAAATTACATGTTTTGTGAAGTGAAGTTAACACATCCTCTACAGAAAACACACTTCTACACATTTTAATACACAATTACTGTTTACTTGCTGAATTTGAAACAAATATAAAACATAACATGTGGCCTGTGCCACAAAAATATGGCACATTTTATACTTTGCATATGTTAACGTAAGTGTCCAGCCTGCCCTGCCGGCCGCCAGCAGCGGGCGACGGCGGCGAAGGGCCATAACTTCATGGAACTCCAATTCCCAGAAACCCTTGGGCTGATTAGACCCAACCTGACACACCTGTGGACTCCTCTACTTAAGGCTGTGGCAAACAGCAGCCCTTTGTCACACCTTTGTAGAGGGGTGACCGGTATGGTACGCAGCCCAGGTGGGTATTTAAACAAAAAGAAACAAAAAGAAAAGAGGGCTGGAAAAAAACAGAAGAGAGTAATTGCCCCAAAACTACTCCAAAAAAAAACCCCACAAGAAGGCTTGAGCTACAAACGCCTCCAAGCCACACAAAAGGTGTTTGCTCCACTAAGAGCAAACAAGTGAAACATAAAGTCTGCCTTCCCCTCATAATTACAGAGGAAGTCATTTTTGTTTTCTCATTATCTTTTATTTCACGTTTCTAGTTCAGCCTTTGTTTGAGCACGCTGCTTTCAGCGTTCCCTTTGTTTGCCCTTTTTCCTGCCTTTTTATTTCGTGTTCTTTGAGGTGTTTTACCCACTGTCGCCTAAGCTTCCCAGTGGTGCAGCGGTAATTCCACAGACCCAGGTGAGGTGACCCAGACCCACCTCAACCCCACCTCAACCCCAACATGCCAAATTCATACTCCATTGCCTCAATAAATTTATTTAACACCCTTTTTCACGGGTTTTCATCTTTGCACTCGGTTCCGCCTCCCTGCCATCCCGTAACAGTTAAACTAGCATATAAACAGAAATTGTGCACTGAACTTTGGAGAGAATAGCTGTGTTTGTGTGATGTATTAGCCCAATTAATTAGCTTAATTTTCACTTGTGCTTTACTGTTTTAAAAGGACAGCATAGGTTTAATATATTATCAAAACCATAAAAATGCAACAGAAACTGAACCACTAAATAAATACAGGGTACACATTTTATACCACACTCATAATTGTTTTCTTGTTCGCTCATCCAGCATCCAATATTCTCCTTGTTTTATACAGCTGTATATCTCTTTCTCAGGATAAACAAGGATGATTAGACTGTGATGTGCCAAACACACGTACATAATCCCCCTTGCCAGTTGGGCACAGATTCCGCAGTAGATTAAAGACGTGTGTGTGTGTGTGTGTGTGTGTGTGTGTGTGTGTGTATGGGATTAGAAATCATCCAGTCTGTCTGTGAGACTCTGCACTGAGAAACAGCATTGAACATAATTCAAATGGATATGTACATCATTACATTTCCAGATGAATAAAATATATTTTATATATATTTTCAGTTTACTTACTTTTGGCAATCACAGTATTGATCAAATATATCTTATTCATATGGAAATTATATACACATTTAAATCGAGTAAATACAGTACAGTGTCTATGCAGAGGATGAGTCAGTAGGACATGAGCATACCAAACATCACTCATGAAGAGATTTGCATGAATACTCTACAGATATTATGCACAGTATTAACTCTTTAAACAGCCAGCACTTGTCAATAGACCTGGGTCATATCTAAAAATAATATTTGTGTGTATTTCATTTTACCTTATGTGATATTTTTAAAATATTAATTAGTTTGGTGGATTTCTTCAGTGAAAATCACATTAAATAATATAGTCCTAAGTAACAATTTTTTTTTTAAATCGTTTTGAAAGTTGTTACTTGAAACACAGATATTAATAAGCTCCTGCTGGTGTGGGTTCACAATGGCTTGTATTATAATAGCTCCCTCTGCTGGAGAAGCGTCATACTGCAGCATATGCTCTAAATTAGTGAGCTCTAAAGCCACGTCCTCATGCTCTACATATTACAAAAAGTAGGCGTTTTCCATCGGCAGAGTTGCAGCACTCTGGAATTCAGCTATAAATGCCCATGGGAGACTGAAGTATTATAGTTTCATATTTTCATAAATTTACAACTCATTTAAGTCATCAGGACTCTTAATCTATGTGAAAAATGCTAAGAATTTTCCTCAGACAGACTGTCACACTCCGGAAAACATACTGATATCTGATTACATCGCCCAATTGTCCAGGCCTACTTACCAATAGGCTCAACGTATTAATTACATGTAACTTTTTTAATAACTTATAATAACTTCAGTAGCTTAAGAATAACCATTTTGCATTGTAATTGCTTCATTCAAAGCCTTATGATAGGGTTTTACAAGGTTAATAATTGCTGATTGCTGTGTTTGTGTCTCCACAGTGATTGTCACCGTATCTCTGATGCTGCTCTTCCTGATCCTGTATGGCATGTACATTTACCTGTACAGGTATAAGGGCAGTTACCACACAAACGAACCCAAAAACCTGGAGTCCCCCAGTTCAGCACGGCCGCTGACCGAAACTCTGCGGAAGGAGAAGAAAAGTCTTCCGGAAATACAGGAGGAGGTGCCCAGCGACTAACACAGAATGATAGAAATGGGGAGGGGAGGGGGGAACAGGAGGACAAGTGAGAAAAAGAGAGAACAGGACGGGATGAGTGTGCAAAATGAGTTAAATTACTACTGCAGAGCGTGTCTATATTTTTCCTGTATATCTCCTCTATTGTCTTTTTTTAGCTCAACTTTGTTACAGTATATAAAGGAAAAAAGTGCTATACTGAATTTACACAATTTTAATGTGTATATCGTTTCTACATGAATAAAACACACAACTGCACAGTTATTTCCAAAAGCAGTGGTAAACAGTAAAATGTGGTCAAAAATGAGAAAAACCCACCTCTATGATAATGGTAATCTCTGCTAGCACCCCTATGGGATTTCTAATAGTATGTTAACCCTATGCTATTGGTGATGCACATTGCTCAAGATTAAACATGGATATTTAAAGCTTGTTAAAGACATTCTCTGTTTCATTTGAAGCTTGTAGCTGTTTTACAGTGATTCTTTCTATACAGATAAAAATGAGTCCCTAAAAGGCAGTGAGGGTTTCCCATTTTCCAAAAGTACATAAACAGGAAAAGAAAAATTCACTCAATATAATCATTTCATTCATGTAGAAACAATGTACACGAGTAAATTCAGCGCAGCACTTTCAGTGTTTTTCGTTTTCCGTTCACTGCATACAGGCGTGATTTGGGTGTAATCTGACATCTGGTGCTTTTTTCGGCTGAGTGTTGAACATTTGCAGGGTTTTGAGACTGAATGAAGGCGATTTTTCCCTCAGAGTCTGTGTCCCACACTGCATAGCAATGCTGGCCAGCTGAAGTGCCTCAGTAACTGTGCAGGAATCACAGACCAAGAAGCACTTTGGAAAGAACCATCAGCGTAACATGGCTTGGTATGTCAGCAATGTTCGCATTATAAAAAGAAAGTCAGATTTTATCAAAGACACAGCACAAAATGCACAACGAAGAATATCAGTGTTAGAAAACAGCCGTTTTGAAAAATGTACATGTTTACACACATTGTATCTACAGTATTTCTGGTAAAAAATGAAGACTTAGGTTAGCTATTATCTGATATATCACTTCGTAATAGCTGATGGGATGTAAGTATATATTTGTTATATTACTGCCTTCATCTATGACTATTGCTTGCTGATAGACCAGGACAATGTAACAGCTCTGAATGACTGAAGATTTTTTTTAGAAGGAACATTAGCTTCGTTAAATACTGGTAATATAGCATAAATATACCTCCCCATATGGTTTTTATGGTTATGGAGAAGAGCCATACTGTGCTTGATCATGTACTGAGGAATCATTAAGGCTAGAAACATACCAAACGCAAATGACTTTGCCCAGCCAGAACACTGCGAGCACACGGTTACATTGTACATACTCAACATATGTTCTTACGCTACCATGCCAGTTATAAAGTTCAGTACTCAAGGGGGCGACAGAGTGCAAATCTAAATGTTCAAGAATTATCGGTCAGGTCTAAACATCTGTCCAATGCCGATAAACAGTAAAGATAAATGACGGCCTCCTGATAGTGATATGATTCTGATACCATGGTCCCTCCACAATGGGATTTTTGTTTTTTTTAATGTCCAATCCAGGTATCTGTAGGTTATAGCGCCCCCTTGCAGCACTGCTTAGAAAGCAGCTTGTGCTGGTTGCGCAAAAAACATATTTCGCTTAGCTTGAAGCATTTGCCAACTTGCATGAGGTATGTTTCTGGCCTAATCTTATTACATTCTAGCTTTTGTGCGAGGGACTCAAATCCTCAACATTCACTAATACTACCCTATGAAACGAGGACGAGTAATGTACTGTATGTCGTGTGTCGGTATGCCTTGACTCAGGGTTGAAAACAGTTGTTTCCACAGCTGCTGAGATTAAAGACTACGGTCCTGATTCCTTTCACTGCCTCTACTCTAAAACTCCTAATTTCATTAATCTATTTTCATATTTACCAGCGTTTTTCATATTGGAACCTTGTAAACCAACGTGGTGAACGAAGTACTTCACTTGCAGCTCTCCAGTATGTCAGTAGGGGGAGGCGCTGAGAGGAATCAGCAGCAGGCGTGATTGTCTTTGTGTGTGTGAATCAAGTCTGATATGCATACGTGGTTTTCCTTCTGGGGTCTGTTCCTGCCCAAACACTAACCAGAGTTAATGAGTCAGATGAAGTGCTGGACTCTGTTAGGCGCTTAACACCATTAACACCCCCTTCACACTCACACAGTATTTTGTCCACATCTTATTGAAAGATAGTTGCGTTCAAGCCATCAGTATTCCCAGCGCTACTTCCTCCCCTGCTGTCTTATGAGGGTCTTTAACATGCCAAGTGTGTCAGGACACAGATGCTGTGGTTTGTAATGTAATCTCATGATTTGAGCTTCAGCTCCAGTGCTACAAATTGACCCAAACAGATGTTACAAACAGTCAAAAACCCGTTGCTCTGTTGAAAGTTGGCACAGAAATGAGCACTCATAGAGATTTCACATTCCATGTAGCTGAAGTGATGGCAACTTTGATTTATTCATTGTACACTCTCAAAATAGATGTGCCAGAAACAACACTAACAACTGTGTTACTGTTAACACAAAATGGGTTAAAACCAGTGTTGGGGTAGTTAAGAAATAGATCCATTACAAATGACTAATTACTTTAACATCTCATTTCTTTTCTTCTACAACCCCATTTCAAAAAAAGTTGGGACAGTGTATGAAATGCTAATAAAAACAGAAAGCAGTGATTTAGTACATTCGGTTTGACCGGCATTAAATTAAAAATGGTATTAAAACGCACTATTTTATGTTTTACCTTCAGAGCTTTATTGTTTTTGTAAATATACACACAAATTTGATGCCTGCAACATGTTTCAAACACTTTGGGAGCATGTTTGGCACTGTGTTATGTCACAGTAACACAACTGTGGATACGACACAAACTGATTTAGTTTTGAAAGCATTTTTGCCATTGTTCTGTTACACATGCCCTCCACTGTGCGACCGTACAGGGCATTTATTGTCATATTTGGAGCCTAGAAAGGCACTTGTTTTCAGTGGGAGACAGTTCTAGACTGCAGGCAGGCCATTCCAGCACCTCTGATTACGCGGCCATGCTGTTGTAATACGTTGAGAATGTGACTTGATATGTTGAAACATATACGGACACCCCTGAAAAAGACAGCACCTAGAAAGTAGCATATGTCGCTCCAAAATGTGAACCCAGAGAAGTTGGCAGTGTTTCTGGCTTCCACTGTGCAGAGTATAGTCTTAACTAATATTTACGGATGCAGCAACAGACAGTGTTTATCGACAGTGGTTTGGCAAAGCTTTTCCGAGACCATGTGGTGATGTCCATCACAGAAACATGCCGTTTTGTAATGTCTGAAGGGTTGAAGGTCATGGAAGGTCATGGACTTGTGGTTTTCAGCCTTGTTCTTTAAGCACGGAGATTTCTCTGGATTCCCTGCATGTTTTGATGATTAGCCTCTACAAGGCATAAATACCTAAAGTCACTGCAATCCCTGGCTGAGGAACATTATGTTTAAACTGTCAGATTTTTTGCTGATGCATTTTTGGCAGTGGTGAGCCCGACCCGTCTTTGTTCATAACAGAGTAGACCTTTCCTGAATGCTTCTTTTATATCCGAGCATGATTGTATTACCTGTTTAAAATGTTCTTTGAACATTTCTTAATGTTCCTAGTCTTAAATTTCCTCTGTCCCAACTTTTTTGGAACATGCTGCAGGCATCAGTTTCAGAATGAGCATAGATACAAAAAACAACAAAGTTAATAAGGTAAAACATTACATGTCAAATACAGGTCAAAGTACTTGGTTAACTGTTTGTACTGTCAATATTCAAACACTGAAATCAGAAAATATACAGAGAAGCGACACTGATTTTATGTTTTAACAGGTCTGTAAACTTGCATTACACTTTGCTACTATGAAACACGAGTGCCTGAATGTGGACGTAGCCAATGACCCTCTGTTAAGGACGTGACTGAGAAGGTGGAGAAGTGCAGCTCTAATGATAACTAAGCTAGCTTCTCTAGATGTTAGCTAGATCCAGAAACAATGACAATATACTTCTCTGACAAATGGACATGTTGGCACATCATTACAGGACAATAAGACACAAAATGTAAACAGATGACACAAGTTGTTGTTTGACACGTCATTTTTGCGAGTGTAAGCGTTGCTCATTTCAGCGTGGTCCTTATTTATGAAATTTGTTTAAAATAGCTAAATATTTCAGTATTTGTCAACCAGTTCAGTCTATATGTAATTAACTGACCTCTAACATAGATTAATCAAAGAGATTAACAATACAGACATAGATTAATATAGATTGAATAGGCTGGCGAACAATTTATCAAATACATCATATACACTTAATACAAGCATTACTGATATTTGATGTTGAATCTGTCTTATTTATATGAATCAGCACAGATCTTATAATTTGTACCATTGATGTAAATTCTAATGGAAATGAGGCCCAATGCTGAACAGAAACTGTTATCCCAATTTGTCAGTAATGTTAATATCACAGCCTACTGGGATATTAACTTTGTGGGAAAATGTCTAATCAATGCCTCCATTATTTGGTTCCTAATTCCCTGTGAAGTAGCAGGAAAGCCAGTCTTATAGGGTGCTTTACTGCTGATATAAACGGAATAATCTCAGATTTTAGTACAAAAGTAATACGTTGCGATATCTTGCGTTTTCCCTTTTGTGTTTTTTTTTATTTATTATTTATTATTATTTTCATTCATTTATTTTGTATATGGCATCTAATCTGTTTACCCAGTTCACAAGAAACCTATATTGAGGTGCTTCTGTTTGTTCTGGTCATGATGGCTCCATGTGGGAGAACCACAATGTAAAAATGTCCGTTTAGTGCTTTTTCTCGACGTCGGGCTAGTTTTGCGTTCGCTGTATTAAAACCACAGTTGCTGCTGCTAACACTGCTTTCTAGCTGCTTTCAATAACAATCATAACCAAAGTTTAGAGCATCATGAGTCATAATGAAGTATAACTAGGAGCAGTGCTTAAAAAATAATAATAACAATAAAGAAGTAGGAGACATTTGCAGCCCTTAACAGCTATGCATCCTGCATGACGACAGCACTTTCATTAAAATGCAATAATGAAGAATAATCAGCTGCTTCCAGTGCTAGTTCCATCAACCGCACACGTTCTGTGGTGTCTGTTGTGCTTCAGATGTTTTAGTGACGTGTAAATGAAGAGTAGATTTTTATGAATCTAATTTATATAAATTAAGTAAAACAGACAAGTGGAGCTATTTTGATTAGTGTGTCTGTAGAGGGAGTTCTGAGCAGACGGATGTTACAGCCTCAAACTCGTGACATTAAGCAGCTGTCTTCCTCCTCCTTAAACCTCTCCTCCGTGTTTATTCCCACCTCCTCAATCCCTTTGTTTCCTCGTTTGTTGCCTCCCTTCACTCAGGATCAAATGTCAACCAACTGTACAGTTTAGAATAACAAACACAGTGAATTCTGTAGGAATTATTTCTGTGGGAATTATTTCTGTAGGAAGGATTTCTATGGAAGTTATTTAAAAAGAATTCTTTCTGTGGCAGTGATTTCTATGTAAATTCTTTCTGTTGGAATGTTTTCTGTAGAGATGATTTCCATGGGAATTATTTCAATAGGAATGATTCCTGTGAAAATGATTTCGTTGTGAATTCTTTCTATGGGAATGATTTCTGTAGGAATGATTTCAATGGAATTCTTTCTGTAGGAATGATTTCTATGGGAATTACTTCTATGGGAAATCTTTCTGTGGGAAGTATTTCTATGGGAATGATTTCAATGTGAATTCTTTCTGTGGAAATCATTTCTATGGGAATTATTTCTATAGGACGTCTTTCTGTGGGAATTATTTCTGTGGGAATGATTTTCTATGAGAATTATTTCTATAGAAAGTGTCTGGGAATGATTTATATGGGAATTACTTCTATAGGATGTCTTTCTATGGGAATTTGGGAATGGGAATGCGGGAATGATTTCTATGGGAATAATTTATATAGGAAGTCTCTCTGTGGAAATGATTTCGAATCCGGAATTTGGTATTCTCTGGGAGTGATTTGTAAGGGTACCCTCTAGTGCTACAAAAAGTTTGAATGATGTCATAGAAGAGCCACTTTTGGTACCCTAAGGAACCATGTTTGAAAAACAGATGTATGAGTGTGAACAACCTGTTAAAGGTTTAAAGAACCTTCACATGCTATAAACCAACTTAAGTGTTCTTTCTAAGTCCTTCACATTATGTGGAGGTTCTGTACACTTAAACAAAAGGTCCTTCACACCCATACACCTGATTTTTCAAAAAAGATTCTCTAAAGAACCTTTAAAAAGTTACTTAGGGAACCAAAAGTGGACAAGCTTTACGGAACATTGGTAAAAATCCCATTTAAGTTCGCAATTTGGGAAGTGTTTCAGATGGATATGTGTGCTAGAAGACTTAATAGTGACAGGGGTTCAGTCCCCCACCTGGGTAAGCACCCTACACTACACCAGTAAGAGTCCTTGGGCAAGACTCCTAACACTACCTTCACCTACCTGTGTAAAAATGATCAAATTGTAAGTTGCTCTGGATAAGAGCGACTGCCAGATGCCATAACAGTAATGTAAGTGTAAATAGGGCAAGTATCAGTGTTCATGAACATCTGCCTGGAAAATCATGGAGATGATAAAAGAGGAAATGACCCTGTGTAAATTTTATCCTATATAAATCAAGGTTTGTACTGAAATTTTAATATGTTGAAAGGGGATTTTTGGACTGTAAAGCTTTTCCAGGCTAGCAAAAGTGCTATGTAAGACCACATTTGTGGGCAGAGCATGAAAGCAAAATATCTCTCCCCGGTAGCGCTGAGGTGATGGTTCATGTACAGCTTGGCTAATCTCAGCTAACGATATCTGTTTTGATTGAGGAGCTTGTATGATATTAATGTAAGACCATGTGTAGCAGATGTTTGAATGCTCAGTTTCTGTTAACTGGAATGTAACCTCTACTGTATTAGGTTGAAGGCTCTTAAACAGAATGTTCTCCAATTTTACCTTAAAGTTCACATTATCACAGGTCTTTACTAGCTTCACTGTGCGCCTGTAGTACAAATCTTTCTTTTCATAGATTGACATGAATGTGCTGTGAAATGTTCTGACGAGTACCTTTATCACATTTGCTGTCGTGACAAAACCTCACATCTGTAAAATGGTAACTTCTACCTTCTCCTATGAAGTGTTTCAATGCTAACAATGCTAATGCATATTAAGCGCCAAAGCCTTCTTAGGCTGATAGTGCTAATATGTTAATATAACCAGATTTATTTTCAAGCACTTTTGGCCCATTTCTGTTGTTCCATTCATCATGGAACATTCACTTAATATAAAAGTCAGCTGGTGGTTTCAAATAGTCTAAAACAGGCATGTCAAACTGGGGACCTTCCAGGCCAACGTGCTGTCAGATTAGCATTTACCCTCATCTGAATTCAGGTCATGAAGGCCTTGTTTATTGAGGCAGTGTGCTGAAGTCTGCAGTGCTTTGGCCTGCGAGGACTGGAGCCTGACACATGTGGTCTAAAATGTAAAACAGAGTTAAGAGGTTCTGCTACGACAGTGATATGTTAAAGGTCCTGCCTGGCCTGAGCAGTGCAGGCCTTTGATACACTGTAAGCTCAGAATAATTCAAGTGCTGACTGAATAAAATGTATTATAACACAGTTATTGCCAAGAGTGAACTGAAAGGCAGTGATTGTGTCGAGCTAATATATTATATATTTTTTCAAAGCACCATTTTTTTTTGTGTTACACATTGTCACTTGGCTTCTAATGCTGTTCAGTCATCAAATCTGTGTGTGCAGTGTCACCAGTCTGGGGTGGGCTTGGACACTATGATAACCCCAAGGGCCAAACCACATGTATGTAGGGGCCCAGTTTAACCACTTCAACTGTAAGGGCCTGAATGTGGTCCTATTTACTTCCTCTCTCATTAAAACTAACAGTTTCAGGGTAGTTATTGAATAATAAGTCTTAACAAAAATGACTAAATATACTAAACAAAGTGCTGCATTGGACTTATTTCAATTAAATGTGTACATTTGCTCATTTACACCTTAATAAAATATATTGCATCAGCAGCTTTGCTTTCCTTTTGTCAGTAACTGTTAACACTGTGTAATATCTTTTTATATTCGTATGGAAATGATGGGCACATTTCAACCAAGTAAATTCAATGCAGCATCTTTTCAGTGTAAATGCAGTTTAATGGGTTAACACTCTTCAATCAGACTAATCTCCATCATCTCACCCGTCACAGTCTAGTTAGGAGATACAGTTTTGGCTTTATGATGGCAAATTTAACACAACTGTAATGTGGAAGTTTCCTGCTATTTTTAATTGTTTTGTTTTGTGACACCTTCATTGTAAGTACCATGACTGTGTAGAAAGCAACACCAAACTGACACTTCAATAAAACAAGCTTGAAGGAAACTTCTCCCTCTTCTACTTTCTCTCAGCTTGGTCAGCTTTGCATTCTGCTCCACACAGTAGAATAAATGATGTAATGTGTTGAACTAAACATCAGATTTGATTGGACTTCAAATAATAACAGGACAGAACCCACCAATTCCAGTCTAAAACTATGCACCTAAGATTTTCACTGACCTTCACACCTGGGTAAATGTGATTTTACTTTGATTTGAAAACTTTTTAACTTGTGGTCTTATGTAGCAGAGCACTGCACCCCATCATTCGACAGAATTCACGATTTTATATTGCTTGTTTTCATTCATCAGTGTTCTTTCACTACAATACCCAGCATGCATTACGCAAATACATCATAGATCCATTGGGAATCTACGGAAGTCCAGAGAGGCCATGGGCTGTTGCTATAATTTTCTGGATTGTTATCTTGAGATAACGAGTTAATTATCTTGTGATCTCAAGATAACAACTTTGTCATCTTGAGATCACAAGATAATTAATTCATTATCAAGACAACTTTATCTTGATCACAAAACAGTTAACTCCATATCTCAAGACAACAACTTTATCTTGAAGATAACTCGTTATCTTGACAACAACTGTGTTTGATATCTTGATCACAAGATAGTTATCTTGTTATCTCAACAACTTTATCTTCGATCACAAGATAATTAACTCATCTCAAGACAACAATTAAGAAATCTGCAACCACCTCATGGCCTCTCTGAACTTCTGTAGGAATCCCTGTGGTGTCAATCAATCCTGGCTTCTAAAATAGCCACTGATCTAATTAAAAGTCTAATAAAAACAACCAAGCTAGCATCACTGTAACTCGGCTTTCAGCTTCTCCTCGCCTGCCGAGTCATTTCTGTCAATTCAAGTAGTTCATTTGTTTCTACTGTAATGATTATATGAAAACAGTTGAATGGCTGCAATGAAATATAGTAGTAAAGATAGCTGTTATCTGTCTTCTGCATTCACCAGCTAACACAGAAAAAATACATTTCCAAACTGTTGAAAATCCACCTGTTATGGCTTTTCAGCTCCTCCCACCTTCACGGTACATTAAAAGGGGGTGTTTCTATCCTTTAAACTGGAAATTCTCACTCTATAGTCTACTGCGGCTCCGCCATAGGGGGCAAGTAGGCATGTGTACAACAGATGTAGTGATGGTTACATTCCCTTTACTTACTATTAGAGCAGGGGTGTCAAGCTCAACGAGTAAAAGGGTCATATTAAAAATCTCAAAACAATGTTTATTTTATTTTTAATTATTGTTGTTGTGCTATAACCCGTACTGACCATTGTTTATTTAAAATAGGCACGTGTAGTGAACATTAAAATATGTCATAAATACTTGAAATATATTCAAAATTTAAATGTCCCCAGGAGCTCAGTCTTTTAAACCTACCTATCTGATTGAACTGGACACCTGCCATCCTTTCTTTGCTGCAAGTTCATTAATACTTGGGCTCAGTTTCTGAGCTGCTGAGCTGACCGTAGGTGTTTATGTTGGTTGAACTGCAGCTGAAATCAGGCTAGAGCGTTTGGTGATATGACTGGTGTGGAACTGGTGTAGAATTGTGTGAAACTGAGGTGTAACTGCTGTCCCATAGACTGTTGCTGGGGTAGGAGAGTCAGAGTGCACAGAACGTTGCAGTGCATTGTGAAACAGGCTAATATTAATAAAAAATTAAAATTATTCAATGAGCCGGAGAGGACTGTGTCGTGGGCCTGATTTGGCCCACGGGCCTTGTGTTTGACACATGGGTATTAGAGGTTCAAGTCAAATTTTTAACTTGGCCATGTTTCTTTTTTATCTCCTTAAATGACTTTTATTACACACTTCTACAACTTAAAGGTGCGTACTATGTAAGCATTCAGTTAAAATAAAAAAAGACCATAGAATATGATGCGTGTGCTGCTGTGAGTCACCCTGTAAAGCCTTAATTTATCATTTTAAAAGTTAAAGACCTATTTGTTTAATTTAGAGGTTCAGGTTTTGTGGAAATTTTTCGGACCACGTGAAACGCCTTTTACGTATTAATGTCATATGCACAGGCTCAAAAAGAAGGCCCGACTCAATGTTTAGGTCTCAAAAATGCAAAATCAACATACTGATAAGGATATTATGACAGGAGTAAATCATTCTTTGACATCCTCAGAACCCCCAACCTTTACCAGGTTTAGACAGGCTTCTCTCTGAATACTCATTCAGTGCGCTTGCAGTCATCATATTCATCTACTCAGGTAAGGGGCCCGAAGCACAACCCATGTTACAAAATGTTTTTCTGCATGTTGGGCGCAATAACACATTTCCACCAGAGAGGTCTCCAAATCCCCAAAACGTACACAGTGTAGCTTTAATAACTCAGCTAGTTTGCACTGCCGTCTATGTAGTCACTGAATAATGAGCCTGGAATTGTGTTATAAAATCTTCTTTTACGGTACATAAAATCTAAAACAAAAAACCAAGACAGATTTCAAAGTAACTTATAAATTTATTTTCCATACACATACCTACTTGCTTTTACATACATGTCTAAGTTCCATAGCATTTCAGTCTTCTGCCGAGAGCTCTCTTCATAAAGTGGGCTTGAATGGCATGGGATGAATATGATGGCAGTGTATATTAGAGAAATAATACAAATAACGATGTTGTGACATCCAGAAGATCCAGAAGACTGCACAATATACATGTAGAATGTACATGGTATTTTACAAAAAGGGCTTTGAAATGTTTCCATTTACAGAATCATTATTA
Source organism: Colossoma macropomum (assembly GCF_904425465.1). Taxonomy (NCBI): domain Eukaryota; kingdom Metazoa; phylum Chordata; class Actinopteri; order Characiformes; family Serrasalmidae; genus Colossoma; species Colossoma macropomum. The sequence continues at coordinate 5,956,024 of NW_023494801.1, read as the reverse complement.
CACTTAATAATTCACACTTTTAAAGTGACTCTATTATTAAACCACCCTTCGTCATCTGATTCAGCATTTCTGTATTTGGCACATATACTGTAAAATGGGAAGACTTCTGTGTTACAGATGAATTAAGAACCCAACGGAAATATCATTATACGTAATATCAGACAAATGAACACACGCAGCTACGACGTTTTAATACGGGCCATTTTTGGTTTCAACTACAGCACTGTGCAAAAGTCTTAGGCACCCAAGAAAATTGTTTAGAACAGTTTATTTAGGCAGTAAGTATGTTTTTGCTATTAAACATTAGAATAATTACAAATAAGCATAAATACATTAAAATGTAACAAGTTTTTTTTTTAAAGATATTATGTTGGTTAGAATAAATCAGTTAAAGGAACACAGGTTTGGTTCGCTGCACTCCAGCCACTGTATTGATTTGTTGAAATGGCTAAATTAACGCGCATCAAATCACAATGTATTGTTTTGTTTATTATTTGTATTCATTCTAATGTTAGTGTTTTTAAACTAATAAATACTTACTGCCCAGATAAACAGCTTTACACCAGTTTCTCAGATGCACAGTACCGTATTTTGAAGGCATTCAGGAATGTCTAACTTCAGCCAGGAGAGTTTTATCAGCTTTATATACTGCATGTAATGAAGCCACGTAATTTCAGATGAATAGAAGTAGTTTTGCTAATGCAGTGCTGTGCAAATGTCAGAGACCACCCTTCATTAATTGTATTATTTTATTATAGTTATGTATTTATTTTATGTATTTATTATTACCCATTTTTCAGGAGATATTTCTGAGAAGAACAGATATAAGATAATCCACTTGCATCAGGAAGAGGAAAGTCAAAGGAAAATAGTGGAAAAACATGAGTTTCTAAAGCTGGTGTTCAAAAAATCAATAGAAATTATAAAGAAAATGGGCCTCCTAACAACCACCTGGAACACCTGGTAGACACCAAAACTGCCCCCATCAGACAAACAGCACTCAAAGCTTTCATCTTTGAAAAAATCAAGGTCCACTCTTACTTCAGATCTGAAAACATCCATATGAATTTCTGTCCATCCTTCCACTGTGAGATGACAACTCAGAACAATGGACTGACCACCCCAGAGTCCAGACCTCAACATTACTGAATGTGTTTGGGATTATTTGGATCGTAAAGAAGTAGAACCAACTTCTAAGACTGAACTTTGGAGGTGTGGAAAATATCTCGGCAGATTTCTTTGAGAAACTGAACGTGAGTCTCCTGAAAAGAGCAGAAACTGTAATAAACGTAAAGAGTGGACACAATAAATACTGAAATGCGTGATATTATATTCGGATGAAGAAGATCCTGTGTAATTTTCTGTTAAATGCATGTTTTCTGTTTTCTTCCTGACGCTGAAAAATGAATAATGTATATTTAATGGCTGTTTTGACTGGAAATGAAATAAATGAAGGGTGGCCTCTGACTTTTGCACAGTACTGTGGAAAGCAGCCCATTCTATGCGACAAACTGTGAATCTTGACCAGAGATGTGGGAAGTGGGGGGTGCTGAGGGGGCTGCATCACCCCGATTTCAGGATTGCACTATTAAAAATATTACTATTAATAAATCTGAGCTTTATAATAATTTTAGATGGAGAGATGGAACTCCAGAACTAGAGAGCAGAGCGCTGATGGGCGTCACCGGTTTGATGTGTCAATTATACGTAAATATTGTCGCCTCTCGCCTCAACATAGCGCTGTATGACATGCTCAGTTTCAAAACCCTAAAAAACAAAAAGAATCAAATGACAAATGGCAAATCATATTGAATGACCTCATCAGTCACGTCAGACTGCTTAAAATTTCAGCACCCCCAACTTAAAACACCTTCCCACATCCCTGCTCTTGACTGTTTATCTGCAAATATGTGCACGGCTTCACGTTAAAGGAACTGAATGTAAACTGGAGATACATTTGCTTGAAGACTTTGTCATTGTTATTTATATGATAATTATAAGAATAAATGAATATTTCATTTTGCATCACCACCCAAGCTTGTTTGATCAGTGTGCACCTGATGTTTCACTGAGAAAATATTTGAAAAGATGGTTTAGAGCGTTTAAAGATATATGAACTTAGATGGTGCATTGGCTAATGGCCGGTTATTTAGTGGCAGAATCAGTTTTGTGAAGATTTTGAGATGTTATCATGATGATGAAATAAGTATAAATCAATAGCATCCTTAACCATGCATGTAAAGAGTGTTTTAATCCCATGTGTCACAGTGTGGAATTAGACAACAAGGCATTCAGCATGATAACAGTACTGAAGGCTTATGAATCTCCCAATAACAAACAGCAAACAAATGTTTCTTCAGGCAAGATTTGAGGAGGCAAATTCAGCTAGAGGAATGAGGGTTAATGTAATTAAGGATTACATCGATGATGTCCATCATATAAAATATATATATAGTAAAAAAAAAAAAGGTAACGTAATTGATAACATAGCAATAAATTAATATTGTAATAAACACAATAAATTATGATAATTGTCTGGCCATATGTGGTTAATACATCTTAGAAATAAGTATGAGGCCTATATGATCTAGCAATACAAGAATAATCTCTTATTATCATGCTTTCTTTAATGCTACAGAATCTAGAATGTGGATGAATGAGTTAGCGTTAGCATGCCTTCTCAAATCTTTCCTGAAGTGACCATGCTAAGTGCAAATATAACTTCAGGGCATTTTTTTTAGTCACTATGGCGGCTGTAGTTTGGTTTTACTCTTTATTTTAACAGACAAAAGGGACAAATGACAGCGGAACCCACTCTGGATTTTTGTAAACCCTTAAAAAAAAAGCCCTAAGAAGGAATCTCCCACGTTTCTTTGCTTCAAAAGTCTCTCTCTCCAGCTCAAATTTCACATTCAGTCTGTCGGTTTGTATGGTTACTTCTTTTGTTTTGTGTTGCAGAACGCTGCCATTGGACCTATTCCACAATTTAAGCAGACACTGAAATGAAGGATACCTGCCATTTAGCGCGACACTAGCTTTGAACGCTTACCTCTTACAAATAGTCATTTTTTTTTTTTGTGCTACATAGTTAGCAGCAGCCGAGCAGCTTACAGCTGGAAGAGAAGAGGATCCAGGCTAGAGATAGATTAGCTTAGCCAGTATGAGACTGCGGCGTAACAGAGGGCATTTGCTAGCCTGGCTACGGCTAAAAACGAACGGCAAGGCTAGCAAAGGTAACGAACAGGCTTGGAAAACAGCAGAGCATTGCAGATTACAGTAACAGGCTAACATCACAGTACACTACAGTATAGTTGAAGACGATATTATTGCAGGTTTTGTCAAAAGTGAAGGTCGTTCAGTGATGGAAAGACGCTGAAGACGACTGAATACTACCGGTTAACGTGTAACTCAACTGAAAGAACGATCTAGGCTTTCGTGCCTGAATGAACCAACTAAAAACGTTTCTCTTAGTTTTGTGTTATATTAAGTATATAAGGATGGCAAGAACTGTGTATGGTTGACAAGCTTGTGTACAGAGTCTACCACAATGTGAAGAACTAGAGCAATTGGCCATAAATGGTCTGAACTAGCAGCTTCGTTTCGCCCGAAATGCTGTCAGACTGAAAGACGGTATTGAAAGTGATGCAGCTATCTGAGGTTATTCTTCTTAGGCTGAGAATTCAAGCAGGCTTTAATAATCCTCAGTCCACTGATTCCTTTTAAACCAAGAAACCTGCTAGTTCAGACTATTCGACTGACCTCAAGTTCATGACCAGAAAGAGCATGTTTACCCTCGAGTTGGGTGAAGTTGCAGGACGATTCTGTGATATCATATCAAAAATGACATCAAAGAATCCTTTTCTGTGAGCAGAAACGGATCCAGATTGCCCACATTAGAGCCGCAGTCCTGAGCGAGGAGAGACGCGTTGTGGGTAGTAGCAGTAACAGCATTGCCAGGTGGAAGGGGTAAAGTCACACGACATCAATCTCCCTCTCTATACCCACGTATTTCAGGGCGTCAGCCTGGCTGTACCTAGGAAGGAACTGTGATACATCAGAGTACTTTCTACAACCTGCACAGAGGACAAATTCTATCATACACTACAGCAACAAGCCACAAAAGGTGGCATGTTACAGTGATTTTTATCACGATTAAACCCATCTAACCCATGATAAAATCACTGTAATGCACAGTCACAAGTAGCTTACTGCTTTTACAAACGGTGTACAGCATGAAATATGAGAAAATACACCATTTTCAATAAAGAATTAAAGTAATTATTAATAATAATTGAGATAAACAATAATTTTAACATGAAATGTAGTTCCTTAACAGTATGGTGTTGTTGTCAAGCAACTATAGACTGCTGAAAGAGAACAAGAATGCTCAGGCGACCATCATTGAATATTTCAGTTATATCTTTAACTTTTGTCTTATAATAATAAATAGATCATAATATAGCACTGCTTAATATAATATAATAATAAAAAGGTTCTTTTACCAATTTAAGGGTTCTCCCTAGAACCTTCACATTCGGTGGAGGTTCTTTCAAAAGGTTCTTTATACTCACACATCTCATTTACAAAAAAGATTCTCTAAGAACCACTTATTAAAAGTTTCTTTATTGAACCAAAACTGGTTCTTCTATGGCAATGAAGCCCGGAGCACACTGACCCAATGTTCTCCTACAAACACCGACAAACACAAAGGGGAGACTCTAGAATGGGAGACTCTAGATTGTTCTCCCACCATTCACACTGTTCTAGATTGTTCTACCCTCTTCATACTGTTCTAGCATGTTCTGATTCACACTGTTCAAGACTGCTCTCCTCAGTTCATATAGTGCTAGAATATTCCCCCTATGCACTGATCTTCACTGTAAAATGATTTTAATGTTTGAGTAACTTGGTAAATTAAGATAACTTGGTAACTTGAATTTTGAGTTCATTGAACTTAAACAGGATGTAAAACATGGATTGTTCTGTTAATTTACTATTAGAAGTTCAATTAACTCAAAATTTTAAGGCAAATGGTTCACTTACTTTTTTAAGTTAAAACACAATCTTTTTTTACAGAGTAGAACGTGGAGAATGTTCTCCACCATTCACATCGTTTTAAAATGTTCCCCCACTCTAGTATGTTCTTTTGCATCCATACTGTTCTGGAATGTTCTACATTTCATGTGGGTTCTTTTGGCTTATCAGTACTTATTTTGGAACAATATAAAGCCAAATCACAATCAGAATGGTGGCGTTATTTGTTAGGTGGGTCAGTGTGAAATGGTCTTTATGGTAGAAAAAATTTGGTCCTTACAAGCAAATGAATACCCAAGGCATACCTGTAATCAAAAAAGAGCTCCTCCCCTTGCTGTATGGCCCGTTTGGCAAAGATTCCGATACGGTGGTCCCCGTTCACCATCACAACTGTAACGCAGAGCAGTCACATCCCATCAAAACACGTCAAAACCTTGACATCATTCTCCCTTTTATAATCCTCAATTTACTCTTATGTGGAGAAAAAGATTAGCCTTTTAATAACACTACTTAATGCTACTGTCACATATCTTTTTATGTGTAATGAACGTAACTGAGCAAATCTGAAGGGTCATAGGTTTTTGCCCTTTTGAGCAAGAAAACTAATGGGAATAGACTTCACATGAATAGTGATGTGGTTTGTGCTCTGAAACTATCGTACATTGAACCATATTTTGCTTTGAATTTGAAATGTGTGCACATGAATGAAATATATCACATCTTTGTAATAGATTTGGCAAGAATCGTATTGATGTGATATATTTTATAAGTGTGGAACCAAAGTACACATTTGAATCAAGTAAATTCAGTGCAATTTTTAGTGTAGTGCATCCAACAATAAAGGCAGCATGGAGCTTCTTTTACACAGTGATAGGAAACACAGTAGCGCACAGCTCCAGATAAAGGGGCTCTGAATGCATTGCTGGTGAAGTGTAAGGTTTTGACTTCAGAAGCGAGACTTGCCTTTAGCATAACAGTTGGGATTGACAGAGTGGTTGGCGAAGCGAATCTTGTTCCCTTTTCTAGTGGCGTCCACAACGAAGTCTGTTTAAGGCAGAATCGGTTAAAACACAGGCAGCGTAAGACGTCTCTGAGTGGAGGGTTTGGTGGTGTGGATGATAAAATGAAGCCAAGCAAAGCACTTCTTAGCACGTAATGATATTTACCGTTGTTCAGGTTGAACAGGAAGCTGGACATATACTTGTCGTAGATCCGACCTCTTCTGTCTGCCTCATCCTGGGAAATAAGCTACACACATACACATACAGATCAATATTAATCATATTATGGAAAAATCCTCATCATTTTAACTTCTAATCCAGTGAGAATTAAAGATGTAAAACTCTGTTCATGTGGACTCGATCAGGTCTGGGCTGCACTTGCCTCTCCACAGTACTCTGAGATGAACTCGTTCTTCTGGACGGGTTCCTTGATGAATGTTCCCCAACCTGCTACATCAGACGGGGCCAGGAGGAGGTGCTAGAGAGGTCAGTGAACAGAGCTTTGAATTCTCTTTTATTACTATTAATATTATTAACTCTTAGAAGTCACAGTTATTGCTGTAAATAACAGAAGCATGTTGACATTAATTATTTCTCACTTGTGGCTCATTTAGACAAGCAGAGAACTTTGCAGAACATGTAGATTCTAAACTGTCAATCCATACCATATTTGTGTCTGTAAGCAGGAGGTAGTTATTTTAATATGATCTGAATTTGACAAAGTTATAGGTGCACGTTAACCTTAATTATGATTTTGTGACACTGAAACTGAAGTGCCGACTCTAACCTGTCGATACAGAATGTAATAGACTAATTTAATATGTTATTTACTATGTAATGAATTATATTATTATTAGTTGTGCCAAAGTTAACACATTAATAATTTCTTTAATGCAATAAATTATTAACATTTTTTACACTGTTAATGCATTTTCCTATCTTTCAGACCCTTCATCGTTTCATGAAGCTGAATGTAGCTTCCTGTTCGTCAGCTTCGTATTTGAATTTGCCGTTCCACCTTAAATGGAGTAGTTACATTGTGGCACTTGTACCATTTAAGGCAGAATGGCAAATTCAAATAAAAGGCCAACCTTGTTCTTGTTGTAGTTCCATACTAAACACCTTAAAGCCCAGCTGCTTGTGCGCTGTAACTTGACTTGAAGCTACTGTAGCCCTTGAATTTAGATACAGCTTTAAATGAAGAGTTCTGTTGATGGCCCTCTCGATAAACCAATTTGTTTATCAACGAGTGTGTTTACATGCCCTCAATAATCCGATCATAATCAGATTTCTGCAGCTATCTGATTATTCAAATGGTCATGTAAACAGCACGCTCTGATTTCTTAGATTGGAGTAAGGCCTAGAAATCTGATTGAGAAATCCGATAAAGAGAGCTGGATTTTAGCTCAGTGATCAGATTTATCAGCGCATGTAAACTCTTACTCTGATTTCTTTCAGATTTCTCAGTCTGTGCAGGTGTGCACGAGAACGGACCTGTGTCTGGAAATTAGCAAACAGCGTTGCCACAAGATGGCAGGAAAACTCTTAGAGCGACACTGAAACTGACTTTATGCTTGAATTGAAATTCTTCTTCCTCTAGATGATGTATTTTCATATTTTCAGGTAAAGTGGCAGATGTTTTAATAAAAAAGCCACAGCATGAAGTTTGAGCTTTACGTTACATTACGTCACGCCTCCTTCTGTAAGTTTATTGGCAGGTTGCAAAGCAGAAATCTGATCACTGACTGACTCACGTAGAACTGGAGTTTCACATTATCTGATTACGCAAGTAAATATATTCTGGTGAATCCACTCATTCAGCTATAACAAACAAACTGCTTTTGTAATATGTTATTAGTAATTACCTTTAAATAATATTGCAAAACCACAATAGCAGCTCTAGAGTTATTATTATTATTATTATTATTATTATTATTATTACTACTACAAACAATATAACATATAACGATGAAACATGTTTAATGTAACTAGTAAAGAGTGTGTTATTTATTTGTAATGCGTACCTTTTTCAGTCCTCTCTGGATGCTGCAGTTTTTGCAGGACACCTGTTTGCTGTCCCAGCGGTCTGAAGCTCCACAGGTCATGCAGAGGTCAGGGTCACACTCCCGTACTGCCAGGTAACACGGACACTGCTTGGTGTTACACTGAGTCTTACAGCGGCAGCCTGGGAACCGGTTCTGACCTACAGCGATAACAGCCGGGTTAGTTCAGCAAACTAGAGAGGCAGGAAGTGTTAGTGGAGCTGATTTACTCTGACAGCTTCTCTCTGGGCAAAACACATGGGGCCAGGCTGCCAACATCGATTAAGCCTAGCCTTGGACTAAATTACAATGTCAGTGTGGATTCTGCTAAGCCTTAGGCTTAGGTTTAATCCAGGTTTAGGAAACGGGTCCTTAATAAACATAGGGAATGAACTTGTCTGTGCATTGCTGCCCTCTAGTGGTGATGAACATCTCTGCATAGTGAAAAAAGAGGTGTGGCACAGCACTCTGCAGAAACATTTAACTCTGCTCAGTTTAGAAGCATTTTTGGCTCTTTTTGAACTCCAAGATTAAACCTAACACTGGAAAAGCCCCAAAGCTGCATACCAACTGACTGTACTACCTTACCTAGCCAAGACAAAATAAAAGATCACAATTTTCATGTTTTTGTATGTCTACCGAGAGAGAAAGAGAGAGAGGGGGGGGGGAGAGAGAGACAAGAAAGCAGCGAAAGAGGAAAGAAGCAAGAGAAAATAAGGAAAAACAGACAGAGTAAAAGAGGCTTTTTACAGACACCTGCTCTCATCTTACCTGGCTTTGTGAGAGAGAGCTTTCATTCCACAGAAAGAGAGACAGATAAAAAGCCTCTTTGGAAAACAAAAATAGCCCTTGGATACTTTCCCTAATGCAAAACAAAGAGGCTCTTTTGAGCATTAGTGTGTGTGTGTGTGTGTGTGTGGGGGGGGGGCTTGTGCATTTTCGGGACAAAAATAAAAGAGAGACTCACAGAGGCTAAAATGTCTGATTTTGTGATGCTCATTTCAACACGTCCTCTACAGAACCCAGTCTTAAATTGATGAAGGACTAACACAACAGATGAGCTACTGTCTCTGACTTTACATCTACAAGGTGGACCAACAAGGTCGAAAGTGTCTAACAGAGTAGACAGTCGTTGGACACAGTGTTTAAAAACTCCAGCAGCACTGCTGTGTCTGATCCACTCGCACCAGCTCAACACACACTAACACACCACCACCCCATCAGTGCAGTGCTGAGATCCACCACCCAAATAGTACCGGCTGTGTGGTGGTCCTGTGGGGGTCCTGACCATTGAAGAACAGGGTAAAAGGGGGCTAACAGAGCACAGAGACAGATGGACTACAGTCTGTAACTGTAGAACTACAAAGTGCACCTATATAGTAAGTGGAGCTGATAAAATGGACAATCAGTAAAGCTACAAGGAGTTGTGCTGGTTGGTGTACACACCTATATGAAAACAAGTGTGTCTGTGTGCATCACTCACACTCTTGATCACACTGGCAGAATTTCTCACAGAAGTTCTGGGTCATCACACACGGGCAGGAGCTGTCACACGGGTGCTCTGGATGGTCACATGGTTGGTAGTTGTACACCTGATTGGACGAATTATCTAAGGCAACAATAGCAAACAAAATGACAAGTGTAAAGAAAACTGAGGAACAAACTAAATCATGGCTTCACAAATGGGAGCAATCTTCGATATTCATGTGCTCAACGATCAAATGAATGACTGGATGGACAGACAGACAGACAGACAGACATACAGACAGAAAGATCTTTTCCCATATTCCTCACTATGTATTTCTGCATTTGTCCTCATATCTATTTATTTTAAAGGTACAACAAAAGGAGCTCACCTTTCTTCAGCTGGATTTTGGCCCATAACCTAAAGACCAGAGAGAGAGAGAGAGGGTCAGAATATTATTATTAACAATATTATTATATTATTTTTCATAACAACAGTTTTATATAGTTTAGAATTCACTGTACTGTATTATTCATATAGGACCTGGTTCAGACACAGGGTTATTATCTTTATATAGCATTTATTATTATCAAATAGCAATATTACTTTTCATAATTTATATTTTATATTTATAATTTATAATACAAAAGTATATAATATTAAAATGTATTCAGTCATGTAAAATTCATATAATAATGCAGTTAATGAAATATAAAATGTATTGTTATTGTTGTTGATGTAGTACTGATGAACTGTAACAGTTCAGAAGTTGACAGAAGAAAAGAGTCGTCCATTTTACCGATTCTTTCTTTTCTTCTTCTGAGGTGAGATCCCTCCATCCTCCAGAGGAACACGATGAATAAGAACCTCCTTCTTGGCAAACTCATACACCTGACACACACACACACACACACACACACACACACACACACATGTGAGAGAGGACACAGAAGAACAAAAACATGTAAGATTTCATTTCACCACAACAACGTCAAACACCCACTCAGGCTGCGTCAGTCTGCTGATCTAGCAGGAACAAGTGTCAGTGCTCTTTAATCAGGACTGTTAGCTATCAGGACACACACAACAACACACACACACACACACACACTCACACACACACACACACACACACACACACACACACACACTCAATAAAACACACACATACAGCAAAACACACACATACAAGAAATGTGACAGATCATGACATACACACACAATAAAACACACACACACTCAATAAAACACACACACAACAAAACACACACATACAAGAAATGTGACAAATCATGATACACAACAAAACACACACACACACAATAAAACACACGCACACAACATACAAATACCATAAATGTGACAAATGATGACATACAACATAACACAGTCACAACATACACACACAAAATACACACACACACACACACACACACACACACACTAGCAAACACACACTCCCACACACACACACACACACACACACACGACAAAACATGCACATGCAACAAAACACACAAGCAAACACACTCTCTCTCACACACACACACACACACACACACACACACACACACACACACACACACACACACACACACAACTAAAATAAATGACACTCTCCAGAATCAAATCTGGACTGTTTCCTAAATGAAAAAGCACATGGAGTGATTTGAGGTCAGCGCTGTTGCAGTTGGCCAAACCACAGGCTTTCTGAGAAAAACACACACACACACACACACACACACACACACACACACACACACACACACACACACACCTCACACAGACAGAGAGATATAAAGAGCTGTTTGAAGCTGTTATTATGTTGTTATTATACTGGATCAACTGTCCTACACTCTACAGTCTCATTCTGACTGGACACTGTGACTACCTTACTATTCTCTTTGCAACAGTGGAGCTGAAGTCAGGGGAGTACAGTAGTGATATGATGGCTCTGGAGGGAACGTATAGTTCTATAAATGGTTAACATAACTAGATAACTGGGTAACTAGTTTGTTTTCTTGTAACTGTGAGTGACAAGTGACTTTATGTTCACTGTGAAACAGATTCTTTGTTTAGTATTTCTCAGAAAGAAGATTCCACAGCCCCACCCTCTTGTTTTTATTGGCTGATGCTTCTCAGGTTCACCTAGATGCATTCGGTGCGAAGCGAAAGTTAAACTGTCTTTGCCATTCAAAAGATTTTACACTTATTTGGTGTTACTGTGTCTTTAGACTGCATCTAAGCACACAGAGGACATATAATATACATTCACAAAACAAAACAAAACCTTTTTTTCCAGGTATGTCACCACATTTCTATTTGATTTTATTATAATACATCATAATTGATTTTAACATTCCAAAATTAAATGCAGTTGAATCACCACAGATTTATGCATCAACTATAACGTCCATGCAGCCTGCTAGGCCACCTCTGGCCGGTAGGAAGGGCTGGAGAGCCATGACTTGAGTAATGAGGGCTGAGTGGTAGCAGCTGTAGGCACCCTACTTAAGAGGTGCTCACACGCTGATCAGCAGTTAGTCTTGAATTCAGGCTGCTACGAGCACGTTACTCTGACTCAGCCGGTAATCTCAGTATCTGTCTCGAGTTTCGAGTCTTTGCTTTTCTCTATTTGTTCTCCAGCATAAGTATTGCGTCTCAATCTCCGAGTTTAGGAGGAGGCGAGGAGGATTTATAAGCAGGGAGTTTTTTGGTTTCGGTTTCAGGGAGCTCTTAGTTTGGTTCAACCTTTTAAGTCTTTAGTTAGCATGGCCATTATGCCCCTTCAGTGGGACGCTGCATAGCATGTTAGTACTGTAACAACGCAGTGTTTGAGGGTTTGATCTCCCCGGTGACCTGTTACTTTCCTTATTTACCACATTCCCTTTTTAATTCATCCTTTGTCTAGTTTGTTTTCCCAGCTCTTAGCCCCTTTTCATTTCTTTTCTGAGTTGCACCTTTATCCCTGCTCTCAGCTGCTCTGCACTGAAGACCATCCTTTAGTGTCCGCCAGGTGGCTCGTCCCATGGCTTGTTTGTTATCTAAATTAGCCACATAGCTCCAGTTCTAAACTAAAGAAGCAAAATTTGGACCAAACATGTCTTGGCTGATGGACTACATCTGGAGTGGAAAATTAATATATAGGAGTGTGTAATAAAAGTTTGGACCTGTTGGCCATTTAAGGGGTTAACTGTATATGAATCAATCCAAATCTTGCTGCTGTAAACAGAGCTGGCCCTAGCCTTTTGAAAAACCTAAGCAGGATTTGTTTGGGGTCCCCATTTTGCCAGCTGATTTTCTATAAAATTAAAGTCTAATTTAAATTACCATTTAAATTACAGATAATCTCTTAAGCTTAGTTTAATCTAACCCTGGTGGGTGTAGCCACAGTGTTGGTTTTTTACTGTTAGAAATGCTAACAGTCCCAATCCCTTTTCACCCCTACCACTTAGCCCTTAGCCCTCCATGTTGCGCATTCACATTTAGGGGTAGGGTGTCCCTATTTGTGTTGAGATAGAGGGGTAGGGTGAAGTATTAGGGCTACATGGCCCTCCAAACTGAGGTTTTTCAGAGCTTCACTCCGAACAGAGTGTTGTGAGGAAAAAAGAAAAACTGGCAAGACGGCTGAGCAAGAGACCAAAGAAACCCACAAATGTGAGAATTTTCTCCGTTAACAAATTACGATAACCATCGTATTATCTTAGTTTAATGTTGTTTCAGTGTATTATGGTCCTTTTCTTCAGAACAACCATAAAAAAATCACTACTAGTATGCTAATGTATCAGTAGCTAAATTTCCCGTTCCACCTTAAATAGTCCAGCAGTTCTGACGCCTGAAGCACCAGAATGTAACTGCTGCTCCATTTAAGGTGGAACGAGAAAGCTGGTGAATATCTGACTTCAGCTTCGTATCACTGAAGAATTAGGGGAGGGTGATAATAAATAATTGCCCCCTCTCTTTCAAAGCATATGATGCCCTAAATGTAACTAAAGACCCGCAGTGAGGAGCTGAACTTTACCCTCCTCTGCTGTCACTGCAGACTGGCAGGGTCGCCTATAGAGCGCCACCAGTAGCTGTTAATGAAGTAATGCTCTTTTTATTTGAGGGTCCCATTTCGTAGGGAAGATTTCAACCGCTACCCCTTGTAACTCCGTTCCAAGGGGCAAGATGACAAAAACAAGGGGTAGGGGTAAAAATAAAAAACGGGATTGGGCCTCGTTATCTGCTGTATTTTCTGTGGTTATGTGTACGCTGCTGGAGTGCGTGCCTGTTTGTGGGTGTACCTGTTTGCAGGTCTTGGTGCCTATGAGTCGTGCTATAGAGCAGAAGTTGTTGTAGTACGTGCCGTGTAGGACCCTGAAAAGGCTCTCGTCTGCGCCGCTCCACTGCAGAGGAGGCTGACTATCCTCCACCTGCTCATCACTCTGTTTCAGTTTGGTGGGGGTGGGACACTGAGAGTTACCCTCTAACACACATGCAGGTGGGCACACACGCAAAACAACAGAGACAGAAAAAGAAAGAGAGAAATGTAAATTGTCTTCAAATATAAACCCCAGCAAAACTGCTGTGCCTGATACACACGTACCAGCACCACATGCACTACCATGTCAGTGTCACTGCAGTGCTGAGAATGGACCAGCGTCCAAAAGATATTTGCTCAGTGGGGGTCCTATGGTGGTCCCTATGCACTGATGGATGGGGTGGGGGGGGGGTGATAAATTGTCTAGCCACAGATGGGCTTCAATTTCTAACTGTGAACCTACAAAGTGTATCTACACTCACTGTTTATTTTATCAGCTCCACTTATCATTTAATTGCACTTTGTAGTTCTACAATTACAGACTGTAGTCCATCTGTTTCTCTGCATACTTTGTTCAGGCTGTTCTTCAATGGTCAGGACCCCCACAGGACCACCACAGAGCAGGTTTTTTTGGGTGGTGGATCATTCTGTCACTGTAGGACTGAGAATTGAAAATAACCAGCCAATAGGGTCCTGTGACCACTGATCAAGGACTAGAGGATGACCAACACAAACTGTGCAGCAACAGTTGAGCTATTGTCTAATAGAGTGGACAGTGGACACAGTGTTTAAAAACCCCAGCAGCACTGCTGTGTCTGATCCACTCTTACCAGCACAACACACAGTGTAGATACAAAGAGATACACAGTGTAGATACAAAGAGGTGCACTTAATGAAGTGTCCAGTGTGTATTTCTAATAAAATGGAAACTCAGTGTAAAATGAAATATTTATTCATCTTATTACTCAAGCTGTAAAATCAGCTTCTGTGCTAATTTTTTTATTTTTAGAGCTGATTTTTTTATACAAAGTCTGCATTTTCAGCACGTTTTTTCTTAAAATTCTTTATTTCCAGACCTGCTTTTAAATTAAAAATTCTTATTTTTAGCACTGATATTTAAAATCTTTTTTCAGTCCTGATTCTTCAGTGCACTATAAACTGCAGGGCTGCTGGGATGATGGAGCTCTGCACACATCTCCAGAGCAGTAAAGCTATTTCTGAGAGTTGAGCTATTTTTGACTGGAAGTGCTGCTTCATCTCTGTTCTCTGGTCGCTCTCACTGCAACAGAGCTGCTGTTTCCATACTTTAAAAGACGGCCTCTCAGAAAATGATTTACTGATAATTGTTTCTTGATAAAACTAGAATTAGTTAGCCAGCTCTAATGCAAATGCAAGCATTACAATCAGTGCGTTTACATGCACTCAGTAATCCGATCATAATCAGATTTCTGCAGTTATCTGATTATTCAAATGGTCATGTAAACAGCACGCTCTGATTTCTTAGATTGGATTAAGGTCTAGTAATCTGATTAGGGGAATCTGATAAAGAGAGCTGGATTTTAGCCCAGTAATCAGATTTATCAGTGCACGTAAACTCTTACTCAGATTTCTTTCGGATTTCTCAGTCAAAGTGCCCAAACAGACTGTGGTATCAGAAATAAGCAAGCAGAGTTTAACGCAGAACGGCAACAAACCACTTTTAGGGTGACTTTGAAATTAACTATATAATTGATGAAATGAAGGATTAAATATTCTTCATCTTCTAAACGATGTACGTTCATATTTTCAGGTAAAGTGGTGCAAAGTTTTAAAAGAAAGCCACAGCATGAAGTTTAAATTTTACATTATGCTTACATTTATGGTATTCGCCAGACACTCTTATCCAGTGCGACTTACAATTTGGTCATTTTACACAGGTAGGTGAAGGCAGAGTTGGGAATCTTGCCCAAGGGCTGTTATTGGTATAGTATAGGGTGCTTACCCAGACAGAGACTGAACCCCAGTCTACAGCATAGAAAGCTGAGGTGTTAACCACCACACTACACCAACCACATTTACGTCCCTTCAGGTCTTCTTCTGTGAGTTTATTGGCTGGTTGCAAAGCAGAAATCTGATCACTGTCTGACTCATGTAGACCTGGAGTTTCCCCGTTATCTGACTACTCAAGTGCATGTAAATGCATTGATCAGATTACTGACAATTCTGATTCTCTGCAGTTATCGGATTATAAAGTGCATGTAAACTCACTCAATGTGTTTAAAGGCACATATGCTCATTTGAAAAAAATAATTTGTGCTGTTTAGAGAAAATGCATGTTTTGGTAAACGACAGGTAATTTCTTTGTTGTGCTTGTTTTCTCTGGGCATCAGGACCGTCATGGTACTAAGCTGTGGATGCCAATTGAAGACTCTCAGACACAAAAGCTGTCCAGTACGGCCTGTCCAGCAAGGCAGTATTCAGTATTCAGCATTAAAAGGAATTTTAAGAAGGATTAACACAACACTTAAACATAAACTATAAAATGTTCCCTGCATCACATTTGTGAAAATCACATTTGATCGGGGTGCCAAAACTTTTGCATATGACTGTATATATAGATTCAAATGGAAACCGCATTTGACATCAGTCTTCCAATAATCAGACACTGTTAAATTGATCAACTGATCAGTTAATAACAATCAGTTAACAGTTACACTTACTAAGCAACTCCTGCATCTTATGCTTGTGTTGTAATATATTACATTATGCTAATTTATTACAATATGTTATACTTTAATACAATATCACAATACATTAATTAGATTTCAAAAAAGAGTGGCCATTTAATCCATTTTCTACAAAATATCCAGGATGTGACCGGCTACACCTGAATGTAATACATCACATGCATTCAAATATTATGCACCCCCTCCAATTAAAAAGTAGTACTTCAACAGCTCAGCAGCCGATACACTGAAATAAGAGGTTTTTGATTTCATTGGGTCAAGTGGTTGCATCCAAAGAAATTTTTTACATCAACTCAGTTGCCTTCCTTAAGTGTACTTGTTTTGGCAGTTATTGTGTTCATATAATACAATTTATTTATGAGCAACCATTTTTATTTTAGCAATTAAAAATACTATTTTTCATCCCTTTCTGTGTTTTTCCACCATGTCATTTCTATCATCTACCTGGAAATCCTCTGACTCAAGGCCGCCTCTTTAGATGATACTAGTCAACAGTATATTCATATTAAAAACTCATGGAGCTCTAATAATACAGTGCGAATTGCAGAAGCTTTCAAGAGATTCATCTGGCATCTGCTGTTCGTCCGTAATAGCTAATTACTTTGCTGTAAGAAGGAAAAAACACATTTGCCATCCATAGTTTCATTCTCACTTCGGGAAAATGTGGTCCATACCACGCTGTTTTATTCACTCTGAATGATCATAAACTAGCTCATGCATTCTAATGATACTGTTGCCTGGTTCCACATTTGCTTCTTAACAGTTGCTAAGCCTCTGGTATGCATGTCAAGTGTCACTGCTGCTCTGAGAATGGGCCACCACTCAAATAATAACCGGTCAGCAGTGGTCCTATGGTGGTCGCTTTCATTGATGGATGGGGTAGAAAGAGGCTGACAAACTGCGTAAACAACAGATGAGCTGGAATAAACTTACAAAGTGCACCTATATTAGGTGTAAAATGGCCAATAACTCTAAGTAAAGGCAGGCGTTTCTATTAACGTGACATAATAAGATTAGTGGGAACGTGATGTTAGCTTCCTAGCACTGGGCTTGAACCCTGCCCTCCCATGAGGACTGTGCTGAAACCAGTGAACCTTCATATGTCTTCTGAGTTTTTTATGAAACTTGAAATAATTATTTTTATGAAATAAAGTTTTCTTCTTTTCCATTTTGCCTTAGAACACCCTTTCATGTATCCCTCCACTTTGAATGGATTAAAATAAATTGATTAAAATATGTTTTAGACCAAAACTTCATACCAAAAGTACAGTAAACAATGTCTCAGAGATCAGGCTGTCTATTTATAACCATTTCCTGTAATCACTATCTGTGAGGGAGCTTATAGAGACATGAAACTCCTCAGACGTCTGGTTCCTATCGCCACCATGGTGAACCATTCTCTCAGACTCTGTGAGTTTCTCCAGAACACAGCATTTCACACCAAACCACTCTGAACGATGTTGCTGACATATGAACCTTAATTATGCATATATTTAGAAAAAATGGTGGGGTTCCCTTTAAAGGAGAGATTAGGCCTGTTTACACCAAAAAAGCAATCTGTATTTCAGTACATCCAGAAAAAAACACATTAATTTAATCATTATTTATCGCATTACGCCACACCTTTCTCAAATAATGCATTGTGTGGCCTTACTGGTATGCAGTCGTATGCAAAAGTTCGGGCACCCCTCGTTAAGTTACAGTTTTGTTGATTTTCCTAGGTGAAAATAAGTGAATAATCCTCTACAGAGGACACACCTCTGCACATTTTAATGCACAATTACAGTTTATTTGCTGAATTTAACATGTTGGAAAAATAAAACATAAAATGTGGCTGGTGCAAAAGTTATGGCACACTTAAAATGCTATTTTTAATTTTTTTCCAACATGTTAAACTCAGCAAATGAACCGAAGCTGTGCACTAAATTCTCTGAGAAATGGCTTATTTAGACTTATTCACTTATAAAATCAACAGAACATGTAATTTGACCAGGGATGTTCAAACTTTGAAGAGTCAGTGTGCACCTGTGATTTGGTTTGTGTGTGTGTACCTGAGGAACTGGTGGTCTCATGGTCACTGTCTCCATCTTTTCCCTCCTCAGCTGAACCTGAAGGGGAGGGGCCAGTGGAGCTGGAGGGGCGGGGCTGACGGCGTCGCCGACGAGATCTCTGAGACCTCAGCATGTACTGATCTGCAAACTCTTTAGCTCCTTTCTACACAGAGAAAGAGAGAGAGAGAGAGAGAGAGAGAGAGAGAGAAAAGATGAGCGGAGGAGAGCAGGGAAAAAATATTACATTTGTGCTGGAGCTACAAGGATAATGTGGCTACCAAGTAATGAAAGTGCGAGTGCAAACCCCACCAATTAAAAAAAAATGTAAATGTGCCATAACTTCTGCACACGCCATATTTTATGTTTTTTTCCCAATATGTTAAATTCAGCAAATAAAGTGGTTGTGGATTAAAATGTGCAGAAGTGTGGTCTCTGTAGAGGATGTGTACTTATTTCACCTAGAAAGTGAACAGGTCATTTAAGAAGGGGGGGTGCACAAACTTTTTTAAACGACTGTATCAATATGGTGAGCTTACGTCAGCAGTTTGTTGTACCTGCAGCAGAAAGCACTCTAATCCACATGGCTCTGTCTGCATTCGGATCTCCTTACTCTTCCTTTTATACACGTTAGGAGTGGCGTGGAATGCTGCTCACATACGTACACACACACACACACACACACACACACACACACACACACACACACACACACACACGCACACACACACAGACTCCTTTAGACAAATTTACACAGCAAGAAATAATATTAACCATGCTGGAATACACAGAGATGGTGGTAAGTATGACGGACCATCCACGCTCCAGTTGACCTGATTATTGATTGTCGCTTGTTCATGTGCCAATATATATATATAACCTGTGTGTTTCCTTCGCCTCCTTGCGAAGTACTGTATCAGCCTCCTGTGCATTACCAAGCCTTTTGTTCCAGTGTTTCATTTCCGGTTTGTTTCCTCGCTCGTTTACGATTCTAGCCTGACCCTTTTTGACTCTGGTTGCCTCTCTCGTGTTGTGACCTTTTGCTTGTGTCTTACACTCTGATTTATCTTAGCCTTTACTGCCCGTTTGCCTGTGTGTGACCCTTTGCCTGTTCTTGTACTTTGTTTCTAGATTACCCTTTATTAGACATTTTAACCACAGCCCGTTCTGCGAGCGTCGGACTCCTACAAAGCCGTCACACACATTTAACTAAAATGTATTATTATAATAGTAAAATGTATTTTTATTAGGGCTATCAAAGTTAATGCATTAATAATTTGTTACTGTAAAAAATTTGTATAAAATTTTCCATGTCCCTTCAAATCATCGGTATCAGTGCAGGCTGAAGCCCAGCTGCAGCGCACTGTATGTTGCTGTGATAGAATCCGTGAGTGAAGCTCTCTCATTTAAATAAGCTTTTAAGCATTTTTTGATACGTTTTTGAAGTGATACCTTTAGCACCCTTAGCTGATTACAATGGACAAAGTTTATGTGAGAGCTATGGATAAATCAATGAGCAGCAAACTAACAAAAGAATCAGCAAAGTGTAAAGCTCCAGTTCCCCTCGAGAGCCTCCACTGTAACAAGAAACCATGTGCTGTATGAACGAGTGCGAGAGGCTACAATCACCACTGCTGAATCACTGACTGTATGTAAGACATATAAAATATATACACTCATACTGAAACACGCAGCCATTGTGGCTCCGATGAAAATGGGAAACTGTGGTCACTCTGTGGAAATCATGTGATGTTCAGTCTTTCTGATGAAGCTTATACAGCTATAGTGAAGTGCACTGCTTTACAAATGAAAAGAAGCTTTCTTTGGCATCACATTTGAGAAAATAACACAACTGCGATTCATCACAACTAACTACACAAAAGAATGCGATTCGTTCTGATTACTTATTGTGACTGACCGATCTAATAATTATTATTATCTATTTATGTGTATTCTCAACCAATGAAAATGATATTCTGGTACTGAAAACTGTTATACAAATATAATATACTATAATTTATTAGAGAGAGAGAGAGGAATAAAAAGGCTCTTACGGTGGAGGAAACAGTCATATTTGAAGCAGCGGCGGCAGAAGAGAGTGTGGAAGGAGTGCAGGCTCTGCTCTCTCTGAACAGATTTGGCGAAGGGGCCGTCCATGTTGGGTGTACAGAGTGGAGGAAGCTTCACTGAGCTAGGAGGCTCCAACAGATCCTTATACCTGAGAGAGAGAGGGAGGGAGGGAGAGAGAGAGGGAGAGAGAGGGGTTGAAAGGTTGAAAGAGAACGTGAGAAAGAAGAGAACAGCAAAATGAATCCCTTAAACTTAAACTTATTATTTTGTTCTTAATCTTAAAGGGCTCATGGAAAAAACATGTTTTCCTCTGTTTTTTTTTTAATAAAACTTTTTTTTTTAATAAATACTGTTAAAGTTTCCAAACTGTACCATTAATTCCCCAGTCCATACGGTCTATATATGGAAATGAATGTACAAACAAACTTGTGATGTCACCTATTCAGCCTATAGCAGTGAAGCCCCACCTGCTCACATTCAAGTTTTAAGCAGTGTTTCTGTCTGGACTGCTTTTTGAATGAGGCACAATATAAGGGAGCCAATCAGAACAAATTTCATGTACATATCAGTCTTAAAGGCACAGTAAGAAAGACAAACTATTCAATGTAATTTAATATACATAAAGAGGTTGGAAAATTATCATGCAAAAATCAATTTTGACTGATTTTGGTATCTATATTCACATAAATGTTGTAAGTGGACCTCTGGGGGAAAATAACATAGAAGAAAAATTGAGTATATGGTCCCTTTAATACTAATTATTACAATAACTACTATAAAACTAACACACATACTGTATTCATGAGAGGGAGGAACTGAATTGTGGACCCACAAACAAAGTCTTAACAGTTCAGAGGGTTAATTAGACGAAACATTCATGATATTTAATACACAAACAGTTGTATAGCGTCAGTTTTGAACTGCAGGTGCTGCTGGATAAATCCTTAGTATATCAAATGGTCTGACTGGACTGAACTGGACAGAGTGAGACCCTATCACACCTATCATAGGTCTAAGTGCTTATTTAGGAGAGGCTGGGTGAAAAATGTGCCTCACTTCTCCTTCAGCTCCTCCGTTGTGCCTTTGTAAGGGAACATGGAGGCGATGGCGGTGAAGATCTTATCGTGAGGGAACTTCTGACTGGCAGGCAATTCACCTCCTAGCAGAACAGAAGATCAGACACATCAGTCACTTTAAATACTGGTAAAAAATCAATCTCATTTGATAGAAACATGCACATTCAGAAGAAAAAGAAAAAGAATCAGAGGGCTGTTGGACTTCCTTAATGTATCTCCCTTATTGTTGATTTTTATTTTTTTACATCATTTCAACACAGAAAATTAATGTGAAAGAAATGCAACTAGGAGCCAGTAATCTATAATTTTATGCTTAAATTTTGTACATTGTAGTTTAATATTGCACTGAAATAGACCACCGACAGTTCATATGCTTAAGTTTATATACACTGAAAAAGGTGATGCATTATTCCATATTAATAAAATATATTACATCAACAAAATTACTGCCAAAAGTAAACAAAAAGATAAAAAAGGTGCTGATGTATCAATTACATGAATCAAGCAAATTCAATACCGCACATTTCTCCGCATGTTCATTAGATGCTTGGGTCATTCTGGACACTGTGAATGTGGACACTAGGCTGCTGCGTGTGACTGGTCCAGCCTTACCCTCAGGAACTCTTCTGCGCTTCCTCTTAAAGGACAGCGACTTGCTGTCCTCCGCGCTCTCTCCTGCACTCCTCCTTGTCACTCGCTCCTCCTCCTCCTCCGTGCTCTCCTCCTCCTCCTCCTGGTCTGAGTACTGGCTCAGGGCCTCCACCAGCTCCTTAAAGATCTCGTCGTTTATGAAGCCTCCCTCTGTCCCCAACACATACACAGTGCCATTCAGAGCACAGTGAGAGACAGGAGGAGTTCATCTATGCGTTTTATTTTTGTTTTACACCTACAGGAGCTTTTATGGCATCCCATTCTAAATCCATAGGCATTTATATGGAGTTGGTCCCCTCTTTGCAGCTGTAATGGCTTCCACTCTTCTGGAAAGCTTTCTACAATATTTTGGAGAGTGTCTGTGGCATTCAGATTTCCCTTCACTGGAACTAAGGAGTCTAGGCCAACCCCTGAAAAAACAACCCCATAGCATCATCCCTCCTCCACCAAACTTTACAGTTGGCACAATGCAGTCAGGCAGGTAATGTTCTACTGGCCTTCGCCAAACCCAGACTCGGCCATCAGACTGTCAGATAGAGAAGGGTGATTCGACACTCCACAGAATGCGTTTCCACTTCTCCAGAGTTCAGTGATGGTGTGCTTTACACCAAACCATCTGATGCTTGGCATTATGCTTGGTGATGTAAGGCTTGCATGCAACTGCTCGGCCATGGAAACCCATTTTGTGAAGCTCCTAATGTGCATTTCTTTTGCTGATGTTGCTTCCAGAGAAAATTTGGAACTATTTAGTGAGTGATTCAACAGAGGATAGACACTGTGTGCTTCGGCACTCGCCAGCCCCACTCTGAGAGTTTGCGTGGTCTACCGCTTCGTGGCTATGGTGTAGTTACTTCTAGGTGCTTCCATTTCACAATAATAGCACTTACAGTTGACAGGGGCAGAACTAGCAGGATAGAAATGTCACACACTGACTTGTGGCAGAGGTGGCATCCTATGGTGCCATGTTTCAAGTCACTGAGCTCATCAGTACGACCCATTCTACTGCCAGTGTTTGTCTATGGAGACTGCAAGGCTATGTGCTTAATTTTATCCACCTGTTAGCAAATGGGTGTACCTGAAACGCCCAAACTCAATTAGGAGGGGTGTCCCAATATTTTTGTCCATATAGTGTATATAAATTAGCATGTTTGCTAAACTATTCCTTTCAAGGACTTGCACGTTGGCGTGATTTTGTCCCACCTCAGGCTTGTGAGAAGATCAAGAAGGGGGTGGGCTGGTAATGGTATAAGAAGCAGGAGGCTGTTTCTGTATGTGAGCCTCACCTCTGTCTCCATGAACCCCATCATAGTTATCAATGAGCTCCTCCAGGAAAGCTTCATCCTGCTCCAGTACCTCATCACCCATATATGGGATATTATGGAGAAATGTCTCATCCTCCACCTGAGAGAGAGAGAGAGAGAGAGAGAGAGAGAGAGAGAGAGAGAAAGAAAGAGGGAGAGGATGCAAAGAGAGAGGGAGAGAAGAAAGGGTAGTGTGAGAGAGAGAGAGACAGAGAGAGAAGGAGAGAAAGATAAAAAGAGAACAGAGAGGTGGTGAAAAAAAAGACAGAGATAATAAGAAAAAAGAAAAAGAGAGAGGTGAGAAGCGAGGAGTAAGAGAGGGAGGGAGAGGAGAGAGCGGGGAGAAAGAAAATAGAAAGAGATAAAAACATGGGAGCAAGGAGGTGTTAGAGAAAGAAGACAGGGAGAAAGAAAGAATAAGAGAAAGCGGGAATGAGAAGGAGAAATAGAGAACGAGAGAGAGAAAAGAGAGAAGAGAAAAGAGAGAGAGAACCAGACAGTTAAAAGGGGATAAAAAGGAGCAAAACAATGGGGGAAGGAAGGGAGGGAGAGAAAGAAAGGGAGAGAGTATGAAAAAGGTTGTACTGAACTGATCTGTGGGTGGGTTCCCGTGTGAGTGTGGGTGTTTGGCGTGTGAGCATGAATGTGTTTGTATGTGTGTGTTTATCACTGTGTGTAAGTGGGTGTTCAGTGTGATACAGAGGCGGCTGCTTCGAGTTGAAACACAGCTTTCCTTCGAATTTCATAACTGAAACGGTTAAAAATGCGTCTGTACTGCTCGCAACACAACCTGCAGTTCAGTATTTTAGCCGTTAAAGGTGTGAAATATTTACTCTATCACTGCACTCTGCACTGTTTGTTTGTTTATTAAACGCAGGCTGTGTCTGACGCACTGGTGCAAATTCGGTCTGACAAGTGGCGGGGTGAGGGGGGCAACATCACGAGGCTATAGCCTACACGCAGTGCTAGCAGCTAGAGATGACACGATACCACTGTTTCTGTTCTGATACTGATACTGAAATCTACAGCGTCGGCTGATGCTAATCCAGTATTTCTTCTTTAAAACCACTAAGCGTTAAAATGAGCTCTATTTAATTGAAGCACTTCACTTATGATGATGATCTAAAATATTAATATTAAATATAAAGAAAATCCTGTGCAAATGTTATAGTAAATATCTTTTCTGTTCTTTTTTCTAAACCCAATTAAATGGAAATTAAGCACTAAAAATTCCCTGTTCAAACCTTTGCATTCAACTGCATGTCAGTATTAAAACCTAAGACAACAATATTAATAACAGAAATTACATGTATGGATACTTTATATTATCCATAACATAAACAATGCACTTTTTTGGACAACCATCCTGCTCTCTCACACAGATTATCTCACATAATTTCATAAAGCATCCCCTTACGACCCCCCCCCTGAATTTGCACCGATGGATAGATGGCATAGTCTATGAATGTGTTTGTGGAAGCTCATTCCATAGAAGCCTACTGAAGCCACCATCGCCCACTACTCTCAGCTCCGTCTGCACGAAACATTGGATTTGTTAAGAAATTTCACACTCAGTTTGTTACCACACCAATAAGTCTACGTTCGCACCCACGTTACATCCAAAATTTCTCATGGTTGTCCCCAGATTTTCTTGCTAAACGATCACGTCTGGCCTTGTGATACTTTCTCCCCTCCATAACAAAGTCTAGCTTTAACTGTATGCCTGCACACAGACTGAGTCTCAATCCACTACAGTACTAATAATATAGTGGAACACCCTGTAGGTGTGTATGGGAGAAGGATAGAGAGAGAAAGACAATGATAAGACTAGAACTGCTCTCTACTTCAGAACGCATTTAGAATGTGACTACCAACCGGACAACGGAACTCAAAACTGCACTGTCCGGTTTTGGCAACTGCATTTTTATACAGTACTTAATTTCTTAAGTGACCCTTATTAGTCCCACAACAGGGGAATTTCACCTCCACATTTTTACTCATTCGTGCAATGAAACTCCCACATACACACTAGTGAACGCACACAGACTAGGGGGCAGTGAGCACACTTGCCCTGCTCTATCCACAGCGCCTGGGGAGCAGTTGGGGTCTCAGGGGATCGGACCGGCGACCTTATGGTCACAAGGCTAGTTCCCTAACCAGTCCAATTGGCCATTAAGTACAAGTTATTTATTTTTCAGTGAAAAAAAAACGAAAACACATACAGAAAATTACACAAAACCCTCAATGAATGCAATATAACTTTATCAGTATCTACTGTGTTCACTGTGTTTACCTTCATTACAGCTTCTGCTCTTTTCAGGAGACTCACTTTCAGTTTCTCATAGAAATCTGATATTTTTTACACAACTCCAAAGTTCAGTCTTAGAAGTTGGTTGCATTTTCAGATTCTTACGATCCAAATAATCCCAAACACATTAAGTGATGTTGGGATATGGACTCTGGGGTGATCAGTCCATTGTTCAGCTTCTTTGTTTGATGTGTCTCCTTTTCTCAGAAATCCTCTTGACAGCTACACATCCTTTCAGACCCACAGCGCTGAGTCGTCTTCTCACAGTGGAAGGATGGACAGAAACACCTGTGGATGTTTTCAGATCTGAAGCAGCTTGATTTTCTCCTCTCTCTCAGAGATGAAAGCTTTAAGTGCTGTTTATCTGATGGGGACAGTTTTGGTGTCTACCAGGTCTTGCACAGTAGTACGGAGTCAGATTTTCTCTCTCTTTTAAACTCCTGTTTTTTCCCTTATTTTCCTTTGACGTCCTTTCTTATAAAGTATATAACTTGTACTTAATGGCCGTTTTGACTGTAAATGAACTAAATAAAAGGGTGGTCTCTGACTGCAGTGCTGTGCGGGTGAGTGATGGTTTTAGTCTATGTGAGTGTGGGTGTTCTTTCTGAGGGCCCGTGTTCTTCTTTACCTGAGAGAAGATTAAAAAAAGGACATGAACAGAACAAGTGCGGGTGTGTATTGATGCAAGGTGACCTATTTTCACAAATGACCAATCACAAATCTCTCTCGCGCTCTCTCTCTCTCTCTCTCTCTCTCTCTCTCTCTCTCTCTCTCTCTCTCTCTCTCTCTCTCGCTCACACACAATTCAGTGGCTGAAAAACAAGGCTGTGTGTGTGTGAGTGTCGCAGTACCATGAAGTTCTGCTGCAGTGGGGACCAGGAGTACATGAATGGTATCCCAGCAACGGTTGTCAGGGGTCGCATGGCAACTGCCTGGTTGGGAAAGGATGGGAAGCCGAACTCCACTATGCACTGCTGTGATTGGATGGGGAAGGGGGGTGTGACAAGAAAGAGGGTCAGCATGTCTCCAAAAACTATGAACAGTCTCAGTTCACTTAAATATGGAAGCTCGTTCCTGACAGGCACAGCAGAAATCCATCACCTGGTTTTCTGCTTTCTCTGTTTCTGGCAGCACTATGACAAATTTTTTCACTTAGTATCTCTAAATAATGACTTACTATTTTGAAATATGGAATTAGTGTCATGAAATATGCATTATTTTCAGAAAATGTTGAATGAGAGTCTCTAAATATTGACCTTATTATTGCAATAATTTGACTGAGTATCTTAAAACAATCACATTCTCAGAACTTAGTATCTTAGTATCTCAAAATACTGACTTATTTTCTCAAAGATTTAACCTACCATTACAGTATAACAAGCGATCAGGTTTTACGAAAAGTGAAAAATTATTTTGGGATAATGACTTAAAATTCAAAGTTCTGCTACATAATATTGAGTGTCCAGTTTAAAATGCTACGCCACATAACTGGACAGTGTTGTTGTAGTTCAGAGGTCGGCAACCCAAATGTTAAGAAGAGCCATTTTGTCCTTTCAACAAAAATCAAACCACACTGGGAGCCACAACATTTTATTAATTATCCTGTTACACCTTAAATGGCACCTGAGTTGGCAGAATGTAACTGCTGCACCATTTAAGGTGGAATGGGAAAATTCAAACAAGAAACTGCCGAAGAAACTCCAAGAAACTGCTTCAGCTTCACGACATTTTAGTGTTTGACAGTTTCTCCTTGCAGATTAAACGTATCAGGAAACCAGCTGGAGTCATTATAAATGCAAATAAGTCCATTTATCTCTAAATTATCGATGTTCATCTTAAATCTCTCTCTTTGCTTTTTCGTTAGATACTAGCTAGGCGAGACTGTTGTCTGCATTGCTATGGTGACAAGCCGTCTGAGGGTTAAAGGATGAATTAGCAGTTCTGCATTAACTCCAGCATTTAAGACCATTTATAGTTAAACTGTGTTGAACGATCAGCAGAGCTTTATTTTACTGTAAAGGAGGATTATTTTATTATTACCTACAAATCTGATTCTGCTGTGGAGCCACAACAGGGCAGTCAAAGAGGCGCATGTTGCCGACCCCGTTATAGTTACTCAAAACAAGGGAGGTTGGAAACAACTGAAAATGAAGCCCACGACTGAACTAAATGAAGAACACCAGTTGTGGAGCTCTGGTCTTCTGATTGTTCTACTTAATAGTGCTAGTTTGAGGAGTAATTTGGCAAAAAGTTGAATTTACACAGTTTGTCCCACCCACAGCAAATGTAATGCAGCCAAGACAAGCAGCGATCTCACCAATTAGCATCACGCAAACTGCACGGCAAAATAATCGCAAGCGAACAGACTTGCTGATGTGGTTCCTCACGCTGTATGAAACTGTTGTGTAACTAAGATCTTATGGGTCCCAGTGCATAAATAAATAAATAAAAAATTAAAATAAATTATAAATTTGACTTGCTGTTTATAGGTAACAGTGTTTAAATATATATGTATATGTATGTGTGTGTAATAGATTACTGAACAACTCCACACTGGGGCAGCCACACAGTTAGCACAATGCTAACTGTCATATGTATACACTTCCATTACTTGAGAGCTACATTAACCTCCTGTGTAAAACTGAACAAGCAAACTTCAGACACCAAACTTGGCTGATCAACTATATTTGCAGTAAAGAGGAGAACTGTGTAAAATTAAAACTTCCTGTACTATTCCTAAACAAATGATGCTCACTAGTGAAATACTTCCACTAAACTGGCACCATAAACAGCTAAATAACGTTTTATGGTGTTGTATTTTCTGTGAAGCCGCTCCATCGACTGATCTGGCTTGTGTAACTGTAGTGCTGAAATGTGCTGTTTAAAGCAGACGAGTCTGCATTGACCTCAGGCTGTTTTGTTTTTGTGGATTTCAGAGAGACTTTATTTATTGGCCTCCGTCTGGCGGCCTTAGAAACACGCTTCTTGGCAGCGCTGCTGTTCCATTTAGAGAAAAATTACAGTGCACAGCATTTCTGGTATTCCACGGTTTTCATTCTGGCCGTGAGCAGATTTTGTCAGATATGATGGAGCAGCTCCGGAAAAACAGCAGCAGAGAGGCTCGTTCTGGGTCCGCTGACTATCAGATCATTAGCAGCTAAATCAGTTCACACTCAGAAAAGAATGAACCAGGTGGGACGTTTGACTGAAAATGAAAATGCATTTTAATTTGAGATAAAATCTTCATATGCTGACTGAATGGAAATGTGTAGCAGAGACTGAAACCTGATTTTCTTAAACCGTTTATATGCAAAATGACTTCTTCAAAGGGGCATTTTTGAATTTATACTAAGGGTGCCCAAACTTGCTGTGTTGGGGGGACAAAAGTGTGATGTTACCAGAGTGTCACAGCTAGTGTTTGTAATGTTAATGAATGTTGTATTCTTTACATCCTGCTGTGGTTTTCTTATACAGGAAACAGACTATTTTCTACTTATCATGGAAAATTTGACATTTTCTTTGCCTTTTTTAAACAAAACAGTATGAAGTAGTATATAACCGGCCATACTGCCCACATATGGAAACCAAGCTGCAAAATCAGTGTTAAACTGTTAAACGGCCCGATTTGTGATGTCACAACAACCAACACATTTACTTACATTCACTTATTTAGCCTAGAGCAGTTTAGCTCTGCTCGTCCCCACTAAAGTTATAAGAGGTGTTTTAGCCCAGACTGCTTTTTGAATGAGATACAATGCATGGCAGCCAATCAGAACAGAGATCATTTACATATAGTTGTATGTAAACGTTTTGGTACTCCAGGCCAAATCACAAATTTTGTTGATTTTTGAGGTGAAAAGCTGTAAACACACTGTCTGCGGCAAACTATTTTAAAAAGTAATATTCTTCTGGCACAGTTACTTTAGATTTAATTAACCTAAGAATAGAAAAAAAGTTATTAAAGCGTGTGCATAAGTTTGTACACTCTTCCAGTCATTAAGCCTTGCAACTCGATTGGCCTTAACTGATATATTAGGACTGGTTAGGCAGGTCAAGAGCTGGGATTGAGTTTGGTCAAGAGTTTGGAATCGTCAGCCAGTGGCTATCCCAGAGTGCACTAAATTCTCTGCCTCTTTGAACCTTGTGCTAAATCTCAAACCTTGTGCTTTAAAAAGGTCTCAAAGCACTTCCGGTTCACTATTCACCACGGTCCCAAATGTCAAGAAATGGCAGTTAAGGGGAACTGAGGAATTCAAGAAAAGAACTCAAAGACCAAGAAAGTTCTCAATTAGAACTGCTCATATGCTGAACAGAAAGGCAAAGCAAACCCCCACATGACATCAAAGGAGGTGCAGGAAGGTTTAGCTGAAACAGGAGTGGTGGTGTACTGTTCTACTGTGCAGCATTACTTGCACAAACATGATCTGCTTGGAAGACTCCAAATTCTTGATTAGCAACAGGCATTTCAGGAATAAGTGCTGTGGACTGATGCAGTAAAAATGTAACTCTCTGGGGACAGCATTCGATGAAAAGAACACCGTGCCAGGTGTTAATTATTGGGGTGGATCTGTTATGCTTTTGGGCTGTGTGGAAGCCAGTGGTTCAGAAAACATCGCATAGGTTGAGGGAAGAATTAATTTCCTCCAAATATTAGCAAATGTGACATAGCCAGTGAAGAAACTGACGATAGAAAGAGGTTGACTTCTACAAATGGACAATGATCCAAAATATCTCAAAATTCACCATGAACTACTTCCAGAAATGCACACTGAAGTTTTTGGATTGGACTTTAAAGTCCCATGATTTGAACATCACTGAAAATCGGTACATGCAGGACGGCCCAAGAACATCACAGAACTAAAAAAGATTCCGCAACGAAGAGTGCAGGAAAGCTTCTGAAAGGTTAGTGGGTGCAAAAACTTAGCGGGGTATCAGAACATTTGCACATGCCACAATTGCTAGTTAATCAAATAAAGTAACTGTGTATAATGATTTGCAGAACAATTGTATATTGTAATGTTATGTTTACTTCTTTTCACTTCAAAGATCAACAATATATGCATATGACTGTATATCAGTCTTAAAGGCACAGTAACAAAAACAGCCAGTTTAAAATAGTCATGTAAAAATGAATTATGACTGTTTTTGGTTATAGAAACCCACACAAACATTGTATCTGGACCTTTGGGGAGGGGAAAATCAGGAAAAAACAAGATTTGGGCTCTTTAAATTGACAAAGATATCCTTCACTCAATAGTTCCTAAATCTCCTCCTGTCTCTGTGCCACTATCTGTAATGACTACTGTCCATGTTTGTTATTAGCTCATAACTGGCAGCTACTAACGTATTATTATATGTGCGTCACAGTGACGAATGTGTGGCGTTAAGGGTTTTTTAAATTTTACTTCACATTAAATGGTTTGTTGATAACAAAAATCAAAACTCAAAAGTCAAAAAAAAGAAAATAAGTGATATATAAATATATTCATTCTCTCATTGGGTAAAGGGGTTTGAAACCTTCTGGCAGGCCAAATTAAATGTCCCTGTGGGCCAACTGGCTCATGGGTCTGACTTTGGGCAGCCTTAATTTAGACCATGACGGTCACACTTTATTTTGATGGTCCACTACAGCTTATCTGCAGATGCTCAAACTGTTAACATACTCAGTTGATTAGGAATAGTGGCAGGGTCTAAGGTTTAGGACCAGACTCAGGTTTAAAGTTAAGATTAGATTAGATTAGACTAGATTGCTAGATTGAGTCATATGTGAAAATTTGGGTGCCCTTGGTCAAATTATGTTTTGTTGAAGTTCTAAGTGAAAATAAGTGAACACATTCTATACAGAGAACACACTTCTGCACATTTTAATACACAACTACTGTTCATTTACTGAATTTAACATATTGGCTAAACACATAAACATAAAATGTGCTCTGTGGAAAAGTTATGGCACGTTCTACATTTTTTTCTCAATGTTAAACTCAGCAAATAAATAGATGTTGTGCCCTAAACTTTGCAGAAAGATTCCATATTCAAGTTTGATCTCTGTAAAAGATGTGTTCACTTATTTTCACTTAGAAAATCATCAAAACGTGTAATTTGACCAGGGATGCTGTATATGACTATGAAAACAAAAACAAAAGCATAGAAAATTCTGATATAGATTATTTCTCATTCATAGGACAGAAATTCTATTTAGGGTTCTAAACTTCCATACAACAACAGTACATTTGTGTTCAAAAGCAGACATTATGATTTGAATTTGATGAAAAATGTTTTTGTGTCTGCAGTCTTGGTTTTAAAAGGCATATTTTTTTTACAATTTTGCCATGTTTCTGAGATATTTTGACATTAATAAAGACCAAAAGTTGTTTACATAGAATGTAAATCAAAACTAAATGTAGTTCATTGCGTACCAATATTAGTCATATTGTACATTTGAATAATATAGCAAAACAGTAATAACTGTAGACTGAAGAGAGGGTTAGTGTGAGTGTTAGGTCTAAGATCAGGGGAAGTTAAAAGGAATTCCAGTGATTTTTCAAAATGTATGCATAATTAAATTATTGAGATGTAAACAAAGTCATTCAGAGTGGCTTGGTGTGAAATGTTCAGTTCTAGAGAAACTTTGTTCACAGTGTTGGTGATAGGAACCAGACGTCTGAAGAGTTTAATGTCTCTAAAATGTCTTTACACAAAATGGTTATGAATATGCTGCTTAACGACTGAGACATTGTTTTACAGAACTTCTCAGCCTGAAATGCACAGAGGTACATGCAGAGCATTGTGAGGCAAAATAATCCCCAAAGAAAACTCTTTTTTTTTCAGATTTATGACTATTAGCATCATCAACATTACATATAAAACCTCAGAAGACTTCTAGGTTCTATACTGGTTTAGGATGGTTAATAAAATGCCTACATTTGTGCAGTATGGACATGGAGAACCCTGGTTCCTGTCACCACCAGTGTAGAGAAACAGGTGTCAGTGTTTCTTTACAACTAACAATTTCACATCAAACCACATAGAATGACTTTGTTTACATCTCCACGGCTGAATTATGAAGAACAATTCTCATTTAAGGTGAAAGCAGTGGATATTTAGTTCAATCTAAGTTCAATTTGAACACTAGGTGAGAATCTACAAAGCACCATACAAATAAATGGTAACCTTAGTGACCTTCGTGTAACCTTAGTGACCAATGCTAATTGTGGACAGGTTCTATTCCTAAACATCTTCCTTTGAGTATGTCTCTCTTTCTGACCTTCTTGTTGGGCAGTGACCCGCTCGGTGTGGAGAAAGGAATGGCCTGGATTCTGAGTTTTGACCACTCCTCATTCAGCAGGTCCGTCCGTCCCTCAATCTTACGCCTGTTTGACAGGAACAGCGCCTAGATCGTACGAGCACACACACAAAGGACCTACATGAGCCAGCCAAAGTGACTTTTATGTACACAAATACACATAATAACGTGTTTCGCAGGGGGGACAAAATCACTTGTCTCACTAGCGAAATTTATCTAAATTAGCAGGTGATGAAGGCGTGATAACACAGATGAGGTAAAACATGACTGACCACGTGAAGAGAGCTTTGAGTTAGGGGTGAGTAATATGGCAACATTTTACTGCTGTCAGGATAAAATACTTCACAATACGCTTTTCTTAGTATTTCATGGGCATCATCTGAAGGACACTGAATAACCACGTTTACGAAGACAAATTTAGACAAATATAGGAAACCTGTAAACAACAAGAACCACATTAACTGCATAGTAACAATTAGCTGATTGGATTTCAGGCCATTATGACAACGTCTTATTATTTCTAATATATATATCTCGTGATATTCCATTTGTTTTTTCAAATCATTTACAGTTTTTTTTATGATTGCTTAAATGCTAAATTTAAAAGTAACATGGTCAGTCAAACCTGGAACTGAAGGAGCAAAACCTCAGCCCAGATCTGCACTACTAAAGCTCATTCTCAGCCTCACACTTTTAGCAAAACACTACACACTGTGTTTTGCAGACCACTAAACACACTCTTCCACATTAGACACAGAAATTAACATGATGTCACTTCTTTGCCATTGTCAAAACACCACACCTGTGAACTGATGGAACATGGCCGTCAGGTGTATAAACACTTGATTTGTAAACTTGCCAATCAAGTGTAAGCACTATAAAAAGGTAAGAGGTGAGCTTTTCTTAATTCATGCTTTCTTTTTTGTCTCCACAAATGTTTTTGCTGTGTTTATGCAATACATTCTGTTTAGAAAATGTTCTGTTCTGAATTTCAGAACAGTCCAAGGAAAATACTTTTAAAATACCACTAAATTAAAAACACATAACATTTTAAAAAGAAACACCACTGATGCTGGTTTTTAAATGAGCACACTGCATGTATCAGCTCATTAGATGAACCCTTAAGAGGACATCAGTCTGAGTAGACTGATAAATCAATGTGATGATTAGTTATTAATCTCAGTGTGACTGAGCTCTGCTAAAGCCTGAGTAGACTGATAAATCAATGTGATGATCAGTTATTAATCTCAGTGTTACTGAGCTCTGCTAAAGCCTGAGTAGACTGATAAATCAATGTGATGATTAGTTATTAATCTCAGTGTTACTGAGCTCTTTTGAGGGATGATCAAACTAATAATTTTTTCAGTAGTGGACATGTTTGCAAGTGATAACCTTAGCACTGGTATTGCACCACTAACTGTTTAATGACCCATTGGTTAGCCTGTTCCAGACTTCTGACTGGCTGTGCAAATTACATTCCATAATGCTTGCTCTGAGCGCTTCTTGATTAGTCTGTAGCCAGTTGCACTCAGTGAATATACCAACTTCCAGCATCCCACACTGATTTTAGCCACATCCACTGTCGGTTTTTATTTCAGAATAAGGCATCAAATAGAAAGAATTATTCAGGAATTGGTATCAAAATGAACAGATCAGTATCAAAGCATTCTAAATGATACCCAGCTCTAATAACATGAGTACAACACTTTTCAACCAATCAGATTGGAACTAACTGTTTTATACACTGTTATTCCGATGTTTTGCAAAGTGACCCCCCGCCAGCCATAATGCAGGTGGGTGTTAAGTGAGGTAGGGCACGTTCCAGCATCCTCACCTTCACCTCCTCGGCCTTGCGGATGCGTTTGAGCTGCCTGAGCCTCATGTACTCAGACTTGACCCTCTTCCTCCACTTCATGAGGCTGCGGGGGGCTTTAGTGGGGCACAGCCGGGTGCTGGATGCTTCATCCATCTCCTCCATCACCTTAAACACAGGAGGACACACTCAACACACACGCACAGGCCTTACACAACACACAGGGAAACACGCTCCAGTGATGACTGTAATACTAGCTTCTATTTTTGTCTTTATCTATCCACAAAGCTCTAATGAGCCACAGCCACTTGCATTCCTGAGGCAGAGAACAAAACAATATCACTGTAATTGGAGGCAGTGATGCTACAGTTTGTGTGTGTGTGTGTGTGTGTGTGTGTGTGTGTGTCACCTCCATGACCTCAAACACACTAAAGACACACTTACAAGCCCAGTGTTTCCCACACTCAGGCTATACTTGGGTGGCCCCCCAAGTATACTGGCAGTGATTTTCTCCCATGTTAAAAAATTTCCAAAATATTTCATACTTGTATGTATGAACGATGGCACATTTTGCATAACAAGATAATGCAAAACCTTCTTTATTTTCTTTTTTAAAATTAAAAATCATACATGACTTATTTGAATACCCAATAAAGGAAAAAGAACACCGAAACAAGTGTTAGTGTGTGTTTTGCTGGTATGAGTGGATCAGACACAGCGGTGCTGCTGGAGTTTTAAAAGACTATGTCCACTCACTGTCCACTCTATTAGACACTCCTACCTTGTCAGTCCACCTTGTAGATGTAAAGTCAGAGATGATAGCTCATCTGCTGCTGCACAGTTTGTGTTGGACATCCTCTCGTCCTTCATCAGTGGTCACAGGACGCTGCCCACAGGACGCTGTTGGCTGGATATTTTTGGTTGGTGGGCTATTCTCAGTCCAGCAGTGACATTGAGGTGTTTAAAAACTCCAGCAGCACTGCTGTGTCTGATCCACTCAGACCAGCGCAACACACACTAACACACCACCACCACGTCAGTGTTACTGCAGCGCTGAGAATGATCCACCACCCAAATAGTACCTGCTCTGTGGTGGTCCTGTGAGGGTCCTGACCATTGAAGAACAGGGTAAAAAAGGGCTAACAAAGTATGCAGAGAAACAGATGGACTACAGTCTGTAATTGTAGAACTACAAAGTGCACCTATATAGTAAGTGGAGGTGATAAAATGGACAATGGCTGGTTGGTGTATGTTCACCTACTGTGCCTACTGCAGTTTAGCCACGCCCATTCACACTGACGTTATAAGGAGTGTTTCAGCCAAGACAATCGAGGCACAGCCAATCAGAGCAGAGCTCATTTATTTATATCAGCCTGTGTAATTCCAGTGGATAAAGAGAGGTTAGGAAAAATGTTTTGAGTTCCTATGACGTCAAAAAAAAAAGTCCTTAAGAAAAAAAAAATGTGGGGCATGAGCCTTTAAACATTTTTTTTTATGTGCCCACAACTTTTACAGAGGCTATTTCAAGCTAATGCCAAGCGTACTCCTCCAGATGTGATAAGATCACATATAGCAGCATTTCCAGCTTTCCAGAAGCTTTCCGGGAATAAGAGAGCTTTTCCCGTTACTTGCAGTGATTCACACCTACAAACACTCACACATGGGAATTACAGCACGCATGACTCAAACTCTGTCACTGACCGCTGTTCACTCTGTGAACCTGTTCGCTCGGGCGCCCCCTGCTGGCAGCACGGCACAACTGCCGTTCACCATTTTTAAAGGGGTTTAAAGCCCTTCCTGGAAAAACACTCACATGCACACACAGCATTAGAGCCTTTCTCCTCATAAAGCCCTGATATTTCATACGGAGGTACAAAGGGGGGGTCTATAGTGCGCGTGAAGGCCATCACGGAGGCGCGTGCACGTGTGTGTGCGTCAGGGCATGTGTGTGGAGAGAAAAACACACATGCAGCTTCTCTCGTCTCGAGACTGGAAGTGGGCGTGACCCCTCCTCCTCCTCCTCGCGGCTAAAAAGTGCGCAGTGCACTTTCACAACAAGCCCTCGATGTCTTTTTCAATCCGAATGAAAATATGTATTTAAATAAAATGTGAGTCAAAGCAGCAGCGCGTGAAGGGAAAGCAGAGTGGGGGCGCGCGGGGGGAGATGGTGGTGGTGGTGGTGGTGGTGTTCACGAGCAACAACAGCACGAGCCGTTAGCGTCGAAAAAACACGAAGCTGAAGTCAGCTTCTTATTCGAATTTTTCCGTTCCACCTTAAATGGTGCAAGCATTCATGTAACTGCTTGCACCATTTAAGGTGGAACGGGAAAATTCGAGCAAGACGCTGGCGAATAGGAAGCCAACTTCAGCCTCGCTCGGAAACACTTCTGAGATGGCAGAGAAGCTTTCAGTGCAGCGAAGAAGCGAAACAGCAGAAAACACGCCGCTCCGCGCAAACCAGCGCGTGCTAGCAATGGCAGCACGCACGCGGAACGCGGCTATAAACACGCGTGCAACATTGCAGAGGATTTGCTGCTGTGAAACAAACACACACACGCGCGCGCGCACGGACAGTTAGTGAAATACCTCTGGACTCTCGTGTCCTCGCGGTTAAATGGCTGCGCGTTCACAGTTCCTCCTCTTCAGCCTCCGGATAAACTCCGCGCAGGGAGCGCAGGTTAATCCCCCCCGCTAGCGCCCGGGCAGCACCGCAGCGCGCGCAGCGGCCCAGGCTCGAGCTGAGCTGCCTTCCAGTTTTTTAGGAGCTGCGCACTCGGGGCTGGTCGGAGTGTGACGTCTTTATTAGGAGCGACTGCACGGAGTCTCACACACACACACACACACACACACACACACACTCAACAGCAGCAAACATGACTCATCACATCACTGATTATATAAAAGTTTGATGAATTATATGCAAATTATTTAAGGAAATAATAACAATTAATAAAATAATGATAATGTACATGATAATATTATTGTGATAACATATAATTATTCAGAATATACTACTACTACTATTACTACTACTGCTACTACTACTACTACTACTTATTATTATTATTATTATTATTAGTAGTAGTAGTAGTAGTAGTAGAAGTATTAGACGTAGTAGCATCAGTATTTTATAGATAGATAGATAGATAGATAGATCACTTTATTAATCCCAGAGGGAAAGTCTATTATTATTATTATCTTTATGATTAGTAACAATAGTAACAATAAAGGTAATAATATTAGCATTGGTATTTGTGTTATATGTAGATTTATTATTATTATTATTATTATTGTTGTTGTTGTTGTTATTATTATTATTATTATTATTATTATTATTATTATTATTATTATTATTATTATTGTTGTTGTTGTTAATCTATTTGTTTTAGATTATTATCAAATTCGGCTGCTAAATCACCACTGTTGTTATTATTGTCTTATTAGCTTGTTATTACTTTAGCTTGCTCTATTGGAGAGCAATTAAAGTGCAAGGGAGCGCCTGCTAGACCAGTTATAACTCAATAAAAACACTTCATAATTTCATAATATCTTACTTCTTATCGGTGTCAGTAACTACATTTAGAGCACACTGATGCCACTGATGCCATATTGATGTCATTATGATTAGTGAATGGACGCTGTAGATGCTGCTCTTTCCACTGTTTAAAAACAGGCACAGAAGCGTTTTTCATCATCTCTTACTGACATACACACTATGGGCAGGCTTTCCATACAGGGATCAAGCCTAGTCCTGGACTACACAGCACTCTGAATGGAGATTTTCCATCAAATGAAAAATACAGTCCAGGACTAGTTAACTGGCAATATATATCCAAAAGTATCCAGACACCCCTTATTTAGTGAATTCAGCTACTTCAAGGTGCACATATTACCGACACAAACATTTAACCTTGCACACAAAACTTAATCTCCATAAAAAAAGCACTGACCAATAGAATGGGGCACTTAAGAGCAGCCGCTCATGAGCCTACAATCACCAAACCCAATGGCGAATGTATGCTAGAAGGGTATAAAGCCCCCCAGCATTGCGCTGTGGATCAGTAGAACTGTGTTCTCTTGAGAGTGATGGATACCTGACCTCACTAATACTCTTATAGCTGAATGCAATCAAATCCACACAGCAATGTTCCAATTATTATTTTAGCTTGCTCTATTGGAGAGAAATTAAAGTGCACGGGAGCGCCTGCTAGACCAGTTATAACTCAATAATAACACTTCATAATTTCATATTGTCTTACTTCTTATCGGTGTCCGTAACGCCAGCGTGCACTACATTTAGAGCGCACTGATTAGAATCCTTGTGCTCATTATTAGTAGATGCACAAATCTATGTGGGAGTAATATTGACTTTATTTATTTATTTATTTATTTATTTATTTCCTAACTGTACTTCGACATGCCCCGCCCCGTCCGCGCTATGACTGGTTAAGCCTGACCAGCCTCCTGAACTGGGATTGGCTAATCGGTGATACTCACCGTCTGTGGGACCGCTCTGTTCTAGAACGCTAAAGCTGAGAGCGGGTGGGCGGGGCTTGGCGGAATACGGGTGGAAAATAATAAACGCTGGAACCGAGCTGCTTTGACTGCCTGACACGTGACTCGGATTAAGCGCGCAGCGCCGCCCAGCGGACAGCGCCGGTAACTCTCCATTGCATGAAAGCGCAGACATGCAAGGCCAGAAGAGGAACTAAGGCGGCAGACACGAGTGAATACACAAATAACACAAACAACTAAATAAACAGTTTACAACAAATACATACAATTACAAGAACAGTATAAAAGTAACATAAAATCTGCTTTTTATTTCGCCATTTAAAAGCCCTTCAGACAAAGCTTAAAGTAACTAAAGGCGTGCAAGCAAGCAAGCAGACAGGTAAACCAATAGAAAGCTAAAATGTAAATAAAATAATAATAATAGTAATTCAGTTAATTAATTTATATAGTCATTTATTTATTTTTTTTGGCAGGTACATGCACCAGACAACGTATTCTTTTTCTTATTTCTTTGTTTGTTTGTTTTACTTCATGCCCATATTAACTCATAGAGGTCGTTTAATTGTGTACAGTAGGACCCTCTTTGCCTTTCCCCCTCCTCCCTCCACATTTGACATATTTTCCGCTTGTTTTTCTAACGGGATTGTTCTTTAAGATGCACCGAGCAAATGATCCACTAGATGGCGACATAAAGTCGTTTTATAGAGTGACGCATTAGAGAGACCCACACAAAAACCCACTACAGCACAAACTCCTCAGTCTGCAGCTCCTCCACTGATGCCATATTGATGTCATTATGATTAGTGAATGGACGCTGTAGATGCTGCTCTTTCCACTGTTTAAAAACAAAAGCAACTCAGGCACAGAAGCCTTTTTCATCATCTCTTACTGACATACACACTATGGGCAGGCTTTCCATACAGGGATCAAGCCTAGTCCTGGACTACACAGCACTCTGAATGGAGATTTGCCATCAAATGAAAATTGCAGTCCAGGACTAGTTAAGTGGCAATATATATCCAAAAGTATCCAGACACCCCTTATTTAGTGAATTCAGCTACTTCAAGGTGCACATATTACTGACACAAGCATTTAACTGTGCACACAAAACTTAATCTCCATAAAAAGCACTGACCAATAGAATGGGGCACTTAAGAGCAGCCGCTCATGAGCCTACAATCACCAAACCCAATGGCAAATGTATGCTAGAAGGGTATAAAGCCCCCAGCATTGCGCTGTGGATCAGTAGAACTGTGATCTCTGAAGTGATGGAGCTCCATCCAATTCCTCTGGGATTAGTTGGAGTGTCCAGAACTGATCATTCGACATCAGTACCTGACCTCACTAATACTCTTATGGCTGAATGCATCAAATCCACGCAGCAATGTTCCAATATCTAGTGTAAAGCCTTCCTAGAAGAGAAGAGGCTGTTACTGCAGCAAAAAGGGAGTAGCTCCCTATTAACCCTGCACGTATTAGCAGAGATTAAAAAAAAGTTTGATTCACTTTTCTTTCATAAAATGGATCTGATTATTAAAATCAAAAACATTTAATAACAGTAATGTGTGCTGGGGTTCTTTTGGGGGATGTTGCCTCGAGGCAACATTGTGCAACAATGAGAAGAAATGATGTAGACCCATATTCCCTGAAGTGGTGAGACTTGTTTTTTGACTGGCTAAATTGATTGAACTGTCACACATTGTTGCTTCTAGGCAACAAACATATTTCTGCAAATTCTTCCAGCAAGAAAAAATTCTTGTGAATGTTTAAAAAGCGCCCACTAAGAGACAGTATGACCAAGTAAATGCTTTTAATTGACTCAGTCAAGCTCCTCCCTTTATTGTTAACTGTATTGTTGTCTTTAAATATGTATAATATTATTGTAAAGCGAGGAAAATGGGTTTGTTGCCCTGAGGCAACATTGTGCAATAGAGCGTTGATAGCCTTGATGAGCAGGTGTCCACAAACTTTGTGTCCACTCTGTAAAGTGTAAAAGACAGGAAGTCAGAAAGAAGCTGTAAGTTTATGGGATGGGGACAGTTTTGGTGGTCTACCCAGTTTTGCATGGTTGTTAGGGGTCCATTTCCTCCAGGCTACAGCACAAGTATAGCCAGCATTCCAGCATTCCAGCAGTCCTCCACATATTTTAATACTTTTTTGTAGGCCACGTGTGCAAACTTCTGTTTTTTTTTCACTTATTTTTCTTTGATTATCTCATAATTATGTAAATTATTACCATAATTCTTCAGAAAGATCGCCTGAAAAATGACTGACTTGTACTCACTGGAAAATACAATGAATAAAGGGTGGACCTCTGACTTTTTCACAGTACTGTGTACACTCTTAAAAATGATGGTTCTTCAGGGGTTTTAGTAAAGAAAATGGTTCTATATAGAACCACACACCCTCAGAATACCTTTTTTTCATGATTAAATGGTTCTTTACATTGTGAAAGGGTTCTTCAGGTTGATGGAGAATCTCTAGGATGGTTCCATACAGCTTCATGTAACCCTAAAAGGGTTCTTCTACTGTTACAATGTCAAGCTTGTAACAATAGAAGAACCTTTTTTGGTGCTATCTGGTACCCTATTCAAAAAAATGTCTTACCATACCCATATCAATCTGAAGAATGCTTTCTCAATGCAAAAGAACCCTTTAATCATAAGCAAAAGGTTCTTTGAGTGTTTGTGGTTTCATTTAGAATCATTTTCTTTACCACAGAACCCTTGAAGAACCATCTTTTTAGAAGTGTAGTGCATGGGTAGCTGTATAAGACCTAGTGAGCTACCGCTGTGATGATATGACGACAAGTGACTGTCTGTTACAGAATAAAAATTTCACTTTGTTTTCCTCCATAGATCCACAGTCAGTGCACTTTCCAAAAAGCTCAGGTGGTTCAGCTGGTGATGAGGAGCAGAAATTGGAGAAGAAACCATGACAGAAGCCAAAGCTTTTGGGAACACTGCACTGGAAATATTGGTGCTGTGACAAATACAGGATTCAGGTGTCGTCGGTTGCACTTGAATACAAGGTCAGTATCATTTGCTGGGCTCTAAAAGGTAAAAAGACGGATCCTCAGTAGGACTAGGTCCTATGAAGACTCCTCATTTGTATTACATAATGCAAAACAGACAATCTACAAGGCTGCTTTGTCACGTCACTGGAAAGACGA
Organism: Colossoma macropomum; assembly: GCF_904425465.1. Lineage (NCBI taxonomy): Eukaryota > Metazoa > Chordata > Actinopteri > Characiformes > Serrasalmidae > Colossoma > Colossoma macropomum. The sequence goes on along the minus strand of NW_023494801.1, from coordinate 5,913,196 downwards.
CTGTGCGTCAAATGAAAGGGGAATACACTGTTGCTTGGAATGACATTAAGCTAGCAAGCAAATAATGCAATGTGGCAGGCAAAACATCAATAAATATGTAATTACATGCTGTCCTTAAACTTGTTATGCTCATTGAAAGCAGGTGCATTTCAATCCCTGCATTTAAGGAAACAGCATACTGTATATTTAACTACTTTACTGGCCTTTTGAAGCATTGTGCAGTACAAATTGTGTAGCTCATTGACCTTAAAAGGGGAATTCCACTGATTTTTCAGAATTTTTGCATAATTCAGTTGTTGCAATGTAAACACAGTAATTCAGAGTGGTTTTATGTAAAACAGCTTGTTGCAGAGAAAGTTATAGACTCAGATTTCTTTACATTGGTGGTGATGGGAACCAGGGGTCAACACAAATATAGCTATTTTATTTACTATCCAAAACCACTGATAAACCTACACACAATTTTATATATAATGTTTATGATGGTAAAATAGTGGGAAATCTGAAAGACATATATTTTTGGGGGGCTATTTTGCCTTACAATGTCCTACATGTACCCTTTTGCCACAAATGGATTCAAATAAATGGATTAACAAGATGTTTTAGACCAAAACCTTTGTAAAACAAAACTATTATAAAACAATGTTGTAGGCATTCAGGCAGCGTATTAACTATTACTAAACTATTTTGTTTAACAATTTTCTGTTAGGGAGCTTTTAGAGACATTCCCTTTTTAGAGAGTTCCCCTTTAAGTATCGGCTGTTCAGTAGGCTAAGTGTTGCTAGCCATTCTTATACACAGACTAATATTTGATAATCCATCAAACATTTCAGAAAGCTGACACATAAACTAAACCAAACTAATTTCAACACATGCAAACATTCCTTATACATAGCTTATAATAGCAACTTACATTTGGACACCTTCATTTTAATGCACGATTACTGTTTATCTGCTGAGTGTAAGGAGCCCATATCATGGAAAACATGAAAAAAAGCTGTTCTTCCTTTTTTATTAAATAAAATAGTTTGACAAAAATGTAAACCATGTTCAATTCTCAAAACATACCATTCACTCTCAGTCCATTTATGGAAACTAAGCTGCAAAAAAGAGTTCATTTTTACTCCCATTGCTATGCTGTCATATAAACCAATACATTTCAACAAACATATCAATCCATCTATTCAGCCTACAGCAGTTTAGCTCCACCCTCTCACAACTAAGTTGGGCAGTACAGTTCATCACTGCATCCACAAAAGCAAGTTAAAACTCTAAAATGCAAAGAAGAAACCACATATAAACAGGATCCAGCAGTGCTGCCACCTTCTCTGGGCCCAAGCTCTTTTAAAATGAACTGAGGGGAAGTGGGGAAGTTATAAGGAGTGTAACAGTAGAAAGCTGAGACATAATGGAGACATAAAGGGGCAGGACTGAACAATTTTATGTAAATAGAGGCAGGTATTGGGCAGTATAGAGGCTCTCTGGATGTTTACTTTTTGCTAAAAAGAAAAAAGAAAAAGAAACCATTAGTTTTATAAGTGCATCATAAATAAAATATTCTATTATTGTTAATAATTTAATACTGAAAAAAAGTAACGAATGTTCTAATATTTTTTTTAGGGCCACTGTCAGTCACAGGCCCTTAGAATAGTCCTAATTGTTCCCCCCATACGGCATCCCTGTACATTGACATGACAGTTTTGTAACTGCAGAAAATCTAACTTTGGCAATAATTCATTTTCACAGGCCCTTCAGTAATCTGATAATAAGAAAACACTGGGTCTCCAAATACACAACATGCACCTCTACTGTTGGTGAGAAACGCAGCATTAAACTTAAACAAGCATGATGTGATGAAAATTCAAATTTCCTGCTGCAGTTTTTTTAACATGAAGAAAATATTTGTTTAGGAGTTTATTTGGTGTCAATTTGTATATAATGTAGTGATGTTGCAATTTCACAACTTTGAATAGGTGTTTAGTGTTTACTGTTTTCTGGGCAGCTCTAATCTGCTTCTGATTTCACTTACATAGAAAAAGTCAGAGTGTGGATATACATGCACTGAGAAACTTGACGGTTCAGCTAAACATTCGGATCTCTTTAGCAAAGTTCTTGACATCAGATAACTGTTTTCAGTGTGCTTTATCATTAGACTTAGATCTGCAGCAGAAGCAGAAAGTATACAGTATTAAAAAAACGCTGTGAAAAATGTAAATAAAAACAAAATGCAATGATGTGCAGATCATTAAAACCCTAGATTTTATTGAAAATAGTACAAAGAAAACAAATCAAATGTTGAAACTGAGAAATTTTATTGTTTACTGAAAAATATTTGCCCATTTGATGCCAACAACACATTCCAAAAAAGTTGGGCCAGGGCAACAAAAGGCTGGTAAAGTTGAGTAATGCTAAAAAAGCACCTGGTGATTGATTGACAGCAGGTCAGTAACATGATTGTGTATACAAAGAGCATCTCAGAGAGGCTGAGTCTTTCAGAAGTAAAGATGAGGAGGGGTTCACCACTTTGTGAAAGACTGCACCAAGAAAATAGTGCAACATTTCCAGAATAACGTTTCTCAATGTAAAATAGCAAAGAACTTTTGCTTTTCATCATCTACAGTACATAATAACATTAAAAGATTCAGAGAATCTGGAGAAATCTCTGTATGCAAGGGACAAGGCCAAAAACCAGTATTTGCTGGCCATGAACTTCGGGCCCTCAGGCAGCACTGCATTAAAAACAGACATGATTCTGTAGAGACAATTCTGAAAACCATTGTCTGTGAAAACAGTTCATCACTGCCTTCACAAATGTTAATTAAAACTCTAAAACGCAAAGAAGAAACCACACATAAACAGGATCCAGCAATGCTGCCACCTTCTCTGGGCCCAAGCTCATTTAAAATGGACTGAGGGGAAGTGGAAAAGTGTGGTTTGACAAATCAAAATTTGACATTACTTTTTGGGAACCATGGACGCTGTGTCCTCTAGGCTAAAGACCACTCAGCGTGTTATCAGTGCACAGTTCAAAAGCCAGTATTCATGATGGTATAGGGGTGCTTACAGAGTGTTGTTAAAAGAAGAGGTAATGAAACACAGTGGTAAACATGCCCCCTTCCCAACCTTTTTGGAACATGTTGTTGGCATCAAATTCAAAATGGGCAAATATTTTTCAAAAAACAATAAAATTTCTCAGGTTCAACATTTGATATGTTGTCTTTGTACTATTTTCCTTTAATAATATGGTTTACATGATTTGTATATCATTGCATTCTATTTTTATTGACATTCTGCACAGCGTCCCAACTTTTTTGTAAATGGGGTTGTATGATTCTTGAATTTTTTTATTGGAATAGAGCTTTTACATTATGTTAGCAGTTCAACTAAAAGGTTCTTTAAGGAACCTAAAGTGGATCTTCAGTGGCATCCCTCCAGAGAACTTTCTGGCACCTTAATTTTTTAAGAGTGAGAAAAAAATCCACATCATCAGTCTGCTTTGCAGGCTCAGTTCTCTTAAGCTTGAGTCACTGAATCACTGGCGCCCATATGCTCAGTTGTTAGCTGTTGGTCATATATTTCCAGGCTACCTTTAAGTCTCTCAGATTCCTGAACCCATTCCTAATGGTTTCCCCTCATTCGGAGTGGCTAAACATGGAGAAACTCGGCCTGCATAAACAACATGATGTTTCCATTTTCTGTAGCTTTCAGATGGTGGTCCAAAATGTGTGTGGGTGCGTCCGATGGGAAAAATGTTTAATCACAATCGCATTGTTGCATAAATAGAAGATTTAATAAATTGGCTCCCCGGAGTATTCATTTCTCGTTAAATAGATCTGTTGACCTGATATTGTGTTTGGAGTGTTGCTCTTGTACCAGATGTACCGGTAAAGGTTTCCTCCACTCAGCCAGGCTCACTGCAGCTCAGTTTTGGGAATCGTATTGGCCTCTGGGACGTTTTTGTGGAAATGGGACGGAGTTGCATTCTTGGCTGAGATCCTGTGCAGGTGCTTAGCTCTTTACTCTTCAGCTCCGGATGATGGAGGACCATGCTCCGTGATGGACCGAGGTTTCAGCAGTTTTATGGTCTGCAGGCCTGTCCTCAGGGCTTCTCTCTGGACGCTGTCACGTTTATCCTGGACCCAACAACAAAAGCAAACAGGCTCGGGAAGACAGGCGCAAGAGGGAGGCCTTATCTGTGGAAAAGTTTTCATTTTTGCGAAATGTAAACCCAGCGTGTTGGTTTTGGCTGGCGAGGTGGAGTGTGATATCTCCAAATGTGTGGGGGGTGAGGAGAGCTTTCCCTGCCTTCACTCTGAAGCTAGCCAGGGAAATGTGCTTGGGGCAATGACCGCTGAAATGATTTTGGACATCTTTGCACTTCAAAGGCATAAGAGTGCGTGCGCACACACACTCATACAATAAAGTACAAATCCACTCAAGTGGGGCAAAATCACTGTAATGCGCAGCCTGTTATTGCTGTTATAAAACGCATGATGAAAACACCAATATTGTTCAGGATACTGTTGAAAATAATTGCAAAAAAACTTAAAAACTTCCACCAAGCAATCCGTTATTTTTCATAGCAACTGTTACCAGGTTGAGAAATTGAGCAACTGGTAAAATCTGTGAATAGACAGTGCATTATTAGCTTCATATTCATTTTGTATGAATGTGAAGGTTCACACCATTACACTTTTGTCAGATTGTCAGATAATCTTGCTTGTTTTAAGAAATGTGGTTGAAACCATCAAAATTATCTGCCAGTATAGTGAGATAATTTTACTCAATGAAATTACCTAAAACAAGTAAACAATGTCTAGAAATAAGCTAGATAATCTTATAATCAGTACACAACCACCTTAAAATTGAACATTTTACATATATAGACTACATACATACATCATCTAAACCGCTTATCCTTCTGGGTCCTTTCTGTGTGGAGTTTGCATGTTCTCCCTGTGTCTGCGTGGGTTTCCTCCAGGTACTCCGGTTTCCTCCCACAGTCCAAAAACATGCAGTCAGGCCAATTGGGCAAGCTAAAATAGTCCCTAGGTGTGAATGTGTATGTCTGTCTGTCTGCCCTGCAATGGACTGGCGACCTGTCCAGGGTGTATCCTGCCTTCCGCCCAATGACAGCTGGGATAGGCTCCAGCACCCCACCGCGACCCATATATAGACTAGATTTAAGATCATTTCACTTGACAATATAATATTTTTTACAGTGTAGTTAACCTGTAGCAACCAAAGTAGGTAGTTCCCTACATGGTGCAGCAGTTTCATTCTGCTGCCTGAGGCACCGGCAGAAAGAGCTGATAATAGCTAGGCTCAAGTTCATTATTACATTGTACTCGTATAAATTTACTAAAATGATAGTATTTTAAGTGAAGCAATTTAGCATTACTTATCATCAGTGGTGGACAGTAATGAAGTAAATGTAATTCGTTGCTGTACTTAAGTAGTTTTTTTTGTGTATCTGTACTTTACTGAAGTATTTCCATTTTGGGTGACTTTTTACTTTCACTCCACTACATTTCAAAGCCAAATCTTACTTTTTACTCCACTACATTATGAGAAATCTGTTGTTCCTTTTGACTTATGTGTGCATAAAAACGTAACATGTCAAAAAGAAAGAAGCGTGAAGCAAACGCACCAATCAGGGCACAGCGCGCACTTTGTTTTGAGCTTGTTTTGATGTGTTGGACATACCGACCCAGTGCAGCACACGGTTCAACGTCAGTGCAACAGCGTAAAATTTTGGGAGTGTCTATTCAACATAAATGATGGAACTAACATAACTTTGTGTAAATAGACCACAATATAGAAATATGTACACATATGCAGTTGTGATTGACGTCTTTTTTCTGAATTTATACAAACACTATTTCATTTTATAGTAGTTTATTTTGGCTAGTTTATGTTTATGAACAGAGACCTACAGATGTAGTTTAGTAAAGGAAAACTCATTGGTGAATCTGAGTTTAAAGCAAGTTTTTATTAAACTTAAACTTGTAACTAAGTTGCAAATAAATCTTAAACTGAAACTTTGCTTGTTATTTCAGAGCCACTCGGTTCTATCTAATGGAAATTGTTTGCCTTCAGTGTTTTGTGTTCATGATAATTTTAACAGACATCAGCGTCACTAGTTAATGACATTCTATTAAAAGACTGGTTTACCAAGAGTGACACTGGAGTACTTTTACCTAAAATGAGTTAATGAAGTTAATGAGTCTTGTTACAAAAATGATAATAGGACATTACAGTCATAAAGAATCTTTTAGTACTTTTACTTTCGATACTTAAGTACATTTGAAGGCAAATACTTTTGTACTTTTACTTAAGTTCGTCCACCACTGCTTATCATGCTTGATATCAGTTTAATACCTCTTCACAAGCTCACTGTTTTCAAGCTTACAGATGTAAGCTGAAAAAAAAACATTAGCTGAGGTAGCTTAGCATTTGTCTGTTTACCTAAAAGACTGGCTGACTTTCTCTGTACATTTCAAGCCACATGTGATCTACTGTGGCTTTTTGTGGTCTTGATATGGCTTTAATTTAACGTAGTAATGGCAAAATGCTGAGTGGCGCGCTGTGACGCACGAATGCATTGAACAGTCCCCTTCACATGCATGTGTGTTACGCAGGCATATGGCCACTACAGATGAATGCCTGTGATTTCAGTTGTTTCTATGTGTAAATAACAGTATATGTTGGTTTTACCTTCAAAGTAAACACCAGAACAGGGCCTAAAGCCAAACGAAGAGTCTCTGTTAAAAACAGTGGTGATTTTTTTGTGTGACACTGCGCATCCGGTGTGCAGTGGCCTTTACAGAACGCAGTGCTTAAGATGTAAAGATACGTACATGTAAAATGTATTCCCATATTGGTGCATCTCTAATTTTCTGTAACAACACAGCAAATTAAAGATATATTAAAAAACATTGTAAGTGTTTTTTTCTGACTATTCGGGTTTTGGTGTTTTAATGACTTAATTTTTGTCAGCAACACTATCACAACTTAGCATCAGAGGCGGCGTCAGGACTATGGTTTAGGACAGGCATGACAAATTCAGGAACAGGCAGATACTTACTCCCGTGGATGGGAACGGGGGGTATAGGTCACAGAAAGCAAAGTACAGTACAGTGGAAAAGTCAGAGACCTCCTTTCATTTATTTAATTCCCAGTTAAAACAGTCATTAAGTTCTAGTTTTTTATTTTTTTTTGTTCATTTTTAGCATGAGGAAAACGTAAAAACATATATTTAACAGAAAATTACACAGAAGCCTCAACAACTAAATATAATATCTGATTTTTCAGTATTTACTGTGTCCACTCTGCACCTTCATTGCAGCTTCGGCTCTTTTCAGGAGACTCACTTTCAGTTTCTCAAAGAAATCTGCTGGGATATTTTTCACACCTCTAAAGTTCAGTCTTAGAAGTTGGTTTTGCATTTTCTGCTTCTTCACCAAATAATCTCAAACGCATTCAGTGATGTTAGGGTCTGGACTCTGGGGTGGTCAGTCCATTGTTCTGCTTCTGTTTGATGTGTCCGTCTCCTTTTCCCAGTAAATCCTCTTGACAGCATTTTGAGTATGTCATATATTTAACAAGTACTTTTTCATAATTTCTTGTTTTTGGTTGCCTTTTTTGAATTTTACTACCAAAAGTAGAGTGCCACTTAGTGTAGAAGTTACCATGAGCATCATGTGAGTCCAGTCAGAGTGAGATGAGCAGCAGTGAGCAGTGCTTGTGATTTCAATTGCTTTAAAATGACGTCAGACTCAGGAAAACGTACTTCACATGTCCTTATTAAAGAAGGCTGAGAGGAAGACGTCGTGTTCTGAGACACATAAGCTGGACGTCCGTCCCACCGCCGTCTTTTAAAGATCAGAGAATAAACTCCGTCTCCTCTGCAGACCAGTTTCTTCTCTCACCATGTTGAACATTATAGACTTTCAGTATTATGCCAATAAACATGCACAAAACGTGCTCTTCTGATAGGGAATGTAATCAGACACAGGAGTTTACATGGCTATTATTCTTCTATTTAACAGATTATTTGCAGGATTACCCACCTCGTTCAATCGGATATAAACTGTATTCTGAAAGGCCTCAATCGGTCTAGTCTATTCTGATTGAGATGTTTACATGGATGTATTTTATTCTGATTGAGCTATTAGTTGGATTGTTAACAGATTATTAGGCTGCATGTAAACGTGGCTAATGATAAAAGTGGGTGGGCCTGCAATCATAGAGCCACCACTGCTTAGCATGTTAATACAGAAACCAACTGATATGCAGAGTCATAAGTGTGTATACTGATTACTTTCCAGTCAGATTTCAGAACCAGAACTATCTGCTACACTGTCCCTATTTCAGGATCCAGATATCCAGAATCTGTTGTACAATCTGTCTGTCCTTAGTAACGTTCTGTACCCGCCAGGACCGAGACACTTCCACATTATTCTGTTTGCTAATCACATTAAAACTTTGTGTTCTCTCAGCACTTTTGTCCCTGTAATTCAATCTGCCTCACAAACAGAAACAAAGCAGCGCTGGAGAAAAAAAAAATGTCCTAAACTAATCTGAATGAAATGTGGAAATAATTTGGCTCGCAGAAATACACAGGGCCCAGACCCAGCTGAGTGAGTTGGGGTTGGGGGTGGGGGGGTGATGACGTGTGTGAGGGGTTGAGTGTGTGTGTGAGAGTGTGTTTGTTTTTGTACATTCTCAGAACAAAAATGTCCTGACTTTTTGTTAAAAACAGAAAAAAAACACAAGACGTTCTGAAGTGCTTCATCCATGGGGTTATTCCTTTAAACTGAGAGAGCAAAACCATTTCTTTTAAGTTACTGAGGTTAAAATTAGAGCTGTGTTTTAAAATTATACTTAAGGCTCAGTGCTACGGGTCTGAAAGGATGGGTAGTTGTCAAGAAGCTCTTATTGAGAAAAGGAAATAGACAAAAATATAGAATGTTTGCACATCAAACAAAGAAGCTGTGTTCTCAAAACAATGGACTGACCATCCCAGAGCCCAGGCCTCAACATCACTGAATGTGTTTGAGATTATTTGGATCATGAAAAGCAGAAAATGCGAAACCAACTTCTAAAACTGAACTTTGGAGGTGTGGAAAAATATCCCTACTACTATCCCTAGTAACTCATAGCTAATTTGACTGGACATTCCATGAATAAAAGGCTGGTATGATTCTTGCTCTGATAGCACTGTATATAATAGATATCACATAGGACATTACTGTTACATATTGTCGTTGTCCAAAGAAAACTATGTATCTCCATTTTGGTCCATTTTTTTTTCTACATCATTTCAACACACCAGCTGTCCTTTATGTCGTGTGAAAATTTATGATGAATGGACCAATAGAAAAAATCACTTAGAATAAGGTAAGAGTGTTTTTGCCTTCTTCTGTAAAGTTACTATTTTATATATATATATATATATATATATATATATATATATATATATATATATATATATATATATATATATGTATATATAGAAATAAAGGTGCTGTGCAGGTACATTTTTCGTTCATCAGTGTACAAACAACGTAAATGTTCCCTCAAAGGTTTTACGGTCCAATTGTGAACCTTAAATAAGTTTTCCCAGGTGAAAAGTACATATTTGTACATTTTCATAAACTGTTTTAAAACAGAACAATAAAATAAAAGCCTGGAGACGAGACGGGGTGTGTGGAGTCAGTACAGCTCAGAAAATATCATTTCAATGGATTATGGTACAGTTATGTTCCCTGACTAAAGGTACTGAGATGTACCCCTGAGGTTGAGGGTACCACCCCAGTGACAAGAAGGGTACTGATATATCTATCTATCTATCTCTCTCTCTTTCTCTCTCTCTCTCTCTCTCTCTCTATATACATATACATATATATATATATATATATATATATATATATATATATATATGTACACACATACATATGGGACACAGGTATGACCCTATGTCCTGACACTGTATTAAAACACGTGTGTGTGTGTAAGTGTGTGTGAGGATCTCTGGGGGAATGACACTGCTTCTTGCACCATCAGTAAGCTGTGCTGTATGTGTGTGCCAGTGGTGAGGTTTGTATTGTACATGCGTCAGTGGCAGGCCCGAGGGTTCACGTACGTCAATAGCAGGAGAAGATATTTTTCTGAACCTCTGCTGGGGGCCAGGATTTGTCATCCTGGCCTCTCTCTCTCTCTCTCTCTCTCTCTCTCTTACAAACTCTATTCTCCTTCCATGGCTATAACCCCAGTGTACTCCCATATGAGTAGCACAGGCACTCCCAAGATCATTAAACAACGCTTTGTTTGAGTAAAGTGGACTCTCTCCAGGCCTGAAGAGTGTTACGCCACTGAACACACTGGGTTGAACAATGCCAAGCCAATTTCAGAAGCTACTTAGCCAGCTTTCCATGATATACTACCATAAGCAAGTCTCTTTTGCTGGCTTTTCAGATGTTCTTTATTTTAAGAGGTTTCTTAGTAAGTGAATTGTGTGGCTAACTGTATTCAACACCTTAAACCCCAGGTTTATTATACAGTAACTACCAGAGGGGAACCCTCAGGGCCTTCTAAGCCTTCAGAGAAGGCCTAATGATTTCTGGGAAGTGAAAATTACATGTTGTTATTCCCACACACACAACACTGAGTCTCTAATATCAACATCTTAAACTCCACACCACCATTATTCACTCTCTTAACTAGAACCAGGTATAGTTTAAAATGTTTAGATACAGAAAGCAATAGTGCTACTGGTACTTTAATACCAATTCCTGAACAATGCATATTTTTCTTACGTTCTTTAGAGACACTGTATATGTGCTGTGTTTTGTTCAACACTCCGCTGATGTTTATATCATGCTTGTCAGTCAGTCAGCAGTCTAGATTTTCAAAGAAACATGTTTATTGGCTCATGATGTTGATAAGACTGAATCACATGGAATTTTTTGATACTGAACAGCAGTGAAGCAACTCGATCCAGACCATAAAAGTACTGAATTTCAATCCCCAGCCTAGTCTTGCGGGGCCATGTGAAATTTTGGGCTAAAAGTGGGTTGTAGTGTAGAGATTTTTGGGTGGGCACAAACTGAATGTGACATTTTCAAACCAGTCCAAGGCCTCATGATGGCAAAGCTCAAAGTAGAGAGCGATGGTGCCCTTGTGAAACAACAACAGGCAAACAACAAGCCTTTCATTAGCACATGGATGTAATGTAGATTAGCATTGCTAAAAAGTTCCCCAAAAAAACAATTAATAATGTAGACCTGTGTTGGTGGGGGGAGAACACATTGCATAAAGACTTAAAAAAGATGGTTCTTCAACCATATAAAGAACCATGAACACTCAAAGAACCCATTGCATGATTAAAGGGTTCTTTGCATCGTTATAAAATGCAACAGGAATTTTCAAATGATGTCAAAAATGGAAAAATGGAGACACAAGGTTTTCTTCCAACAGCATATATATATATAATATATATATATATATATATATATATATATATATATATGTATATATATATATATATATATTTTCAGAAAGGTTTTATTTAGAACCATTTACAGCACATTTGCCATCAGTCTGAAGAACCAATCATCCATACAAAGAACCCTTTAATCATGCATAGAGTTCTTTGGCTGTTCATGGTTCTATATAGAACCATTTTCATTAGTAAAGAACCTTTTGAGAACCATCATTTTTAAGAGTGTACTGAAAGAAGAAATATTATCTCTTGTAGGAGCAAAACGGGTTCTTTTATCAACAACAGCGTTTCATTAGCTAACTTGTTTTGCTCGTCTTATCAGTTGTACTCTGACATTCTGAGAGCGGGGCTAAAGGAATTTGGGTGGGTTTTAGAGGGGTGTACCCCTGTTTGTGGCAGATTTCTCCGCAATCCAGCTCCAAAACGTAGAACATGTTATCCCCAGACATACAGTATTTTTATGGGATCACTTCTGGCCCTGTGAGACCAAAACATAAAGTTTGTAGAAACCTGCTTATCCAATGTTTCTTCTGAAATCAAAGGGGAGTTTTTCCCCTTTGCTGCAGTAACAGCCTCTACTCTTTTGGGAAATCTTTACACTAGATGTTGGAACACTGCTGTGAGGATTTGATTGCATTCAGCCACAAGAGCATTAGTGAGGTCAGATACTGATGTTGGATGATCAGTTCTGGATCACCAACTCATCCCAAAGGTATTGAATGGATGCTACACTGCTCTACAACCCAGTGGGGGGCTTTTGACCCCCTTGATCAGGGGTTGGCAACATGCTGCTCCAGAGCCACATGCATCTCTTTCACTGTCCTGTTGTGGCTCCACAGCAGAATCAGATTTGTAGGTAAAAATAAAATAATCCTCCTTTACAGTAAAATAAAGCACTGCTGATCGTTCAACACAGTTTAACAATAAATGATCTTAAACTCTGGAGTTAATGTAGAACTGCTAATTCACCCTTTAACCCTGAAGATTGGCATGGAGACTGCTGGTCACCAGAGCAACGCAGACAACAATCTCACCTAGCTAGTATCTAACGAAACGGCAAAAGGAAAGATGTAAGATGAACATTGAAAATTCAGAGACAATTTGACAGACTTATTTGCATTTCTAAGCATTCCAGTTGGTTTCCTGATACATTTAATCTGCAAGGAGAAACTGTCAAACACTAAAAGGTTGCAAAGCTAAAGACAGCTTCACATTCAAATTTTCCTGTTCCACCTTAAATGGTGCAGCAGCTACATTCTGGCGCCTCAGGCACCATTTAAGGTGGAACGGGAAAATGTGAACAAGAAGCTGACGAATGAGAAGCGACTTCAGCCTCGTAAAAAATCAACCGCTGAGAGACATTTTACAAGAAACTGTTCTACTTTAGTGGAAAAGTTTCCTGCCGGAGATGAGAGAAAAGCAGCTATAACTTAAAGCAGAGCAAAGTCAGCGTTTCCATTTATATTACATTTTTAGCCTATAATAGTACATTAGCACATAAATATTTACAGCCAAGATAGTAAAATTGACATAAAATGTAAAAAGTGTCTCCCAAGGTGATTTGATTTTTGTTGAAAGGACAAAATTGGTTCTCTAAACATTTCGGTTGCCGACCCCTGTAGCTGATGTAGCTGATGGTGACCTTAGGCTCATGTGCAGCTGCTAAAGAGGTGTCCCATTTAATTGGACAGTGCTTTTCTATGGAGATAAAAGCTGTGTCTGCACAATTGAGGGCCAGTGTTAGGAACTGGCACTCCTGAAAGTAGCAGAAATCACTATTACTATAAATCACTATTATTAGTTACTGAATTACTGAATAACAAGCCTAAAGTTTAAGGGGTTAACCTCCCTGACAGTGTGCTGGGGGTGTATCTTCTTCAAGGCCTCAGGATTCAGGATTGCGCTGGATGACCTTGTTAGCCTCTGCTGCGCTGCGTTCTGTCCTTTTTGATTCCTCATGCCATGTGGACTCAATGATTTCTGTGGCTGAAGCCGTGTGTGATCAGAGTCTCTGCGCTGTGGGACTTGTTGGCATTTTCAATGACAGTTGTTTTACTTTCTTTCCCAGATCTCCGGTAATTTGTCTGTCACTGGTCACACACTACACCAGTGTTTCTTCCTTTTTCCATGATACTCCAGATTGTTGATGTCTGTGTTATGGCTCTCCACTGAATTGTTTTCTTTCAGTGTTCAAATTACAAGCTTTACTTTCAGAACCACTTCAGAACTCACTGACACATCAACAGCAGACCCTTTGATGATGACATTGGATCACCGAAGTTATTGTTGACATGCAATTTGGGACCAAATACAATTAAATCATTTCCATTTACACGGAGTTTGTTGTCTGAATGCTTTGGCTCATCTAAATGTGCCAAAAAGACACAAATCATTTCCAGAACTGACCAGAAATTAACCTGTCCATGCTCCTCCCACAAATTTACACTTTTGTAGCAACTGTGGAACAAGAGTGGAAAAATCTCATTCTATATAATGAGGCACTGTAGCACACAACTCTAAATGATTCCCATTAGACTCCAATGCTGTTTAGAGTTGGAACATGATGCTGGGTTTCCAGTTTAAAATGCTACACTGCCAAGCTGGACTATGCTGTAGCAAATTAATAGAAAAACAAAACCCAATATTTCCAAATGAATCAAACACTTTAAAGGAATCATTCTGTAAAAAATCTACCACTTTTCCACTTACCTTAAACGATTTATCAGCCAAGACTTTTTTGGTGTCCAAGTTTTGCTACTTTAGTTTAGAACTGAAGCTACAAGCCTAACATGTATCATTCAGGATAGACTTTAAGGTTCTGCTACTAGTTTTTAAAGCTCAAAACGACCTTAAAGCACCGCTTACATCACAGAGTGTCTGTCTGTTTATGTTCCAGCACGTAATATAAGATCTGCAGATAGTGGCCTTCTACAGATACCCTCTGTAAAATACAGAAAACATAGAGAGGCCTCTTTCAGTTATTCTGCTTCTAAACTGTGGAACTCAATTCCACCTTTTATTAGACAGTCAAGCTCAGTGCTCACATTTAAGAAGCATTTAAAAATGTATCTTTTAAGTTAGCATTTAATTAAAACTCTACGTCTCGTGGTGTTTATCTTCTAATCTAATCTTTTTCATTTTCTTCTGATTCTAAATAAATACTAATGATTTCTTGTATAACTATGTTTTATCACCTGTGTGTAAAGCACTTTGAGCCGCCACCGGCATTAAATAAAAAGTATTATTATTAATTATTATTATTATAAACATTTTCATTATAACATTGCTAATGAACTGAAATTCAATAGTCACCCAAACTGTTTTTGTGAAAACTTCCAAATCTCCAAAACTTCTTTTAACCCACTTAAACGATATCCAGGTCTTAATTCAGGTTGTGTGGACAAGCTGATGTGCATTAGAACACATTATGACTCATTTAGGATAACTGGAATCACTGCCTTCCTGAGCACTTTGGTATTGTACCCGCACAAGATGACCAAACACATAGCTTTAAGGGAACTCAAAACACAGAACCACCACAGACTAATGTAGGTAGAGAAGGTATAAGAGTGTACTCAGAAAATCAATACAGTGTGTAATTATGAATTTGAAGACCATATTTTCTAAACAAATAAGCCTCAACTGTCTTGTTTGAGTAAAATACTCATGAAGAAATGCATCAGTTGGATGCAGGACCCACCACTGACTCCCTGTACTACATATGGCATGACAGTACGTGAGCGCAATGAAGATGGAGGAAAAAGTAAGCAGTGCTTGTTTTGGATTCACTTATTTGAAGTGTCATCTGTACAAATATACTTGGAACAGTTGTATTTTGGGATATCCCAAAAGGAGACCTTCTAATCATCAGGTGAAAAAGATCACCATCTACATGGAGAAGTTTAAGGGTAACTTTACTGAACATATCTAGTTTGTGATTCGTTGCCAAAAGCCACAGTTTGCGTGTGTGTTTGAGCAGGAAATCGGTGATCAGGGCTGGAGTGGGATTTGTTTTCAGACCGGGTGTCACAGGATGCAGACCAGCCCACCCCAAACTCTACGTACACATACAAAGTGGGTAGGCCAGCTTTTTAGGTACAATTTCAGAAGGCGCTAACGTCCAGTAATGTCATTATAGCAGGCTGTAGGCTAGTCCAAACAGCAGTGCAGTCGTCGCCTTGCATATTCCAACACTTTTATAGTGATACAAAACAACAGATATACTTTTAAACATCTCCATTTGCATCTTTGAACCACAATTAGAGCTTCAAATTCAAAAACTGGCATAAGATAACAGACTGAAGGCTTGAAACAAACATAATAAACTCTGCAGAGCTCTGCCTGTTGTGTTTGTCAATGCCAGATTGGATGATATTGTGGCCAGATTCACACAGTCCTGTTGTAATTGATTCGCTAATCTTTCAAGGCAGATGTTAGCCTCTTATTTGAGTTTCCTTTCCACCTTAAACAATGCAGCAGCTGCATTCTAGCGTATGCCCAGGCATTTGAACGTAACAGCTGAACCATTTAAAGTGGAACTGGAATTAATAATGAAAAGCTAACTTAAGCTTCATCTAATTTCTATCCACTGTATGAGATTCTGTTACAAACTGGGGCTGTCTTACTCAAGACAGGGGCCTTAAGTCACTGCAGATATACAACCCAGTTTCCAAAAATGTTGGGACGCTTTGCAAAAGAAATTATAAACAGAATGCAATGATATGCAAGTCATTTAAACCCTATATTTAATTAAATATAGTACAAAGACAACATATCAAATGTTAAAACTGAGAATTTCTTCTTTTTTTTTCAAAAAAACATATGCCTATTTTGCATTTTATCCCAGCAACACGGTCCATGTTCACCACTGGGGTGCATCTCCTCTTCTTTAAACAGCACTTTGTAAGTGTTATTTGGAATAAAATCTTATTATACATTAGCATACACTGAATGGAGGAGATGTCAGACAGTGGTAATATATATCTCATATACATACTCATATTCATATTCAATAACAGTACAGTAACACTGCAGTACAAGTACATAATCATTTTGTTGAAACACAACCATTAATGAGTAACGAGCATATACTCTACTGGATTGAAAACTCAGTCAGTGATGTGAAGTGTATAGTTTATGATATGATCATGAATACCTGAATATAAAAACAGAGAAACCTTCTTTTCAAGGAAGACACACGATGTTAACCCCTTAAAACCCCTGACTTATCACATACTAAGGCTTATCATTTAGTAGCTACAGGGACTTCAATGCAAACTGGTTTAGCTATTCTTAGGTCATAGAAGCGTATAATAAGATTTTGGGCCTGCAGGTGGGCCCTGGTCAGCTAAGGGGTTAAGCCCATGGTATTCAAGATATTGCATTTATTATATGCTCCTAAAAACTGATACAGAAACTCTAAACGTTAATGGTATATGACATTGCTGGACCTTTGCATGAGTGTCCTAATATATTCATAGTCCTCCACAGTCATAAATTATATGCAATTATATGAATTATATACTGACCTGTTTTCATGACTGTTCTAAATAGATTATTTATAGCTCATACAAATAATCCTAGGTGTCTTGTAGTACTATAAGAGACAGTACTGATCTAGATCTTACAGCTTAAGGGAGAACTGAGATGCCCTGCAGTATTTCCAGTCTAGAGTTCACCATGACATGAGGTGTACACCAAGCATCACTGAATGTGTTTTCAGTTCATTACATAATTTGCTGCCCATTAATGAATGTGTAATGTTTTCAGACCATGGTTTCTTCTGAACTGTTTTTACAGACTGTGGTTTTCAGAAGTGTTTCTGCGCCCATGCAGTGATTTCCACCACAGAATCATGTCTGTTTTTAATGCAGTGCCGCCTGAGGGCCTGAAGATCACAGCCATCCAATATAATTTTATTACAGGAGGTTACAAACTTTCAGGGCGTATTTGGTGTGAAACTGACAAAGACTGACCAAACTTTTTGGTGTAAGATGAATTTATGAATTCTTTGCATGCTAGCCTGAAACAGGACTGAGCTTGAGAGATGACTTTTGACTTCTGGGAAAACTACTAAACTCTGTGTGACTATGATGATACAGATAAGGTTACAGCCTACATCACCATCTTTCAGTGATAACATTAGCAGGGATGAACACTCTGCTGCTGGATTTTCATTGTTTTCCTGTTAGCCGTGAGACCGTCTTGTATCCTTTTATCTCTTTTAGCTCTCATCAGCAAGAAAAAGCCAGTAAGAGATTTACTCTTGTTCAGTCTCTTTCTCTTTTTCTCTTCTTTGCTTCCTCCAACGTCTTCTTCAGTCTCCCCTACACTACAGTTATCATTTCAGTGGTAGAGTTCATAAGAGAGAGAGAGAGAGAGAGAGAAGAAAGACTTACTAACTCTCACTGATATCACTGAGATAGATAGATAGATAGATAGATAGATAGATAGATAGATAGATAGATAGAAAGAGAAGACTTACTATCACTGATGTCATAGAGACTGATATCACAAGACTTACTATCACTGAGAGAGAAGGACAGAAAGAAAGAAAGAAGGAAAGATTTATTAACTCTGTTACTGAGAGAGAGAGAAAGAAAGAAAGAAAGAAAGAAAGAAAGAAAGAAAGAAAGAAAGAAAGAAAGAAGACTAATTCTATCACTAACATAGACAGATAGATAGATAGAGAGAGAGAGAGAGATAGAGAGGGTTAGGCCTACTATCTCTTTTGCTTAGACAGCGAGAGATAGAAAAAGAGAGAGAGACAGAGAGAGAATGAGAGAAGAAAGACTTACTATTACTGAGATAGAGATAAAGAGAGAAAGAAAGAGAAAAGAAAGACTATCACTGAAAGAGAGAGAGAAAGAAGAAGGAGAATGTAGCTGAGTGAAACAGTCACAATATAAGAATGAGAGAGAGGGAGAGAGAGAGAGAGAGAGAGAGACAGAATGGTAGTGTGGTGGTCTCTAACAGCAGCAGCCCGCCCTATCTGTGGCTTGTGTCCCATTGTGCGAGTCCACCACCCCTTTAAGGAAATGAGCACATCCTGTTGTTTTAGCTGAGTCTTCCTGCATAAAGGTTCCTACATGTGATCTGTGCTTCACTGATAGACACACATTCACTCACTGCACCAGCACTGGACTTACAGCACCATGGATCTCCTCAGACCCTCACCCTGCCTAAGACCAGTGTGGAGAGCCCCTTTCTGGGGTAAGTCTGACCTCGCTGCTTGTGTTTCTGGTGTTCTTGAGTGAAATTACTGTAATACATGTGGCCAGAACACATGTGAAGAACTCTGTCTGAGCTAGAGCTCTGAAAGGAATATGAATGTTCATAAACAAGAACGTTAATTATGAGTTTTGAAGAGTTCTCTTAGGTCCAGAACTGTATTATGAAATAGATCATGTTGAAGGAATACAGAAGACTGAAGTGAAACAAAGAAAAATTCTAATTTTAAATGACAAATATGTGACTAGATGAAATTTAACCTCTTAAAAGTGACCTAAACCCCTTAATCTGCAGGCTTTTACTCACTTTTAATCTCATTATAGATACATACTCACATATTGTTAAGGAACTACTGTAACACTAAGTCTATGTAGTTATATATAGGAATTGAAAGGTGGGCACATATAAGGGGCTCTAAAGTGGTTAACAATATTATAAATATTATATATTAATAGTTTGAAAAGATATTTATAATAGCTATTCAATATTACTCTAATCGATTCACTACCTTCTAAAAATTTTTCAGCAACTACTGTAAATGATTCAGTAATGATTAATGATTCAGTAACAACTATAAAGACTGAGTAAACAGTTTAAATTATTAAATTCAGTAACAGCTATAAATTCCTCAGTAACTACTAAAATTATCCAACAATTACTACTAGAAACTGAACTTTTATTATAAATGATTCAGTATCTACTAAATTATTCAGCAACTGTTATAAATTACTCAATAACTATAAATGATGCAGTATCTACTATAAACGATTCAATAACTGCTATAAATTACTCAATAACTACTAAAAATGATCCAGTATCTACTATAAATGATTCAGTAACTGCTATAAATTACTCAATAACTAATATAAATGATTCAGTAATGGCCACAAATTTCTCAAAAACCACTAAAAATCATTCAGTATCAACTATAAATGATTCATTATCTACTAAAAATGATTCAGTAATGGTTATAAATTACTCAATAACTACTATAAATTACTCAATAACTACTATAAATGATTCAGTAATGGCTACAAATTTCTCAAAAACCACTAAAAATCATTCAGTATCAACTATAAATGATTCAGTAACTGCTATAAATTACTCAATAACTACTAGAAATGATTCAGTATCTACTAAAAATGATTCAGTAATGGCTATAAATTACTCAATAACTACTATAAATTACTCAATAACTACTATAAATGATTCAGTATCTACTATAAATGATTCAGTAACTGCTATAAATTACTCAATAACTACTAAAAATGATTCAGTACCTACTATTAATGATTCATTAACTGCTATAAATTACTCAATAACTACTAAAAATGATTCAGTATCAACTATAAATGATTCAGTAACTGCTATAAATGACTCTATAACTGCTGTAAATGATTCAGTAACTGTTATGAAACTGATATATAAGTTCATCAGTATTCAGTAATGATTCAGTAATGGCTACAAATTTCTCAAAAACCACTAAAAATCATTCAGTATCAACTATAAATGATTCAGTAACTGCTATAAATTACTCAATAACTACTAGAAATGATTCAGTATCTACTAAAAATGATTCAGTAATGGCTATAAATTACTCAATAGCTACTATAAATGATTCAGTATCTACTATAAATGATTCAGTAACTGCTAGAAATGATTCAGTATCTACTAAAAGTGATTCAGTAATGGCTATAAATTACTCAATAACTACTATAAATTACTCAATAACTACTATAAATGATTGAGTATCTACTATAAATGATTCAGTAACTGCTATAAATGACTCTATAACTGCTGTAAATGATTCAGTAGCTGTTCTGAAACTGATATATAAGTTCAGCAGTTAAAAGTGAGAAACTGAAGTGTGGACCAACATACAAAGATTTTCAAGGGTTAATTATTGCATTATTGGGCCTAAATGTAGCTCACGGAAGCCGTTTTTCAGAATATTCATTTGTTCGACATCAAAGAAGCCTTTCTGGCGCATTTTACTTTTGGACAGTTTTCGAACACTGAAATAAGTGCTGTGGTCAGGAAATGCCTGCCAAAGGCCAAATACACTGGACAAAGAGAGGATGCTCTACCACCCCTCTCCACTTATCTTTCTCTTTCTCCTCCCTTCCTCCCTCTGAAGATGATAAGGTCAAAATGTGTCAGTGTGTGTGTGCTCTTGTGTTTTTTACATTTCCAGGAAAAATATGTCCTGACTTTGTAGGGAAACCAGAGTAGAAACTGTTCCACTGTACGGGACAAACAAAATGATCCTGACTCTGTAAAATGTTTTTTTTCTTTAAAGTTTCTTATTTGATTTTTTAAGATGGAAAAAAA
This sequence comes from Colossoma macropomum, assembly GCF_904425465.1. Taxonomy (NCBI): domain Eukaryota; kingdom Metazoa; phylum Chordata; class Actinopteri; order Characiformes; family Serrasalmidae; genus Colossoma; species Colossoma macropomum. Next base: position 5,892,129 of record NW_023494801.1, on the reverse strand, counting down.
ACAAAAGCATTACTTTTTGCATAGTAAGGTTTAGATAAGAGTTGCTTTAGAAACAATAATACATGCATAGATGTAATATATACGGTACACAGGCTATTATTTCTAGGGCGGTCAAAGGAATCCATTTACAAAGCAATGTGTTATATGAGTGGACAAAAAGGGCTTCATCTGAATGTATTTATTACTGTCAGTGCCTCCATAACATTATTTTTATCATATGAAAGCCTACACTGTAAAATAATTGGGGGTTTTAACTTAAGTAGTGCCTGGGCTGCCTTTAATCTGAGAATAGCTCAACCAATTGAAGCCCTGTAGTTACTGAGTAATAAGCCTTAGTAAGAAGGTTCACATTAAAAAAATGTGTTATTAATGCAGGATCATACATGTGTGTTTAACACTGACAGCAGCAATTATTACATGCAGATATATATATATATATATATATATATATATATAGGATATGTTTAGGACAGTTTCAGACAATTTACTCTGTATACATGCTGACATACATAAATGATTTTTTAATATTTTGTTTGCTTTGAGTTAATATAGTATTACACATTTGTGAGTATGTTTGTATATGTGAATCAAACTCTGTGTTTCTTTTTCTTCAGTAACCTGCCTGGTTTTGATGTTTAGTGGCCTGCATGCCCTCATTCCAAATGGACAGAAGGACAATTTGGTGAGGTCCCTTTTTGCCGATAAATTTGACCAAACTTCTAAGAAAATTCAGTAACCACACTGCATTGAATTGACTTGATTCCGAAGTGTGCTCATCATTTTCTACATTTATTAAATATATTTCATCAACATACTTTTGTTTTTCTGTTTTCTCTTTATTACTTATAACAATAACTGCATTGATACAATGTTTTCTTCATGTGCAAATGATTTCTACACGTGAATCAAGCAAATGTAATGCCTTACTCGTTCATATTGTGTATTGTTAGAATTATATCAGTTTACAGTGTAAATGAACTCTTTTGCCAATCATGAGTAAAAGTATGCAGTGAAAGCAGTGCCTTGTGCATTTTACATAACCTGCTTTTCTTCCCTCTCTCTGCTCCAGGTCAGGACAACACTCCCCGTCCTCCCAGGAGTCCAAACCACACCGCTAACCACAATAAGTGAGAGAGCCTATAACAGCCCAGCTGTCAAAATATAATGGCCTAGTCTGATAGGAGATCAAGGGCTTCCGCCCACGCTTGGCCGCCAGGTCGGGCTGAGTGATAGCACATTTTTAAGGCTGATTGGAGCGTGCTGACAAATTTCCCAGGCTTTCAATTTGACATGCTGCAGAAGGGGAATTGGTGAAATACCACTTTTCACTGTGAGAGGGCTCATATTTATCTGTACATACTTAAAAATAAGGGTTCCTAAAAGGTCATTGGCTTGGACATACAGTTCCAGGAAAAAAAGCTTTAATTGGTATTGAATGTTTATGTGATATGGGGGTCCTTTTAATACAGAGATGAGTATTTAAAACAGCTCTATGGAAGATGTTTTTGCTTAAATTGGATAACATAGCATTAGTACCTCAGAGGTAAAAAAAACAGGCTAAATATGAGGTGCATCTGCTGCGAGTCATTCTGTAAGGCCTGAAATAATCATTTAAAAGTGAGGGGTGTTGAGTTGGAGTTATGTCAAACATTTATATATGAATGTCACAGGCTCAAAAAGAAAGTCCGGCTCAATGTTTAGAACTCCAATACAAAATCAACATTATTTTGTTGAAGATACGATGACAATAGTAGAAACTTCACCTACATTCTCTGAAGAACTGTCCTTCATTCAGTTTTGACTGAATTCTCTTTGAATTCTCTTTCGTCAGATTCATCCGCTTGTGGGGGTTAAAAGCAAAACCCACATTACAAAATATTCATATTGCGTGCAATTACACATTTCCACCAGAGAGTTGGAAATCCCCAAAACTTGCATAATGCAGCCTTAAGGAACCATCCACTAAAAGGTCATTTATGGCAGGAGTTCTCTCTTTGTGAATAGTAAGTGCATCTGCAAAGGCCACCCAGTTTGAGAACCACCGCCTTATGAAACCAAAAGTGGTTCTTTTACGGCATTGTTTCAGTGAACTCTCTTGGGGTCTATTTGGCGACTTTATTTTTAAGAGTGTGGTTAGGAAAGTGGCAGCACCTCACAACAGCACTTTTAGGCTATGTACACATTACAAACCTCATTACTCAAATCTGATTTTTTGCTCCACACTTTTGCGTAGGCAAGTGACTCAGGTCTGTCATTGATGTGAACCAACCTGCGTCCTGAAATGACCTGAAACAAGGCACATTAAGCCTTGTTTAGACTGGCAGCCCAAATCTGATTTTTGTCATATCTAGATTGTATCCAGATAGGTTTTTTTATAGTCTGGACAGCAAAAACCACATGAAATCTGATTTTTGTAAATCAGATTCAAACCACTTTTGGTGGTGGTTTGAAATGCAATTCCAGTCATATTTTTACAGGTGCGTCTCAGTCTGAAAGTATCTTTTGTGTCACTCACAGCATGACAAACAATGACAATGACAAATCGAGAGTGACAGAAGTGCTGGGATTTGGGAAGAGCACCAAAGGTTCACGCTTATGCGAAAGAATAGATTTGACATATTTGTGTTGCGAGTGACGAAAAAGACCCTCAGAAATCTGATTTGAGCGTCCAGAGCCCAGAGCGTCCAGACTGAGACACACATGTAAAAATCTGATGGGAATTGCATTTCACACCACCTCCATATTGTGGTCTGAATCTCATTTGCAGAAATCACATTTCATGTGTTTTTTTTGCTGTCCGGGCTATCAAAAATCAATCTGGATACAATCCGGATATGACAAAAATCGGATTTGGCCTGTCAGTCTGAACTTAGCCTAACATTTTTTGCTCTTTCATAACAAAATAGTTTGACCTAACCGAAGATTTAAGAGACCTTCAGCTGCAGCTGTGAAGCCTCTCTGTTCCTCAGGATGGGGTAAAGCAGGAGCTTACACAGCTGACCGCTGAAGCCCACACACCGATTCTTGCCTCATGCATGGTGTCTGTTTTGAGGTCAAAGGTCATCTGAGATGTGAGGCATGTCTGAGACAGACAGCTTGTCCAGACGGCCTTCATGCCACAGCGAGAGCAGAGATAAAGGAAAGCAGCAATGGGACTTTTCTATTCTAACATCTTCTGGCATATATAAAGATATGTATTATGTGAATATATATTGCTTACATAAAGTGTGGTATGTTCATTAACAGTACAGTAACACTCCATTACAGTTACACAATCGTCTTGAAACATTAGACATTCATTAATGAGCAGCAAATTATGTAATGAACTGAAAACACATTCAGTGAGGCTTGCTGTACACCTCATGTCATGGTTAACTGTAGACTGGACATACTGTAGGGCATCTCAGTTCTCCCTTAAGCTGTAAGATCTAGATCAGTACTGTCTCTTATAGTACTACAAGACACCTAGGATTATTTGTATGAGCTATAAATAATCTATTTAGAACAGTCATGAAAACAGGTCAGTATATAATTCATATAATTGTTCATTTATGACTGTGGAGGACTATGAATATATTAGGACACTCATGCAAAGGTCCAGCAATGTCATATACCATTAACGTTTGGCGTTTCTGTATCAGTTTTTAGGAGCATATAATAAATGCAATATCCTGAATACCATGGGCTTAACCCCTTAGCTGACCAGGGCCCACCTGCAGGCCCAAAATCTTATTATACGCTTCTATGACCTAAGAATAGCTCAACCAGTTTGCATTGAAGTCCCTGTAGCTACTAAATGATAAGCCTTAGTATGTAATAAGTCAGGGGTTTTAAGGGGTTAACATCGTGTGTCTTCCTTGAAAAGAAGGTTTCTCTGTTTTTATATTCAGGTATTCATGATCATATCATAAACTACACACTTCACATCACTGACTGAGTTTTCAATCCAGTAGAGTATATGCTCGTTACTCATTAATGGTTGTGTTTAACAAAATGATTACGTACTTGTACTGCAGTGTTACTGTACTGTTATTGAATATGAATATGAGTATGTATATGAGATATATATTACCACTGTCTGACATCTCCAAAACTTTCCAGGAGAAATTCATAACTTTCAGTGTATGTTAAAGTATGTATAGATTTTATTCCAAACAATTTTGCACCTTTTCTGTTGGTCCTACACTTTCAAACAATGAAAAACAAAAATGGAGATACAAGGTTTTGTCCTGACACTGTCAATTGATCAATTTACATTATGAATACACACACACACACACACACATACACACAAAAACACACTAATATATTGTCATTGTTGTTTTTCATTTTTGAAATCATTTGAGAGAATCAGCTGTCCTTTACATTGTGTGGAAATTTCATGATGAATGGATCAACAGAAATGCTCTAAATTTGTTAGAAATAACTTTTTTTACATGAACTTACATTCAAACATTTTGGCCTTCTCCCATCTCAGTTACATTTATCTCCTTATAACATTTACTTAGCTCTGTTTGGGTTTATTGTCAATCTGTTACACTGTCTACAGCATCTACACTGCTTTGTGATCGGTCACACCTCCCACTTGTGTCAAATAGGCTATGTTCGCTTTACCAGGTTGAAGTGGCACGAATCTGATTTTTTGCCCTAATGTGACTCAGATCTGATGTTCTCAGGGCTGTGTGGACATATAAATCTGATCTTTTCAAATCTAACCTGAGCCACTTTCATATGTGGTCCTAGATCTGATATGAATCCGATTCGAGGCCATGCGACCTTAATGTGATGCTCAGATCAGAATTCATGTGCTTTTTTCCACTGCGCGTGCGCCATCATTCAGCGTTACCATGGCAGCAGCGCCAAACAGAAATTAAAGCCTGTAAACAGTGAAATAGCAACACATCTCACCTTTCTCACCTTCTAATAATGAATCAGAGTTGATTATCTTCGCAGCGAAGGCTCGTTCTGCTCGTTAGTTTGTTTGCTGTTCATGAGGCATGTGATTCGTATGTGACTTTACTGAGAAGAATCATTTGCGGGTCATTTCAAGACGCTGGTTCGTTCACATTAATGACAGATTTGAATCACTTACCTAAACGGGTGTGAACCATCATGTCAGAGAGATCAGATTTGAGCAATGAGGCTTGTAAAGTGAACGTAGCCATAGAGAAGAATGGAGGCTAACAAAGCTCAGCTACTTTGCTTATAGATGCTGGATGTTCTAAAATGTTCCACTGTAATTTTATAGGGCACTCAGCTCTTAAGGAGTGTTTTGAGCTGCTACTTTTGTGCTTCTACTCAAGTTGTTTCTCAGAAAGGCTTTTTTTACTCTTACATGAGTCATTATTTAACCAATATAACAGCACTTTTATTTGATTATGGGATTGAGCTACTTTACCCACCTCTGAAAACAAATGCAGCCTATTTAGTTAAATATGTGTTGTAAATCTCTGATAGTAATAACAGAATTTGGCTTTCACTTTCATTATGGAGGTTTATTGACCTTCTACTCGTTGGTCGGAGTCTGCTTTAGCAGCTCACCAGGTGTACAGACCTCTAAAGACCTCTATGATGGTCAGTGCTTGTTGCTTTAGGTTGTTTTGGGTCAACTCTTTGACCTGTACAGATTTACTCTGTGGGCCCTGTTCCCAGAAACCCATAAGGACCCTGCTCACGTCAGATCCCTGCGTACCTAATGTTATGATCACTGTGTCCATGCTTTTACGGAGATGGCAGTGACGATAACTCATGCCTGCAGCAAGCCAATCAGAAGTCCAGTTTTGTGGAAGTGGCTGTAAAACCAAACTTCTTCTTTGCGGCCGGAAGCCCGTAGCTTTCACAGGAAGTCGTCTCACACACGGGGGGGTGCAGTCTTAGGGGCATCTGAATGGGAAAAACGGTGGGAAAAACCAATGCCAACAACTTGCTGTTGTGTTAAGGCCCTTCAAGCGCAGCTGGAGGACTTTGGTTAGGTTTTCTGAGCTCGGTCTGCTTTAAACATCTCGGCTGGGCCCTTCTTTTGTCTGTTTCATAAAGACGTGCCTGCTAGCTCGGCCCTAAATGTTTAGCCTACTTATGTTTCCTATTTGGCAACAGCTGCGAGCCGAATAAATCAGAGAGGCAGTGTGTTAGGGAGGCAGCAGCCTGTGAGAAAGAGAGGATAGGAGTGTGGGGGAGAAAAAAAACAGCACAGAGAGAGAGAGAGAGCGAGAGAGAGAGAGAGAGAGAGGGAGGCTAAAGGATTTTCACATGTGTCTCTGGTCAGGGTGTGCTCGCCTCAGAACAGAAGGGTGCCTCAGGGAGACAGAAAGGGAGAAAGAGGGAGAGAAAGAAGGAAGCAAGAGGAAAAGAGACACAGACTGAGTGTGAGAGAGAGAAAATAGAGAAGTAGAGCAAGAAAGACAATAGAGGCAGTCAAAGAGAAGAAGACGTGAGAAAAAGAGAGGAGAGGAAAGTAAGAAAGAGGAGAAAGAAAGTGAAAAGAGAGAGAGTGAGTGAGTGAGAGAGAATAAGAAAGCCCTGTTCTGAAACATCTGCCACGTGCTAACCTGGATTCGCGTTTCCTGTTGCTTCCTCTGGCGTTAAAAAATCCGCTCGATCCGTCCGGAGGAGCCGAGTGGAGCTCCGCTCTGCTATGAGGGGAGCCTTCATCTTTTTAGGGGTGTCGCTCTGTGTCCTCTCGGGTAAGTGCGATTAAGGGTCCCTCTCTGTGGAACAGAGGTGGGACGAGCAGCTAAAACTGTCTTAAAGTAAAAGTGTTGTTACTGTTAAACAATACAAGCAGGCAGAAGTGAAAGTAGCTACCAAAAACTCAGCTTGGGAGAAAAAAGAAGAGTTTCAGGTCCAGAAAGTCCTCCAGTTCCCAAGAGAACTGCAGTGGAAGTTTGGAGCTATTCTTCACTTTCTGGTCTCTGTAAACCGGACTAGGATCTCAATGAGCGCATCAGAATGAAATCAAGCCCAGAAAAGTTCTTAGGAATTAAATGTGAGGGAATAAAGTGACACTGAGCAAAGTATATTCCTTTCCACACAAATATGGTGGAGCAGAGTGGAAGTATTTGAAGACATCCATCAGAATTGTGAATGTATGACTAGTTCTGAACTTTCAAAACATCCCTGAATTTGTTCTGGAGCATCTTACAGCAGATGCTGCACCATAAAAAAGCAGTTCATTACTCTGCAGCCCCATGCCAGCCTGGTTCTTTGTTGTTAGGTTTTATAGGATGAATAACAGCCTGTTGTCACTGTTGTTGATGTTGTTGCCAAGTGATTCATTTGCTCAGCAAATGTTGAGAACCTCCAAGTCTGAATGTGGGTGTAATTGCCCTCTCTCTCGCTCCTCTCTCTTCTTTCATAGGTGGCAGCTTAGAAACGTCGTCATCTGGTGAGTGTCTTACTGTCTGTATGGGCGAGAAGGGCGAAGTGTAACACGGGGTGGAATGTAACACAGATAAACAGGTCCAAGTAGAACACGCTTTGGGTCACTTTCTCGTATTCCCATGGCAGCTTCATCTGTGAATTTGATTACCGAGTCATTTGTATGAGACACAGAATTTACGCCCAGTTTATTACACAAGTTTATTACTTACTAAGGCTTGTTATTAAGTAACTACAGGGACTTCAGTGCAAACTGGTTGAGCTGTTCTTAGGTTATAGAAGTGGGTAATAAAACTTTGGTTCTTTAGGCCCTGGCCATTTAAGGGGTCAATCACCTTCTTGGTCACCGTTATTAGACGATGACGAGATTTCTGAAATGAAAACGGGAACATTTCCAGTTCAGTGGTCAATACATCATTAAAATATCCAATGTTTTTATCAATGAGATAAAATGGAGGGGACACTTCCAGTTTCATGTATTGTGACCACAGTAATGGTTATATTGTAATGCACTGTTTGAAATAAAGGTTCTGTGCAGGTGCAAGGTCCAACTGTGCACCTTAAATACATTTTTCCAGGCATAAACGTTTCTTTAAATGTGAGGAGATTTTATTTTAAGTAATTCTGGAGGATTTCTATTTGTATATTCATTTCAATTTTCAATTTCACACAATGTAAAGGGCTGCTGCTGTGTTCAGCTGCTTGTATCTACACTCATTGCTCATTTTATCAGCTCCACTTACTATATAGGAGCACTTTGTAGTTCTACAATTACAGACTGTAGTCCATCTGTTTCTCTGCATACTTTGTTAGCCCCCTTTTACTCTGCTCTCAATGGTCAGGACCCCCACAGGACCACCACAGGTATTATTTGGGTGGTGGATCATTCTCAGCACTGCAGTAACTTCACATCTACAGGGTGGGCCATGTCAACGTCACTGCAGAACTGAGAATGATCCACCACTCAAATAATACCTGCTCTGTGGTTGTCCTGTGGGGGTCCTGACCATTGAAGAACTGGGTGAAAAGGGGGGAACAAAGTATGCAGAGCAACAGATGGACAACAGTCTGCAATTGTAGAACTACAAAGTGCTCTGCTCCTGTATGTTAAGTGAAGTTGATTTTATTATATTATATATCAAATATAAATGTTTTAGGTTGTGCCCTGCTCTCCCATAAATGTGGGGGGAACCTCTATGTCTGGTATAGTGAGTATAAGAATTTTCTCTTCTTTCTTCTGTTGTAGGTGGCAACTTGGAAACGTCATCATTTCGTAAGTGTTTTTCTGTCTCTTACAGGCCCTGTAGTGTAAATGTTGAGTTTATGCGCAGATTGCTGAATAACTGTAAATTAAATTGTGTTCCAACTCCAGTCCTGTAGTCCACATGCAGTTGTGTGTTTTCAAAGCACTTTAAATGGGAATTCCACTGAATTTCTAGTGGTTCCAGCCTAATTAAATTGTTGAGATGTAAACAAAGTCATTCAGAGTGGTTTGATATCAAATGTGCCTTTCTAGAGACACTTTCTGAGTCTGAATTGTTCACAGTTTTGGTTACAGGAACCATCTGAAGAGTTTAATCCTTCAAAAAGCTTCATCACAGAAAGGAAATACATTAAATGGTTATGAATATATTGATGTCTGAGACTTTGTTTAACTTGTTTTAAAATAGCTTTGAGAGGGTTTTGGCCTAAAACATATGTATTTTAAATATATTCATGGCAAAGAGGTACATACAGGGTGTACCTAAAGAAGACTTGGAGATTTATGACTATTTTATCATCAACAGTACATATAAAAACTTAGAAGATGTATGAAGATTCCCTGGTCATGGTGGGAAGTAAATGAAATGGTTATTTTTGAGTTGTAGACATTGCTATCACCACCACTGTGAAGAAATCAGTAGTCAGTAAGTTTCTCTACAATTAACCATTCCACTTTAAACCACTCTGAATGACTTTGTTGACGTCTTAATGGTTGAATTATGCAGAAATTTTGAAAGCATTCATGGATTTAAGTTACATAATCAACTAATGGGTCCATCTGAATCTGTGTGATCTACAGTATTAGTGCCAGGAAACAGTGGCATACATGAACAGAATAATGCACAATAGATGATGGTTCATTTTCAGATGTTTGGGCTTCTCAAGAACACCCTTAGAAATAGAACTTCCTACATGAGTTCTTTAAAGAAATGCCATGAAAGAACCACTTTTAGTTCTCTTAAGAACCTTTCAGTGATTGGTTCTTTGAAGACCCTTTATTGCAAATGAGATGTGTGAGTATAAAGAACCTTTTGCAGGCCCTCTAGTGACAATTCTGCTAGAGGAATGGAAATTGACTGATTATTTTTAATCAGTAACAAATAAAATATTTTCCCCTGTAAATATTAGATTAACTAGAAATTGCTGGATCTCTGTGTGTGAAATGTTGTGACTCTGTGCTGAGCTGCAAGTGAGCAACAAGGGCTGAAAATTGGAGGCGTGTTATCCTCCTCATCTGATGAGTCATTTCGGATTTTGTAATTAATACGCAATATTAAATACAGAGAAAAAGAGAAAAAGAAATCAGCCTGGCATTGGACAGAAGTATTTAGCTTAACCAATGATAAATGATGACTACTGTTAGAGGCTTGTCAGAGCAACAATGAGAAACAGATCAATCAAAATCAGTCATTGTTACCAGTGAAAACCAGTGACTACTGTTAGGAGCATATGACAATGAAAATGAGAGTTAAATCACTACTGTTAGAAGCCTATCATGATGATATGTTAGTATGAATATATGAAGAACTCAGTGCATTGAAAGGCAGGTGAAACAATGTCTATGATTAAATGGTTCCAGTTTGAGTCTGTGCAGGCAGCAGTATCAGTAGGCTTTCTGCACAGCATTGGACAGCAGGAAGCTACATGGTGGTTGAAATAGTCCAGAATGTGTTCGAGCAGAGGCACCCAATCAATGAAGTTGAAGCAACAGCATCAGATCCAGCAGGATACACAGACAGTTCTGTTTGGGGTGATTGAGAAGGGATAGTGTGAACTGAGTGCAAGCAGTGACTCCGACAGGCCCAGCTATTACAGCCTAATTAAAAAGGGAGAGCTAGAAAGTATAAAAGACATGAAAGTGCGCTGAGATATCAGCACCCCTCCTCTCCACAGTCAACAAACTGGAGTGAGTGTGTGAGAGTGGTGGGACGACAGCACCAACATTCTCAGTTTACCATAATACTCTGTCAGTGAACCTCCAGATATGCTACTTTTTATCTAACCGGAAAAAATAATGACCAAAGCCTCGACTAAACGAGTAGGTTTTTTAGCCTAGACTTAAAACTGTGTCTGAGTCCCGAACACTGACTAGAAGGTTATTCCAAAGGCTCTACCCCCTGATGTAACTTTATTCATTCTAGATACTAATAGTGAGCCAGCACCTTGTGATTTAAGTAGGCATGGTGATTCATAATCAGAGATAAGTTCACTGTAATGTAGTGTTGATAAAACAGTGTTGAAAGTTTGATAGGGTCAAACTTTCTAGTTCTTGTGAGGACTCTGGCTGCCGTATTCTGGACCAACTGAAGCTTGAAGGCTTTTGCTGTTTTGTCTGAGTTGAGTAGGAGGGTTACTCGACATCCAGTCTTTTATGTCTACACAGTTCTCTTCATAAGATAATCATCTGGTCATCAGCATAGCAGTGGATTCATGTCATGTTTACTGATAACAGTACCCAGTGGTAGCATATATAATGCAAACAATAAAGGTCTTAAAACAGAGCCTTGTGGAACACCCTACTTTACTTTTGTATATACAGATGATTTGTTGTTTGTATTCACAAACTGATAGCAATCAGCTAGGTATGAACCAGATCTGAACCAGCAAAACATTTCAAAACAGTCTACCCCAAGGCAGTTATAGTTTTTCAAAAGTGCTTCCCACCTTCAGGATACATCATCAGAAGAGGGTTTTCTTAGCCTATAAACTAGAATATCTCACTCTAGATACTACTGTAGTGTTGGTTACAAGTTTTCATTTAGGCTGAAACAAGTGGAACATCTCTAGAACATCTCTTGGAACATCTCTTCAATGTGAAGCAAAATGTGACCAACTGTCCTAAGTATCCTGTGCTTTTATCTGTCTTTTATCCTTTAGGTTGTGGGAATGCAAGTTGTAATAATTATTGTAATTTATGCGTGGAGTACCACCTGCCAAGGACTAAGTGCTATGAAGCTCTCATAATCGAACTTTGTACAGCTGACTTTATGAGAGAAATGAGTGCTATGAACAGCTCTAGCTGGTGCATGTGGGACAAAGTTAAAAGGTTAGTGTCTGTTTTTACGCTGCATTACATCAAATCATACAACTGCCATGTTGAGACCAGTTACTGATGCAAGACAATGACTTTCTGTCTGTCTATCTTTTTGGCAGTCCCTACAACTCACTGACCCAATGTACAGAGCATATAGCAGACTGCCTGTTGCTTCCCTGGCCCAACAAGCTGGTGGAGCAGATCTTTGTTGACATACACACCTCCTACTTCCAGGAATGCCCCACAGAGACACTGAGGGACCCTCCCCCCAATGTTATCTTTGCCCTCGTCATGACGCCTATATGCCTGATCCCGGCCATGGTGGTCCTTGTGGTTCTGAAGACGAAAAATGGGGACAGGCGGTCCTAATGGGTGAGGTGCCCCTCATTAGCTCAGTAACCTCCCACGAATGCTCTGAGGAACCTGCCCCTATGGAGGACTGGGGCTCATTCGCTTACTGTGTGCCAATGATCTGGAGGCAAAAATGGACCAAGGACAGGCTGAGACAGGATTATGTCAGGCATTACGTTTAAATGATTACATCTCCATTCCAGCTGCATAAAGGCTTCTTTGGAGTGATTCCACGTTTGGATCCTTAAATCTGTGGTTCTCGAAATGGTCCTCAGGGACCCCCTCAAACAGTCCATATGTTTGCTCTGCCTTTATGCCTTGCAACTAAGGTTGGAGCAAAAATGTGGACCATCTGAGGGTTCCTGAAAACTAGAGGACCACTGCCCTAAAAACCCTTTCAATGGATGTTTCATTCTACCACTTTTCAATCTAACCTCTATTTGCTGCATTTTTTTGGCATACGGTCAATTTAGGCAGTAGTTTAGATATTTTTCTCCAAGAACAGAAAATCTTTGACTCATTTTAACTATCACTATTATAAATTGGCCTTTTGCATCAATTACTTTATGGGTTCCCTGTTGTTTTCCCTACATACAGCGTCCCAAATCTATCTAAATTATTGTCTGGGGTAAGTGACTGTACACTACAGATGCAGACACTGGAGTATTCTTTAAAGAACCATTCACTGAAAAAGTTCTTTAGGGAACCAAAGGTGGTTATTTTTGACATCTCTCCACTGAACCCTGTTGGCACCTTTATTTTCAATCTCGCATCCAACTAGCTTGACCAAAGTCTCCTTTGCCCATTATTCTTAAAACCCAAGCTTCCCTCTTCTACATAGTTTTGAGCCAATAATTTATTATGTTCATGATTTCTGTAACATACCACAGACAGATGTAACATATCACAGTCATATTCAGTAATGATTAATGCAGTATTGTTTCTTCTTGATCATGTGTTTTGTCAGCAATTTCAGACACCTTGAGTTATGTGTCGTTAACACATCTGCCAGCTTTGTCTGTCATGCTCACTATTGCAAAAAGAAACTCCGCTCTCATTTGCTCTCTTACATATGCAAATGCTGATATTAAGCGGGACGGCCTGTGTGGTTTCAGGTCCATAGAGACTCCACACGCAGCTCACTCTATGTACTGTAACGTTTATTTTCTCTATCAGCATTTTAATGTAAATTTGAATGACAGTCAATTGACAAAAGCTATCCGGCTAGCTTGATATGCTTATACTAAAAACTTAATGTGTATTTCTATTATGACTCGAGTCATAAAAACTGACTCAAAATTGTGATATGACGACTAGGAGAGAATTTTATCCACAATTTTTCTTCATATTTGCCTCACCAATACAACAGAGAAGAAAAAAGAGAAAGTGTTTTGAACCGTTATAATGCATGCTGGAAATGAATGCTTCATGTGTTAGAAAGGAAACAGCCAAAAGGACTTTATTTCAGTCAAGCTGGATGAAATTTTATAAACTAATGCAAATGTATTATATTTGAAGGGTCTGGAATGAACAAGAAATTTGAAGGAAATATACAATTACACTGAAAAAGTGATGCATTGAATTTACGTGATTTATATATTCACATTATTTTCATACATTAGGTCAAATTCAGGGGGTGAGGGGTGGACATGGTCGCCCCACTTTTTGGCATTACATGAGACATTACAGCTTCACTACCTTTTATTTGCACAAACATTACGTAATTATTATCTCTCTCGTCCACACATATAATTCTTGTTAATAATATTCTGTTTTTGTGCTTTATCACTGATATCTAAAACATTATGTATCATTAGAAAATGTAACTCATACTTTGTTGACCTCGTTTTATGTATAAAAACATGTGGTGCTAGTTTTGTATGTAGGCTACAGTCTTTCAAAGTTGCAAGTTATCAGATTTGCATGAATAAAACATTTTTCATCAACACAGATTTGTCTTTTACTACTTTTGGCAGTAACTGTGTTGGTGTAATATGTTTTATTCATGTGGTGAGGATGATGTACATATTTCAATCAAGTATATAATCACTGTATATATATATACAAACTGAATTTGTGGTTTGTAGCACATGTCTGGCACATAACTGGTTATCATTTCTGTCATCATTTTAGTAATACCTGAGGCAAATATGAAAAAAAATATTAGGGAGCAACTGAACAACATGAATATCTCAGTTAATCACTGTGTATGTTATAATGATGTAACTCTTCCTCAGTATTATACTGACGAGCAGCTCACTAAATGTCCCTGTTCTAAGGTTCTGGAAACGAAACTGTATTTGTGGAGAAGAATGCAGACTTTGGTGTAACGTCCTGGGGAAACATTCAGGTTTAGCACAGTAGAGGTCAGGTTAAGGGTCAGAGCCAAGAGACAGTAGGAGAAAAAGATGCTTGTGGTAAAAGGGGTAGTTTAGATTACATAGAGGATTTTGGCCTGGAGAGTCTCACTTGCCTCTACTTTGCTATGATGTCTCTGGCATCTTAGGCCTTAATCTCAGCTATGATAGAACCAGCACACTCAAGTTACCCAACTTAACGTCTACTTTTTTAAACTGAATCTAGGCTTAATCCTGGTCTGCCATTCCTCCACACTACTAGAGTACTGAGTGTTGATGAAAACCAGACAGGAAAAAAGTTAAGATAAACTCTTGGAGACGTGTGTCTGTTTGAATGTTTTATATACTGGAAATGTAACATCTTTAACTTGTATTTTCTTTCTGTACCTTTGCACTTTTGGTTTTTGAACGACTATGAAAAAATGCGCTTTCAGTAAAACTGTGTCGGTCTACCCTGTGATGTACTGCACTACGGAGCTTAACGATCTGTGAACCATATTTTACACTGTTACTCTCGTAGCACTTCAACTTACAATTAAATGATGTCATTTAAGTACCGTCTCTGATGATGATGAATGAGTTTGCCTTGTACATTTGGGTTTCCTGTATAGATAGTAAAGACAGATGCTAGAGATTCTGAGGAAAAGAAAGTTTGAGCCTATGATTGGGGTCATATTCAGTTTCACATTGACTACAAGTCTTGCTCGTAGTATATTTATGACACTTAAAGCTTGTAATGGCTTAATTTTGGCATATCTTGCTGATCTTTTGAAGCTTAGCCTGTCCAGACTGCTTCATTCAGCTGAGGCTGGGCCTACCACAGGTATTACATAATCATGCTATATCACCTTTAGGGGCAGAAGGGAGTAATGTTTGTTTATTCAAACTCAAGCGGTATCTGTGGTCAGTTCGGAGCTAGTATTGACAGCTAGGAAGCCACTTTAGACTTGTCTGTTACTAGCTGCATGTAATGAACAATAAAAGACAATGAAATTGCTGATCTCAATTATTTATATTGCAATTAAATGCTGGCTAAAATTTTGCGTGACAGGTCTAGCTGATGAGGCTTACTGAAGACTCCTAGTTCTGTTGATGGGTCATTTTTTTTTCTTTTTAAAGATCCATAAAAGCATTCCAAAGAATATGAATGATTGCAAGTTTGATAGATCTTTCTGAATTCAGATTAAAAACATATTTCTTTCTTTTTTTTTGCATATGCTGAAAGTATAAGGACTAGTTTTTTGCCTGTTGTTTTCATTTAGTGTTTTATCTTTGCAATATTTGGCTTAAACTCCTGTGTAAAGCAGATTTTGTAACTAAAATGTAAAGTGCTTTCTAAGAAAAGGTGGTTAGAACTGTGTTGGTCATTAAAGTCTTTTTGAATATAAGAAACTAAACGAGATTGTTTGTTTTTTCTTTCAGCAAATCCAAATTCAAAAATTCAAGACCCCCCTCTGTGATACAAGGCCTTTTTTTTATTTCATGAGGTTATTTTATGTTATTTGTGGCATTGTAATGTCAAAATGAAGGTAAAGTCAGCATTTAACATGCTCATATGTACAGCCTACAATCTATATTTGTTTGGCAAAAAATGCAAGACAGAAAAAACACTTTATTGAACGAAAGAAAAGCTTTTAAAAAGTGATCGTTAATCAGTGTGAGTAGGTTATAGGTTGTGCGTGCCATCAAGATACTACAAAAAAACTTTTAATCAAATCCCACACACTTACACAACCATCTGGACACTTCTGGACCAAGTTTTTCTTTTTCTGTTTGGCAGGGTATGGTGGGAAAGAGAGGGCGATCACCCTCCTTTTTCTCCTCTTTCTCTCCTCCTCTTCCTCTCCCGGCCCAGGTCAGGTCATCCTCACAGCTCCGCCTTTCCTCACTGATCTCATCCAATCCTGCGTCACTTTCACAGCTCCCACAGGACAGGACACACCTCACACCGCAACCAACCCAGCCAGTCACAGCTGGCCAGAGGCTCCAGGCTTCTGTTTATGCCAGCAGAGTTGATTCTGTTGATTCTCAGGCATGGCTGGATCCACCCCAATAAAGCAGGATATTCACTCCCTTCCAGTTTCTGGAGCTCAAAATTCACAGAATCCCACATTTTGGTAAATACTACAGTCTAACTGTAATGAGTGCCACTACACAGCGTGGGATTCCCTGACCTGAGCCTCCACAATGTTTAGTTCAGTAAATCTGGCCTTCACTCTACAGTGAGAATCTTCAGAGTGAATATAGAACACTGCTGCCACCTTGTGGTCTTGGACTACTACATCTAAGCAGTATTACCAGTGCCGGTTTAAGGGGAGCCTGGCCACGTCTTATTTCTCCCGTTATGTCACATGAATCGCCAGAGGGCGCCCGTGAGCGAGTCCTCAATGAATGGGGTGATTGGAGCGAAACAGATAAAAACAAAAAGTTCAAATAGTTTCTCACCACTTGTCCAGGACCTTCCCTTACTTCTTAAATAATTGGTGGGCATTGCTGCTTTTGAGCGCTGTTTGGTTGGTATTACTGCTACTGAGCGCTGATTGGTTGGCATTACTGCTTTTGAGTGCTGTTTGTTTGGCAATACTGCTACTGAGCGCTGATTGGTTGGCAGTACTGCTTTTGAGTGCTGTTTGTTTGGCAATACTGCTACTGAGCGCTGATTGGTTGGCATTAGTGCTACTGAGCACTGATTGGTTGGCATTACTGCTACTGTGCGCTGTGTGGTTGGCATTACTGCTACTGTGCGCTGTGTGGTTGGCATTGGTGCTACTGAGTGCTGTTTGGTTGGCATTACTGCTACTGAGTTCTGTGTGGTTGGCATTAGTGCTACTGAGCGCTGATCGGTTGGTATTAGTGCTACTGAGCGCTGTTCGGTTGGCATTACTGCTACTGAGCGCTGTGTGGTTGGCATTGGTGCTACTGAGCGCTGTTCGGTTGGCATTACTGCTACTGAGCGCTGTGTGGTTGGCATTGGTGCTACTGAGCGCTGTTCGGTTGGCATTACTGCTACTGAGCGCTGTGTGGTTGGCATTGGTGCTACTGAGTGCTGTGTGGTTAGCATTAGTGCTACTGAGCGCTGTGTGGTTGGCATTACTGCTACTGAGCGCTGTTTGGTTGGTATTACTGCTACTGAATGCTGTGTGGTTGGTATTACTGCTACTGAGCACTGATTGGTTGGCATTAGTGCTACTGAGCCCTGTTCGGTTGGCATTAGTGCTACTGAGTGCTGTGTGGTTGGCATTAGTGCTACTGAGTGCTGTGTGGTTGGCATTAGTGCTACTGAGCGCTGTTTGGTTGGTATTACTGCTACTGAGCGCTGATTGGTTGGCATTACTGCTACTGAGCGCTGATTGGTTGGCATTACTGCTACTGTGCGCTGTGTGGTTGGCATTACTGCTACTGAGCGCTGTGTGGTTGGCATTGGTGCTACTGAGCGCTGTTTGGTTGGCATTACTGCTACTGAGCGCTGTGTGGTTGGCATTGGTGCTACTGAGCGCTGTTTGGTTGGCATTACTGCTACTGAGCGCTGTGTGGTTGGCATTGGTGCTACTGAACGCTGTGTGGTTGGCATTAGTGCTACTGAGCGCTGATCGGTTGGTATTAGTGCTACTGAGCGCTGTGTGGTTGGCATTGGTGCTACTGAGTGCTGTGTGGTTGGCATTAGTGCTACTGAGCGCTGTTCGGTTGGCATTACTGCTACTGAGCGCTGTGTGGTTGGCATTGGTGCTACTGAGTGCTGTGTGGTTGGCATTAGTGCTACTGAGCGCTGTTCGGTTGGCATTGCTGCTACTGAGCGCTGTTCGGTTGGCATTACTGCTACTGAGCGCTGTGTGGTTGGCATTGGTGCTACTGAGTGCTGTGTGGTTGGCATTAGTGCTACTGAGCGCTGTGTGGTTGGCATTACTGCTACTGAACGCTGTGTGGTTGGCATTGGTGCTCCTGAGCGCTGTTCGGTTGGCATTACTGCTACTGAGCGCTGTGTGGTTGGCATTGGTGCTACTGAGCGCTGTTCGGTTGGCATTACTGCTACTGAGCGCTGTGTGGTTGGCATTGGTGCTACTGAGTGCTGTGTGGTTGGCATTAGTGCTACTGAGCGCTGTTTGGTTGGTATTACTGCTACTGAGCGCTGATTAGTTGGCATTAGTGCTACTGAGTGATGTTTGGTTGGTATTACTGCTACTGAGCGCTGATTAGTTGGCATTAGTGCTACTGAGCGCTGTTTGGTTGGTATTACTGCTACTGAGCGCTGATTGGTTGGCAGTACTGCTTTTGAGTGCTGTTTGGTTGGCAATACTGCTACTGAGCGCTGATTAGTTGGCATTAGTGCTACTGAGTGATGTTTGGTTGGTATTACTGCTACTGAGCGCTGATTAGTTGGCATTAGTGCTACTGAGTGATGTTTGGTTGGTATTACTGCTACTGAATGCTGTTTGGTTGGCATTAGTGCTACTGAGTGCTGTGTGGTTGGCATTAGTGCTACTGAGCGCTGTTTGGTTGGCATTAGTGCTACTGAGTGCTGTGTGGTTGGCATTAGTGCTACTGAGTGATGTTTGGTTGGTATTACTGCTACTGAGCGCTGATTAGTTGGCATTAGTGCTACTGAGTGATGTTTGGTTGGTATTACTGCTACTGAATGCTGTGTGGTTGGCATTAGTGCTACTGAGTGCTGTGTGGTTGGCATTAGTGCTACTGAGCGCTGTTTGGTTGGTATTACTGCTACTGAGCGCTGATTGGTTGGCAGTACTGCTTTTGAGTGCTGTTTGGTTGGCATTACTGCTACTGAGCACTGATTGGTTGGCATTAGTGCTACTGAGCCCTGTTCGGTTGGCATTAGTGCTACTGAGTGCTGTGTGGTTGGCATTAGTGCTACTGAGTGCTGTGTGGTTGGCATTAGTGCTACTGAGCGCTGTTTGGTTGGTATTACTGCTACTGAGTGATGTTTGGTTGGCATTACTGCTACTGAGCGCTGATTGGTTGGTATTACTGCTACTGAGCGCTGATTGGTTGGTATTACTGCTACTGAGCGCTGATTGGTTGGCATTACTGCTACTGTGCGCTGTGTGGTTGGCATTGGTGCTACTGAGCGCTGTTTGGTTGGCATTACTGCTACTGAGCGCTGTGTGGTTGGCATTGGTGATACTGAGCGCTGTTCGGTTGGCATTGCTGCTACTGAGCGCTGTGTGGTTGGCATTGGTGCTACTGAGTGCTGTGTGGTTGGCATTGGTGATACTGAGCGCTGTTCGGTTGGCATTGCTGCTACTGAGCGCTGTTTGGTTGGCATTAGTGCTACTGAGTGCTGTGTGGTTGGCATTAGTGCTACTGAGCGCTGATCGGTTGGTATTACTGCTACTGAGCGCTGTTCGGTTGGCATTACTGCTACTGAGCGCTGTGTGGTTGGCATTGGTGCTACTGAGCACTGATTGGTTGGCATTAGTGCTACTGAGCGCTGATCGGTTGGCATTAGTGCTACTGAGTGCTGTGTGTTTGGCATTACTGCTACTGAGCGCTGTTTGGTTGGTATTAGGGCTACTGAGTGCTGTGTGGTTGGCATTAGTGCTACTGAGCGCTGTGTGGTTGGCATTACTGCTACTGAGCGCTGTTTGGTTGGCATTACTGCTACTGAGCGCTGATTGGTTGGTATTACTGCTACTGAGTGATGTTTGGTTGGCAGTACTGCTACTGAGCTCTGATTGGTTGGTATTACTGCTACTGAGCGCTGATTGGTTGGCATTACTGCTACTGAGTGCTGTGTGGTTGGTATTAGTGCTACTGAGCACTGTGTGGTTGGCATTACTGCTACTGAGCACTGTTCGGTTGGCATTACTGCTACTGAGTGCTGTTTGGTTGGCATTACTGCTACTGAGCGCTGATTGGTTGGTATTACTGCTACTGAGTGATGTTTGGTTGGTATTACTGCTACTGAGCGCTGATTGGTTGGCATTACTGCTTTTGAGTGCTGTTCGGTTGGCAATACTGCTACTGAGCTCTGATTGGTTGGTATTACTGCTACTGAGTGCTGATTTGGTTGGTATTACTGCTACTGAGCGCTGATTGGTTGGCATTACTGCTTTTGAGTGCTGTTCGGTTGGCAATACTGCTACTGAGTGCTGATTGGTTGGTGTTACTGCTTCTGAGCGCTGATTGGTTGGCATTAGTGCTACTGAGCGCTGTTTGGTTGGTATTACTGCTACTGAGCGCTGTTTGGTTGGCATTGCTGCTACTGAGCGCTGATTGGTTGGCATTACTGCTACTGAGCGCTGTTTGGTTGGCATTGCTGCTACTGAGCGCTGATTGGTTGGTATTACTGCTACTGAGCGCTGATTGGTTTGTGAAATCTTTGTTCTCTCTTCTCTCCATGTCACTGCTTTAAGGCTTAACCGAATGTGTACTCTTCTTGTAACAACCTCCATGTCTCCTACATCCACAACCAGCATTTCTCAGGTATGACAGCAGCTTTACTTACATTTCTTTCTGTAGCATGTTTGTTTTTGTCAGTTTTTTCCACCATTGTAATCATAATTGCTTTAAATAAATATTGTTGCTGTCGGGACAATCCTTGTATCTCCATTTTTGTTGTTTTTCATTTTTTGACATAATTTGAAAAAGCCAGTTGTCCTTTAGGATGTCTCAAAATTTCATGATGAATGGACCAACAGAAATGAACTGAACTGAAATTGCTTGGAAAAATATTTATCCATTTACATCCATTAAAAGAAGAAGAACATTTTTCTTTTTCATGTAAAGTGGAGACACAAGCTTTTGTTCTAATGGCAGCGATATGTCTGTCTTTGCTTGATGTCAGTATTTTAGACTGTAACAAGACGTCACCACAAGTATGTCTATGTTTGGCTCTGTCATGATTGATTTATTGACTGACTGTAATAACCATGAATAAAGAACAGTTTCGTAACTTTTTAAAATGTCTTCTCCTGGGGGTCTTTGCTGATATCATACATGAAAAATTGGTGAAGTTCACAGTTTTGAGTGGAAGATAGGGCACTGACATGAATTGTGTGGATTCCATGAGTCCATAGGTTCTCCTTTCTGCAGCACAGACTGTATTTCTGTGTCTTACCATTCAAAATAAACATATAGCATCACTTATGCACTGTAAAAAATACTAATTGCTTGGTAACAAGCAATTGAACTAGTTTTATTCAATCAAAATTGCATTGATTGAAATAATTGTTCATTCAAAGTATGTATTTAGGTTGAATAAAATTAGTTAATTTATTTGTTACCACCTGAAGTATTTTTTTTAGGTTGAACTGAAAAGTATCTTTTTAACTGTGTGAAGCTGATGTTGACTTGTATTCATATTTCTGTGCCACCTCAAATAGTGGAATGAAAACATTGAGATTTAATGTGATTGAGAGGCTTGAATGCTTGTACAAGTTTAGTTACTCGACAGAAATATGTCTGTATATATTTTTTGGATTAGTCTTATCTGTATGTGTTGTCTGATGAGTGTTTATTACCAGTTTTTCTTACTTTTTCTTACTTTTTCTTCATTTTTGATGCAGCCATGAAGAATCCACCCTCACAGGCTGCACGTGACAAAGAAATTGACCAGACACCACCACATCTGTTAAGAGACGAGTGTGTTTAGCACAGATGGGTAGGCTTCATGTTCATTCTTGTGCTGTCTCTCTCTCCCACACATACCTATACACTCACTGGCCATTTTTAAGGTACTCCTAAATTACAGATTGCTGCATACCTTTTACCCCCCTTTCACCCTGTTCTTTAGTCGTCAGAACCCCCACAGGACCACCACAGAGCAGGTATTATTTGGGTGGTTTATTGGACACAGTAATGATGCTGGAGTTTTTAAACACTGTTGCCACTCACTGTCCACTCTTTTAGACACTCCTACCTTGTTGGTCCACCTTGTAGATGTAAAGTCAGAGGTGATAGCTGATCTGTTGCTGCACAGTTTGTGTTGGTCATCCTCTAGTCCTTCATCACAGGACGTTGTTGTTTTCTTTTTTTTGTTATTCTCACTCCAGTGACACTGAGGCATTTAAATCATTGCTGTATCTGATACACTAGTACCAGTACCACACATACTGCCATGCCAGTGTCACTGCAGTACTGAGAATGAGATAATAATAATACCTGCTCTGTGCCGGTCCTGGTTGGGGTGCTGATCATTGATGAATGAGGTGAAAGAGGTAACAAATTATGCAGAGAAACAGATCAACTAAAATCTGCAATTGCAGACCTATAAAGTGCACCTATACATTAGTTGGACCTGATTAAATGGAAAATGAGCATAGATGCAATGTACATAATTAAGTGACCATTGAGTGTGTACATACAATATAACGTAAGTACAACAGTGAACTGCACACACCAGTTTAGTTTGTAATTTCTTGGTAAACACCACTGTAGCTGTTTCTTTACTTATGTAATTGTTATTCCACTCATTTTGTCTGAATTATAAATTGTTCGGTAAACAAAGAAATAAAAGTTAATATAACTCAAAGAGCTTTGCTCAAGACTAGTTGTACTTCTTAGTACAACACATCGCCTCATGTTAGCTCAAATAAATATTTCTTTTAAAAGAAAATGTTACTATAACTAAGAATTTACAAAAATTGAGTGAACAAGAAAAAAATGTATGATTTTATTTTTTTGTGCAAGCTAAACTTTTTTTACATTGTATCTGTGAGCAGAGGGTCTGAGGCTGAGACTAGACAAGACTTTACAAAACCAGCGTAACTCTGCAGTCATGTCCATATCTGTATTTTGAAGTTTCCTAGTTTCCTATCTGAGCTAGTAAATTGATCAAAAGGTGTGGCTAAAAAGGGTGACTGCTGATTTTTTACTGTTGACTACTGACAATTTTTAGTGTGCTAAAAAATATTTCTAATTATTGGCAGACTCTGTTTAGTAGACTCCTTCTATCTGTATAAAGCATATGAGTCTTTGTACTAACATTAGGCATGAAGTAAATGAAAATTTGGTGTTAAGAAAGACAAACTCCATTGACCTGAATGCATTTTCTGGAATAATGGCTGTTCACTTATTTAAGTTAACATAAATCAGGAAAAATATAAATAAGTTAACATAAATTTCCTTCCTATGAGAAAATAAGAATTTTGTCTTTTAAACAACACATGATCTAATGAGGTAAACAAAGTACATTTTTAATTTTGATTTGGACTAAATTTTGCACACGCACACACACACACACACAGGGCCACATTAGAGTCATACTGCCCTCTCCCCACTCACCCACTGGTTACCTAAGAAAATATCTTGGTTTGACTGAAGACTCATTCTATTGATTCTTCACAAAATATCTACACCATAGTTAACTTCTCAGCTAAGACCTTGCCAACATTAGTCAGGTATGCCAATGAGAGGGCATCACCTCACTGAAGATCACTGTAGGATGGCAAAATTATGCTCTCTGTGTTTTACCAACTTATAGATGCCAGTGTCTGCCAAATTTACATGATGATGCTTTTTGGATATTTTTGGCTGTTGTGGTGTGTGAATACATTTAAGGTAACCTGAATGTCTTCAGAAGTGTTAACAGATTAACATAATTTAAAACTGTGCACTTTTTGGAGCAGACTTTTGGTAGCATTGGGTGCTCCTGGGCAGTCACCGAGGTCACCCTTGTGGTGTGAATCTGGCCGCGCACACACATACATATCCACAGAGAGGGCAAAAAATATGTTTTTTGTCAGATAACTAAAACAGGATTATTGACTTCATCGACTATTCATATGACTGAAAGAGGGTGTGAGACAAAAGCAAGCTCAACAAAACTCAGGCTTTAGCCAAGGTAACCAGCTTCACTTATTCAAATATTCATATTTAACTGGTTTTCTTAATTGAATCCTGAACACATTCTGATTAAAGTGGCTGTATCTTACACCAGTTTAAACAGTTGTGGAATATGAAACAAGATAAATCAGTTCATCTCTGAAGAACATGCTATAGCTACAGTGTTATTATGTATAACATTATATGTAATAAGAAAAAGTTAAAAGAGTTGAGAACAGTAACAAAAGGTATGCAGCTTCCAAGGCCCTATTGGGAAAATCTTTTGAAAAATATTTAATGTTATTTAGGCTATGCGCTTGATTTCGTGTAGTCAACTTTATGCCCTTCCAAGGATGCCCTCATAGAAATATGCATACATTATAGCTCTTCTATTCTGCTTCCTGTGTAACTGGTGGCAGGTGTTTTAGCACTACAAGACATTGGAGACTCATGTGAAATGGCATGCAAAAAGTTTACAGCCGCTGAATTCACTGCAGCGGTTTTGGAAAGTAGCAACAAAGATGACGAAGCATTTTGATATGAAACATATGGATATCATGTTATGTGCAAGTGCCTTTAAAGGTGAATTTAAGAAGATATGCAAAATTGAGAAAATGCCCTCAGATGCCAGAAGTTTAATCAGTAGAGCCAAGTGACAATTTAGTATTATCATAGGGTCTCTCAACTAAGCTCCACCCCAGTGCCATTATGTTCATCTTTAAGGAGTTTGTAACCCCTTCTGACATTTGAAACAGCATGCTGTTGCTGATTCTTACAACCCAGACCACTGGGTTATTCACAGAATCAGGCTTGTGTTCTGTTATATAGTGATGCAGCGTTCTGATATGTAAATTACCAAGCACTTTTTTAAACATTTGTAAAATTAATTATGTCATCTTTGCATGATCCCATTTAAACAAAACAGTATGTAAGGTGACCCTGGAATAACTGCTGCACAGAGAGCCACAATAATCCCTAAATTCAGATTCTGAGGCACTAAAGCCAGAAAAGCTCCAACTACAGCTCCTATTACTGCTCCTGCTCTTCCTGCAAGTCCTCCATATCTCTGTCCCAAATCTCCTGCTGCATTGAGGGCCATGCCAGCCCCCCCAGATGCAGCCAGCAGACCACCCAGCGATGCCCCAGTGCCCAGCATGTTAGATGTTTTCAGTAAGGATGTGAGCACTCCAAATGTGGCAGCCACTGCACCTATGCAGACGTCAGTAGCCCCCTCAGTGACAAAATAGGAGAACAGCGCGGCCCCACAAGAAGCCTGAAACATCTGAATACCGAGGGCGAGAACAAAGAAGCGCTCCAGAACTAGTAGAGCAGGTATAGTGAATTCAGCTGGATCTAATAAAGGAACTGGTTGGTCTTTATCATGGAAGGAGCTCCTGGCTATGAGAACTGTAGCAATCATAATGCTTGGTATCGCCACAGCTTTCTTGCTGAGATGGAATTTATGAAACAGGCAAAGCAGCAGAGATGGAAGAATGAGGGGCAGCAGAGACCCCAAGTCTAAGAAAAAAATGAATTCTGTGCCAAAAAACAATACGGCCATTAGACGCTCAGAATATATCAACAAACATACCATAAATGACACAAAAACACTGATACAGCCATAGAAAAAGCCAGAAAAAGCACACAGTAATAAGGATATGATTGTGCTGGCCAGTGTGTGCCATAACATGAATGTTATACCAGAATTCACTGAAAAGACTTTAAAGATAAAGTTAGAAAAAAATATTTCCAAAATAGCTCCTAGTGCAGCTCCAGTCACTGCGACTCCAAGTACAGCCACAGACGCAGCCAGAGCTAAAGCCTTTCCTGAGGCATCTTCCCATCTCTGTCTTTTGGCCACATTATAAGCTTGGCGTCCACCTACTACTCCAGCCGCTGATGACAATGCGGCACCTAGTAGAGACATGTAGGTGACATATGAAGAAGTAATAAATGGGTAAAGTTCTGAAATCTTCATTGTGAGCTCTGTCTGACTTCGTGTAGCATCTTTTAAAAAGCAGACCATCTCTGCAGACATGGCTCCCATGCAGCCTCCAGCCACCAGTCCAAGGCCCAGCGCTCCAAACTTATCTACAACAGAGCAGAGAGTATGTTAAACCCTGTAACATACATTAGTGCTTAATACACAACATGGTACAAAAGTATGTAGATACTCCTGTTAATTAGTGAGTTTGGCCACACCCTTGCTAAAAGCATACACAGCCTGTGTACGTGGGCAGTATAATGGGCTGTACCAAAGAATTCAGTGACTACCAGCACAACACAGTGATAGGATGCCGGTTTGCCAACTTCCTGCCCTGCTGGCGCAAGATCAGGTCCATAAAGAAATGGTTCACCACGTGTAGTGTGGAATAACTTGACTGGCCTGCACAGAGTCCTCATTTCAACCCCATTGAATGCTAGGGATGCATGATGATATCAGAATCATACTGGTATTGACAGATATGTGCACAATTAGAACAGAAATGTCTACATTTTGTGAAGGTTTATGTATTGGCATCAGCACATATGTTCATGAAAAATATCGCATATCAGCATGAGCCCACAATTCCCATATTGCTGCGTCCCTATTGATTACCCTCAGGCTGAATTGAAACACAGACTGTGAGCCAGGTCTTATCACTTAACATCGTTGCCCAGCCTGGCTAATGCTCTTGCGGCTGAATGGAAGCAAATTCCCACAAAAAGTGTTCCAAAATCGGATGTAAAGCCTTGTCAGAGAAGTGGAGGCTGGTGTAGCAGCAAATGGGAGATGAGCTCCATATTACAGTGTCCCACTACTGGCTCACGCTGCTGTAGAGGCTCTGGAAGCATGACCATATAGAGAGCCATGCGAAGAGGCTCATGGGAGCGGTGGGTAAACAGATACTGGTCGGGAAGTTCAGCGGTGGCTGCAGGCGGTGGGTTGAGGGCAGTGTGGACAGCAGATGGCCCATTGCACTCTCCATCACAGGCTCTGGACCGATATCCCTACTATAACCAGGCGTGCTCACGCACACCAAGAGAGGCACATCAAATGGCTGGAAGGTGGCCATAGTCCAGCTCAGGTCAGTCACCAGCGGTGCGCACAAGTAGCAGCGTCAATGGTGCAGTGGGAGGTGGAGAAAGTGGATGGCGACCGGGTGGAGTGCCGTTGCGGCTGCTGTCGTGGCCTGGGGGCCTTGGGGTACTCGCCGCCTAGGAGGTGTGAGTGTTTTGTGTTGGGAAGCCTACGGCTGGTGGTGACCTCCCCCATGAGTTCAGTGCTTTGTAGGTGCCTTTCTGCGAGGTCTTTAATAAAAAGCACTTCTCACAGCAGGATCAAAGCCTCCCCTGTGTCTAACTCTATGCCAACAGCACAATATTAATGCCCTTTAATGAGATTTCATTCAGGTGTATGCATACTTTTGGTCATGTTGTGTGTATATATATAAAAAAAAACAGACAAAAAACTTAAAATAGACAGAAAAAGAAACTCACTGCAGATAGAAGAGGATTTCACTCTGGATCTGTAAGCACAACAATAAATGAAAGAGATGTTTGGAAATTTGCTGTATATTTGATATCTGTTAAAGGAAGTGTTTATAGATATGTTAACTGATAGTTGTGCGTAAGATTCATGTGTCTCTAATCACATTTCAAGAGTGTTGGCTTTTAAATATGAACGCAGAACTTCTGAACTTACATAATGGATGTAGTTAAAGGTGGAACAGCAGGTTCCGTCAACTGTATTTGTATCTCTGCCATATCTGTAGGAGCAGAGGCTTTTGTTATAGTCATACCGACTAATGTACCCTTGTAGTGTTCATTTGAAGGCAAAAATAGGAGGCACACTACAACCAAAGCAGGATGTATTCATGTATTAATGAGACTGAGATAAAAGTTGTTTTAATTATAAACCTTAATAATATATTGAAGAAAAAAGCAATATTTTTAGTCATTATCTCTGTGAAGTATGTCCTTAACTGCAATAACAGCAGTGATAGAAAAGTTTCGGTAGAAAAGTTTGATATTCCTTGAGGAAATCGGAGAAAAAGATTAGAGAGACTCATAATTCTCCCCGTTTTCAACAGTATATAGAAAATGCAAAGCTATGGGCACAAGATGCAATTATAATAGTTCCACTTGTAAACCTGAACAACAGCATTCACATTGGTGTATTATATTCAGGGTGGCATGTAATGGTTGAAGGGCAAATCAGTTTCTTTGGCATTACACAGATGGCAGCCTACCAGTCCCCAACAGGAATTAAAAAGTCTAATTAAAGATGGTCTGTTGCACGATTTAGTCCAGAAGCTCTGAAGAAAGTCACTAACTTTGTGAAACTGTTCTGTGGAACAAGTTTTGGAATGTTCAACTTAACCCTTTTAGTTTCAGCACCACACAGAACCTGATCCTGAATAGAAGCAGAGATCTTATAAACCAAACTCTTACTGATATAGCATGGTGTTCTTGCCGAGTAGGGGAAATCGAACCCCTGCCGGCAGCATTGAGGGCAATGGTGTTACCCACAACACTATATAAACCACAATTTTACTGTGTAGTCAGCACTGCAAGGTAGGCACAATGACCCAATATTACTGAACAATTAAAATAATTTGATTATAGTTTCAAATTGACAATGGGCACTGCATTTACAGAAACTGACCTAAATGTGTTCTGGGATCACACAATGAGCACAGAGCACTGATTAGTGCAAGTTAGCAATTTTGTTTGACATTACTTTGTTGCCTTTGTTGTTTACCTTTTAAGTGTGTGTGTGTGTGTACTGTTGTGCTTCATTTGTGTTTTTGTTAGTTGTGTTATTTATTTTCATTGACAGGTTGAAATGTCAGTTCTTTCACATTTACAGTAAAATTTATATTAAAACAAATGAAATATGTATTCTACAAATCCAGAACTTAAATCCTGTGTCCTTTATGAGAGAAAAGCTCCAGCTGCTGCTCCTAGTAATGCTGCTGTCCTTCAACCCCCTTACATGGCCATTGGCCACTTTATTAACAGAAGAATAGCTCAACCAGTTTGCATCAAAGTCTCTGTAGTTACAGAATAATAAGCCTGGGTTTAAAGGGGTTAATGCTGATCAGAAAGCTGAATACTACATAACCCAATTGCTGTATCAGCGTTTGAAGAAACAGTAGCAATCACAAAACACTGTTAATAGTTCTGTTGCAGCTTTGAAATCCTTATTTTCATGCCCAGCTTTTAGACTGCTTATGTTATCTCATGCTTTGTTTATGTTACTCAGTATGTGCCTCTGAAAGGCTGTGAAATACCTAAACAGTTGTGGTCAAAGAGAGATATTAGTGTCATTTCATTTGACTTCAGTCCATGTTTTGCAGATATTTATGTGTTCCCTGTCATTATACAAGAGGACAAATTCATGTCTGCAAGTGGACTTTGAAATGAAATGGATTGCTGGCTTGAAATATACTGTTTTTTTCTAGACTGGATGTTGGTTCTTCATGTTGACTCATGCGTTTTTTATGCTTTATCAATTCCTCAAAAGGTACATCAGCATTGAGGTATAAATGAATGCATAATCCTTACTGTCTTACATGGGTAAATCACCGGTGGGCTCAAAGTTTTATTGCACACTTCATTAACCTCAGAATAGCTCAACCAGTTTGCATTGTCCCTGTAGTCACTGAATAATAAGCTTTAGTAACTTTAGTATCCAGATATTGAAGCTCCAGAGTTTTTGCTATGTTTGTAGTTATAGTCAGGGCCATAGCTAAGTGTGATGGGATTAACAAAATAGAATTTCAGCAGATGTTTAGTGTTCAGATATGAATCTACGCGATGTTTCACTCAAACCTGCACACATTTTCACTCAGTACTCTAAAATTGTCAGTTGAGGTGTTAACATATTTTATAAAAGAAACTCTTTCACTTTCACCATTTGTCTAAATTAAGCATAAAAGCCATGTCCTGTTGTGGTTTTGACTTACCTCCTCTGGTGGCATCAAATGTGATCCGAAGCAGCGTCTTACCTTCTTCTACAGTAGTCATACTTGGAAGGATAGACGACTGTTTATATGAAAAAGATTATTCTATACCAGGAAAGACACACCTTATACTGCAGCATTCCTCAAGGTTACATAGCTTGTTCAGGGTGATGCAGGCTGGCTGAAGAACAAACCAGTACTGGCTGTTTAACCAGAATAACTAAACTTAATCATTAAGAGCAGAAAACTGTTCAAAGCAAGATGTTCCTTCTCCAGTGACTGTCTGTGTAGGAGATTAAAGTGACAATGAACGAGCGGTGTGTTACCCCTCAAACAGAACTCAAAAATGTTCAAAACCAATAACTTTTAAAAGTTATAAACTGTTTAATAGTGTTTGTATAATTTGCATTTTTGTAAAATGTGTTATTATGTGATTTTTAATTTAGTAAGTAAATAAGTACAAGTCAGGAGTACTGAATTCCAGTCCTGGAGGGTCAGTGTCCAGCTCAAACACACCTGGTTTAGCAAATCTGTTAACTGGCAGGTTTTGTAGGCAGGGAAACCACCAAACTGTGTAAACCCTAACCCGCCATGACCAGCCCCAAACTGAAAACCTCTGAAACAGGCTTTTGGAATTTGTGTTTTCAGCTATTTGTGCAGTGTTTCTATTTCTATGTGGTGGGATACAGTGGGAAAGAGTGAGTGATCAGCCTCCTGTTTCTCTCTCTTTCTCTCCTCTCTTTCTTTAGCACAGATACACACACATGCACACACAGTGTTGTGCATGAACATGTTCAATGAACGGCGTTCATTGGACACATTCAGATTTTTTGTGAACAATGAACAGAACGAATCAGTTTACAAATACTGAACTTGAACGCGAGTGGTGTTCACTCTTGCGAGAGTGAATGTCGCTCATGTTTAAAGGCACGCTGCATGACACTTCCATAAACACAGCCAATCAAGTCTGGTGCTAGTAGGAGAGACGTAACTTCAGAAGTTGGTTTGTTTGAGCATTTGAAACAGTTTTATGTTTGTTTGTTTTTTTTTTTGCAGTCATTAAAACATTTGGCTGAATATTGCGCTTTGAGCCGGTACCTTTGTTTACATTACAGTTTTTATCTGGTGTTGTCACAGTAACGGCAGTACAGGTTATTCTGGAGGGTTTTTTTCTATGCAGAGCCTGTTTTTTTCCCATTAATCAGAATTAATCTTTTTTTGTGGTTTTGAACTGCTGCATATGTTATTATAGTCTGAATAAAACTTTCATATACCGTAAACTTTTTCATTGTCAGCATAATATGACGCATTGTTTTAGTGTCAAAATATATTCTCAATCTCAATACTCTTTTTTAATGAAACTTAAAGGTTTAGATGTAACTCATGTGTATGATTGTTAAGTGATATAGAATAATTCATTTAGTTTATGAGTAGCAATGATATTGGGCTGGTGATGGATGGGTAGAAAGAGGTTCTATTGAAAAAAATAGTGGCCTATTTATTGAGAAAAAAGAATCAAATGAAAATGAAGTAGTTCATTTTTTGGAATTGTCAATTTAATTCAAATTTTTAAAAATGAACTATGAACGTGAACTAGTTTATTTTCATTACTATGAACTGAATTTTGAACTAGTTCATTTTCATTGTGAACTGGCACAACACTGCACACATTCCACAGACCTGAGTGAGTCACCTAAGAGTGAATATATGACACTGCTGCCACCTAGTGGTGTTGAACTAGTACATCAAAGCAGTACTTCTTCAGTCACAAAATCAGTCAGAAAATAATTTTATAATTTTATTATAGAATTATAATTATCATTTTATGATAACATAAAAAAAACATGAATAATTAGTACTGAACTATACATGTAACAACCCCAGCACTGGAACAAGGCAACTGTGACAAAATAACTTGCCTCACTGAGGATTTTATTATTATCAGCTCATTACCATCGGTTTAAACAAGGAAAATGCCAATGTTCTATACATAGTGAGAATACAACATTCTCCAAATACTGTAAATGTCTCTTTACAGTGAGTATTTTTTTAACATCAGGCTGAGTTTTAATGGTAGTGTTTTTTTTTATAATCACACAGATATTAATTACACAGATAAGTTCAAGATCATATAACAATCTGAAAAATTGTGATAGAAAAGTAACATGTATAGTGCAACAAGAAGTCACGAGTGGCTTATGGATGGTATTGATGAGATGTAAGCTATGTATTTCTTCCTGTGGGGTAGTATAGTGTTTGATTAGTTTGAGTATGATGGCTTACTTTAGGATATCATCTTAAGTGCTCAATTAAAAAATTCAATATTGGTATAGAAAGAAAAAAAAAAAACTGGTATAATGCCTTCTCTAGTTTACAGTAGATCTTGTTGCCAGTGCTATCGAGAACAGTAAGCATGTGCAAAAGCCTCATTGTTTTGTCCACTTTGTTGCAAATGTCATTATCTACACAATCATCTTTTGTAAATCACCCAAAAAAGCAACTAAATATAATACAGTGTACGACTCTGCACATGCAAATTAGTACATTTGGAATCATAGTAATTCAGGGCCTCAGTCTATAACCTGCACAAAACCTGTCGTTTTTGGGTTAACCCCTTTGAATTTTGAGACAGAAGACATTAAATGAGCTACAAAAACGTTAAAAAACATCACATAATGTTTATAAGCACTATCCTTAATATACTGTTTTCACCAAAATTTTAAGACTTTTGCACTGCCGTTCTGGAAACATTCTGAGAGCCCAGAGAGGTCAAAGGATGGACAATACATATAAAGTAAGATAATGTAAATGCTTACTAAAAAGAATAAAGCAGACAGAATAAAATGTGTGACTTTTTCCACCACGACACTCAATATAAAAAAAAACCTACATAAAAAGTGATAAAAAACATCTAGATAATGTGAACCTGGAATAGCAGCTGCACAGACAGCTACCATTGTACCAAATTTCACATCCTGTGCTGCTAAAGGCAGAAAAGCTCCGACTGCAGCTCCTAGAACTGCTCCTGCTCTTCCTACATGTCCTCCATATCTCTGGCCCAGATCTCCTGCTGCATTGAGGGCCACTCCAGCGCCCCCAGACGCAGCCAGCAGACCCCCCAAAGATGCCCCAGTGCCCAGTATAAGAGACACTTTTGATAAGACTGCTAAAACTCCAGCTGTAGCAGCCATTGCACCTGCGCTGACTTTTACAGCCCCACCAGTGACAAAATAGTAGAAGAGGTCAGCACCACATGAGGCCTGAAACATCTGAATACCAAACACAATGACGAAGATGCGCTCCAGCACTTGTAAAGCAGGTGGAGTGAATTTAGCTGGATCTAATAAAGGCACTGGTTGGTCTTTATCATGCAGCAGGCTTACAGCTATGAAAACAATGGTAGTCATAATACCTGGCATCTTCCCAACTCTCTTACCAATATGTTTTTCTTCAGATCCAAGTATTAGATATAAACAAAAAAATGGAGCAATAATGGGCAACATGGATCCTGTGTCTGCCAAAAAAACAAATCCTGTTTCAACGTAAAGCATGTATAGGAAATAATCGACAGTCATCAAAGCAAGTAAAGAAAGTAATATCAAAGAACAAGTGAATAAGACTGCGGCAAGGCCCAGCACTGAAAAATTGAACACAATAAAGAAACAGTAAAAAACATACAGTAAAACCAACACTATTATGAAGGCAAGTGTGTTCCAAAGCACAAATGATATACAAAAATCATGTGAAAACAGGAATGAGACAACGTTTGATAAAGACGTTTCTAAAATGGCTCCTAGTGCAGCTCCAGTCACTGCCACTCCTAGTACAGCCACAGGTCCAGCCAGAGCTAAAGCCTTTCCTGGTGCCTCTCCTCCTCTCTGTCTTTTCACTAGATTATAAGCTTGGTGTCCACACAGTACTCCACCTGCTGATGACAAGATGGCCACTTGCAGACACACATAGGTGATGTGTACAGTTGATAAAAATGGATAATTTGGATAATTTGAAATTTTCATCCTGAGCTCAGTCTCATTTATTTTAATGTCTTTTAAAAGGTAGGCCATCTCTGCAGCCATGGCTCCCATACAGCCTCCAGCAGAGACTCCAGCCACCAGGCCCAGAGCCAGAGCACCAATCACATTACCTACAGCAGAACAGAGAACATGGTAAACCTCATCATTTTTAGTCTTTTTATGCAAATGATATGTATTGATTTCAGTCAGTCACAGAAAAAGAAACTCACGGCAGATGTGAGAGGATTTCAGTCTGGATCTGTGAACACAACATATGAATATTTCAGTTAGAGGATGTATTTATAGGTATTAAAACTGTAACTTTTATTTTAACATATATGCTTTAGTTGCTTTTCAGAAACAGGTGGGATCTTTAAATTTTATTCATTTGAAGGCAGAATTTCTGGACTCACATGATGGATCTAGGGAAAGGTTCAACAGCTGGTTCTTCCATTTGTATTTGTGTCTCTGCCATGTCTGTAATGATGAAGGCTTTATATCTACAACCCCATTTTCAAAAAAGTTGGGACGCTGTGCAAAATGTAAATAAAAATAGAGTACAATGATATGCAAATCATGTAAACCATTTAAAGGAAAATAGTACTAAGACAACATATCAAATGTTGAAACTGAGAAATTTTACTGGGTTTGAAAAATATTTGCCCATTTTGAATTTGATGCCAACAACATGTTTCAAAAAAGTTGGGAAGGGGGCCTGTTTACCACTGTGTTTCATCACCTCTTCTTTTAGCAACAATCTGTAAGTGTTTGGGAACTGAGGAGAATCACTGCTGTAGTTCTGAAAGTTTAATGTTTTCCCATTCCCATTTCCCATTACACAACTTTACTAGCCTTTTGTTGCCCCATCCCAACTTCTTTGGAACGTGTTGTTGGCAACAAATTCAAAATGGGCATATATTTTTCAAAGAACAATAAAATTCTCAGTTTCAAAATCTGATATGTTGTCTTTGTACTATTTTCAATTAAATATAGGGTTTAAATTATTTTCATGTTATTGTATTTTGTTTTTATTTATTTTGCACAGCGTCCCAATTTTTTTGGAAATGGGGTTGTTCATTTTTCACTGCTTTTTCACTATTTCTATTTATTTGCTGGGTTTAACATATTGGAAGAATGGAAAAATATAACTTTCACACAGGCCACATTTTATGTTTTCCCCCCAAGAGTATGTTGAGTTCAGCAAATAAACAGCAATAATGCATTAAAATGTGCAGATGTGTCTTCCCTGAAGATGTGTTAACTTATTTTTACTTGTAATCTGACCAAGCGTGCTTGAACTTTTGTATAGAATTGTATGCATTTATTAACAAGCCAGAGATATATGTAATGTTAATTATGAGCAATTATAATATATTGTAAAATGTTAACAATTTATTGTTTTTATTTGACAAAAATTGACTAAACAATACCGCTAGTATATTTTTGGTCATAGAGATAAATAGAGGCTCCTACCTTAGAACATTAATTTTGAAAACTCTAAAAACACATCAGGTACAATGTTATAATACACTGCAACTAGTTCCAGTATGATTGTTTTGAAACCTGTTTTCTTTTAGTTCTTTCCATCATTCTTCATGCTTCACTTGATCCTGGTATTAATTTATTTGATGACTCACAATAAATGTAATTTTCATTTGAAAATGAAAACAAAAGTAGAAATTACATTAAAAAACAGAAGTGATGCTAAGTGTTTATTATCCTGGTATAAATGTAGTGTTGATTAGTAACCTCAGTTAAGTGTCTGAAAAAATTAACAAGCTCATGAAATATTTGCTAAACAATGTTGCCAGAGAATTTTTCTGATCAGATTCAGTGTCTTACCTTCTGCTGAAATGGCCTAACAGGAGTAAAAATGTAATATTCCCTAATTAAATGATCCTACACAGCAAATAAGAGTCTGGACACTTGTAACTTGTCACGTTTTCAACCGTATTTGGAAAATACTCAGCTGGTGTCACAAGATCTAATAGCAGTAGTTCAGTTTGTAAACCTGAACATCAACATTCCCCACAGTTCATTAATGCCTTCAGAGTAACATGACAGCTAAAGGGCAAATCAGCTTCTTCTGTTCAGAAGAGCCTCACCTGACAGAGTGAGTGGAAGAATGAAGTAGTGCTGCTTGATGACGGCAAAACACATCAAACCAGCAGATACAGGCCACCCTGGAGTTAAACAGTCTAATAAGATGATGTTCTGTTTCGAGATTTGGTTATTATTTAGTCCTTTAGACAAACACTGGAGAAAACAACATGTGAATCTGTTCTGAGTAGAAAGTGTGAGATTAACATTATTAGTGAATAATAAGGAATGTTCAGTATAAACACTTTTAGTTTCATTATGAGAACCACACAGAACTCATTCCTAAACAAAAGCAGAGACAAGCAGTAAGTTAATAATCAAGTTATTTGCTCAATAAACTTGTGATTTTATATTACATCAACACTAAAAATGAGATTATTTTCACATATGCAAAGAATGAACAGTTTGGCAAAAGGCATTTCTCATGACCTAATCTGTTGAGTGATGGGATTAAAACATCTGTAGAGCTCAAAAATAGCAATAATATACCCGACACCAATCAAGGAAGTCTAAAATCAATCATTGATTTATTTATGATCTGCCACATATCGACAGGTCTGCATGTAATTACATTAAAGGTTTTGATCACACATATTTGTGTTTCCAGTTTAGACTAATGGGGGATTCTTAACTCTTTTTGCAGCAAGATATGGACAATGATTAAACATCTCAGGAAAATAGTCAAAGTATTAATTATGATTAGAATAATAACATATCATTAATGTTTAAATAAAAGAATTTGATCTTAAATCAATTTGATTATATGATTATAATATACTACAATGATTATAGTGCAGTATATACATTGTACACCATCAACAGCAGTTAGA
This sequence comes from Colossoma macropomum, assembly GCF_904425465.1. NCBI lineage: Eukaryota > Metazoa > Chordata > Actinopteri > Characiformes > Serrasalmidae > Colossoma > Colossoma macropomum. The sequence goes on along the minus strand of NW_023494801.1, from coordinate 5,855,076 downwards.
GATCAAGAACTTAAGAGTGTGCTGGAATCACATGAACACAAGCCTTCTGCTTTGACACCTTAAAATGCCAGGCTTACTATATACTAAGGCTTATCATTCAGTACCTACAGAGACATCAATGCCAACTGGCTAAACTGCTCTTAGGTTATAGAAGTGAAGAGTCATAGACTGAATGAAATGTGTATTCTACAAACGGCATCCCTGGAATAATCACTGCACTCAGTGCCTTGAAGAGTCCAAAACTTGTATCATTTGTCCCTGCTGAGAGAAAAGCTCCAGCTGCTGCTCCTATTAGTGCTGCTGTTCTGCCAAGCTTTCCTCCCCACACCTGATTTGCTGCCTCTCCATATCTCTGACCCAAAGCCCCTGCTGCAGAGAGGGCCACTCCTGCTGCTCCAAAAACCCCAATCAGACCCCCTAACCTCCCTCCTGTATTCACCATTAAAGAGGCTTCCTGGAGGGTCACTAAAACAACACTTCCTGCAGTCACTGCACCTGCACAGATTTTCCCTGCCCCCACACCACCATCACCACCAGCCTGGAGAAACACCAGATGCCCTACTGCAACCTCAAGTAGCTGTGTGGCCAGAATTACAATACCTGGAACCTTTTTGGCTCCATAGTTTTCCTCTGCAGACTGTGTCACTGCCCCAACAGAAAGCAGCATGGTAAATAACAGCAACAAAGGCAGAAACACAGCTGGAAACAGGAAATTATCTTGCATATCATGACCAATGAAGAGCAGATGCCACACATGAAAAGCAAACTGACAAGTGACAAGGAAAAAAAGTGAAAAGTAAATCCAGACTGTTGAACATAAGGTATAATGATGCATACACATAGTTTTCATAATTATAAATGACAAAAACAGACAAAATGTTAAAGCATACAGCTTAAAATAATGATGGTGGTGTTTTAGAACAATTCCAGAAAAAAAGCACAAGTAAGTGTGAAACCAAATAAACTTGAAGCTATCCCAGGAAATATGAAAGGTAAGTCAGTGTCAGACACTCCTTTACTAAAGATGGCCCCCATTGCAGCTCCACAGGCAGTGACTACCAGCAGTTCCACCGGTCCAGCAGCAGCTAAAGCTTTTGCATTGGCCTGCTGCCCTTTAATCCTGACCAGAAAGCTGTAGGCTCCATATCCCAAACCTATTCCACCATGTGATGAAACTGTGATGATCACATAACTCATTTCTGATAATGCTAGTACTGCAGTTTTGACATCCCAGCAATCACGTAATGATGGAACATCTTGAAGGTGGAAGACCGTTTCATCAATTGTTGCACCAAAGAGTCCCCCTGAAAACAGTCCTGAGATGAGTCCCAGTGTGACCGCACCAATGATCAAATGCAGATCTGAGGAAGACAGCAGAGCTTTTTATAGGTTTCTTTATGTGTTTTTGTTGTTTAGTGCTTAACAGTAGTTAGTCAGGATTAACTGCACTCACGACAAAACACAAACTGTTGTGAAAACCCTCCAATATTATCAAATGCTTTATCGCGTACTGTGAGGTGGGTGGAGCTGATGAAGGAATCCAGTTCTGTTCATTGAAGTTGTTCTGATGAGAAAACCTGAGTTACTTGATTTATATTGCTGACAAACTTACAGTGCTGTGCAAAAGTCAGAGACCCCCTTCCCTTGTTTAATTTCCAGTTAAAACAGACATGAACTACAAGTGCTTTTCGTTAGGAAAAAAAAACATATACAGTGCTCTCCGCAAATATTTGTACTGTAATTTTTTTTGCTTACCCTTTTGATCTTATAAAAATCTAAACTCTATTTGAAGCAAAATGATTGGAAGAAAAAAACTAAAGTAAATATTTTTCTCAAAAGTGTGCCACAATTGTTGGCACCCCAATAAATTTGTGAAGTGAAATCTAACTCAAGTATGTTTCCATTCATATGTTTTAAAATTCAGCTAAACATTTAGGAACACTTAAGTGGTCAGCCATGGCTTCCTGTTTCACTGGGGTATAAATATGAGGCGACATCCAGGCCAAATTCCCTCAGTCATCCATCACAATGAGAAAGACCAGACAATACAGTGATAACGGGTGGCCAAAGGTTGTTGAACTGCACCAGGAAATGGCAAGAAGGAATCAGCTGAACAGTCGAAAGTGGCCATTTCCACTATCAGGGCAATAATTAAGAAGTTTAAAGTGGCTGGAGATGTAAAGAATCTGCAGGGAAGAGGGTGTATGTCTGTATTGAGCATCACAGCTGGGGAACCGCAGACGGGCGGTCTTTGCACTGGGCAAAGGCAGGCAGCTGCCTTGGGCCCCGATAAGCCAAGGACCCATTGAAAATGAGATATCATATAAGATACACTGTACATGACAGTGTTAAACATTCCAAACTTTGTATACATTTTAAAAATAAGTGTTATATCTAAATGTAGCGATTACTTTCAGTATTTTCAATGCAGCCTCATTACAGAGAGGAGATCCATCGTATCATTTTGGGAAGTGGAGAAAACTAATAAATTTAAAATTTTTAAGTGTAGGAAAGAACCTTAAAAAAGAAGGAAAGCAAAAAGTTGCTACACTCCCAAAGCTAACTTTTTTTTTAATCAGAGCAGAGTGTTGCACGGACAGTTTTGCTCTTGTTTACCAGGGGGGCCAACATTTGTGGAGGGCACTGTATTTAATATAAAACTACACAGATGCTTCAACAACTAAATACACTTTTTTCAGTATTTAATATGTCCAGTGTTTTATCACAGCTTTCATTCTTTTCACGAGACTCACTTTCAGACTTAAAAGAAATCTGCAGGGATATTTTTTCACTCCTCCAAAGTTCAGCCTTAGGACTCAGTGTCAGTTTTGGAAAGTCTAGTTTTTTCCACTTATTTTCCCTTGACTTTCCCCTTTATGCAAGTAGATTGCCTTATATTTAATCTCCTCAGAAAATTCTCCTAAAGAAATCATATATTTTTCAGTTTTGACTGGAAATTAAATTGATAAAGGGGGGTTGTCAGTGTATTATATTTCCAAAAGCAGAAAAAGTATTTGATTGAGGGATCTTTAGCCTTACACAGACTGATGACTGCTTGGATCTAGGTGCATCTTCTCTTCAGGCTGTTCCAAATCCTCACCTAGTACAGAGATGAAGAGATGTTAGTGTTTTTTCTCTGATCCTAATTGGTGGGCTATCGTGCTCTGCAGACTCATACCTGTTCCCTGTTCTTGCAAATCATAGTCAAAAGACAACAAATTCCGCAACAATATTAGCTTTAAAATGGACCATCCTTGTGTATAGACTGGACGCTAGCATGATTTCTTAGTTGACTCATGTCCCCACTTGTGGTTAAGGAAAAATGCTATAGATTCCTAAAAAGTAACATTTGGCACTACATTAATGACAACAATAAATAAAAGATCAAAGAGATCACTGTTCCCCCTTTTATAATATTTTACATGATTTATTCAGTGCTGTTATTAAGTGTAGTGTGACAGAAGAACAGCATTTCAGCAACTGTGTGCAGCATTTAGTGTTTACATACTAGTGTATATCACAGCATTTCACTCAGACATTCTATCATCCCTTTAGCAGTGACCTGAAATATCTACTGAAGTTCTGCATTCAAAATGCTTGTGATTTTGTTGTATTGTTGTATAAAGTAGCAATCATTTTGATCAGAAGGAGCATCTTACCTTACTCTGCAGCAGCGTCTGGAGGGAGATGTGACTCTTCATATAAAATGATAATTCATAACCAGGAACCTCACACACTACTTTTGGTTTGCAGTCATTACAAATGTTTAGATTGTAGCATTTGAAACCTGAACATCAACATTCCTCACAGTGTCATGTAGTTTATTTATGATAATAGAATGGCTGAAGAGCAAACCAGCACTGACAGTTTACACAGAAAACTACAGCCTGCCATTAAACTCACTCAGTTCAGTTCCACACCGTACATACTTGCTGCCTTTGAAAGGAAACGGCCAACAGTGCCTTATTTCAGATGAGCTGGATGAAATTTCACAGGCTGACACTCGAAAAACTGAAAGCAGCCATTAGTAAATACTGTGTACTAAGTTGAAAACAGTACAAAAACACAACATTTGATTTGAAGTCCAGAGAGGCCATGAGGTAGTTATAATTTTCTGGACTGTTATCTTGAGATCACAAGACAAATACGTTGTGATCTTAAGATAGCAAAAGTTGTTTTCTCAATATCACAGCTTGTGATTTCAAGATAAGTTGTGATCTTTTTGTGATAAGTTATGAACTTTTGTTATTCACAAGAACAATGCATGTGATCTTGAGAAAACATCTTCATCATCTTAAGATAACAGTCCAAAAAATTATGCTACCTTTTTCATGTACAGAAAATAACTCCTTCATGGGTTCTCTGGACTTCCATAGTTTTACTTTATGAACTTTATAGTTGTTTGTTTGTTTGTTTGTTTTTGTTTTGGTAAACATATGCACATTCATATCAACATATCACAAAGAGATAACTGTATTACCTCACCTTTTCACATTCTTCTGTTATACAGGCAGGCCAGTCTAGCACCTGCCTACCTTTCTAAGATATTTCGTAAACATTTCACAACAATTCTGGCTTAAAAATGGCCACTCTCCTAACTTTTTTTGGAACATTTTGCTGGCATCACATTCAGGATGAATATACATTTACAAATACAGGTCACCAGTCCATCACTAGACAGAGTCACACCTACAGGGAACAGACACATTCACAGCTACAGGGAATTTAGCATGTCCAATTAGCCTCACTGCATATCTTTGGACTGTGGGAGGAAACCCACGCAGACACAGGAAGAACATGCAAACTCCCACAGAGGGGACCCTGGTCGCCCGGCCGGGGAATCAAACCCAGGACCTTCTTGCTGTGAGGCAACAGCGCTACCCACTGCGTCACCGTGCTGCCTGCAAACAAAGCTTTTAATGAAATCCCACACATTAAACCAAACATCTGGATACTTTTGGACAATCTGTCTACTTCTGTCTGTTAGGATACGGTGGGAAAGAGAGGGCGATCACCCTCCTTTTTCTCTCTCTCCTCTTTCTCTCCTCCTCTTCCTCTACCGGCCCAGGTCAGGTTATCCTCACAGCTCCGCCTTTCCTCACTGATCTCATCCAATCCTGCGTCACTTTCACAGCTCCCACAGGACAGGACACACCTCACACCACAACTAACCCAGCCAGTCACAGCTGGCCAGAGGCTCCAGGCTTCTGTTTATGCCAGCAGAGTTGATTCTGTTGATTCTCATGCATGGCTGGATCCACCCCAATAAAGCAGGATATTCACTCCCTTCCAGTTTCTGGAGCTCAAAATTCACAGAATCCAACATTTTGGTAAATACTACAGTCTAACTGTAATGAGTGCCACTACACAGCGTGGGATTCCCTGACCTGAGCCTCTGCAATGTTTTTTTTTCAGTAAGTCTGGTGTCCATGCTCCACCCTACAGGCTTCACTGAGCCTCTTCAGAATGAACACTGCTGCCACCTAGTGATGTTGGACTCCTCATTCAAAGCAATACTACACCCTTAAAAAGATGGTTCAAAAGTTCTTTAGTAAGGAAAATGGTTCTATCCAGAAAAATAAACACTCAAAATATCCCTTTGCATGATTAAAGTGTTCTTTTATTCTTATAAGCTTGAAATCATAACAGTAGAAGAACCCTTTTCAAAAAGTTTCTATTTAGCACTATCTACAGCACATTCTCTCTCTCTCACTATGTGTATATATATATATATATATATATATATACACATATGTATATGTTTATGCCATGCTGTTTAGGAAATCATATACCTCCCAAAATGATTTAGTTTTCAGTTTGCTGGTATGTTGTCTTCAAGTATGTTGTGTATCTCAGCTGTCCCATTTCAACTTGCTGATGTCCACATAGGTTTTTATTTTTTTATTTTTGCTAATTTGTCACATTTAAGTGTTTCAGATCATCCAACACATTTTTGTATAAGATAAAGACAACACAAAATGCAGCTTTGACGCAATCATCATATTTATTGAAGATAAAAATAGACGCATCACTTGACTTTGTGGGCAGCACTGTCATATGAAAAGGCACATCAGGAATAGTATTCATTGAACAGTTGGCATTTTCACTACATCGTGATCCTCATCTGTGTTCCCATAATTTATTTATTCAAATAAAATGCATGGAAATGAATGTTTTTCATAACTTGGCTAATTGGACTACAGACAAGTCAGTACATACAGAAACTGAATTCTGAAAAATACACCTTAACAAATGCATTATGAAAAAGCATAGACTGGTATTGACAAACACTGTCAAAAAAAAAACAAAAAAAAAAACTCTGAAATAAACATTTACACAAGCATTCTCACCCTCGGCAGCAGGCCCAAGTGTGGGCTCTGCCTGGTCCACTCTAGGGCATTCACAGAACTGTCTCGAAGCCACTGTATTGTTTTAACTGTGTGTTTTAGGTCATGATTCTGTTCAAAGTTAAAGTTTCACCTCAGTCTGATAACTTGCACTGTTAGTGCACTCAAATAGTGACAGTGTTAACAAAGTTCAGTAATCCTCAAGAACTTCTGTTATAATAATAATAATAACTAGTCCTTTTAGATGGAACAAACACTCAACAGACTCTCAGTAACATGTCAAAAACATATGAGGGTTAGGTTTTGGGTTGAGATTAAGGTTAGAGTTAGGATTAGGACCAGGGTTGGGGGCAGGTTTTGTGTAATGGAAGTAAAATAATAACAATCCATCTACTTAATATAAGTAATGTATCAACAGAACATCTACAAGATATTTACTTCGATTTATACAACAGTTAGTCCGGCCACGCAAGCTGATTGGTTGAGGCGTTCTAAAAACTTTCAAATGGCTTGAGCGTCTCCTACATCTGTCAAAGTTGTTGCTTAGCAACAGTGTCTCAGTGGAGTGATACAGTGTTTGTGAAAAACCTGTGCTGTTATGGCGAAATAACAGTACGGGTTTTTCACAAACACTGTATCACTCCGATACTTTTAAGATCACATTTGACCGACAGCTGAAGAACAACTAAACAACTTGGACTCAGCCAGAAATGGGCTATAAGATGCTTTACAGACTGGCTGGAACAAAACAACATTAATATTGATCTGGCAAAAATTGACAACACTGAGCTAAACTTACAGCAGACTGTGCAGCGAGTGAGCGGAGTTCGTTACTCTGACGTAGCAACAAGCTGCTTATTAAGGAACTATAATTTGGCGTAAGGAACTGCGAACATTAAAACATATTAAGTGCCGCGTTCACTGCCCAATTTATTAATTTCTTGCTTTATTTATTAACTATTGTATAAAAGCAATAGAACACTCGAGTTCGTGTGCTATCATGAATAACATCACGACTGTGATTTGGCCACAGGCACGAGCCAAAGGTGATGTTATTTCACGATAACACACTCCCTCTCGTGTTCTGTTGCTTAAGTAGTCAGATGCTTCACTACTGATACTTCACTGCTATGCTGTTGATGTGTTACTGATAATCTGTTGAGTTTATAAATATCTACCACTCCAAATAAAGTGTTACCATAATATTATTATTATTATTATTAATAATAATAATAATAATAATAATTAATAATAACATTTTTATTTTCATTTATATAGTGCCTTCCTCAAACTCAACTATAACAGGCAAAAAAACAACAACAAAAATAGCCAAGTCCTTTCAGTTATGTGGGGCAAGAACACACCACATTTAAATTTCAAAAGTATCTTTCACCCCTACATAAACTATATTTTTCATTAATGTGTAAATTCCTCTGACATGCAATCTGTTATGAATAGGATCTTAAAAAGCCCAGTGTCATGAATCCCAGTTACTTACAAGTCACTTATAGCTGCTTTCAGTCCACATTATTCTTTTGTAGTGTCACAGCCATGGCCACGAGGCACTCTCCAAAACGTTATATGAAGTCACTCAGCTGATCTCTGAGTTTGTCAATTCGTCTGTGAATTACTGAGTCTCTAAATCGGGAAGGGGCAGGTGAGTGAGGTAAATGGAATAAGATGATGTCTACTAAGAAAGTGAAAAGTAAAAACAGAAAAATAAAAAGAATGTAAACGATAATGAATGTCCATGCTGTTGCCACAATACCGACATGCCAACAGGTAGTAGTGAAAACAATACATGGCAGGGGAAGTAATGCCTGACAAAGTGAATGAAAATCATCCAACAAGTCCCAACATAACTTTACATAAGGTGATCCTGGAATAGCAGCTGCACAGAGAGCTACCATAATACTAAATTTCACATCCTGTGTTGCATGCAGGACATACAGAAAAGCTGCAACTGTAGCTCCTAGAGTCGCTCCTGCCCTTCCTGCATGTTCTCCATAACTCTGGCCCCGATCTCCTGCTGCATTGAGGGCTGCTCCTGCTGCCCCAGACGCAGCCAGCAGAACCCCCAGTGATACCCCAGTGCTCAACATCTGAGAGAAATTTGATAAGCCTTCCAGAACTCCAAATGTAGCAGCCACTGCACCTATACAGACTATACCTGCCCGACCAGTGACAAAATAGGAGTACAGCACGGCCCCACAAGAAACCTGGAACATCTGAATACCAAGCAGGATGACAAAAATGTTCTCCTCCATTGGTGAAGTGACTTCATTTGGATTTGGTAAAGGAGCTGATCTGTTTCCGTAATGGATCATACTAATGGCTATGAAGACAAAGGTAAAGATAATATTTGGTATCTTATTGGTTATCATTCTGATATCTTCTTCAAGTAAACATAATATCAAAAACAGAGGATAGAGGAGTAGTTGGGACTCTAAGTCTAAGAAAAGAGCAGCCTTTGTTATCATGTAACATATATACATTAAACACCTAACAAGTACTAAACCAAATATAATAAAACTGATGAGAATACCAGTCAAAGCATACTCACGGTTTACAGTAAAGAGAGCTAATGACACTATTAGGGGGACAAATGTGTGCAGTAGAAGAGAAATGAGAAGTGATTCCTCCCAGAAGGACAGACATACAGAGAAAAGCAATTCTGCGATAGCTCCAAGTGCAGCTCCAGTCACTGCCACTCCAAGTACAGCCACAGGTGTAGCCAGAGCTAAAGCCTTTCCTTGTGCATCTCCCTGACTCTGTCTTCTGACCAGATTATAAGCTTGGACTCCACATGCTACTCCAGCTGCTGATGACAAGCTGGCAACAAGCAAAGACAGGTACGTGACATATGGAAGAGCCAGGAATAGGTAACCATTTTTTGTACTCTTCATTGTGAGATTGTGCATGTTTGTTAGAAAGCTGGTATTTCCTAAAAGGTGGGCCATCTTTATAGCCATGGCTCCAATGCAGTAACCAGCAGAGATTCCAGTCACCAGGCCCAGCCCCAGTGCCCCAAACACATTACCTATAGAGAGGCAGAGAACATGTTAAACCTTTTAACACACATTCAATCCAGTGAAACAAAGAATATATGACATAAGACATGTGATAACAGCAAGGGCGTAGGGGTGATTTGGAAACTGTAGGGGGACTTTTTAATGCTAGGGGGGTCTGGAGGCGATGTACAGTATTGATTTGTTTCAAATAACTTTGGTTGATTAGTTTACTCAAAATTAAAAATCAACAGTCTGACACATACATGGAATGTATGCTGTGCTTTAACCAGTTTAATAACAGAATCAGAGCTTTTGGTTATATGGCAAATTAAGAAGCTGTTTAAACAAACAAACAAACAAACGACAGTGTAAATAAAAAAAAAGATTAACTTTTGTTTATCAAGTCAAATGTTAGTCACCAGTAGCAAAGTGGTTACCTGCTCTGCTGAGAGCAGTTCAAGACTAAGCAGCAGCTAATATGAAAGTGTCAAACACATCAATAGAGCAAAGGATGAGTTCCTAACTCATGATTATCAATAATAAAAATCAGTTTACAAAAAGAAACTCAATAAATAAAGATTGTTGTTTTGCCTGGTGTTACACACAGACTTCTGAATCTGTCCTATACATCATACCGGTGACATATATGGTGGACAAAAACTCATGAAGTCAGGGGTTTTAGCAGGCTTTGTACTGGCTCTTCATCTCACCATAACAAAAATCAATCTAATGATCCTGTTTTACTGTAAACACAGATAGATAGATGACCTTTTAATAAAGGGCCCCTTTTTTCAACAGTAAGGAAAAATCTGTCCTTTACTGTGTTTGAGAAACCCCTGCATATCTGACAGAAACAAGTCTAACAAACTGTGAACAGTAAAACAAAAATACTAAATACAGATATAAGATCCCACCAGATTCCACAGTGATTGGTCAGAACTACAATGTTTCAAGTTATAGAAATTACTATTACTAAGTACTACTACAAGTTGTTGTGTGTGGTTCTCCAGTGCAGCTTCTTCCATCTCAGGCTTAAACCTAAAGGGCTGTTTTGTATTATTAGGGTCTTACTGTCACCCCAGTAATCACTCAACATTCATCATCTTCAACAGATTTAAATATGCTCTGGTGATTTCAGTTTCCAAGTCTGTATAACAGCCTTCACTGTTGTCCATCAGTGATGTCATGTATCAAATTTTCCAATTTCTTGAGAAACATTTGGCTTTTCTAACAGATTTAATTAATTAGTCAATCTCAAAGCCAACAAGTTTTTTTTTATGTCCTCTTCAGTATAAAAATAATTAGATCAAATCTTCAGCGAGGTCCAATAGCTGTTGCTTTGGCTTTGTTATTCTAAAATTTCTTTTTCCCAGTATCCACTGAGCCACCACTTTGTTTCCATTTGTGAGTTTTCTTACTTCAGAGACACTTCATAAACTTGTTATAAACTATTTTAATTCCAATATGTCTGATATTGACTTCTCCCCTTGAAGAGATGGATGTCTGCATAATGCCTGAAATATTTAGTCCTGGATATAGTTCACCTACCTCACAATGATTTCCTACTTTATTTTACTGATTTCTGTAGTGATTTCTTTACATATTAAAACTAATATGCCATCATGGCAATCATGAATTTAATGCTTTTCTCACTCAGGCTTCTAACAGTTGTTGCAGGTTTTCATTGGTTACTCTGAACACTTCTGCCTAATGATGGCTCATTTATTTTCTTTAGGCATTATTCACTATTGTACATTCATTAGTCAGGTCTTCATTCTTTTATTCATATTGCTCTTGTGTTATTATTGCTTTCTTGGCTTCGGTCTTGGACCCAGATATCTGTAGAGCTGCTTTGTAACAATGCTTGTTGTAAAAGGCGCAATACAAATACATCTGACTTTAGTTGTGTAAACAAGCAAAAAATGGAACCAGTAAAAGTTGGGAGGACAAAATAAATCATTACATCTTATAAACACTTTTTGTTTTGCTTTTTTATGATTTAGTTTTTGAGTCATGCAAATAAACATTGCTGAATCAGTGTTCATTTTGTTGATGCGTAAATCGTCACATTAACCCCTTAAAATCTAAAGGGACTTCAGCACAAACTGTTTGAGCTATTCTTAGGTTACAGAATGTGAAATAAACCTTTGGGCCTGCCAGCAGGCTCTGGCTATTCAAGGGATTAAGTAAAAAAAAAAAACAGCACCTGCACATTGTACAGGTTAATTTCAAAAAGCATTCTAGAAGAGGACATCCCAAAACAGTCTGACGATAAACTGGGCTCAGCCCCGGATCCTAACCTGCCCAGCCAACGCAACTGATTATAAATATTTGCCAAACAAAATAGCCAAATTATCAGAGTGTCTTACCTTCTTTTAGAATGGAATGACTAACAGGGGTGATGACGATCTTGGTAAAACGTTTTCTCAGTTGAACACTCCTAAACGATGAGAAAGATCAGAGACTCTCGACTCCCTGTTTTTATCTGTATATGGGAAATGTGCAACTACAGTAACAGATAAAACACTCAGAGTGCAGAGAGTAAACCTGAAGATCAACTTCACTGGTACAGTAATGTCCTCAGGGTGACACGTGATGGCTGAAGAGCAAATCAGCTTCTTCTGTTCACTCAGAGCTTTACCTGGCACAATGAGGAACAGAGCTGGGTGGTGCCACATGATGAAGGCAGAGCAACGTGAAACACATCAAAGAACAGCAAACAGATGCCAGCATGCTCAGGCTGAGTCTAACCTGTTTTGCTGCATGATTTAATCCTTGTTAGTGAGAAGAAGAAAATGAAACACTTTCAGATTCATAATGAGCACCACATAAATCTTGTTCCTAGACAGAAGCAGAGAAATGTATATATGGGTCATTCTCACGAAACTGCCTTAGACTATGTTCAGATACACACAATGATCACTTTACTAGGCACATACACTGATCAGGCATAACATTATGACCACCTCTTGTTTCTACGCTCATTGTCCATTTTATCAGCTCTACTTCTGCAATTACAGACTGTAGTCCATCTGTTCCTCTGCATACTTTGTTAGCCCCCTTTTACCCTGTTCTTCAGTGGTCAGGACCCCCATGGACCCTCACAGAGCAGGTACTATTTGGGTGGTGGATCATTCTCAGCACTGCAGTAACACTGACGTGGTGGTGGTGTGTTAGTGTGTGTTGCGCTCGTCTGAGTGGATCAGACACAGCAGTGCTGCTGGAGTTTTTAAACACTGTGTCCACTCACTGTCCACTCTATTAGACACTCCTACCTTGTCAGTCCACCTTGTAGATGTGAAGTCAGAGACGATAGCTCATCTGCTGCTGCACAGTCTGTGTTGGTCATCCTCTAGTCCTTCATCAGTGGTCACAGGACGCTGCCCACAGGACGCTGTTGGCTGGATATTTTTGGTTGGTGGACTATTCTCAGTCCAGCAGTGACACTGAAGGTATTTGAAAACTCCAGCAGCACTGCTGAGTCTGATCCACTCAGACCAGCACAACACAAATTAACACACCACCACCACATCAGTGTTACTGCAGTGCTGAGAATGATCCACCACCCAAATAGTACCTGCTCTGCGAGGGTCCATGGGGGTCCTGACCACTGAAGAACAGGGTAAAAGGGGGCTAACAAAGTATCAGAGAAACAGATGGACTACAGTCTGTAACTGTAGAACTACAAAGTGCACCTATATAGTAAGTGGAGCTGATAAAATGGACAATGAGCATAGAAACAAGGAGGTGGTCATAACGTTATGCCTGATTGGCGTATACCTTATATCTACACTGTAAAAATGGTTCATCAATTAATTCAACCTAAATGACTTAATGTGGTAACAAGAAATTGAACTAGTTTTATTTAACTCAAAAAAATAAAAAAACTTGACATTGTAACAATAGAAGAACCCTTTTTGGTGCTTTATAGAACCCTTTTCAAAAAGGCTCTATATAGAACCATGTACAGCAAATTCTCCATCAATCTGAAGAACCATTTAATGATGCAAAGAACCCTTTAATCTTGCAAAGGGATCTTTGAGTGTTTATTCTACATAGAACCATTTTCTTTACTAAAGAACCCTTAAAGAACAAAATTTTTAAGCGTGTATTGAGATACTGTGGGGTGATTTTAAAACAGGCTGTGTATGCAAGAAACCCCTCAAACTAAATATTTAATGGGGTGTTCTAATTTTTTCACATGACTGTATATTACATGCTGCACGTGTGATTAGCAAATGCATGTTATTATCATAGCTCATCATAAAAGTAAACAAAATGTATAGATTACAAAGCTACTTCTCAACATTAAAAACAAACTGAGCTTTTCAAATGAATTTACAGTCATCTATATATAAAGTGCGACTCTACATCCGAGTAACATTAGGTATTAAAAACTACACCTACAGCAGCTGTTAAGACTCGTGTGCACTCCTCAGTCTGGAAACTCACACATTTGGGTGAGTCTTCAGTAATAAGTCATCAAATCTGAAGTATTAGTGCAGGTACTTGATACTTGTGTAATGCTAGCACAATATCCCCATTCAGTCTACCACTGCTTGCCTGTCATTACTTGCACTTGACTAGGATTCGCTCTGTGAAGTGTCTTCAGACAGGAGATGAATTTGAGTACACTTCGCTTCTTCCAGCTCTAGCTCACTTTCTCTGCTCACCATTTCAAATAACTCAGCTAACCAGCTAGCCAAGGTAGACAAAGCTGAAGTTCACAAGCTTGTTATCAATCTTTCAATATTGCAATCACACTTGCAAGCTCCAAGGTCTGTGCATTGAAGATTTTTTATGTTCATGGTTAAAATGTGTGGGAAAATGTTTTTAGGATTGTGTTAAATAGAACTGTAGAAATCACTCCTGGTATCACACTTTTTAAGTTTTAAAACGCACCGTTCACTCCCAAGTCCATACAGTCCATATATGAAAACTAAGTCTGTTTTGATTTCACTATTTTTGATGTCATGCAAATCAAGACATTTACAGCCGGTTTGTGTAGTCTGAACCACTTTGTGCCAGGTGTTGCACTAATCTTCTAAAGGAGTCAGTTACAAAAAGAGAACCACAAAAACGGCGCTACACAAACTGGCTAATGATAAATGAAGACTTTCTAGATTGCTAGAGAGACAAATTTACAGCAGTGATTTGGTAGGCTGTGGCATCGCTATGGTAGCAGTAAATTAAAGAGGCAGTGGCCACATTTCATGTCAGTTTATCACATTGACCTGCCCACCACCAGAAGCAGTAAGACGGTGTTGAAATTTGATAGCCTGTTTGAATGATGCGCGATCTACCAGCATGCACTGTGTGATCAACTGGTCGACTGCGATCGACATATTGGGCACCCCTGGTGTAACGGAATGTTTATTCATCCCGAACCATCACGGTTTAGATGTTACGGTTCGGTGCATGCAGACGTATTGAGAATATGCATTCATATTCTATAATATTCACACAATTTCCCCCTTTACCCCAAATGCAGTGAGTCAAGCAAGGCGTGTTTGATGTCTTTGCTTCTTTAAATTTTGCACTGGAGCTACAAGGCTAACGTATTGTAACTAACAAGTATTGAAAGTCTATAGCCAGCAGGCTATTTCATTGAACTGAATCACTTAGACTTACAAGCTCTAACCTTAAACAGTCTTTGCAATAGTCAAAAAGACATTTTTGCATTGACTCACCAAGGCCTATCTGAGAATCTTAAGAGGCAAATTAATTAGAAATGAAATGTACATAGGTCAAGTCAAATTACATTTAATTATAGAGCACATTAAAAACAACAGATGTTGACCAAGTCACTCTACAGTCCAAAACAAGTAAGTTTACTGAAACTATAATTACTTACTTTTAATGTAGGTCAGTGGAACCAGAATCTTTTCATTTCAAGTCATTTTAGGTCATTTCTTTTAGTGATTTGAGGCCATGTGTTACTGTGATGTTGTTGTAATGTTATTGCAGGGAAGGCCTCTCGTGGCTGCTTGCTTTAATAGAAGGTGTAAGGCATTTTTTTGAACTGTCTTAATAACACAGGTGCTAAAAGTATTCTAGGATCACACGAGATATTCCCAAATGACATTCTTTGATTGGAATGCACACAGGCCCAAAAATAGCATGTATAATGTAGCGAGAAGTAAACAGCAGAACAGCTCACAGGGGCCAAAAGCCACCTACACATGATAACATCTCAGTGATGACAGAGGTGATGTTTTTCTCTGAAAGACAGGTTTAAAATTCTTTCAATTCCAATGTTTGATTTTCCTGCTTGTCAAGTTCCTAACATGCAAGGTATGTTATTTGCATGAGGGACAGTTGGTAAAGCATATTGTATATAACACCTTCACCCTCCATTTGTCACAGTAGCATTTGATTCCCTGGTTATAACACAATGCTATAACACAGTGGTATCCTTGACTCCTAACGACAGATTGGCCAAGCTCTGTTAGTGCTCACTGCTTTATTTTCTTTGATTTGGTTTATATTTAATTTTCTTGGTTTGTCTCAGTCTGAGATACGGAAGCTGTTTTAGGTGGTCCAGCCTCGGGATCTTTCTTTTTGAAAGATACTGTTTGTAACCATTCATTAATGATGGATAAATTCCATATAATCAAAAAGAGAAATGTTTAACTGTGATTTGCACTGAAAATGTAAACATAACCAGCGTTATGAGGTCGACCTGAAAAGAAGCTGCGGCCCTCTAACAGTACTACTGTGGACCGCGGCCCACAGGTTGGAAACCACTGCTCTAGGGTTCTTTTTCACTTCACTGAGCGTTTGAGCAGCTATATACTGATGAGTACCTAAACTCTTTGATATTACTTTGTAACCCTTTCAGCAGGTGCTTCTTGTGAAGAGTGAGCTCAATGTTTGAGTGGTTTTTACAATACAATTACAAAATTCTGACCTATAAAGTTCTAAACGGACTCGCCCCTCAGTACCTGAGTGAACTTCTCTCCCACTATGAACCATCACGCCTACTTAGATCACAAGGTGCTGCTCACTATTAGTACCAAGAATTAATACAGTTACATCAGGGGGGAGAGCCTTCTCATACAAAGCCCCCCAGCTTTGGAATGATCTTCCAGTCAGTGTTTGGGACTCAGACACAGCCTCAGTCTTTAAGTCTAGGCTAATAACACCTACTTGTTTAGTCAACCTTTTGGTAATTAGTTTTCCCTGTTAGATAAAAGGTGTAGATCTGGGGGTTCGTGGTCATGGAGTATTATGGTAAACTGGGAGTGTTGGTACTGTCGTCCCGCTGTTCTCATGCGTTCACTCAGGTTTGCTGACGGTGGAGCGGAGGGGCGCCGACATCTCAGGGAGCCTCATGTCCTCATGTTACCTTTCTGGTTTCTCCCTTTTAGTAAAGGGCTGCAAAAACTAGACCTGCTGGAGTCTCTGCTACTCTGTTAATACTGTAATCTGTGATCAGTCACTCATTACAGAACTAACTCTGCCCTTTCTGTGCTTCTGATGCTGTTGCAAACCTCCCCCTCATGAACTGACCCTCCTGATGATGCTGCTACATTAACTAAAACTAATCTAATTAACCATTGCTCCGCCTGTTTTCCCCGTTTTGTGTTCTAATATTTTATACTAATGCTGTTTGCTGTCCGGTGTCGACCAGAGAAGGATGGGTTCGCCTCGAGGTTTCTTCCTCTTGCTCTGAGGGAGTTTTTCCTTGCCACCTTGTTTTTCATTGGTGACGCTCATGGGGGCTCGGACCTTGATTTTCCTGTAAAGCTGCTTTGTGACAACACCTGTTGTAAAAAGCGCTATATAAATAAACTTTGACTTGACTTGACTTTTATAGATCAGAGTAGCTCTAACCCACACTTCCAATCTGGGGGTGCACATACTTTTTCCAACCCACACTATTAATGTTTAAATGATGTATTTAATATGGACAAGAACAATACATTATTTTTGTGTTATTAGTCTCAACAGATAGTTTGTTTGTTCTTTATTGTAATTTAGATGAAGACCAGACCATATTTTAGGAGGACTTTTTATATAAACGTGGGGGTTCACAAACTTTTTTTTCACCACTGTACATAGTGTTTTTAACGGACAAACACATTTACCTGTCAGATATGAATAGTTTTAAACCCTTTTTTTGGCTGCCTAAGAGAGAATGAGAATGAGTGAGAGAGAGAGAGGGGTAAAGTGCGGTCACATGCAAAAGTTGGGCGTCCCCTGACGTTTTGATTTTCTGAAGTTAAGTGCAACACATTTTAATGCACAATTGCTGTTTATTTGCTGAAATTAACATATTTTAAATAAGAAAATACAACATAAAATGTGGCCTGTGCAAAAGCTGTGGAACATTTTTTTTTACCTCTGTAGAGGATGTGTTCACATATTTTCACTCATTTTATTAATATGTAAAATTAACTTTTACATATTATTTACATAAAACAAATTTGCCTTGATATAAACTGTGATGTTCAGTGTTTAAATTGAACAGCTGGTGCAGGGCTGACCCTCCTTTAAAACTGGCGTATAGTTCACTCTCTTTGACCACAAGGTGGCACTCTCACACTGAGACAGTTTCAACATGCCCTGAAATCTCTCTCTCTCCCTCTCTCTGTAAAATGTATGTATCTACTGACTAAAGATGAAAGGATGAAATACTTTATAATGAAATGAAATCCACACATTAATCAAACTTCCATCTACTCTGCTGCTCTTGCATCTACCAGTGGTCCAGCGCTTATGAGCTACTTGTATTGCATTAGACAATTCTGATTTAACTGTTAAAGTATTGATGCTAATTACTGTTTATTTATGACCAATTCCATCTTGGAGATCCTTCCTGATCTTTAAGAACTTGTAAGAACTACAGTTGTGCTTTAAATCTAATTGCTTACACTGTGAAGCATTTGCCGTAAATTTGCAGCATAAATAATGCAGTAGTCTATTTTTTTTTCCCTTAAAAACAGCAGATTCCTGTAAAAAAAGTGCATTCTGGGAGATTCGGTTCAGGCTTCTTGTCAGCGAAGTTAAAATGCTGAATTTTATAGTAATCAGCTGTAATTTGCCAAACATGCTTGTAAAGTCACAGGTAGTTTCTGTAGTCTTGAGCAGCCTGTATCTGAATATTGTAGTGTGCAGGGTGGAGCTCAGTGGTCACTCCTCAGACACAAGCTGTTTATTGACCTATATCCTTGTCACTGACCTGACTTCTGTGAACCAGTTTGTCCTGAACTTTAATCCCCTCCCAGTCCAATACTGACCCTCTAACCTTGGACTGATCCTTTCCCTCACCTTAGCCTCGGCCTTGCATTTGTCAATCCATGAGCCACATGTGTAAAAAACCATGTGCCTTTTTATTCGCTGCTCATAGAAAGAGGACAATATGTGCTGCTAACGGTTTAGCTTTTCATGCATTAATTCTTTCAGTGGCTTCATATGTCCTTTTTTATCTGTAGTTTCTCTATGAACTTTTTAGGTATCATACCAACTTTCAGAGTTGGTTGTGATAGAGGAGCAGTGTTATAAAACGCTGTTGTCAGAACAAAACCTCATCTCCAAAATGAGATTTTTACAGCTGAAGGAAAACAACATGCTTTACCTTTAATGTAAGTCAATGGAACCAGACTTTTTTCCAAGTCGTTCTGGATCTTTTCTTTTGGTCGATTCATCATGACACTGACACACAATGTAAAGGGCAACAGGCATTTTCAAATGACACCAAAACCTGAAAAACAATAAAAATGGAGATACAAGGTTTTTCTTCTGACTACAGAGAAAAGCTGAATAACTTTTTAATACAATTATTTAATGGTAATCAATGAATCATCCTCTAGGATGGAGTAAGTAGTATTATTGTTAAATGCATATCCTAAAAAAAATGCAAATCCAGCCAAAAAAGAAATTAAAATGAAAGCAATAAAATGTAAATGCAAACCTCTTTTTGCCATTTCTTTTTCCAAACATCTGCGTAAATATCCTGCCAAAATTGAAAATGAAATGAAATGCCTACATTTGCAATTTCATTTTTCACATGAGCACGAGTCATTTGTGACAAAAATAAAAATAAATGTAAAACAGCTATTTGTCATTTCATTTTAGTCGTTTTTCTGGTTTTTCATGGCCAAATCTAAAATGGAAAAGCTAATACAGAAAAGAAAATCCAAGCTTCACTTTGGCTTTTCTTCATGAGATGCAGAATACGAGTCAAAACTGAAATCAAAATGCAGTGTTTACGTTCTTTTTCATAACAATCGGCTGCAGATCTGACTAAATTAAAATGAAAATGCAAAACCTGATAAATCAACAGCAAAGTGACGGTTTGTGATTCAGTTTTCGGCACGCTTTAAGTGTCAGAATGAAAAGGCAAATGCAAAAGAAACATCAGCGCCACCTGCTGGACATTTACTTTACATTTTCCACTTTTCGTTTTCGTTTTCAAACTGACCAACATGCAAATATATATTAATTAGCACTAGGTGGGGCTACAGGGTACATTTTAGGACATCCTGAGACCTCCGAGTCAGAGCGGCATCATTCCTCAAGCTAAACGGCTTCGAGTCTGCACAAACGCCGTCAGAAATGAAATTGCAAATGTAGGTATTTCATTTCATTTTCAATTTTGGCAGGATATTTGCGCCGATGTTTGGAAAAAGAAATGGCAAAAAGAGGTTTGCATTTACATTTTATTGTTTTCATTTTAATTTCTTTTTTGGTTGGATTTGCCTCCCATAAAAAAATGGGTTATTTAAGGATTCTTTAATAAAAACAGTGGTTATTTATAGAACTATGACAACTCAAATGCATCTGGAGGCTTAAATGGTCCTTTAATAATAAAGAGTGAATGCAGAACAGCATTTTTATCTCCCAAGTCACTGATTACTGAATCTCCTTCACTGTCCACTTCAAGCTGGTGTCTAAAGAGCAGATGGTGGGAGATTTTGAGGGTGCTGAGCACCTCATCTACCACTTAGAGCTAAGATGTCATATTCAGGCCCTGCAGGGCCACAGTGCTGCAGATTTAATGCTTCCCTATTTCAACAAACCCATAAAGTGGATGGTTATGAGTTTAGTTGGAGACACAAAGACACAAAGCACCTGACACATAAACCTGGGTAATAATTTTAATTATCATTTTCTGGAGGTTTGAACTGCTGGGGTCAAAATGACCCCAAGGAAAAAGATGTTAATTATTGTTTTGACTGGAAAATGAGTAAATGACGGGTGGTCTCTGACTTTTGCACAGCAGTATATATTAAAAAAAAAACAATTAAGACAGCTTGAGTTAAAGAGGAACTCCAACGCTTCTTCAAATGCTCTATTCTAGAGAAACTCATCGAGAATTGTTCACAGTGGTGGTGATAGGAACCAGACGTCTAAAGAGTTTAATTCCCTTACATGAAGTTATTACAAGAAATGGTTAGATATATGCTGCCTGACGTTGGACACATTGGTTTATAATAGTTTGGTGATAATGTTTTGGCTTAAAACGTACTTTAATCCAATTAATTTAATCTTTTTGTGGTGGGCGCTGTGAGACAAAATAGTCCCTCAAAGATGTATGACTATTATCATCTTCAGCATACAACATAGAAAAATTCAGAAGACTCATGTTGGTTCACTGGTGGTTTTGGATAGTGAATAAAATTGCTATGTTTGTGTTGTAGACATTGTGACCCCTTTCAGGTCTAGACTCTCAAATGCAAAGGGCAAAACATTACAACACATCTATATACTGTCCTAAATGTTTGTTTGCATCACTTTTTAAACTTACTAAACTTTTTGAATATTTCTGTCATTTTCACGAGTAAAGCAATTTAAGGAGTTGCATACACACACACACACACACACACACACAGCTCCAAGAGTGGCACCTCCAATCTCACTTAAAGTGATGCGTCTACACCAGGGAGGCTAGCAGAGGGGAATTATCCTGAGAGCTCTACATTAGGGGGAAAATCCATGCAATTCACCAAAGTCTCCTGCAAAAAAAAGGAGCTGAAGACTGTTTACCATCTGTTTATGGCGGGTCCTCAGTGCCTTAATGCGGAGCACAACAATGCTCCTGAGACGGCTGCTAAAGAGGAGCGCTTTAGCCTGCTGTGTTATGGATTGCTTCTCATGCAAATGCCAGTGTATGGAAGGGGGGGGGACCTTTGATCAGGCTGCTCTTTGTGCTGGGTAACAGGGCTGATGTAGAAAAAACATATAAGCGACAGAGAGAAAGTGATGGTGAAGATGTAGCTAAACGCTAAATAAGGTTTTAGTGCACTCAAGTGCACTCTCTAAAAATGAAAGGGGCCTAAATGGTTTCCTGGGGCAATGCCGTAGTTCAGGGGTGTGAAACTTTAGGGGGGGGGATAACGGAACCAACAGGTAGATAAGCAGAACCTAGAACATGCTCATGAAAAATGCAGTCTCGCATTATTTAGTTTTATAACATAGAGTATCAATTAGAAAGCGAAATTAATTTGTTGCTGAGGTTTTTGGAGGGCCCATCGTTACCGGCGGTCCGACGCCCCGCCCCTGACTGGCATTGATCCAGCTTCCTCACAACCCACTTGTTCCCACACTGCAACTCACCAGTCAGGACCTACAGTTTGAAAACCACTGCTGGGGCACCAGATGTGGTTTTTCTTCAGCTTTATTTTTAAGAGTGCTGTTACGCAGCTATAGCGGCGCCTTTGACCATAATGAGTTTTTTCCTTGCTTGCTGGACATTCATTCCTTTGTATTAGAATATACTAAAGCAATAAGCCATGTAAGGCTGTATATTACTGCACTGTTATCACAGGAAGGGTGTTCTGAGGCAGAAAGAAGTGCCTAAAACTCCTTTACTGTGATGAAATCGCAGTAGCGCACAGCCTCAAGTGGCTTATTGCTTTTATAAAATGGCGGCCAACATAAAATATGGTAAAATACGCAATTGTTTTGAAAATAATTTATTATTAATAATAATCGTCATAAACAAGTATTCCGCCAAGAAATGTAGTTCCTTTAGAATATGGTAACATTGCCAAGCAACCATGGACCCCTGAATGAGGAGAACGTTTGGTCACCCATGAACTTTTAGGCTTTTTGTCGTATAACAATGAACAAATGGTAAAACAGCACTGTTTAATACAAAAACCTTCTCTTTATAAGTACTTTTTGGTCACTAAATTACCACAGAGTCTTATTTAGCACCAATCCAGCAGCTCCACACCCTGAGGCTAAATCTCAAATGGCTGCCTGCTCCCTACATAGTGCACTACATAGGAATTTAAATTCTGAATTCTGCACCTCAATGGTACAAAATATAACTAAGAAATATTCATTTGGGACATTCATACTCGGTAATTGATGCTATTTGGCTGTGGAGGCTAGAGTTTCCTGGGTTTGATGCAACTTCTGACTGAAACACGGACATTTGAATTGTTTAATGCATTCAAACTTTTTGAGGTGGTCATAGGTGTGCACATATCATGGATTTTACATGACTCAGCCAATCAGATTTTAGGACCAGAACCATCCATTTTATAATATATAATAGCTGTTTGTGCACCCTGTCATTCAGACTTGTATTTCTGATCATACAGAGTTGATGTGAGGATGTGAGAAGATGGTGGTCAAATACATGAGTCTATTTAGTAAAGGGATTTTCTAATACAGCCATTCCTTTTTTGTTCCTCTTAATCTCTCTCTCTGTGTCTCTCTCTCTCTCTCTCTCTCTCTCTCTCTCTCTCTCACATACACACCAGTTTCCAGATTTCCTTATATGCACACAATATGAAAAGTCAAACACAAATTAGCAGCTATTTGCACATCACGGCTCATGACTAATGGTATCAGAACCTGGATTAACGTTCAGCTTTTGAAAATGGGTTCTGGAGCCCAAACAAACACTGTAGAGTGTCAGTGCAGAATAAATCTGCATTTATTTGAACAAAGCCTCCACCAATTTTCGTCAGGACAAACGGGCGGTTCATTGTTCGGCAGTCCCTCAGCCTCGGTGATTCAGGCTTTGATTGGAAAGCAAAAGGAAGAAAGAAATCACTATAACACAGCACAGCGAGGGATTTGGAGCCCGTGGGGTTTATAAACAACCTCTATACATGTGATACCTGCATAGAAGGGAAGGACGAGGCGTACCGATAATTTCAACATCTCCATCCCCAGCTGTCATGACCGTCAACAGAGATGGTAGTAGTTCCATTTCCTCAGCGCCAAGCATTTCTGATGTACTTCTCCAGAATGTTTGTGAGGAACGGACTGTTTTTCCTTCAGCAACATCTTAGTCCTTCACATTTAGTTCCTTTTTTGGGGTTTATTTCCAATTTGTTGTGTTGGTTCAGCTTCGGTTGCTGTTCTTCAGGCCTATAAACCAATATGAACCCCAAAAGAGAAGAATAGAGTTGAACAAACTGCAGTTTCTGTGCTGATAGGTGCTGGCTGTGCTAAGAAGTCCCACTGCTGTTCTACACTCTTTAATATAAAAGTGCCAAAAAGGACTCATTGCTTGATGCCATAGAAGAATGACTTATGGCTCCCTAAATTTTGAATGAGGTGTGTGAGTGTGAAGACCCTTTTCAAACTTTTATTAAAGAACTTCTGCATAATGGAAAATGTTTTAGGAAGAATTTTAATTGATTTAGAACCTTTTATATTATGTGAAGGTCATTTAAACCTTTAAAAGGTTCTTCACACTTTTTTACATATATGGTTCTTTATCAAACCCTCTGAACCAAGATCCCCTTGTTAAGGGTTCCAGGCTTGGAAGTATGGTTAATGTATGTAGGAGAAACATTTAATTGGATTAGAACCTTTACATTATGTGGAGGGTCTTTTAAACATAAAGTTCTTTTCATGAACAATTCATTAAAAGGCTCTTTGCGGAACCAAAAGTGCTTCAACATCCCCTTTCAGTTCTATTGTCACCTTTATTTTAAGAGTGTTGGTATCTACTTTTGCTTCTATTTGAGTCAGACCTGAGTTTAGTTCAGTTCTTTCCTCAGTACACCACCCACCAAACTGTCCAAATATGTAAAACTGTGAGCACCCTGTTGTGGCTCACACTTCAATTGCTCACTCTCATAACTATATACTATACACATGAATCTTGTAGTTATGGAATCATTTATAATAGTAACTATCATTTACAGCAATCACTGAATCATTTATAGCAGTTATGGAGTCATTTATAGTAGTTACTGAATCATTCATAGTAGTTACTAAATCATTTATAGCAGTAACTGAATTAGGCTGCTGAATCATTTATAGTTGTTGTTCAATCATTTATAACAGTTACTGAACCATTTCTAGCAGTTACTCAATCATTTATAGCATGCCAAATAGTATTTAGTAATTACTGAATCATGTTTAGTCGCTACCAAACCATTAAGAGCAGTCACTGAATCGTTTATAAAAGTTACTGAATCATTTATAGCAGTGCAGAATCATTTGCAGTGGTTACTGAATCATTTATAACAGTTTGTGAATCATTGATAGTAGTTACTGAATCCTTCATAGTAGTTACTAAATCATTTAAGCAGTTATAGAATCATTTATATTAGTTACTGAATTAGGCTACTGAATCATTTATAGTTGTTACTGAATCATTTATAACAGTTACTGAATCATTTCTAGCAGTTTCTGAATCATTCATAGTAGTTATTAAATCATTTGCAGCAGTTACTGAATCAAGCTACTGAATCATTTATAGTTGTTATTAAATAGTATTTAGCAGAATTCACGGAATTTTTTACAGTAGTTAATGAATCATTTATAGTAGTCAACGATAGTAGTTATTGAATCAAGTTATTGAATCATTTATAGTTAATTACTGAAAAGTATTTAGCAGTGACTGAATCAGTAAAAACCGTGGCGAAAAAAAGACACAGGAAAGATGGCACTTCTAACGAGTGTTCTTTTATTTACATGCAGCAGGGGAAACCCACCGCCAGTGCTCCCAAATGCAGAGGGGTAGTCAGCAGGTCACTTCCAGCACTACACAGTCCGTTCCTGGTAGACACTACAGACCCACCTTCTACCCCACAGCCCAGCACAACAAGGCACATATCGATAACACTGCTGCTCTTCATTAAACTAAGAACTGTCTCACCGCTGCCGCAGCGGTACCCATGGTGCTCTGCCCTCGCCTCTCCGCCTCCCGCACATCCATGGCCAAACACGCCAGTAGTGGGACACTACATAACATTTACTAATTCATTTGTAGCAGTTACTGAATCATTTATAACAGTTACTAAATCATTTACTGTTGTTACTGAGTAATATTTAGCAGTTATTGAATCATTTATATTAGTTACTGAATCATTCACAGATGTTACCTTAACATTTAACACACACACACACACACACCAACACATTTTTGCTTATCCTCCTGGGTCGTGGAGGGTGCTGGAGCCTATCCCAGCGCTGACAGGGCGAAAGGAAGGAAACAAATAGGTTGCCAGTCCCAAATTAATTATAGTAGCTACTAAATCATTTATAGAAGTTACTGAACAGTTTTAGCAGATGCTACTGATAAAGTAGTGATGCCTAAATTTTGGCAAGGCAATCACATTCACTGTTTTTTTTTTTGTTTTTGTTTTTGAGGAGGCTTAACGTAAACTGTATTATGTACAGCAAACTTATGTACAGTTCTAGAATTTACAAAAGTTAGGAGGATGTTTTTTACACTGAAAAAGAGTAAATAGCTATGCAGATGGCTGCTGTACAATTTCAAGTTGACCTGACTTTTACACATTTTTAGTGTGTATATGCTTGTTTACTGAAAACAGTTTAAGGCATGAAATCAGGACTGTATTAGCAGATCTCGGAGCACTCGGAGTCAGAGATGATTACCTTGTGGCCTCCTGTTCTTCTCAGCTCGTTAAGCGCTTTCATTATGACCTGAGAGCTCGTTATCAACCCCACAGCGCTAAGACACACATTAGCAATTCATTTACACCAGCAGCTTTGTACAGTATATTAGTCTTGTACAGTTTTATATGTCGTATGCTACTATATGATTCTCATCAGAGCTGTACAAATAAATCAGTGCTAGATGTGCTATAAAAAATGTATTTCTCAGGTGTGGCTTGAATAGCAATGGCCTTAGTACGATATGTATGTGTGTGTTTTGTTCTTGGCAGTTTCTCTGTGGAGGTGGGTAGCTGTGTACCTCCACAAGGACGAGTTCTGAAACTGACATCAACTTTTTTGGGGGAGGAGGTAAGTTTTGTGAGAGAGTGAGGAGGAGGTGGGTGCTGAGTGAACAGGTAACTGATTAGGTGTTGATGTATACGATTGGCTGTTATACAGAAAAGAGAAATTTCAGGTGTTGCGTGACTCCGTTAATGGAAATCCTTTCTAACAATGAAAATGCCATGGTCAAAGGTCATCAGTGGAAATGTCTTTTAAGCTTAAAAGGAACAAATTAGATTTATGGACAAAGTTTTTTTTCTACCTTTTTTCCATATCGTTCACACTCTTATCTAGTCTAACAAAACCTGTCTTACTTAAGCCTGAAAAAAAACTGAGAAAACATCAGTGATGTTCAGTGGTGCCTCAATTCAGATTATACCAGTGGAGAACTGTCAGGTCCTTCTAAGCCATGAGTGATGGCTTAATGATTTCTGTCAAATAAAATAAATACATTGCAGTGATATTTACTATGACAATCATCTTTGTTGGAAGTATTGTGGTAATATTCTTATTTCATTGTGAAAATTTTGCTTTCAAAATCAGCAGGGAAATTTTTCCACACCTCCAAAATTCAGTCTTAGAAGTTGGTTACATTTTCCGCTTCACAGTTAAAGTTATCCCGATTACATTCAGTGATGTTGGGTTGGTCAATCCATTGTTCTAAGAACACCAGCACCTTCTTTTTCGTCAATTTAAACTACTGAAACACTAAATCAGCATTTTAATTCAGCATATTAAACATGAAACATTAAAAAAATATATATATATTTTTTTTTGATGAATTTGTTAACACTGTAGTGCAACACTGAGCTTACAATACTGCTGCTACTGTCAAGTGAAAGGAAAAGTACTGACCGGCAGGCCAGCTTTAATTCATCCCAAGAGAGGAGGTACGGGCCAATTAAATCTGTCTGCAGGGTCACATTTGGACTTTGGAAACCCCTGGCCTAACATCAGATTAACCACTAACTTGATTAGGAACTGACAGTGGAATCAGCCAATCCCGTTTTGATTTCCAGTGGGTGGGACCAGATTTGTGAGAAAAACATCACTCTAGACCTCCGCTCTAAAAGTCCTAGATACATCACTGGCTGTGAATATGATAGGTAGGCAGAACAATGTGTTACAAGTTAAAATATCTGTTAATATGTCTGTTACAAGCTTCAAATACAACACTGAACAGCTTTTAAAGCTTCACATTTAGTGCCACATTTAGTGCCACATTTAATCTAGAAGGGCCAAAAGTATTAATGACAGATCACCTTTATCTCAGGGCTAACATACAGGGTGATTCAAAAAGATCCATCTGATTTCAAAATGATTTATTTCATTTGTAATTCATTACAGAACAATGCAGTAAATTGTAAATGGTTTAATTGAGTATAAAGTTTATTATGTAATTTTACAAGTGCTCAATATGAACCTCCTCCAGCTGTGCGGACAACATCAGCGCCACAGTCAAATTCATCCCACACTCGATTGAGCATGTCGGGTGTCACTGTACTCACGGCTCTTTCAATGCGATTTCGGAGATCATCCAGTGTTGTGGAACGCCGCACGCTCTGAGCTGTTGGAGGTTCAAAGCTGACGAAAATCACGTTGCACAGTTATGATGGATTCACTCTTATTGAAGTAGAGAGCGCAAAACGCTTTCTGCTCAGGGGTCTCCATCTCCTCGCAGACTGAAGGGAGCCATCTTCCAGTGACAGTCAGAAACTCTATGACCCCCTCTTTCAGTTGGTATGTGATTGGTTCCCAGGCGCCTCACGGTTGTTAAAATATGGCACTTTGAAATTGGATGAATCTTTTTGAATCACCCTGTACTATCGTAGGTTGTAAACCTGCCCTAGCATTGATCAAACCCTCCCCCCATTCACAAACTCATGCGTAAATGCATACAAACAACAACACGAGCATATTAGTTTCTTATTATTTTCATAACAGAATTGAAATAGCCTCAAAATGATTTATTCAGAAGATGCTCCAGTAGGCGATCAGGAATCTGCCTCTGGCAACAGTGATGCATTCCTGAAAGCTTCTATCTTCAGTGACTTTCCTCCCACCACCATGACCCTCCTGGACACACTGTAGTCAAAGGGAATTACCTAAGCTGTATTCTGAGAGGCTGTAGGTCACGATCCGAACTGCCCAAGCGGTGGTGGTGTCCTTTGTGAAAGCGCAGCAAAAAACCCTGAGTTTTATGCCCAGCAGGTTGTTTCCATCAAACTGACCACTCAAAAAACTGCTGTCAGGTAAGTTTTGGTGTATTGATAAAAAAAAAAAGTTGTTTGACTTGTTTCCAACTCTAATTTTATGTCTGTCAGCTTGTGAACTGTTGGCTTCCATGATGTCTCCATAAACCACTGATGAGAGAAAATTGTTTATTTAATTTTGTATTTCATTATTATGGTTAATTTTGTATCAGAACTGTTATGCGAGATCATGTTTCTCAGCCATATAGATCTGTTTGGGCTCCTTTTAGTTAGATGTTAGGCTGTAATGTTTTCAGGTCATCTCTCTATTTAAGTGCTTTTAAAAACACTCTTGTCTTGCCGTCAGTACAGGTTCTATCTCTGAGGGAAATCTTGATGCATGAACGCATTTTTTTCTCAAAAAATGCAAGATTTCCAGTGGAGGTTTTTACAACATTTCAAATATCAACAAATATGTTTTTCTGCTAAAGCTGAACGGAGAAAAGTTTTCTCAAAAAATATTACTGACACCAAACAGTCTTTTGCATGGAAACGTAGCTACTGTCACCTAAAAAGTACTGAGTAACATAGACTTTCTTTACTTTTTTAAGACCAGGTTGCATATTTTCACGGTCTTATCTCTAAAACAATAACTTCCAAACAATTTTGTATCATTTCTATTTGTCCTTCATGAAATGTTCACACAGTGGAAACAGTTGCTAAACAAAGTAACCCCTTTTTTACACACCTATAACCTAAGAGTAGCTCAACCAGTTTGTATTTAAGTGCCAGTAATCACTGCATAATAAGCCTTAGTATGTAATAAGCCTGGGATTTTAAGGGATTAAAGCAGAAAAACATAGATTTATGAGGTTTTCATATGACAGCAATACTCATTCACTACTGCAGGGTGAACACTTTGGTAATCACAGCAGAATATCAGAGATAAACTGGAGGAACCAAGACCCTCCAACAAATAGGCCTCATTAAAATAAAAACAGGGCCACTAGTATCACGTATGATAAGAAATGTGAAGATACTTGTTTGAGAATTTTGTGTGGAGTCTCAGTGTTACAGATTTATTGCACATGCAAAGCAATGTCATACACCATAAACTGCAATAGACCTTACAGTATTACATTTTACAGGTCATTAATGTTTGACTTGCCCTACTTTGGGTTTATGAGGCAGTAAGCACTGCTAACATTGGAGCTCTCCATATGGCAGCTTTGTGTTGGTGGTCAGCTTTGAAGGTGATCAGTTTGTTTAAGCTGTGAAACTGACCAGTTCACAAGCGGAACTGATTTGATTTCCTCCCCTTTCGAAGTTTTGCTGATCTTGGTTAAAAACTAAAGAAATAAACTTGATCTACAGCTTCAGCACATATAATCATATAATTTCCTACAAGTTATTAGCATATGCATGTTGTATGGGGCTAAAATCCTGACAGGCAGGTGGCTTTAGCTCAGGTGCTGACACATTTCAATACACTGTGGCTCAGCTTTAAAGTCATAGACAGAGAGCAGCATTGGAGCTGGTGGTGTTAATTGTTCAGGCAAACTCAGGCCCTATTTCAAGACTTTAACATGCTTTCTCCTACTTCAACTCTTCGCTCAGACATGCCTCACCCTGATGTTACACAAGTGGCCACTCGTCGCAGAAGAGAGGGAACAGACTGATTATTGAACCGTTATTGAAATGAAACGTTCTTCCTCAGTTATGTTAGCCTCAGTGAGTGAATTGGTTAGCCTTGGCAATGCAAAATGTTTTTTTAAAAAGTTTAACCATTACATACATACAATTTGTGAATAATTTCTCTGTCTGGCTATAAACGTCCTTTCTTTGTGTTGCTGTTAGCTGTGTAGCCTTTAGCATGCTAACTAGCAAGCTAGCAGGGTAAAATGAAGTTGTATTAGCAGTCATTCATACATAAGAGATGGATTAGTTTGCAACCTAAAGCCCAGCAAATTGAATGTTACGACTTTAAAATATTATGCATTTTAAAGTTGTTTACTGCTATGACTAATAAACAGCTCTGTCCACTATTACTTTTTGGTATGAAAAGGGAAATGCATCAGATCACTTCAACCAATGAAGCAATGGCTCCAGGAATTCCCCTAAAAGAAAATGACAGGGCCAAATGGACAAGGGCATGTTGAAGCGGTCAGATCAAGACAGTCTGTTTGGTACTTATTCACTCCATATTTAAAATCCAATTTTCCATGTGTCTGTTTTGTCAAACACAGCCATAAAGACATTTAACGTTTTAAAAAAGGAGGAGTGTGTTTTGGAGGAATTAAATGTTTGAGTTTTAAAGGTTTTTGCTCTAAATTGAAATTCACTTGTTTAGTCGTTTCATTTTATTGAGGAGAGCAGTAGAGGGCGCTAAGGAGAGAACTTGAAGTGAGAATTTGATGTTTTAGTCTAAAGGTGGTGATTTAATTCCATCTCTTTTTTGGAATGCTTTAATTGATTTGCAGTTATAATGATGTACTAAAATCAGCCTGCTGGATGCGGGTTGGGGGGCTGGGGGTCTTTTTTTCCCCAAAATGTGGACCTTTTACATTTTAAGCACAGGGTATCTTACTTAGGTCAGCCTTTGACCTCATACTCCTTTTACATCATTAACCACAGGCAAGCCTGCTTTTCCCCAAACCTCATTCAGCACTCCCACTGTCTGCTACATACTTTACATTTTGCCTGTTCTAAGAATATCTATAAACCAGAATATCTATAAACAGATACATTCACTGAATTGCACTACACTGTTAGAAATGAAGGTTCTGTGCAGGTACATTTTTTTGTTTTTTCAAGGTACAAACAGTGTAAATGTTCCCTCAAAGGTACAACAGTGGTTTTAAGGTCCAATTGCGAACCTTAAATAAGTTTTTCCAAGTGAAAAGTTTGTATTTGTACATTTTCATAACCTAATGTTTTAAAACAGAACAGTAAAATAAAAGCCTGGAGACGAGACGGGGTGTGTGGAGTCAACATAACTTAGAACGTATAATTTCAGTGGATTATGGTACAATTATGTTCCCTGACTGAAGGTACTGAGATGTACCCTTGAGGGTACCACCCCAGTGACAAGAGGGGTCCTGCCCCAGTGGGAGTTTTGTGCCTTTTTTTGAGAGTGTTTGCATTCACTTACCCCTTTTCTGTCTGTTCATGGGCATTTCTATGTTGTTATGGAAATTAAGGAACCGTATTAAACAGATCTGAGCACTAAACAATCTGATACACTGTTTGTTTGAGGCTCACAATAAGACTAAACTATAGGCTTTTTATGCTTTTATAATGTTCGGTGTACATCAGTTGTCCACACAAGCTATAAGGTAGCTCGCCCAATCTCACTAGCAAGCTAGCTGTTTTAGCAAGTGACCTACGAGCTCCATATGATTTATATTTTGGCTTCCCGCCTGAACCATGTAAAGTACATCCAATCGATTTTCTTCCCTCCAGATCTTCACTGTCACCGTGTCGGAGCTCTCCGTTGGAATGAATACGATACGTCCTGGCAAGGTTGAAAGTGTTTTCACAGGACTCTTTCAATGTATATTGTAAAGTAAGCTCAAATGTGAAAATACTAAGCCAAATTGGCACAACAAGATATCTCTTATAGTCTGTGGATAATGCTGCCATATTCAGCCAGACTTTAAGTTCAAATCTTTACTGACTGGGTGAGTTTGAAACTGCAGCATACCAAGTAAACAATGCATTGTTTAAATAAAGGCTACTCACAAAGGGACTTAAATGCTCTCCTTGAAACACTGCTATGTAATGATATAATGATTTAATGACTGTATGTTACAGATATATTAAGTTAACTGGCATCTTGGTGAGTAAAATGAATAAAATCTTGATGAAATATGTGACTTTATAACGCACTGAACCATTTCCTAAAGAATCTTAATCAAAGTGAATCACTATGAGGTCAGAGACTTACATGCTTAGTCCTGCAGTGGCAACTCGCTGTAGCTCGATGACTAGTAATAATAAATGGTCTTATGCAACAACCGTAGTTTGGGAGAAAGACCAGGGATGAAACTTCCCTCCAAGATAATATATTCTCTACTCACCACTGCCATCCTCTGTGATGACTTTTCGTGCCACCTCTGTCCCGTCTCCTCCCTGTTCTCTCTGACTTTTAAAGCAGTGACACACGGATACAACATTCCCCGATACCTTTCAACCTTCTCACGCTGTCAGCCGGCTCTGTTCTGTTCCAGAATAAGAGCTGATGAGTAACATGAACCAGTGTGAGTGGAGGAGAATACTGTAGAACAGTGTGAGAAGGCATTCAGGAACAGCGGGAACTGGGGAGAGAACATTCTAGAAAAGTAAGAACAGGAGTGGACATTATAGAAGAAAGTGAATAGGGAGAACATTCTAGAACAGTAAGAACAGGAGTGGGGATTTTAGAAGAAGGTTAAGAGGGAGAACAGTAAGAACGGGAGTGGGGATTTTAGAAGAAAGTGAAGAGGGAGAACATTCTAGAACAGTACGAATTGGAGTGGACTTTCCAGAAGATGGTGAATGGGGAGAACATTTTTGAACAGTAAGAACTGGAGTGGGCATTCTGGAAGAGGGTGAATAAGGAGAACATTCTAGAACAGTAAGGACAGGAGTGGGCATTCTAGAACATTGGACATTCTAGAACCGTGTAAATGGGGGGAGAACATGTACAACAGGGTAAATGGAACGAAAAGATTCCAAAATGGGATGAATGGAGGGAGAGCATTCTACAACAGCGTGAATGAGAGTGGACATTCTAGAAGAATGAGAATGGAAAGAATGTTCTAGAACAGCATGAACGGAGGAGAACATGCCAGAGCGGCGGGACTCAGGGAAAACATTCTAGAACAGCATGAATGAGAGTGGACATTTTAGGAACAGTGAGAATGGAGAGAATATTTTGGAACAGTGGGAATTGGGTTGGAAATTCCAGAAAAGTGTGAATGTGGGAGAAAATTCTAGAAGTGCGAATAAAGGAACATGCTAAAGACTCCAAACAATCCTATTTGGGAACGGGACACCTCCCAAACCTTTGGATTGGTGGCTGTTTGTTGGAGAGTGTTTCAGTGTACAATTGCATAACAAAGACTGTGCATATCATTTGCTTTCAGAACAGCTTTAACCAGTGCTTACTGAACAGTCTTGAGCTGTGTGGTGGGATATGTTGGCCCACTCTTCAGGAAGAAAATAGTGCAGAGGTGAAGTGGAAATGTACTTTGTTTTCCCCAGTTGCTCATTAAACAGCTCATGAATTTGTTTAGCACTGTGTATGGTGGAATTATCATCTCAGGATAAGGGACCATTACGGGGGAAGAGTGTTTGCACCATGGGGTGTACTTGACCCTGTGTGATGACCTCATGTTCCTTGGTCTTTATAGGACCATGCAGAGCAATCATCACACCTAATGCCTCCTACAGGATTGATGTTATGGATGCACCACATTGTTTAATAGTGGATAGTGGACAACTTTTGTATTCATCGTTCAGAAGTCAGTGAGCATTGATTTATGACCACTTCGTGGTTAATGCATATCGTAGAGACCCGCTACTGGCTGGCACTGACCATGTGAGTGGCCATGTGCGG
This sequence comes from Colossoma macropomum, assembly GCF_904425465.1. Taxonomy (NCBI): domain Eukaryota; kingdom Metazoa; phylum Chordata; class Actinopteri; order Characiformes; family Serrasalmidae; genus Colossoma; species Colossoma macropomum. Next base: position 5,820,764 of record NW_023494801.1, on the reverse strand, counting down.
AGGCTTATGGTGGGTGGGTGCCCTCTTAATAAGGGATTAATTGTTGTTAACATTGTTGTTTTGTTGGTGTAAAGATGTTGTGTTATTTGTGTTACTGGGTTTAGTCAGTGTGTTTTGTGTACCGTCAGGGTGAAGCCTGTGGCTAATGGTGACCTGTCCTGCAAGCTCAGTGCTTCTGTATGTGGCTTCCTGCTCTGGTGTTCAATAAAGAGCACTTCGCATGGTGGAGGCATGGCCTCCCCTGCGTCTTACTCTACACCGACAGCACTGTAGTGTGCAGCATGGTGAGGCTGCTAAAGGCTTCAGTGTGGAAACACTGAGGCGAGCCGCAGAGCGGTTGGTGAGCCGACATTGCGGAATGAAAAGACGCCATGGTGCCCAGTAAACAGAAGCTGGCTTACATACATTACCCTCATTCAAATACATTTACCTGCTGCTTCTTTACTGTGCCAGCACAAGAGGCAGCGAAAATAGCAGCAGCACCGAGCTACTCCACGTTTGCATCTCCTAATAACAGGAGAACACGTGTTTCCTAGAACTCAGACAGTTTGGGTCATTTCAGCAACAACTTGAAAGTTGTGTAGTGTTTGATCCCCAATATTTGAGTCGCTCAAAAAATCTGCAGAAAGCAGTGTGAGGTTTGAGTGTGAGGTATCCAGACTTTTTATAATCTGTTGGGACTTTAAAAGCGATGTAGAGTATCCATGAAATTCCAGAATAATTCTGAAGCCACTACAATCTGCTAATAATTTCTAGTGAACACTGTAGAACAATACGTCAGCTGATTGTATATCAATGTGCTTTGCAAGTCTTCTGTTACTGTGCAATAAACAGAGGAACATTAGCTAAAGGCCACTAAGCCACTTATTCCCCACTTTCAACTAGGGAGCAGCTCTGTACAGTCATAAACAAAAACACCTAATGTATTTACTGCCTACTGCTCATCACACGGCATAAACACTGAATATTAACCTTTGTAGGTTACTGTAATCATAGACCCAGAATTAAGTGACCCTTGTTAGTCCCACAATGGGGAAATTTCACCTCCGTAATCTAACCCATCCATGCAGTGAAACACCACATACACACTAGTGAAGACACACACTAGGGGGCAGTGAGCACACTTGCCCGGAGCGGTGGGCAGCCCTATCCGCAGTGCCCGGGGAGCAGTTGGGGATTTGGTGCCTTGCTCAGGGGCAACTCAGGCATGTACTGTCGGCTCAGGGGATCAAACCAGCGACCTTCCGGTTGCAAGGCTGGTTCCTCGTTTTCCTGTCCTTGCCCCCTGCGCTTTTCAAACATGCATTTATGCTTATGTCTTTGACAATGCATAAGAAGCCAACTTCAGTCTTGCTGAAAAAAAAACAAAAACTGATGATTTATTTATGCAACTTGTGAATAAAGCATCCAAATTCATTAACTGATTCATGCAACTCAAAAGATTTGTTAGTATAGTGTAGTGTACTGGGTAAAAACACTGCCCCCACATGGCAAACTGGTGTTCGATTCTCTACGTGGGCAAGAAAATAATGCTTTGCAAATACCTTGGGCAAGACTCCAAACACAACTTTCACCCATCTCTGTCACATAAGAGGATATAAGCATCTTCCAAGTGATGTAAATATAATTATACTAATATCCAAATGGTGATGACATACTTTCTCAAAATATCGACTCACTGTGTCAAATTAACAATGTATTTTCTCAGATTAGTTACTTAGCAGCTCATAATAGTGATTTAGAATTTTCTCAAAATATTAATTTACTACTTCAAAATAATGACTTACTATGTCAAAATGAGTCACTAAGTTACTTTAAGTTACTTACTTTCTTGAAATTTAATAACTCCCTTTTCAAGTGACAGCCATGGGCTTTCATACATTTAGCTGCTCTCCACGAGAAAAAAAAAAGCCCCCTCCCCAAACAAGAGGCCAGGGCTGATCTTTTCTGAGCGGAGTTTAAGATTACACAGCAAAAAACATTACATGATCTTAAATCTAGTCGATATATCTGAAATTTTACATTTTAAGATGGTTGTGTACTGATTATAAAATTATCCATCTCTCTATACTGGCAGATTATTTTGCTGGTTTCAAACACATTTCTTAAAACAAGCACAATTATCTGGCAATATAGTGAGAAGTTTACTTAATGAAATTACTTAACAAGTACAGATTTTCTAGAAATAATTTAAATAGTCTTACATTACGCTTACAACAATCTCAACAGGAGAAATATTAGATTTACTGACTATAAGAAAATTTTACTGGACAAGACACCGTTTTTTGCAGCGTGTGGTTGGGTTAGATGTGTGTGCATTTACACACTTGCTTTATCTACTTTCCTCTCTCCCACACTCTTCCTTCAACATCTGATGGAACATTTCACGGTCTGATGGAGCAAAAGAGACAAAACGCTTATAGCTGCACTGACGGTTGGTTCCCACGACAACGCTGAGTGACACACACGAAAGTGGAGAGTTGCGCACCTGTTCTGTCGCAGACGTGTGGAAGATTTCTTCAGTGACACTCACAGACATGCACTTTTCCGCGCTCGTGGGAGTCTCAGGAGGATCCTCCTCACTAATATTAGATACACGCTGTTGTGTTAACATAAGCCTTCTGCTATTGCATGGAACTGACCCGGGCTGTAATTTCAGCAGGGGGCAGCAAACATACATCTATTCCACCTTTTCTCCATCTGATAAATGGTAAGTTTAAGTCTGTGGAATGAGTTTACTGTGGACATTAGAAAAGATCCTACTTTCTAGCAATGATATAGACCCTAAGGAATACTAATGACCGGAACTGTGTTACTGTGTACACTCATTACAGCAAAGGGGTAGCACTTTGTTAGTATGGTCCACTTTACTAAATATCTCTGAGCATCACCTTGACCTTCCTTAACAAAACATTTTAACTGGCTGGTTTAGAGCTGTGGCTCCCATGGCCACCTAGCCATGTGTCTGATTCCAGTTATTACGTCATCTGTCTCTCGTTCATTTCCAGCTTCAGTAGAAATACTCCTGCTTTTCAGTGCCTGGGTTGCATTATCTTTGCTCTGATCTGGTCTAAGTAAGTTGCTTAGGGCCAGTTTTCAGTGTACTGTAGTGTTTAGCTTCATTTATTCTCCTAGTGCTGGTTTTGTTTAAGCTTTGAAGGAGAATTCCACCCAAAATTCCACATAATAATAATAATAAATAATATTAAGATGTAAACAAAGTCATTCAAAGTGGTTTGCTATGACATGGCTCATTGTAGAGAAACTTTCTGACACAGATTTCTTTACAGTGGTGGTGATAGGAACCAGGGGTTGTGGTGTCTAATATAACTTTCTTTACTATCCAAAATGATCAGTGATCCTACACAAGTTTTATATGTAACATTGAGAATTTTAAAATAGTGGAAAATCTGTTTTCTTTTGGAATTTGCCTTCAAACACCCTACATAGATTTTAATCCTTCTCATTAAACTATCAAAAACAGTGTCTCAGGCATCAAGCAGTGTACTTTCTGTGAAAATATTGTAAGCTTTTAGACCACCACTGTGACCACACACACACATGCGCACACACACACACACACATACACACACACATGCACACACACACACACAACAGTCCCAGCAGTCATTGGGTGGAAGGCAGGATACACCCTGGACAGGATACACCCAGGATATACCCACTGTGACCAGTTCTGACTAAACTTTTCCAGAATGATATATTTTACATCAAACCACTCTGAATGACTTTCTGTACATCTTAATAATTTACTTAAACAGACATTATTTTAAAACTCAGTAGAATTTCCCTTTGAGCTCCAGTGAAATTACATTCATTAAATCGAATGTGCCCCAATTAGTGGTTGGTGGAGCAAATTTCACATTTAAGTGGTGAACTCTGACATACAAATTTGCATGTTCGACCAATAACGCCACTGTTTTGACTTTGTATTGCAGCACTGAAAATCTAAAATGGACAGAACACTAAATTAACCAGTGTAAGCATGACGTTTTACACATTTCATCCCCACTAGCTATAAACAAACACTTGTAAGAGAGACTGCATGATACACACTCAGTGGACTATTTTATTGTCTATATCTTTTACTCTTTGTGGTAGGCAAATTAGCCAGCTTGTTGACTGCAGTGTTAGCTCATAGGCTGACTGCAGCTGCACACAAGTCACGCCCCTGCCACCAACTATGAGAGTTATCTACAGTTTTTGCCACAGATCAGTGTGCAGTCATCCATCCAGCCTGGTCAGGCCCATTTTAAAAGGAGATGCACACCGCTAATGTCCAGTGTGGCTGCAGATGTAGGCCTTGTATTGTTGGTTTTCTATGAAAGATGTGCACATAACCAGTTTTCTGATCTTATGCTGTTCAGACTGCTTCAATAGCTGGGTGTCCTCAAATCAAATTTTGATCATTTTCCAGTTTTTGACATTATTTGAAATTGCCTGTTATCCTTTACATTGTACTTACATTAAAAGTAAATTAAGTTTTTTCCTTCTCTTGTAAAGTTGTCATTTTGGAGATACAAGGTTTTGTTCTGACAACAGCGATATGTAAGAAATCCATCAACTATTACAGCAGAGAGATTCATCCTTTCTTTCTTTTACTGAGAAGAAAGGGGAAAGGTATGGACAGAGAGAGAGAGAGAGAGAGACAGAGAGTCAGAGTCAGACTCTGACATCACCAAATTAAACATTTAATGTAATTCTGACTCATCACTCATTCCTCTCTCTCATGCACATCCCTCTATCATCCTCTCCTTCGTAGCTTTCTGTCTCTCTCCATCTTTCCCTCCACTTCTCCTTTTCTCTCTCTTTCTCTTTTTCTCTCTCTCTCTCTCTCTCTCTCTCTCTCCTTCCATCTCCCTCTTTCTCTCTCTCAGATGACTAAAGATTAATAAAGTGTCTGTGACGTTATTAAATAAAGCCTCTGTGATGAAATCAGTGCAGTATTGCTTCACCTGTCTTTCATTTCTGTGGTATAAGATTTTAGTTAATTGTATATTTTTTCCTGCTTTCTTTTAAAAACTGCAGTTCCTTCTTTTAACACATCATTTCTTAAGTTAAAAAAAAAGAAAACATACTGAACCACATTCCCTCACATGGTATAGAAAGGTATAAAACACTCTTATCATTCTTCGTTTGATCACAGCAGAGTCCAGTCACATCGGAGCTGAAATAAGGCAAGGTCAGCATTTCAGAGTCCTTTCACGACTCGTCACAATAGCAGCTACTCTTCAACCAAACGAGTGCTATGTTCTGTTGCCACACAGGTGAAGTCGTTTTGGGACAGTAATCCATTAAAAAGAGCTCAGGATCTGAGCGTGTGATTAGATGTATTTTTGCTTAAGGCCCTTCTCGTTTGCCTAAGCGAGCGAGCGCCTTCTAAATGCGCAGAAGTGTCGAGTTTGACAGACAGAAGATTAATCCCCGCAGCCTCGCAGAATACCATTCACAGCTAAAGCTTTTCAGAAGGACTAATAGGTATCATTCAGAGAGGGAGGACGAGAGAGTGTGTGTGTGTTTACTCGTTTTTGTACATTTTCAGGACAAAAATGGAAGAGCAGAGGAAAGCTATCATATATGACCGGTTACTGATGTTAGAGCTAGGATTAGAATTATTTAATTACATATAAAAACATATATACACTATATGGACAAGAGTATTGGGACACATTTCTTAATCATTGAATTCAGGTGTTTCATTCAGTCCCATTGCCACAGGTGTATAAAATCAAGCACCTAGCCATGCAGTCTGCCTTTATATACATTAGTGAAAGGATGGGTCGTTCTAAAGAGCTCACTGAATTATGAGTGGTGCTGTAATAGGGTTGTGAAATTTCTTCTCTCCTAGATATTCCAATACCAACTGTGAATGGTATTATTGAAAAGTGGAAGCGTTTAGGATCCACAGCAACTCAGCCACGAAGTGTCAGACCACATAAAGTTACAGAGCAGGTCGCCGAGTGCTGAGGAGCATAGTGCATAAAAGTCACCAACTCTCTGCTGACTCAATAACTGCAGAGTTCCAAACCTCCTCTGGCTTTAACATCGGCTCAAAAACTGTGCGCTGGGAGGTTCATGGCATTGGGTTTCAATGGCTGAGCAGCTGCATGCAAGCCTTACGGGATGTACAAGCACAATTCCAGGTGTCGGATGCAGTGGTGTAAAGAGCCGCCACTGGACTGTAGAGCAGTGGCATATGGAGTGACGAATCACATTTCTCTATCTGGCAGTCTTGTGGACGAGTCTGGGTTTGGTGAATGCCAGGAGAACATTACCTGCCAACTGTAAAGTTTGGTGGAGGAGGGATGATGCTATGGCACAGCATGACTGTGTCTTAGTGCACAAAGCAAGGTCCATAAAGGCATGGTCAGGTAAGTTTGGTGTGGAAGAACTTGACTGGCCCTCACAGAGCTCTGACCTCAACCCCATCAAACACTTTGGGATGAACTACGAAGATTGTGAGCCAGGGCCCTCTCGTCCAACATCAGTGTCTGACCTCACAAATGCTCTTCTGGATGAGGCAAAAAATCCCATAGACACTCCAACATCTTGTAGAAAACTTCCCAGAAGAGTGGAAGCTGTTATAGCTGCAAAGGGGGACCAACTCCATATTAATGCCTATGGATTTAGAATGGGATGTCATAAAAGCTTCTGTGGGTGTGATGTGTAGGTGTCCCAGTATTTTTGTCCATATAGTGTAGGTATATATTTAACATTTAGTAAATCATTATTACATATAGGTATGTACATAAATAGAAATTGAGAGGATGTATTATTATTATTGCATGTTGATATGAACGATTCTACCAAATTAGTTTAAACTGCAGTCTCACAGTACAAAATTCATTTAAAAAAACAATTTAGTATTCAGACCTTAGATGTTTGCAAGGATTATGACATGATGGCATGATCTGTTTAAATGCAAGACGTTAATTGAGATGGTAATAAGGTATATATATATATATATATATATATATATATATATATATATATATATATATATATATACATTGGGAGGTGTCTGTCCAAACCCTAACCCCTACCTCGAGCTTCAATATTTCTCTTTCTCTTCTATTATATATCTCTGATATTCTCTTATAATATTCTCTTTTCTCTTCAATAAGATCTTTTTGTTTTTTTATTTACTATGAGTTTAATTATGAAAATAAAACTTTATTCAAAATTGCTGTCCCATGTTTTCATGTCACTGCCGAAACAGAGCTTTGAGTCTTCTTTAGCCACACCCCTGCATTTTGGAGCAGGAAGTGAGACTGCATCCCTGTCCCTCATGGCCACATGGTGAGCAGTTTGATCTCATTGTTTTGAAGTAAATGTGTTCCAAAGTTTGAAAATCAGTGTGGAACATTAAGGCTTTTCATTACTGAAACACATTTTCTGCAATTAAGCATTTTTTTTTGTGTTTTAATGAATTTTATGTGTGTCCAACCATTCAAAGCTGTGTTTGCTGGTCATGCACTGGTGAAGGTGACTTTGATTTTGGCCTTTTACTTCCGAATTGTGATTTATTTGTGTGTAAAACCTGTAATCAGGTGGATTTTTGAGCTAGCTGAACGTTTTCTCTTCATGATAGGTAGTGGTGGTGGGAGGGGGAGGCAAACCTTGATATGACTGCTATTATTATTTTGCCCTGCCTGCTGGTGCACAGTGATGTAACCAAAAACCAGATGTTTTAGAGGCGGAGCAAAATATACGTTTTGATCGAAGATTACAGAAAAACAAGAATGTTGTCTTTAAATGGTAAAATGTGATGAATCACGCTTAATATTTCCACGTTCAATTTTGATTTCAGGTTCACTTTAGTACATTTAGGTATTTAAATGTATGGTAACACGCTATTTGGATGATCCACTGTAGATGCTATGTAGTTACTCAATCTGTCTCTAGCTAATATTGAACTAAATATCAGTGAAATGCAATGGAACTTGAAGTGTGAAAGATTCAATTAAATCTAACCCTAACCTAACCTCAACCCTAAACCTAAGCATAACCATAATGTTGTTGATTATCACCAGAAAGTTAGTTAATGATTTAAGTATTTGTAAATCATCTATAGGAACCATCCAAATAAAGTGTGACCAAATTTATATCGTTGTTGCGCAAAAACCTTGTGTAGCCTTTTTTTCTTTTTTAACTTTTTTTTTTTTTTTTTACATCATTTCAAATCTCTAGTTTCCTTTTGCATTGTGTTAAAACTTCATGATGAACAGACCAATAGAAATGGTCATGACAAGTATGCTATTTCCTCTCCTGTGAAGTTACCATTTTAGAAATACAGGGTTTTTTCTGACAGCGATGATATTATAAATGACTTATAAGACATACACATCAACCTGAGTCCTAACAAGGTATAAAAACAAACGTGACCATGTGTATATGTGATGGGGGGCTACATGGAAGGAGGTTATGCAAACTTAAACGGGTGATTAATACAGGGTCGGCCTGTATCTCACAGCGAGGTGTGTGTGTGTTGTGGGCTGATTGATTGTCGAGGGGGGTGAGAGGTTCTGCACGCTCACTTTGTGATGAATAGGCTGTCAGATGCCCTCCAAGTACCCAAACAAGGCCCAGCGCAACGGCGTTCAGGCGATTATGCCAACCTGTAAATATTAAACGTCCATTAGAGGAGGATTATATCCACTTCCACTCTCCGGATGAGAGGAAGAGGAGAGAGAAAAAATATATACAATACAATGAGAGAGAGAGAGAGAGAGACTGTGATGGAAGTAAGGGAGCAATGAGAGCAGATTGAAAAAAAGAAAGAAAGAAAGAAAGAAAGAAAGAAAGAACGAAAAAAGGGGAATGAAAGAGAGATAATAAAAGACAGAGGCAAAGTGAGAATGAAGAGAGAGCAAAAAAGGGAACAAGAAAGAAAGCTAGAGAGAAGGAGAAGGAGAGAGACATCAGAGATGGAAAGAGAGCAGAGAAGAAAGAGCTGAAGAGAAAAGAAAGAAAGAGAGAAGAGAGTAAGGTAAGAAGGAGAAATTAAAGAAAAAAGAAAGACAAGGAGAGCGAGCAAACAAAACCGAGGGAGAAAAAGAGTGAAAGGGAAAGCAAAAGAGAATGAGAAAGTGAGAGAGGCAGTATAAGGGAGGGTGATAAGAGAAAGAAAGAAAAAATAAGGAGAGAGAGTGACAAAAATAGAGAGAGGGAAGAAAGAAGGAGAGAAGGAAAGAGAAAAAGTGAGAGAGAGATGGGAATGAGAGAGAGAAAAAGAAGGAAAGGAAAATGAAGAGAAGGATAGAGAGGAAAAAAGAGAGACTGAAATAGAGAGAGAGAGAGAGTGTAAGGGAGAGTGAGAAAAAGAAAAGTAGGTAAGAGAGATGGGAAAGACAAAAAGAGAAGAACGAAAAAGGAGAAAAAGAAAGACAAGTAGAGTGAGCAAAAGAGAGAAAGAAAGAGGGAGAAAGAAAGTGAAAAGGAAAGTGAGAGAGACAGTATAAGGGAGTGTGGTATGAAGAGAAAGAAAGAAAAAGTGTGTGTGCGTTTGTGAGAGAGAGAGGGAAGAAAGAGAAGTAGAGAAGGAAAGAGAAAAAGTGAGAAAGAGGTGGGAAAGAGAGAGATAGAAAATAAGAGAGAAAGAGAAGGAAAGGAAAACGGAGAGAAATAGAGACAGAGAGGAAGAAAGAGACTGAAATAGAGTGAGAGAGAGAGTGTGTGAGGGACAGCGAGAAAAAGTAAGAGAGATGTGAAAAATGAAAGAAAAGAAACAGAAAGACAAAACAACAAAGAGAAGGGAGGGAAAAAAGAAAGAAGCTGAGAAAAGAAAAAGAGAGACTGAAGAGAAAGAGAGAGGGAGAGAAAGGACAGGTGTTGAGCGTAACAGAAGAAAGGACAGGTGCTCAAGGTGCGCGTTTGTTGTTTCACGTCAGGCTAATGTTTTCCAGTTTATTCTCCACACGGAGCAAATCCTTGACATTAATCACATCTTGAGTGTTCTTGAGAAGTGTGTGTGTGTGTGCGTGTGTGTTTAGGTGTGTGTTTGCGCGTGTGTGTGTGTGTGCGTGTGTGTGTTTAGGTGTGTGTGTGTGTGTGTGTGTGCGTGTGTGTGCGGTTCTGACGATCCTTGACGAGCAGGGCTGCTTTAACTCTGACGGGGCGTGATATCGCATCCCTGGTCTCAAATTAGCAGCCTTTAAAGCGCGTGGTGGGGTCCTGGGGGGAGGGGGCCGCGTGTGTGGTGGTGGGAGAGCGTGAAGGAGCCGAGGCTTTCTGAGATGATTTGTACGGCGCTCTGTTTAATTCCTCTCTGTGCCGTAATCGATAGAGCAGCGTGCCACACGAATACATTTGTGTCAGTGAGCGTCTGTTTGTACGAGGCTGCAGATGAATTCTTTAAACTGGATTATCAGCCTGACAGCGGAGCCGGGGCAGAGGCAGAGATGGTCGTCCCTCTGGGGTCGGTTCATGCTTGGATAAAAAGTATAATTGTAAGAAAAGTCTGGGTGACAGTGGGCAGCCCTGCCTCGCCCCGACTTTATAACTATACCTAACTATACCAACTAAATCAGCTCTGCGAGGACTTGAGGTGTCTACGGTGTTTGTTCACAGGCAAACAGACTGAAGGGAAATTATTGTTTTCTTTCACTCTCTCTCTCTCTCTCTCTCGCTTCTCTCTTTTTTCTCTCTCTCTCTCTGTTTCTCTCTCTCTTTCACCTCTGTCTCCTGTCTCTTTTTCTCTCTCCTCATTTCTCTCTTACTTTCTGTTTCTGTCGACTCTTTATTTCTCTCTATTTCTCTCTCTCTCCCTTCTATTTCTCCTACTTGTCTCTTCATTTATTTTCCTTTTTCTCCCTATTTCTCTCTCCGACTCACTCTCCCTCTCTCTTTTTCCTCTCTGATCACTCTTTTTCACTCTGTCTTACTTTCTGTCTTGATTTTTTCTCTTTTCTCTCTTTATCTTTCTATTAACTCTTTCGTTCTGTCTTTTCTCTCTCTGTCCCTCTCTCTCTCTCCCTCTTTCTTTTCCTGCCTCTCTCTCTTCACTCTTTCTCTCCTTCTCTCTTAATTTATTTCTCTTTCTTTCCCTATTTCTCTCTCTCCTACTCATTCTCTCTTTCATTTCCTCTCTCTTGACTTTTTCTCTCTTTTCGCTCTTTGTCTTTCCATTGACTCTTTCATTCTCTATCTGCTCTCTCTCTTTCTCTCTCTTTCTATCTCTCTCTCTCTCTCTCTCTCTCTCTCTCTCTCTCTCCTTTTCTCTTCTTTTTATTAGGAGAGTGGAGGCAATATGATATCGAATTTATAGAATGGTGACTCCAGTATTGGGGCAAAATCCACCCCCCATCACAGCTATGGGGCAGACGCTTAAAAATCAAAAGTGACAGTAACACTTTGGGAGCATCACCTAAACCGTTTGAAGTATTCCAGTCTAATAATCTGTGTTTGATGTGGTAGATAATGCTTTATCACAAGGCAGTGGTACATTCCCAACTGTCCACCACTGTCTGTCATATTTGAAGGCTCATCTTCTCAATTGTGCCTCTTTTGATCGTTTTAATTTTGCCCTTTATAAATCATGTACAATGGTCTTCTCTGTAGTTCTTTATGGATGTGAAAGATGGACAATAAAAAAGCAGGTCAGGAAAAATATTAATGCCTTTGAACTTCGGAGTTGGTGAAGACTTCTGGGAGTTCCTTGGACGGCAAAGAAAACAAACAAATGGATTCTTGACTAAATCAAGCCTCAGCTCTCACTCGAGGCCAGATAACCTAACTGAAGCTCCTAGTTTGGACGTATTATGAGAAAAAACAAATCATTGGAAAAGACCGTTATGCTTAGAAGAGTAGAGCGCTAGGAGTTGGAAACGACTTGACGGCACTTAAGAATAATAACACAAAACTACAAAAACCCTAAAACACAAAATGTTGTTAAAGTTTGCATGAAAATGTTGTTGCATAGGCCTAAAACACATTAGCTTATAAATATGTAATAAGCTAGCAGCATAACTACTTAGCATGGTGACATAAATCCGCAGAACTACACTGTAATCCCGCATTTTGTTTTAACTCAAATATATTAAGTCTGTTGTACATAAAATTCAGTATATCCCACATGTTACTCAACAATTTTAAGTTAAGGGGACGTTTTTGATGATTTTGTACACCCAAATGACATTTTTGAGTTGAATTAACTTATTGCTATTTAGTTTAGTCTGTTGCTATGGCAACTTTGAAATCCCACATTCAAAAAATGACGACATTTCTGTTGGTTTTAATTGTTTCTTTCTCAGTTGCTGAACAAATGTGTGAAACTGAGTGAGGCTGGATAAGCTGTAGAATACAGTTACATGTTTGTTTTGTTAACACGATCTTGTTAGATTAAACGTATATTTCCTTCCCATTGGCTCCTGGCTCCAGCTATTTGCATATTGAGTGTTTCTTTCCCTTTGTTTTACTCCCTGCCAGTGTGCTTTCATTCCACCCAGGCTGCCTTTCCTCAGGCAAATGTTTATTATATATGCTTTACTCAGCTTCCTGACATTGTGTTGCTGGCTGAGAGTGAAGGTTATCGTTCTCTTTGCTGAGTGGGCATTTGTGTTGGTCAGTGACCACGTTCACTGTAAACGTTAACTGTTTGGTGTTTGTCAAAGTGTTCACTATCACTTAATTAGAAAAAAATTCTCAATTGCCTAATGAAACATGTAGTTAAATTGCAGTTTCAAGACGTTAAGTTAAAATAATTAGAATTTGTGAGTTGCACAAACGTGTTTAAGTTAGCCTAACTCAAAAAATATAGTTATTCTAACTCAAGTTTTCATTACACATTACTTTACTTTTTTAAGGCAACCTGTTTCCTCAATTTTTTTAAGTAAATTCAACTTATCTGGGCTTACAGTGTATAATTTAGTTCACATGCTAGCTGATTAGAATGTTAATAAGCTAATGTGTGAGCAGCATAGCTACTTATTGTGATATAAATTGGCGGACCGATCATTTGAGATAAAATTTAAACATTAACAATTATTGTGCTAGACCTTTTTTATTTAATTATATATGTATATCATAATACAGCTCTAAAGAGACGGGGGCCTTTTATCCCAGTGTAAAGGGAGTATTTTGTCTAGTGGTGCAATCATCTAAGCACCACTATCATCAGGAGATTACAGGTTTAAATTGAACTTTCTCTGGGTGGGTGGGATTTACGACATTAGCCAAGGTGAGTCTATTGTTGATGTAATTGAGTGAGCAGTTAGTGTTCTCCTCCAAGCGTGTTGAGCTGTCCAATTTTGCTGCATTACTGGCAGTTTGAAAAGATGCAGTGATGTTTTGCGTATCTTAGAGTAAACACATGCTTAACCTCCCAAGTTTTGTGGCATCATGTCATAGAGGGAGACCTAGCATTACCCTCTGGTGGGGTAAATTTTGGGCACCCCTGCTTAAATGACATTTTGTTCATTTTCTAACCTAAAATAAGTGAACGCATCCTCTATAGAGAAAACACTTCTGCACAATTTAATGCAGAATTACTGTTTATTTGCTAAATTTAATATGTAACAAAAATTGTCACATTATGTTTTTCATTTTTTTAAAATATTTTTCACACTACAATTTGCAGAAAATGCCATATCTCAGTTTGTTCCCTGTAGAGAAAATATGAACTTACAGTGGTGCTTGTAAGTTTGTGAAACCTTTAGAATTTTCTTCAGTCCTAATGATAGATAAAGATAATAGCAGATAAAGAGAACCAAAGATAACAACCACATGGACAAGCCAGAAGCCTATTGGAACAATGTTTTGTGGACAGATGAGACCAAAATAGATATTTTGGTTTAAATGAGAAGCGTTATGTTTGGAGAAAGGGAAACACTGCATTCCAGCATAAAAACCTAATCCTTTCTGTGAAACACGCTGGTGGTAGTATCATAGTTTGCACCTGTTTTGCTGCATCTGGGTCAGGACGGCTTGCCAGCATTGATGGAACAATGGATTATACCAGCAAATTCTAAAGGAAAATGTCAGGACATCTGTCCATGAGCTGAAACTCAAGAGAGCATGGGTCATGCAGCAAGACAACGAGTCAAGTCTCCTACAAAGAATAGTTAAAGAAAGAAAAATAAAAGTTCATGTTTTTGAATGGCCAAATCAAATTTCTGACCTTAATCCTATAGAAATGTTGTGGAAGGACCTGAAGCAGCAGTTCATGGGAGGAAACCCATCAATATAGAGTTGAAGCTGTTTTGTATGGAGGGGCTGAAATTCCATCAAGCTGATGTGCAGGACTAATCAACAGCTACCAGAGACGTTTAGTTGTAGTTACCGCTGCAGAAGGGAGTCACACCAGATACTGAAAGCATGTTCACAGACTTTTGTCACTCACAGATACATAATATTAGATCATTTTCTTCAATAAATAAATGACCAAGTCTAATATTTTGGTCTCATTTGTGTAATTTGGTTCTCTTTATCTACTGTTAGGACTTCCGATAAAGTTTTAAGTCAAATTTATGCAGAAATATAAGAAATTCTAAAGGGTTCTCAACCTTTAAGCACCACTGTATTTCATTTAAAAAATCAATAAAACAATTTGACCAGAGGTATTCAAACATTTGCATATGCCTGTATCTTCTACATCTTTGCTACTGATATTTCCATAACCATAGTTCAAACTTAGAACATGCAAAATGCTTTATTGATTCTCAGATCTAAGATCCATTTACTTACAGGCTGCACTATAAACTTCTACAGGATTCATTTTCATTTTTAATGAAATCCAGTCTGCTTGCTGTGAAGAATATGTTAAATCTCTTGCTACATACAAACAGCTGTAAAAAGTAAGAATAATAAAAGGCCAGAAACAGTTATAAACTTTAAAAAAGGGCATAGCTGATTCAGAGCTGTGTTAGCATGTGCATATTTTTAATGAGTCTTAATTTTTAAACAGGACCATCATGAAAAATTCATCCTTTATCTTGTTATCAACAAAATGCATGCTTCAGACGCTTAGCTATCGCATTGCATATTATGCAAATATATTCAAAACCGTTTATTTTCCAGCGTGGGTTTGTATCCAGCCACCAAAAATCTCTATCAATGGGGTCGGCCCCTTTTGCTCAAGAACCACTGAAGGATCTTTAAAAAAGGTCGTAGAAGCTCAGAACCACTACCCCCCCCCCTAAAAAAATAAAGAACAAATCGTGCACATACACTTAGACAAATCAACTCCACATCTAGACCCAGAGAACAAATCAAACTCGCTCCACAGGGAGGAATATTGTTTTCCCCCTTTCATAGAATGAAACAGCTCGCTAGCTCTATTTTGCCTACTCATGTTGTTTGTGCAGTTTACTTGTCATATTTGGGACAAACACTCTTTCTTCCTTCTCTCCTCTGCTCGTACCCCCTCTGTCTTTCTCTTTCTCCATTTATCTTTCAAATCTCCCCTTCATCTCTCTCCTCTCTCTTCCTCTGTGGATTTTCCCATTGGCCGTTTTGGCAACGCTATACCGCCGACTTCCCTGCGCAATATTGGCGTGTTTTCTGCGCTCCTTTCAGTCGGGGTGGTTAGCATGACATTGTTTCCTTCCTCTCGGTCTCGTCCCTTTGTTCTGCTGTCAGAGCTCCACCTCTGGACTTGTCTCTGAGACAGTTCCATTGTGCCTGGCTGACTATTATACTCACAAATACAATAACGCTCCCTCAGCGTTTATGACGTAAACACAGAAAAGAGCAGATATAGAACACCAGAGAGTCTGCACACATCGGAAAACGGGATGTAATTTGGGATCCAATGCATGAGTGCATATTTATACACAAACACAAGACATAGAAATGTTGCAGGATGAGTGAATGGGTATATACGGTGTGAGATAGATAGAGAGATAGATAGAGAGATAGATAGATAGTCAAATTATGTGGGCACCTAAATGAATTTGTGGAACAACTCATTGCAAATCCATGGGTATTTATATGGAGTCACCCGCCTTTTGCAGCTACAAAAGCCTTCACTCTTCTGGGAAGCTTTCCATACATTGTTGGAGTGGATCCGAGGTACGAAATAAAAGGGGTCCTGGGGGATCTGGGACCCCCGATTAACCTCTTGGACCCCCTGATTGTCAAAATTCGGGGGAATCCATAAAAATGAACTTATTATAAAGTTTTGCTGTCAATGAGTGTAATAATCCGATAACTGCAGAAAATTAGACTTTGTGAGTAATGCGATCAACGCGTTCATATGCACTTGAGTAATCAGGTGATGGGAAAACTCTGGGTCTACATGAGTCAGACAGTAATCAGATTTCTGCTTTGCAACCAGCCGATAAACTCACAGAAGAAGTGTGACGTAAACATAATGTAAAACTTCATGGCGGAGGTTTTCTTTTTTAAAAAAAAATAAAAATTGCGCCTCTTTACCTGAAAATATGAACATACATCATCTAAAAGATGAAGAATACTTAAAGCTCTCATTTCATCAAGGATGTAGTTGGTTTTAGCGTTGCTCCAAAAGTGTTTTGCTGCCATCTCGCAGCAACTCTGCTCGCTTATTCCTGGTACTGTCATCTGTTTCGCACATGTGCAGACTGAGAAATCTGAAAGAAATCAGAGTAAGAGTTCACATGCACTGAGAAATCTGATTACTGAGCTAAAATCCAGCTCTCTTTATCAGATTTCTTCATCAGATTTGTAGACCTTACTCTAATCTAAGAAATCAGAGTGTGCTGTTTACGTGACCATTTGAATAATCAGATAACTGCAGAAATCTGATTATTATCGGATTATTGAGTGCATGTAAACACACTCATTGTTTAGCTGCTTCACCACAACCAGCGAGCTTCTGTCTTTGATATTCTTAAATAACTAGAGCTGCAGCACTGCTCTGCCTCAGGGTGGTGCTGCAGCAAATTGGTTTGCCCAGTTGGTCTGTCATAGCCTAGCAACTGTAACTATGCCCAGAATACCTCTGAAAAACTTTACAATATACTGTAGCATATATAAGATCTCTGTTCATGTGTGGAAGAGAACATTACCAAACTATAAAAGAACATTTCCAGAAGAAGAAATGTTAAACGAAATATTTTGTTTGAATATGTCTGTGGGACTTTGTTTACATTCAGTCAAAAGAGCATTTGTGAGGTCAGTCACTGATGTTGGGTGAGAAGGCCTGGCTTGAAACTGACATTCTAATTCATCCCAAAGGTGTTCAGTGGGGTTGAGGTCAGGGCTCTGTGCAGGCCACACCAAACTCAATTTTATTGAATGTCTTTGTGTGCTGTAGCATTAACACTACCTTTCACTGGAACTAAGGGACCCAAACCTTGAAAAACAGCCCCAGACCATTATCCCTCCTCCACCAAACTTCACTGTTGGCACCATGCATTCCAGTAGGTAGTGTTCTTCTGGCATCTGCCATACTTCAATTTGTCAATCAGACTGACAGTCAAGTGTGATTCTTCACTCAAGAGAACTGGTTCAGAGTCCAGTGGCGGTGTTCTTTACACCACTCCAGCCAACACTTGGCATTGCACATAGTGACCTTAGTCTTGTGTGCAGCTGTTCAGCCATGGAAACCCCTTTCATTAAGCTCTTCACTCACAGTTCTTGTGCTGATGTTGCTTCTAGAGGCAGTTTGGAGCTCTGTAGTGAGTGATATAACAGAGAACAGGTGATTTTTATGCACCATGCACTTCAACACTTAACGGCCCTGCTCCATTTACATGGTCTGCTTCGTGACTAAGCTGTTGTTCCTAGACATTTCCATTTCACAATAACAGCACTTACAGTTGACTGGGGCAGATCTAGCAAGGCAAATATTTCACGAACTGACTTATGACAAGGGTGGCATCCTATGACAGTGCCATATTTAAAGTCACCGAGCTCCTCAGTGCAATGGGTGTGGCCATATAGTGTAGCTACATAGACATAGAGCTGCAAAGCAGGTTTAGTTTTGGTGTGGTTGTGATGTGGTTGCTGTAGCCCATCAGGGAGATGGAAGATTCTTTGTCCTCACTCCGCTCCTCCCTTCCTTTCTCCTGATCTCTTCTGTCAACTCTGTTTCACTCAGGCAGTCTTCAGCCACACACACACACACACACACACACACACAAACACACACAAACACACTCATCCTTTCTTTATAAGAAATATAATCTCATTGATCAGAAATCCAATGGGATGTGTTGCTCAGTAAACACACCACAGTTCGATAGTAGAGCCACGGCCTTACAGGAGAGTGTGTGTGAGAGAGCTCAGTGCACCTGAGTGGCTTATAATCATTTATCAGTCTTATTGCCTTCTCCTCTGGTCTCACTCTTCTCCTGTCATCTGACTGTGTAGGTGTGTTTATGTTTTTGTACATTTTCACATTAAAAATATTCTGATTTTGTAGTAAAACCAGGACCAACCTACATAACCAACAACATAATCCTGACTTTATCAGTGTTTATTTACAAACGTTACAAAACTGAAAGAACCAAACCATTTGCTTTTGGTTACCGAAGGTTAGAATTAGGTACTTTAGGTACTTAAATATATATAATGCATATGGAACATATTAATATTACATTTAGGTACTTTTTTTATTACAGCTTCCAAAATCTGTGGGGATATTTTTCCACACCTCCAAAGTTCAGTCTAAGAAGTTGCTTGCATTTTTGGATTCTTATGATCCAAGTAGTCTTAAACACATTCAGTGATGCTGAGGTCTGGACTCTGGGGTGGTCAGTCCACTGTTCAGCTTCTTTGTTTAACGTGTCCGTCTCCTTTTCTCAGTTAGATCTTCTTGACAGCTACACATCCTTTCAGACCCATAGCGCTGAGTCGTCTTCTCACAGTGGAAGGATGGACAGAAACACCTGTGGATGTTTTCAGATCTGAAGCAGCTTGATTTTCTCCTCTCTCTCAGAGATGAAAGCTTGGAGTGCTGTTTATCTGACGGGGACAGTTTTGGTGGTCTACAAGGTCTTGTGTTTGTTAGGAGCCCCATTTTTTGATCTTATATCTAATTTCCTCAGAAATATCTCCTAAAATGTGAATAACTCGTACTAGACATTGAATAAATGAAGCATGATCACTGATTATTGTACAGCACTGTAGGTATTTACATATATATAATACACAGGGATACATGTATTACCACCGGTTCTAAGATTATACAAAAAAAGTGTGTGTGTTTGTGTGTGTGTGTGTGTATGCATGTGTGCGGAGTGACAGGCCGTGGCCTTAAAGAGAGTTCCAGTCTCAGACTGCTCCTAAATCACGAGCTGACACCTTCAAAGGGCACCATGCAACCCAGGGCTTTTACTCCATCTCTGTCACCTTACACACCTGTGTGTGTGTGTGTGTGTGTATGTGTGTGTGTGACAGTGAAACAGAGTCTTGCTCATTTGTAAATAATGAAATAATTAGTAAACTAGATACTTGCAGAACTTATAAAGTCTTGATCACTGCTGGAGCTGGTTTAGTTTTACCTGAAGAGACTGTGTAATGTAATTTATCCTGATTTAATGGACTGATTAGTGCAGGGTGAGGTATCTATATAATTTTCTCAAATTCCCACAGACAGCCTGGCTGTGTCTCTTAGCAGGTATTATTATTTTATTAGCAGGAGTTGGACTGGAACAGAACTACAATGTAAAAAGATAAAAAAAAGTAAACAGGCTGCCTTAAAATGTTGCTTTCCTGTTGTCAGAGAATCTCCAAAGTTCCCCTATGTGTTCCTGTTTCTGCCCCATGTCATAGCCATGTTCTTTTCCATTGTGTGTTTTTGTTTCGTTTCTTGTCCCCGCCCTGTTCCTGCCTTCCTATTACGATTCCTACCTGTGTGTAGTTCTCTTCCCCTCCCTCTCCCAGGTGTTCCACACTGTGTCTAGTACATATCTGGCCTTTGTGGCAGTCTTTCCTTGACTCTTGCATCTCCACTGGGTTTGGTTTTCTCTTTATTTTTTTTTAAGTCATGTAATCTGTTTTTTTGTATAATTCTCAGTGTTTGTTTTCATTCATCGTCATCAAATAAAAGCTTGCACTTACATCCAGCCTCACCGCTCAGCAAATGTGACACTTATACTAATTTGTCAGAGCAATAATCAAAAATAAATATTTAAAGGCAGCCAAGTAAACTTAAGCTCGAAGTTCATCAAATACAGGCCATTCATACTCCAAATGGCCTGTAGTTGATGCTCCAAAATTATTACAGACTGTAAAAACTACACACTGCAGATTCAGACTGGATTGAAATCACTCCACAATAATTATAAATTATAAAAACTACACACTACACTATCCAGATTCATACTGGATATAAATAACTGCAAAATTCACTCCAAAAACTCCAAAATTAATACGGACTGTAAAAAATACACAATTCCACTGATTCAGACTCGAATGAAATCACTCCACAATTATTATAGACTGTAAAAACTACACATTCTGTAGATTCATACTGGATTAAAATCACTCCACAATTGTTACAGACTGTAAAAACTACACACTCTGCAGATTCATACTGGATAGAAATAACTCCAAAATTCACTCCAAAAACTCCAAAATTATTACAGACTGTAAAAATATAACTCTGCAGATTCAGACTGGATTGAAGTCACAACACAATTATTGCAGACTGTAAAAAAATAGACCCTCTGCAGATTCATACTGGATAGAAATAACTCCAAAATAATTACAGACTGTAAAAACTACACACTCTGCAGATTCATACTGGATTAAAATGACTCTGCATTGGAATATACTGGATTAACGTCACACATATCATCTGTAACTGCTTAAACTGCTCAAACAGAACCCCCAGGTAAAACAAATCCAGCTCCAATAGGGCTTAATTCTGAACTGGAAGTAAAAAACATGAATGAGAGTGAGACAAAGAAAAAGAGAGCATGTAAGAAATGGTGAATGAAAAAGAGTAGGGGTCTCCTCCCACCACCACCACTCACACATTCTCTCGTCTCTTTTCGCGCATCACTGAGACAGAGGGCTGGTGCGTGTGTCTGTTCCTGAAGGTGGCAGGGGTATAGTTTGGATCCGAATAGGAGCTAAATGTGCATATGTGCACTGGATGCTGAATGAATGCTGGTCTTTGTCCCGTCGTCTCTAAAGCGTGGCGCTGGCCCTGTGCTTCCTGGCCTTCTCCTCACAGAAGCTACGCCAGAGCACACAGAAATAAAGCTGGAGTGACAGTGTGCAGAGACGGCCTCGCTGCATACTGCAGAGTGAACCTGGCACACACACTCACAGCTCTGCTGAGCAGTCCAGGCCTGCCTTCACTTCCCTAACAGAGAGGGAGAGTCGAACGTCCACTAAATCTCACGGTTTCACATGGTAGAATAATAGAAGTGAGAGTCGTTATTAGAGTGTGAGTCTCAAGTCTCTGGGGTGAGAGTCCGAGTCACGTCTCAAGTCTCTGTGGTGAGAATCCGAGTCAAGTCTCAAGTCACTGAGGTGAGAGTCTGAGTCATATTTTGAGTCACTGCAGTGAGAGCCCGAGTCGAGTCTCAAGTCACTGAGGTGAGAGTCTGAGTCATATTTTGAGTCACTGCAGTGAGAGCCCGAGTCGAGTCTCAAGTCACTGTGGTATGAGTCAGAGTAGAGTCTCAAGTTTCTGGGGTACAAGTCTGAGCAAGTCTTGAAACACTGAGGTTAGAGTCTGAGTGAGTCTCCAGTCACAGAGGATGAGAGTCCAAGTCAAGTCTCTGAGTTGAGAATACGAATCGAGGCTAAAGTCTCTGCAGTTTGAGTCCGAGTTGAGTCTCAAATCACTGGGGTGCAAGTCTGAACAAATCTTGAGTCACTGAAGTGAGAGTCTTAATCAAGTCTTAAGTCACTGAGGTTGAGAGTCCGATTCAAGTCTTGAGTCACTGAGGTTAAGGGTCCGAGTGAAGTCTTGAGTCACTGAGGTGAGAGTCCGAGTTAAGTCTCGAGTTTCTGTGGTGCAAGTCTGAGTGAGTTTTGAGTCACTGAGGTGACAGTGTGAGTCAAGTCTCTAGTCACTGAGGTTGAGAGTCTGAGTCGAGTCTTGAGTCACTGCAGTAAGAGTCTGAGTTGAGTCTCAAGTCTCTGTGGTGTGAGTCTGAGTTGAGTCTCGAGTCACTGCGGTGCAAGTCCAAGTTGAGTCTCAAGTCAAGGTGTGATTCCAAGTCGAGTTTTAAGTTTCTGGGGTGCAAGTCTGAGAGAATCTCAAGTCACTGAGGTAAGAGTTTGATACAAGATCTGAGTCACTGAGTCCGAGTCAAGTCCTGCATCACTAAGGTGAGAGTCTGAGTGGAGTTCTCAAGTCTCTGCAGTGCCACTCCAAGTTGAATCTTGAGTCTCTAGTGCGCAAGTCTGAGTCATGTTTTGAGTCTATGGAGTGTGAGTCCAAGTTGAGACTCAAGTCTCTGGGGTGTGAGTCTGAGCAAGTCACTGATGAGAGTCAGAGTCAAGTCTCAAGTCTCTAAAGTGCAAGTTGAGTCTTGATTCTATAGAGTACCAGTCCAAGTCAAGTCTCAAGTCTCGGGAGTATGAGCCTGAGAGAATCTTGAGTCACTGAGGTGAGAGTCCGAGTGAAGTCTCTAAACACTGTGGTGAAAGTCCAAGTCGTGTTTCGAGTCTCTGAGGGGTGATACAGAGTCATATTTTGAGTCACTGCAGTGTCAATCCGGGTCGAGCCTCGAGTCACTGAAAAAGAAAAAAAGGGAGAGCATGACACTGTGGTGAGAGTCTGAGTTGTGTTATGAGTCTCTGCAGGGCAGGTCAGAGAAATATTTTGAGTCACTGCAGTGTGAGTCCGAGTCGAGTCTCAAATCACTGAAAAAGAAAAAGAGACAGCATGTCACTGTAGTGTGAGTGTGAGTCGAGTCTCGAATCACTGAAAAAGAAAAAGAGAGAACAGGTAAAATCACGTAAGTGAGGTTGGTAAATAAAAAGGTTGTATTTATTAACCGCACTAATGTTGGCGGCCCTGATTTAATCTTGCTCATTCATTTTGTTCATGTTTTTTTTTCTCAGGCTGAACTTTCACGAGTCTTTAGTCTTGAGTCCAAGTTGAGTCATGAGTCAGTCAACATGTGACTCGAGTGTGATTAGAGCCCCCATTACTGCTTTATATGTGGACATTACAGACTGCAGCCCATCTGTTGCTGCCTTGTTTATCAGCCTGCCTCTAATCCATTCATCTTTGGTTAGTTTCTGACCACAAGAGCACTGATGTTCAGATGTTATTTGGATGGTGGTCCATTTTCAGCTCAGCAGTGACACTGACATGGTAGTGTGTGTCAGACACAGCAATGTTGCTGGGGTTTTTACACCCACCATGGGTTGAGAGTGGACCACCTCTGAAAAAAAACATCCATAAGAGAGTAGCTCTGTGGTCAGACACTAGCCATTGATGAAGGGATGGAGGATGGTTAACACAAACTGTGTTAAACAGAGTGTATTTGCTATAGGATCTAAAGGTCCAGTTTCTAAATAGGGTACAGATTAAGCCTGATGTGGGACTAAAAGCTATTTAATTGGCCCTTTACTGCACCCATGAAGCTCCAGTCATTTCCAGGCCAGAATTAGACATAATATGGTTTCCAGCACCTGTGGTATAACAGGTTTTACTTATTTACTTGGCCCAGCTCGCGTCACTATTCCAGTAAAGGCTATGATAATGAGCAGTGGCCTCCTGAGAGAAAGGAAAGCAGAATGTACCGTCTCCGTCTGCCATGATCAAAAAACAAAAACACCCCTTGAACCCGAATCCACCTCTACACCCTCCAGAGAGGCAGCGGTGGACCATCACTCTGGCGAGCGTGTGCAGGATTTGGGGAATGGCTGTTTATCGATCACACATGCTGCCCACTGAGACGCTTTCACTGGCCAGACTCACACGGCAGTGCACTCGCTTATCTACATACCTTGCTTTTTCAGCATCCTTTCTAAGTAAACAGGAATAAATGTGATTTTAATCTTCCTTCACCCCTGACACCATACTTTAAAAGACTTTCAAATGAATGCACTTAAAGGTTAGCACCACAGGGCTGAGCATACACTGGCCACTTTATTAGAAACCACCGCTTTTTAGCTCCACCTTACTGATGTACAGCTAGAGACTGTAGCCCATCTGTTGGTTTCCAAAAAGTGGAAGTACAAGGTAGGGGTTCCAATAAAGTGGACTGTGAGTGGAAGTACAAAATATGTGTTTCTAATAAAGTGGCCAGTGAGTGAAAATGAAAGGTAGAGGTTTCTAATAAAGTGGCCAGTGAGAGAAATACAAAGTAGAGGTTTCCAATTAAGTGGCCAATGAGTGAAGTACAAAGTAGGTGTTTCTAATAAAGTGGCCAGTGAGTGAAAATAAAAGGTTTGGGTTTCCAATAAAATGGCCAATGAGTGGAGTACAAGGTGGGGGCTTTCAATAAAGTGGCCAGTTAGTGAAGTACAAGGTAGGGGTTTCCAATAAAGTGTCCAGTGAGTGAAGTACAAGGTAGGTGTTTCTAATAAAGTGGCCAGTGAGTGAAGTACAAGGTAGGTGTTTCTAATAAAGTGGCCAGTAAGTAAAGTACAAGGTAGGTGTTTCTAATAAAGTGGCCAGTGAGTGAAAATAAAAGGTAGAGGTTTCCAATAAAGTGGCCAGTAAGTAAAGTACAAGGTAGGTGTTTCTAATAAAGTGGCCAGTGAGTGAAAATAAAAGGTAGAGGTTTCCAATAAAGTGGCCAGTGAGTGAAGTACAAGGTAGGGGTTTCTTATAAAGTGGACAGCGTGGCTTGTTTTTCCAAGTTTGCAGTTCACTCAAATTCTTCAAAGGCGAAAGATTTGGACAACACAAATGCACAACCTGTTCTCAGCCCCCCAAAAAAGAAAAAACATTCGACGCCCTGACACTTTCATAAAGAGTGATGTCACACATATGGAATCCAGATGTACACAAAGCACGGTGGAGATTGTCGAACACACAGACAAATTGCGCTCATCTCCGCTGACCCCCAAAAAGGAAAATGAAATCCCACACCCTATCAGTAAATAAATCAATCAAAATGTAATTCCGACATGCACACAGTGACCTTCAGTGTGGCGGGCTTATAAAAACAGCCATGTGAATTTCATTTACGGGCTCCTACACTCTGTCCTCTGAAAGCAATAAGGAGTAATTGGGCCTGGCACTCACTCATAGCAAATCATCTTTGTCTTCTTCAGTCCACGACACGTAGCTGTCACAAACGAGGGAGGAAAAAAACTCTCTCTGTCCCTCCTACTCTGCATCTCTTGTCCTCTCTCTCTCTCTCCCTCTCTCTCTCTCTCCACTGCGCGGTTATCCTATTACTTTCGCTGTGCAGGCTAATTAACTCTGCATAAGTGAAAATGAGAATTGGTTTCTAGTCAAACAGAATAGTTGTTAAGCACATGACAGACACTCTCCACTCTGCGCTAGCTGTTGCTCATTCTCCTGCACAACTCGTGCCCTGGGGGCAAATGTCAAGCTCTGTGGCCCCAATTATAGCCCCCCTTAGGGGGGCAGAGGTATCAGGCATGTGTGCTCATTAACACGTAAGGGTTCTTATGACATATTTAGGTACGCCTACCACACTCTGGCAGCTCACAAAGAGCTTCTGACTGCTCCTCACCTTCACGTTCACAACCTGGACTTGCAGGTGATGGCCAGTTTGCGAAAATGCAGCAGAGTTAGTTTTCCCAGTTTGGGCTTTAAAAGGGAATTACGCTGAATTGTCTGCATAATTCCATAGACAGTCATTCGGAGTGGTTTGATATGAAATGGTTCACTGTATGAACACAGATTTCTTTACAGTGGTGCTGATATGAGCCAGGAGTTGCGATGTCTCACAAATATAGGCATTTTTTTCATTATCTAAAACCGCCAGTGAGCCCACACGCATCTTCTGAGATTTTATATCGCAGCGTCGGCTCAGAAGAGGATGCAGAAAACACTGCGCATATGGGCAAATGCTCTTTTATTGAACAGTCACTTCAATGGGCAGAAAGAAATGCCCAGCCCAGCGCTATTCCAACACAAATCACAGTAAGGAAGACACAACTTCTGACCACTAATTACATTTCATTCCACCCTCCTCGGACACAATTACTCTAATAAACACAATTACTCTAACAACAACAACAACCTCCGCAACAATAAACGTCCTTTTTAACCAGGAGTCTGGTGCACCCAAGAGCCACCCACCTTGCAAGGCCACACCCCCAAGCTCCTCATGGCAATGTTGCCCATGGTGGACACCACAATATGTAATGCTGATGATGGTAAAATAGTAGTAAATATGAAAAAAAAACAGTTTTTGAACAATTCTGATTCAGTAAGCTTCTCTAGAACTGACCATTTCCCATCAAACTGCCCTGAATGACATCTTAACCATTTAATTATGCCGACATTTTGAAAAATCTCTGGAACTCCCTTTTAAAAGACCTGTTTTTTAGTTTTTAGGCACTTGTTGTAAAGTATTAAATATTTTTGCAGGCTACTAAATTTGAGCATTACTCTATAGGTCCAAAAGTGTCCAGACAAACCATCGAATTAGTGAATTCAGCTACATTAACCATCTGGGGTCTGAGGGCATTTTCTTGATTTGCATATCGTTGTTGTCCAAAGAATAACATGTATCTCCATTTTTGTCCATTCTTACTTTTCTATGTCATTTGAACATGGCAGTTGTCCTTTACATTGTGTGACAATTTCATGATGATTGGACTAATTGAAATGCCCCAAAATCAATTAGAATAAAATCTCGTTACATTAACTTACATCAAAAGTTAAGGCCGTTTTTGCCCTCTCCTGTAAAGTTACCATTTATGAGATACTTGGTTTTCTTTGGACAGCAACAATATATTCTTAAATCCACCTTTAAAGGCATGTGCATACAAAATGATACCCACATGGTTCATATCAAAATGTTCAGAACAATCTCAGCTCTCGCTATAATGAGGCCCCGTTTGGAGCACTGTGTAAAGAGATAATTCAGCCCTAAGCTAAAATCCGATTTAAAAAATTCTTAATACCTCTTGTGAAAACATAGCTTTGCTCATGTGGACGAATTGTTTGGTGCTTAAAAAGAGCTTACCATGGTCTCAGGTTCACAAAAGTAGTGGAATGTATGAATAAAATAGCAATATATAAATTATCACTACTTTCCAAAACTACTGCAGCTTCAGCAGCTGTAAACTTTTTACACACCATTTCACATCTGTGTCCGAGTCGACTGAATGAAGAATGAGGAGGTTCAGACGTGAGGGGTCAGTGCTTAGTGTCCATTGGTCAGTTTCACACAAAATATGGATAGACACATGGATCCACCAAATACAGGTGAGGGGCAGGTGGTGTGTGGCTCAGCCTCTCTTCAGTTGGCTCATAACTCTGGACGTGAGTCACATATGATCTTGCGGTAAGATGGAATCAAAAGGACAGACTCTACAGATTCAGTAAATGTTTGAACCATGTTGCTGCACTGTATTATCACAAAGATATTGATAGCAACATCGGAAAACATCAAATTTGATGCGCTGGCACGTTCATGGACCCCAGAGGGTTAAGGTCACCCATTCCTGGTGTTAAACTGGGCAAACACCTTGTTTATTCTTCATAG
Organism: Colossoma macropomum; assembly: GCF_904425465.1. Taxonomy (NCBI): domain Eukaryota; kingdom Metazoa; phylum Chordata; class Actinopteri; order Characiformes; family Serrasalmidae; genus Colossoma; species Colossoma macropomum. The sequence continues at coordinate 5,793,213 of NW_023494801.1, read as the reverse complement.
AAAAGCACTGATCAGTAGAACTGGGTGCTCTGGAGCAGCTGCACAGGTCTAAGGTCACCATGCCCAGTGCCAAAAGCCAGCCAGAGGGGTACAAATCCCCCCAGCATTGTTCTGTGCAGTGGAACTGCATTCTCTGGAGTGCAGTCTAGGCACATAGAACACAATAACACCAGGCTAAAGAGGAGTATACAGTGGCACAAGCAGCCTTTTAAACATCTGTTAGCATTAGCTGGCTAGTTAACACAGCTGGTTAGGCTAACACTTTAAAAAACTCGAGCTCAGGAAACTGACAAACCTTGTCAAAACTAATAACCTTGAGTCAGTCGGGAGGGGATTCTCCTTTTCAAAGTGCAATTTAGTTTAGTGCGAGTTTCTTCAAATCAGATGCAGCATGCTTTATATTATGCAACTCAAGTGCAATTTAGTTTCATGCAAGTTTCTTCAAATCAGATGCAGCACACTACATCATGCAACTCAAGTGCAATTTACTTTCATGCAAGTTTCTTCAAATCAGATGCAGCACACTACATCATGCAACTCAAGTGCAATTTAGTTTCATGCAAGTTTCTTCAAATCAGATGCAGCACATTACATCATGCAACTCAAGTGCAATTTAGTTTCATGCAAGTTTCTTCAAATCAGATGCAGCACATTACATCATGCAACTCAAGTGCAATTAACTTTCATGCAAGTTTCTTCAAATCAGATGCAGCACACTACATCATGCAACTCAAGTGCAATTTAGTTTCATGCAAGTTTCTTTAAATCAGATGCAGCACACTTTATGCAACTCAAGTGCAATTTAGTTTCATGCAAGTTTCTTCAAATCAGATGCAGCACGCTTTACATTATGCAACTCAAGCGCAATTTACTTTTGTGCACATTTCTCCAAACAGATGCAGCACGCTTTACATCATGCAACTCAAGCGCAATTTAGTTTCATACAAGTTTGTTCAAATCAGATGCAGCACGCTTTACATCATGCAACTCAAGCGCAATTTAGTTTTGTACAGGTTTTTTTTTCAAATCAGATGTAGCACGCTTTACATCATGCAACTCAAGTGCATTAAGTTTCATGCAAGTTTGTTCAAATCAGATGCAGCATGCTTTACATTACGCAACAATTTAGTTTTGTGCAAGTTTTCTTCAAATTAGATGCAGTCCACTTTACATTATGCAACTCAAATGCAATTTAGTTTCATGCAAGTTTCAAGCAACTTAAGTTGCATGAAGATTTTACCATGTAAAGTTAACCTAAGGGAAATGATACTGAGACAGAAAACTAATGTAACAGAACCTTGAAACGTCCTTTGTACGTGCATATTGTGTGCAGCATTAACCAAATAAACAAAGCAAACTATGCATGAACCTTCCTGGGTATTTAATGCAAGGTTATTGTTGTCAACCAGAGATGTGACAAGGTGGGATTTGTTGTTGTGAGTCACACCTACGTCTCTGGAATCTGGCAGCAGGTGTTGCTTGAGGACCTCATGATGGCTGGACCTGCTGGCTGTTCAACTTTTGGCTGAGCAGAACTTTCTTCTTGAAGCAGAAAGTTCTTTGATGCCTTCCAGCACATCAGTAAAATGCATGTCTCAAACGTTCCCCCGTCCTCAGACGCTGAGCGAACCCTGAAGTAGCGGTCAAATGAAGATGAGTTTATATGATCAAAAGGCTGATTGAAATGGATTGAAATCAGCATGAACATGTCACTTTTGTGTGGAGGGACTGAGAGGATTAGGTTATAAAACCCACTGAGCACTCGAGCACTCTGAAAACAATGACGCAAAGAAGAAAAAAGAGACAGATGTGGCCCCTGTGTGCCTGGCAACACATGAAATGTCAAGTGAACTTGAAGCGAGTATCATGTGCACACATACACACATGCGGAGATGAGACAGATGGCCCCTAAAACACAGAGAACACTTTGAGACTGCTCTGTGTACATAGCGTTTTCACTGAGTCGCGTTATTTGATTTTATTTTTTTTTGGTTTTTTCACAAACGCATATGTTTGAGTGTTCTTTGTGGCCTTGCCAGTAAAGCCTAAACTAATACTGTAATGGTTCGGACACCGTCTGTGGAGATCTGCTCTCTGATCTTCTCCATGCACTAGAATGGATGTGAAAGTGTGGGGACTGTTCATGGCGTTTAGCTTCATTAGCACTTACATCTGCTATCCCTTTAATGCTGACATAAAGCGGCTGTTTCTGCTTTTAAAGCTACTCTTCTGTGTTAAAAACATGAATTTGTCACAAGAGGTTATCACATTTGCTATGTAAAGAAGCTGAAAATCCACTTTATCACAAAATAAAATAAATTAAAAAAAAACTTTTTTTTAATGAAAAGTGTGTGAACACAAGTTTTATTGTTACAAATTAATAAGATTTATAACTGAGACTGTAACCCTACTGAACTCCAGACCATTACCATTATATATATACATATATATATATATATATACCGATCAGGCATAACATTACGACCATCTCCTTGTTTCTATGCTCATTGTCCATTTTATCAGCTCCACTTACTATAGAGGTGCACTTTGTAGTTCTACAGTTACAGACTGTAGTCCATCTGTTTCTCTGCATACTTTGTTAGCCCCCTTTTACCCTGTTCTTCAGTGGTCAGGACTCCCATGGACCCTCACAGAGCAGGTACTATTTGGGTGGTGGATCATTCTCAGCACTGCAGTAACACTGACGTGGTGGTGGTGTGTTAGTGTGTGTTGTGCTGGTCTGAGTGGATCAGACACAGCAGTGCTGCTGGAGTTTTTAAACACCTCAGTGTCACTGCTGGACTGGGAATAGTCCACCAACCAAAAATATCCAGCCAACAGCGTCCTGTGGGCAGCGTCCTGTGATCATTGATGAAGGACTAGAGGATGACCAACACAAAGTGTGCAGCAGCAGATGAGCTATCGTCTCTGACTTTTTACATCTACAAGGTGGACTGACAAGGTAGGAGTGTCTAATAGAGTGGACAGTGAGTGGACACTACCACCACATCAATGTTACTGCAGTGCTGAAAATGATCCATCAACAAATAATAGTACCTGCTCTGTGAGGGTCCATGGGGGTCCTGACCACTGAAGAACAGGGTAAAAGGGGTCTAACAAAGTATGCAGAGAAACAGATGGACTACAGTCTGTAACTGTAGAACTACAAAGTGCACCTATATAGTAAGTGGAGCTGATAAAATGGACAAGGAGGTGGTCATATTGTTATGCCTGATCAGTGTGTATTTATACTTGCAATATCTAATTTTTTTTACCACTCTACCATCCTTAATTGTACATATTGTAACCACAGGATCGTTTTACACAGTTACTTGCCTGCATTGTACCTGTAGTCTGCACAATGACAATAAAGTGGATTCTAATCTAATCTAATCTAATCTATTAAGAAACATTTCCATAGTGATGTGAATTGTGTTCTGAATATGTTCAACGATAAATACATCCAACAATAAAGGCAGCACAGAGCTTCTTTTTGTAATAAAGCAATAGAATATTAGAGGGAGTGCGTTATCGCGAGTAATATCATGGCCATGATGTTATCCATGATGACGCACAACTTCAAGTGTTCTATTGCTCTAAAGCAAAGAATTTATTAAACGATTATTCTATCAAACGTGTTTATGCTGCCAATTCTTTCTTCCAAAAAGCGTAGAGCTTTTTTTGCTGTACACATGTGTCGCAATATCAGGTTCAGCTCAGCTTTTTCAATATTTGCCAGATTAACCTGAATGTGGTTTTGTTTAGTCAGTCTGCAAAGCATTTCACAGCCCATCTTAGCTTACTGAATTGTATTCGCTTCTGGCTAATTCTAGTTTGTTTAGTCGTTCCATCACAGCTGTTAACCAAAAACCTCACTTGAGATCAGTGTGTGAAACACTACTTGGTTCCTGGGGGGTCCCATGTTGGCTGGCTACTCCAGCGATGGCTGGCTGTTCACTCACTCCACCACAGCAGTGCTAATTCCAGCTTCAGCAGCAACAAAATGTTTGGTTTAACAATTCTTCTTTTGGAAGTGCTCTTTTCTAGATTGGTAATGCAGTTGTCTTTGGTTTGAGAAATAAATAAAAATTCACTCTTCCCACCGAGTTCTTGGGAAATTTTTCAGATTTACTAATATGCAAGGTATACTGGGCATAGTTACAGTTGCTAGGCTATGAAGGATCAATTTGTTGTTATGTAAACCAATTTCCTACAGCGCCACCCTGAGGCAGAGCAGTGCTGCAACTCTCGTTAGTTAAAAATACCAACGACAGAAGCTGATTATGGGTGAAGCGGCTAAACAATGACCTTTCCCTGAATTTGTATTTGAGCGTCCATTTTCCCGGACAGCAAAATGTCATAAGCTAATTTTCAGGGACCCCCAGAATTTTGATTTTGAGACTTTCAGGGGGCCCAAGAAATGAATTAAGGGGTCCTGGACCCCCTAGAATCTTCTGTATTTCGCATCTTGCATGGAATCAACAGCAGGCTTGGAGTTTGATGTAGTCGCTCTTCTTCAGAATCTGATCAAAGGTGCTGCATGTCAAATATTATCTTAAAGAAGTTACCTCACATATAGTAAAGCAGAAATGATTGTCTGCAGTGAAAGTGAGTCATTATTTAGTAACAAGCGCTCAGTGGAATGATGCAGTTATTGTGAAAAACATGCTTTATCATAAATAACAGCACATGTAGAACATTTCTTAACCAATCAGATGGTGTGATGGGAATAGTAAACACACAAAGCTCCAGTTCCACATGCTGATCCATTTCACTATGCCTGAGGCTGGGCACACCCTACACCACTTTTAAATCTTAACAGATTTTTAAGACGGAAATCATCACAAACTTCAGTTTGTCACAGACCTTCTTGTCTTTTTGCATCGTGGGAGCTCACATTACACGACAGGGCAAAGAGAGAGCATAACACACATAATGAGATTCAGCTACGAATATGAACTCAAACTCCCAGATCTCCTCAGATCACATGACACAAACAAAGCTGAACTTACTGGACCGGACCTGTTTGTGTTTCTATGCATAGCGAAAGCGCAAACTGGGGATTATTATGAGGCTGAGAAATGCTGATACAGTGAAAGATGGAGAAATGATTCACTACAAACTGCCAGCTGAACTGAAACTGTAAAGAGAGTGACCTGACGTCTGGATCCACACATTCTAGACATCATAACGCAGTTCCGCTGTTCAGGTGGTGTGCATGCATGCCTTTTTCTCCACTCACCCAGCTCTCTGACTGGCTGTTGTTTGAATCGCTCACTGAGTACATTTCTGACCTTCTCACACTACTGCAACGTTTCTCAATCTGTGGGCCACGGATGACCAGTGGGCCATGAAGCACCTTCTAGTGGTCCATGGGCCTGTACTCAGGGGAGGCAGTAGTTCGTACTGGGCCAGTAACGTCACTTCAAGTCATTAATTGTGGAAAAATGTTTAACTTAATAAACAAAAATCTAAGAAGCAAACACTTTCAAATCATAGCCATTATAAATATTAATACAAATACACAAATAAAAATGCAGCAGTAGCAGGCTAATTACACATCATCAGTTTGAGACAACGCAGCCACAGGCACGCACCAGAGGTGAAGAAGCTCCTCAGAGTGCTCACCTGCCTTGTCTGCTGAGCATCTATCACACCTTTTCTATAGTTTGCTTCATTTTGACGTGTGTGAACATCCCACCCATATTTGGATCTGCAACAGCTGAACTGGTCCAGCAGAAACCGTGGGTCTCTGTGTGCTTCCAAACAAACCCTGGTTCAGTTCAATGCTGATGGACATTCTGTGATCAAACGAATGAATTTATCAGTAGCGCTCACTTTTCTTCTCTCCTAGCAGCACTTTCCACGACGTACACTCAGCATAATCTGCCTGTTTTAACGTCTGACTCTTTACAGTTCTTTTGTAGTGCTCTTTTGCTGTACAGATGTGTCGCAATAGCAGGTTCAGCTCAGCTTTTTCAATATTTCTTGGGGAATTTTTCAGATTTACAAATATGCGAGGTATACTGGGCACAGTTACAGTTGCTAGCCTATGAAGGACCAATTTGTCCTTATGTAAACCAATTTCCTACAGCGCCACCCTGAGGCACAGCGGCTTTCATTTGCTTTCATGTCGTTCCTGCAGTTCAAACTTCAGCTGTTAATAATGACAGACGGTCCTTAAAATATTAGCAAAGATCTGTCTTTGATTTCAGCTCATTGATGGCGAGCATCATTGACTTATTGATCTAAGTGGTTAAACTCAGACTGATAAGCCAATGATAAAGAAGCAGATCAATTAAGGTTTATTATTATTGTTGATTGTGACGGCGCTAATCCAGAAGCCCAGTAAGAGGAGTGAGGCTTTGCTTTTTCAAATGAACCACAAAACCCCGCAAACCTAAAGAGACATCCTGAGACCAAACAAGTACTCTTGTAGCAAAGCTGGTGGATTATTTTCAGTGAAAACACGATTTACTGCAGCTCCAAATCTCAGTCCACATCTACCTCACACATTTCTATTTTCCTCCTTCCTTTCTTTGTAACGTCACTACAACCATATGTTTTTTTCCATTATGGTTTTTAACGTAGCTGTAATTTTGGTTTCTGTGATTTAAACTGGTCTGTATCTTTTCAGGCTCTAATTCTCAGGTTTTCAGTGTCTGCACTGAAGAAAGGAAAATTGCATTAGAAAAAACTGATTTTAGTTTTCCTGTGAGCAGATATGCTTTGTGTGTTTAAACAGGTGGGCGTTGGGGTGGAAAAGGTTGAGAACCCCTGCACTACAGGACTCGTGAACGTTTTGAGTCGTAATTATCAAACATGTTTGATAATATCGAAGGGCCTCAGTTCGATCGGAGGGCTAAAGATTCACTCGTTTCTCCTCTCATACTACCAGTCACTTCTGATCGAGCTCCTGACCTGGGAAATCCATTCAGGCAAAAAATCGTGCGGTGTAGACCCAGCATAACTCTTCATTTTCACACATACTAACTAATGTGGGGGCAGATTTAATGAGTTAAATGGAACAAAGACTCTGAATGGATCACCAGTGACATGTTACATAAGAGAGGGTCAGGAGACTTCATGAGGACCTCTGCTGAATATTTAGATTCACAAACACACGCAGTTTGCATTCCTGTCATTGTGGGCTGTTTTCATGAGTGTATGTGAATGCTGCTGTGCTCCAGCTAACCTAACCTTAACCTCAAGAACCAAACAGAACAGCTGTTTAAATAAAAACTGTGTTGTTTTTCATTAAAAAAAGATTTTGGGGACATTTCTTATGCAAAGCCTTCCCAAAAGAGTGAAGGCTGTTATAACCACCAAGGGGGGACCAACTTCAAGTACCTATATGTAATAATATGTACCCCCCCCAACACACACACACACACACACACATACACACATATATATATATATATATATATATATATAATATATATATATATATATATATATATATATATGGGAACGAGATCAAGCCTTAAGTTGTGGCCGCGCATTAGGATCTCATTACCACACTTTACTGAGTCATGGCCGCGCATTAGGATCTCATTACCACACTTTACTAAGTCGTGACCGCGCATTTGGATCTTGTTCCCTCGCCTTATTAAGTCGTAGCCGCGCATTAGGATCTCGTTCCCATGCCTTACTAAGTCATGGCCATGCATTAGGATCTTGTTCCCATGCTTTAATATGTTGTGGCCACGCATTAATTTTAACATTAAATGATTTTACTTGTTCAGTTTCAGTGGAGTTTTTAAAAGCACTTTACAAAGTCGAGAGCATGTTAGTCCTGTTTTTCTCTGGTTTTACTACAGAATCAGGACACCAGAAAATGTACCAAAACAATTACAAACACACACACACAGACACACACACACACACACACACACACACACACACACACACACACACACACACTCACACACACATATACTGCCAAAAGTCCACAGCCCTGCATGTGATGTGTTGTCAGGTTGTGGGGTTAAACAAACGCTCCGTCTGTCGTGTTGTGTGTGGATAGATTACGCGGGAAAGAGCATCCATCAGAGAGTAAAGCCTGCAGTCAGTGTCATTGATCAGCTATGGGCTCCAATCAGCAATAATCACCCCCCTCCGAGCTCCACACCGATGCTAACCTATCGACCCGCACACACCCCTCACTCCACACACATTCATTTTCATTAGCAGAGAATTGCAGCATGCTGGACATTCAGTCAGGACACACACACTGTTCAGGACCATCCCGGCGTTCAGTCAGCACTGTGGGAATTACTATGAAATGGGCCTTAAATAGCTAAACACCAATTAGCTGCCCAACGCAGCAGGACTGTAGTAGACTAATTAACATTCAGCTACGCAGCCTTTATGTAATATTTATCTTGTATATTAAGGAGAAAGAGCTAGAGAGGAAAGGAAAGAGAGAGAGAGAGAGAGAGAGAGAGACAGAGAAATGGTGGACCTAGTCATTCTTGCTCCAGGTCAACTTCCTACAACTGCAGAGAGAGAGGTGGAGGGGGATGTAAGAGGAGAAAAAAAGAGAAAGAGAGAGAGAGAGAGAGAGAGAGAGAGAGCGAGAGAGAGAGAGAGATAGGAGTTGATACAGCAGGAGAGAGGGGAAGAAACAGAGAAAGAAAAAGAGAGAGAGACAGAAAGAGATAGGATGGTAGGAGAGAGAAAGACAGACAGGAAGAAAGAGAGAGGCAGAAAAAGAAGAGAAGAGAAAGGGAGAGACAGAGAGAGAGAAAAAGGAATAAGAAGAGAAAAAAGAGAGAAAGGAGAGAGAGAAAAGAGGGGTGGATACAGCAAGAAAGACAGGAAGAAAGGCAGAAAGAAAAAGAGAGAGACAGAAAGAGATAGGATGGAGAGGGAGAGAGAAAGACAGATAGACAGAGAAAAAGACAGAAAGAATATAAAGAGAAACAGAGAGGGAAAGTAGAAAGAGGGAAAAAAGAGAGATAGAGAGAGATAAGAGTGAGAGACAGACAGAGAGAGAATGAGAGGAAGAAAGAGAAAGAAAAAATAAGCTCATTAAGTTGAAATAGAGACAGAGAAAATGACAAATAGAAAAAAGAAAGTAAGAGAAACGAGGGAGATAAAGAAAGAGACCAAGAGAGACTGAGCAGAAAGAAACTGTAGAGAGACAGAGAGAGAGAGAGAGAGAGGAAAAAGAGGGTAAGAGGGATATAAAGAGAGACAGAGGAGAGATAGGATGGAGGAGGAGAGAGAAAGACAGGCCGAGATACAGAGAGACAGAGAAAGAGAAGAGAAAAGGAGACAGAGAGAGAAGGAAGGAAGAGGGGAAAAAGAGATAGAGGGAGATAAGATTGAGAGACAGACAGACAGAGAGCCAAAGAGAGAATGAGAGGAAGAAAAAGAAAGAAAAATAAAGCTCTAAGTTAAAAAAAGAAATAGAAAATGACAGAGGTTGAGAGAGAGAAAAGAAAGTGAGAAAGAAAAAGAGAGACAGAGACAAAGAGAAGAGAGAGTGAGAGACAAGAGAGAGCAAGAAAGAGCGAGGGAGACTGAGCAGGGAGAAAGCAGAGAGAGATATAGAGAGGGGGAGCGGGAGATATAGAGAGAGAGAGCTAGAGAGAGGGGGAGAGAGAGATAGAGATAGGGAGAGAGAGATATAGAGAGGGAGAGAGAGAGATAGAGAGAGGGAGAGAGACAGACATAGAGAGGGGGAGAGAGAGAGATAGAGAGAGGGGGAGAGAGAGATACAGAGAGGGGGAGAGAGAGAGAGAGATAGAGAGAGATATATAGAGAGGGGGAGAGAGAGAGATAGAGAGAAGGGGAGAGAGAGAGATAGAGAGAGATATATAGAGAGGGGGAGAGAGAGAGATAGAGAGAGGGGGAGAGGAGAGAGAGAGATAGAGAGAGATATATAGAGAGGGGGATAGAGAGAGATATAGAGAGATTTCCCTTCACACACTGCTCACTGTGTCCATAAGGAGCTGAACAATGCGCTCTAATCAATACGTCATAAATCTGTGTGTAATATATATTCATAGCTGATCTGTGAGCCACAAAGGCCACAAATGTAATTAATTCACACACAATCATGTACACGCCGGAAACAGCGCCGCTATTAACTCAAACCCCATCGACCTGCTGGAACGCTCCGGCGCCGCAGACAGCCAATCAGAGCACAGAGCCAAAAACCAACACCGCTGCACTGCCTTCTGGGAACACGACTGCTGTCAGACACTGAGGGCTGGCAGGACTGCTTTGTTTATCTATTCATTTATCTGAGAGAGAGAGAGAGAAAGAGAGAGAGAGAGAGAGAGAGAGAGAGAGAGACCTAGAAGAGATAGTGAGAGAGAGACCCAGAGGCGATAATGAGAGAGAGAGAGAGACAAAGAAGAGTGAGAGAGAGAGAGAGAGAGAGAGAGAGGAGAGAGGAGAGAAATATTGTAACCTATGGGAGGGATTTTGAGAGAGTGAGAGAAAATGACAGAGAGAAAGAGGAGGTAGAGAAAAATAGGAAAGACATAGGAAGTGAGAGAGAAGCGATAGTAACAAGAGAGAAAGAAAGAATGAACAAGATTAGGGAGAAAATAAAAGAAAAAGAATAGAAAGAAGGAAGGTATACAAAGGGACAAAAATGAGAAAGGAGCACAAACAGAGAAAGAGACAAAAAGAATGAGACAGAGAGGAGGTAGAGAAAGAGAAAGATAGAAAAAAGGACAAAAAGACAGAAAGAGAGTGGGGAGGAAAAAAGAGAATGAAAGACAGGAGGGAGGGAAAGAAGACAGAGATCAGAGAGAGAGAGAGAGAGAGCTAGAGAATGGATAGCAAGAAAGCAAGAAACAGAAGGAGAAGAAAGAAACAGAAAAAGAGAAAGGAAGGAGAGAAACAATGATAGAGAGAGAGCTAAAGAATGAATAGAGAGAAAGCAAGAGACAGAAAGAGAGAGAAAAGAAGGAGAAAGAGAAGAATAGAAAGAGAGAGAGTGAAAGAGGGAAAGAAGACGGATAAAGGAGAGAAAGCTAAAGAATGGATAGCGAGGAAGCAAGAGAAAAGGAGGAAAGAAACAGAAAGAGAGAAAGAAAAAAGGGAGAGAAAGAATGAGAGAGAGTAAAAAACTTGAGAATGGATAAAGAGTAAGCAAAATACAGAGAAAGAGAGAGAGAGAAAGAGAGAACGAAAAGGGGGACGAATAAGAGAAAGAGACTTAGAGAACAGATAGAAGAAAAGCAAGATACAAAGAGAGAGTGAGTGAGAGAGAGAGAGAGAGGGAGAGAGAGAGAGAGAGAGAGAGAGAGAGAGAGAGAGAGAGAGACCACTGATGAACTTCCTCACTCGGCCCGCGCCTCCTCCCAGTGGTCCTCCTCCGTAAATGAAGGGAGAGAGGCTCTTTGCATAATTGTTTCTTTCACTTTAAAAAAGTAATTAAGTGAGTGGGATTTGAGGGCGGCGAGCCAGAGAGGAGGCTGGGGAATAATTAGGGATTGATCGGCGTGAGAGACTTCAAGAGGAACTTCAAGTCTGCGCTGGCACGACCACAGATGGCACTCGCACAATATCCGCGTGTCTGTTTTCCTGCGTTGGTTTGAGTGTGAGTGGTTTTTTTTTAATGTTTTTTTTTTCCCCTCAATTTCAAAAGGTGAAAGCTTGAATTTGGCATCAGAGCCCTGGCAACGGTCAGGAGACTTAAAAAAGAGTAGAAAGAGGAAATGATTGAGAAAAGAGAGCGATTGAGTAATGGAGAAATAAAACAGAGAGAGACAGAGAGAGAGAGAGAGGGAGAGAGAGGGGAAGTATATACAGTATCCATATTTTCTTTTGGCAGAGAGCGGGTGACAGATTGCCGCGGAGCTTGGTGACAGTGAGAGTAGGAAAACATGCAGTAATTAGAAGAGTCATGCTTGGGCAGCGCTACGCCGCCCTACCCACTACACTGTTACACTGACAACCCGTGGAGATCAGCGTGTACAGTAACAAGCCTGAGGCGGGCAGACAGCAGCCAGGCTGGACCTGACAGTGTATCCTGTCCAAAAAAACAGAAAACGAGGCCTCTGTGACACACCTAGTAATACAATTACGAAACGAATGGAACATGACAACCGCACAACACTCACCTTTCAGCCGAGCCTGCCCTCAAGCTTTCTGAAGAGGTGTGAGACAAGCTGCCATTGCTTTAAACCATCTACATGGCGTTGTGCACCTGTTGAGGGTCAAAAGCTGTTCACAGGTGGTAGGAATGCAGTTCAGTTAGCCTTAAAATAATATTACATTGCATTTCTTATGACAGCAAAACTGGAACACCAATTCATTCAGTTACCAAAGCTGGTGCTAGCTTGACTAGCATGCTAACAGTGAATGTACCTATGGCTACCACATTACAAGCCTCACTGCTCAAATCCGATTTTGTGCTCAAATCTTGTTTAGGTAAGTGTCATTAATGTGAACGAACCGGCATCCTGAAATGACCTGCATGTGCATATCCTACTCCGTAAGGTCACGTGAATGAATCACGTGCATCACACGCACATTAGCAAACAAACTAACGAGCAGAACGAGCCTTCGCTGCCCAGATAATTAACTCTGATCAGCTCTCAGCTTCATTATTAGAGCGAGACGAAGGAGGAAAAGGTGAGATGTGTTGCTTTTCCACCGTTTACAGGCTGTAACGACTGTTGGTGCTGCTGCCATGGTAACGCTAAATGATGGCGCACGCGCAGTGGAAAAAAGCTCATGAATTCCAATCTGATTAACCCCGGCTTTAGGAAACCATCAAATCCATCTGCAATCAGTCCCAAATCATCCGTTTAACCATTAGAATCCTTTACACTGTGATATTAACCTTTTAGGGAAACACTAATTAGCATGACTGACTACTGGACACATCCAGGAACTAAGAGACAGCAGGGTGGGGATGCATTTCACTAAGAAGTGTAAATGGAATCCAGTCAAAGTTTGTCCAGATATGATTCAGGCATGAAACACTGTTAATGCATGGTCTAAACAGGCTCAGAAAAAGGACGTACACTCATATTAGGAGACAGTAAGTTGCTAATGACTTGTTAGCTTCTACGAACAGTTAATGTCAACTTATTAGATTCTGCTGACCATTAGCTTCCACTGCTAGGCTAACCGTATGTTCATTTTGGGAAAGAAGTTGCTAATGTCCTCTCAAGTTTGTCTCTTGTGGGCCCCTCTTGTTGTCCAGCATATGATAAGAAAATATATGTTTTACTGTGTTATGTTTTAATAGTTACTCTTTCATTTTTTGCGTAACTGGGAATAAGAATGAAATTCTGGAAGGAACAAACTGTTCAGGTCGGAGACCCTGGGGGCCTCAGACACCTTGCATCTAATCGATTTGTTGCTTGTCGCCTTGTTGCCGCGTCACTTGTTGCTTGTTGCCAAATCACAGTTACGTTGCCTATTTCCATAGCAATGACTACTCAACTGATCATGTGAATGCAGGGTGCTGCTCGTTTTACGCAAACTGGTCATTTTTACCATTAAAGTCACCAAAATAAGTCCTTCCACACGGTGCTATATGAAAATCATTGTTTACCATTTAATATTTTCTTTTTTCACAGGTTTATAACCTATCAACAATCACTGTGAGCTTAAATAAATAAATAAATATAAATATAAACTACACTATGAGTAAATTACTGTAGAGTCACTAATGTTTGAAAGCCAGCATACATCACTTAAAACTGGCTTATTAAGAATTATTAAGAAAAATAACTAAGTCAGCCATTACCAGTTGGGCCTTAGGCTGATTTCGCTACATAATTTTAACCTGAGCTACAAAGTCCCCGATGACTTTTTAAATCATGAGCAACATTAGCAATCAACCTTACACAGCGCGCTATAATTAAATCCTAATAGCCATTGTGGGTTAGCAAATACATTACAGGCTTGTAAAGCAAATATTTCACATAGCACCTTCAGGTGTAAGTGATCCCATGACCAGATCCTTTGTTTAAACCCATGCTTAGCCAGATGGCTGCTCTACAAATTTTAATATAGAGTCATGAATGCAACTGGGGGGTCCCTATAGCAACATTCCCTACATTTACATTTTTACCAGCAAATACAACTGAAGCCACTGAAAATAAAATAAAAGCACCTAGAAATATAGTATTTTGAGAATAGTATGGACTGGTCATGGTTTCCCCAGTTAGACTCCACTCTCTTCAGTCTCTTTCCCCGTCTTGCCTCATGTTGCCCCTAGCTCTGCCTCCTTGTTATCCTGTTCACCTGTATCTTGTCTGAACCCCCACATAGTAATCATGCCCAGGAGCTTCTTGTTGGTACTTCCTAGTACAGTCACCAACCCTGCTCCTGGAGGTCCACTTTCCTGCAGCGTTTAGGTCCAACCTTGGCTATGGCTTCCCTACTTTAACTTAGACTAATACATATGACCCAGCCAATCGAGGAAGGAAGGTAAATCTTAAGGACCAGAGTTAGAGACCACTGTCCTAGTATAAATACCCCAAAAAGCTAGACTGCAGTCTTGGTGAGCTGCATTTCTAGACTGCTATGTCATTGAAGGCTGTTCCAATCAGGTTTCTTCAAACACTGCAGGGAAATGCCGCCCACATTTTGACAGTTCTCGAGAACTCTGATGGAGTATCCTTCATAGTCTTCTGTCACCCATAATGCTTAGCCCATGCATCTGAACAATGTTTGGGCATCAAAACGACCATCGTATCTGCAACCTAGACTAGCTGTACTTAACCCATTTTTATCGCCAATACTTACGGTAAAAGTGCTATGCAATCTACATGTTGTGTAAAAATGCCAGTAAAATGTGTATTAAAATCTATAGTGTTATGAAATGCATCTGCTTTTAGTAGAGTTAAACTTTTGCATGCTGGCTAATTTCTCATCTCTGGACAAAGGGGTGTTTTGCATTTTGTAATACAAATGAGGAGCCTTAATAGGGCAATGCTATCTAGGACCCATCTTTCCTGTTTGTTACAAGACCTGCAGTCAGCTCCAGACATAGGGACTCGAGTCACACATTGACTGTCTCAAGACTTGACCCACATGGACCTTTAAATGACTTGCGACTTAACTCAGATTTAAGACATAAGCTAACCTAGCTGAGGTTTTTGTTACAGATCACATTCCTTTACAACCTAGCAGACCTTAAAATGAATTAGCTTTTAGTCTACCTCGCTAGCATGTCTGCTATATAAACTACAGACTAACCAACTGTTTGTAGTTGTTTCTCCTTTTTCCTTTAAACACTGCATTTACTACATGTAGAGCTTCAGTGCTGTCCATCAGACTGTAGGTTTTTCAATAATAAAAGTTATCTGAATCAAAGCCAATGACAGCTGGGATAGGCTCCAGCACCCCACCGCAACCCAGAAGGATAAGCGGTTTAGATGTGTGTGTGTGTGAATCAAAGTCAAAGCTGACAGGATTTTATTTGGGGTTTATTTTTTTTAAATGCCTGCAGCTAATAAAGACTCCACTTGCGCTCACACCTGAACCCCAGAGACTTGGGACTCACATGAACCTATTGTGTTTGTAATTAGCACAATCGGACGCTGTTTGCATTAACATTCTTAGGGTTCATTCGAAATGGCACACTGCTGTACTACATACACTAGTATATTGTTGCTGTCCAAAGAAAACCAAGTATCTCCAAATTAGTAACTTCACGGGAGAGAGCAAAAACTTTCTTTACTTTCAATATAAGTTAATGGAAAGAGATTTTATTCGAAGCCATTTTGGAGCATTTCTATTGGTCCAATCATTATGAAATTTTCACACAATGTAAAGGACGGCTGCTGAGCTCAAATGATGCAGAAAATGTTTTTCATTGGACAGCAACAATTTACTGTATACTTGCATGCTACGTGTCATAGTGGTATACAGTGTAGCATCCAGAGCTGTGTCGCAGGGGAATTACTACACTGCCAACATCAACGGCTGAGTTAGTTAGACCCCTCTCAAGACCCGTCACATTTTTCAGCCCCCAATCACTGATCACCATTGCTAACCATTTTTCAACTGTTTTTCAGGTCAGGTCTTTAGCAACATGTGTGGATATATTTTGGACATGCCTGCTGTGTTTTGAAAGATACCATGACAGAGTGGAGGGTGCTGTTTTCTGCTCCTTTCTAAAGCCACAAATAAACTTTGAAAATATCAGCTGTGTGGTAAACCTGTGTGGTTTCAAAACACACCTGTTTTCCTCCATTTGTCATTTCATTTTCTTTATATAATTGGTTATATGAGCTAGTTTGACCAAATAATATGTAGTGGGACTCTGTACATGAGCCTAAAAAGCCAATGGTTGGATTGTTTGTTAAGTTACTATTTTAACCATATTTTCTATGCAGTAAGTTAACTTTATTAAACAGACAAAGTAAGCATACTTTCCTCAAGACCAGCAGAGGAAGCTGCACAGGACAAGTTATTTCCTTCTATTTCATTGATGTAAGTCTAAAATTGGGGCTATTAAAATGTTCCATCCTCCTGAAATGACTGTGTTGAATTTTGGGATGCAGTATTTTACAAAGATAGCTCTACCTGAGTTGTACGTCACCTGGGTATATTTGGCGTACTGGAGAAGTTCATGTTGTTCACATAGAGCATACTGCTCACAAATTTTGGGAACGGTCAGTATGCAAGCAGTATGTAGTAAACTATTTCAAACCCAGCCATACTTTACTATACTTTTCTCTGATCGCTGTAATCACCACAGATCATTTGCGTTAGGTATAACCAAACATTTGCAGCATGACTGAACAGAGAGAACACAGAACAGACATTTGCAGCCAGGGACTTGAAGTGGGGGTGCTAAGGGTAATTATGGAGCCCTTAAAGGGACATTGTGTATATTTTTTAGGTGAATATCTGGTAAGCACCCAATACTATCAGGTGAGTGCAAGATACTACGTGGTACGTACCAGATACTATCAGGTGCACATCCAGTACTATGTGGTGAGCACCCGATACCATCAAGTGCACACCAGATACTATCTGGTGCTCACCTGAAAGGATCTGGTGCGCAGTTGTGCGTTTTCTGTGCATATATGCTGCAACAACAAAAAAAGAACATATTTATAAATCTGGAAAAAACTTTTGGAGATTTGAGTTGCACTACTTTTACAGTTCTGTACAAATACAGTAGAGTAGTATATATTAATAATAGCTTATCACTGAGTGCGTTTACATGCACTTAATAATCTGATAACTGCAGAAGATCAGATTATGTCAGTAATCAGATCCATGCGTTTGCATGCACTTGAGTCATCAGATCATGTGAAACTCCAGGTCGACATGAGTCAGTCAGTAAACACATTTCTGCTTTGCAACCAGCCAGTAAACTCACAGAAGAAAACGTGGTGTGAATGTTATGTAAAACTCAAACTTCATGCTGTGGCCTTTTTTTCAAAAACATTGTAAGTAAGTAAGTAAAGTTTATTTATTTTTTACAACAGGTGTTGTCACAAAGCAGCTTTACAAGGAAATCAGCATTACAAAAAGAAATCTGGGTCCAAGCCCCCATGAGCAAGCCAGTAGTGACAGTGGCAAGGAGAAACTCCCTAAGAAACAGGAAGAAACCTTGAGAGGAACCAAGACTCAGAAGGGGAACCCATCCTCCTCTGGTCGACACTGGATAGTAAACATTGTTAGTATAAAGTATTATAGTACAAAAACAGGGAAAAGAGGTGGAGCAAACGATTAATTTGATTAGAAAAAAAACATTGCACCACTTTACCTGAAAATATGAACATACATCATCTAGAAAATGAAGAATATTTAAATCCTTCATTTCGTCAAGCATGTATTTGGTTGCAGCATCGGTCCAAAAGTGTTTTGCTGCATTCACAGCGACGCTGCTCGCTTATTTCCAGTACCGCCGTCTGTTTTCGCACATGCGCAGACTGAGAAATCTGAAAGAAATCAGAGTAAGAGTTCACATGCACTGAGAAATCTGATTACTGAGCTAAAATCCAGCTCTCTTTATCAGATTTCTTAATCGGATTTCTAGACCTTACTCTGATCTAAGAATTCCGAGTGTGCTGTGTATCTGACCATTTGAGTAATCAGATTAATCACAAACTGCAGAAATCCGATTATGATCAGATTATTGGGTGCATGTAAACACACTCAATGTAAGTGTACAGAAGAATAAAACTACATCTCAGTAATCTTGTGGTCTGGGTAACTGTAAAGATACAGTAGACATTGCTATCTTACTGTTATTTATTTTTGCAGTGTAAATATTCCAGTTTTCAGTTATTTATGTAAAACGTGCATATAATCTGTTGTGAAGGACACTTTACCACTTTACCTGTGTTTAAAACATTATTTAAGGCGTAGCATTTAGCAAGACGTTACTGTGTACCACATGCTACAAGATTCACCAGAGAGTCATTGCTATCTTTATTAGCGAGTGTCAAGAGATGCAGGAAACATGCAAAGTTGCTAGCTGTCATCTCGCTTCCCCACTCAAGCGCAGAGGAAAATCTGTTAACCTCAAGGTCCTTGTGCCAAATTGGCAATTTACTTTATATCATGAAAGGAAATTGAGGAGTTTTATCTCTACATGGTGATCTGACTCTGCTCAAGCAGGAAGGAAGGTACCGCTGTCACATTCGGGGAGCCTTTCAGAAAGCCTCGCTGTGTTTCTGCATTGTGTTCTCTTGTTTCTCTGTCGAGGAGAGCTGATGTAGAGGTGCTTCTCCATGCCGAAGGAGCACAGATTCAATAAAATGTGGTGCCGTTTGAGGGTGGAGAAACAGAGAGTGAAAACGAGAGATCGTTTCCACCCCAGTGAATATAATTAGCAGCTCGTAGTGCTAAAAGCAGGAACTGAACATTAGAGAAAACAGCTTAGAAGACACGCCAGAGACAGGAAGAAATGCTAAATATGCATTAGGGGAGATACATAAGCGTGCATTTGGGAGAGCACATTTACTGTAGGTGTGTGTGTGTTGGAGAAAACATGGCTTAAAGGAACATTCCAGCATTTTTCCAACCTAATCTGAACCTGCAGCATCTGTATAATACCACTGATTACAATGGACAACCATTTTAATGTGATGACGCTTACTTACGAAAGAACATGGTAACATTTATTTGGATGGTCCACTTTAGATGCTTTGTAGATGCTTAAGTTACATTCAACTAATATCTACTACATTGACCATCATCTTCTTTAACCCTAAACCTGCTCTAATCCTAACCCTCACTTTAACCGCAACCTAAAACCTAACCTAACCCTCACCCTGGTCCTAGCCCTAACACTGGTCTGAATCCTAACCCTAACCCCACCCCTGTTTAGAATCAACTGAATTTCTACAGATAGTTTAACAATTTGAACATCTGTAGATTAAACAGGGTTTCAGTCACGTGATTTTTATATTGTAGCCGCCATATTTGGGACCGAATTTCTGTCTTCGTAGCATAACCTTTATCAGCTCAATATCTAGAACCTGTTAGTCATTTCAGAATATTTTAGTTAAACTGTCTTGGTACTTACCATCATTGTACTCTAAATAATTATACAGGCCTTTGTAGAGTGTATCCTGCACTTGCTCAGTTAATATCTAGAACCCGTTTGCCATTTTAGTGTAATTCAGTTAAACTGTCTCAGGACTTACTGTCATGATACGTACAATAATGACCTAGTATTTTAGAGCAGGGGTCTCCCACCCCAAGGCCCACCTGTTTATAACTACAAAGCATAGCGGCCCACAGAAGAACTAAAATCAACTTTTTTAAATACAACATTCTTCTTCTTTTCTTAGAAGCTGGCACAGAAAACCTGAGAATCAGGGACAGATAAAGATCATTCCGGTTGTCAGAAATAAAGGTGGTAAACTGTCACTAGGGCAGTACCCCTCTCGTCACTAGGGTGGTACCCCTGTTTACACTGTTTGTACCTTGATGAACAAAAAATATACCTGCGCAGAACCTTTATTTCTAACAGTGTAGAAACATGTGGCTGTGGTTATATTAAAAAGGGGGGCGGGGTGTGGTTGGGAATAGGGACGTACAAGGTAGATGTGGACTATGATCTGGAGCTGCAGTCCATCATTTAGTTACTGAAATACTCCACTGGTTTTCCTCAAAACCAGAATCATTTAGTCTCTTTAGTTTTAAGGGTTTTACCGCCTCATCTAAAACAGTCCAACACCACTAATCATGCTCCACTCAACTGGGCTTTAGGATTAGTGCTGTCACAGTCAACAATAATAAATCAATCTTGATAGCTGCTTCTTTGTCATTGGTTTATTAGTTTGAGTTTAACCAGTCAGGTCGCTCGATTCATGCGTTGAAATCAAACGCATATCTTTGCTTTTATTTTACGGCTCGCCTATCGTTTTTAACAGAGTCTGTAAAAATACAGACGTTAAAACAGGCAGATTCTGCTGGCAGTACAGCACCCGACACATCCCCACCAGCAGTGAACTGAACAGGTTTCGGTTTGAAGAGGCCTGAGACCTGCGGGTTTTGCCCGAACACAGTTCAACTGTTTGTTGCAGACCCGAATACAGGTGGAGTGTTCACACAAATCAAAACGGAGTGAACTAAAGAAAAAGGTGTGATAAATCCACACCAAACAAGGAAGGTGTGAAAGCGCCCTGAGGAACCTCTCCATCTCTGGCTAGCTGTCTGCATCGCATGTGTTGTCTCAGACGGATGACTTTTAATCAGCCTGCTACTGCGATGTTTTGATTCGTATGTCTCTATAAACGTTCATATCAGTCATAATCTGATTCTTTGATTTTTAATAATTAAGTTAATATTTTTTCCACTTATGTTTTTATAACTTAAAGTGACATTACCAGCCCGCTATGAACTACTGCCTCCCTACAGACAGAGTACAGAGTACAGACCCGCAGACCACTAGAAGGTGCTTCACGGCCCACTGGTGGTCCGCGGCCCACAGGTTGAGAAACCCTGTTTTAGAGTTTATATCTCGTTTACCTTAATGCCTAGAACTTAGGGGACTGTAAGAGAAAGCTTTTTAACAGTAATTCTTCTAAAAACTATTAACCCTTATTAGTGGAACAACTTGTTATTTTAACTGTGAAAAAAAATAAGATAGAAACAGCATGATTTGAATTTTAATGTTCATTTTGTGAAATTATACAGTACCTTCACTATAATTTAGATTACAGGGGGGGACTTTTAGCACTCAAGGAATGTTTTTGTGCATCAGTAAAAGAGAAGGACCCTACACATGACCCCGCACAGGCAGATGGTTGCTGTCACAGACTTGAAATGAATTGATTATTTTATTGTAAGTGAAGAATTAGTGTTATTTAATATGTGAGTTTTAGGTCAATCAGTCAATTCTAAGAATGAACTGAATGTAGACTAAAGATAAAGGCAAATATAGGAGGCTCAGCAGGAGGAGCCTCAGCTTCTGCATCCAAAGTGGACACAAAATGTTTTTTGGGATGACTCATTTTTTTCCAGCAGGTAAAAGTACAATCTCAAATCATATCTGGCTTTACGTACAGCATTACAGCCCCAAACTAACCAGCTGTCATGTGTGAGGCCTTTTTTATGGACATTTGCGGTTTGTTCTATAGTGTTCTAATTATCTGATAGACTATAATTACCTTAAACACTGGAAATGAACTCGTACTGCTGTTCACATGCTGAGGAGATGGCTTGGGCAGCATGTTTGATATTGCAGGAATAATTTTTTTCTTGCACCTGCACCAACGTGGTTGCACTGTACAGCCTTGCTTATAATAGAAGCTAGTGGGCAGTTTGGTGAATAAATTCCATGAATAAACACTTGAAACATGTGGCTATGTAACACAAATTAGAGCAGTTACACTGCAGCAATATATGTCTTAGTTTATGAGGGAGACGTCTCTAATAAAATTTTTATGTCCCCTCAGTGATAAAACTCTCACATCGGGATGATAATAAAATTACTGCAGGATGAGAAATGCATTTATAGTGTGTTGTATTTTCTATAGACCCCAATTTTGTGTCACATGTGGTCACATGATCATAGAAAACCAAGTTGATATTGTGAGTATAAAGCAATGTGTATATGATGCTATAACAGTGCCTTTTATCAGCCTGCAGGATCTCACTTTTCTGACTGACACTTTCACTGTGGAGAAAGGAAAATAAGTTTGGCCCAATGTCGGCACTAAACTGCATGTGAACCAAAAGTGGCCCACATTAAACGTGATTAAACATGCTTATTTGGCCTATGTGTCCTTAAACAGATCTGGGCCACTTCATACAAGACATGGCAGTATGAAGTTCTGGTCATTTTCACTTTACTTTGGGGAAACTCCACCCAAACCACTGAACTAGTAATACACTAGTTGGGACACTGTACAAAATGTAAATAAAAATGCAATGATATGCAAATCATTTTAACCCTATATTATATATATTGAAAATACTACAAAGACAACATATCGAATGTTAAAACTGAGAAATGTTATTGTTTTTTTTAAAATGTTATGCTCATTTTGAATTTGATGCCAGCAACGTTTTAAAAAAGTTGGGACGGGGGCATGTTTACCGCTGTGTTTCATCACCTCTTTATCACTCTGTAAGCATTTGGGAACTGATGAGACCGACTGCTGTAGTTTTGAAAGTGAAATGTTCCCATTCTTGCTTGTTGTAATATTTCAGTTGCTCAACATTTCAGGCTCTCGTTTGTCATATTTTTCATTTCATAATGAGACAAATGTTTTCAGTGGTAACAGGTCTGGACTGCAGGCCAGGTCATCACCCGGACTCTTTTACTATAAAGCTATGCTGTTGTGATATGTGCAGAATGTGGTTTTACATTGTCTTGCTGATCTTGCGGATTTTGAACTATGTGCTGATACCAAGCTGGAAGGTCCCTCTGCTCTTTAGCCTGGAGGATGCACGTCCATGATTTCTAAAAAGAATTCCACAGAACACTTTTTCTCCTACCTTAGTCCATCTTAAATGAGCTCGGGCCCAGAGAAGGTGGCAGCATTTCAGAATTCTATTTCTATATGATTTCTTTTTTGCATGATAGAGTTTTGACTTGCATTTGTGGATTCAGTGGTAAGCTGTTTTCACAGACAGTGGTTTTCTCTGTTTCTGAGCCCATACAGTGATTTCCACTACAGAATCATGTCTGTTTTTAATGCAGCGCCACCTGAGGGTCCAAAGATCATGGCCAGCCAATACTGGTTTTTGGCCTTGTCCCTTGCATATAGAGATTTCTCCAGATTCTCTGAATCTTTTAGTGTTATTATGTACCGTAGGTGATGAAAAGCAAAAGTTCTTTTCCAATTTATGTTGAGAAACGTTATTCTTGAATTGTTGCACTATTTGATCGTGCCGTCTTTCACAGAGTGGTGAACCCCTCCTCACCTTTACTTCTGAAAGACTCAGCCTCTCTGGGATGCTCTTTTTACACTCAATCATGTTACTGACCTGTTGCCAGTTAACCTAAATAATTGTGAGATGTTCCATTAAAGTGTTTTTTTAAGTATTACACAACTTTACCAGTCTTTTGTTGCCCCGTCCCAACTATTTGAAACATGTTGCTGGCATCAAATTCAAAATGGGCATATATATATATATATATATATATATATATATATATATATATATAAAATACAATTTCTCATTTCAACATTTGATGTGTTGTCTTTGTACTGTTTTCAGTGAAATACAGGGCTTAAATGATTTCCACATCATTGCATTCTGTTTTATTTACATTTTGCACAGCGTCCCAACTTTCTTGGAAAAGAGGTTTTAATTACCACAGTTTTCTGCTATTGTAAGTATGTTTTGAGCCTGGTTTTCAATTCGGGAAAACATTTTGAAACTAGCGTCTGTGGTAATAGACTGTACAATACAGACGCAGTAGACAGAGATTAGGTTCTGAATATTCCTTTAAAGGAAGAAGAAAAAATCCATAAGGGGATTCATGACGGTGCATTCGGGACTGTGTGTGTGTGTTTCACTGATAGAGAGGGCAGTAGTCTGGGCAGTATTGGACTGGCAGGGGGAGGATGTGCTTTCTCCGGCTGTCTTCAGCCATCAGGCTCCAGACAGCTTACCTTGCTGGCCTCCTTCCCCTCTGTTCAGTTCTAATAGGCAATCCATCCATTCTCCGCATCTGCAGCTGCTGTGATGGGCAGCTAATTAATCATGATTGTGTGAGTTGGGCTTTTTCAACGATTTTCTTTTTGCACCACTTTTTTTTAACAAAAAAAAAGAAAGTCTGATTTCTTAACCTTTACCTTCCCTGGGTAATGGAAGTTACATTTAGGGAGGTTCACATGCATGTGCACACACTCACATGGGCACAGATGTCCTGTCTACAGGAGACAATGTTGTTCTGGTCATCGACGCCCCATCGGGCAGGTGTTATTTTCTGAAAAATGCCCCAGAAATCAATAACGTGACGTTTGTGATTAAGGGAAAGTGACAGTAGAGAGAGAGAGAGAGAGAGAGAGAGAGAGAGAGAGAGAGAGAGAGAGAGAAGTAGAAGGAGAAAGGATGAGAAAGAGAATGGAGAGAGAGAGAGAAGGAAGGCAGTGACAGGAGAGAGAGAGAGAGAGAGAGAGAGAGAGATAGAGAGAGAGAGAAAAGAGAACAGAGACAGAGAGGAGTTTGTTCACCTGTAAAAGCCTAGTTTTTATTACTGTCATTTTGCTAAGTATTCAAATGAAATTATGTAATTACATAAAAAAATTACATAATTAATTATATAATGAATGTACATTCAATTTATCTTTGCATTCTGTACTGGTCTAAGTTTGCAATTCTGCTTTTTCCCACTATATCAAAACATTGATTCCAGTATCACATCTTAATTATTCTAAGGCTTTCTGTGCAGCTCCTGAAGTCCTAACCAAGGGAGCTAACCTGACTGTATCATCAAGGATGCCATGTTCTGTTGCAACACGTTTGTAATGTTTATTCCATGTTATTTGCTAGTTATATCAGTTAATCTCAATTGTTCCTACAGCAGTTATGACACTGGAGATTTATTTAAAAGGTGGGATTTTAAAGTGGGATTTTCATTGCATCCAAATAATCATGCAGGTCCTTTCCTTTAACAGGGTCTGTTTAATAAATGAAAAGAAATATAATAGAATGTGATATAATGTAGGTCTGTTGAGTTACCCTTTTTTCTCAGTGTTATCATTTTATTTCTTTCAAAAAAGAGGAACTGCAATATGACATCATCTTATTTTCTAGGTCATTTTTGATTTTTTGGGATTATGGATTCGTACCCCCTGAAGTTGCTGTGACCACCCAATGGCGACCCTATTGGTACAGTCCTAGAATTGCCAGTGTTTGGTTTCATGAGCAGCGGTGAGCCATCAGACAGTTGAAGAAAAGTGAATAAAAAGTGAAAAAAGGTCTGCACATTGCGACAGTATATAACTTTTCTGAGTTGAGCGGTTCTGTCCCCTGTCAGCGCACAGACGTTTGGGGAATAAATAAAACTCCAGAAACATATCAAAGCTCCATTCATCACTCCTCCACTCTGCTCTTATTGCAGGAAGTCTCCCATGCCTCCACGTCAGGCTGCATGATTCATTTCCTGTGTGACGGTACAGTGGGACAGGAAATGAATAGGGGGCCGTGGCCGCTGTCAGCCACCAGATGGGGAAAGCATCCAGCCTCGACGATTCAGCACCGACGCTCGGAGGGAAACTCAGCGATCCGAGCTGGCGAAGGGCTTCGTTCTTCCCAGGAGGCCCTGCTCTCGTAACATGGATGGAGAGCGGCAGGTATGACTGCGAGATCAGGGATTTTATAGAGCTCTGCCACTCACACTGACACCAGCCAAAGTAATAGCATGCAAAGCACTTTCGCAGTGAACTCCCAACTGAACTATTCAAGTTAAAAACAGCTGTGAAAGGCTTGACATGCATACATTATATATACGGCACCTGGATGCTTATGTATGTTTTCGTAATCAGAGGCTGTTCAGACTGCAGATATGATTCACCGCCCAAATCTGATTTTGTTTTTGGTCGTTCACATTATCTGGTTAATTTGGTCTGTATCGGACATCAGTTTGAACACATCATGATCCTGAACTGACCTGCAAGCAGATCCACCCGGCATGCTCGTCCAACAAGCGCAGGCTTTGTTCACATAGCAGGCAAAAGTGGCACAAATCTGATCTTTTTCTTCATATGAGACACAGATTTGTTATGCGTGTGTCAGTGTGAACAGCAAAAACACACTGAATCTGACATATTCAACTCTGATTTGAGACATTTTCATATGTAGGACTGAAATCTGATACGTATCCGATCTGCGGCAATGTGACTCAGTCTAAACAGCCAGATCAGAATTCATGTGACTTTTACATCAATCCAGCTCCACATTCATCATAATTTTGTGCTGCTGAGTCCTCATAAACATTTAGGCTAATGTTTCTGTACAAAAAATTTGAAGGAACTTATCGCAACCGCTCCGTGTTCGAAGAGATTTTGAGAACGAGGATGAACGAGGCTGCAGCGTCAAAGAAAAGTCTGAAAGCAAAGTTTAAAGAATCCAAGGACATGAACTGAAGAAGTAACCGCGCCCTTTTTACGGCGAGCTCGAACACATTCTGGGCGATGAGCCCAGCTGTCTGTCAGTGAAGCTTCAAGATCGCTCGGGTGATGCTGGCGAAGAGAAACTGAAAGCTCTAGGAGTGACTGGCTTTTGTTGGCAGATATGATTGTTTACCTCTGAATGAGCCACGTGAAGCAACGTGACACATTGTTCTTTTGCTCATGCGGGTCAGTTTAGGAGCTGCCCTGTTCAGACTAACGTCACATACAGGTCACATTTAAAAGATATTGTGAGCAGCAAAACAAAAAATTGCATTGGTGAGAAAATCAGATTTGGACCTCTTTTACCTGCTGTGTGAATGTAGCCTAACTTTCTTTAAGATTAAGGCGGTGTTCACGTCACACGCCTCATTGCTCAGTGTCCTTTTTTTGCTCAGATCTGATCTTTCTAATCTGGTTCACATTCATATAAGTAAGTGACTCAAATCTGTTGCTAATGTGAACGAACCTGTGTCCTGAAACGATTTTCATGCACACATCCTAATCAATAACTTTACGTGAATGAACCACGTGTATCATGAACAATAAACTAACCTGTACAACAAGACTTTGTTGCAAAGTAAATTTGCTTTGAGCAGCTTTTAGCTATCCATCATCAGAGCAAGATGAAGGGGAAAAAGGGTCAGACGCTCTTGCACTCTGCCGGTGTTCTGACGAATTGTTGAAAAGGCCTACAGTAGTGAATATTTAGGTAGCTTCATAAATAAAACTGTAGATATTTTGATAGCCTGCATCAGAAAACTGTATCAGAAAATACTACCAGTGGTAAAACCACAGGCGGGATGTTTTGGTTGCCTAAATCACAGTATCCAAGAACTCTACAGGTGGCATTGTGGTGCAGTGGGTAGTGCTGTCACCTTACAGTGAGAAGGGCCTGGGTTTGATTCCCCAGCTAGGCGACCAATAACGACTAATTTTCCCTTTAACCCTAAAGATCAGCGTGCAGACTGCTGGTCACCATAGAAACACAGACAACATCTCACCTAGCTAGTAGCTAACAAGAAAGGCAAAGAGAAAGATTTAAGCTGAACATCGACACTTTGGAGATGAACAGATTTATTTGCATTTATAAGCTGGTTTCCTGATACGTTTAATCTGCAACGAGAAACTGTCAAACAGTTAGTTTCTCTTTTGAATTTTCCTGTGCCACCTTAAATGGTGCCGCAGCTGCACTCTGACATCTCATTTTAGGTGGAGTGGGAAAATTCGAACAAGAAGCTGGCGAATGAGAAAAAAATGAAAAAATCTAACGTTGAGAGACATTTTACAAGAAACTGTTCTACTTTTGAGGAAAAGTTTCCTGCCAGAGATGTGAGAAAAGCAGCTATAGCTGAGCTAAAGCTTAAAGCAGAACAAAGTGAGTTTGCAATTTTATTTGTATTATATTTGTAGCCTGTACTAGTACATCAACACATACTGAGACATCCAAGATACAGCCAAGATGGTAAAATGGACATAAAATGTTGTGGCTCCAAGGTGGTTTGATTTTTGTTGAAAGGACAAAATGGCTCTTAACATTTGGGTTGCGACCCCTGTTCTAGCTGTTCAAATAGGATTTTAAAGTGTCTTCTGTGACACTCGCAATGCGACAAACAACAATGGGGTCAAATCCAGAGTGATGGAAGTGGTGGGATTCAAGAAGAGTGCCAAAGATTCATGCTTTTAAAGAGTTTGGAGGGTGAGATGATGCACCTCCATCTCTCCTGCATCAATGTTTAAAATCTGCATTACCAGCATGGCTATAAAGTTGGTGACCCTTACACTGTTACCACAGCAACCCATGAAGATAGGTTGGTGATGTCTGGACACAAAAATCTGATCTGATCACTTGCAAATAACAGTGTGGACAGTTGTCTCAAAAATCTGATTTGAAAAACATATCTGATTTGCCTGCAGTTTGAACATAGCCAAAGTGGCTAAGATCTGATTTGAAAAGATCAGATTTGTGTGTCCACACAGCTATGAAACTGTCAGATGTGTCACATTAGGGCAAAAAATCTGATTTGTGCCACTTCAGCTTAGTCATGTGAATGTAGCCTTACAAAAATGGTCCTAGATCAGATACGTATCTGATTTGTATTCATGTGATACTAATGTGAATGCTCAGATCAGAATTCATGTGTTTTTTTCACTGCGCATGCACCATCCTTTAGCACTGAAATAGCTGCAGCGCCTAACCTGAAGTTTGTGCCAGTCAATGTTGCAAAAGCACCTGTTCCCTTTTTGCACTCGTCTCACTCTAATAATGAACCACTGAGAGCTTTTCAGAGCAAATTATCTTCACCATTTTGCTGTTTGCTGTTCGTGACATATGTGGTTCATTCATGTGACATTACTGATTGAATGTGCTTTGAGATTTGAGTCCCATATCTACATGAATATGAACCATCATGTTAGAAAGATCAGATCTGAGCAAAACCATATTTGAGCAGTGAGGCTTACAATGTGAACACAGCCAAAGTGGCTCAGATGTGATCTGAGCTCCAACCTGACTGTTCACACTGAGCTCACATTGATTTTAGTGCCATAAGTGGGCCTAATCTGAATTGAAACTGTCGTATATGTGGGTTTTTGCTGTTCACACTGTCAAAAAAGAAACAAATCTGAATCTCATAATAATATTTGGGCCACTTTCTCCTGCAGTGTAAACATAGCCAAAAAGGCATTTTGATTAATAATTTATAATATAATGAGTAACCTTAGGCTGAAATAACTTTTTGTCAGTTAGGATAATCTTGAACGTGTTTGGAAGTATTTTCTATTTTGTAAATCCTGACGTCTGTTTTACTTTATAATGCCCTCTGCTGGAGGGGCTTATTTTAGCACTTCCTTTACTTTTTCTCAACATCCTGTTGTAGAAAAAGGAGGGAAAAAAGAACATTGGATGGTTTGTTGGTTGTTATTACTTTCAAATGAGTGCTTATGAGCTGAGGAGTGTCATTTTCCATATTGGAAAATCTTCTGCCAGCATTAAGACTGTCTTTTTGAGGAAAATGAATATGGATCAACCCTGATTCCACCTGTTCTGAGCTCCTCTGGGAATTGGTAAGACTGTTTTCTTTTTTCCAGGTTTGCCACACATGGTTTCTATAGGAGTGCTCTCATTTTTTATCTGTGATTCCCCCACCTTTATATCCAAAGCTCACACTTTTTATTAACTAAACCTGCAATATAAACAACATGATTTTCTCTTTAATGGGTCAAACTGCCTTTTAAACGTTTTAAATCAGTAAAATCTGTTACATTTAAATTAAATGAAAATGAATCGAATGAAGTGCTGCAGGGAAAGTAAGAGGTGACTGGTAGTTCATCACAAAGTGTCAGGTATGATTATAAGACTTTTTGGTACAGGTGTAGCAGCAGCACTCATATTCATATACAGCACAAGTTCGCATACCTGCCTCACTACATTTGCAGCTCTGTGCTTTTTTTTAATTAGTCATTTTTTTTAAGTGTTTCCTTTGTTTTTACTGGAATATTACTTTTACTGTCTTGTAAGCTGTTTTTATTTGTACTTTCATTTTGTGCATTTTAATTTTATTATTATTATTATTATTATTAACGTATCCCCCTTTTCTGCTTTGTTTCTGTTGTTGCTATTATTTGCATTTTTACTATTTGTTTATTTTATTCTTTCTCTTCTTCCTGTTGTTTTTACTATGTATTGTAAAGCACTGAGCTGCATTTGTAATGTATGAAAGGTTTAAATAACAAATTTTGAAAATAAAGATTGTTGTTGTTGTTGTTGTTGTTGTTAAATAAAAAAGGCAGAACATCAGCTTTGAGCAAAAAATCTGCTGATTCTGAAATGTGCACCCCCAGGTTTTTCATTGGCTGTATAAATTATTTGGATTGTTTTCCTTTATTTTTCTATATTAGTTGCATTTTTGCTGCTTTGCGGGGGTTGAACATCTATTCTGAGGTATTTCTATAAACATCGATCCATTTGTTACAACCTGAGAAAATGATATTTAAAGCTATTTATCTAAGCAGTAAGCACTTATTTGCTAAGACTAGAATAAATACAAATAACCATTAATGCAGTAAAACAAAACTGTTTGATGTCATTCCGATTGTTACCTTGACTATTTCTAATTAATTTAATCCTTCATTACATGAAGTCATGTGTACTGCTGGTGGAATTGAATGAATCCATGCAGTTGTTGGAGAAAATAAACCAAACCTGTTTCCTTTTCTGTAATGCATGACTTTATACCACACTTTTTTCTTTCTTTATCTTTATTCTAAAGTTATACAGGTTAAAACAAGAAAAAAGCAGTTAAATACTTTTAAAAAGTTTCTTGTAATGGCAAAAACTTTTACAATGGCTTTATTTCACTTCATTTCGTACTTCCTCTCAAAGCAGTCACTTTGTATGCAGGAAACAGGATGGAAGACGTCCTACTGACGCATAGGAATCCTCCGTTAAACCCAGTTGCTGAGGTCCGTTATAAGGTAGGTCTGACTCACAGCGTGCTCACCTCGACAGAGGGGCTGAGTCATGGGCTAGCGTCTGAGAGAGTGGCCGCAGGACGAGCGCAGTGTTAATGTGAGTAAATGATGAGATCAGACTCTCGCCCTGAGCCTGAACAGGAGAGACGGAGAACAGGAGCGAGTCCAGGAGCGCTCCGAAATGAGCTCCCTAATGCTGGCCACATTGGTGGATTATTAGAGGTGCTTCACAGTGGGCTATGGGGGCAGGAGCGAATGAATGGACTCGATAAAGCCATCTGTGCTGCTTAGCTTTCAGCTTTCACTGCAGAACAGTTATAAGTTTAGGGGGTCTAAGTCTAAGTAGATCACCAAAGTAGAAGACTATTGACTTACTACTTACTTCTTACATACTTTATATGCTGCATTGTGATGAAGAATCAAAAGCTTTTTGCTTGGACATTTGCTCAGTTTAGTTATGGACAATCACTTTTAATTACCTAAAGGCCTTTACAAAGGAGAGCCACTTTTGTTGATGAGATGAGTGAGTGTGGAACCATAAGTCTGGGCCAAGAACCATTCCAGATTATTTACTCCTATAACTGTAACATCAGCCTCTATTGTGCCAGCTTTCGAAGAATAAAGACACGTGAGCGACTGAGTCCTAGGCTGAGCAGGCTATGTGATTTTAACCTGAGCTACAAGATCCCCAAAGACTTTTTAACTCATGAGGGAAATCACTGTAAGGTGTTACAAGCATGGACTATTACATACTGTGCTTTAGTTAAAACTTAACAGCCATTAAAGGCTAAAAAGCAGATTATAGGGATTATTTTGATAGCCTTATTGATGGACCCAAACCCGTAAAAACGAGCCTGGGTTTGATGACGTTACTTAAAAGTATCCATTTGTCCTTTTCTTCGGTTTCGTCTGAGAACTGAGCCATGAGACCGCTTTGCTACCAGACTGTGATTATTATAGTTTAAGAGAAAAAACGCTGAAGGTTAGAAATCGTTCCTCCTAAAATAAACTCGGCGCTCTTGCATCATTAATTATCACAACACCAGAAAAAAAAGTCTGGAGGAACAGCTTCTCCTCTTAGTGGCACATCCCACACAGAGCCAGATGAGTTCCTTACTGCGTGTC
This sequence comes from Colossoma macropomum, assembly GCF_904425465.1. Classification (NCBI taxonomy): domain Eukaryota; kingdom Metazoa; phylum Chordata; class Actinopteri; order Characiformes; family Serrasalmidae; genus Colossoma; species Colossoma macropomum. The sequence goes on along the minus strand of NW_023494801.1, from coordinate 5,761,084 downwards.
TGAATCACTCTTCAGCTCAAAGCAGTAACATGCCTAAGATGAATATCAATTAATAAATATTTAATGTAGGGTTTTTATAAAGATTGTACGAACAGTTCCAATTGATTGTAACAGCTCACCTATTAACATTTTTTTAATTTTTAATTTTTAATTCACTACACAACTTTTAAAATCTTAACACATTATAAACAGACTGGGCATCTCACACTATCAGGCTGGCTTTTTTTGGGTGACTGGAATGTTGGGGATCACAAACTAATCAATTAGAAATCACACACTACTCAACTTTTAAGCTGTCGCTGAACCGAACAGAGCTAACTGAACTCACATGAACTCACGAGTTCTCCCGTTACCAGGAGACGCAAATAAACAAACGTGAAGCGGCTCACTGCTGCTGTTTTCTCTGCCGTTTGTGCTGATATAATAAAGAAGCAGCAGGTAAACATGTTAAAGTGAGGAATCATGGATTTAAAATGAGATCAATGTGGTAGTTTTAGAATTTTAAATGTATATAAACTCAATTGTGTCATAAACTCATGAAAAAGATTCGCTCCACACGTGAGAGACTTTTCTTTGTTTACTTGCTGTATTTTCTTCTTTCGTGCTCTCAGTTTTTATTGGCTGTTGCAGGAGTCCGTTCAGACTGAGTCGTTCATCAGTTTACACTAGATTTCGCTCAGAGTCGGGTTGAAAAAATCAAACATGTTTGATAAACTCCGACTGGTCTGAAACGCGATCGGGAGGCCAAAAATCTGAGTCTGTGACCCTCACAGACGACTCGACTCTCTCTCCAACTGTCGTCTCCGACTGACCCAAAAATCTGCAGACTACATTAGCACAGACTCTGACAGACTGAGAATCGGGGATAAAATTGGGGTAATAGTCGTGTAGATTAACCCTGGCTAAGGGGCAACAGGGCAACCATGAATTTGATTTTCATGTGATATGAATAACTTCTCTGGTACAGCTACTCATTGTTGATGTAGGCCTTCTTGAAGTTTTGAGTACAGGCATTCTCTTTGTGTTGTTCAGTAGGTCTCTTCTCCACTCATGTTATTCAGAATTGAATCTAGGATCAATCAAATCAATCCCATTTCACCCCTCACCCCTACCACTTAGCTCTAAGCCCTCCATCTTGTGCATTCATACCTAGGGGTGGGGTGTCCCAATTTTTGCTGAGATAGAGGAGTAGGGCGAAGTGTTAGGGCTACATGGCCCTCCAAACAGAGGTTTTTCATAGGTTTTTCAAAGAAAAACTGGCAAGATGGCTGAAATGGCTGCGCAAGTGACCAAAGAAACCCACAAATTTGAGTATTTTCTCTGTTAAAGCATTACAAAACCATTGTATTATTTTAGTTTAATGTTGTGTCAGTTTATTTTGGTTCTTTTCTTTATAACAAGCATAAAAATTCACTAATAGTATGCTAACGTATTCTCGGTAGCTAGCTAAATTTCCCGTTCCACCTTAAATAGTCCAGCAGTTCTAACACCTGAAGCGCCAGAATGTAACTGCTGCTCAAATTAAGGTGGAACAGGAAAAATTGAACAAGAAGCTGGTGAATAGCTGACTTCAGCTTCATATGACAAGAATTAGGTGTGGGTCCTAATAAATAACCCCCCCCCGCCATTGAAGGCAAACAATGCCCTAAATGTAACAAAAGCCCAGCAGTGAGGTGCTGAACTTTACCATCCTCTGCTATCACTGCAGACTGGCAGGGTCGCCTACAGAGCAGCGCTAGTAGCTGTTAATGAAGAAATGTTCTTCTTTATTTGAGGGTCCCATTTCATAGGGGACAATTCCAACCACTACCCCTTGTAACTCAGTTCCAAGAGGCAAGAAAACACTCGAAAACAAGGGGTAAAAATAGGAAATGGGATTGGGCCTAGGTCTTTTAATCAAAAAGTGTTCTGTGGCACTCCAAGTGTATACCATGTATCATCTCTGCAGCCCAAAATAGAATATATTGGACTAAAAGAAAGAATAAATCCAAAATCAGTTGCCAGATGATATTAAAACCTGACAAAAATGACATTCTCTGCAAATAAGCAGTAACTGTATGTTAAAATGTGCAGAGGTGTGTTCTCTGTACATACGTTTACATATTTTCACTTAGAAAATCAACAAAACATGTAATTTGACTAGAGCACCCAAACCTTTGCATACAAACATAACAGCAGCTGAAGTCTGAAGTTTTATTCCAGTGTATTTGGAATATGGAACCAATTTTTACTCTCTGCCCGAGGATTAAACTCTCAGGGTTGCCCTCATTAATTTCTCCACGCTGAACAGGGCTGTAGGAGAGTCTTATGCTGCTTCTCCTGCCACCCCAGTCCACTCCCGCTCTCAGGGTTTCCCTGTGGTGACTCCACAGTGCTGACCGGGCCCAAGCCCCAGCAGGGAGGGCCACAGCTCCACAGCTGCCGAATACCACGCTCTAAGCCCATGCTGGTTTATCACCCGAGAAGCGGACCGCTGACCGGCCGAGTAACGTGGCACCCTGCCGGACCCCAACCTGCTGACCAGAGTTCAGTGAACATGGCACGCTTGGAGTTCATCGAGCAGGAGAGGAGAGGAAGGCGCTTGGTGATTTAAAATGGGTCAACTTAAAATTAGGACAGTCCACAGCATGAATGTTAGGAATATTAGACAGGAATTAGTGGCCATATATTGTACATTTAACCAGATATACACACAGTTAGAGACGTGTATGGTTTTCTGTCTTCCTTTTTAAAAGTACTCAATACTTCACAAGCCAATCACAAGCCTCCACCTGTCTTTAAAATGACTCGACTTACACGTTTGCTTTGCTCCTTTCAGTTTCGTTGTTCCCTTCCTTCCTCCCCACCGCCACCAGTTTGATCCCTACCCGGTTGCCCAGGAGGTAGGCTCCGCCCCTGCTGTCCCTAAACAGCAAGATCTGTGAGGATCTAAACATTCCAAGACCTGGGCCGTCGTCAGGGCCTTCGCCAAGTACAAATTGCTATCTATCAAATTGTTAAATCCTAAAACCAAAGAGTTAATTGTAGCAAATTAAGAAGAGAAGAAGTAATAGGAGCACAGAGGTAAAGGTTCTGAGGTAGTACCACTGGTGCAGCATCGGGATGGGGGCAGAGTGGAGAATGTCCTACCCGTTATTTGAAATTATGTGAGTTTTGGCCAGATGGTTGTCAAAAAAAGGTACATAGCTCACAGGCTTCCCGCAGATCCTTAAGAAGTCTTATAAAGTCTTAAAATAGAAAAAGGTATGAAATGTCAAATCAAGGCACATTATAATGGATCGGGTTTCAGCTAAAGGAAGGCGATCCAGTTCCGATCCTTTGTTTCATTTTTGTGCTGTTCACACAGCTGTCGTTGAGGCACCATAATCAGACATTATCCACCACCAGCAGCTGTACCGAGCATCTTAGACAACAAAGCAGTTTAAATGTCAGTGTCTGCAGGAACTTTTAAAATGAAAATGTATTATCTGCAGCTCCAGTGTTTCCACTGTGTTTAAACTAGCCGCCTCTTATGTAGACATGGGCACTTGTGGCTCTTAAACCTAGAGTCAGTTTTTTGTCGTTACCAGAACGACATGCCACCAAAGCCACATAGTGAATGCACACCCAGCCTGTTTTCTGGGCTCTGTATCAGCTGATGCTCAATGTTAAAAGACTTGGCTTAGGTTAGGGGTCAAACAACAAGTCAGGACATTGTAAAATGATGCATAAAGACTGTGCTGAAAAGAATCATTATGCTTATTAAACTATCTCTGTTTTTTAACCAATTGGTTTGAATAAAACATTAATCATTATCAACATATAGTCATTAATGAGTGCTATATTTGAGTTTAAGTGCATTGTAATGGTAATGTTTTTGCTATGCTGAGGTCCTAAAAAGTATTAAAAGGCATACAAGCCTATTGTATTGCAGATTCTAGTAAAACATTCTTAACCTTTAATTGACCAGGGTATATTTTGGTTTGTCCATCTGAATTTACATCACCAAATCGTAAGGCAAATGATTCAGTAACTGCATGAAATAACCAATTTTTTATTTTATTTATTTATTTTTAAAAGCTCCCCTCAAATTAACAGAAAATGTGTTTTATGATCACACATATTACTGTATGCTTACAATTTAGTGCTGAAAGCCAAAAATCTTAGACGCTCTTTGTATTTTTTTTATAAAAATAATAATTTTTAGTCCAGATTTGTGGAAAAATGGGTCGACTTTCAGTAGACAAAAAAAAATTGTGAGTTCAGCTTCTTCTATTATAAGGGTTTAAAGTTACTTTACTCATCTATTTGACTGGAAAGAAGACGGTTACAGCTCTCATATGACACCAACCTTTTGAATGCAGCTTGTGAAATATGATAGTTATGAAGAATATGACGAAGTGCATTTTGGAACCACCGGTGGTCTCAAGGAGTTGAAAAGGTTAAATAAAAGTTGAAGTATGACTGAGATTTTTACTCAGGTAGAAGTGTAAAAGTACCAGCTCCTAAATGCACTTAAAATAAAAAAAAGTATTTCTTTAAAATTTATTTCTATTTCAGTGTTTGTAATTTGTAATTTACCTGTTTGACTTTCTTTACAAGAACTTGAGATGGACATCGTTGGAATCTCTACTAAGAAAAAAAATGTAGATTTTTATTTTAGCAGTCAATACAGAACTTCAGATCAAATTATTCCTGTAAGCACGGCCAGGATCGGATTAGGACTTGTTTTTTAGACTGGGAGTTACACACACCCAAAAAAATCTACTAATGTCCTGCAATGTCATTTTATCCGGCAGTCATCACTCTGCATATTCCAACACTAACCCCCAAATACAAACCAATAGCAACCAATCAGAAAGCTGGATTTACAACTACCAGCACTGCAGCACTTTGACTATAAAGCATCCTCACCACAGACACAACTATTGTCCAGAGAAGATGACAAAACTGAGTTAAAATCAGACAACTGAGACTTAAACCTACAAAGTTAAAGATGCACAAACTTAAAACCTAATAATTACCAAAAACACAAGTTACTGCCACAGCGGGCAGAACCAAACGAAGACGACATGAAAGTTACATCAAACAGCTGAAGTACGAAGACGAGGAAAAACAACACAGCAATCTTACCCCTAAACCTAACCATCATTGTAGACAACAGCATATTGACACAGCAGGCATGCAACATGTTTACTGTCTGTTTATGTCTTACCTGTAATGACTTGACTGTAATGTAATGACTAATGATGCACTGAAGTAACATCTGTCCAGGCATCTGAACGTAACTGCTACATCATTTAAGGTAGAATGGAGAAATGGAGCTAACTTCCTCTGGCCTCTGTCCACTGTACGAGTCTCAGTTACAGTCAGTAAACAGTAAACAGAGATGGGGTCTGCTGGTTTAACCCCTAAAATACTGCTGATATACACTTGGATCTAACATTTAGAGTTGGAGCGTTCTTGTGCTGAGTTTATTCATTAACTCACAGTAACCAGCCCAAAACTCTACAGGCCCACTGGGAATTCTCTAGACTCTCCCAGTAACCCACTCCAGGCTTGGACGCAGTTTTTTCAGATGCATCGTCCGCATTAAGCACTGACTAGATGCATAATTTTGTTGTCTCATCTGTTTGTTTATCTTCCTTTCTCCACATGCTCACTGCTCGGGCCTGTAAGCCATGAAAGTAGCCAATCAGAGGCCCTCCTTCTCATTCTGGATGAGTAAAGATCTTGGAGGATGGAGGGCAGACAGTGGATGATTTTCTCTGCACATTGTACTGCTCACTGCAGCTTACGCTTGGTGTGTGCAGATGCAGAACCGAGCCCAGATGGAGATGAAGGATGTGATGATGGACTCTATTATGGCTGTGTAGAACAGAACCAGCAGTGCTTGAGGCAGCACAGATTTCTTGAGCTGTCACAGGAAATACAAGCACTGCTGTGTCTCTTTATAACTGCAGTAAGGTGGGTTTCTTTCTGAAATCAATGGTCATTTCAACAGTTTTTGGTGCATTTAACTCCAGGTTCTCAGCTCTGCGCCATGAAGCCAGATGCTGCTCGTTGAACTTCTGGTCTGCTGAGAGCTGTAGCGCCCCCAATGCTGTGAAACCAGGCTTTCAAGCTCAAAGCATCAACCTTTACAGTGGAATCCGAAAGTCTGAGACCACATTGAAAATCTGGGATTATTTTCACTTAATCCAGGAAATCAACAACAAAGTTTTAGATTATAAAAAAAATTGAAAAGAAAAAAAGATTACGATGAGTAAAATGAAGAAGAAATATTCAGGACTGCACTATTTCTAGGTCACCGTTCAAATTTAAGCAAACGGTGAACTGACAATGTTCAGGCCTTTGTGCAAAAAGGTCACGTCCTTCCATTGAAGCAAGTGTTCAGATGAATCTCGTGAGTTTGATCAAAGGCCTTTGTCGCTGTTAGTGATCAGAGTGCATGCTGACGTTAAAGCCAATATAAACACAATCAATCAATCAATCAACCAACCTTTATGACCCACATTTTCAGTGTAGCCGAGTATTTACAGTGTAAGGGACAGAAAAAGAAAGTGAAATGGAGTTGAATGAAAAAGTTAAACTAAAATGAATAGAACTACATGGACAAATTAACAGTAAAATCAAATCAAACAAGACAAATAGAAAAAAAAAATGAGAACAATAAAATTTGATTAAAAAGAGGAACAATAAAATATAACCAAGAAAATAAACCTATTGATAAAATTGCAGCATTAAAAGGATAAATAAGGCAAGCTACCATTTGAAATGTTAAAGTAAGAAGATTATAAAAAGTAAATAAATAAAAAACAGTAATAGAATTAAGATCAAATAAAGATTTGGGCCTGGATTCGAATCCCCGTCCGGGTAACCGCGGTCGTTTCTGTGTAGAATTTGCATGTTCTCCCCGTGTCTGCATGGGTTTCCTCCCACAGGCCAATCGGAGATGCTAAATAACCCCTAGGTGTGAATGTATATGTCTGTGTTTGCCCTGTGCTGGACTGGTTGCCTATCCAGGGTGTATCCTGCCTGCTGCCCAGTGACTGCTGGGATAGACTCCAGCACTCCTCGAAACCCAGGAGGATAAGCAGCTTAGAAAATGTGTGTAAAAATACTCGTACATTTTTAAAAGATTCTACTTTTAACTCAGATTGCCACGCTGATTATACAATTTGTCATGTTTTTTTTTTTGTTTTTTTTTCTTTTGTTACATTAGAAAATCATACAAAATGGAAGCATTTTCACTGTGTGTACTTGCGCAAAATGTTTCTAGCACTGTATCACTGGAATGTACAGGTTACAGAGCCACGCATGCTTTCATATCAGTTGTTCACTACACACTTCCCTTTCACCGGGAAATGAGTGATGCTTTCGGTGCATTCCGGCCTTTGTGATTTCTCTGTAATATAGAGGCGAAAGTGCTCATGCCATCTCACCTTGCAGCACATGTCTGTTTAATCCTGCGGTACTGCTCAAGGCCAGCTGTGCAGCCTCTCTTTCTTCTTTGTAAACCTCCCACCGTCATTCATACTATTCACTTCGCTGTACTGTTCTGGCTCGGACAATGTGTGTATAAAAGCGTATATGCATGTGTAAATGGGAGTAAGAGTGTGTGTGTGTGGGCTGCTTCGAGCTCATCTCTTTACTCCACACACAGTGCAATGATTCAAATCACGGCCCTCCACAAAGCCTCCCTCAGCCTGCGAGAATGGAGGGTTCGAAATGTTTTGGCCGGTGCGAACGGGCAGGAGGCAGAAAGTGGAGGACGCAGAACAAAGGGAAGGAAGAGAAGGAGTTGACTGTGGTATTGAGATATTGGAAAAGCTGCTTGTTCCCGAGGCCTGGGGGGAGAAAGAGGCGGCTTTTTTTCTGTGCGGCGGGACCGCGCTGGAGACAATAGGGCAGCGAGATGGGAGCAGTGCAGGGGAAGAGTGGAGGGAGATAGAGGTGGGAGAGAAGACAAAGCTGGATATAATGATGTGGCTTTCAATTACCCACCTCTCTCACCTGACAGCCTCACAGGGCAACTAGTGTCCAGCTAACACACACATACACACAAAACCCACCATTCCTCCACTTCAGGGCTAAATCCTCACAACAGTTACTTCTGAACCCATAGCTTCAGTGGGTGCAGCACACTCATGACCCACAATGCAGGCATGGCTTATTAGATATTGTTTGAAAAATAGTACAGCATTGTTGTACGATGAGTAAATATAGATTTCTGTAAAAATTCCCAGACACATTCCAGTCTTATAGAAAGCTTCACAGAAGAGTGGAAGCTTTTATAGCGGCAAATGGGGTCTAACTCCATATTAATGCCTATGGATTTAGAATGGGATGTCATAAAAGCTCCTGTAGGTGTAATGTGTAGGTGTCCCAATACTTTTGCCCATATTGTATAGCCAGAAAGTCTAGAAGGATTTTTTTTTCTCAGAAAATGGGCCCCACTCAAATCAAATCAAAATGTAATTGGTTGATTGATCTGTCAGTTCCTAATTATGTTTATGTGGTTAGTATGACACATTAGGTCTTCTGTCCAGCTCCTGAAGTCCTAACCAATGGGAGAGCACATTTAGCTGTATATACCTACGTACAACAGGAAAAAAATCTAATTGGATGATTTTCCATTGGGAATTTAAAGATTTAAATTTTTGTTTGCAAACAGAATATAGCAGTACTGCATCAAAGCATTACATACATGTATTTTTTAAGATACCATTAGGCCTTCTCTGAGATCTTCCCCATTGCAAAAATTCTCCCCAGTTTAGTCATGGGCCATTCCCACCCACTAGCTAGGTCCCCCCCATGCAAACAAGCTTGGAGGGTGAGGCAAGGGGCAGACTTTAGAGAGCAAATGACACAATGAAAGTAAAGCCAAATCTCAGACAATCCCCCCCCCAAAAAAAAAAAAAGGTCCCAAAAAGATGACATGACCTGGAGAAAGAGGATGTATGGTTACCCTAAGCTTGTGGTTTTGGCAGTGACAAAATATTAGTGAAAACTAGAAGGGGAGCATTCATGAACTTTAAGTTGGCTTCGCAAAGCCATTGCTATGAAATCCCAGGTGGTTGCTAAGGTATTACTATGTATCCCAGGTGGCTGCTAAGGTGTTACTATGTATCCCAGCTGGTTGCTAAGGTGTAACTACGTATTCCAGCTGGTTGCTAAGGTGTAACTACGTATTCCAGCTGGTTGCTAAGGTGTAACTATGTATGCCTGGTGGTTGCTAAGGTGTAACTATGTATGCCTGGTGGTTTGCGAAGGGATAACTATGTATTCCAGGTGGTTGCTATGGTGTTACTATGTATCCTAGGTGGTTGCTAAGGTGTAACTACATATTCCAGCTGGTTGCTGAGGTGTAACTATGTATGCCTGGTGGTTGCTAAGGTATAACTATGTATTCCAGGTGGTTGCTATGGTGTTACTATGTATCCTAGGTGGTTGCTAAGGTCACCTATTTATCCTAGGTGGTTACTAAGATGTTACTATGTATCCCAAGTGGTTGATAAGGTGTTACTATGAAATCCCAGGTGGTTGCCAGGGTGTAACTGTGTATCCCAGGTTGTTGCTAAGGTGTAACTATATATCCCAGGTGGTTGCTAAGGTGTTGATTGACCTTCATGACATCATTTCTGGCACAAGCATGCTATTTTAGAACATTCTGTACAATCCTGTAACATTTCATAGTTCCATGAAAACAGTGCAAAAATAAGCTTAGAAGAACAGCAGGGTAAGTTAACCCAGACATGCTGTCTACTTAGCCTATTGCAGTAATAAGCAAGCAAGTTAGTCTAAAGTTAATGTAAAATAGTTTGCACCCAGGCTTTCTCACATGCAAGCTCTGCCCCTGTTTTAAGCAGGTTTATGTGCTTGTGGGTACAAATTCCTGTATCAGCTTGTGAACAGAAATTAGCATCTTTTCTATGTACGCAGACTTATGAGTGTAAATCAGCTGTGCATGAGCATGTATGCTATACTTAACAAATGCGACCATACATTTATAGAGGTGGGGGCATGAAGCATGTGCCATGTGTGTGTTTGGTTGTGTGTGTGTGGCGAAAAGGCTGCCAACATGTCTCTTCCTTGCCAAATTCTGCTGCTTGGGAGTTTGTTTGATATCAGATTAGAAGGCCTTCGTGCAGTGATGCTGAATTAAGCATGGCAAGTGTGCCGGCATCAATCTGTGCAATGCTCTCGACATTCCAAGAGCATTTAATTAGTCATGCAGCGCAATGGACTCATTTACTTTGACGCACACACACACACACACACACACACACACACACACACACACACACACACACATGGAGCAAGTGAGTTCAGCATGTGAGATGGGGTCAGTCTGAGTGTGAGGAGGTTGTCGCTATTGTGTTTTGCAAGCAGAGATTGCAACCGGAGGCATGACCGTGTCAGTGCACTCAAACCTCATAATGCCACTGCTGCTTCCCCAGCCCTTCCCTCAGGACCCTCTCATCTGTCAATCAAAAATGACTACATATCTCTTGTGACATAATTATGGATATTGCGATGAAGAGAATTCCCAAGAATGCCTGTGAAAGGTCTCCTGGTAGCAAGAAAATGTATGGACAGACTGCATGTAAATATGTATTTTATTATATATTCCATAAAATTAATTACGGATTTTATAATGATGTTCCATCACTTTGGCATTAAAACTTATTTTCTAGCATTTTGATTGCAGCTGATTTCAATGGAATGCACTGTACAGTTGTCCTCACACATAGCTAGACATGTACACTCACTTTATTAGGAATACTTTATTAGGAATACTAATTCTGAAGAACAGTGAACTCAGTGTAATATTCATGAAACCAGTTTGAGATGACTTTTGCTTTGTGATATGGTGCTTTATCATGCTCAAAGTAGCCATTATAATATGGGTAAATTGTAGCCATGAAGAGATACATACGGTCAGTAACAATACTCAAATAGGCTGTGGCGTTCAAGCTATGTTGATTAGTAGTGATGGGCCCAAAGTGTGCCAAGAAAACATTACCCACACCATTACAACACCTCCACCAGCCTGGACTGTTGACATAAGGTGGGTTGGGTTCATGGATTCATGTTGTTGGCACCAAATTCTGACCCTGCCATTCGTGTTCCTCAGTAGAAACTGCGATTCAGGACCAGGCCTTGTTTGTCCAGTCTTCAACTGTCCAGTTTTTGTAATCCTGTGCCCACTGCAGCCTAAGCTTTCTGTTCTTGGCTGACAGATGTGGAACACCATGTGGTCTTCTGCTGTTGTAGCCCATCCACCTCATGGTTCAACGTGTTGTGCATTCTAAGCTGCTTTTCTGCTCACCACTATTGTACCGAGTGGTTATCTGAGTTACAGTCTGGCCATTCTCCATTGACCTCTATCAACAAGGCATTTCCATCCAAAGAACCACTGCTCACTGGATGTTTTTTCTTTTGTGGAGGCTGTGGTGCATGAAATCTGAGGAAATCAGCAGTCATAGAAATACTCAAACTGCTGTCTGGCACCAACAATCATACCACAGTAAACAAAGACTTATTAAGATAGGGACAAATTGAATGTAGAAAATTTTAACCAAGTTTGAATCCAATGACTCACAAAGGCAGTCATTGGGTAAAGGGTAATGGTGTGCTCTGCACTTTGGAGCAGGATTATGTGTAAGGTGTCCCCAGACATGTATTCACATTACAAATACAAATCACATCTTGCCCTGCAAGACTAAGTAAGATGGTCCCTCTCCTCCATCACTTAGCACAATGCTAGCCAATGCAGACATGTGTTAACTGAAAGAATTGGCAGTTAGCACTCTGCTCCAAGCATGATGTGTTGTCCAATGACATTAAGTGCATTCATAATGGGTTACTACTGCACTAGTGTATACTGTATACAGCATGCCATTTTTCATAGTAGTATAGCATCCAGTGTATGACAAAAGCTATGTGCCGTACTACAGGATGACTTCACTGTCAATGTCAGGGGCTGAGCCGGGCAGACCCCTCTCAAGGCCCACCCCATTTTCCTAAGCCCTCCAATCACTGCTCAGCAACCCATACTAGCCATGTATGCTTTTTGCTGGTCAGGTCTTTAGCAACACGTGGAAATATTTCAGTCAAGAGACGCACCTCCCTAATTATGAAAGATACCTTGATAAAATACAGGGTTTTGTTTTCTACTCATCTCCAAAGCCACAAGTAAACTTTAAAAATGTCAGCTTCGGAATCTGTGTTCCTATAAGGTCAGTCGTTTTATTTTCACCACATTTGTAGTTGGTAGTATCGGCTAGTTTGACTGAATAATGATCAGCGTGAGCCTGAAAAGCTGATGCTGAATGGATTGTGATTGAGACCAACTTTATAAAGTTACTGTTTTAACCATGTAATCTATGCAGTAAGTTAACTTTATTAAATAGACAAAAAAAAGCAAACCCTCCTCAAGACCAGCAGAGAAAACTGATGGGGCTTCATCGCTGCACTGAGTGCAGCAGCAGGACAATTAAATTGTTCTTGCTGGTGTACTGGAACATTTGGCCTGAGTAGTACGTCATCCAGCTGTTTGTGGCTTATTAGAGAAATTCGTGTTGGTCACATACTGCATACTACTTACTACTTTTGGAAACATCAGTACGCGAGCAGTATGTAGTAAGTTGTTTCAAACACAGCCGTAGAGTTAGTGGTCAGAAGGGGTTTCAGAGGAAGCACAAACTAGCCTTCACCCTCCCAGCTTGGCCAGTATGATAATACGTCAACTGTGCACTTCGTTTGCTGGACTCCCCTCAGTGGCCGTCCCCTCCCACTTCATCTCAAAGCAGTACTTTTAAAATAAAAGTCCCATCCCAATTCAGTGAAGCTCTGATTGGTTTCTTGTCAATATGAGACCCATTAATATTGGACAAAATAGCCAGAAAAGAAGAATTTAAATCAACAAATAACACAAAACAATCATTTAAAGAGAAAACAACTTCATTTAAACACACACACTCATCAGCCATTGTTGCTTTACCGCATGCTGCTGGACCTCATCTGCTTCTGACATATGTTAAGATAAGTTTCTGGTGATTTTAATGCTATAACCCACTTTGAGGGACAATAAAGCAGCTTCTACAACCCCAGTTTGAACAAAGTTTATGTGAAATCTGATTTTTGCTAAGCTTATCAAAGTAACCCAACAATGTAAGTCTTTCCAAATGCCAAAATTATGTGGAAAAAAACTCAGTGCATTAATTATGGAGTATCCTTTTAAGACTTTTGGTGTTTTGAGTGCAAGTACTCAAACTGCATTAATAAGGGCTCGAGTAGTAAAGTCGTCTTATAAAAGACTTGGCAGACCAAGGACAACTTGCACTGTGTTTGATGCCTTAAGCAAAGCAAATGCACTTCAATTAGACCTTGTGATTTTTGGTCGTGAAATGGAAGATGCTCTGTGTGGCCCAAATGAATTAAGACACTGCAGTGATAACAGGTCAAAGACAGCGGAACTGAAATGAGCAAGATCATAAATCATGTCACTCTTTGAACTCGTGCTGTGCTGTGAACCATGCTGTACTCTGCTATGCAGAGTTCAGCACAGCTTGGTTAATTCCCTGCTTGAACATTCCTGTTTCGACTAAAGTTCCATTTTGAATGTTTTTTTTTGCACTGCTGCGTTAACCCCTCTTCAGTAGCCATAAAATGCAATTGCCAGGTTTGGAATGGAAGATGAAACTGGATTTTTATCTTTGAAGGTGAATAAGTCAGCATTCATAACAGTGTTTTATTATGTTTCATCACTTCTTTTTATTGTATCAATTGTACAAGATGTTTTGGATCAAGAAATCTGCATGTAATAGTCTTTGTGGAGAGATGTAAATTGTTTCCACAGCAGGGCGCTCTCACTCCTCCCCCTTCACTCATCATTGCTCACTAGCAGCTCAACACAGAGTCACAACATTTCACCCGCAGAAAACACTGTTATAGATAGTCTATTAAAAGAGTTACAATATTTTATCTGATTTTATTCATTTAAAATGCAGAGTTCAGCACAGTTTGATTAATTCCCTGCTTGAACATGCCTGTTTCGACTCATCGGTTAACAAGCAGGTTTAGAAGTTCTTGAATCGCCAAACTGTGCTAATGCTGGCCCTCAAGAACCTTAACTGGGCTCCCCACACTGCTAGAAAAACAGTGTTGACCTGCACAGCTGGTCATCAGTAGAACCAGCATTTGTTGTGTTTCAGATACTGGTATGCTGAACAGGAGCAGTGGAAGTTATGAAGCTGATCGTGACCTAAACTAGCACCAGACCAGCAGGAGACCAGCATAAACCAGCTCGTATTCACAGTCAGTGATGTTTCCCACCTGCTGGAAATCAAAATTTGATTGGTTGATTGCTTTGTGACTTCCTAATCGTGAAACTGTGGTTAATCTGACGCTTTAGACCTTCAGTTTAGCTCCTGAAGTCCTAACCAATAGAAGAGCTTGCTTGGACTGACAGACTGGATCATTTTCCACTGGATTTTCAACCCCTTTGTTTCCAACCATAATTTACTACACTACTTGCAGAGCTTGAACAGAACAAGCATGATAATGTAATGAAATAAAAGTAAGCTAAAAAAATTATTTAGGCCTAAACGACTCATTAAAAAACTACCCCTAAAGTCATAGATTAAACTGTTCAAATCTACATCGAATACTAAACAGTTCAATATTTTTATGTATTGTTGTACTGCCTGAGAAATTTCTGAGAAATGGCATAGCATTGCAGAGCTAAACCTTAACACTCATTAAGAATATGAAGATTCACGAATATGCATGATTATACAAACTGTAAATGCTTACAGATGCCTACATCATCCCTTCCTCCCATTTCTGTGCATGCTGTACTTTTACCTTTGGTAACTAGACAACAGGCAACACTGAGCAGATGAGATGACATTTTCAATTCATCAGCCAATTTCCAAGCATAATTAAATTCAGCAACAACTGCTCAGGAGAGTAAAGTGGAGCTGTTTATGCTAGCACTAGTTTAGCAAGCAGCTAACACATCTAAACACTACATTTGTGTTACGGAGCATTGATGAGATGGAATTGAACCTTTGTTTTGGTGTGTGAAGCTGTTGTAGCCTGTTAAGCTAATGCTAGCCTGTAGTGCTAAGAAGAACAGAACAGCAGAGCAGGAGCTCCACATACCACAGCATATGTTCACTACCTCAGATTCGAATCTTTGTCCTTTAAATGTCTAGCAGTTGAGCGTTTTGCTGAAATCAAATCTGTGCTCTGGTGTATCAAGTGGTCAGTGTTAATATGCTAAGCTACTGCTACCTGTTACTTGGATAGCACATTGCAAGCTTAGCCAGCTAAAAGGCTCTAATGGACACATGTGGGTCATAAAAAACCACCCAAGACTAGTTAACCCTGCTAAAAATATTGCTTCTGACCGGCCTGGTGCTGGCTTGGCTGACCAGGATACCAGGCCTGGCCTATGCCATTTTTCTTTCTATCTTTTCCTTTCAGAAAGCACATTTGTTATTGTAAGGTGTCTATTAGATGTACAGCTATGTGGTCCACCAAACATATTGTGCTAGAGCTGTACATGGCACCGTAAGGCTAAAGCTAGCAGAAGGCTTTACCCTTATTTGAGAACGCAGGTAGTCCTGTAGCCTTGTTAAAGACTTAAGCAAAGCAAATATAACTCAATTACACCCTGTGATCTCAGGTCATGTGATGAAAGATGCTCTGTATGGACCAATAGAATCAATCCACTGCAGTCATAAGAGGTCAAAGGAAGCTGAAAGAGGTCTTGACTGAGATGTGCTAGAAATATCGCACATCATGAGTGTCTTTGAACTTGGTGTCAGCTTTACTTTGCTGTCCAGCAGTCTCAGACGGGATGCCCAGTTCCATTCAGAAGAGTGTGAGTCCAAGAATGATTTACCAATGTCATAATTATTTATCAGAATGGTATGTGTGTCGGAACAATTAACCCGGTTCTAATGGTGGGATTCAGGGACACAGCTTTGGAACATTTGGTTTTAAACACAGATGCTGTCAACTTCACTTCTACCTGTTCTTCAAGAAATCTTTTAATTGGAGACTGTGATGTTTGACTCACATCGAACTATGAGTTTGTGGTTATATATACCATTAGCGGAGATTAACAGAGTCATCTTCAAAAACAATGGTGTCTGCTTTGGCCCCTTCACTCACCATTGCTCACTAGCAGCTCAACACAGAGTCACAACATTTCACACACAGAAAACACTGTTGTAGTTAATCTGTTAAGAGTTACAGGAGAAAATATTTTATCTGATTTTATTCATTTAAAACAGTCTATTTCCATTCCGCCAGTAGACTGGCCAATCGGAGGCAGGAAGCTACAGAGGAATTAGTAGTAGCCACAAGGGCTGCCGATTCACGTTTGGCCTTTCAATGAGTGTGTTAATGTTGCCTCAATAGATATTATTCACATAAGACACCTTAACCTTGCCATATAATTTTATTACACCATATGCAGGATGCAGTAATTTATGACAGTGTAAACAAATATGGCCGTGCTCAAGATTGGCTTGCCATGTTATTTTAACCTTTAAAAGAGTATAAGTAATCACATTGGCCCTTCTTCATCAAAGTCATGTGAAAGAGGGCTGATTTGACCACTTTTAATGATACACAAACTTCTCTGCATCAGATTTGAGTGCGAATGATGTGCTTGTGTAGTGTGATTATTTTACTAAAATAACTTTAACACGCACATCCACTTTGTGCTGGATTGCTATGTGCACCACTTATTGGTATTATTTTCTATTTATATTATTTTCATTCATATTATAGATTATTAATAATATTTTTGGTTAGTTAACTGCAAATCAAGCAATTTTCCAGGCTGTTATATTATTACACATACATTTACACACACACTTCTACCAGATGTGAGTACCAGACTGTTGGTGGAATTTGAAATTTATGATCAAATTTGACCACACACACCTTTGAATAAGGCCTTTATATTTGTAAGACTCAGAGGTCACCAGGTAGTCAGAACTTATTTACTGATCTAGGATCTGACTGTGGCTCAAGGTGCACTGGACTGCCTGACATAATAGGGCACTATTTTGCTGCATAAGGCATCTTAGCATCCTATAAGGCCTAAACAGACTCCATAGGTGGCTCAATTGACTCCTTAAGGACTATGGCTGACAAAGGACAACTTGCTTGTGGGAAGCAGATAGAAATCATCAGCCAATTACCGGGTTTAGTAGGACTGTTACTGTAGTTAAATCTGAACTTCACCCTCGAGGACGTGTCTGGAGGCGCACAGCTATGTAGTCTACCTGCCATATTAGGGTGCTATGCCGTAACATGGCACCACGAGGCTAAAGCTAACAGCAGGCTTTCCTACTGTACTTGTGTCTTCTTCAGCCCTTGAGTCAAGCGTGTGAAGCGAGCTCGTCTCGCCCCGAGCCATATGGTCCAGGAGCGGCTGGGCGGAGGTGTCTGAGTGGCGTGCTGTCTCTTCTCCACCGATTCCTTGTTACAGGATATAAATAGACGAGAGAGAGAGAGAGAGAGAGAGAGAGACGCCATGAGCTTCACGTCGTGTCACCACGCTCTGACATCGGTGTGAGACAGATGGTGCAAATTAATGACAGGGACACAAAAAAATGGAGGAACGAGGGAGAGAAAAAAACACACACACCTCTCCTGAAACAACAACCACAGCTACAAAACAAACGGAAGGAAGCTGGTGGTTATTAGCGCTGGGCCTGCGCTGCACAAAGGCGTCTCACAAGCCAACAGCCTTTGCTAAGCTCAAACATGACGCTAATTAAAGTTCTGAGGGCTCTGTTTGACCTACAGCAGATGGTCGATCTCAATTTCTGTTCTTTTTGTGTTATGTTAAAGGCAGCTACATCCCACTGTGGGCGAGGTAAAAGTCGAGCTTAAGAGCTACCTACATAGGGACTTATTAAATGTGCATAAGTATAGGATAACATATTTATAAAGCAATACTTGAATATTAATAAATATCTTATGAAGGCAATCCCAGAATGAAAACCACTAGCAACTTGATCACAATGTAATGGCTAATGCACCCAACATTTGCTAGTCTGATTGGCTGAGCTGCATTCTAAGCCAAAATCCATGATATACGCAGACCTATGACCACCTCACAACAACTGAATTGTGTATTGCTGCACCACGGAACGAATCCTTGTTCTGTTAATAGAATAATCTTTGACTCTCATGCTGTTCGCATGGACCACTGAGTATATTGATGAAGTAAAAACTTGTTTTTTGTTTAAACTGAGGAGCTGGCAACTTAACAGGCTAAAAGATAGCAAACCTCCTAAACAACTCTATCATTAATATCACAGGCCTGAATTAAAGTACATATGTACGATTAACTGTAAAACGGCAGTATAAAAGTCTAAAAATGTCTCTTGAATGACTTACATGCTTCAAATGTCTGTGTTTCAGTCAGAAGTAGCATCAAACCCAGGCTGAATCCCAAAAATAGTGTGCTAGCTATGAAAGTTTAGACATCCTAGCCTCTACAGCCAAATAGTGCATCATTTATCGAATGTGTCTGGGTCCCAAATGACTGTTCTTAGCTGTATTTTGCTCTAATAGGCTGCAGGATCCAGTATTTAAACTCCTCTGTAGTGCACTATGTAGGGAGCAGGGAGCCATTTGAGATTCAGCCCCAGTGTGAGAAGATGGCGCCGCTGGATTGGTGCTAAATAAGACTTACGGTGGTAATTTGGTGACCAAATAGTACTTAGAAAGAGAAAGTTTTAGCATTAAACAGTGCTGTTTCATCACGTGTTCATTGTTAGACAACAAAAAGATAAAAAATTACCACAATATACAGCGACGGGCGCCCAAACGTTATCCTCATTCAGCAGTCCATTGTTGCTTGGCAACAGTACCATACTGTAAAGGAACTACATTTCTTGGCAGAATACTTATGTTGATTATTAATAATAACTTATAATAATAACTTACACCATTTTTCAGAAAATAATTTATTTTATCATATTTTAGCGTTGCGCCTTAGATCACCCTTCCCATGTTAAAATCACAGTAACACACAGCCTCTTGTGGCTTATTGGTCTAATATATATATACATACACACACACACACATTATATATATATATATATATATATATATATATCTATATATATATATATATATATAGTACATGGGATATTATGGCATAAGCTCTTTATAATATATAAATATCTTTTGATATTATAAAGAGCTTATGCCATAATATCCCATGTACTGGAACCTATAAGGCAGAGGTCTAGTTAAGAACATCATATATTAGTTTGACAGAGGATTTTAATGCCTTTGCACTGAAGTGATCATTTTCATGATTTATGTTTGAAAATATATATTTAATGGCCAAAAGTATGTGGACACCCCTCTTAATTACTGAGTTCAGGTGTTTCAGCCACAGTCATTGCTAACAGATGTATAAAAGTAAGCATATAGTCTTGCCGTCACGATAGACAAACACTGGCGGTAGAACGGGTCGTACTGATGAGCTCAGTGACTGTAAACATGACACTGTCATGGGATGCCACCTCTTCTCCAAGTCAGTTTGTGAAATTTCTGTCCTGCTAGATCTTCCCCTGTTTACTGTAAGTGCTGTTATTGTGAAATGGAAGTGTCTAGGGGCAACAACAGCTCAGCCGTGAGGCAGTAGACCACACAAACTCACAGACCAGGACTGATGAGTCATTACAAGTCTCCCTAATTAGAAATTAGAAAGGTGTATATATGTATATTAAAGGCCTCTTATGTCAGTTCATATGACATCATATGTAGTCTTGCAATAATGTTATAACCTGATTATAAATACTCAGTTATTGCTTTATAAGTATATTATTTAATGCTTATGCATACGTGATGTAGTCTTGACCTCCGTAGCCTTCAACCAAAGTGTTAATACTAACTGTTTGTTGCGTTTGTGATTAGTCTTTGGAGGGAATCAGTAGATGTGACTCGCAAACACTGTTGTGTGCGAAATGCTAGAGGACATCGGTTGGATGAGGAAGAAATGGAAAGATAGTGGATATGTGTAAATATAGCCCAACTGGAGTGCTCCCTCCAGAATGGCCTCTGACAGCCGTTTGAGTTAAATAGCGCTGTAGTTCAGAGATCCGAGCTTTATTGCACCGGTGCTCTGGGAGCAGGAGAGGCCTGGGAGGATCCGGGGCATTATTAGAGCTCAGAGAACATAATCCCAGCACAGAGAGAGAGAATAAAAGACCAAGAGAGAGAGGGGGGGAGATACCAGGGAGATAGGAAAAGGAAGACAAAGTAACAAGTGCATAGCTGGAGCTAGTTTGAAAAATGTAGGGAATGCTGACCTACAGGGAGAGAAAGATCAAGAGGATGAACATTTATAGACATATTATGAAAGCGTAGATGAGATGAAGAAAGAGAAAGTCTAAATAAAAAAGTGGTCAAAAGGAGGCTGACTTAGTCCTCGGCTTTTATATTCTTTTTGAATGCTGTTGTTTGGAAAGGTCTGGCTCTATTTTTGATAGCTGCACACGACGCTGACAGATAATCATGTGGGAAATTCATGTGACTTGCTTAAATGTGTTAGTCAAGCTGATGGGCAGATTGGATAGTGGGTGTTTTGTATCTAAACCGCAGGGAGTAATGAGTGGTTGACAACTCGGAGTGCCTGTGTATCTCTCCTGCCAAAGGAGCCTGGGCAGGGTACTCATAACTGAATAAAAAAGTTCCCACTTATTTTTTTTTGTTTTTTTTTTTGTGCGTCAGATGTGCCATTGAAGTTAATTTTTTTCCATCAATGAAAAGTGCTTTTCTCCAGAAGCATATGAGTAACAAGATGAAACATTCGAATTGGGTTCATAAGCCTTTGCTTTGTTAGCAGAGTGCCAGGACTGCTTGTTCTGTATGAATAAAATATAACGCACTTGTTAAAACAACTCTCTATAAAATGAGTCATGCACAACCTTTTCAACTCCTTGAGACCACCGGTGGTTCCAAAACGTACTTCGTCATATTCTTCATAACTTTCATATTTCATAAGATACATTGAAAAAGTGGGTGTCATATGAGAGCTGTAACCGTCTTCTTTCCAGTCAGATAGATGGGTAATGTGATTTTAAACCCTTATAATAAAAGAAGTTGAGCTCACAATTTTTTTTGTCTACTGAAAGTCGACCCATTTTTCCACAAATCTGGGCTATAAACTATAAACAGATGGCGTCTCTGATCTGTCAGTCAGTGATCTGCTCTGTAAATTTTTTTTTATAAAATAATACAAAGAGTGTCTAAGATTTTTTGCTTTCAGCAGGAAATTGTGAGCATATAGCAATATGTGTTTCATCATAAAACACATGTTCTGTTTATTTGAGGGGAGCTTTTACAAAAAATAAATAAATGGTAACACTTTCTATGAATGTCACATTTGTAAGCATCTATAAAGACATTTATAACATGTTATAATGCATTCATATGGCCTTATAAACATGATTATAAACATTTATAAAAATTACACTTTACAGCCATGTTTATTATACATTATGAACTGTTAATATAATGCATTGTAAGTAGTGTCGATAACATGTTATACTGTCAGTGCCAATGAAGTCAGTCCCAGCTTGGAGAGTGTAAAGTAAAGACAAATACCAAGCTAACGGTGGTGCACATTGACTTTCCCACATTGGGTAAAGCACTGATGGCAGCACTAGTGTAAACTCTGACGTTTGAAGCCTGTAATGTGCTTTACTGTGTATGTTTTAGTGTTTCAGTAAATTCTTCAGTAAATACTTCAGCTTGAAGCCTCACTCTTAACACTGGAGGAGGCTTTAGTACAGTACGCTTCACTTTACTTAGAGCGGACAAATACGACTTATGAGCTCTTATAATTTATGATCAGTACGTATAATGTATTATGTTAACAATTCATAATGCATAATAAGCATGGCTATAACGTGTAATGCATTATTATAAATATTTATAGCCATGTTTATAATGCCTTATGAATGCATTATAACATGTCATGAATGTGTTTATAGATGCTTACAAATGTGACATTCATAGAAAGTGTTACCAAATAAATAAATAAAATAAAAATTTGGTTATTTCATGCAGTTACTGAATAATTTGCCTTACGATTTGGTGATGTAAATTCAGATGGACAAACCAAAATATACCCTGGTCAACATTCACTAGAACAAGCCCAGCTCTATAATCTTGAAGGGAGGGGTTAGGGGCATAGTCATCCTTTGAGGCCCCACCTTCAATAAGAGTACCAAAGATGTGACTTTATTAATTTACACTAACAGTAAAGACTTAACAAAAATACCACATTAAAGGACACCTGATGTCCCACACGTTGCACAAAATGTTAAGGTACTCAAATATTTACATTATTTTTTTTGTTTTGTTTGTTTTCATCTCTTGGCTCTGGATGGAGCATCCGAAAGGTGTTGTCATCAATATAATTGTAATGTAATCAAAAACCTGCTTGCATAAGGAAGAGCAAGTCAGAGGAAAATAAGCAAGAACAGTTTCCAAAACTGGATTTCAAAAAAATGACTAAAAGATACAGAGAAAATATGATTCCTAACAACCACCAAAGCTGCCCCCATCAGATAAACAGTACTGTCATCTTTGAGAGAGAGGAGGAAATCAAGCTCCACTCTTTCTTCACATCTGAAAAAATTCCACAGGTGTTTCTGTCCATCTTTCCAGTGTGAGAAGACAACTCAGCACTGAAAGGATGTGTAGCTGTCAAGAAGCCTCACTGAGAAAAGGACTGTGGCATGCTCCCGTCCCCCGGGCCCTGATGATGACTGTGAGAGCCGGCAGGAAGGCGGGGCCCAAACCCAGAGAGAGGAGGTGAGGAAGAGGAGAACCACTATTGAATGGGGAGCAGCGCACAAGCCCCGAGCTCCACCTCCATCACTGCCCCCACTCTCTGGCTCGGCCACTGGGATCGAATATGAGGCAAATTAAAGTGGCCTTGCTTCAGGACAAGAGGCAGCACCCAGGAGGCCATCCCCCAGCCATTCATGATTCTCCTCTCCCTGCCATCCTCGCAAAGCTTTGTCCACATTTAGGGTTCACCCTCCTGCCGGCTCACACGGCCATAATTGGGGCTCAGGGGGATGTGTGCATGCCACAAGAACATAGACAAAAAGAACAACATTTGTAAATCAATAAAGAAGCTGGTGTTGTTCTTAGAATGGACTGAACTGAGCGTGTTTGGTGTTACTTAGATGGTGAGAAACCGAAATGAAAAACCAACTTCTAAGACTGAACTCTGGACGTGTGGAATGAATATCCCTGAGGATTTCTTTGAAAAACAGTCTCCTAAAAAGAACTGACACACTAAATGCCGAAAAACTTATTAACTAAATTATATTTAGTTGAGGGGCCAACTCCATATTAATGCCCATGTTTTTGGAATAGGAAGTCTAGCAAGCTCATATAGGTGTGATGGTCAGGTGTCCACATACTTTTGACCATATAGTGTATCAATATTTGTATCACAGAACACTGGAAAATGTTAATGAACCCTCTAACCAAAAATTGGTAATTGTGTGCTGTGAGCATCCTGACCAATGACCGATATTGCTGATGAGTGTTTATTTGAATGTTTTGATGGTGTTCACATAATTATGTGTAAATATTTTTGGTCAAAATGTAGCAGACCAGTCTTTAACTGCATCAAAGTCTCAACAATAATGCAATAAAGCAATGACACAGTCACTGCAGTGACACTCATACCCAGCTGCAATACCCCACAAATACTTCATACAATCATTGGGCACCCCCCCCCCAACCCCCAAAAGCAATAAAGATACCATGACTGCTAGCATAGCCTCTTATGTAGCAGCTAATAACTACAGATGTTATACGTGGCTTACAAGCAGTAACATTACCTACCTGGTACGCTTCTGCATGAGACACCTAGTGGGTAAAAGTAATTTAAATAGCCCATCAAGTATCTGCCTCAAAGCACATGTGGTTTTTTAGTCTCTCCCTCCTTCAAGGTACATCATCAGAAGGTGAGGTTCCTTGTTTTTTAACCAGAAAATCTCTAGAGACTACTAAGGTACCACTGTGGAAGGTGTGTAGGCATGTTTACAACAGCTGTAGTGATGGTTACATTTTTAATTTTGCCCAGGGTGCCCCTTTATAGGGGCATAAATTGGTAAAACTGGCATTGAATTGAGCACACAGCTTGCATAATCTCCAAAGAAAAGCATTTCTAATAGAATGGAGCAGCCACACATGAGCCTAAGGTCACCATATCCAATGCCAAGCATCAGCTAGACGGGAAAAAAGCCCTCCAGCATTGGGAGCCGTGGGACTGTGTTATCTGGAGGGATGCACCACCATCCAATACCTTCAGGAGGAGCTGGAGTGGCAACTGATCAGTACCTGACCCCACTAGTGCTCTTGTGGCTGAATGCAATCAAATCCTCACAGCAACATTCCAAACCTTCCCAAAAGAGTAGAGGCTGTTCTTACAGCAAAAGGGGGACAAATTCCCTGTTAATACCCCTGATTTCAGGAGAAGCACTCGCTTCTACAAACAATCTGGATACACTGATACGTTTGAAAATGCTGGCCAAACAGAGTAAAAGTTCGTCGGTGGCCTTTTCTTCTTTCACCCACCCTTCCTGTTCTCTCCTCGCCTCCTGGGTTGGGTTTGGGGAGGGTGCGGCTGGTGGGGACGGCAACAGATGGCCAAGCCCTCCAGAGGTCTGGAGGAGAGCGGCTAAGTCATCCACGCCGACAGCCTGGCACGGTCCCAGCAGAGATCCAGGGTGCCAGCATGAGCCCATATGGCCTCCCTGGCGTCTCGGCCTGCTCTGGGTGGCCGTGCCGTGGGTGGCCTGGGCAGCATTTTGCCCAGCCCGAGGCTGTGCTTGCAGGCATGGGGCTGGCCCATCCAGAGGTGAGGGAGTGGAGATATATTTTTCAGGGGGATTTGAGCGGGGGGATCCTGTTAGTAAACAGCTAATGTGAGGAGTGCCTTCGGGCTGGAGATTGATAGGTCTAGAGAGAGGTTTTGGGGAATGTGGAATTTGTCCGTAATGGATTTTTGTGGCTATTGTGTCTGGCGTGACGTTACAGGTGGACTTATTATGAAATGCCATGTGTTGTCCAGAGAGATGCGTCATGCATTTTTGATGCCCATGGCTATAGGCTATATAGCACTGGTTTGGCATTGGCATCTTAATGTTGCAATGACATTTAATAACAGTTTGAGTTCCTCTCATTAGTTTACTTTGCTGTAGTGATAGCTTCCAAAAGTGGCTTGCGGGAGAGAAGAAAGCTTGACAACAAGCATCAGTATCACGTTGCTAGGTAACGTCTGCCGTCTGTGGGTTTTCTCTGTTCGTGAAACCTGTCTAAGTGGGTCTAGACTTTTCCATTTGGAGACAAAGTACAGAGATGCCATTTAGTCTAACTGCCTGTATATACCACTAGAAAATGACACGCATACTCTCAGTCTCTCTCTCACTCCCTCTCTCCCTCTCTGGTGGGAAACTCTGTGTAATCTGGTTAACACGCTGTGTCCAATCTCTGAATGAGAAGCCCATTAGGCAGGCTGCCATTAGAGGGATTACATGTGCTATTATCAGCAGCCTCGATACTGACACTGAGCGCCATGCACTCATTCACAGGCAAACAGGATCCCAATAGAGCGCCTTATCTGTGACCGCTATTGCCATAAATGGTAATTAATAGGTGGAAGGGCGCACTTTTATTGTCACACTAAACAAGTGCTAGATGCACAGATAAATACACTACCAGTTAAAAGTTTAGAACAATACTGAAGACATCAAAACAACAGTTCATATGGAATATCGATCTACCAAATAGGGCTACTGAGATCCCGTCCTCCCTCATCGCAACACAGCTGATTGGCTGAAATGCATTAATGTTCAGACATTTTTTCCACCCAGTTTTTTCCCCAACTTAGTCATGGCCAGTTCCACCTGCAAGTCTCCTCCTATCGCTCAGTGCTAACCAAGCTGGGAGGGTGAAGCTAGTTAGATGGAGCTAAGTCTGTTGTCTGTTTACAGACACCCACTCAGCTTTGACTGTTGTGCCACTAATGAACCTTTATTAAGAAAATCGTAGTAATTAGGATGATATACAGTTGTGTAAAAACAGTTTGAATACCTTCGGTCATATTATATGTTTGCTAAATGAAAATAACACATCCTCTACGGGGAGCAAACTTAAATATCACTGCTTTCGGAACAAAACCTTGTATTTTGACATTATTTGAAAATGCCTGTTTCTGTTTACATTACGTGATGTGATTTCATGATGAAAATGGCCCAAAATGACTTGGAAATACATCTGGTTCCATTGACTTACATTAAAAATAGAGCCGTTTTTTTCCTTCTCCTGTAAAGTTACCATTTTGGAGATACAAGGTTTTCGTTCTGACAGCAGCGATACGCAAATGTATTATATATATTATATTATATATTATATATATTATATTTGACTACTGTATTCACTTACCAAGATTCTCTGTCTCTCTCTCTCTCACACACACACACACACACACACACACACACACACACACCTATGCTGAATGTGGTTGGCATTTACTTCTCAGTGTCCTGTGTATTCTCCTAATCTAGATCTCTGACCTTTTCCCGGCTGGTTGCCCTGACGATGAGCCAGAAGTAGTGTGTAGTGTTCTACTCACATATAGTGTGACACACACACACACACACACACACACACACACACACACACACACACACACAGTCTTACTGTACACAGGCTGGGGTTGCACTCTCTATGAGTACTGTACACACAGCAATACTATTTTAGCCACACAAATTAAAGAAGAAAAATAGATCAAGCTTTCCTGCCTGTAACTCACCTGATTACACATCAGCTCTTCAGAATAAAACCTTCTCCAAAACAGTCACTTTACAGGAGAAGAAAAATAATTATTCTGCACATGCAGTGTAAAGAGCTTCTGGCATTTCCAAATTCATTTTAAAAAGTAAAAGAGACAAATACAAAGATACAAAGTTTGTTCTGACAGTGATGATGACATGCACCACTCTTCACATGTTTGGAATCACTCATTATTTTCCACCATTTGAATGTTTAATATGCACTTATGATTTACACAATGTAGATTTAAATGTAAGTTGAACATTAAAAGGTAACTATATGTTATTAAATAATAAACATACTGTACTAATCTATTTATAGTGGTTTCTTTAAAGGTGCAGTGTGTAAGATTTAGTGGCATCTAGTGGTGAGGTTGCAGATTGCAATCAACTGAACAGCCCTCCCTCCCTCTTCACTCCCTTTCCAAGTGGCTGTCAGGTTTTCTACTGTCACCTGTTCCAATTTCGTTTTGCTTCATGTTTTCGTTTTTTCAAGGACTCACCCTTTCTTGCTTTTTCTTGTGCTAAATAATATTTTTGATCCTCCATTTGTCAAAATTTGGGTTCTCAAACTTCTCACAACACAAAATGGTTAGCCAGCATCAGCAGCAACCACTGAGTCTTCTTCTTTCTACGTCTTCCAACTGGTGCTATAACACCACGAAGTTCAAACTGCGGCAAAAAAACGTAAAAAAACCAAAAGGTGCTCTGTAGAGCCAGTGTTTGATTTGTCCATTCTGGGCTACTGTAGAAACATGGTGGCCACTGTTAGAAGAGGACCTGCTCCCCATGTAGATATTAAGGGCTCATTCTATGCTAACAAAAACACAAAATACACTAATAAAAACATGGCTTTATGCCAGTCACTACTTTTCAAATATGAGGCTTTCTGGATATTCATTTTATTAGAACTTCATATGAAATATTCATTTATTCTGAATATTTATTTGTTTTTAGAGCTTAATTCTGGGTGTTAATCTTATTAGAACTAGATATTAATTCTATTATAACTGTTCTGATGAAATGTGGACCTTTAAGACTTTTTAGACAATTTGACAGTTTAACCATTGAAGAAACCTGACAGTTGAGAACTGACAGTGATCATATTTGCCAACTGACAATCTGCTAAAATTAACTACTAATGTGCTTGTTATTTTTGAGTTATTGGGACTTTTAGCATACTACAACCTGCATCAGTATAGGGCCCAAATATCTTATGTCAGTCCCTATTTTTCACCATGCAAAATTCTAACGGCTGATATTACTAGTTAGCGGAATTTTTAACGCCTTTTGGTTGAAATCGTCTTAAACTGGTTAAAGTGGTGTTGTTATTGGTGCCACAATTTTCATATCTACAACCATTAAATATGAAATCAGGCGATATTATTTGTTATAGTTAGCAGTTTAAAAGGCCCAAATCATAGAAAACCTCATTTTTAGCACTTTCCTTTTAAGTAAGAGTTTAATGCAGTATGTAAACACTGTTAAAGTTCTCCCCACTCCACACTCCACACAGTCCATATATGGAAACTAAGCTGCAAGAACAGTCCATTTGGAGCTCATTTGTTTTTGTGATATCACAACACATTAACATATCTCCACCTATTCATGTGTGTGTGTGTGTGTGTGTGTGTGTTTGTGTGTGTTTGTGTGTGTGTGTGTGTGTGTGTGTTTGTGTGTGTTTGTGTGTTTGTGTGTGTGTTTGTGTGTGTGTGTGTATGTAACTCCACTGGTCCACTCAGACCAGTGCAACACACACTAACACACCACCACCACATCAGTGTTACTGCAGTGCTGAGAATGATCCACCACCCAAATAGTACCTGCTCTGTGAGGGTCCATGGGGGTCCTGACCTCTGAAGAACAGAGTAAAAGGGGGCTAACAAAGTATGCAGAGAAACAGATGGACTACAGTCTGTAATTGTAGAACTACAAAGTGCACCTATGTTGTAAGTGGAGCTGATAAAATGGACAATAAGCGTAGAAACAAGGAGGTGGTCATAATGTTATGCCTAATGGGTGTATATATGGGGGGGGTCATGCCTGAGACCCCTCCTCCTTTCAGTCTAAGACCAATCTCTGCCTTCAATTTTCTGTGACGAAGATGCTGCCCCCACCATGACCACCGTTCTGTCTCCTCCCCGTTCCTCAGTCCTGTATAAGTCCTACTGCGGTTATAGGTGACATCTGGCCTTCTAGCTTCAAGCAAAAGCTGCCCAGAACTCCAGCCTGAGTTCTTGCCCCTTTGGTCAGTCTCTCTTCATACTACCACTCATGCTAAAGGCACAGGACAAATGTAGGATATGTGCCCTTTAAATCTGGCATCACAGTTTTCGTATTGTTCATGTGCTAACACTGCTGACATTCAGGCATGCGCACACAGCTTTGGCGCAGTTGTGACGCATATGGCCAATTAGAGGTGGATGTGGAGATGGTTATAGGAGGTGAAAGCTTGTTCACACATGGCAGGTGACCAGACAGCCACGAGGGAGCGGCCCACCAGGAAACTCATCCGGAGCGTTCGTCCCTCCTTCAGCTCTCTCTCTCGCTCTCTCTCACACACCACACACACACACACAGTCCAACTATTGCTCCAGGGCGAATCAAAGGGCTTTTTCTTCCAATCAATATGCTCCGTAACTCCTCTCTTATTGCTGTGTGAGGACGGGTGGGACGGGCGTGGGTGGGGGAGGGGGGGCATACAAGAGAAGAAAAGCAATATTCACTTCATAAATCATGCAGTAAGAGATGTCAGAGGGGTAATTGTGCTTCTGTGAGTGGTCTTTAAAGAGAGGGGATTTTATTACTGGGTTAAACACACACACAGTCCCCTCCACTCCCCATTACACACTCATCAGGGAGTAATTAGAGTGGAAATACCGCGACGACGCTCTCCCGGGCCCACCGCGCTCCTGAGGGAGTACAGGAGGGATGTTCGGTGAAAGCGTATTACCTGACTCACCACCACATTACTTTACCTGCTTTTCATCTCTTCTTTCTTGATCAATACTTTCTTCCCTTTTTTCCCAGTTTGTTCCAATATTCAAGCTCTGTTATTGTACTCTGACCTCAGCATGATCTCTGTTACTGTACCTCCCACAGACACACACACACACTCACACAGACACACACAACACCTATGAATTTATATCTGCTGATAATTTCCATTCATTTTTCTCAGCCCTCTTTGTGACATTCTCCACACGCTGGATAAATGAATCAATTCTAGTTCAATTCCTTCAGTAATAGATTCAGTGATTTTGTACATTATGGCCCATCTTTCTCTCTCTCTCTCTCTCTCTCTCTCTCTCTCTCTCTGGTCTGTTTTTTCTCTTTCCCTGTTTTTTCTCTCTCCCTTTCTTTTTCTTATGTGCTCTCTCTCTCTCTCTCTCTCTCTCTCTGTCTCTCTCTCTCTCTCTCTCTCTCTCTCTCTCTTTGTCTTTCTCTCACTGTTTTTCTCTTTAACTCTCCCTCTTGGTTTCTCTTTCTCTGTTTTCTCTCTCTGTTTTTTTCTCTTTCTTTCTTTCTTTCTTTCTTTCTTTCTTTCTTTCTTTCTTTCTTTCTCTCTTTCTTTCTCTGGATGGACTTGGTGGGTTTGTGGTGAATTTGTAAGGTGATGTTTTTGCTGCATTTGTGCTGATTTCTGTGTTTCTAGCGTTTACTGGTTACATTAAACGTGGTTTGAAAAGTCAAAAAAAGTCTTTCTCTGTTTTTTTCTTTCTCCCTTTTTTATTCTCACTTGCTTTCTTTTCTCTCTCTCTTTCTCTGTATGTTCTCTCTCTGTCTTTCTCTCACTGTTTTTCTCTTTAACTCTTTTTGGGTCCTTTTCTATGCATTGTAATCATAAAAATACCAGGTGCACTAAAAAAATACAGCTGAAACTTATTTTGCTGTTTTATTGGAGCACATTTAAAGATAAAAACATTAAGAAGTGTGGAATCTTATTTCTGGATAAGATCATTTTGGTGCTGAAGTGAATGCTGAAAGAAAACCAAATCATGAAATCAGTGATTCCAGAACCATGGAGAAACATGTTAGTGTCATTTTTGAAGGACATGCCTCCGGACTCACTGCAGATACATGGAAGTGGTTTACAATGTAGCAGTTTAATGATCCAGTTCAGGCCATGGCCAGGAAGAAGCTCATCAGGCCCAAGACAGCAATGCTGTGGACTGGACAAGTCAGTTTCCCAATTTATATTCAATCAAGCATTCAGTTCATTTACGGAAGTCAATAACCTCTCAAAACAAACAGCAGCTGAAAATTGCTCATGTACAGGCTTGACAAAGCACCTCCAGGAGCGCCTGCGGGATGATAGTGATGATTTACAGATTTAGTAAGTGGACCACCTTTTATGCTGCTTCAATTTAGTTAATGTGACCCAAAGCTCATCAACAATCTTAAAATGAAAGGTCCCTAATGAGAAGAAAGTTAAACCTTTATGTTACACTGCCCAAAAAGGGTTTCTTTGATGGCTGCCATAGTACAGTGGTTCCCAAACTGACAGTGGGGATACATAAAGTTCTGATGTGTGATGTTTACTAAAGCAATAAGCCACGAGAGACCATGTGTTACTGCGATGTTATCATGGGAAAGGTGTTCCTAAAACCCCTTCACTGTGATAAAATCGCAGTAACATACAGCCTCTTGTGGCTTATTGCTTTTATAAAACGGTGGCCAACATACAATATGATGATACACAATTTTTCAGAAAATAATTATTATTTATTATAAATAAAAAACCAACATAAACAATTATTTCACCAAGAAATGTAGTTCCTTTAGAGTGTGGAATTGTTGTCATAAAACAATAAATATATATGTATAAATGTATAACAATGAGCATATGATAACACAGCACTGTTTAATGCAAAAACTTTTTGGTCACCAAATTACCAATGTGAGTCTTATTTAGCACCAATCCAGTGGTGCCCTCTTCTCACACTGGGGCTGAATCTCAAACAGTTCCCTGCTCCCTACATAGTGCACTACATAGGGTTTTAAATACTGGATCCTGCAGCCCAACAGAGCAAAATACAGCTAAGAAACAGTCATTTGGGACACATCCACACTCGATAAATGATGCACTATTTGACTGTAGAGGCTAGAGTTTCTAAACTTTAATAGCTAGCACACTGTTTAGGGAGTACAGAGCCATTTGGGATTCAGCCTGGGTTTGACGCGACTTCTGACTAAAACATGGAAATTTGAGGCGTTTTATCCATTTAAGTGACATTTTTAGACTTTTACACTGCTGTTTCACAGTTAATCACACCGTACTTTAATTCAAGCCTGTGATATAATGATGGTTTAGACTATTGGCTATCTTTTAGCCTGTTAGCTAGCTGACCAGCCTAGTTCTAGGTAAGAACATATGTTGCCAGAACTTCAGTTTAAACAAAAAAGTTCTTACTTCGTCAATACGCTCGGTGGTCCATGCGAGCAGCATTAGAGTCAAAGATTATTTCATTAACAGCACAAGTTAGGTGCAGTAACGCATAATTCAGTTGTTGTGAAGAGGTCACAGGCGTGTTTATATCTTGGATTTTACAAAAGCTTTGAACACGATTCAGCCAATCAGATTTTAGGACCGGAACTATCCGTTCTATAAACTGCTGAATGAGGCTGTGCTCACACTATGCACGTTTGCCTTGTTCCATGGTCCGAGCACGAGTGTCGTCCCTCCCCTCTCCGCCCACCCTTGCTGGCCTGAGCTCACATTAAGCTTTACGTTCCGAGCCTGAGTACGCTTACGTCATCATGATGTGACCTTTTGCGTTGAAGAAAGTGCTCTCGCACAGCGCAGCGTAGATCATGACTGTACTTCTCTTATTTGGAGCTGTTTTGGGCGTGCTCATACACAGCCCTCTCACATGCCTTATAGAGTTAACGATCATGCAGTGCAGTGATTTTCGGTTAATCATGCTGCATGTCAGGAGCATTGACTGGCCTGGGCTTGTGGGGCTGTAGCCTCGAATATTTCTTAATGCTAACATTTCACCCCAGCTTGTTTGCACATCATTCTCTCCTGCACAGGCGCATTGACCCACTTCTTAAATGCAGAGAGAGAAAAATCGGAAAGAGAGCAAGAAAGAGAGAGTGCCACACAGTGATAGAGAGAGAGAGAGAGAGAGAGAGAGAGAGAGAGAGAGACTTTACCCGATATTTTATTGGCTCGTCGAGCCGCAGACAGAATGTTTTGTTTTAGCACAATCTTTATATTGAAAATATTGTTTCTTGTTTGGTTTTAGAACTGTTTATTCAAAATATGCAGAAACTTCAACAGGAAAATATAGGCACTTGTAGTAGACCTTGAAATAGACCTGGGCTCAATTTCTGAGTGTTTGTATTGGTTGAACTGCAGCTGAAAGGCATTTTGGTGACATGACTGGTGTGGAATTGCATAGAATTGAGGTGTAACCACTGTCCCATAGACTGTTGTTGGGGTAGGAGAGTCGGAGCACACATTACATTGCAGTGCATGCTGGGGACTGTAGTGCAGCGCATTGTGAAACAGGCTAATATTAACAGAAAACGAAAACACTTCTGCAGGCCGGAGAGGATTGTGCAGGCCTTGTATTTGACACATGAGCTCTAGCAGGACGTTAGAGAGGACACGTGTAGAAGAAACTGATGTGGAGAAAGAGGAAATGTGCAGAGGACTTATTATTGGGGAAACATCTCCGTTTTAGACACTTTTTTCACTTTCTATTACAGTGTTTTCTTCTTTTCTTTGTTTTTTTATGATTTTGTACCGCTAAATTGCTGCATGTCTTTTTTTAATGTAAATCCTTATAAAGTAGCAGCTACACATTTTACAGGTGAACTAAAACATTCTGGGTGATAATATAACTAAACAATTCTACAATGAACAGGGCTGAGCCCTGGATCTTCACACCCCTGCTGCACATATAAGAAGACTTTTACAGAGGCAGCTGATGTTTAGGGAGGAATTCGCAGCTTTACTTGCCAACAACAATTCACGTTCTTCAATAAGGCGAGGAGCCGTTATTGACCCAAATATTCTCATATGAATTGAAAAGTGGGACAGTCGCATCGCTGACGTCATGTTTGAGTTCCATGCTCAGGCATGGTTAGCATTCACACTAGATGTGTACTGCACCTGAGTCCAACTGAACCGTGCCCAAGCCCACCCAAATGAGCTAGACTTGCGGGGGGTCAAACTTGCTCGGGCACAGTACAGATCGCCTAGTGTGAGTACACCCTAAGACAGGGTTCAGCAATATGCGACTCCGCAGCCACATGCGGCTCTTTTACTCTCCTGTTGTGGCTCCACAGCAGAATCAGACGTTTAGGTAAAATTAAAATAATCCTCCTTTACAGTAAAATAAAGCTCTGCTGATCGTTCAACACAATTTAACCGTAAATGGTTTTAAACGCTGGAGTTAATGTAGAACTACTAATTTTTCACTCTTTAACTCTGTAGGTACACGTGCAGACTGCTAGTTACCATAGCAACACAGACAACAGTCTCGCCTAGCTAGTAGCTAATGAAAAGGCAAAGAGAAAGATTTAAGATGAACGTCAATAATTTTTTTTTTTTTATTTTTCCCCAATTTTCTCCCCAATTTAGTCGCCTCCAATTCCACCCACTAGTTAGGACCCAATCACACGATACTACCAATGCTAAAAAGTCACAAAGCTGATTTTTGTCTGCCAGCTTCTTGCTCAGACTGCTGTTCCACCTTACATGGTGCAGCAGTTACATTCTGGCACCTCAGGCACCATTTAAGGTGGAACGTGAAAATTC
This sequence comes from Colossoma macropomum, assembly GCF_904425465.1. Taxonomy (NCBI): domain Eukaryota; kingdom Metazoa; phylum Chordata; class Actinopteri; order Characiformes; family Serrasalmidae; genus Colossoma; species Colossoma macropomum. The sequence continues at coordinate 5,726,413 of NW_023494801.1, read as the reverse complement.
GAACATGAATCTGGTGAATGAGAAGCGACTTCAGCTTCATAAAAAGCTGAATGTTGAGAGACATTTTACAAGAAACTATTCTACTTTTGTGGAAAAGTTTCCTGCTGGAGATGTGAGAAAAGCAGCCATAGCTGAGCTATAAAGCTTAAAGCAGAGCAAAGTAAGTCTGCGTTTTCATTTATATTTTATAGTCTACACTAGGACATTAGCTAGTACATATTAAGACATATTTTCAGTCAAGATGGTAAAACATTACTTCAATAAAATGGACATAAAATGTTGTGACTCCCAAGGTTGTTCGATTTTTGTTGAAAGGACAAAATGGTTCTTCTTAACATTTCAGAATCTCTGAATACTGAGTTTAATCTAAAACCAACATCAAATTTTTGGATAGCGACTCTGGCGTACATGCACGAGTCCAGTACATGACAAACGCGTGCTTTTTATTTATTATTGTAACCAAAAAGGGTTCTGCCATTGTTACGATGTCAAGCTCATAACAATAGAAGAACTCTTTTTGATGCTATATAGAACCATTTTCAAAAAAGTTCTATATAGAACTGTATACAGCACATTCTCCATCAATCTGAAGAACCATTTCATGATGCAAAGAACCCTTTAGTCATGTGTGTGAATGTTCATGGTTCTATATAAAACACTTTTCTTTTTTCTTTTTTGGCTCCTTAATTTTTAAGAGTTCAGTTTTGGAGGACTTAATACAAAATATTTAGTTATTCCAAATATGCCTCAAAATAAAAGGCAACACCTCTTACTTTTGCCTCATATCTGTTTTTTTTTACCTTTAATCAAATCTTTTGCAGCAAAAATAACAACCCTGCTTTCATTATCCCAGCACTGAAAAATACAACCCCAATTCCAAAAAAGTTGGGACGCTGTGTAAAATGTGAATAAATTAACCATTTCATGAAAAATATGAACTCATTTAGAACTTGATGGCAGCAATGCGTCTCAGAAAAGTTGGGACAGGGCCACGTCTACCACTATGTAGCATCCCCTCTTCTTTTAACAGCAGTCTGTAAACGTCTGGGAAGTGAGGAGACCAATTGCTGGAGTTTTGGGAGAGGAATGTTGTCCCATTCTTGTGTGATGTAGGATTCTAGCTGCTCAACAGTCCTGGGTCTTCTTTGCCAGATATTTTGTTTCCTGATGCGCCAAATGTTTTCTATTGGTGAAAGGTCTGCACTGCAGACAGGCCAGTTCAGCACCTGGACTCTTCTTCTGCGAAGCCATGCTGTTGTGATGCGGTATATTTAGCATTGTCTTGCTGAAATAAGCAAGGCCTTCGCTGATAGAGACGCTGTCTGGATGGGAGCATAATGTTGTTCTAAAACCTCTATATACTCTTCAGCATTGATAGTGTCTTTCCAGATGTGTAAGCTGCCCACGTCATAGGCACTAATGCACCCCTATACCATCAGAGGTGCAGGCTTTTGGACCGTGCACTGATAACAAGCTGGATGCTCTCTCTCCTCCTGAGTCCGCAGGACATGGTGTCCGTGGTTTCCAAAAAGAATTTCAATTTTTGATTCATCCAACCACAGAACAGTTTTCAATTTTGCCTTAGTCCATTTTAAATGAGCTTTGGCCCAGAGAAGACGGCAGTGTTTCTGGATCGTGTTGACATATGGCTTCTTCTTTGCAGGGTACTGCTTTAATTTGCATTTGTGGACTGCACAGTGAACTATGTTAGATAATGATTTCTGGAAGTGTTCCTGAGCCCACGCAGTGATTTCCAGTACAGAATCATGCTTGATTTAATGCAGTGCCGCCTGAGGGCCCGAAGATCACAAGCATCCAGTGCTGACTGTTGGCCTTGTCCCTTGCAGACAGGGATTTCTCCAGATTCTCTGAATCTTTTGATGATATTATGTACTGTACATAGTGGGTTATACAAAGTCTCGTTAATTTTACATTGAGGAACATTTTTCTGAAATTGTTCCACAATTTTTATACAGTTTTCGCAGATTGGTGAACCTCTGCCCATCTTTGCTTCTGAGAGACTCTGCCTCTCTAAATGTCATGTGAGTTAGTTAGCAAATTGCTCCTTCACCTGTTTTTTATTCAAACCACTTACTTTTCCACCCTTTTTGAGATGCGTTGCTGCCATCAAGTTCTAAATGAGGTAATGTTTGTTATGAAATGATAATGAAATGATGTTTCACTTTCAACATCTGATATGTGTTCTATGAACTGGGGTTGTAAATAAATAACAAAAAAAATAAAAACTAGAACTAGCTTTTTAGAAAGTGATAGAAAAATATTTCTGGCCAATAAAATTTTCATTATTTTTTTCTAACTCATGTAAGTGATTATTATACTGGGCCATCTGTCACATCTGTACGCTTTCTCTCAAAAAGTGTTAAAAAACCTGAGCTGGAAATGGAAGAGGATGGACGAGGTGAGGTGCAAAAACATCAAAAAGCTGAGGAGGTAGGAGGGGCCAGAGTGGAGGTCAGAGGACGGAAGAAAGAGAGAAAAGTGAAGCGCCTTTTAAAAAGAAGAAAGTGTCTCGAGCACTCAGAGAGCGTGTGTTCACAGCTGCGGGTCAGAGATCCAGTCCAGACACACGCAGGAACCCGCTTTACTTCAGACTGTAGGGGGAGGAGGGTGGGTTTAAAGGGATGTGAGAGGGGGGTTAAAGCAAGGAGGGGACATGAACTTTATTTTAGCAGAGATTTTAAACCTTAATAACCTTACAGAGCACCGACGACGACATCTCTGACACAACGCTAAACGAAGACTTGCTCTCAAACAGCAGGAGTTTTTTATCCTTTTTTAAAAAGCTCCTGATGTAGAATTGTGCTTTTATCTTTAGTCTGGTTGACGTTCTGTTTTAGTCTCAACTCTAAAACTATAAACCCTGAAGGCCACAGTGTTGGAGAATCTTGATTAAACTCATGGCCATTTTACTGGGATAGTTCACTATAACTTATCTAAAACAGCTTGAACTACCAAACTACCTGAAACTCGGTTGATTATCAACAGTATGAGGTTTAGAGTTAGAATTAACAGGGTAAAGTTTGTGAACTAAAATCCCAGGTGGTTGCTAAAGTGTTGCTAGGCTGTTGCTATGGTATTCCAGGTGGTTTCTAAGGTGTTGCTAGGCTGTTGCTATGGTATTCCAGGTGGTTGCTAAGGTGTTTGTGACACCTTTGCAACCATTGCTTTGGAATCCCAGATGGTTGCTAAGGTGTTGCTAGGCTGTTGCTACAATATTTCTGGTGGTTGTTAAGGTGTTTCAAGGCCAAAAATCTCAAGCAGTCAGTATGGTGTTACTAGACCATTGGTGTCCCAGGCAGTGGAAAAGGTGTTTCTAGGCCATGGCTATGTTCTCCCAGGTAGTTGCCAAGGTGTAGCTAGGCCATTGCTATGGTATCCTAGGTGGTTTCTAAGATGGACATTGGTATGGAATCCCAAGTGGTTGCTAATGTGTTGCTAGGCCACTGCTTTCAAAATTCCATGTAGTTGCTAACCTGTTGCCAGGCTGTTGCTATGGTATTCCAGGTGGTTGCTAAGGTGTTGCTGGGCCATTGCTTTGGAAGCCCAGGTGGTTGCTAAGGTATTTCTAGGCCATTGCTGTGGAATCCCAGGCAGTTGATATGGTGTTGCTAGGTCATTACTATGTTATCCCAGCTGGTTGTTAAAGTGTTGCTAGGCCATTGCTTTGGAATCCCAGGGGGTTGCTAAGGTGTTGCTGGGCTGTTGCTAAGGTATTCCAGGTGGTTGCTAAGGTGTTGCTGGGCCATTGATTTGGAATCCCACATGGTTGATAAGGTGTTGCTAGACTGCTATGGTTTCCCAGATGATTGCCAGGGTGTTTCACGGCCATTGCTGTGAAATCTCGGGCAGTCAATAAGGTATCCCTTATTACTATGGTATCCCAGGTGGTTGCTGTGGTGTTGCTGGGCCATTGCTATGGTATCCCAGGTGGTTTCTAAGGTGTTGCTGGGCCACTGCTGTGGAATCCCAGGCAGTGGATAACGTGTTTCTACACCATTGCTATGTTATCCCAGGTAGTTGCTAAGGTATTGCTTGGCCATTGCTATGGTATCCAAGGTGTTTTCTAAAGTGGTTCTATGATGTTGCTATGGAATCCCAGGAGGCTGCAAAGGTGTTGCTGGGCCATTGCTATGGTATCCTAGGTGCTTGCTAAGGTGTTGCTAGCTGTTGCAGTGGTCTCCTAGATGGTTGCTAAGGTGTTGCTGGGCCTTTGCTATGGTATCCCCAATGATTTTAATATGTGCATACTGTATCTGTGCTTGTATGAATGTATAAGTCTATCAGAAGAGTGTGTGAGATGTCTTTTGTGATATAATTTTTGGAAATTAGATTTGAATGTTCAAATGTATTTGAATGAACGCTGTGCAAAAACTGTATGTGTGATCAGCATAAGCTCACTATTACTGTATAGGCTGTACAGTCAATAATAAAACAAAGGACAGCAAGTTGGCTTTGTAAAGCTTAATTAAGATCAAGGTTAGGGTTATGGATTAGGTTTTTGATAGGAGGCTAAGTCTAAGGTTGTACAATGCAATAATATTGTCAAATGTGCTAAGATGCTTTGTTTACAAGTGTTTGTGTGTGTATCTCCATTCATATATTTTATCAAGTCCTAGAGCTCACAGAAGTTGTCAATTATTATTTTCACTACAATGCATGTGCGATGTTGAACGTTTCCCTACTGCTCAGGGCAACTCCTCAGGCTTAGTCATACAAACTCTGATGTAAATCCAAATATTTTTGGGAAAAAGGGACTCATGAAGTACAAAATGCTCAAAAAAGCTGTTTAGTTTGTGACTGTAATGTAAAGGAAATAAGAAATTAAATCAGCTCAGGCACTTTCTACAGCAGTGACTTCAACACTACTACCACTATTCAGCCTGACGATTCTTTATAAAGAGAACTGTGCTATCAGTAGTGGAAGGGGAGGACTTACATACCTCAGTTCCCATCTTGTTTTAGTTTACATTCTTGTTTTAGACAGTTTGAAAGTCACTCATCTAAGTACAGCAAATCAGAGAAGTCCATCTGAAAATAAAATATTCCGAGCAAGTGAAGGGGTGTGGGGAGCACGGGGGGCAGCTTTAATATTCATGAGCTTCAGTGGCAGTCCCCTCTGACCTGCTTAGCATTACCAGGAGTGGAGAAATCTTTACCCTCTCATTTCTGAAGAATAAATGGTGGAAATTCAGTATTTAAAAAATTGGAAAATAAATGAAAGCCCTGGAAATTTTAAAGCGAGTTCATTTTCATGGGACATATTTTGTTTAGTCAATGTTGCTAAAACTACTGAAAATATTCAAGGTCAAAAGGTTGAGCTGATTTTCTCGGTCTTGCTCTGGGCAAGAGTTCTGTTTTGCCAGTTTTAGGTTTGGCAAAAAAGAAGAGGAGATTTCAGTTAAGGTGGCTGAAGCTCAAGACCACCGCCGGCTTTGACCGATAGAGACAGTGCCGTTTCCCTGAACCATCCAATCCTGTTTAGGTTGCCTGTAGGTGATCAGGCTGTCTGTTCTCAAATATATACGAATCCAAAGTCTTCCTTATATTCCTTCATGTTTTGCTTTCTATAAATCTCTAAAAGCTCTTGCAAGGCCATCCTGAGCAATGGTCGTCTAAAAGACCTTTTACAAAGCTAACTACTGTGGTCATTTGGCTCAGAGCAAGGACACTGGACCCCTGCTGGAGATTTCTCTGCCTGCAGATTAGAAATGTCAACATTGGGTAATAATGAATGAACCCTTGCTTTCTAAAGAATTAGAAAAAAGCATCATGTCTTTACAGTACATACGAGTCAAGGAAAGGCGTTTAAAAGTGAAGAGGTTTAAGAAATGGGCGAACAGACTTTCTTCACACCGTTTGCTGTGAATGGGGCTGTAACGATTGCTCAATTACTCGATAAAAACATCTCAGATTAAAATGTATGTTTTACATTTTGATAACAATGCATATTTTAAACTGTCATTCTGTTCTCTTTATATAGTAAAGAAGGCCTGATAGACTCAACAATGTCACACCTTGATTTACAGGTGAGGGCACATCTGCTCCGACAACATCATGGGTTATAATAAAGAGCGATGGCAAACCACAACAGCACAATCAGTGCAAGGGTGTGTATTTAGTGAAAAGTATGGAAAAAAAACAAAAATGTTGAAAAAGGTGAAAAAAGAAAAAAAACAAAACCAAAAAAAAATTTACAGAATATATTTATGAAATGTGGGGAACCAACGTTTAAAATAAAATAGATTGGCCAATCAATCAATCCATCCATCCATCCATCCATGCGGTGAGCTTTTCCACTGGTCTACCAAAGCCAGCACATACCAGTCCTTCTCTGCAGGGGGAGACAATAATGACCACAGACAATAACTGATAACATAAATACAGAATCCGAGAAAAGCTTGTTCAAAAATTGATATTTGAATCATAACAAGGTAAAAACTTACAGAATTAAGAAGATCAAAAATATATATATATATATTTCAAACTATATGAACCCCATGAACCCCCCCTCCAAATGGATCATGCCAATAAAGTTCTACTGAGCATGTCTGAACTCGCCCAGACATTATTTAAGGACAGCTAAAACTAAGCTTGGGCCTTTTCCCAGACCAGGAAGGTAAAATATAAGTCCATGTAAGTATTCAAAGTTATAAACCTGCTACTAGTATAATGATATAAAGCCCAGTAGCGTACTTTAACTGTAAAAGGTGACATTACGTACCAATCCAGCAAAAGCTGATATTACAGTGAGAAGTGAACTGCAGCATTAGCTGATAAAATGATAAGAAAAGTGTGTGAGCTACTGTAAAACTAGAGCACTGTGAGACCAGTTTCATTTCACCTTTCTGTCTCTTCAGTGCCAGTGGCTTGACTTCACCCACTAACATTTAAATTAATTAATGTGTTTACATGCACTCACTAATCCAATGACTGTGATTTTGTCAGAAATATGATCAACGCGTTTACATGCATTTGAATAATCAGATAATGTAAAACTCCAGGTCTACATGAGTCAGACAGTAATCAGATTTCTGTTTTGCAACCAGCCAATAAACTCACAGAAGAAGATGAGACTTAAACGTAATGTAAACCAATGTCATGGCTTTTTTTTGTTGTAAACATCGCGCCGCTTTACATCATCTAGAAGATACATCATCTTACATCATCTAGAAGATGAAGAATACTTAAATCCTTCATTTCATCAAGCATGTATTTGGTTTCAGTGTCACTCCAAAAATGTCTTACAGCATCTCGTGGCAACGCTGCTTGCATATTTCAGGTAACGCTGTGTGTTTTTGCACACGCACAGACTGAGAAATCTGAAAGAAATCAGAGTAAGAGTTTACATGCACTGAGAAATCTGATTACTGAGCTAAAATCCAGCTCCCTTTATCAGATTTTTTTTAATGGGATTTCTAGACCCAGAAATCAGGCTGAAATATAGCGAGCGTCCGCTGCTGCGAGTCACCCTATAAAGTCTGAAATCATAATTTCAAAGTCAGGCATCAGGTCGGATTTCCAGGGTGTTTTTAAGACCAAGTCATACATCTTTACATATTAACGTCAGACTCTTTCAATTCTCTTTCAGTTTTTAAACACTCACTGTCCACGCTATCAGACACTCCTACCTTGTCAGTCCACCTTGTAGATGTAAAGTCAGAGACGATAGCTCATCTGCTGCTGCATAGTTTGTGTTGGTCATCCTCTAGTCCTTCATCAGTGGTCACAGGATGCTGCCCACAGGACTCTGACCACTGAAGAACAGGGTAAAAGGGGTCTAACAAAGTATGCAGAGAAACAGATGGACTACAGTCTGTAACTGTAGAACTACAAAGTGCACCTATATAGTAAGTGGAGCTGATAAAATGGACAATGAGTGTAGAAACAAGGAGGTGGTCATAATGTCATGCCTGATAAGTGTATAAGCTGTGTCCCAATTCAGGGGCTGCATCCTTTGGAGGCTGCATTTGAAGGCAGTTTGCGTCATAGCGGTGCGACTAGACTACCCCATTTCGAAGCCTCCTTCATATGTGGCCGAGAAATGTGTCCTCCTTTTCCATGGCAACGAAAGATCCAATGGTTGGTACCTTCGCCAGCCAACATATCCCGAACCTTGATTCCAAACTCTAGTCGTGAGTGGCATCATAAGAGTAGATTATTCAATTACAGACATAATGCATTTCCACAGCTGTAATTCTGCCCTTTCTGCTGTTTGGAGGGGCTCCGTTGTGGAAAAGTATGGAGCTGAATGTGAAAATGAAGATAGTTTTGGGAAATACTGTCCGTTTCCAGGCGAAACTGTCTAGGGAAGCACTTTTCCAGCAGCTGAATTAAAAAGCTGTTGAACATGGACTGTTTTCAGTGTGTTTTGCAGCTGTGTGAGTGGATGGATGGTAGAACAGCATGCAGAGAAAATGTCGAAAACCAAGAGTGACAGTTTGTGAACTGGCCCGCAGGGTCTTGCTGGACAGCATGAAGGGGGGTGTGCATGAGTGTGTGTGTGTCATCTCTCATCGCTCACAGTGCTGCATGGTGCTGGCAGACAGCAGAAAACAACAGCAGAGCTCCAGCATGCCCCCGGTGCTCAGGGCCACCAGGCCAGCTCCCTCGCGCTGATCCCCAGCCCCCAGTGTCCCAGGCTGGGCATCACACTCTCTGTGCCTGGGGGGAAGTATCCAGCAGCCTGCATACACTCAACAATGCCAACAACAAACACACTTACATTTAAAACAGGCCCGATATTTGCCAGTGAATCCCATGTATTCTGAAATACAGCTGTACCTGCGGTTAGGGCCGTACTGACCTTCATAGATTGGATAGATTCTACAGCATGAATCCATTTGATCTGTTCATTCGTTGTGAGGTTGGACAAGCTTTATAGAACATTGGTAAAAATTTTATTGACCTTAATGAGAAAATCAGTTGTTTTTGTAAAACCTGATTGGACTGCAGCTCCAGACAGTCAGTCATCAAAACACAACACATTCTGTCTACATAGTCTAACCAATGCTTCAAAATGGCCTGATTTTTTGGCCAAGAGGCCGTCAAACCAAGACCCGTTCAAATCAAGACGAGACAGTCAGTGTACTTGGCTTGTCAGGGTTAAACGTGTTATTTTGGTTTGTTTATTTGCTTTGCTTTAGGTTGTGCAGTCGGGCCGGTGTCATAAATGGTGCGCGCTGTGCAGGTCAAGTTTGTGAGAACATGAAGCGTTAGCTCAGGGCATGTGTGGGTGTTCGGGTGAGGATCTGCTTGCACTAACAAAATGTCCTGACAAGTGAAGTAATATGCAAGGGAAAAAACACATTTTAACAGCCCAAATCATGGAAAACCTCACTTTTCTGAAATAAGAGTATGATATCGTATGTAAACAGTGGGCCTCATTCACCAACCGTTCTTAAGAAGAATTTTCGGTAACACTTTATTTGGATGGTCCACCGTAGATGCTCAGTACATCGCTGTTGTCGGAACAAAACCTTGTATCTCCATTTTTGTCGATTTTCAGTTTTTGACACAATTTGAAAACGCCTGTTGTCCTTTACATTGTGGGTAAAATTCCTGATGAATAGACCAAAAGAAATGGCCCAAAGTTACTTGGAAAAAAGTCTGGTTCCATTGACTTACATTACAAGTACAGTAGGTTTTTTCCTTCTCCTGTAAAGTTACCATTTGAGATATGAGCTTTTGTTCCGCTAGCAGCGATATATTTAACATTCAACTAAATATCTATTAAATGCAACTGAACTTGAAGGTGAGTGTGGAAGATTCTATTAAATCTATTCCTAAACCTAAACTTAGATTCAAGGCAAAGCCTACACCTACTCCTACTCCTAAACCTAACCCTAACCATAATGTTGTTGATAATCAACTACATAATCAACAGTCCATATATGGAAATTGAACTTCAAAAACAGCCCATGCTTTTTGAAATGAGGCACAATACAGAGTGGCCAATCAGAACAGAGCTCATTTACATTTATCAGTCATAAAGGCACATTAACAAAAACAGCCTGTTTAATGCTAGGGGATAAAGAGAGGTTAAAACTGGTCATGGAAAAATGAATTATGCGCTATTGCTAGAGGTCTTCAGGGGAAAATCAAATACAAGAAAAATGTGAGATTTTGGCCTTTTTAATTCATAGAAATAGCTCTTATAAAATGAAACAAACTGTAATATCCATAACGTTTCTTTTTCCTGCTCTAAATGGTGCAGTACAGTTCAAACCTCAGATAAAGTGAAGAGCTAGTGTTTTTAACTTTGATCTATCACTGTATGTGCTCATGTTTATGTTCAGAGCATGTGTTTTGCTTGTTTACTGTAGTGTGCACGTATATTGTTGTGAATAAATAGATGTGCATCTGAATGCTGGAAAAAGAGTTAAGGTGTGTGGGCTAGCCTACATTATTTTTTTGCATTGTGTGTGCATTTAGCTCGTTGTGGGGACTGAAGGATGATAACAGTATTAATATTTTAACATTGTGGACATAAAAAAGGATTTTTTTCCTCAAAAAATGCAGCTTTTATTGTAAAAAGTTAAAGAAACCAAAGCTAATATTTTGGTTGCTGGGGTTAAGGGTGAGTATGGGTTAAGAGGGTGCATAGGAAACACCCCACAAAGACAGAAATACATACGGTTGGTGTGTGTGTTATAGGTGCAGTGGAGAGAGTTCCCCGGTGTAGGCCCCATTACTCTCGGCTCAGGTGATTTATGACACGTCCCTGTGCTGAATGTAAATGAACCGCTCTGTGGACGAGCAGCTCTGATACTCCACACTGGACACTCTCTCTCTCTCTCTCTCTCTCCCTCCCTCTCCCTCTCTCTCTCTCTCTCTCTCTCTCTCTGTGTGTACTCTCTGAGCAGAAGTGACATTTGCCCTCAAATGTGTCAGCACACAAACACACATACATACCCAAACGTCTATACAGTACCATGCACAAGTTAGGGACCACCTTTCATGCACCTAACCTCTTTCTGCAGGCCCTCTAGTGGCCATTCTGCTGGCGGCCTGGAAATCAACTTGGATATTGATTTCTATAATCAATAAAATATTTTCACCCCACACTGAGCTGCTAGTGAGCAATGAGGGGTAAAATGGGAGGGGTGAGAACCCCCTGCTGGCAAAACCAAAGTTGACACCTCTACACAAAGACTGCCATGCTGAAATAAAACAGACAACTGCAGCTTTCTTCATATCAAACAATAGTGCTGCAATAAAAAATAACATTTAAATGTAAAGAAACACTTTTATACATGTTGCCTTAAATAAAGATGAAATTCAAATTTCCCTCTAAATATATTCCATCAATGTTACTGATGAAAATGACGTCCTCCGAAATATTTCCAAACAGTTACTTTACAGTCAAAATGGCCATTAAATAAAATATATTTCTTTTTCGGCATTAGACTGTGTCCACTCTTTACCTTCATTACAGCTCTTACAGCATTCTGCTCTTTTCAGGAGACTCACTTTCAGTTTTTAAAAGAAATCTGCAGGGGTTTGATCACACCTCCAAAGTTCAGTCTTAGAAGTTGGTTACATTTTCTGCTTCTCACAGTCCAAATAATCCCAAACACATTCAATGAGGTTGGGGTCTGGACTCTGGGGTGGTCAGTCCATTGTTCAGCTTCTTTGTTTGATGGGTTTGTCTCCTTCTTTCAGAAAGATCTTCTTGTCAGCTACACATACTTTCAGACCCATAGCGCTGAGTCGTCTTCTCACAGTGGAAGGATGGACAGAAACACCTGTGGATGTTTTCAGATCTGAAGCAGCTTGATTTTCTCCTCTCTCTCAGAGATGAAAGCTTTAAGTGCTGTTTATCTGGGGGCAATTTTGGTGTCTACCAGGTCTTTCACAGTAGCGTTTGCTCTATATCTTTTTTCACTTAATTCCTTTGACTTTCTTCTTTCTTCTTCCTTACCTTATATGTAGTGGACTATCTTATAAGTCAAAATGATGTTCGTTGCTGAGTGGTGCCTTTTTAAGAGTCCGTTTTCTTAGTTTCTCTTTACAAAGTATCTAAAGCAGACTGAAGTGGCTAGCTCTTTTCAGTTGCTCTCCTCAGACTATTCTGGCACTCGCAGAAGCATTGTCTGGCCTTAGAATTAGATAGCATTGTCTCAGCATTATCAAGAACACTATTTAGCAAAAAACAGCTCTGAGTGTGCAGTTTCCTTAGATAATGAATCGACTGCATGTGGCTGAGACTTTTGAATCCTTGGGTTTTTCCTGCCAGGTGCAAGCTGAGCAGACCTCTACTTTCTTTAAAAGATCAACACTCTTTCTCTGTTGTTAATTCTTTCAATTGTGCCACATGGGCTGAAATTTGGGCTTTTGTCTGGCGCAAATGAAAAAAAGAAATGTCAATAAGGGAAAAAAAGAAGATACAAAACGCTGTAAAATGGAACGACACATGTCTAAGAGTCGGTATTTGCAGCCTGAGCCCGACTGCATTGTGACAGCATTAGCCTGAAGTATAGTACGGTGAGCGCTGTGAGATTATGAAGTGTGCCCAATCTTACACGATTCTACTTGGATGGCTCATGCTTGAATTAGCCTCAGTCTGAAGCTGATGGCTTAAATCATGACACTGAATAGATTTCTAAATGGTAATGATCTGTTCAGACGCACTGAAAAGAGCTGTTTCTGTAATGAGGCCTTTTTATACGGCGTCGCGGGGAATAATTCAGCGTTATTCTCAAGTTCTTTGTACCCTTCAATGCCATTCCACTTAACGTGATTGATCATTAGGGATGCAGGTTCAGTTTACATAAGGCCAGTTTTCAATTTGTATCCGGGACCATCCTGATCCAGCTGACCCTAGTTTGGGTTTTGTTTTCCTAGTCCTTTTTTCCCTAGAGCTGAAATTTCTTGGCCTCCTTTGGAGCTCTTCAGTACCAGGAAGCATGTCAGTTGGGAATTGCCTTCGCGAAAGGCGATCTATTTCAGTTTCCAGGGATTCGTACAGTAGCCCAATTCCTTGGTGAATGCCTACAGGCAACTTTGAGAGCAGTGGCGTCTCTGGCACAGAAAGCCTGGTGGGGCACGAAAAACTGTAGGGGCAGCAGCCGACTCGTCAATGAAACTACACACAAACCTGATCCAAACACAAACGCACTCCATCAATGAAATCACAAATTCACAAATTAATGTAACGTGGTGCAGGAGTTAGTGGAAGAGGAGAATGAGTGATATGATTACATTAGATCTCACAAGACCGTGTTATACAGCATCGCATTACAAACCCAAAGTTATCTAGCAGTAAACGATCATTGTGGTCTGCAAATACACTTCCAAAGCAACATACCAGAGCAGGGAAACACACTGCTTTACGGCATTAGGAATAACACGCCTTGTAATAATGCAAAATGATTCACCAGTGACGTTCACTGCTGCCACAACGATCTTTTATCTGGACAAACTTGTCAACAACCTTTCTCTCAAAGTTCACCAATCCATGAATGAATTGGAGTGATAGCACAGCAGGCGCAGGCAAGGAAAGCAGAAGAGTGTTTTTAGCTACACTCACAGTTAGCCATGTTTTTCTCTTGAACCTCTCTGGATTGAAGGAGCAGTTTTTGTCCTTTCTAGACTGAATGATGTTGAAATCCTCTGGCTGCTGTGGTCCCAAACGTTTAATCTCTAATTTTTGCACTAATGGCTGGTACCAATTTTAAATTTATTGCATTTTTGACTTGGCTCATTGCATTGCCTTGCTGTTAGGAGTAGCTACCTCAACTGATGAGGAACAATGGCTAGCTGCGTAGTGACACTCATACCATAAACAACACTTACTAAACGTCTGGACATGTGTAAATGTATTATTTTTTAATGGCATTGAGCCAACGGGATCGGGCCTCACAGCTGGCTATTAAAAGTATGTTGAACATGCACAGAGTGTTTTTTGACTGCTCACTTGGTTAGACGAATGACAAATATATATATATAATGTTGCTATACTACTATATTATTGATTATTTCATGGGGTCCCACTGGCCCCTAACATAGAGATGCCCCTGTTTTAGAGTGTATTAGAATGTCATCTCCCTTTTTGCTTCTGCATTGTTTGCGTTTGAATTAGTACATTAGTACTGTCAGTATCTGTGCATTATTGGCACAGGCAGTCATAAACAGATGATCACACAGAATGCATGATCTTTTGATTGATATCCAACATGATGGTCCAATATCTCTCATAGGCTGGGCTTGATATCAGGGTAAATGTAAGGGGATGCTGTCCATTCAAAGAAAAAAAAAAGACAACATTTATCCTCTTTCCTTTCTTTTTTTGATCTAAATCAATACATGATTTTTAAAAAGAGTCAATCTATAGAATTAAAACAAAAGCATTGACTTTCTGCTATATAAACCAATAGACATGCTAATCACAATGAAAGTGTTATGAGATATCTGAAAAACACTCGTAAAAAAAATAAATAAAGACACAACAACAGGGACTCTTTTTTCTAAAGTAGGGGTGTCAAACTCAACCACTAAAAGGGCCATTTCAAAAAATCTCAACAAATCCGTGGGCCAGCTGTTGTTATTTTACATTTTGCCATTGTTTGTTTGAAATATGTCAAAACTGCAGTGCAGTTCATGGTGAAACAGGTTAATAATAATAGAAAACCTAAATAATTTTTTGGGGTGAATAGGTTTGTACCACGGGCCTGACTTGGCACATGGGCTCTAAGGGGACAAGTGGTCCCAAAGCATGCCAGTGAACGTTGAGCAGCATCTGTAAACAAACTCTCTACAGTGCTACAGATTCTCATTATGTTAAAAGGGATTTTTACCAACATTCTGTCAAGCTTGGCAAACCAAGCAACGTTTCCAAGGAAAGAACGCTTTTGTCGAATAGTCAAATGGTGTTGAGAATTCATTGTCTGTTGAGGGCCACTCTGCATCACAGATTTCTACAGATGTATCATAAATAATATACACATTGCAAAGTCTGCAAGTGTATAGTATACAAGACCAATCATAACAGTTCTCATTTAGGCATAAGGCTTCATCTAATATTAAACAATCTAAAGAAAAGAACATCACAGTTAGGGAATTATGATTTTTTAAAAATGTTATTCTCTGCTGTATTAAATGCCACTTGCTGACAGCATGAAGAACAATGAGTAGTTAAGCACATTTGCACAGGTTTGCTAAGCCTTCACAGCACTTGTGTGGGACTGTGGGAGGTTTGGCATTGTCATGCTGCCCGCACACAGGATAAAAAACTCCCAAAATATCTAAAAATATATTTGTAGCATACTGAAACGCTACAAATATTACTGCATAGATGGTAATATATGTGAATAACACCTATAACTGACATTTGTTTTACTGCTTGATTCTAGATATGGGTGAAAGTAGAAAAGTAGCACTACAGTCTCACTTTTAACCTTTAATTTAACCAGGCAGAACAAAATAAGAACAAATTCTTATTTTTAGTGGTGGGCTGGCAGTATGAACAGGTGAATGTGCAAATCAATCTCCACCACTTTATTCAGGTACTGTTATTACTATTTTATATACCAGATTAAACGATATGGCTGCAGGATATGAACCAAGTACTAGAATTGTGATTATATTGGTGCATATTGTGGTTTTACTATGTCTTGCAATGTATTAAAAGTGCATTGGTTAATCTATTATTGGATAATCACAGGGCTGAATTATCAAAATACCCACAGAAACATTCATCTGAAACTGTGATTGATCATGATGCTCACAAAAAAACAAAAATAAGGCTAATAAATAAGAGGGTTCATTTGCATACTGTAGCCTTCTGTAATATCAACAATACATAAATAATATATTTATTGTGCAGCTCTACTATATTACTGCTGTTCAGGCTATAAGCCACAAGAGGGTATAGAATCACTGTAACGTGTTGCCTCAAGTGGCTCACCGCTTTCATAAAAGGTTGACAACACAAAATGTGACTATATAATGTCGTATACATAGTTTTTGCTCACCAAATTACCACTGCAATGATAATGCTAGTTACTGCTAGCACCTCAATGTAATTCCAGTGTGGTCCCTACTAGACCAGTATGGCTGTTCACCAGCAAAACCAGCATATGTTGTGTTTTGGATGCTGGTCTACCTGCACTAGCCAGCACTAGATCAACAGTAGACCAGCATAAACTGACTTTGGAATAAACTGACAGCATAGAATTTATGCTGTTCTGTGCATTTCAGTCAGCAGGGGTGTTAGCATCAAGCTAACCATGCCATGCATTCATTTTCCCTCACTGAGTTTAATAGTATTTAAGGCAAAATGGAACAAATGGATCTGAAAGTTGAAAGACATTTTTATTTTTGCAGGTTTACAGTGAATCATTCAGTAAAAGTACATTCGAAGCCTGCCACTGAATATTAATAGAGGTGCGGTTTAGCCTGTTAGCTATCATTTAGCCTGTTTAGCCTTACATTATAGCCTATTTTTTTAAGAAATGAAGTTTACAGCCCCTCTGTTTAAACATCAGTATGCTTGGTGGCTCATCCAAGCAGCATATCTGTCCATTCACAGCACTTACTGAGATCTCACATTAATACAGAATTACAGCAGCTTTGAACGCGGCTAAGCCAATCAGATTTTTGGACAGGATCTATTCGTTTAATAAATGTTTAGTTTAAAACGAAATTACTTATCCTACTTGCAGTCTACGAATCATGATGTATGATGATGGCTTGTTACAGTGTATAATTCTGTCAGACTGTCACAGCATATTAAATGCAATATGAGAATATGATGCCCACTCCATTCAAATATTTATTCATATACATTTGTGCTGGAGGGTGTGTCCCACTGTCAGACACACACACGCAGTACATATTTATGAATCTCATGATGTTTACGATGCTCAGCTCCTGGTGAGGCCTGCGGGACCTGCAGGTTCTCCTGTTCCTTCTCATCAGATCTATGTTCATAATTAAAAGGAGATGGCTGGTGTTCATTAATATGTAAACAGACAGAACTGTGCCCAGAAGCGAGTACATGTGTGTGTGGCAGAGATTAAGACAGAGAAAATGGGTAGGGTGGGCTCATAGCGTGGGAGTGGGCAGGAATCCCAGAATGCCTGTGTTGTGTGTGTGTGTGTGTGTGTGTGTGTGTGAGAGAGAGAGAAAGAGAGAGAGAGAGAGAGATGTGAGCTGAGATTCACTCTAAATGACACTAAGTCTTTGCCTTGTGGCAAGAGAGACGCTTCTGGAAGACCTTGGGATGGTATATAAATACGTGAGTGTACATGTATCTGAAGTGGATATATAGTTTGAGGGCACATTTACACGCAGTTACTCACGCACAACACTATTGTTTCTGTGATTAACACTTTCCCCACCACTTTCCCAACGAGAATCCCAGACGACCTTGTCCCCCGCAACTTCCTCCAGCTCATTCTGAGGGACCCCAAGCCGCTCCCAAACCAACTTAGAGATATAATCCCTCCAGCAGGCCCTAGGACTAGGACTTTGTGGCCTCGTCCCAGTAGGCCATCCATGGCAAACCCCCACCAGGAGGCGTCTAGGGGGCATCCTGATCAGATGCCTGAACCACCTCAACTGGCTCCTCTCAATATGGACTAGTGGCTCTACTCTGAGCTCCTCCTGGATGACTGAGCTCCTCACCCTGTCCAGTAGAGTGTAGCCCGCCACCCTGTGAAGAAAGCTCATTTCCGCCGCTTGTATTCGCAACCTCATTCTTTCGGTCATTACCCAAAGATCATAGCAATAGGTGAAGGGTTGGGATGTAGACCATCCGGTAAACAGAAAGCTTTGCCTTATGGCTCAGCTCCCTCTTCACCACTACAGTCCGGTACAGTGACCGCATTACTGCTGCCGCCTGTCCCAGCCTGCGGCCGATCTCACAATCCCTCTTCCCATCAGTGAACAAGATCCCAAAATACTTAAACTCCTCTACCTGAGGCAGGTCCCTTCCCCTTACCTGGAGGGGTCATGCCATCCTACTTCGGGCTAGGACCATGGACTCGGACTGAAGCAGTAAATTTACATAGGGCTCTTATTTTGACAGCATTTTATTCCTGCTCAACGTGAGTGAAGTAATTGCAAGTGAAGTGTAATAGTGTTTAATCCTGCATTCTCAGTGGATTCAGGTCATTCCATTCATTTCTTAGTTCTGACAGGCTGTATCTGCACCATTAATGAACCCATGAAGGCAGATTTAACTAACTGGTAGCCTAAATTAGAATAATATCTAAGTTAGTTGTAGCTACATTACAGCTCTGCCCGCTCAGTATGCAGCACTCATGATGCGTCATGTTTTTGTTTGCATCTTCCTGCACGCAGTGTTCAATTTCTGCTTGTAACAATTTAAGCATCAGCCAAAGCTAATTATATAAATCTATCAATCTACTCATCAAATCTATGCATTAGATGTAACATTTAACTACAGAAAATGAAAAATAAATGATTTGCAGGCTGGATTTAAGGATAAATTGTAAATATATGACAGTCTGTGCAAAGCTGTCCACATCCGGCCCACAAGCTGCTAGTTTGAGACCCCTGCTCTGCTCCGGCATTTCTAAGCTTGGAGGTATTAGTGTAGAACCTCTATATTATGTGGATGTTCTTTAAAGCTCTCATTTACTCTTAAAAGCAGGGATTCTTTTTAACAGCGCTCACTGAGCCACAGCCCACGAAAGCTTTGACAGAGTGGCTGATGAGCTTGAGGGGATATGGTGATACTGCAACACATGATCAGCCAATGTTTTGACTTAAAATGGCTAATAGGACAGCTTCATTGGGTCTGTTTATACCTTGCGTTAATGTGCGTATTAGTGATCAGACCATGTTCAGATTTCACTTGACCGCGTGAAACGGCAGGTATAAACACACCCAGATTACGACTGGATCGCACAAACTAAATTCGGAGGAGGTCAGAGATTGATCTCGAACACATTTAACAAAAGTATATCAGAATATGTTTTCATTATCCATGTCTGTCCAATGCTGACCAGCAGGTGAGAGCATAAACAATGAAAGGTTGTGAAAAATGGAGGATATGTGGACGCATTTTAGTGAAAAGTGTAAATGGAATGAAAAATGGAAAAGTTTATCCCAATACAATTCAGAGACTAAACATGTCTTAACCCCTTAACATTCCAGGCTTATTACATATGAAAGTGCATACTAAGGCTTTTTATTTGGTAACTACAGGGACTTCAATGCAAACTAATGGAGCTTTTCTTAGGTTATAGGAGCGCGTTATAAAACTTTGGGCCCATGACTTGGTAAAGGGTTAATTCAAGGTGTAAATGAGCTTATAAAATCAACTTTAGCTTTAGGTTGACCATATGTCCTCTTTTTCCAGAACATGTCCTCCTTTTGGGACCTAAAAACACGTCTGACTTGGATTTCTAAATTTCTTAAAATGTTTTGGATTTGCTTTTGCGTTTATGTTAACAATTTAACAGTACTGTTTTCTACAGCCCTGTGCTGCCCTCTTGTCCCCAGTATCCTCTTTTTTGAAAACTAAACTATGGCCTCGCTAGCTAGCTAATTTCTCTCTGCATACATGACATTTGAATTTGTCTTCAACCAATAGCGCTACTGTTTGGCTGTATTCTTATCTTTACTTTTGTGTGTTTACTTAATGTAGGTGAGTTAGCCAGGTTGCTAACTGTTATGTTAGCTCCATAGCTAACTGCAGCTGCACACAAGTGACCCCTGTGCCACCAACGACAGCAGTTATCTACACTTTTTTGCTACAGATTTGTTTGGAGTGTTACACTCTTGCAAGTTTATAATTATCTGATAAGCTTCCTGGACAAAAAAATTAGTCACCTTGCATGTTTATGGTGGTAGTAACTTAAGGCTTCTGCAGATGGTGTTGCACAAGGATGATCGGGCTATAAATACCTGTGGGGTGTGTGATGGGATTCATAGATTGAGAAGAGGTGGTACAGTGCAGTGAATGTTTCATCCAATGTGTGGAAAATGGGTCGCAAAGCAGCAAAAGTTGCATTTGGGCGTGCCAAAGGCCATAGTGTGAAGGAAGTAGATGAATTTGCAGGTGTGTCGAAGCATATGGTCATACGGGTCGACCAGCGGTGGCAAAAATCCCAGTCTACAGGAAATTCTCATCAGAATTGTAGCCGAAAAACAAAACTGACGAACAGGGGCCGCCGGCGTGTTTCCAGGCAAGAATTGTCTCTAGAAGTCAACGCAGGTCCTTCACAATTGGCTGAACATTGTTGTCGCCTATATCCAGAATCATGTCCAGTCCATGCCAAATCAAATCGCAGCTGTTATTTGTGCTTGTGAAGGTATTACAATAATAATAATAATAATAATAATAATAATAATAATAATAATAATAATAATGGATATCAGCTGTTAACTCTCTGCCCGTCACCACATTGTTGCAGCCTGTTATCCACTGATTCACAGCTAGGAAGAAGAAGCACTTTTGCTTTTCTAAGGCATCGCTCTAAAGAATCCTGTTTGGCTCCTTTATTTGTAAAATTTATTTGGCAGATTGGTTGAAAACTCATTTACAAACAACTATCAGACCATTTTTTTTCCGAATCTGAGGTAATGCAGTGTTTATTCTATGTGAAAAGATGACAAATGATAATTGGGTAAACAGTAGTTTGCTGAGAGGGTGGCTGTTAGTACACAAAGATTTGTTCAACCTCTGCAACACCTTTAGTTTCCAGATACCTGGCAACCCTATTCACAGTATGATGGCAAAAGAGTCCTGAAACATCATAATGTAGCCTATGTCTCAATTCAGGCACTATACAGTGTATTATAGCCATGCATACTACTTAGTTCTCTAGCTACGGTCAGGATCTTTGGAGGGCATCTCACTAATGGTTTGAATAAATGAATAAATTGTGCCATTGCACTTAATGTATGAAGGCCTTTGGTTGCTGAATTGTGCCTCAGTTGTCTCCATACATACAAATCGGCAATTTTAAAAAAGCTTCAGCACGGACGAGGTGTATTAGTTATTTTGAACATTTCAAACTGCAAACACTGAAGCACTAAACCATGCAGTACAGACGGACCCAAGAGCAGCACTATGAAACACTGGTTTAAATGAAAGCCTGTTGCTTTGGAATGACTCTCTGCTGCCCCTCGTAGTAGAATCCATATTGCTGCATTTACTGCAGTGAAAAATAGCAGCAATAGCTGTTTTTTTTTCTTCTTCATTCTCAGTTTATTCTTTATTCTGTTGCTTATCGCTGTATCTGATTACTATTATATGTTTATGTATGCATGTATAAATGTGTTTATTTGAGGGAAAGCAAGGGTAAAAAGAGAATCTTTATTAGTGATATTGTCATTTTTTTAAACTGTAATAAAGGCCTAATCTATGGGGAATAAATGCATGGATTTTTAACCCATTGATTACATTGGTATTGATAACCTGTAGACTGACATGTCTCAGGGTCTTTTCCCTGCCTCTATTGAATCCACACACTACAATTCCCATGATTCTCTGGACTCACATGCCAAGAACTCAACCAGCGATGAACCACTTCCCAGATTCAAGTCACCTGATTACTGAACTGTTGTCACCTGTCTCTCACTACCCTCTGTGTATAAATACTAGTCTGTTTGTAACGTTTTTTTTTTGCGAAGTATTTCCAACTGTATCTGTTGCATACCAAGCATACTTTTCTCTGTCTGATATTCCCGTGTTTATGATCTTTTTCTCATTTCGTGCCTCTGGATTCTCCTTTTTAGTATTGTTTGCCTCAAAATATTTGCTGTTTTGGCTTTGACCCACACGTGTGTTTGACCTTCTCTTATCGTTTAGTGGTAATATTTACATTTCTGTTAATCGCTGTCCTGAACTGGTTAGACTTTGGCCCTCATTTTGTTACACCACTCTTTGTCAATACATCCTTTTTGACCTTTAACATCTGCGAGCATCTGGTTCATTGGACTAATGTTACATAGACACAATCAATATCATTACTTTTGATATGAAGCTTATATCTCCAATAAGCTTTTTAATTAGATACAGCCAAGCAAGCTCCCCCAGTGGACAAATCAGTGTTACATCACAATAGTAAAGAACTTACTTTGGGTGGGTGGGGCTTACTGGGTGGGATAGCACTGCACTGAGACAACAGTTTTAGACCAGTCTAGAGAGGTATTTAACCAAGACACTGGAAAAAGAGAAAGCTTTTAAAACGGATCTTCCCAGGTTTATAATTTCACAACTTGTATGATTCATTCTTATCATATAAACACTTACACCAGACACACATTTCATTGCGGGGTCATTTTATTCCAAAGGTGTTTTAACTGCACACTCAAAAATAAGAACTGACCCAAACATGAACCAACTGAACTCACAGTTCTAGTTTCTACCTCAAGACACAGCTGGAACTAATAACTTCTTAATGGTCTCTTTAGCCATTTTATGCCACACTGAGGCATCTAATTTGGCTAATTAGCTACCTTGCTTGCTACTTGGCTTATCTTATTGGTCAGTGTTATACTTTTCACTGCAATGTTTTGTGGACACACTCAGGCTCTCTTGTTTAAGCAGGATCATGCGTAAAGTTAGAATCAACGTTTCACATTTTTGTGTAGAAAATGAGCAGAAACATGTATATACTGATCAGCATCAAAACCACCATCTTCTTTCTACATTCATTGTCCAATCTATCAGCTCCGCTGACCATATAGGAGCACTTTGTAGTTCTACAATTACAGACTGTAGTCCATGTTTATCTGCATACTTTGTTAGCCCCATTTCTTGTTCTTCAATGGTTAGGACCCCCACAGGACCACCACAGAGCAGGCATTATTTGGGTGGTGGATCATTCTCAGCACTGCAGTGACACTGATGTGGTGGTGGTGTGTTAGTGTGTGTTGCGCTTGTAATTCTAGAACCACAAAGTGTACCTATATGGTAAATGAGAAAGTGGACAATGACCGTAGATACAAGAACGAGGTATGCAAAAAGCTCACAGCCACTGAAATTGCTGTAGTGGTTTTGGAGCATAGCGACGAAGAAACGGAGCGTTTTGATATGAAACATATGGGTTTCATGTTATATGCAAGAGCCTTTAAGGTGAATTTAAGAAGATAGGCACAAATCAAGAAAATGCCCTCAGACCCCAGAGGGCTAAAGTTGTGGCTGACTGGTGTATAATGCTAACAGCATTAGCTTGGCATTACGCTTGGCAACTTCGTCTTCATCAGGCAAAGTAGATTATTTGCTAAATTGTCATTGACTTCAGCTGCTAGTGTTAGCAAAGACAGAGGATCCCTCAGTGGGGTGAAACTATTGCAGCAGCTCTACCTTCTTTTGAAAGCTGGAAAACAGGAAAAACATAAGGAATATCCATCATTTACAAACACAACACGATTTAACATTATCACCTATGTTTTGTGTTATGTTTCATAAACTGAGCTGCTACTATGCCCACTGGTTGCAAGTTATCCACTTGGTTGGTTAAATATAGCCACATTCTGATTTGGCGTGTCAGTTAGAACTTCAGGAGCAAGATAGAGTGTATTTACAGGCACTCAATAATCTGATCATAATCATTCTTGCAGTTATCTGAATATTCAAATGGTCATGTAAACAGCACACTCTGGTTTCTTAGATCGCATTAAGGTCTACAAATCCGACTAAGAAATCTGATAAAGAGAGCTGGATTTTAGCTCAGTAATCAGATTTCTCAGTACATGTAAACTCTTACTCTGATTTCTTTCGGATCTCTCAGTCTGCGCATGAGCGAAAACAGACTGCGGTACCGGAAATAAGCAAGCAGTGTTGCTGCGAGATGCAGCAAAACACTTTTGGAGCGACACTGAAACCAAATACATGCCTGACAAAGTGAAGCATTTAAAATATTCTTCATCTTCCAGATGATGTAAGTTCATATTTCAGCTAAAGTTGCACAATGTATTTTTTTCAAAAAGCAGCGACATGAAGTTTGAGTTTTACATTATGTTTACGTCACGTCTTCTTCTGTGAGTTTACTGGCTGGTTGCAAAGCAGAAATCCGATTACAGTCTGACTCATGTAGACCCAGAGTTTCACATTATCTGACTACTCAAGTGCATGTAAACGTGTTGATCGAATTACTGACAAAATCTGATTTTCTGCATTTATCGGATTATTAAGTGCTTGTAAACGCACTCATAGTTAAGAAGTGACAGCAGAATCAACCAATCGTGTTTTGATTTCTAATGGCTGGGACCAATTGTGTGAGACAGAACACCATTCTAGGCCTTCTGGATGTTCTAGATACATCACTGATTGTGTCAGGACTCTTTACTGAAAGAGTCACTGTAAAACTGCTACAAGGTCAAATATATATGAATCTCTGATACAAGCTTTAAATAAGCATAATGAATGTCTTTTACAAGCTTTCAAATGTCTGCATTTAATCCAGAATGCCCAAACATTGTTCGTGTGCACCAGCATTAGCTTTGTGCTAATCAACTACTAGAAATCCCATAGGACTGCTAACATGAATTAGCATTATCGAGTTTATAGTCGCCCTTTTTCCTCACTGTTTTGCTTGTCTTTGTATACTGTCACATTTGTGTGTTTGTGTCTGAGGGAAAGAGAGAAATAAAGAGAATCTTTATTAGCGTGTGCTAATGTCATATTTGAATATTTTTTCTTCCTTTGTTTCCACACTGATGTCCATAACTGCTCTCTGCTACACGCTGCTCTGCCCCTGCTGTTGTCCTGAGGGCCATAAACAAACGCACAGCTAATATTCCGCCGTCGTATTGTGCCACTGCGTCTCACAGGACCCCTGTTTGTGAAACAGACTTGAAAGTTTATTACACCACCCTGCAAATACATTTAACATTCATATAGCTACAAGGCGATGGAGTTCGTCTGAATACACAAATGTTGATGTCCAACAAATACAGATATTGGGAAGTGTTTGAGGGGCATGTGAAGTAACTCACTTAGCATAACTCAGTCCATGTAGTGGATGTACACCGACCAGGCCTAACATTATGACCACCTCCTTGTTTCTAGGCTCATTGTCCATTTTATCAGCTCCACTTACTATATAGGTGCACTTTGCAGTTCTACAGTTACAGACTGTAGTCCATCTGTTTCTCTGCATACCTTTGTTAGCCCTGTTCTTCGGTGGTCAGGACCCCCATGGACCCTCACAGAGCAGGTACTATTTAGGGTGGTGGATCATTCTCAGCACTGCAGTAACACTGACGTGGTGGTGGTGTGTTAGTGTGTGTTGCGCTGGTCTGAGTGGATCAGACACAGCAGTGCTGCTGGAGTTTTTAAACACCTCAGTGTCACTGCTGGACTGAGAATAGTCCACTAACCAAAAATGTCCAGCCAACAGCGTCCTGTGGGCAGCATCCTGTGACCACTGATGAAGGACGAGAGGATGACCAACACAAACTGTGCAGCAGCAGATGAGCTATCGCCTCTGATTTTACATCTACAAGGTGGACTGACAAGGTAGGAGTGTCTAATAGAGTGGACAGTGAGTGGACACAGTGTTTAAAAACTCCAGCAGCACTGCTGAGTCTGATCCACTCAGTACCAGCACAACACACACTAACACACCACCACCACGTCAGTGTTACTGCAGTGCTGAGAATGATCCACCACTCAAATAGTACCTGCTCTGTGAGGGTCCATGGGGGTCCTGACCACTGAAGAACAGGGTAAAAGGGGGCTAACAAAGTGTGCAGAGAAACAGATGGACTACAGTCTGTAATTGTAGAACTACAAAGTGCACCTATATAGTAAGTGGAGCTGATAAAATGGACAATGAGTGTAGAAACAAGGAGGTGGTCATAATGTCATGCCTGATTGGTGTATATTGTCACTCTCCTAACAAAACCTTGTACCTCCTTTGTAAGTGAAGGAGGAAGTGGATCATTTCTGAATGAAAATTTCTGGTCAATTCACCACATCTTCACTCTGACCATAACAGCCGTATGCATTTTTGGCCAAGTAAGTTCAGAGTCTGTTTAATGTGGTTATAATCTCCAGCAGGCCCTTATATAGGACTATATTCACTTATGAGCTGTGCAGTGAACTCACTGAAAATAGCCACTATTACACCTCCAATGTAAAGATCACGGCTGAACAGCTACCACTGCTGTTAGTCATAGACAAAGGTGGGTAGTGATTAGTCACATCTACTCAGTTCCATGTATTTACGCTCACTCTCCAGTCCATATATAGAAACTAAGCTGCAAAAACAGCTCCTTTTTAATTAGTTGTTTATATGATGTCATTAAAAAACAACAAACATACCTATATCTGTCTATTCAGCCATCTGCAGTTTAGCCCCACCCATTTGCACTGAAGTCATAAAGTGTGGATTTTTTGCCTTGTTAATCCTTTGTGTTGGTGCTGCACTCTAAGCAAGGTAGATATCTTACAAGTTATGCAGAAATAAAAATGTTTCAAGCACACTCTTATGTTGTTTGTGAAAATAGGATCACTCCAATTAAAGATTTCTCCAAACCAGGGCTCGGCAACCCAAATGTTAAATGGGAGCTACGACATTTTATGTCAGTTTTATCATTTTGACTGTAAATGTGTCTCAGTATGTGCTAATGTCCGAGTATAGCCTAAAAATATAAAAGAAACAAAAACGCAGACTCGCTTTGCTTTAAGCTTTAGCTCAGCTGTAGCCGCCTTTCTCACATCTCTGACAGAAAACTTTTCCGCAAAACTAGAATAATTTCTTGAAAAATATCTCTCAATGTTCAATTTTTTTTACGAGGCTGAAGTCAGCATCTCATTCGTCAGGTTCTTATTCGAATTTTACTGTTCCACCTTAAATGGTGCCCGAGGCACCAGAATATAACTGCTGCGCCATTTAAGGTGGAACGGGACAATTTGAATGAGAAGCTGACTTCAGATTTACGGATTTTTAGTGTTTGACAGTTTCTTGCTGCAGATTAAATGTATCAGGAAACCAGCTGGAGTGTTTATAAATGTAAATAAGTCTATTCGCCTCCAAATTAGCCATGGTTGTGTTAAATCTTTCTCTCTGCCTTTTCAGTAGATTCTAGCTAGGTGAGATTGTTGTCTGCGTTGCTATGGTGATCAGCAGTCTGCAAGCCGATCTTCAGGGTCAAAGGGTGAATTAGCATTTCTATTAGCAGTTCATTAACTCCAGCGTTTAAGACCGTTTATTGTTTAAACTGTGTTGAACGATCAGCAGAGCTTTATTTTACTGTAAAGGAGGATTATTTTATTTTTACCTACAAATCTAATTCTGCTGTGGAGCTGTAAAACAGTTGCATGTTGCCGACCTCTGTTCTACAATCATATATACCAAGACCCATTTATGAATCTTTATTTTTAAGCAAATTATGTTACCAACCTAGCTCTGGAAACTAACATTAACAATCTAAACACATACAGAATGTTAAGGAACAGATATAAAAAGCAATGCATCTTGTCAATAAGCATATATTTGCTCAGAAAAAAAAACATTTTTAGAATCAATACCAATTAAATGAATACAGTAAGTGGTGATTCATGTATGTCAATATTTATTCAACCATTTCTCTTCAAGGACGCCCAGTGTTATTTGTAGTTACAACCCAGTACCTGGTTTATTCTCTCTTTATTATTATTTGAATTTGATGAAAAGTTGTGCTCTCAGTCTTGTTTTCCAAAAAGACTTTACATTTTTTTGTCACATGTTTGTAACATTCAACTTCAAGACAAAAGGAAATAAGTTGGAAGTCAAAGCTGTGGATACAGAATGCAAATGTAATTTATTACAAAGCTGAGTATGTAGTTAAGTATGTAATTACTATTAATTACATATTAATTACATATGAAGAGTATAAAAAGTGAGGTAACTATAAAAGTGCATTTCCTGAGTAAAATGCAGGGTTATTGCTCAGCTTAAGCAGTTCTCCAGTATTGCTAGGGTGCTAGGGGGTTGCTATGACATCTCTGTTGGTTGCTATGGGTTTGCTAGGAAGCTGCTTTGACATCATAAGCGGTTGCTAGGGTGTTGCTATGTGGCTGCTCTGGTACTCCAGGTGGTTGTTAGTGTGTTGCAAGGGAGATACAATGGTACCCAGTTACTATGGTTACTATGGTGTTGCTCACCATTCCTGATCAGATTAGACATCCCAAAGTTGGATTTGTGTCAAAAAGTGTATTGCTAGGGGGTTGCTATGATATCTCTAGTGGTTGCTATGGATTTGCTAGGAGGTTGCTTTGACATTATAAGTGGTTGCTAGGGTATTGCTAGGTGGTTGCTAAGGTGTTCCTATGTGGTTGCTATGGGATGTCTAGTGATTTCTATGGTGTTGCTTGGTGGCTGCTCCGGTACTCCAGGTGGTTGTTAGTGTATTGCTAGGTGGATACAATGGTATCCCAAGTGGTTGCTAGGGTGTTGCTCGCCATTCCTGATCAGATTAGACATTCCGATGTTGGAATAGTATTAAAAACTGTGTGATGGGTATAGTTGGATAACAGTAGGGTTCACTCATAATTCTAGACTTCTAACAGTTAGACGGCTTTACCAACTTCTGGTTATATTTGATGGCGACTCAAGAGTTTATATTCTACATCCACTGCAGTTGCTGGACAACAAATGCTGGTAAACAGGACAACCTGTAAATAGGCTAGTATCTTCAAATGAGAATAAAAGCGTGTTGCTTTTTGACTCTACTCTCTGAAGCAGTGGTTCAGGGGCAGAGCACTTTGCGCTTGGGTGCAGGATCAAACGCTATTGGATTGTTGTAAGGTTAAACTGTGGTAAACCCGCTGAGAGGTTTTCTGAGGATAGCGTGTTCCTCTTTCTTTATTTTTCCTTCAGATGGGGTGGTGAGGATGTTCTATATTGAAAAGAACACCCCAGGCCATCTGGGCTGGCCTGTGCCCCCTCCCGGGAGGGCGAGGATCGCTCCAGAACGCCCCCGTCCTGACGCCGCGGGCAGGGGCCAGAAACACTGCACCCCAGCTGGGATTGTGGCTTCGTTCTGACAGCCTCTGTCTCTCCACCGCTGGATGACAGGAACCGTCCTGCAGTTCCTCCCCAGGGTCAGATAAAAGGAGAGAGAGGAAAAAAAAACACACACAAAAGTTTTCTTTTATTAATTTATTTCTTTAAAGATATATTTTGACAGCTGTCTCCACAGTGCAGACAGAGGAGTCATGTGTCTATCGTGGAAAAAGAGCGAGGCTGCAGAGAGTTGCCTCTGTGTTTTCTCATGCTTCAGAGAGGGAATATCTGAGCAGTTTACTCGGTTGTGCTAAGTTGCAGTGCTGTGTGATTTGTGTGCCGGAAATGTGGAAACTGAAACTGTGTGAATCGTAATTAACTTATCCATGCTGTGTCTTCCTTGGGCCTCTGCTAGACTGGACAAAACCTGCAGAAGATTTTGTCATTGTCAGAAAAAAAATCTCCACTTTTGTCAATTTTTGACATGATATAAAAAAATATCAGCTGCCGTTTCCATTGTGTGAAAATTACATGATTGGATGAACAGAAATGGCCCAAAATTATTTGGGAAAAAAATCTAAATACCATTCTAAGTTAAGATTAATTTCGCTTTCTCTTGTAAACTCATCATTTAGACAGCAACAATTTGTAAAAACCCCATTCAACCTAATGAAAAATATAGTGCTCTCAGGGAGAGATATGAGGGATTTAATTGGACCTAAAATTTTGGGCCAAACTTGAGTACAGTCCAAGACTTTTTTGCTCGACCTGACCTAACATACTATCTCATTTGCATTCTGAACCCATCCCAAGCTGGACAAATTTCTGTCCAAACCTGACCAGACTTGAACCTAATCATGTTTTGATACACAACAATATTCTGTCCAACACTGACCTAAACTTTCACAACATCACCAAAAGTGTTGAATTAAAACTGACAGTATAACAGGTTAACATGTAGTGACAAAATAATGAAATAATTAAATAAACTCTAAAAAAATCATTTAAGGATTAAGTCCCAAATTTACTCATCAAATAATTTTTTTCTCAAAAATTTCAGTCTGTCCTGAAAGTATTTTGACGATAAGTTGCTGTAAAAATATTGGTCAATAGTCATTTTTCAAAATAAAAGGTGAAACTCATGTCAAAATATGCTATATTTTAACACAGCTGTTGTTAATTTAAGGAAATAAAACATAAATTCACAAAAACAAGTCATCGCCTTTTTTCACAGACTTTTGCACTTATTTTAATTTTTACTGATATAACGGTAAAATACTGTACATCACAATAACTAGTTAAACTGGTGATTGAGACATTGATTTTTAAGACAGCATTTCTAAGAAATTAAATGACTGAATCTCTTTTACTGTTCAATATGAGTTTTTGTTTGGCACCCCTGTTGCTGGACATTTACCCCTTTTTTACAGATTTTTTTTTTTTTTTACGGTGTGGATAACCTTTCCATACTGTGTTGTTCTCATACTCTGTAATGCTGATATAGTGAGATGTCATCTTCACCTGTTCAATCCCAAAACTCTTTCTGTACATAGAACACATTATATAACCTAATGAACATCTAAAAATATTTTTGGACAAGCAAATCAAATGCTCTTTTGGCTGCACTACACTAAACTCTCCTTAACTGATTTGCTTGTCTCCAATTTTCTCAGTGTGGGCCTCACAGAGAGTTTCCAAATTAAAAAAAGATTTTAGGCAGTGAAAGTGATGGGGAATAAAGTAAGGAGCAAAATTAAAGTGGAGGAAAAATGGGAGGTGGGCTGGGAAAACCTGAATGTAAAACCTGTACCGGACTTGAGCCTGAAACATATATACACAACCCAACATCCGAACCTGAGCGAACTAGACATGGGTGGTCACGTCACATTGAGTTTGGGCAAATATTTCAAGCTTTACCAGAAATGCAGAAAAGCCTGCTGCTCTAGCTTCACATCCACAAGCATATATGTGCACTTTGTGCCTGTTAAAATGCAAAATGTGCTTCTTTTCCTGATGCATATACAAAATGTGAGATAAAGCTTACACGTGTGGCTAATTACATATTCTGCCTTTTTAAGCAACACTGGCCGGCTGGTTTTGACTCAATTTCCCTCCACCTTTTAAGGTGGGGCCTCAGAAGACATGGCAGCATGGCTGCAACATGAATGCACATCCATATTATCACTTTATAAATGCCAGAGTTAAATAGCACCACTATAGGATTGTTTGTTGGTAATTAAGTTAATTTATTATCATTTTCTGTTTGTTTCCAGCTGGTTGACAGCTCAGTTTTTTTCACTGCCTTATTTAAACCCTGTGTCTGCAGTTAGTGGGCGAAGCTATGTGCAGTTTGCATGATAAGCTGCAGTTTTATGCTGTGGTGACACATTTAATGAAAGAAAAAGACAAAAAAAAAAGTTACACGCCTCATATCAGTACACGATCGACTGTGGTATAAAGCCACGCAATCGTTGGCATGGTGACAACATTACTGGCAAAAATGGATGATTATCAGAGGAGAGATTTACAGTGGACATTCTTTATTTAAGGAGGAGAAACGCAGGAAGACACTCTTTACTATTGTATTATTTTTGAATACAGGGTTCATCTGGAATTCAACAAAGAGATTTGGCATCTATGACTCCCAGAAAAATCAGCATCTGGTTTATTTCTCTACTGCAGTCAACGGCAAAAGTTGGGGAACAAATCAAACTCCTCTGCGCTGCAGTCTGCAGAATGTTGCCGCTGGTGGTGGCAGAATTTCCATTAAAAACAATGCGATACTCAGTTTGCCGTCGTCCATCTACAGCCAGCATGTGAGCACAGCATCACTGAATCAAACGTTCATTTCTGGCACATTGTGGGCACATATAGCTGTTATAGACACACGGACACCATTCTGTAGGTTTTGGTTAAGGTGAGTGTTAGGATTAGGGCTAGGGTGAGGGTTAGGATTAGGGCCAGGGTGAGGGTTAGGATTAGGGCTAGGGTGAGGGTTAGGATTAGGGCCAGGGTGAGGGTTAGGATTAGGGCCAGGATGAGTGTTAGGATTAGGTCCAGGGTGAGTGTTAGGATTAGGTCCAGGGTGAGGATTAAGATTAGGGCCAGGGTGAGGGTTAGGATTAGGGCCAGGGTGAGTGTTAGGATTAGGTCCAGGGTGAGTGTTAGGATTAGGTCCAGGGTGAGGATTAAGATTAGGGCCAGGGTGAGGGTTAGGATTAGGTCCAGGGTGAGTGTTAGGATTAGGTCCAGGATGAGGGTTAGGATTAGGTCCAGGATGAGGGTTAGAATTAGGGCCAGGGTGAGGGTTAGGATTAGGTCCAGGGTGAGTGTTAGGATTAGGGCCAGGATGAGTGTTAGGATTAGGTCCAGGATGAGGGTTAGAATTAGGGCCAGGGTGAGGGTTAGGATTAGGTCCAGGATGAGTGTTAGGATTAGGGCCAGGGTGAGGATTAAGATTAGGGCCAGGGTGAGGGTTAGGATTAGGTCCAGGCTGAGTGTTAGGATTAGGTGCAGGATGAGTGTTAAGATTAGGTCCAGGATGAGGGTTAGGATTAGGGCCAGGGTGAGGGTTAGGATTAGGTCCAGGGTGAGTGTTAGGATTAGGTCCAGGGTGAGTGTTAGGATTAGGTCCAGGATGAGTGTTAGGATATATATATATATCCATTTAAAGGTTCTTTAGGGAACCAACGCGGCTCTTCTGTGGCATTGCACTAAAGAACCTCTTTTTGGCACCTTTCTTTTCAAAGAAATCAAAACTGATTTTAACTGTTAGTTCATGTTCCTCAACTAAGCAACATTCAACTCATTTTCTTTTGCCCCGCCCCTAAAACATCATCTGAGTTTTTACCAGTGGGTGGAACAAAAGAACAGCTAATAATGTAATGTTTCAGCTCCCCCTCACACCACCCCCACCAATTTTAATGAGAAAATGCTCAGCTAGCTGAGAGATCATCCCTGATACTGTATGTCACTCACTACAGTAGGGAAGAAAAATGTATTATAATCTCATATTCACAATGATTTTAAGATGAACTTTAACCTTTATAACCCTACAGTAATTTAGGGTAATTGTTTGGTATTTGGGTCAATTACAATTGCAATTATAAAGTATTTACATGAGACAGTCACACATGCCATATGTTGTTATATTCAGGAGACCCTGGGCTACTCAGATGTGCCATAATTGGACATGTAATTGGTGATTTATTCTATTGGTCATTAGTCATTATTGAGTAAAAATAAACAATTAGCATAAGGCGGCCATGTTTTTTTTTTATTGATGTTCTGTCCTCTTGGATTCATGCTCAGTGCTAAAACTCTGATACACAGCAAGACAGGCTTTATTTTTAATTATACATTGCATATTACAAATTGCATATTTAATATCAGATATTTTTAATACTCAAAATCAATGTAAACTGAAAGACAGAGCTAAATATTAATAATATTAATATTAATAAATTTTGTAATCATATGTGTCATATTTATTGTCATTTATCTGTTGAAATGTGTTAGGAAAGTCCACTCAGTGTAGTGATTCGGAACCGCACCTTGTTTCGTGCGCCCCCCCCCCTCCCCCCAACAGCACAGACAGCATATACACACCACATGGCTAGCATTTAGCCTCAGTTTTATAAGTGTGACTGTATTTTGAGTCTTTTTTTACATGTATTTAGCTGTAAGTTTCTGATTATCAGGACTAAAATCAATCAGAGGACTGTTTGAAACACAAGGAAATGTTCTAGATCTTACATGTGCAGTTAAGGCATTGGAATGGGGCATTTCAATGGACATAAACGCAGGATCTGAACGGTGGTTTTCTGAACTGGATTACTAATGAAATCTTCGCTGAATCTTCATCAAGTCACTCTGGACACACAGAGAAAGTCCTGCTGAGCTGTAATGTGTGAATTGCATCACTGTTTTAACCCTTTGGTTGCCATATAAAGGCTTCAGGTTCGAAGGGTTGAAGATCAAGTGTAGCTTTTTTTGGCTTATAAATGAGGTCTTTAAACATCTGATTGGTAGTCTAAGCAGAAAGTTCACCAACTTCAGCTGTAGCAAGCTAAGCTAACATCATAGCCTACTCCACTAGCTAGTGCAGCATGGCTGAAGTGACTTGAAGAGATTTGCCAGCATTTTCCCTGTAGTACTTGTCCTGTGTGCCAACAATATGGCAAAAATAGAAAATCCTTGTGCTGTATTAATAAATTCAATCTATCTGGCGACAGCAAAAGAAAGACAAATACAAGCAGAAATCTTGGGTCCAAATGAATAAAAAACCTCACTGATCTCTTCTACCAGTGTGACCTTTCATATGCATACAAAATAAATATCAGTTGAAATGAATAACATTCTGAATGCAGGTATTTTGATAAGCTGAGTTCTGTACTGCAGGCTTATTGGGTTGAATAGGACTTTTCCAGCTTTCTCTGAAGTTTGTCTCATCTTTGCAACAGTGGCTACGAAATAACTCTTTTACAGTTGGAGCGTGGAGAGGTCAAGTGTAGTCAAAGCTGATGCTTGAAGCTCACGAATACGCTACACGTGCCAGGTGTGATGAGTGATCCAAAAACATCCTGGAGCCTGGATGCAAGTGACGTGAAACAGGGAGGTGTGCTGCAGCAAGCATCTGGTCCATGGTGAGAGTGCTGTGATAGCTCGCAGTATGGCCAGTATGGTCCAATTATCTTTTCCTTTCATCAGAAACGCTCAAAAGCATGAAACTGTGAAACAAGTACATAATAATGTAATAATGTGAAGTCAGGATCGCTCCCCAGTCAGACTCACAGGAAAGGTCCCTGTACAATCATCATGTGGAACAGCCAAATTAGGATTATAATCAGTGAAGGGCTCCACCTGCGTGTTTCTTCCAGCCTCAGTGCACCAGTCCGCCTCGATCTAATTCAGTGCTCAGGACTCAACATGAACACCCAGCTCTCCCTACGGGGCACTGCTCTCTCTAGCAAGAAGACAATGAGAGGAGGGGTGGATTTATGGATGGATGGATGGATGGATGGATGACTGTGAAATAGCTGATGTTTCTACATAGGTATACATCTGTACAGGTGAATTAATGATTGAACAATGGATTAAATTATGGATTGATGGGTTGATCAATTGACACATTGATTGGCAGATGCCTGAAGAATGGATGAATGGATAAACATCTGTACAGGTAGAAAAATACATAGACAAACACATAGATGGATGGAGGGATTAACTAAATAATTCATTGATTGAATGATTGCTTGAATTGATTGAATGATGGATTGAATGATAGATTGATGGGTTGATCAATTGGCACATTGATTGATTAATGGATGGATGCTGGTCAAATAGATGAATGGATAGATTGATGAATGAATGTATAGATTGATGAATGGATGGATGGATGAATGGATGATGTGAAGTATGGATTCTCTGAAGTTTCAATATAGATATACATCTGTATAGATTGAAAAAGACTTAGACAGCACATGGGGGATGGAGAGATTAAGTGATTAATTGAATGAATGTTCGCTTGAATTGATGATTGAACAATGGATTGAATGATGAATTGATAGATTGAATGATGGACTGATGAATAGATGACATAATGAAGTAGCTTATGTTACTAAACAGATATATAGCTGTAAATATAAAGAAAACATAGACAAACAAAAGATGGATGGATGATGGGCAGATGGATTGATGGAAGGATGAATAGATGGGCAGATGGATGGATGGATGGACTGGATGATAGATGTATTGACAGATGAATGGATTATGGATGGGAATAAGGATGAATGGAAGGATTGGTAGATGGATGAGTGGATGGCTATATGAAGCAGCTTATGTTAATAAATAGATACAATATATAGCTGCAAATACAACAAAGATAGAAGATGGTTTCATGGATAGAGGCATAAATGGATGCATAAATGGATGGATGGGTGGATGGATTGGTGGATAGATTGATGAATGGATGTATAAACTGGTTGATGCATGGATGGATAGATAAATGGATGGATGATAGATGTAAGGACAGATGAATGGATTATGGATGGGAATAAGGAGGAATGGAAGGATTGGTGGATGGATGAATGGATGGAGGGATGGATGGGTGGGTGGATGGACAGAATTGCCACACTGGTCACACATGTTTTCTCAGCTTGAGTCTGAGTGACTCATTAGTGCCCATGCAGACTCCATCTGTAGCTTTAAAGTAGTCAGAGTGTGAAATGTCAATGACACACAGGGGCTGAAGAAACTTGCAGTATAGATTTATAGGAACCACAGACATCATACAGCAGAGCTGGGAGGCTGCTGCATGTCTCATGGACTTCAGGCTGGTACTTTTCTTACAGACGCAGTCTTTGTCAGGCTTCTGCTCTCAACATATGTGGTTTTGGTTTGAAAACTTTTCCTGTAACACCACAGTTTATCTTTATGCAAAGACCAAAATAGCCTTTCAAACTGCTCTTTCTTTAGGTAAAGTCATATCTAGATGTCATCATACACTTGTTTTCATTTGAAACAAACATGACCTGCTGAAAAGGACCAAAACTAAAAATGTGTCGTTTTTGTCACAAACTATCAATGTGAGAAAAGAGGGACTATCATGCTACTTTATATAGCAATAAATAACACAGCAGAAAACAGAAAGGTCCATTTTTCACTTTAAACATTGGACAATAGTATAAATGCATACATATCTACCACTAGGGGGCCTGTATGTCTAGGTGAAATAGTAAATAGTTTAAATCAGATAATTTATTATTTCCATAAATATTACATTTTCTGATTTAAAAAGTAATTATTTGTTGGCAAGATATGTATATACTGCAATAAATACATTTTTAAGCAAAGCATCAGCCTTAACAGAAACGTGTGTCAGAAACAGAAACTGAATGTCTCTTAGCATTTTTTGGGTTTGGATGATTTTGTCTTCAGTGCGATCAGTGTGATACAGAGTATATACCCATATTTCCTGATTTTCAACTGACTTCAACTCAAACAAGCTACGACTCAACTCAAACTAACTTCAACTCATCTCAGATAGATATCAGCTCAACTCCACTAAGACAGATTTCAACTCTACTCAGACTGACTTCAACTGAATCTAACTTCAACTCAACTCAAAGGAACTTCATTTCAACTCAAACTGTCTTTAACTCAACGCTAACAAACTTAAATTCAACTCAAACTTACTTAAACTCAACTCAAACTGTCTTTCACTTAACTCTGACAAACTTTAATTCAACTCAAACTGTCTTTCACTTAACTCTGACAAACTTTAATTCAACTCAAACTTACTTTAACTCAACTCAAACCTACTTTAACTCAACTCTAACAAACTTTAATTCATCTCAAACTTACTTTAACTCAACACAACTAACTTCAGCTTAAACTGTCTTTAACACAAACCGACTTCAAATGAATGTAACCAACTCAGGTCACAAAATCTTTAAATCAATAAAACAACTTTAACTCAACTCAAACAGACTTCCACTCAAATGAACTTTAATTCAACTTTTTATTATTATTTTATTATTCAGTTTTATTCAACAATAAAACTGACATCAACTTAAAATGACAACACAACACAAACTGACCTCAACTGAATCTCTCCCACCTTCTCTGAGCTGAGTCTTGCTTCAGCTCAGGTCAAAACAACTTTAACTCAACAAAACAACTTTAATTCGACTCAAATTGACATTAACTCAAAATGTCCTTAACACAAACTGACCTCAACTAAATCTAACTTCAGCTCAGATCAAAACGTTTTCAGTTAAACTCAAACAAACTTCAACTCAACTCAAACCGACTTCAACTCAACTCAAATTGCTTTCACTTTAGTATGTGTATTATGACATCTTCAGAAATCTAGGTGTCACTATATACATATTCATACCTAAAACATCCAGACGACACAGAGGTCTCTTTCCTAACTTCATTGCACACCATGCAAATCAACACTGTGCTCACAGCAATAACTTCCCCAAATTCAAATCATAATTAAAATTCTTCTCTTCAAAATCGATTGGAAGTTTAGAATCTGCATTTTCCACAGAATTTCTCTCCTCTTTTCAATGAAACATCAATTATTTAAATACAAAATTAAAGCATGCTTTTGTTTTCACTGTTATTAACTTAGACTCCAAAGGGTTAAATGACACAAACAGAGATACACATACTTATACTCTCTCTATCTGTTCCTCCCCTCTCTCTCTCTCTCTCTCTCTCTCTCTCTCTCTCTCACTGCCTTTCGTCTTCATCTCATGTCTTTAATGTGGATGAGTGCGCTGAGTAGTGAGGATGGGTTAAGATAGGATAGCCCCACTGGGCCTTCCAGCAGGTTGGCAGTCCAGGCCGGCCTGTCCGCTCTAAAACTGTCCTAAGGTGGAGCGGAGCAGGTGCTGCTGCGCTACATTCGTCTGCCCTTAAAAGCTTTCAGCTCAGGCAAAACCAGGCAAAATCATACAGCCAGGTTTTTTTTTTACAAGCCATAAAAGTTTGCTCACGGAGGCGTGTTGAGGACATGGGGACGCTCCACTTACAGAGGACCGCTGCTAACTTCAGTCATTATTCTGGAGCTGTGCTAACAAAACCACAGCAGTAATGATGGGAACACAGATTCAGCTTCCTGCTTGTGTTTGTTTTACATTTCAGTGTGGAAGCTGATTTTTTTTTCTCTCTCTCTCTCTCTCTCTCTCCCCTTCTTCTTCTCCTCCTCCCCTCTCATTCTCTTTCTCCCTCTTTTTCTCTTTCCTTTTATCTTCTTATCTTCTCTCATTCTTTCTCCCTCTTTTTCTCTGTCTTGTTTCTCCTCCTTTCATTGTCTTTCTCCCTTTTTTTTCATTTTATCCTCCTCTCTGATTCTCTTTCTCCCTCTTTTTCATCCCTCTCTCCCTCTCGCTCTCTCTCTCCATCTTTTTCTGTCTTGCTCTCGCTCTTTCTCTCTCCCTCCCTCTTTCTTTTCTCACCCTCTTTTTTTTTATTTTTTTGTCTTCCCCTCTCAGAGTCTCTTTCTCCCTCTCTTTCTCATTCTTTTTTCTCTTCCCCTTCTCTCATCCTGTTTCTCCTCCCGCTATCTCATTTTCTCTCTCCCTCTTTTTCCTCTTCCCCTCTTTCAGTCTCTTCCTCTCTCTTTTTCTCTTTCTTTTTTATCCTCCTCCTCTCATTTTTGTCCTCTCTCACGCTCGCTCTTTCTCCATCTTTTTCTTTGTTTTGTTCTTCCTCTCTCTCTCTCTCTCTCTCTCTCTCTCTCTCTCTCTCTCTCTTTCTCTCTCTCTCTTTTCCTTTTCTCTCTTGTATAGAAATTATATTGAGGAATGACAATAAAGACCCCCTAGACCCACTCTTCCTCTCTAGCTCCTAACACACACACATACACACATACACACACACATACACACACACACACACACACACACACACACACTCACACACGCTTCCTCTCTCGTCTATTGCTACATTTTCTCTTTCTCTTTCCCTTTCTCTTGATCTGTCCTTCCTTTCCTTCTCACTTTTCCTCTCTTTTTTAATTGTGGTTTTGGTTTATTAGTAATATTTTGATATTAAAAGTAAACATGCCAAGTCATTTGCAGTGGGCTGGTGACAAATTTGGGTGGGCCTGGCCCCCTGTGTCCAATCATAGCACCAGCACTGCTTTAGGGCAAAACTTATTGATACATTTTTAATGCATCGGTTTTTTGTATGGGAATATTATGACGTACATTTCGTGGTGAAGCTTTAATCCTTTACTATAAAAAGCCAGCAGACAGAGTGAAGTACACATCTTTACACATCTTTAAACACCCATCTGGTACAACTCAGTAACACCTTTCTCTTTCATACTCTCGCTCGCTCTCTCTCGCTCTCCCACACACGCATAAACACACACAGACACACACTCTACACTCTCTCTTCTCTCCGTCTGTCTCCTCTGCCTGCGTCTGCATCAGTGCTGAAAGGAGCTCTTTGATAAAGCCAAAGCCGAGAGTGGAAGTGAAAGAACCAATCAGACATGAAACCCCACAACACAGCCGAACAGCGGAGGAAAGGAAACGACAGAGGGAGGAAGAGAGATTGCTTTGGCAATATTGTTAAGGAGAGAGAGAGAGAGAGAGAGAGAGAGAGAGAGAGAGAGAGAAAGAGAGAGTTTCTGTTTTTTTTCTGTTTCTTTTTGTTTTCACTTTTCTCTCTCTCCCACCCTCTCTCTCGTTCTAACACGCTCACTCATTCTCATTTTTCTCCTTTTAATTTTCTCTCTTTCAATTTTTCTCTTTCTTTCTCACTGTACATTTACTTCTCTCTTCCTGTCTATCTGCTTTTCCTCTCTCTCTCTTTTATCTTGCTCTTTTCCCCCTCTTTCTCTCTCCACTTCTCTCTTTCTCCCTCTCGATCTGTCTCTATCTCTCTCTCTCGCTCATTTTATTGCAGTTTGTCTTCAGACTGCTCTTTAAAAAACTCTCGTCCTCTCAGTCCATTTTCATCCATCTCTTTTTTGTCTTTTGTTTTGTTGCCATGGCAAACACAAGGGTGAGCCATGTTGTTTGAGGAGCTTTCCCATAAGCCTTTCTAGCAAACAGCCTTTTAATCTGCTATAGTAAAGGTTAGGGGCTCCAAATGGGACGCAGTGCCTAGAAGTCAAGGGCTGAATATTGAAGGCTCTGACAAAATCTCTGTGTTCCAAACTCAGACTGAGCACTCAGACTGTAAAACTGCTTTGTCCTCAGGTCATCCAGCACACACTCAAGAGGCTACTAATGTATTTGTCCTGTGGTCTACAGCGGTCCTCAGTCCTGCTCCCACAGTTCCTGTGTAGTATGGCTTTAACTAGGCCGGAAATTTTTGACCAAAATTCAAAAATAGCCCTAGAATGTGGTCTATGCAACTCCAGCCAAGCTCATCTCTGAACCCAAACTCAAATAAAGTCTGACAAAATTCCATCTAAATGCATCAGACAAAATTCTGTCCCAGTCTGACTGCAGCCTGACAAAATTCTGTCTGAATGTGACTGTAACCAACAAAATTCTGTCTGAATGTGACTGTAACCAACAAAATTCTGTCTGAATGTGACTGTAACCAACAAAATTCTGTCTGAATGTGACTGTAGCTGACAAAATTCTGTCTGAACTCGACTGTAGCCGACAAAATTCTGTCCACACTCGACTGTAGCTGACAGAATTCTGTCTGAACTCGACTGTAGCTGACAGAATTCTGTCTGAACTCGACTGTAGCTGACAAAATTCTGTAATCCAAGAAAATAAACCAAATTAGATCAAATAAATCAAATTAGATCATGGGGTTGCACTGGGTTTGATTACACATTTCAAGCTCTACTATGGCACTGTGTAGTGTTTTTATGCTCTCACACTGTGCAAAACACAAACTAGAAGGGGTGACACAGGACACAGGCAGAACCAAAGATGAAGGAAAATTTCAGTGATTTTATTTTTCCCCGCCTTGAGAGACCAGACAGCTGAAAACAGAAACAAACAAAAGGTTCAAAAACAACAATCCAGGGCTTTTACATTTATTGCAGGTCTTTCTCTCTGTGGTCCACAGAAACAACACACTCTCAAGTGCTGTATTACAGATACATCCTATCTTTTGTCCCAGGTTAAAATCTGACGAAGTCAAGATAAGATTTTTCACAAATTCAAAGTGCAGAAGCAAATCTTATGTTTATACAGGAGATTTTTCTTATTTCACAGCATCTTATCTCAAGTACAGAAATCCTAAACTACTCATTTAAAGTCGACAATCCACTGTCATACCTGTTACCAAGCAACTGGCGATATGGGCACAACTGAAATGTTATGTTTTTGCCATTTTGCTGCTCAAACTGGATATGCAGAGAAATCGGATTTGAGCTGCCTGTCTGAACAAAGCCTTCTTGATCTGCTTAACCAGTCCTAACAAGTCAATAAAGGCCTAACATAATCAAAATAATGTTAAAAAAAAATTTTTTAGCTATACAGCTACTTTTGAAGATGTAAAGAAGGTCAAAACAAAACTAAAGTGCAATGAACTGGAAGCTAGGAATATTGTGAAAGCGCCCCCTGCTGTTTATCAGGGCGTCGCTGCCCCCAGTTTCAGTTTCCATTTCCCAAATGCTTTAGTCGGCATGGCGTTATTCTTCCTAATAAACATCCACACATTCAACTCTGTCTCCTCATTATTCACTGCCATAGCTGTAACATTTGATGAGCATCACTGACTGTCACAGGGGGTCAGTGGAGATCGTGTCTGCAGTGTCTGGGATTTTTAAAACACTGAGTTAGCAAACAAAATCTCTCGTAATTTAAATCACAATTGTGCAATGTAAATAAATATAATGTCATTATGTTATTAATTAACTATGTTGCCTGTATCAGCTGCCTAAAAATGGTAGAAACGGGTGGTTAAAACAGAAATTACGACACGACTGAGGTTGTCCAAAAGTTTGGACAGCAGAAAATTGTAGATAGTTAGGATGTTTCTGTAATACCGTTTTCTATTCTACCATAATTCTGTTTTCTTATCTGGAGTTAATAAATAAGAATATGAACTTCAGAACTGTTATTCTGTAATAGCTTCTGTCCTAAATTCAGGCCTAACTAAAGTTGTCATGGTGACTAAACAGATCAGATTTCAGAGTTAGGGTGTTTCTGTAATATGGGTCCCTGGTCTCCAACCAGCTGAGCAGTGGTGGCAACAGTGGTAGAATATGTAATATATAGCAGGTGCCCCATAAAATGTACTCTTCAGTTAAAATAGATATTACTCAAATAGGAGCTGCAGTTCAGTCAATTAAACCTGTTTTCTGTTTTAACCAG
Source organism: Colossoma macropomum (assembly GCF_904425465.1). Taxonomy (NCBI): domain Eukaryota; kingdom Metazoa; phylum Chordata; class Actinopteri; order Characiformes; family Serrasalmidae; genus Colossoma; species Colossoma macropomum. The sequence continues at coordinate 5,683,668 of NW_023494801.1, read as the reverse complement.
AAAATCTTGTGCTCAAGGAACACTTACTGCTCTTATATTCTCCATGCAGCTTGTTTGCTGAGTTCTATTAAGAACTCAATAAAACCAGTTAGCAAAACTAGATTTAAAGTGCAAAGCATGCTTTTTTTGTTTGTTTGTTTGTTTGTTTGTTTTCTACTGAAACAGCACAGCACATTAAAAAAATGTCAAAAGATCCATGCTAAATGTTGCCTGAAAGTGTTTAAGTAGCACTTCAGAATCAGCTGATTTTCAGGCCGCCTCCTTTAACTGCCTCAGGATAAAATGGATAAACTGTTCTTTTCTATGCCATCAGACACTGAACCACGCAGTCACGCCAATAAGCTCGCGAATTGAACTGAACTGATAACAGAGGAAGAGGACAGTGACACTCAGCATTAAGAAAAATAGCAGCACTCTGGCTCATTACAGCCTCATTTCAGCACTACAGCCAGCTGAACAGCTCCCAATTACTACAGGCAATATGATGAGAGAGAGAGAGAGAGAGAGAGGGAGGGAGGGAGAGAGAGGGAGAGATCAGATCTTATCATCTTATCACTGTGAAATTGAGACGTCTGATTGTTTGCAGGCATGAAAGGTCGCTACTCTGGACTACACTTCCCCTGTATTCAACCAATCACAGCTAATAAAAACATGACAGACAAATATTAGTATCTCTCTCCACATCCCTCGCTTTCTTTCTTTCTTTCTTTCTTTCTTAGTCACTTAGTTTGTTTCCCAATCTCTTCCTCTCTCATTTCCTTTCTGTCCCTCTCTCTTCTCTGCCCCCCCCTCTCTTTCTCTTTTCCTTTCTCTCTTTCCTTTTTCTCCATCTCTCCCACTGTTTCTTGTTTTCTGTTTTCATTTCTCCTTTTCTCCTTCCTTCTCTCTCTCTCCTCTTTTTCTCTCTGATTCCTTTTTCTTTCTTTCTCTTTTGTTCTCCCCTTTCTCACAATCTCTTTCCTCTTTCTGTCTCACTGTCTTCTCCTTTACTTCTTTCTATCTGACTCTCTCTCTCTCTGTTTCCATTCCTCTTCGTCTTCCTCTCCTTGCTCTGTTTCTGTTTCCTTTTTCTCTTTCTCTGTCTCTCTCCCATCTTCTTTCTCTCTCCTTTTCTCTTCCTTCTCTCTCCCTTTTCTGTGATGCTCTTCCTCTCTCTCTCTCTCCTTTTTGTCTTTCACTTTTTCTCTTCCCTGTCTCTTCCTATTTTTCTCTTTCTCTGTCTCACTGTCTTCTCCTGTCCTCTCTCTGTTTTCTTGTTCTGCTCTCTCTGTTTCCTTTTTCTTTCTCCCTGTCTTCCTCTCTCCTTTTTTCTTTTCTCTCTCTCTCTCTCTCTCTCTCTCTCTCTCTCTCTCCCTCCCTCCCTCTTTATCAACACTCTCACCCTTTCCTTTTCTTTGTCTGTTCATCTCTTCTCCCCATGATCTCTCTCTTCCTTTGCCCCCCTCTCTCTCTCTCTCTCTCTCTCTCCACTGTCCCCTGCTGTTCTCCACCTTTCGCTGATTCATTATCACTGTCCTTTCTCGTCCCCTCTGCTCAGTTTGCTCTCACCACCTGACCCTTTCTTTAGCTCTTTTTTAGCACTCGTTTTCTCACCATCATTCCTGCACTCTGTCTCTGTCATCTCTCCTTCTTTTCTTCATGGATAACGCAGCAGGATTTCCACAGCCAAATGACAAAGTGGCTGCTATTTCAGTAAACTTTACATGAATAAACTCAAACCTACGGTTCTCTGTTTTTGTAAGCTCGTTCAGTTACCCTTCATTTTAATCCCATTTTAGTTCCAGACAAACAAAGTTTGAATGAAATATAAAACAGCTGAGTTTTGTGTACCGTCTCAGAGAAAAAGGTAGTAAACTGTCACTGGGGCAGTGCCCCTCTTATCACTGGGGTGGGACCCTTAGCCAGGGAACATAATTGTACCATAATCCATTGAAATGATATGTTCTAAGTTCTATTGACTCCACACACCCCGTCTCGTCTCCAGGCTTTTATTTTACTGTTCTGTTTTAAAACATTGGGTTATGAAAAGGTACAAATATGTACTTTTCAGCTGAAATAACTTATTTAAGGTTCACAATCAGACCTTAAAACCACTGTTGTACCTTTGATGGTACATTTACATAGTTTGTACCTTGATGCATGAAAAACGTACCTGCACAGAACCTTTATTTCTAACAATGTAGGAGATGCGGGTCAATTATTATTAGTTAATTAAGGTATTAGAAATTATGATTATTAATAATAATAGCTCTAAAAAGCAGGACACCTGTCCAACAGGACTAAATAGTCTCAGAATCAGGTATACTCGATAGTTAACCCCAAGGAGACAGTCAATAACTATAAGAATAGTAATCATTTTTTCATTAGCTGAAGGAAATTGGATTACTCAACTGTAGTGGAGCTCTTTTCTTAGCTATGAGAACATCTGTGACACAAGACACACATGCACAAGGTTTAATAATAAAGCAGTTGGTAAAAAGAGAGCAGGATAAGTGTAGAAAAAGAGAACAGAAATAGCAAACAAAGTAAAATAAACTGACTGAACCAAAGCATTATAAGAAATCTTATATGTATCGCTATTGGTAAAATCAAACCAGACAGTATTAAACTGTCTGAAATGAAACACAGCAGTACAGCTACTTAACACATCATAAAAGACGGCATACAACAACAATACACTTATCCACCCAGAGTTCACACCAAATTCGATTGTACAGGGTTTACAGCATCTTGCCACGGTCCCGGTATTGGAAAGGAGAGCAGAGAAAAGCTTTACATATTTACGCTTCAGTGGTCTTTGGGTTGGGACTGAGAGGTTTGGCTGCTAGCATCCGTCATTGATCGGTTTCCTCTGGGGGTCGCAGGCGAAAACCACTGCACTAGACCCAGAAGGTTGTGTTGTTTCGTCTTCTGATGAGAAAGCTTCTGATTGAGTTCAGAGTGGGATCAATCAGAGAGTTGAAGCCAGAAGCACCAACTCAGAAGTTGGTGACTGAAAGTCAGGAGACACCCAGTTTGCAACTTGCTCCGACTTTAATGAAGTTTAGGCCTGGGAAGCCTCACAGTTCCTGTCACATGTGTACCTAACTGTTGATTGGTCTTCCTTCAGCATGGGCAGCAATCAGGGTGATAGATCAGTCTCCACCACTCCCACTAGGCTTGTTCTGTGATACACTACATCATGTCCAAACCTTGAAAATCATCTCAATGTTCCAGGCATGATTTAACATTTAATTTGAGATGAAACATGGCATGTTTTGCATATTGTACATACCTTTCAGGAAAAAAGAGTGAATTACACATCCATACAGCTTGGTATCTTTACATGAAGAGATATAACATGCCACATGATGTTATGAATGTTCTTTAGCACTTCCATTTCGATGTTGTTGATGAAATTGTCCATTGGGACTTTCAAGTTTCTTTCATTGAAAGCTGTATATGCAGTTGACTTTAGTTATGCCTCACAGCAAAAAGGGCCTGGGTTCGATTCCCCAGGTGGGTGACCAGGGTCCTTTCTGTGTGGAGTTTGCATGCTCTCCCTGTGTCTGTGAGGGCTTCCTTCCACAGTCCAAAAACATGTGGTCAGGCAAACTGGTGATTCTAAGTAGCCTCTAGGTGTGAATATATGTGTATAGCCTACAATTGACTGGTGGCCTGTCCTTGGTGTTTCCTCATTTCTGCCCAGTGAGCACTGAGATAGGCTCCAGCAGGAGTGGTTTAGAAAATGTGTGTGTATTTCATTTGGCCTTGGAAACAGCCTGACTATCTCACAGCGACCGTGTTTGCTTTTGTTTATAACGATGAAAAAATGCATTCTATTAAATTATCAACCATTAAAAAGACACAAGTAGGTATGTCAAAAACCTGTTTCTACACAGCTACAACACCTGAGTACAAAAAAATCCAGTTTGCTGGACATTTGAAATGAGGAGATTAAGTACTGGGTACCCTTTGAAACTGCAGTGGAACTTCTTAGTACATATTTCAGCACAGGACCTGATGTTTCTTAGGGGCTATTCTTCTCTATTTGGGATCCCTTTGGTCAAAAATAAATTGATATTACCTCAAAAGTGGGAGTTCTGACCAATCACAAAGCAGTCCAGATGTTCTCACAATGAAACATAATAACATAAAAACATCCTTTTACACTTGAGTACATGTAAATAGGCCTCAAATACACTTGAATAGATGTAAATGTATCATATCTTGAAATTTTACTGGAGTCCTTTTAGCTGAATAAATGTATCTGTTTCTACCAGAAGACCAACTTTAATCCAATCAGAAAACAATTACAAATCAGACTTGAACATGTGATTTCCTCAGAGTAAAGACTTGGACATCCAGTGAGAGTCACAATAGCCGCATATTCCAACCAGTCAGTGTATGTATCGTTCATATCATATATACAGTCAGTAGTTCCAACTCCATAACTGTAGCCCTTCTTTAGGAACGGATCTTTGGACACAAATATCATTGGAGCCCTGGACAATAATGCAAAAAATACCTACACCTGAAAGATAACTGTAATAGACATGTCATGTTTGTTTATGAGCGCTATGAAAAGTGATAAATGTCAATAAAATGATTCATTCATTAATGTGCAACAGCCTACTATTTCCTGTGCAGTTATATTTCAGCACATTTATGATGTTTGGAGGCTTTTAGTTATTTTAAATGCAGTGGTAGGCTATAGACTGAGGGGCTTTTATTTATTTATTTAGCCTTTACCTAGACCCACATATTCAACGTCATTGATCCATTCTATTGATCTAATTTATGCATTTGCAGTAGACTCTTCCCAGACTTTTGAGCCATAAGCTGTATCAAAAAAGGCCTGAGGCCACTTGAGCCCCCTGGGCACTGGCCCTACAGGCCTGGTCAGCAATCCCTTTCTGCTATCACTCTTGTAAATACAGCTTGTTGGAGTGTAGTGGCTCTCGGGGGGAACTGGAGCACCACTTTCCTGCTGCTTTTGTTAGTTTGCTGCTCATTGATTTATCCATAGTTCTCCCACAAGCTCTGTCCAGTGTAGTCTGCTGAAAGTATTGCTTTAAAAGCTGTATTTGAACGAGAGGGCTAATCGCAGATTCTAACATAGTAACATTCAGTGTGCTGCAGCCAGAATGGCTACAAATGGTTTAAAGGGTCAAATAAGGAAAATGAGATAACAGCCATGAAACAATTAGTGGTGTTGATCATTTCTCGCATTTTAATGCGTTAACTTTGACAGCCCTTATGTACAGACCGTTTATATATGGTCACTGTCGGAACAAAAACTTGAATTTTCAAATTAGTAATTTAACAGGAGAAGGCAAAAATATTCTTATCTTTCAATGCAAGTTAATATGAAAAGATTTTATTCCATTCATCATGAAATGTTGACACAGTGTAAAAAAACAACTGGCATCATCATCATCATCTTTAACCGCTTAATCCAGGGTCACGGTAGCAGTTGGGAGAGCAGAGAATCCCAGATGACCATGACAACTTCCTTCAGCTCATTCCCAGGGACGCTGAGCCACTCCCTGGCCAGCTTGGAGATATAATCCATCCAGCATGTCCTAGGACAACCCCGGGGTTTCATACCAGTAGGCAGTGCCTGGTAAACCCCCACCGGGAGGCATCCAAGGGGCTGATCGGATGCCCAAACAACCTCAACTGGCCCCTCTAAATGTGAAGAAGTAGCTTTACTCTGAGCTCCTCCCGGATGTCCGAGCTCCTCACCCTGTCAAGTACAGTGTAGCCCACCACCCTGCAAAGAAAGCTTGCTTACACCGCTTATATCCGCAATCTCATTCTTTGAGTCATTACCCAAAGCTCATGACCATAGGTGAGGGTTGAGATGTAGACCGACCAGTAAACAGAGAGCTTTGCCTTATGGCTCAGCTCCCTCTTCACCACTAAAGTCCGGTACAGTGACCACATTACTGCTGCCGCCTGTCCCAGCCTGCGGCCGATCTCACAATCCCTCTTCCCGTCACTCGTGAACAAGACCCCGAGATACTTAAACTCCCCCACCTGGGGCAGGTCCTTTCACCTTACCTGGAGTGGGCAGGCCAGGTAAGGAGAAAGGACCTGCCTCATGACTAATTGTTTTTTTTGGATACATTCATAAACCATCCTTCAGTAAGTCATATTTCGATAAACTTTACATGAACATAAGCCTGCATTTCACAGATCCACACTGCAGTCTGAAGCCCTGCTACTATTACCAGCCTGCTGCTTCTAATAATACTAACACTTCTGTCATGCAAATGTTCAAATGACACCTTGATCTACCAGCATCTTCTCATCACAAGTTCAAACCGGAACCCAGTGCGGTCTCCTCACTGTCGTTCTTTTTTTTTTTTCCTTTCTCGCAGCCCAAACCTTCATAAGTCTTTGACAGTACTGTACTATTTTCCTCCACACGCCCCCCTCCTTCCACCCCCCTCATTGATCAGCTGCAAGTGTAAAAATGTCAGCTGTCCTGCATCGTCCTCATAGATGGATTTTGTTCTCACATGGGACCCTTAATTCAATCAAAGCTGGCGATCGATAGATAGGCCGCTCAAAAACGCACCGCAGGCCAATAAGAAACCATTTCAGAGCAGGGGGAAGGGGGAGGGGAGACGGGGGACCGGGGACGAGTATCGGCAGCTGAAAGAAAAGAGAAGTCAAAATGCAATAACTGCACAGCAGACACGCACAGATGAAGGTGAACCTGGACATGTGCACTTCCTTAAAATGTGAAGCGTAAGATGTTTCCTAGGAAATGATACAAATAAGCCGTAATACAGTATCTACAGTAATAAGATCTGTGATAATCTGTTCAAATCTACAAATCACATCTGCGCATATATTTTTGTGAAAGTTTACATCATATTTTCAAATGACCAACACTTATCATTTTAGAGCAGTGGTCACTAACCCTCCTCTTGGAGGTCTATCTTCCTGCAGGTTTTACCTCTAAGCCAAATCTAACACTCCTCATTAGGACTTCTGAAGGCTGTTATTAGATGGATCAGGTGGGGAAGAGCTAAGGTTTGCAGGTAGGTAGATCTCCGAGGGCAGGGTTGGTGACCAGTGCTTTAGAGGATAATTCAGAGTGGACTTTTTAACCCAAAATACTGCTTATTGCTTGTAAACATGTTCAAATACTACTAAAAGAGTAAACCATTAAAAATGTTCAATTTTAAAATGTTAAAGATGCCACAGAATGCATGTTAAATTGTTCCCTAATGTCTACATAGAAGGTATGTGACTTTGATTGGGGAGAAAATGCCTGGATGTGGTTTTACATGCCCACTTTCTGTCCTATGATTTGGCCCTAGAATGAAACATGCTGTTTTCCCTTTTTGGGTGGGCTCAAGAATAGTATAGGTGTGCTGGTTTAAGGCGAGGCACTGCGATGGCTCACACTGAAGCAACCTGTCAAAACAGACTCAAAAATAAAAAAAAAATAAAATAAATAAAATAAACCTTCGTATAAACAGGTCAATGAACCATCAAAATGACTTTGAAGCCGTTTTTGTAAGGTAAGCACTGTTGCCTCACAGCAAGAAGGACCTGGGTTCAATTCCCCAGCCAGGCAACCAGGGTTCTTTCTGTGTGGAGTTTGCATGTTCTTGGACATGCTAAATTCCCCCTAGGTGTGAATGTGTGTGTAAGTGAATGTACACGTCTGTCTGTCTGCCCTGTGATGTACTGGCGGCCTGTCCAGGGTGTTTCCTGCCTTTCGCTGACTGCTATAGGATAAGAGGCTTAGATAATGTGTGTGTATTGCAAGGTAAAATTGTTATATAATGTTGCCTTAAAGTGGAACAGAAAATTCGCAGAACAACCTCATGAATAGGAAGCCAGATTCAACTCCCACATCTTTATCAGGATCCCGGATAATTCAAAGTTGTTAGTTTTACTCCAGACAGTTAATTTTGCTCCGGACAGTTTCTCAAACCTTGGACGATATCGAGGGGGCTTCACTCAGCAGTTTAACACTGAAGAGAAGGAGGGGCAGTTCCAACTTCATTAGCATCACAACCCCAACTGCAACCTGCAAGTAGGTCAGTAGCTAGCAATGCTAAGTGATTTTTGATGGTTGAAGCCAGATCATTTTAAATGGAAAGATTCACAGTGAGCTAATAACTTTGATTTACTTTGTGTTATTGGGATCAAAAGCAAGTAGCTAGTGTAAGTAATGTTAGCTACTGACAAGCTCCAAGTAACTAGCACAGCTAACTAAAATAGTATGATGACCTAGTTTATATTAGGGAGAACGGCATCTCTGTCTTGCCACTCCAGGTCCGGAATGCCTGCTGTAGCACTATGTAACCTTGGAGGATACTATGTATTGGTTTGCAGCACCACGTCATACATTAACAATTATGGCTTTTCAGCTAGCTATAAGAAGCTAGCTCAGTATTCCCAGTATGGACATCATGGCAGAGGCTGCCAAAAGCAGAAGAAGACAGGGAAGCGCGATCTGTATTCACAACAGTGATGTAAAAGTAAGATACATTCTGCAAGTTTAGGGATGTCAAGAAGAGAAAAGGAAAGAGTGACTGAGGAAGAGACTGGACTAAATATCGTACTGGCTTTTACTTGCTGGTGAGAGCTAAAAGAAATAAAAGGATGCAAGAGAGTCTCACAGCTAACAAGAAAACAATGAGAATTCATCAGCAGAGTGTTCATGAAAGAGTGTTTAATGAAAGATTGCAGCGTAGGCTGTAACTTTATCTGTGTTATCCCTGTCTCACAGAGTTTTCTAGTTCTTCCAGATGCCAAAAGTCATCTAACCTCACTCCCAGTCCCATGTCAAACTAGCATGCAAAGAAATAAATTTACCTCACACCAGAAGGTTTGGTCAGTCTTTGCCAATCTCACACCAAATAAGCCTTAAAAGCTTGCAACCTTCTGTAATAAAATCCTGTATTATTACTCTACCTTTTAAGTCGACATGGTTCTTTTTCTTTGTTGTCTTTGCCGGTGTTGTGCCAGATTCTGTCTTGCCAGCAGAATCCAACTGCCCTAAGTGCATGCACATCACATTGGCACATGGATGCCGCAGATTACACTCACAATTTCAGGTATTGAGTGTAATCTGTAGCATCTACATGCAAAGGGGTCTCTGTATCCTACAGCTCGTCAACAAATGCACGTGTCCATTAGGGGCCTCACAGTGTGATCTGTATTCACGGCAGTGATGTACAAGGGAGATACACACTGCAACTATAAGAGGAACCAAGGAGCAAAAAACATTCTCACATAATGCTGCTTTAAATGGTGCTGCAGTCACATTCTGGCCCAGTACAAGCTGTAGCATTTAGGGTGGAAAGGAACATTAAGAAGCTGGTAAATAGGCAGCCATTTTCAGTCTTGTTTAAAGATGAATATCAACCACGTCTTTGACAGTTCGGTTCCTTGGGAAGGGAATGAAAAGTGCTGACATCCCTTTACAGCCTGGAACAGTACATTTCTGCACAGTCTGCCATTTTCATTGCTGTTGCTCCATTGTCCTTGTTTTGTTCTTTTCAATACTTGCTGGGCTAGAATGTGGGCTGGTGTATGCAAATTTGGAGTGCATAAATATTAATGAGCCAAAACTGTTACGTAACAGTTCAGGATGTTGAAATTGGCCCATTTTAGCACCCTGTTCTGCATGGATTTGTATTTGAGGGAGGAGACAACAATGTTTAAGGTTCCCAGAATACACATTTGATGTACTGAACTCTCCTTATTCAACAATGCCAATGTTTTATGTATATATATATTACACACATATGTAATTTTCACTGTGGGATTCTAAAACAGTCACCCCTGTAGTTCATTTTAGTCAATTTTAAGTTTAGCTAATAGAATCATCATGCTTGTTGTAGTTATGCTCTGCAGTAGTAATTTTCTTATATTTTTTTATTTGGAAACGAAAGGATACAGTCCCCCACAAGACACAGTCAAGCAAGCTTTTCCATCAGTTAGGCCAGCGGTCGGCAATATGGGACTTCTGAGCCTGAACAGAATTTGATTTGTAGGTAAAAATGAAAATAATCCTCCTTTGCAGTAAAATAAAGCTCTGCTGACAGTTCTAACACATTTTACACAATTGCAGAGATAGTATCTAACGAAACGGCAAAGAGAAAGATTTAATTTGATAATTTGGACTTGCTAGCATTAATTATCACTCCAGCTGGTTTTCTCATACGTTTAATTTGCAATGAAAAACTGTCAAACACTAAAACGTCGTGAAGTTGTAGTTATTAATTTGAATTTTCCCGTTCCACCTTAAATGGTGCAGCAGTTACATTCTGGAACCTCAGACTGAGAGTTAAGGTGGAGTGGGAAAATTCAAACAAGAATCTGGCGAATGAGAAACCGACTTCAGTCTCGTAAAAAGAAGCTATTCTACTTTCGAGGAAAAGTTTCCTGTCGGAGATGTGAGAAAAGCAGCTATAGCTGAGCTAAAGCTTAAAGCAGGTCAAAATAAGTCTGCGTTTTCATTTATATCATATTTTAGCCTGTACTAGTACATTCGCACATACTGAGACATATTTACTGCCAAGATGGTGAAACATTACTTAAATAAATAGACATAAAATGTGCCATAAATTTTATGAAGGCCAGAGTTTGTGTGTTATTTTAATACGTTAAATTCAGTAAATAAACAGTAACTGTCTATTAAAATGTGCAGAAGTCTACTCTCTATAATAAGATGTGTGTTTATTTTCTATTAAAAATTCCAATTTGACCAGGGCTGCCCAAACTTCTACATATAACTGAGAGTAAATAAGGAAAAATCCTTATGCCTTCCTGCTATCCAAAAGCCCCCACTGCCTCCTGGTTATGCTGTGAGATTACACTCTTAGCAAAAATGGCTGTACTGAAAAATGTGTTTTTGACTTGTAACAGTAGTAGAACCCTTTTTGTAGCTATATATATATATATATATATATATATATATATATATATATATATATAATAATATACATACATAAACATATAAATATATATACATACATATACATACATATACATATATATATATATATATATATATATATACTAAGTGAATCTCTAAAGAAAAGAACCATTTACAACCAGGTTTTCATCACTGGAGTTAGTTTTCCAAGTTTGGGAATTGTTAATGTATCTGGGAAGTTTTACTCATTTCTGGTTGCCATTGTACAAACGTAATGTTGTACTGCATTTAATGTTAGCAAATAGTAAACTGCTAGTAAACAAGTTTGTTTTTGTCGCAGGCAGACGCAATGGGACTTCAGTTTTCAGAGTTGATTTGCTTCGTCATGTTCTTAGCTATTTAACTATGGCCAGTCTCACATGGTAAATTGCTAACTGCACTGTCCACGTCACAGAAACACAAGTACACATGTTCTGTAGATAAAAGCTTACGGTTACCACATCGTTTCTCACTCATTAGCATGTTTTAGTATATTGAGCCATGATAGGTTTAAACCCATTTCGTGACATACACATAGCTGCTAACTGGTCATGTTATAGTTTTGAAAAAAAAAAATCTATTTTCTTTGGGAAAAAAATATTAAGTTTGTAAAAAGAATAATGATAATCCAAATAGTAATCCGAATGAGCCACCCAAGAGGAGTCAACAATGAAAAAAGCACATTTTAATGGTTAGTAAATAAGATGAGTGTCTTTTGCTTGTTTGAGTTTGCATCAAAACTCATAATCAGAGTTTAAAGCAGTCTTGATGTCAGAATTAAACAGTCACAGAAACATTTTCTTCGCTCTGAGTTTAATTCATTTACTCTGGCATCATTTCAGACTAACGCCCCCCTGTTTCCCATTACTCCACTACTACATTAAGAGCTGTGGGAGGAGCGAGTTTATGGACACAATCCACTTCCATAACAGGGATCACTGATCACGCTGTGCTGTAGGTTATTTCTGTAGGTTGTATTAAACAGGGTTTGATCTAGTACCAGCTTACATCACAGTCAGATCCATTAGGATCTTCTTGCCTGTTTTCTTATTATAGTAACCTTTTCTTTTCTTCTCTCCTGTCTTTACCGCTGACTTTCACATGCTCCTCTATTCTCCCCGCATGCACACTGCTTTCCTCTTCTCTTTTCGTTTCCTCTCTTGTCTTTTCCTCTGTTATCCTCTTTTTTGTTCTCCTTATTTCCTTTGCTCTCTTCTTCTCCTTTCCTCTCAGCTTTTCTGTCTTACTCTTTTTCTTTCCTTTTCTCCTCTTTTCTGCTCTCCTCTTTTCCTCTTTCTTATCATTTCCTTTTCTCCTCTTCTATTTTCTCCTCTTTTCTGCTCTCCTATTTTCCTCTTTCTTCTCTTTTCTGCTCTCCTTTGCTCTGCGTTTTTCTTACTTCCTCTCCTCTTCTCCTCTTTTCTCATCTTTTCCTTTCCTCCCTTTCCTGCTTTCCTCTGTTCCTGTCCACTCTTCCTCTCTTCTCATTTTCTCTTTTCTGCTCCCCATCTTTTCTTTTCCTTTCCTTTTTTTCCTTCTGCCCACCTCCTCTCTTCTTTTCTGCTGTGCTCTTTTTCTTTCCTCTTTTTTCTCCTTTCCTTTCCTCTCCTCTCCTCTTTTCCTTTGCTCTCTTCTTCTACTCTCCTCTCTTCTTTTCTGTCCTACGCTTTTCTTTCTGCTCTTTTTCTTATCTCTTTGCTTTTCCTCTTTCTTCTGCTCCTCTCTGCCCTCCTTTTTTCTTTACTTATCTTCTTTTCTCCTCTCCTCTTCTCCTGTTTTCTAATCTCACCTTTTCCTTTCCTCCCTTTTCTTCTCTCCTCTTTCCTGCTCTCTTCTTTTCCTGTCTTCTCATCTTCTCTTTTCTTGCTCTTTTCCTCCTTTCCTCTCTTTTCTTCCCCTTCTTTTCTTATTTCCTCTTTTCTGCCTCTCTCTTCTTTTTTCCTCTCTTGTCATCTTTTCTCCTCTTCTCTTTCTGCTCCTTGTTCTCCATCCTCTGTCCTCTTCTTTCTCTCTGCTCTCCTCGGTTCTCTGGCTGTAGCGCTGTAACAGAGGAGCGAAGAGAGGACGGCACGAGCAAAAGAGCGCGAGAGTGAGCGAAAGAGCAAAAGAGAGAGGAGAAAGGGAGAGAGAGAGAGGGAGGGTCAGTATGAATCGCTCCATCTGAGAATCCGCCTCTGCAAACAGACCCAGCCTCTCTCTCTCCTTCACTCCTCTCACTCTCTCTCTCTCTCTCTCAGCCACTCTCTTCCCCCACAGCAGAGCTATATGCGACTGCACCTCTCTCTCCCCCTCTCTCCCTCTCTCCCTCTCTCTCTCTCCCTACCCCACGCTGGGACTGACTTTATTTTAGGGGCGTGTTGGCGTGTGGGCGGGGATGTAGGAGGCGCGCAAGACTTCAGTCTCTTCTCCAGTCCAGCAAAAAGCGAGCCAGCCAGGAGCAGGGTGCAGGAAAACGAGAGAGAGACCTAGAGAGAGTGAGAGAGAGAGAGAGCGCTGGAGAGCGCTGGAGCGAGTGCGCTTGTGTGTGTGTGCGTCGCTCTCCCCCTCACGCACTCCTCAGCACACTTCTCGGGAACCTAGAGCTTCTTCACTTCACTCGTCTTCTCCATCTCTCCAGCAGCCGTTCAGTAGGGATTTTAGAATTTTTCTTTTTCAGTCCATCCATCCATTCACTCTGTACAGCATGCACCTGTATTTTTCATTATCTCCTTCTCCAGCAGTCGTCCAGCAAGGATCTTAGAGCTTCTGACCGTCAGACCACCTTCCAAGACTGTCTCTTTCTCCAGCAGTCGTCCAGCGAGGAGCGTTTCCCGTCCGTCTCCCATCCAGACTGTCTTTTTCATTCACATTCCTTTTGCAGTCCATCCAGCGAGGAACTTAAGAGTTTTTCCTTTGGTCATCCACCCACCTTCCACCCACCCGGACTGTCTCTCAGTCTTCAGACCCCCCTGCCCCGTCCAGCAGTCAAAATTTCGGCCCCCGGCAGACCCACCCTGGCCGCCCAGCCGCTGCCGCGCCTCAGCCTGGGCAGGAAGACCCTGGTGGCGGCCGCTGTCGGGGTCATGCTGGTCCTGGTGCTGGTGGTGCTCATCCCAGTGCTGGTCAGCTCCGTGGGCGCCGACGGCAGCAGCAGCGGCCACTATGAGATGCTTGGCACGTGCCGCATGGTGTGTGACCCTTACCTGAGCAAAGGGGGCGCCGCCGTCGCCACGGGAACCGCCAGCACAGGCTCATCTTCCTCCGCTCAGGCCGAGGCCGAGGCGCTGGCGGCCGACCACAGCAGCACCAACCTGCTCCCGCCCTCCACGCTCGTCCAGGGGCCGCAGGGGAAGCCGGGACGGCCGGGCAAACCGGGACCCCCGGGACCTCCGGGACCTCCCGGAGAGCCAGGCCCACCGGGTCCGATGGGGCCCCCGGGGGACCGAGGGGACCGGGGTCGGAGCGTCATGGGGTCTGGAAGCAACGGAGCTATCAGCACGGTCACCTACAACACACAGCCGCGAGTGGCCTTCTACGCCGGACTCAAAAACCCCCACGAGGGCTACGAGATCCTCAAGTTCGACGACGTGGTCACCAACCTCGGCAACAACTACGACGGCGTCTCCGGGAAGTTCATCTGCAGCGTGCCGGGCACCTACTTCTTCATCTACCACGTCCTGATGAGAGGCGGCGACGGCACCAGCATGTGGGCCGACTTGTGCAAGAACGGACAGGTGAGGCAGACCAGGCGTGTGTCCAGATCAGAGGCTTTTAGTTTGGGCTCAAAGAAAAAACTTCTGCTGGTCGGTTTGAGCTTCACACACGGGTCCAGCTGCAGCAGTCAGTGTGATCCCCTTTACTCCTCAGTCTTTCTTTCTCTAGCGTTCTTTCTCCTTTTCTTTCTTCCATTCTTTCTTAATTTTTCTCTTTCTTTCTCTATATTACTGTTTGTATTCTGTCTTTCATCTTCCTTTCCTTCTTTTTTGTCTCTCTCTGAGGTTCTTGTCTTTTTTCTCTCTTGCCTTCTTTCTTTCTATCATTCTCTTCTCATCTGTTTCTTTCTTTTCCTCTCTACTCTTACATTTGTGTGCTCTTTATCTTTCTTCTTTCTTGTCTCTCTTTCGTTGAGGTTCTTTCTTTCATTCTTTCTTACTTTGTCTCTTTTCTTCTTTTTTCTTTCTCTGTATTACTGTTTGTATTCCCTTTTTCTTTTATCCTGCTTTTTGGTCTCTCTTTCTCTGAGGTTCTTACCGTCTTTCCTTCTCTCTTTCTCTTCTCATCTGTTTCTTTCTTTTCCTTTCTACTCTTATGTTTGTTTCCTCTCTTTCCTCTTTCTTTCTTTCTTTCTTTCTTTCTTTCTTTCTTTCACGTTGTTCCTCTTTCTCTTCTATATCTGTTTCTGTCTTTTTCTTTCTGTTTACTTCTGTTTTTTTTGTCTTACTTTTTTGTTTGTCTTTCTATGATGCTGCTTCTTACTTCTTTTTTCTCTCATTGTTCTCTTTTCTTTTCAGTCTCGCTCCTTTTCTTTCTTTTTGCTTTTCACTCCTTTTCTTTCTTTTTACTTATACATTCCATCTTTTTTCCTCCTCGTTCTCTCTTTTTGTTTATCTCTCTTCTCTCTCATTTGTTGTCTATCCCTCTCTTTTCTGACATACATTTACACTCTCTCTCTCTCTCTCTCTCTCTCTCTCTCTCTCTCTCTCTCTCCCCTGAGAGTTTCTCTTTATTTCATTAGTGATCATAGCCTCTTCTCGTACATGCGCTCCTGTCTGTGTCTCTTTTTTCTTTTTTCTTTTCTCCGCTCCGTTGCTGCTGAGGGCTGTAGAGAGCAGATGCTCACACAGAGAGAAGTGAAGCGGAGTGCGGCTCTGTTTCTCACCAGCGCAGAGTAGAAAAGGGTCCGAATGGGTTTCTGCTTAAAACTCTACACAGTTTCGGTACAGGGGGGTGTTTGTATGTATGTCTCTCTGTATGTATGTATGTATGTATGTATGTCTGTATGTGTGTGTGATGGGCTTGACGAGCCTCGTTACTCTGCGCTCTTCATCAGCCTCCGTACTCAGCCGGTATTCCCGGGGTTGGGATTTTCGCTCCTGCGCTCTGAGGGTTTTGCCGTATGTACAGCCTGGAGCGCCTTTATTATTATTAATTCATCATTAGGAGCGTCGCCACACTGTCAGCACATGCTTTTCTCTCCACATTTCAGCCCTTCCTGCTCCTCCAACTGCATCCCACTCCTCCATCTGATCGCTGTGAAAGTAACACGAGAGAAAACACAGCTTCACAGAAACAAGACAGTTATTAATCAATCATTTAACACAGTTATTATAGTTATTAAAGCAACTCTTAATGTCATAACACCACTCTCTGTGTAAGTGATGTCTAAAGGGCTTCCCTCAGTTCTTAAAGAGAGGAGAGTTATAGTTATAATAATAATAATAATAATAATAATAATAATAATAATAATAATACAGCACATATCATTAAACTGAGGCCTAAATGAAATAATTGTTTTAATGATGAGCCCAGTTAAATGCAGTTAATGAGGGTATTGAAGCTCAGTGATCACTACAGTAATCTGAACTACTTTGACTGTATATTTATTACTACACTCCACTTATTGAAGCTTTCTAATATTTTACATAGAGATCATGAGTGTGTCTGTAGGGGTGAAGTGGTAGACGACATTCAGAAGTGCCCACTTCTTCTTTTTCTTCTTCTTCTTCTTCTTCTTCTTCTTCTTCTTCTTATTATTATTATTATTATTATTGTTATTTAGTATTAGTATTGTTAGTATTATTGGTAGTATTATTGGTCATTATTGTAGGCAAACTTATCCGAATCATAATTCAGTAAGTAGCAGTGTCCAATATGTGTTTTACATGATAAATATATTTTAAAACATCCCTATTTTTGTTACTATTTTGAACCCAATTATAATAAAGACTGATTATGAATTTTAAAAAAAGAATTAATAAAGAATTATTAGGGGGTATTAATGCCTTTTTAAACAGGTGATGCATCTCGCGCTTATAAAGAAGAAGGATGTGTTTCTTAGGGTGCAGTTCTGAGCATTTGATTGACAAGTGGGTAAACAGTAGAGCATTTAGAACATTTAGAAAATAACATATATAATAAAATAATAATAATAATAATAATAATAATAATAACTCAAAATCCTTTTTACATTTAGATTGTAGTCATCTTTGTGCGGAGTGCTGTACAGCTCCTACGGTTCAAAAAGATCTTCCTCCAGTTTGGATGATGGACTAAAGAGAAGACATCATCCATGTTGATTAGAAAATTTGATAGATTTAACTCAAACATGCAGTGTAGCCTCTTTCACAGCTCCTCTTAGTGACCAGTATATTTTTAATTAATATAAATAATAAAACATCTTCCCCCATAACTCTGTTATCAGATTAACTAGGACACTGTTGGCTCTCTGTGAGTGCGTTTACATGCACTTAATAATCTGATAACTGCAAAAAATCAGATTTGTCAGTGATCCGATCAACATGTTTGCATGCATTTGAGCAATCAGATAATGGGGAAACTCGGGTCTACATGAGTCAGACAGTAATCAGATTTCTGCCGTGCAACTGGCCAGTAAACTCACAGAAAAATATGTGACGTAAACGTAATGTAAAACTCAAACTTCATGCCGCGGCTTTTTTCTTCAGCTGAACATGAACATACGTCATCTAGAAGATGAAGAATATTTAAATCCTTCATCTCTTTAAGCATGTATTGGTTTCAGCGTCGCTTCAAAAGTGTTTTGTTGTGTCTCGCGGCGACGCTGCTCGCTTACTTCCGGTACTGCGGCCTGTTCTTCGCACATGCGCAGACTGAGAAACCTGAAAGAAATCAGAGTAAGAGTTTAAATCTGATTCTAATCTAGCTCTCTTAATTGGATTACTTAATCAGATTTCTAGACCTTATTCTGATCTAAGAAATCAGTGTGCTGTTTACATGACCATTTGAATAATCAGATAACTGCAGAAATCCGATTATGATCGGATTATTGAGTGCATGTAAACGCACTCATTATGTTGCTAGCGAGCAATGAGGGGTGAAAGAGGAAGAGTGAGAACAATTGTGAAAACAATTCACACCTCTCCACAAAATAGCACAATAAAAAATATACTTTTTTTGCATAGTTCTGTAATTATACCCATTTCCATCATACATTGCATCAATGTGTTTAAAGCAAATATGCACACTGCATGAAAGACCCCCAAAACAGGAAGAAATTGCTTGTTTTGGCTGCTGTGAGACGGGTTAAACACGAAGGCTAGTGCATTTCAGTGAAAAGTATTGCGCTTGTGAGAGTTTGAAAAGGCATCATCTGAATGCTCCTTTATTCTGTAATGTAAAAGAATTATTCCATAACAACAATGTAAACATGTGAAACCACAGTGTGGGCCAGCATACTGGCCCTAAGGGTTTAAGAGGTTTTCAATAAGAACTAATTTTCTGTTGTTTTCTATGTAGCTATTTACCAGTTAGATTAAATGCTGCTACTCAGTGATGGACGTCTCCTTTACTCTGCTCACATTTTCACTGGCACGAAGTCCTGCAACTCTGGCAGGAATTTCAGCAGCTTTTGAAACACAATCTGTCAGTTTCAGACCAAAGTGGTCAAAGCTGAGGGCAGGACTGCAGGTCAGTGTTGCTTTTTCTGGCCTTCTGGTTCTCACGCATTTAGCCCTTCACTGCTAAACCACAGTCATAGAAACCGAGGAACTGGGAAGTGTAGCGTGTTCAGGTACCATAAAGGTTGTAAATGCATCACTGGTTGCTTTTCTAATCTGAACGTTTGACCATGGTTGCAGTATCCATCTATTTTTGGTGTGAATAAAAGCAGCGGGTCAGAAGGCACAGCCGACAAGCCTGCGCACACTTTTAACGGATGACCTATAAAAAGCTCAACACGTTACCCAGCTACTGCGCAACTAAAATAATCCAGTGTGGTCATGTGTGTGTGTGTGTGTGTGTATGAAAGCAGGTAAGGCCTGCTACACGTTATCCTCAGTCTTGTGTCTCCTAAAACTGAAAAAAAGACACATAAGAAGGGTCACCGTGTGGCCTGGAGGTCAGCAATCTCCATCATACACTCGCGCGTTCGCTTTCCCCGGCGAGACGGACCGAGTTTCAGTCAGATAAACACAATTACCGAAGGGTTAGCCTCTCCGAGAAAAACTGTCTGACTTCCACAAAGAGAGTGTCACTGCCCCAAACGCCGGGTGGCCATTAAAAGCATGTGGAGGAAGAGAGGATGGTGAGAGAGGATGAAATGGAAGGGAGGTGGGTTGAGAGGAAAAAAGAAACAAACAAACACACATCTTTTCCCTCAAACTTCAGAGGTCGAGTCCAGTCGATTGAGAAAGTCACTTTTCTCCAGGAAGAGATGTAGAGTGAAAAAAAAACAACTCTCCGGCGTTGACACCTACAGTGTTTATATAAGTCCAGCTGGGCCCGAATAAAACTGTAAGAGTGGATTCAGGACTGTAAACAGTCATTCGGCACTGTTTATCAGAAACTCCTACCATACACGGTACAGTGTGTACAGTCAGAGACCACCTTTCAGTACATTTTACAGTCAAAACAGACAAACAAACAAGCAGAAAACATATACTCAAGAGAAAAAGCCTACATTCTGAAAAAAGATGGTTCTTCAAGGGTTATTTGGTGCAGACAATGGTTCTATAGGGGACCATAAACAATAAGGACCATTTTCTTGCTTAAATAGTTCTTTGCATGGTGAACTGGTTCTTCAGATTGATAGAGAATGTGCTCTACATGGTTCTGTATAGAACCTTTTTGAAAAGATTCTAGATAGCACCAAAAAGGGTTCTGCTATTGTTACAAAGTCAAGCTTGTAACAAGAGAAGAACCCTTTTTAGTGCTACATAGAACCCTTTTCAAACAAGTTCTATATAGAAACATATACGACACATTCGCTCTTTTTGGTGTTGTATAGAACCTTTTCAAAAAGGTTCTACATAGAGCCATATACAACACATTCTCCATCAATCTGAAGAACGATTTCACCATGCGAAGAACCATTTAAGCATGAAATGTTCCTTTTGTGCGTTCATGGTCCTATATAGAACCATAGTCTGTACTAAAGAACCCTTGAAGAGCCATCTTTTTTTTAAGAAAAGTTAGAGACCATCATTAATTTAATTTTCAGCCAAAACGGTCATTAAAAAATGCCTCTTCCAAGGTTCTTCAGTAAAGACAATGGTTCTATATAGGACCATGAACACTGTGAAGTGTTCTTCAGATTGATGGAGAATGTGTTGTAGATGTTTCTATGTAGAACCTTTTTGAAAAGGTTCTGTGTGACACCAGAAAGAGTTCTGATATTGTTACAAAATCAAGCTTGTAATGAGAGAAGAATCCTTTTTGGTTCTATACAGAACCCTTTTCAAAAGGTTCTATATAGAACCATATAGAACACATTCTCCATCAATCTGAAGAACACTTCGCAGTGTCTCTGACACTTTGCACAGTACTGTAGGGGTGGCTGATGTGGCAAAGAACCTCAACATACTTGAACACATGATCACACGATTTAGTTGTTCTAGATTTAGTTGTACTAGATTTAGTTGTACTAGATTTAGTTGTACTAGATTTAGTTGTCCTAAGGTTTGATAAGTTGTAAGACACGATAAAGAGAAACCAGCGTTTTACTGCACTAAATCTAATTAAACGGTTGTGCTCTGTTTGTAGTGGAACAAACAGTTGGTCAGTGTTTTTTTTAAGTACTGTCAATATCCACAATGTGCTCAGACCTTCTTGTGACCCAACGTGACATAATTCATAATGACAACAACATATTGTCATATTGCTCAGCCCTACTTTGTAGGCTTGTAGAGGAACTGACCACTGATGAAGGACTAGAGGATGACTAACACAAACTGTGCGTCAACACATGAGCTACAGTCTCTAACTGGACACCAGCAAGGTGGCGCTACAGGAGAGGGTGTCTGATACAGTGGTAAATCACTGTATACAGTCAGTGGGTTCAGTGCTGTACTGTGTTCATTAACACTGAGGGTTTCACTGTGTGACATTCAGCAAAATGTGTGTTCTGCTCAGTTTAAGTCTGAACCTATTAAAGACGCGGAGCCAAAGCATTCGAGTTAAATCAGGATGATTTCAGTGTGCAAGTGTTTGACGACTGTCGCAGAAGAGAAGTTTCTGTTTCTTTTCTATCTTTCCTCACTCTTTCTTCTCTTATTACATTTCTTTCTCCCTCTTTACTTTCATTCTTTCTTTCTCCTTTTTGCTCTCTTTTCCTCTGATTCTGTTTCTTTCTCTCTTCCTCTGCCTTGCTCTGCCTCTCTCTCACTCTTTCTTTCTTTTTTCTCTGCCCTGCTCTTCTTTCTGCCCCCCTTCTGTTTCTCTCTTAATCTTACGCTCTCTCTCTTCTCTTCTCTTCTCTTCTCTTCTCTTCTCCCCATCTCTCTACCTTAATCTTCTCTTCTTTCTCTACCTTACCCTCTCTCTCTTTGTGTTCCCCTCTTCTGTCTTTCTCTCTCTTAACCTCGCTCTCCTCACTCCCCTTCTCTTTTCTTCCTTAATTCCTCTCTCTTTCTGTCTCTTTGCTTTTGTCTCTGTCTCCCTTCTGTCTTTCTCTCACTTAATCTCTCTTTCTCTTCTCTTGTCTTCTCTTCACCTTACTCTCTCTGTCTGTTCTCTTCTGTCTTTCTCTTCTCTTCTCTTCTCTTCTCTTCTCTTCTCTTCTTTCCTCTTCTCTTCTCTTGTCTTCACTCTCTCTGCTTTACTCTCTCTTTCTGTTCTCTTCACTTTTCTTTCTCTCTCTCTCTCTCTCTCTCTCTCTCTCTCTCTCTCTCTCTCGCACATACTCTTCCTGGCTCTGTAACTCACAGTTCCCTCTAAACCTGTTGAAGAGTTTTCTCAGTCTGTGACTCAGAAAGTTTACCTGTTTCAAAGCTGATGAAACAACGTCCATCACTCTGTTCTTCCCCTCACTGAGAGATTATCTGCAGTGTGTTATTATGCAGTTTGTACTTTCAGCAAGTCCCCAATTTAGAGTACAATCTGTGAACAGTAAACAGCAGCAGGGTTGAGACTATATGGACATTATAAGTAGCTGTGAAATAACATGAAGACAAATGTATAAATAATAGTAGAAAGAGAAAAATAACAGTAAGGCTACTGCAGGTAAAGAGCACATAGTGGGTCCAGTGTGTATGTAAATCAGAGCAACTGGTGTGTGCAGTCCTGGTTGCTTGTCGCTGCGTGTGCAGTCCTGGTTGAGTGTGCTGTCCTGGTTGCGTGTCACTGTGTGTGCAGCCCTGGCTGCGTGTGCAGTCCTGGTTGCGTGTGCAGTCCTGGTTGCATGTGCAGTCCTGGTTGCTTGTCACTGTGTGTGCAGCCCTGGCTGCGTGTGCAGTCCTGGTTGCTTGTCGCTGTGTGTGCAGTCCTGGTTGCTTGTCGCTGCGTGTGCAGTCCTGGTTGCTTGTCGCTGTGTGTGCAGTCCTGGTTGCGTGTCATTGTGTGTGCAGTCCTGTTTGCGTGTCACTGCGTGTGCAGTCCTAGTTGCGTGTGCAGTCCTGGTTGCGTGTCACTGTGTGTGCAGTCCTGGTTGCGTGTGCAGTCCTGGTTGCGTGTGTGGTCCTGGTTGCTTGTCACTGTGTGTGCAGCCCTGGTTGCGTGTGCAGTCCTGGTTGCGTGTCATTGTGTGTGCAGTCCTGGTTGCTTGTCGCTGTGTGTGCAGTCCTGGTTGCATGTCGCTGTGTGTGCAGTCCTGGTTGCTTGTCACTGCATGTGCAGTCCTGGTTGCATGTCACTGCGTGTGCAGCCCTGGTTGCGCGTGCAGTCCTGGTTGCTTGTCGCTGCATGTGCAGTCCTGGTTGCGTGTCACTGCGAGTGCAGTCCTGGTTGCGTGTCACTGCGTGTGCAGTCCTGGTTGTGTGTCGCTGCGTGTGCAGTCACTGTTTGCTGCTGGGTGAAAACTTCGCAGCTGCTTCGTGGCCTTAGTCTGTGCCGCTTAAGGTCTTTTGTAGTGTTTGTTCTTGCCAGGCTGCCAAAAGCAGAGGCATTATGGAGGAGCACTAATGCAGAGTCAGGACAAAGAGTGGTGCGGCTGCTGCGAGCATTTACGGCCGATGTATAGGAGGAGCCATGGAAGGACCAGGAGAGCATATGCTGCTGTAAAGCTCCGTCTGCCGGAGTCTCCCCTGAGAGCCGTCTCACAGGCACTTACAGAAACACTGGAGACGAACCCCCTCAGAGAGGCGGCTAATCTTTATAAAGCGGTTACCGCCTCACTAATTAAACAGCCTGCTCGGATCAGAGAGAGAGAGAGAGAGACAGAGAGACGGAAAAAGTGTGTGTGTTTGTACATTTTCAGGACAAAAATGAGAGCAGTCACTTACAACATGAGCACAGCGGACGCTACATGCTTCATTTTTGAAAACTGAGAAATCAAAACTATTCCTTTTGCTTACTGGTGTTATAGTTAGGATTATGTTTAAGATTACACTTATAAATTTCTCATTACATAAAAATACACATATTCCATTCACTATTGACTGTTGCATATTACTTATACATATCGTTGCTGTCCAAGAAAAATATGTATCTCCATTTTTGTTGATTTTTAGTTTTCTGCTTCATTTGAACATGATTGCTGTCTTTTAGCTCCTGTGAAGGTTTCGTCATGAGTGGACCAATAGAAATGCTCTAAAATTACTTACAGTAAAATATCTTTACATTAACTTACATTAAAAGTAAAGAACGTTTTTGCCCTCTGCTGTAAACTTACCATTTTGGAGATACTTGTATTCTTTTGGACAGCTACATATACATATGTTACATATAAGGACTCCCATATGTATAATACATATAGCTTATATTATTTTTATACTTAGACACTTACATATGCATCTATATAGAACATACTATAACATATAGGCACTTATAATATATAAAATATAATATATAATAAATATTAGACATAAAACATAACAAATGAAAATATGCCACCTTTTTTGCTTTTTTCCCAAATATGTTAAATTTAGCAAACACACAGTAATTGTGTATTAAAGTGTGCTCTGTAGAGGATGTGTTAACTTATGTCCACTTGTCCAATGTCATCTGACAAAGGGCGTGCAAACTTTTCCTATGACTGTAGGTACGTATATATATATATACATATAAATATATATATATATATACATATAAATATAGATATATCACATAGAGGTCATATTACAAAACTATGTAGTGATGCGCACAGACACACATAAATATGGGGCATACTTGTATGTGTTATTGTTATTATTATTATTGTTATTATTATTATTATTATTATTATTATTATTATTATTGCATACATGAACATATTTAATACATATGGAGCATATTGTTTTTACACATATGTACTTACATATTTAAAATACATACCTATATTATTATTGCATATAAGTACTTTCATATATAAAACATATGGGGCCTGCAGTGTGTGCAGATGTCATAATATAAGACATCCATTGTTGAGACTCTGTAGTAATGTAAATAAAAACAAGTGTGAGGTTTAATATGAATGCAGTGTTTCATGTGTGCTGTTTCTGTTTGTGTGTGTATTTGTGAATGTGAGTGTGTGTGTGTGTATTTGTGAATGTGTGTGTGTGTGTGTGTGTGTATTTGTGAATGTGAGTGTGTGTGTGTGTGTATTTGTGAATGTGAGTGAATGTGAGTGTGTGTGTTGGTGAATACGAGCGCAGGTGTTTTTTTCTTGTTGTCAGTGATAGAGTGGCAACAGCCATTCAGTAGGCCTGCACTGTCCCTGTGGAGTACAGCTCGTTCCACAAGCTGATGCTGACCATACGGCTGGACACACACACACACACTAATGTGTATTCCTGTCTTTGTGGGGTGTTACCTGTACGTTAATGTATGAGCACAGATGTGTATATATATATATATATATATATATATATATATATATATATATATATATATATATATATATATATATACACACACACACACATACTCCTACATACAATACAAAATTGGAAACATTTCTTATATGAATAATTTCTGATATTTTATTGAAGAATCTCTTCACCAATGTACACTGAAATACTACAAGTTGTAGACACCAGAAACACCGAGAAGTGTTTATTAAGTGATAAATAATATAAAACAAACATCTATAGTACCTGGATGTTTGTTATATACAATTAAAGATACTAAAGCATATACGCTGTCAAAAAAAATGAAAGTAAAAATGCTGTCATTGTGATGGTCCCATTACTTGGTGGGAAATGAGGAGGCAGGATGCAAGTGCAAGCTGGGAGTTTTATTGTGGTCCACTGTGAAGGCAGCAAGCAATAAACAGAAACAAAGAAAAAGCAGAACTAGAAAAGCACCAAAGAAACTAAAAGAACTACTAACAGAACAGAACAGAGAAGAAAAGACAGAACCAAGAATCTGAGAACATTCAAAACAAACATCAAACACTAAACAATGGCAAGCAAGAACAAGGGTAAAAACACAGGAATAAATACATGGAGAACAAACAAGAAACACCTGGGGCTGATGAGAGGGCGGGGCCACAGACGAGAGACAAGCGAAGGGCAGGGCAAAGGGGTGGAGCAAGGAAGCCTAAACAAACTGAAGCAGGTAAACAAGAGGGGAGAAAGAGAAGAAGACAGGGGCAGTGCAGGACAGGATGTTACTCTTTACAATGTGTTAAAATTTCATGATGAACAGGCCAATAGAAATGCCCCAAAACAATAATAATAATAAAAATTGGTCCATTAAATTACATACAAATTTACGAACATTCTCTCTTCTCCTGTAAAGTTATTATTTTTGAGATTTGAGGTGTTTGTGCGACAGCAGTGATATACTGCATTTTATCACTGCTGCTGTTAATTTACAGAAATAGAATGTAAAATCACAAAAACTAATTATCTTTGTTTCACAGATATGATATTTGTATTTATTTTAATTGTTACTGTTATTATTCTGGTAAATATACTATACATCAGAATAATTAGCTGCTGGTGAAACTGTTTACAGTAAATGGCATAGTTTTTGAGAATTGAAACGACTCTAATTTTACAGATTTTTACCATCACTGAGAAAACATCCTTTTGTTGTTAATTAACAGGTTTTGTCTTGCATCCCTGCTGCTGGACGTTTTACTGTTTTTTTAAAGATTCTTTTTTTTTCAGTATGCTTTCAGTCAGGAAACATCACTGACCCATATTCCGTGCATATTTATTTATTTATTTATTTATTTATTCATTTTTAGCTTTTTAGCTGAACTGACTTCAAACACACTGTCTTTTATTTTCCTGCCAGAAAAGTTGTTATTAAAAGTTTGATCTGACAAGTTATCAGCAATGCAAGCAAACACAGCTCGTTTGTACATTTGTCCACACAAATCATAATATCTTTCATTACAACAGTTTACTTAATTGCAGAAAATATGTGAAATGGGCAGCGACAATCCTTAATGTTCCACACTGACTGTATTGTGGAAAATGTGAGACCATTTTTTTTTAATAAAGTTATTTTTTTTATTTATTTTAATTTATGTATTTGAATGAAATAAAACTCACGATTACTCATGAAATTTTTCAACTTCACTTTAAAATGAATTAAAAAAAAGAACAATTAAAAAAGTATTGTTTTCCCAAAATGTAGGGGTTAATGTTTGGGATGTCCCAATAGAAAGTACCATATAATTGATTATTATTATTGTTTAAAAAGGATTAAATAGTTAACACAATATTATAACATAATCCTTGTAAAGTTCTGAAATTTAAGGTCTGAATACTTCTTTTCTTTTTTCAAATTTGATGGACTTCATAACTGTGGGTCAGTAGCCAATCAGACTCCTGAGCTTCAAACTCTTCCATTCTTTGAAACTCCTCAGAATAAACATCAATATCAAATATCAAACCAGACATTTTGTGTGTGTGTTAAACATATATGGAGAGGAACTTTAGTTTGAGGAACTTTAGTGGCTCCTGAGTGCTGCAGCTCTCATCTTCCCTAACACTGATTGTGAGATTGTGAGTTTGAACCCAGTGATGCCACAGCCATCCATAAGTGGCTGCTGCAAAAGAGAAAACAACCCAGCTATTTCCAGCTAGTGGGGAAAGTTTGTGTTGGCAGAACTCTAGTGCCCTCTGGTCGAGTTAACTAACGCAAAGCTACTTTCTAAGTTACCCTATAATTTTAAGCGAAGCTGACTTTTCACTTTTTAGTTTGAAGCATAAACTTCGTCTCCTCTGCAGACCAGTTTCTGCTTCCGCCGTGATGAATGTTATAAACTTTAGTTATGACACAAACGCACATGCGCAGAACGTACTTTCCAATGGGGAATGTAATCAGATACAGACATTTACATGGCTATTATTCTTTTATTTATTTACAGGATTATCCACCTCGTCTAATCAGTGAAAAATGTACTTGGAATGGCCTCAATTACTAGTCTATTCTGATTGAGGGGTATACATGGATGTATTCTATTCCGATTGAGCTATTAGTTGAGGGGTCGGCAACCCAAATGTAAAGAAGAGCCATTTTGTCCATTCAACAAAAATCAAACCACCTTGGGAGCCACAACATTTTATGTCCATTTTACCATCTTGGCTGTAAATATGTCTCAGTATGTGCTGATGTCCTAGTAAAGGCTAAAAATCTGAAATAAACAAAAACACAGACTTACTTTGCTCTGCTTTAAGCTTTAGCTGCGTTTCTCGCATCTCTGGCAGGAAACTTCTCCTCAAAAGTATAACAGTTTTTTGTAAAATGTCTCTCAATGTTCGACATTTTACGAGGCTGAAGTCACTTCTCATTCACCAGCTTCTTGTTTGTATTTTCCAGGTCCACCTTAAATGGTGCCTGAGGCACCAGAATGTAACTGCTTCACCATTTAAGGTGGAACGGGCGAATTCGAACAAGTAACTCACTTCAGCTTTGTGACTTTTTAGTGTTTGACAGTTTCTCACTGCAGATTAAACGTATCAGAAAACCAGCTGAGTGATTATAAACGCAAACAAATACATTTTTCGTCTCCAAATTATCGATGTTTATCTTAAATCTTTCTCTTTGCCGTTTCATTAGATACTAGCTAGGTGAGACTGTTATTGTATTGCTATGGTGACCAGCAGTCTGTGCGCCAGTCTTCCGGGTTAAAGGGTGAGTTAGCAGTTCTACATTAACTCCAGCATTTAAGACCATTTATTGCTAAAACTGTGTTGAACGATCAGCAGAGCTTTATTTTACTGTAAAGGAGGATTATTTTAATTTTACCTACAAATCTGATTCTGTTGTGGAGCCACAACAGGGCAGTAAAAGAGCCGCATGTTGCCGACTCTGTATTAGTTGGATTATTACGGCTTGTCAGGCTGCATGTAAACACAGCTAGTGACGATGAGATATCACTGGTGTGGGAGACTTTGCGGAAAAGTCACTCAAAAAGCCCCAAATTTATCTCGCATGCTTTTACATTATTTTTATTTTGCCCCAGTGCGCCGGTCATATTCCATTGAGACATGCTCGTTTGTGAGGATGTGATTTTGTTAACATTAGGCTACTTTTCCTCCACTCTCTCTCTCACTCATTCTCTTAACCTGTCTCTCTCTCACACACACAGTCTCACATACAAACACACACACACACACACTCTGGCAGCAGTGCTATTCCTACTTTTTCTATCCACTTCATCCTCTTTCTGAGCTCACTGCCTTCACCCCTCCATATGTTTCTTCTCGAACAGTTTTCTTTCCATGCCAAAGATTCTTCAAAAAGAAGAAGCTCTTCCTCTCTTCCCAGCCCGACCTGTCAGCTGTCTTCCTTTCTCCCCACCAGGATTTCTGCCGCGCAGCCCAGGCAACGGCAATCAAACCCCGAACCCGCTTCTGAGCTGATGAAGAGGATAGAGAGAGAGAGAGAGAGAGGTAGTGAAAGAGAGAGAGAGTGAGAGGAAAAGACAAAGGTGTGAGCGAAGACACTCGTAGTGTGCCAGGAATTCTATTTAATCGTAATTAAAAACCTTGAACGCGGTCCAGGCTGTGCTGGCAGCCGGCCCTCCGCTCCTTCTGTTAATATTGCCATTAATCCACCCAAACTGCTTCGGACTGTGTTAGTACTGAAAGCATCCAGTCTCGGTCTCAGGAGACGCCTCCTACAGGCTCATCAGCTACATTCACTACACCGCTTATTGCTGGAGGTATAAAAATGCATCGATCTGAAGGTGGTGATTCAACTGCACTGATATTAGCAGTGTTCGATAAAGCTCAGTTTTGGGCTAAAATAAAATAAAAGGGCTATATTGAAATGTAAAATGCCAATAAAAAAGCTTACTGTGGTGTTTATACTGTCTATGTTTCACAACTGTGTAAATGCCTCCCCCAGTCACATTTGTCTATGCACATTTGTCTCCAGCAGTTGGCAACTTGAGGCTCCGAAGCAGCATGTGGCTCTTTTACTCTCCTGTTGCGGCTCCACAGCAGAATTAGATGTTTAGGTAAAAATAAAATAATCCTCCTTTACAGTAAAATAAAGCTCTGCTGATCGTTCAACACAGTTTAACCATAAATGGTCTTAAACGCTGGAGTTGGTGTAGAACTGCTAATTCACCCTTTTTTGCGCAGAGTGCTGGTCACCATAGCAATGCAGACAACAGTCTCGTCTAGCTAGCAGCTAACGAAAAGGCAAAGAGAGAGATTAAAGATGAACATCGATAATTTAGAGACGAATGGACTTATTTACATTTCTAATCACTCAACTGGTTTCCTGATACCTTTAATCTTCAGCAAGAAACTGTCAAACGCCAAAAAATCATAAAGCTGTAGTCAGTTTCTCATTTGCCCACTTCTTGTTCAAATTCGCCCGTTCCACCTTAAATGGTGCAGCAGTTGCATTCTGGCTCCTCAGGCACCATTTAAGGTGGAATGGGAAAATTCAAACACAAAGCTGGTGAATATAAAGACTTAAGCATTAAGACTTGTATTACAAAACAACAAAAGAACTGTAATTGCATTGAACCCTTGTGAGGTCAGAGATTTAAACCCCTATTAGGTCTGTATAGAAACTTTTTGAGCAGGTAGCACTGGTGCTTCAAATGTTTTAAGGTGTTGTAGCATAGTATAAATCCTAATTAGTGGAAAAAATTGTTTTTGTAACTGTGAAAAATCATAAGTAGTACTGTACTTAAAGTTCTGACCCTACAGTCACATGGACACACTTCTTGTATTTAAGTATTTTGGTAGATACAACCAAATGTCATCTCCCATTGGCTAGGACTTTAGGAGCTGGACAGAAGGCCTTATACTTTGGATTAGCCATAAACATAATTAGAAACTGACAAGCACATTTTGATTTATAGTAGATCCAGTCCATGGTAAGAAATAGAAAACAGTGTCAGCTCTAAACCAGGACTCTTGTGAAATTACAGCATATAAGATAAAAGCATCAAATAAAAAATACTGAATGCCTTTTACAAGCTCCAAATGTCCATGCTTCATCTAGAATGGTCAAAAAATGTGTAATGTGCACCTCCGTTAGCCTGTCACAAACATACTAACATAAAACCCATATAGCCACTATCAGAAATCAGCAATATCACAGAGGTGTGTTTTTCTTTCTTGTTTTTTTTTGCCCGAGTTTTGATGTTTATGGCCCAAACTGAAGGCTCAGCTCTAATGGTCACTGTTTGCCACTGGAGCTGTGTCACATTAATGCGTCTTCATGCCATGTCTGAGGCTCTCAGAGGACCAGGGCACTCCTGAGGTGTTCAGGTGGACCAGAGCGACAGAGTGACTGTCTCTCTCTCTCTCTATCTCTCTCTCTCTCTCTCCCTCTCTCTGTTTGAAAAGGCCTGGATGAGGGGTTGTAGACTTTAAACAAGGATAAGGATGACATTGAACACGGATGGCTGCTGGTTTTTCTCCCCAGGGAGCTGTTCGCTGTTCTGAACAACACAGCCCCCTCCCCTCCACTCACCCTCCAACCCCTCTTTCCCCCGCCCTGTCTCTGTCACTCTCTTAAACCACTGTCAGGCATCTGCATGGTTTTTGATTGACATTGTAAAGCATTAGAGAATTAGAGTGATGGAGTGATGTCAGAGAATTAGGGCATGCAGACTTGGGGGTACTGTGTCTGTGTCTACTAGAGCTGCTGTCGGAACTAATTTGAAAATGCCTGTTGCCCTTTACATTGTGTGTAAATTTCATGATGAATGGACCAAAAGAAACAGCCCAAAAATACCTGGAAAAAGGTCTGGTTCTATTGACATATATATATATATATATATATATATATATATATATATATACATATATATACATATATATATATATACATATATATATATATATATACATATATATATATATATATATATATATATATATATATATATATATATATATCAACTCAATGTGAGACCTATTGTCAGTGTGACATGTTACTCAACAGTCCTTTTTAGAGTGTTTTGTGCTCTTTAATTCTCTGCATGTGGCCAGGAGACCTGCATCCTTACCTCACTCACACACCAGGGAGAGAGCCTGTCTATATGCTGCTGGTGCTCCCCAGATGAGCCACAGCTGTCCATGATGCAGGGAGGAGCAGGTAGGAAAGGTGGCTAGTCCTCCTCTCCTCTGCCACAGTATCTCACTGCTGTCGGAACTAAACCTCGTGTCTCCATTTTTGTCATCTTTCAGTTTTTGACATAATTTGAAAATGCCTGTTGCCCTTTACATTGTGTGTAAACTTCATGAAGAATGGACCAAAAGAAATGAGTATTTTTGAGAAAACTTTATGGCCATTTTGAGTGGATTATATATATATATAGTATGGACGTTCCACTCAAAATGGCCATGAAGTATTTCTGAAAAATAAATACATTTGTATTGAAATGTGTTAAAAGACAGAGAGAAAATGGGACTTTTGCAAATTTTGAAAATTTGCAAATCGAGCAAAAAAAGCTGCTGCTGTTCTCAGAATAATGGACTGACCTCCCCAGAGTCCTGACCTCAACAGCACTGAATGTGTTTGGGATTATTTGGATTGTGGGAAGCAGAAAATGCAGAAACAACTTCTAAGACTGGACTTTAGAGGTGTGGAAAAACATCCCTACAGATTTCTTTAAGAAACTGAAAGTGAGTCTGTAATAAAGCTAAAGAGTGGACACAGTAAATGCTGAAAAATCAGATATTATATTTAGTTTTTGTGTAGTTTTCTGTTAATTTTGACTGTAAATTATATAATTAAAAGGTATTCTGACTTAGAGTTCAATACATTATACATGTAGGACATATTATAATTACTTATAAATATAGAATACATTTGGGAAGCTACATACATTATGTCAGTAGTTACCATCACACATTTCTGTACATACATCAGAAAAATTATTTCTCTCATGTAAATGTGTGGGTGCACAAACGACGCTACGTGATCTCTGTCCTCCACGGGGGTGTGTTCCCTCCTGACACAGCGCATGTGTTCTGAGTGTGTCGGCAATTTATACACACCAAGCAAAACACACCAAACCATCTGGAGGAGAAGGCGCTCATGTTCAGGAGCCGTGTTTTAATTAAGCAGCATGTTCAGGTATTAAAGTCACACCAGTTACTCATGTAGAAACTTACAGTCTAAACAACTGCAGTGCATCCAGCAGGGCTTTAGACGAAGCCTCATCCAGCACAGAGACGCTTAAATCAGCTGAATCAGAATCAGAGTTCAGACTGAGGCCCGAATGACGCGCCTGCAGGTGAAGGGTTAATAACAGCGTCCAGGTTTTAATAGAACTGCTGTTTAATTAAGTGATCAGGGACAGATAAACCATAACAGCAGCCTAACAGAGACTGAAATGCCCCCATCACTCTTTCATTTACATCTGTTTCTTTTCTGTCTGTTTTTCTCTCTTCTTTCTCTCTCTCTCTTTTTTACTTACTTTCTTTATTTTTTCCACTTTCTCCCTTTCTTCCTTCTCTCTCTCTGTCACCCTCTCTTTCTTGCCGCTCTCTCTTTCTTTATTATTCTCCTCCCTCTATTTCTTTTTCTTTCTTTCTTTCTTTCTTTCTTTTTTCTTTTTCCCTTTTATAATGTTCACTTTCCCTTCCATTTCTTTCTCTTTCCTCTCTCTCTCATGCTGCCTATCTCTCTCTCTCTCTCTCTCTCTATCTGTTTTCTCCTTCTGCCTCTCACCCTCCCTCTCCCTTTCAATTTCTCTCTTTTCTTTTCTTTTCTTTTCTTTTCTTTTCTTTTCTTTTCTTTCTTTCTTTCTTTCTTTCTTTCTTTCACCCCCTTCTAATGTTTACTTTTCATTGCTGCTATTTCTTTCTCTTTTTCTTTCCTCTCTGTCTCTCATTCTTTATATCCATCTCACATTCTTTTTTCTGCATCTCACCCTCCAATTTTTTTTCACTTTCTTTCTCCGCCCTTTCTTTTTCTTTCTTTCCTCTGTCCTTTCTTTTTCTTTCTTTCTTTCTTTTGCTCCTTTCTAATGTTTACTTTCTCTTCCATTTTCCTCTTTCTCTTTCTATCTCTCTCTCATACTTTCATCTCCTTCTGTCTCTCACCCTAACTGGCCTTTTCACTTTCTTTCTTTCTTTCTTTCTTTCTTTCTTTCTTTCTTTCTTTCTTTCTTTGTCTCTCACCTTCCCTCTCTCTTGCTCTCTCTTCCTCTTTCTCTTTATCTCTTCTTCTTGTCTTTTCTTCTCTTTCTTTCTTTCTTTCTTTCTTTTTTTCTTCTTCTCCTCTCAGCTTGTTGAGTCAGGCAGGGGGTGGAGCCTTTGCCTCTGATCTGTTGTTTAATTGGTTGATGTATTTGTCAGTCAGTAGAGTGGAACATTAGGAGTGTTCTAATTGGCCGTGTGTTGAGTTATTAGCGGTGGTCCCTTCGTTCTCAGGCTGTGAAGAAATGACAGAAATGTGTCAGAGCAACACACACACACACACACACACACACACACACACACACACAGTGAGGCCCTAGAAACCCATCTGTTATTTATGAGAGAGGGTCCCGTACTTCTGAAGACAGAGCTCCCTCTTACCTCAGCCTCTTCACACACACACACACACACACGCACACACACATATCAGTCACACAGCTGCAGGCGGAGCTGTGCTGATAACTGTGTGTGTGTTGGCGTAGAGACACGTCGTTAGTGCAGGTTTGTTTTTAGTTCTTTGTGAGGACCAAACATCAACCTGATGGAGGAAAAACATTGTAAAAGTGAGCATATTTCACTGATCCTCACAGGAACACATGCTGGATTCAGCACAGATTTTACTGACTCAGATTCTTTTACAGTGGTGGTGATGGGAACCAGGGATCACAATGTCTACAACACAAATACAGCCATTTTATTTACTATCCAAAAGGTCTTTGGGTGCTATTTTGTCTTACAACACCCTACATGTACCTCTCTGCCATGAACATATGAATGTTAAACAGTTAAACAGGATGCTGTATTTATAATGTAACGTCATCTTCGATGCAAACTGACTGAGCTATTCTTAGGTTATAGAAGTGTGATTGAAAAATCAGTGGAATTCCCCTTTAATGTCAGGTGTAGGTTTAGGTGTAGCACTGCTTGCACAGATGTCAGTGGAGGTCCTCATAAATACAGTAACACTGACATATGTGTAAGTGAGTGTAGTGGTAGTGCACACACAGCATATGCACTAAAATAGGCTGCTCTGCCTGACTGAATCAGTGCTGGCACACACCGACTCATGAAGCGTCTCTCTGTATAATGAGCACAAATAAACACACACACACACACACCATCTTGTTTCTGTGAATTGTTGGGCCAGTACATAGACTTCCTTTTATTTGCTGGAGACTTACCCAAACCTTAACCAGAACTACTACTAGCCTAACCCTAACCCTAACCTTACTCTCGTCTTAAAAATGAATCATTTACGTTGTGGGGACCGCAAAGGTGAAACGTCCCCACAACATGAGTGTATTGCCAGGTTTTGGTCCCCACAAGATAGCTTAATCCTGGTATACACACACAATCTTGTTTCTGTGAATCGTTGGGTCATTACATAGACTTCCATTTTTTATTATTGCTTACCCAAACCTTAACCAGAACTACTACTAGCCTAACCCTAACCCTAATCTTACGCTGACCTTAAAATGTTATCATTTACATTCTGAGTGTATTAACAGGTTTTGGTCCCCACAATGTGGCATAAACCTGGTCCATGCACACATACTTCTCACGGACTCACCCAGCTGCTCAGGTCGGGTTCGGTCAGTTTTGGACGTCATCTCTCAAAAAAGTGTCCTTCTTGGGTTCAAATTTCATCTCTTAACCATTTTTAACAGATTTTACATCCTGTTTTTAGTTTTACGTCTTACTGTATTATTCACTACTTTCACCTAAATACCAGAGAACTTGTAGAGAGGAGACATTACTCTGTAATGTCTTCTGTGTTTCTCAAACACTAGAGGGCGCTCCCGAGCGAGTCCAAAATGAATGGGTTAAGATGGAACATTTGAGCAAAAACATAGTTTCTAAATGCTTAAACATTTTTAATAAATGGATACATTTGTTTCCTGAACACTGAATACATAGCATAAAACACTGCTGTTAGACTTTTAAGAGCTTTTAAACTCAAGTTATAGGAGTTTAAAACGGCACCTCATGTACGTTCATGACGTCAGTGAGCACGAACAGCCAATGAGCTGCTCCTCTCGCACCCAGTAGCAGTAATGCTAGCATTGTACTGTCCAAAACCCGTTTGCTGTAGAGAAAAGGAAACATACAGGTACGTTTTCTTTGCTGCTTTAGTGAAATACATCCTTCTACTTTCTACAATTAAAGGAAAGTTCTGGGAAAGTGATTAGAAACTATTTTAATTTTTTCATTTTTAGCTGTTTAGCTCCATATTTCCCTCCATATAATGGGGGAAATAGGAAGAAGCCAGGCTCCTCATAAAAGAGCTCTGTAAATAATTTCTTAAATGGCTTTTTTTTCTAGCATGTTGGGGTCACTGACTCAGCACCCAGCTTCTTGAGGCCCACGTTCGAGAGAAAACAGGACATAAACAGTGAATCATTTCAGGACAGTAGTTTAGTGCAGCCAAAAGGACGTTGCATGTTTAGAAATATCATTTTAGTATTAAACACATGAACATCTCGTTATATGAGCGCCGCACAGTGACTGTACACTAGATATGCATACAGATGACCACACAGGTGTGTGCAGTAGAATTTATAGTGTTTACTGGTGAACTTCAAAGTAAATATCGCATTCTGTACTGCAGCTACTGGAAAACCTCACCGTCTCCTTTCCTGAAGCATTATGGGTGCATTACTGTACACATTAACACCCAGTCGTTATGCAGCATGAGCATCTAAGCAACCATAGAAGCAGCACTGATATATATCAGTGCTACACATGCAAACACTACAGCAAGAGGAGAGCGCAGTCTGGAAAGTTTATTCAGACTAAAAATGTTTGTAATGTTATTCAAAAGCTTTATTTAATGAATAAATTCATTAAAGCAGAACTGAAGTTTCATTTCAGACAGTTGATTATTTTATTATAGCAGATTCTTTTATATTGTTTTATATTTTATTTATCTGCACTCTATTGAAAGCTGTAATTGTGTTTTGGTGATGGTTGGGCCAGTTCGGCACAGTTTCGGTCAGAAGTTTTTTCAGACTCACATTAAAACGTAATGACGTGGTTCTGGTCAGGCCGTGTTTAGACAGAGTTTTGTCGGCCCTTCGGGTTTGGGCTCAAAACATGATTCTGTGTGTTGGGTCGGGCTGGACCTGGAGAGAATATTCTGCACCATTTAAGGGGGAATGGAAAATTTGAGAATTTGAATAAATTTTAATAGTAATAGGTGAATAGGAAGCCGACTTCACGTGTAACTGCAGTGCTTAAAATAAGCTTCATCAGTTTATTCATAAACATAGACTCTCAAAGCAAGTCATCTTAATTCTGGTATCGTTTTATATAGTTTCTATGATGACAAATTTACTGCCAAATAGAAGTGAAGTTTCTCGCAGTCTCACGTGCAATGATATTTAAGCTACCATTATAGTGTTTTGAAGTCAATGCTGACACTGCTGTATGATGTAATCTGGAAGCAGGAGTCATAAGAAAGTCATAAGAAACACTCCAGCTGCTGTTTTTAGCAATTTCTGGATGCAAACTGTGCCTGCCCTTCAGTGACAGTTTTAAGTTGATCAGGTTTTGCATAGAGGCTGTGTGTTACAGTGATTTCATCACAGGTAAGGATGTTGTTAGGCATGGTGCGATGAGGAATGCCTAAAGCCATGTACCCTTAATAAAATACACATTTTTATTTTACATAGAATTGTTAAAAACTAAAAGAATTGTGTAGAATTGTTACATAGAATTGTTACAGCTGTGCAATCATGTGGCTGTTTTTAACAATTTTAAACATTTTTGGATGG
The DNA here is from genome assembly GCF_904425465.1 of Colossoma macropomum. Lineage (NCBI taxonomy): Eukaryota > Metazoa > Chordata > Actinopteri > Characiformes > Serrasalmidae > Colossoma > Colossoma macropomum. The sequence continues at coordinate 5,646,295 of NW_023494801.1, read as the reverse complement.
AATTAAACTGTGCCTGCCCTTTATGGACAATTTTAGGTTAAAAGGTTTTGCAAAGACGCCGTGCAACACAGTGATTTTATCACGGGTAAGGGTGTTGTTAGGCACGGCGCAAAGCAAGGGATCTAAAACCAGTTTACCCTTGATAAAATAAACACATTTTCAGTAAAGAATTATTCTGCCAAGGAAAGTAGTTCCTTTAGAGTATATGATTGTTGCCAAGCAATGTTCATTCACCCATCATTGACTCGTTTCACCTCTCACACTAGAGATCATCTGTCAGTCACTTTAAATCAAGCTTCCGATCAAAAAAACTGCTTCAGATTATTAAAATTTGTTGTGAATCAGGGTTAAAAGATGTAGGGTAGGTTCGGCTTTCCAGACCAGATAAACAGGTTTTTTAAACAGAATATTTAGCGGTGCCAAAACTTTTGCACACTACTGCACGCTCCCCTCACACCCACTTTCACAGTTATATACATACAGACACACAGACATACAGGGACATATTGATGAGAGCTCCTCTCTGAAACACATCCTCATGTTTGACAGGACTGAATCTATCAGCTGAGCTCAGTGAAGTTCTTGACGCTTCAATGATGCTTCACAGCCACGCTCATCAGCTCCAATGCTTCACACACACATACACAATCACACACATGCATAAGTGTGTGTGTGTGAGTGTGTGTTTAACACCTCATTCACCTCTGGAAATAAACAAGAGCCACTCCACGGTAACAGCGCCTCCGCCCAGCGATACATGATGAATAGGGCAATTCATGAAAAATGTATGCTGCAGCAAAATCCTCCTCTTTCTCTCTCCCTGCCCCATCCCTCGCTCCCTCTCCTCATCTTTCTCCCTCTCTCCCTCCGTCCCCCCGAAGACTAGAATTACTGCAGCTCCTCTCATTAAGGAGCGAAGACCACTCCATCAATCCGAGACCGCTTTAAAGGAATACTCTAACGTTTGTCGGCCTAATCTCTATCCGCGCGCGTCTGTAGCGTACGCTCAATTACAATAGACCATTTTAAGCACACTTTCCTGTGCTTAGAAACACAGTGACTCAAAACATACTTAATAAAATCCAGTGGGCAGTTGCTGCAGTGGTGTTTCAGTGCCTGCCCATTGGCTTCTGCTATAAGCAGTGTTGGGATTAACATGGTACAAAGTAACTTCTTACAGTAATGCAAACTTTTTCCTGTAAGAAAACAGAGAATTTCTGTAATTTCTGTAACTGTACTGTAATTGCAATGCAGGAAAATGTACAGTGTGTTCAGCTTTATTGTAAGACACCACATATATATCCATATATATCTCCAAAATGGTATCTTTACAGGAGAAGGAAAAACTCTACTCTCTACTTTTAATGTAAGTCAATGGAACTTTTTTCCACGTAATTTTGGACCATTTCTTTTAGTCCATTCATCATGAAATTTACACACAATGTAAAGGGCAATGGGTACTTTCAAATCATGTCAAAAACTGAAAAATGACAAAAAATACACTTGTATAACTGTATCTCTTAACATACTGAAACATATTTTAATTGTCCTTAACTTAAGTATATTATTAATTGCGCATATTTTACACCAATGATTTTAATGTAAATATAGCTCAAACTAATCAGTAATCAAACATTGGCTTACATTTAAAACAGATTTCAAGGGTAGTAGAATTTGTGTCTTGCTTAAGTAACTTCATTGCAACTTAAGTTGATTTAGAACAGAAAGCACTGGTAGGCACAGAAGATGTTTCTCAACATTACTTAAATATAATGTAAGTATATACAAGCTGCATTGTGCATAATTAATACCTAATTATCTTTTATATAAATGCACTTAAACACATTTTATATTTTAAATGTATTTAAAAGTACTTACTGATGCTGCAATATAATATAAAATGCATGTAATTTAAAGTGCATCAACACTGAAGTACATCCAGTAGTATTTTAAGATATATACCTTTTGTGATAAGAGTTCTGTCTACAAATGACATACTTAAAACTACTTAAGTGCAACTTAAATTGTTAAAAAAAAACACTCAGAAACACAACTAAATGTATTTAAGAATTATATTGAACCATAGCTTAATTACAATTTAAAGTATTTAAAGTACTTAGTATACTTATCCAAGTATACTATTGGTGTACTTGAGTACTTTATACACATTTTGTTATGTTGCTCCAAAATAATAAATGAAGTTTGTGTTAAAGTGTTTAAAGTGTAAACTATGAAGAATATACACTTTTTATATTAAACACTTTTGAAAAGGACACTTAAATGCATTTTTCTTTTACAAAGGCAGGTTCAGGGAAGTGCATCGTAATTACTGTGTGTGGTAATCGACCGCACGCTTACAGTCGCAGGCTGAAAAATGCTGGAGTGTTCCTTTAAGAGAGAGTAGCGCATCATTATACACGCGCAGCTCTAATGCTATTCTCTTAAGGCTCTCACGCTGTTCTACACACTTAGACTTGATGAAGATTCATAAGCGCTGAGACTGTACACACTGTGGCGAAGAGCAGAACTGTTCAGCAAAAGAGTTTATGAGAATTTATGGGGCGGGCAGTGTTCTCATTAGGGCTGCGTTTGTACAGCACAGTGCGTGTTCATCTACTGCGCCTACTTGTTGGATCTCCAGTAGTTAAAATCCATTGAAGTGGCTGTTAAAAGATTGGAAACTCACCTTCTTTTAAAGGGCTTTCTTTAATTTTTTTCCCTGGAGACCCACTTCTAACATTTGGGTGGTTTTATGTAGCGAAAGTGGTCATAATGTGGTCATTTGTACATGACCATTTGCCAACTTCTCTTTATCCCTTACAATTACAGTGGCTGTTGTAGTGACTTTGACTGTGATATATGTAAATGAGCTCTGTTCTGATTGGTTGCCTTGTATTGTGCCTCATTCAAAAAGCAGTTTGAGCTGGGAAACACTCCCTAGAGCTTCAGTGTGAGTGGGCGGGGCTAAACTGCCGCAGGCTGAAGAGGTGGATATATGTTAATGAGTTGGGTCATAAACAGTTAATTCAAAATGGGCTGTTTTTGCATCTTGGTTTTCATATATGGACTGTATGGACTGAGTAGTGATTCATATGTTTTGACACTGTAATGATGTGTATATATTACGTCAGACTCCTGTATTTCAAGAAAGTGATAGAAGCTTAGTTTCCCTTGAAATGGGCTCCTGAAAATGTTTGCATTAATCCACTATTACTCTCTAAATGAAACAACGAAAAGTATCTGTATCAGAGTTTTTGTAGCAGGAAATCAATCATTTGCTCATCATTTGGGCACATCATCCCCTCGGAATTCTAAAGTTGTTGAGGTGACCCAACTCAAACTTCTTAGTTGAGTAAAAAAAGTCTACCCAGCTGCTATTTCTAGTCCTGCATCTCAGTTAGATAAACCAAACCTTCCGGATATGGACAGCTATGGTATTGCTGGGATTCAAACTCACAACCTCCTGATGTTGGGATGAATCATTAGACAGTTGCACCACATGCGACTAAGCCATGCTTTACAGCTGAAACGACAATATTTTTTCTCAGTGTATTAAACATTTATAGACACATAATCTGAGTTGCTTCATGTGTTACTGAGTGGTGCAGTGGACTAAGCCATCAACCCCAACTGGAGGTTGTGAGTTTGGGCCCCATGGTACTATTTAAGGTGGAACAGGGGAATTTAGCTAGCTAGCCACTGAGACATCAGCATACTGCTAGCAATTTTTTTATACTTGCTATGGAGAAAAGCACTATAATACATTGAAACGACATTAAACTAAGATAATACAATGGTTATCCGTTTAGAGGGTGTCTCTGTTTGGAGGGCCATCTCAACAAAAATCGGGACACCTGACCCCCTAGACATGAATGTGCAAAATGAAGGGGTAAGGGCTAAGTGGTAGGGGCAAGAGTGAAATGGCACTGGGTCTCACTTTCAGATTTTCAAAGAAATCTGCAGGGGTATTTGTCCACACATCCAAAGTTCAGTCTTAGGAGTTGGTTGTTTTTCTGCTTTTCACAATCCATATAATCCCAAACACATTCAATGATGCTGAGGTCTGGACTCTCTGGCTTCTTTGTTTGATGTGTCTCCTCTCAGTGAGGCTTCTTGGCAGCTACACATCCTTTCAGGCCCATAGCGCTGAGTCGTCTTCTCACAGTGGAAGGATGGACAGAAACACCTGTGGATGTTTTCAGATCTGAAGCAGCTTGATTTTCTCCTCTCTCTCAGATATGAAAGCTTTAAGTGCTGTTTATCTGATGGGGACAGTTTTGGTGGAAACTGCAGATACTCTGGCTGGTTTGCATTTGCGGGCCACCTCACCTGGTCCAGGTGTTGCTGACCACAGGATAAGTATGTTCAAGCATTTGAAAGCAGACAGCTCTAACAGGATGGCTTCCCACTGAGTGGTCTTTTCGAACGCTCTCTGATCCAAACCTCCTCCACTCCTAATCCCAAAGCTTCCACTCCTTCTCGCCAAGCACATCTAATCATTGTTCAAACATTACATCTGCGTTATCTGAGCGCTTCTGAGCAGCTGGTGAGATTAATTCCTCCCGCTTTACTTCATGAGGAAGTGGCAGATGGTGGAGAGACTGCGGCACCTCCGCTCTTGTTCTCTAGAACCTATCAGGGTCTCAATCAGGCCTGATTCTGGCAGTCGGAGGAAGAGAGGAGGAGGTTCTCAGTTGTCCACCACAGGGGAAAATCCCTCTGGCCACAAAATCCCCTGTTTTCTTGTGTCCTATGTGTTCTTTGAGATACAGGTGGGATTTCTCTTGCTCTCACTCTCTGTCTCTCGCTCTCTCTCAGTGATGGTTGGAGGCTTCCTCTAAGTATCGTTTGGGTGTGCGAGTCACGGTTTACCGTTTAGAAGTAATTAGGGTGAGCAGACACTTCAGTTTAAACCACTGAGCTCCACAAACAGAAATAAACTCTCTGAGGAGGCAACAAGTACCTATCACCTAATAAAGAGAGAGAGACTGAGAGAGAGAAGTGAAAGAGGGAAAGAGAGACAGGGAGAACAGAGAGCAGAGAGAAAGAACGATAGAGAGAAAACAGAGAAAGAGATGGGGCAAAGAGAGAGACAGAGAAAGCAAGAGGGAGAAAAGGTAAAAGAGAGAAAAAATAAGAGAGAGATAGAGAAAGAGGAAGAGAGAGATAGGAAGAAAAGAGAGTGCTGTGTCCATCAGGATTGGTCTTCTTTTCATCTACTGAATTTACTGTGTGCTTAATGGCTACTGACAGTCTGAGACTCATCTCACTTTATTAGAAACACTTTGGTGATGTACAGTTAGAGACAGCAGCCCACCTTTAAATGAATAGTTATTATTAACTATCTTGTTTCCCTTCATAACTGATCAGTTACTGACCGCAGAGCCACTCCTGTCTGGATATTTTTGTGTACTGACCCACTCTGGCAGTGATACTGTCATGTTATCGCTTCTCTGCCTTTTGGCTAAGATCAAGTGTAGTATCTGTTCTTATCAGTTTAATATCTGATACGTCCTCTATATGAGGACTACATATTAAATTGATTTTTAGAACAGGGAGACGGAAGAGGAGTTTGCTCCGTTCGCTCCACGCATCGACCTGGTTTTGCAGTACCTCCAGGAATGGTGCACCTCCTTGGGGCAGTCGTGGGCTGGAGGTTAGGGAACCAGACTTGTGACCGGAAGGTCGCTGGTTCGGTGCCTTGAGCAAGGCACCTAACCCCCAACTGCTTCCCGGGCGCCGTGGATAGGGCTGCTCACTGCCCCCTAGTGTGTGTGTGTGTGTATGTTCACTAGTGTGTTTCACTGCACAGATGGGTTAAATGCGGAGGTCTAATTCCAATTTGTTCAGACACAGTTGGCTAAAAAAAGGTTCATTTCACTTCATTTCATTTCATGTGTAAAAAAAACTCCAACTGACAAACAGTGTAGCAACAGATGTTGTGAATAAAGTGGCCAGTTAGTGGAAGTACAAGGTAGATGTTTCTATTAAAGTGGTCAGTGAGTGGAAGTACAAAGCAAGTGTTTCTAATATAGTGGCCAGTGAGTGGAAATAAAAGGTAGGTGTTTCTAAAAAAGTGGCCAGTTAGTGGAAGCACAAGGAAGGTGTTTCTAATAAAGTGGCCAGTAAGTGGACGTAAAAGGTAGGTGTTTCTATTAAAGTGGCTAGTGAGTGGATGTTTGCGGTAGGTGTTTCTATTAAAGTGGACAGTAAATGTATAAGGCATTCAAGCCAGAGTATATAGTCATAGTGCCTGTAGTCAAGAGTTCATTTCAGCTTCTGTTGTGTTTAAATATGTTATTGAAGATCATGAAGTTCAAGTTGCTATGGAGAATTGCTCTTGGTGATTTATGATGTTTATATTGCACCAATGCTCATGCAAGTCTGCATTCCAGGAATTCTGGTGGAAATTTAAAAGCCGCTTTTTCTTATGAACATGTATGATATAAATGAACCCATGTTGAGAGTCGATGTGTCACACACAGACAGAGAATCAGAGAATATTCCTTCCAGCAGTTTGTAGAAAGGACAGAGCATCTGCCACCACTCTCTCTCTCTCTTTCTCTCCCTCTCTCTCTCTCTCTCTCTCTGTCTCTCTCCCTCGCTCTCTCTTTTTACTCTTTGACTTTGTGTCTAATTTCACATGCATGCTGCTGGGGCATGCACATGCCCTCTCTCTGTTTCTCTTTCTCCCTCTCTCTTTCTTCTAGTCACAGAAAGCTCACTCTTCTCTCTGACTGGCTCTCACATCTACATGGTGTACGTTGTGTATTTGATCCTGTTGCTTCATCTTACTGCCTCTCTTCAATGCATGTTCACTGTATGTTCACTCAGAAGCTTCACATTGACTGACTTATTTGGTTTATCAGTGTTTTTCTAAACACTGACCCACCAGCATTCTGCCATGTTTGTTGTCTTTACGCTGTTCTAGAATAAGAACGGACAAACCAAATGAACAGATTGAATGATATAGAAAATTCTGAGTGTGCTTATGAGGAGAACCTTCTAGAGCAGTATGAAATGGAAAAATGTTCTAGAACAGTGAATGATGGAGAACATAGAACAATGTGAAGGATGAACAACATTCTCAGTTTGAGCAGTTTGAATGGTAAAAAACATTCTAGAACCGTATAAATAGGGTGGAATGATGTAGAATATTGTGACTATGTTGAACATTCTTGAACGGTGTGGATCAACTGAACATTCTACAAATGAGTGAATGAGGAGGACATTCTAGAACAGAGTGAACAATGGAGAACATTCTGAAACAGTGTGAAATGGAGGAATGTTCTAGAACAGTGGATGATGAAGAACATTTCCAATCTGAACAGTTTGAATGGGAGAGAACATTCTAGAACTGTACAAATAGGGTGGGATAATCTAGAATATTGTGCCTGCCGAACATTCCTGATCTGGTGCAAATCAAAGAGAACATTCTACAAAAGGCTAAATGAGCAGGACAGTCTAGAATAAGTGAATGATGGAGAACATTCTATAAGAGTGCTAATGGGGAGAGCGTTCTAGAACAGTGTGAAAACAGGAAGCATTCTAGAACAGTGAATGATGGAGAATATACAACAGTGTGAAATGGTGGAATGTTCTGTAACAGTGAGCATTATAGAACAGGGAGCATTATAGAACAGTGTGAAGGATGAAGAACGTTCTCTGTTTGAACAATTTAAATGAAGAGAACCTTATAGAACTGTACAAATAGGGTGGAATGATTTAGAATATCATGACTGTGTCAAATATTTCTTGAATGGTGCAATCAAAGAGAACATTCTACAAAAGTGTGAATGAGGAGGACATTCTAGAACAGAGTGAATGATGAAGAGCATTCTAAAAGGGTGCTAATAGTGAGAACATTCTAGAACGGTGTGAAATGGGGGGATGTTCTAGAACTATGTGAAATGGGGAGCTTTCTAGAAGGAATGTGAATGGAGGAGACCATTATTGCACAGTGTGAATAAGAGAACACTCCATTCTGGAACAGGTGTGAAAGAGATCATTCTAGAGCAGCGTGAATGGGGAGAAATTGCTAGACCAATACGAATGTAAGAGAACATTGTAGAACATTTTGAATGGGGAGAACATTAGAGAAGAGCGTGAATGGGGAAGAATATTATGAAGGAGAAGATTCTTGAACAGAGCAATTTAATCAGGGCCGAACTCTAAAACAGTGTGAATTATGGTAGAACAATCTAGAACTCGTGTGAATGATGGAGAGCATTCTAAAAGGGTGCTAATGGGGAGAACATTCTAGAAGAGTGTAAAATAGGGGGGGTGTTCAAGAATAGTGTGAAACAGGGAGCATTCTAGAACAGTGGATGATGGAGAACATAGAACAGTGTGAAGAATGAAGAACATTCTCAATCTGAACAGTCTGATTTAGAGAGAACATTCTAGAACTGTAGAAATAGGGTGGAAATGTAGAATATTGTGACTGTGTCAAACATTCTTGAATAGTGTGATTCAAAGAGAACTTTCTACAAGTGTATGAATGAGGAAGACATTCTAGAATACAGTGAATGATGGAGAACATTCTATAAGGGTGCTAAAGGTGAAAACATTCTAAAGTTAAATGGGGGAATGTTCTAGAACAGTCTGAAACGAGGAGCATTGTAGAACAGTGGATGATGGAGAACATAGAACAGTTTGAACATCTGGGTTTGTCAGTGTTTGCTGGAGAATAATTGGGTTTGTGGGTGTTTGCTGAAGAACATTTGGGTTTGTCAGTGTTTGCTGGAAAACATTTGGGTTTTTTAGTGTTTGCTGGAGAACATTTGGGTTTGTCAGTGTTTGCTGGAGAACATTTGGGTTCGTAGGTGTTTGCTGGAGAACATTTGGGTTTGTGGGTGTTTGCTGGAGAACATTTGGGTTTGTGGGTGTTTGCTGGAGAACATTTGGGTTTGTCAGTCTTTGTTGGAGAACATTTGGGTTTGTCAGTGGATGATGGAGAACATTTGGGTTGATAGGTGTTTGCTGGAGAACATTTGGGTTTGTAGGTGTTTGCTGGAGAACATTTGGGTTTGTGGGTGTTTGCTGGAGAACACTTGGGTTTGTGGGTGTTTGCTGAAGAACATTTGGGTTTGTGGGTGTTTGCTGGAGAACATTTGGGTTTGTCAGTCTTTGAGAACATTTGAGTTTGTCAGTGTTTGCTGGAGAACATTTGGGTTTGTGGGTGTTTGATGGAGAACATTTGGGTTTGTCAGTGTTTGCTGGAGAACATTTGGGTTTGTCAGTGTTTGTTGAAGAACATTTGGGTTTGTCAGTGTTTGCTGGAGAACATTTGGGTTTGTAGGTGTTTGCTGGAGAACATTTGGGTTTGTAGGTGTTTGCTGAAGAACATTTGGGTTTGTGGGTGTTTGTTGAACATTTGGGTTTGTCAGTGTTTGCTGGAGAACATTTGGGTTTGTGGGTGTTTGCTGGAGAACATTTGGGTTTGTAGGTGTTTGCTGGAGAACATTTGGGTTTGTCAGTGTTTGCTGGAGAACATTTGGGTTTGTCAGTGTTTGCTGGAGAACATTTGGGTTTGTGGGTGTTTGCTGAAGAACATTTGGGTTTGTGGGTGTTTGTTGAAGAACATTTAGGTTTGTACGTGTTTGCTGGAGAATAATTGGGTTTGTGGGTGTTTGCTGGAGAACATTTGGCTTTGTCAGTGTTTGTTAGAGAACATTTGTGTTTGTCAGTGTTTGTTAGAGAACACTGGGTTAGTGTGTTCTGACCTTAAAGGGCTAAAAATACCAGGATGAAAGAAATGCAGATGTAAGAAAATTAAAAAGACAAGCGACTCCCTTGTGCTCCCAGTAATGTTCTCCCTTGATTCGCTTCCAGTAGCCGAGAGGATTTTTCACGAGCGGCAGTAAACGCTGAGGTGGAGGCCCAGGTGCTCGTTACTGAATGATTAGGTGTGTAGCTGGAGCTCAGAGAGCCAAGGACTGCACTGAAGATCATCAGCTGCATCAGAAAGGATCATAAGGCGAGGATAAAAAGCTCAAGGGCAAGCAGGCCATGTTCCACACAGAGCCATGACCAGCACCATATGGGCACAGCCACTTTAGAAAGCACAGACCATTTTAATGAAAGTAAGGGTTTTTCAAAACCAAGCGAAGAAAGCACCACTCAGGTTAGCCATGCTGACCTCAGATAATGGCAGTCTTCTGCTTCATTGGTGAGATTTTTTTCTCTTTCTTAGTTTTTTCTTTCAAAATCGCAGCAATCGCCAAGAAACAACAGCCTGTTGTACATTTATTTGATGTACACGTATTTTGTTGAAAGTGCAAATTCTAAGAAGAGGAGATATTTTATTATGTTTTAAATTTAATGAGAAGTTATCCTTGTGTATACGGTCTTGTTTTGCAGAAAGAACAAACACATTTCTCATTGGTTAGGCCTTCAGCAGCTGGACTGATGGCCTGACATCAGATCAATCACCAAAATAACACTGCTGTCAGAAAAAAAAACCCTTTTCTCGTTTCTAATTTTTTAATATAATTTAAAAACAACAGCTGCCCTTTATACTGTCTCGAAATTTCATGATGACTGAACCAAAAGAAATCATCTAAAAAGTCTTAGAATACAGTCTTATAACATTAACTTACATTAACAGTTCAGAACGTTTTTCTTTCTCCTGTTAAGTTACTTTATTGCAGATATGAGGTTTTGATCTTACAGGTGATGATAATTAGGACGTGACAATGGAATGATGTTTTTGCAATAGGTAGGACCCATTTCATCAGAAAAAAACATCCTTCTAGGCGTTCTGGAAGTCCTAGATACATCACTGACTTTGAACATGAGCTGTAATCTAACCATCCAATCAGTTGTTAGCGATGAAAATCAGCAGCAGCTCTAAATCAGGACTCTGTACTGAAGGAGTCACTGTAAAACTGCTTCACACAAGGTAAAATATATGTTTTGTCTGCTATGAGCTTCAAATAAAACATATGAAATATATTTTACAAGTTTGGGCAGAAACGTTTTTCTGAATTGTAAGCTTAGCACTAACACACTAGCAGAATCTCACAGGGTTCTATTAGACCACACACTCTTAAAAAAGATGGTTTTTCAAAGGTTCTTTTGTTAAGACAATACGTGTATACAGAACCGTGAACACTGAAAGAGCCATCTGCATGCTTAATTTACATGGTAAAATTGTTCTTCAGATTGAGGGAGAATGTTTTGTATATGGTTCTATATAGCACCAAAAAAAGGTTCCCCTATTGTTACAAGCTTAATATTATTACAATAGCAGAACCCTTTTTGATGCAATATAGAACCCTTTTCAAAAGGCTTTTATATAGAACCATTACAACCATATACATCACATTCGCCATCAATCTGAAGAATCTAGAACCAGGCAAAGGACCAGCATGCAAATGGTTTGTTGTCTTATTATGGTTCTATATAGAACCATTATCTTTACTAAAGAACCCTTGAAGAACCATCTTTTTTAAGAGTGTAGCATTTTCGTAGAGCTGTTTTTTCCTCATTCTTGACCAAGTTGACCAAGGACGAGCATTGCTGGCATACCACAATGGCTAATGGCTCATTAAACAGAGGCCTCTCTTGTACAGCCCTAGGAGTAGATATCAGGGCTGGATGGGTTATGATTGCGGTGTTCTTGATGCTTTTTTTACAGTTTTTTACTTTGTTTTCTTTACCACAGCACTGCTACAGATGGCTAGTTTGGTAGATAGCCTATAGCAATTAGCACAGCTCAGCTACAATCTCACGATCACTGTTTGTATCATCTAAGAACAGCTTTTTTTTATCAGTCAGAGATCTGGGGGGTCCTGGCTTCCAAAGGGGAGCGTTTAAGGGTTTTTAAAGGAACTCTAATCTGTCATTATAAGGTTCTTGAAACATTAAAAAGCCCTTTATTTAGAACCTCAAAAGAAACCTTAATTCACCATTTTTTAAAATGTAGTCAATTAAATCAAACCATTCCTTTAATTCAACAAGTACTTCCAGCAACTGAGATATTTTTGTCCATAATAAGCCTTTTTCAAAAGCAAAGTTTATGAGGTTCAGCATTAGTGGACCATTTCGAAGCAGCGAGTGATAAATCTGGTGCCGTTTCATCAAACCAAAGTAATTTGCATGTGCTGTGGTGTGTTATCATAATCCTGGGTATCTTTAACTGTCCTAGAGTGATTTTTACAAATGAGATGAGTCGAGTTACAATGGAAATCATCACTTCAAACAAGCCGCTGTCTCCGCCAATCTTGATAAGGCTCCGTTAAGTCTGTACAAGCTCAGGTTTCAACAGCCACCCAATAGCTTTTTAATTACCCTCGTAATGATATCCAAACCCAGACGCCACTGGAAGTCCACGATCCCAGAAGAGACCAATATTAAAAAGTAAACACACAGCAAAAGATTAAAACTGGTTTCATCAAAATCCTCTCCAACAAATCCCACTCACTCCCCCGGGCGCTGAGCGCTAACCTTCTAATAAGACTCCCGCTCTGCCTGCGTGTGTGCTAAGGGTGGATTATTTGATATTAATATGCACTGGACGCTCGTCACCACGGATTCAGAATAGCATCCTTTGTTTGCACATCGATATTAGACTCACCAGATTTAATCAGGAAGGTAAACAATGAAAAAGCATAAAAAGGGAGAGAGAGAGAGAGAGAGAGAGAGAGAATGAGAGAGAATGAGTGGGAAGGAGGGAGAGCAGGAGAGAATGGAACAGAGAGAGAGGAGAGACTGAGAGTGTGTGAGAGAGAGAGAGAGAGAGGAGAGGAGAAGAGAGGAGTGAAAGAGTCTCAGAGGGAGAGAGGAGAGAGAGAGTGAGAGTGAAGAAGAAAGAGAGATAGAGAGGAGAGAGGAGAAGAGTGAAAGTCTCAGAGGGAGGGGAGAGAGAGAGAGAGGTGGGGAAGCAGAGAGAGAGGAGAGGAGAAGAGAGTAGTGAAAGAGTCTCAGAGGGAGAGGAGGAGAGAGACAGAGAGAGAGAGAAGCAGAGGGAAGGAGAGAAAAAGAGAGAAAGGGAAGGAGAGAGAAAGAGAGGGAGGAAAAGAGAGAGACAGGGAAGGGGAGAGAGAGAGAGAGAGAGAGAGAGAGGAGACTAAAAGAGAGTAAAATAAAAAGGGAGGAGAGAGAGTGTGTGAGAAAGAGGGAGAGAGGGAGGCAGAAAAAGAGAAGAGAGTAAAATAAAAGATAAGGAGAATGACAGTGACAGAGTGATGAAGAAAGTCGAAGAGATATAGGAAAGACGTAGGAAAAGATACAGAGAGAGATATGGGAGTGGAGAGAGAAAGAAAGATGGGAACATTTTGGGAGAGAAAGAAATGAGAGTAGAGTGGAAGAGTGAGAGAGTGTGTAAGAAAGAGAGAGAGAAATCGAGAGAGAGAAGGAGGAAGAGGGAGAGAAAGAGACAGAGACAGAGAAAAAAGACTGTAAAATAAAAAGATAAAGATGAAGAAAGACAGGAAGAGATATAGGAGAGACATAGGGAAATATAACAGAGAGAGATTGGAGTGGAGAGAGAAAGGGAGAAAAAGAGATGAAGACAATAGGAGAGAAAGAAAGAGGAGGAGAGTGAAAGACTGTGAGAGAGAGAGAAATAGAAAAAAAGGAAAGAGTGGGAGTGTGTGTGTGTGTGTGTGTGAGAGAGAGAGAGAGAGAGAGAGAGAGAGAGAGAGAGAGAAAGAGAGATAATACAAATATAAAGATGGAGAAAGATGAAGAAAGAGAGGAAGAGATATAAGAGCAGAGGAACTGTGATGTCTGGAGTGATGAAGGTCTAAAACCTTTGGGAGGAGCTGGAGTGACATTTGCCACCCAGAGCTAATCATCCAACATGAGTACCTGTACCTGGTTTCAATAATGCAGGCTGAATGCAATCAAATCCTCACAGCAATGTTCCAAGATCTAAAATAAAGGCTTCCCAGAATAAAAGAGAAAACAAAAATACTAATAATACTTATAATTGTGCGCATGGCAATTCAGTACAAAAGCAGATATACTTATTTTACATGCACATTGATATAAACACGTTACAACTATTCCACGTTGCATTTAAAGACATATTACACTGTGCTTTTGTTTTATACGACTGACTCCGCCCAGTACAAAACACAGCTAGCGCAGAAGCATCTCCTACACCGCGTTTAAATGTTGTTGTAGTCTTAAAAATTAAGATGTTTTATTTTTTTCATGGATTATTGTCGTCATAATTTTAACACCACAAATTTTGGTCTATAGGGGGAGCCGTGCACTCACTGCCTAGCCTCAAACTCCACCTACGAGCACAGTTATTGGCTCACAAGCCGCAGATAGTTTTATTGGATCCCAACCAAAACAGCTGCATGAATTAGGTTGTGCTTCATGTAAATGATATGTAAATGAGGTGCTGGTAGGCACTTGATTTCACGCACTGCAGCTGATTCTTCAAATCTCGTAGGAAAAGATACTTGTGTGTAAAGTCTTTACTAAGTCCTTTAATGCTAGTTATTTTTAAACAAAGCTGAAGTCGTATCCTTAACCCCTTTTATGGTCAGGTCTCACCAGTGGGCCCAAAGTTTTATTACACACTTATTCTAGCTTAGAATAGCTCAACCAGTTTGTATTGAAGTCCCTTAGTATGAAATAAGCCTGAAATTTTATAGGATTAACTAATGCAACCATCATTTTAACGCTTAGAAATCTAAAATTTCGGGGTGATTTTTTGGTATTTTTTGGGTCAATTACAATTACAATCATAAAGTATTTACATGAGACAGTCACACATGCCTTATGTTGTTATTTTCAGGAGACCCTGAGCTACTCAGATATGCCATTGTTTGACATGTAAATGCTAACAGAAGTTTGATATCTTTATGAATTTGGGTCATTTCTGATCAAAAATGTACCTAGCGCCTGCTAAATTTAGGATTTTCTTAATCATAGAGATCTTAAAAACAAGTGGAATAGTAGTTATCATATCAGAAACTGTTAGTTTGCAGTGTCTGTGAGCTGAAAGTGCAATAATTTTGATGGTGATTCATTCTGTTGGTTATTATGAGTAAATATAAACAATTAGCGGAAGGCGGATGTTTTTTTATTGATTTTCTGTCCTCTTGGATTCATGCTCAGTGCTAAAACTCTGATACACAGCAAGATAGGCTTTATTTTTAATTACAAATTGGTGAGGCAGAGTCTGATGAGTGATCTGATGTGTGAATCAACCCTTTTTTGGAATATGAAGGCCAAACAGTAGAGCAATAATATCAGGATTTTAGGTGATTTTCGGAGCCGAATTACTCACTGATGCTGTCACAGCTCGATGATGCCATGCTTGTTAGTTAGGGGCGGGTCTGCTGAACGTCCTGATATGTGGATCATATCTGTACCTTGAACTGTTCTGAAGTTATAAAGGCTAGAAATCACCTACGTTTTACAGGTCATAAGGGTTAACGTGACAAAAGCATGTTCAGAAACAATCTATAAATGTGCCATAATGGAGACACAACAGCATCTTGCACCATTGACTTTTTCCATATCGAGTATAGAGGAGAATGGATACAAGTTAACCACAACAGCAGCCTCAGTTTAGACGTTACAGTGTCTGCAGAGCCTCACTGTCCTGGAGCTGTGGATGTTAACGCCATGTGCAGAGTTAAGAGTGTAAATATTTAGTAGTTACTGAGCTCAGTGCTAACACTAGAGCAGTGCCACCTGATTGATTTATAATGCGTAAACCTGAACGTAAGACGTCCCTTTGTTTGAACCAGTGGCAGCTGGAATGAAATAAAGACAATATTAGACTCACACAGGATCAGCTGATGCAAATATGGCCCTCATATTAATAATACAGTGGATTTAAACTGTATTTACAATATGACATATTGTAGCACTTTGTTTATCATTTCCACATTACATCACTTCACCGCTCTCCTCTGCTGCTAGAAGCCGAATGGCCAGCAGCCATTCTCTCTCCTCTGATTGGCTGCAGATGGACTGCAGGTGGGAAAATGTCACAGGTGACCTAAAGGAGCTCAGCAAATTTCAGCGGATCGGGTTGTATCCCGGCCGGATCATAGATCAGGAGAGCGGCTTCGGAAAAATACCAGCCTGAATATTCATCACTGCCACCTTCATTTCTGTATTCCCATCTCGACAGTTCCTGACGCAGAGCCAGATTTGTAACAGCAGGTTATTTATTTATTTTTATTTATTTTTATTTATTGTAGTTTTTATTGATTGATTTTTTTGATTGATCTATTATTTAAAACTTTAGCTCATTTTGTATATTGAGTATTTTTATTTGGTCATTTCTTACCTTTCTCCTCCCTTTATATTTATTTATTTGTTTTCTTCTCATGTATTGTTTTGCTTTTTTTCAGTTCTTTTGTATATGTTACAACATTTTTTGCACGTATGTTTGTAAATGCATTTATTTCTATCTATATTTATTAATTCATTTATTCATTTTACAGTCATAGGCAAAGGTTTGAACACCCCCAGACAAATGACATGTTTTGTTGATTTTCTAAGTGAAAATAAGTTAATAATAATAATAATAAAAAAATATATATATATATAATAATAATAATAATAATAATAATTAATAGAGTTTAACATATTTAGAAACAAAATAAAATATAAAATGTCTTGTTTTATGTTTTACGATATGTTTAACTAAGCAAATAAACAGTAATCGTGCATTAAAATGTGCAGAAGTGAGTTCACTATAGAGGGTGCATTCACTTATTTTCACTTAGAAAAGCAAAAAAACATCATTTAACCAGGTGTGCCCAAACTTTTGCATGTAACTCTGTTTTGTGCTTTATTCATTTTTTAGCAATGGATTTATTGACTCTTGATTTATTCATTTGTTTGATTGTTTATTGACTCGTTTAAATGAATTTTAATTGTATATGCTATTGATGTTTTGATGTGTTTCCTGATTTCCTCTCTTTGTATGTGAGTCTTTCTTTGCTGATCAGAGAGAGGCTGAGTGAGTGAGGAGTGACGGCTGCGATGCTGAGGTGTGATATTTGTGTGATCGTGACTGTAATAGCGGTAGTGGAGTTCACAACTGCTCAGGATGAGAAATGTTGTTTCGCGCGAAGGCCCAAGCTGTCATTCGCCTGTTTCCAGGTGTGCTGCAGGTGTCTCAGCCTGTGGAGGTGACCTTCAGCAATTAAGGCTTCAGAAGGAAAGCTTGACTTAAAATATCCAGACAAAGCACATTCATGACTCAGACACAGCTCACACCTGTCAGCGCTCAAACCACAGCACGTGCGTTAGCAACATCCTACATAAGGCCAGTCTTTGAAGTGTGCAAGTTAGTTAGCAACAAACTGTGGCCATGCGAATAGCGTTACTTTCATTTCCACGAAATCATGTTGCGCCATCTCAAGAGGCAGTCAGAAAAGCGTTATCGAGTCAGCCTTACATCACAACACCGAAGAACTTACTTCTGGCTGATAGCGCTGCACTGGTATAACGGGGGTTTATGCTAATCCTGAGTTATTTAACCAAGATACTGGAAAAACTGAAAGCTTTCTAAACTGATCTTCCCAGTTATTTAACTTCACAGCTGTGTGGTTCATTCTTATCATATAATCATGAACTTCCACCAAACACATTTCATTGTAGAGTTTAGTAAAGAAGCATTTGCTACATAAAGTTGTTTTACAGCACATTCAAAAAACAAAAACTGACCCGAACCTGAACCAATATATGGTTCTAGTTCTAGTTCATTTCCAACCTGCTTGAGAGAACTGTTTATAATAGCCATAATTAATGATTTAATAGACTTTTTGGTCATTTTGTGTCACTCTAATGCATCTAACTTAGCTAATTAGCTACCCTGCTAGGTAGTTAGCTTACTTAGTTGTCCGATATGAAACTGCACTGCACTGTTTTCCACATGCAGTCACACAAATGTCTACATTTCTATAGAATCATATGTAGAATCAATCAAAGCTTCCATTTTTCTATCAAATATGAAAATATGAGCAAAAACACTCAGTTTAAACCTTACTGTTTATAGTTAACAGTTACTTTACAAAATAAAAGAAAATAACTGAACTCAGAACCCCACCTTTACAGTTTATTCACAGTATTTTCCAGAAGGCGATTGAAAAAGACGTCGTTGAGCCAGTGACACTAATGCTACAGGGAGATTCACTCAAAAGAGGCCCTGAATATTCTGTAATAACTCCCTTTAGGACGAAGTAATCCGAACAAAACAGCGTGAAGTGTGCTCCTCAGTATATGGAGCTTCAAACAGCCCGGGATGCCCCTGCATCAGAGCGATGTGGTAGGCACCGGACAGCCATCGGGATATTTAACCTCAGTTTGCAACTTCCGGGTGCATACCCCCACACTCCTTCATGTGTCTGGCAGAAAACGGAGATCACTTCCAGCATTGTATGTAATGCAACCCCTTACACGTCCGTCAAGGTATATAACAAATTTTTTTGGTTCAGGTTGCTTCATCCTAACGGGAGTTACAGCAGAACATTCGGGGCCTCTTTTGAGTGAATCTCCCTGTAGTTTTCGAATGACTCCCCTGTGTCACTGAGCATATTAAACACCAGACTGTATTTGCTTGAGATGATGTCAGTCAGGGACATTGCAGTGTCTGTATTGGCAGCTTGTTTTGTGATCTCGCCCCTTTGAGATCTCCACCAATCATCAAATACAGAAGCTGAGCTTCCAGGTGGGACAAAAAGTACATCTGTAAAAGCCTACAGCCCAATGGATGTTCAGATGATCTGCTAAGCTGGTCAGTCTACACATTTGCACGTCCTCTAGTTTTATTATTTTAACTGCAAATACATGGCCATACTCCAACATCAGCTTGATGTGCTCTGGGCCCACATTCAAATAATTGCATCTTGGCAAGTGAAATGATCTTAAATGTTGTCAAAATATCTCATTTTTCTCATTTTGAGATTTTTGTAAGCTTATAGTGAAATTATATAATTTATAAATTTTTACATTTTTAGTCAATTTTATGATGTAAAATGATCTTACTACCTTGACAGATATTTTTTTTGTTTCCCACAAAAAGAATCTGCCAAATAAGTTTGATTGATAAAATTAAGTAGTAAAATGTCTATAAATAAGCTAAATAATCTAAGAATATTCAATCTGAATTAGAAATATTAGATATATCAACTACACTCTTAAAAAGGATGGTTCTTCAAGGGTCTTAAGTTAAGAAGATGGTTCTATATAGAACCATAAACACTCAAAGAACCCTGATTGGAGGGTTCTTTGCATTGTGAAAGCGTTCTTCAGATTGATGGAGGATGTGTTGTATATGGTTCTATATGGAACCTTTTTGAAAAGGATTTTTTGTAGCACCAAAAAGGGTTCTTCTATTGTTGCAAGCTTGACATCGCAATAATAGAAGAATCTTTTTTGGTGCTATATAGGACGCTTTTCAGAAAGGTTCTAATGTAGAAATCATGGACACTCAAAGAACCCTTTGCATGCTTAAAGCTTCTTAGCATTGTGAAAGCGTTCTTCGGACTGATGGTTCTATATGGAAGGTTGTTGAAAATGGTTCTATATAGCACCAAAAAGCATTTTTCTGTTGTTGCAAACTTTGCATCGCAATAATAGAAGAACATTTTTTGGTATATAGAACCCTTTTTTTTTTGGAAAAGTTCTATAAAAAACCATGGGCAACACATTTTTCCCATTAATCTGAAGAACCATTTCACAATGCAAAGAGCCTTTAAGCATGCAAAGGGTTCTTTGAGTGTTCATGGTTCTATACAGAACCATACTCTTGACTACAGAACCCTTAAAGAACCAACTTCTTTAAAGTCTAAACTTGACAAGATACCATTTTGCAGTTTAGCTTGCAAATTAAATTGACATTAGCATACTCTGTACCACTCAAAAGATGTTAAATCTGCATCTTTATTTTCATATTTAACATAATCATCAATATTTAATGGTAATTTAACATCTTTTTCACTGCCAATAAACAATTTGGCACTTTGACATGTCATACATTCAAAATTCGTGGACAACACTGAAAATGAAGATGAAATATTTATTCTTAAATATTTCATATGTAAATACGAATGTATTATAATATTAATACATTTAATATTAATACACTTAATATTAATGAAATATTTTCCTTTCTAAGTCTAATATTATGTAGCTCAGGTGAGTCCAAACCTGCTCCTCCAAATTTACCTGCACTTCTCCAACTATTCTCAAAAATAAACCTACTCTTACGTCTAATCAAGTGTATTGTGATGAAAAGAATCCCCTTTTATTGTAGTCATTCACCTTCAGTTCCTCAGTCCTTTTTCAGGTTCATTTCATTCTGTTCTGTTGGTTCATTTAAAGATTGGCTTTTACTGCTGTTCTCAAATCTCACTTTGGAGTTTAGCATTTGATCTTAGACCAAAATAATCTATGCTGATAGATTGTGGATGTTCTAAAAGTTTCCACTGCAGTTCTTTAAAGAACTCATTACTGCAGTTTTTGGGACCTGATACTTTTTTTTTAACTCTAGTTGTTTTTCGGTAACTGCTTGTACTTCTACTTGAGTTGGTGCTGCATTGATGTAACTATATTTTGTACCTGAGGATGGTTTAAGGCTGCTCTACACTTCTCTGATTAGATTAGGCTGAGTAATCTATGTCAGGCAGTAGATCTCCAGGAGATTGGCTGGACCTCCCAGGTGTAGCTTTAAATGCAGAACTTGTTTGGAAACATTAGGAGTAGTGATGGAAAAAAAAAAGGCTGACTCAGGTAGAAGTAAAAATCCTGTAACTGAAAATTACTTTAAATAAAAGGAAACTTAAGAAACCTATTCAAATATGACTTCAGTAAAAGTTAGAAGTATGAAGTATTAAGTAATATTAAGTATTGTATTGAGTTTTATTAATACTGACAATATTAATATTGATAATACTAATATACTAGTATTAATACTGGTATATAATACTAGTATTTTAGGATAGTATGATAATTATATTAACACTATAATTAAGTTTTATGCTTTATCTAAAATTTCAAATAAACAGTAATGTCAACTTCTTTTCTTAAACCGTTTATGCTTTCAGCTATACTGGTGTGCCTAAAAACTCCAATGAGCTATCTAAGTTATCTAGCTCGTATTTTGAGCATTGTGTCTAACAACATCCCTTAACCATGGTAAAATCACTGTAACACACAACTCATTGTGGCTGGTAGGCAAAGCTTTTAGTTAGTGAATTAGCTAATACTTTAGATCAATAAGCAAAGTTAGCAGAGTTAAGTAAAATCATGATTAAAATCAAGTAATTAAAATAAGTAAAGTCATACATGATTTTAAAGTAGTGGCCGGAGTGGTCAGGGCCTTTCCTGAAATCTGATTGGCCACCCCAGATGCCATCCCAAAAGTTCTGTAATATAGCAAGTAATGTTAGCTGCCACATCAGAAGTAAACATAATAATAACACTTTGATAAGATGAAAATCCAGAATCCAAAATATTGACCATCAACATTATAAAAGAAAAAAAAATCATAGATCAACTCAGTGACCTCCAAAACAGGTGGAAACTGCACTACTTAATGGCAACTGTTGGATGAACTTCTTAAATGTTGTACTATACTTAACAGACAATTCAGTAAATAATGTTAAATATGAGTGACCAGGATATCAGGAAACGTATCACAGTAGAACACAAATCTGGCTCAGAAAAGTAGTGAAGTAAAAGTGAAAGTTGCTGTAAGTTGCAGTACAGCGAGGAACTGTGTCTGCTTACTGTACGTCTCTGCTTAAGAGGTAGAGTGTAGTGAGATTCACTGAAATGAGTCTAAGATATGATCACACCTGCTATAGTGTATTCACTGTAGAGGGGAAGCCGATGACTCATAGACAATAGCAGGTGACAACAGGGCGCTATAGGGGAGCGCAGGGAGAGGACCGAGGACAGGCAGTGGGCAGATGGTCTGTGTGTCTGTGTCTGTGTCCGTCTGCCACTCGTCTCTGCCTCCCTCCATTCTTCTCCATCCCTCTTTCCCCTGCTGACTGACTGCTCGTCTCACCTGAGCCATCGATCGTCTGCACTCGTTTACCTCAGTCTGAGCGGTCCTTTCTGTCTGTCCTCTCAGTACTGAGATAGATAGATAGATAGATAGATAGATAGATAGATAGATAGATAGATAGACCCACAGATAGATAGATAGATAGATAGACACACAGACAGACAGATAGATGGATGAACGGATGGACAGACAGACAGATGGATGAACGGATGGACAGACAGATAGATAGATAGATAGATAGATAGATAGATAGATAGACAGACAGACAGACAGATAGATGGACGAACGGATGGACAGACAGACAGACAGACAGACAGACCGATAGATAGATAGATAGATAGATAGATAGATAGATAGATAGATAGACAGATAGATGGACGAACGGATGGACAGACAGACAGACAGACAGACAGATAGATAGATAGACACACAGACAGACAGATAGATGGACCGATAGATAGATAGATAGATAGATAGACAGACAGACAGACAGACAGATAGATGGACGAACGGATGGACAGACAGACAGACAGACAGACAGACCGATAGACAGATAGATAGATAGATAGATAGATAGATAGATAGATAGACAGACAGACAGACAGACAGACAGACAGATAGATAGATAGATAGATAGACGAATGGATGGACAGATAGATAGACAGACAGACACACAGATAGATTCTATCTCTCTTTCTCTCTCTCTCTCTCTCTCTCTCTCTCAGGGATTGATCAGAGGGTGGTGGAGCTGCTATTTTCGCTCTGCTCCTTGGCCTTTAAAGAAGGCTTTCAATTTGTTCTTTCACTTCGTCCGACATAATTAACACCTCACTGCATCTGTCTAACAAATATTCTGTCTGTCTGTCTGTCTGTCTCTCTCTCTCTTGTCTCTCTCTCTCTCTCTGAGGCTGCTGTGAGTTTGGTGAGTTTGGTGAGACAGCACTGAGACTCTGTGTAAATAAACAGAACTCTGTAGTCCTTTATTGGCTGTACGTAGAGGCAGAATGATGGATTGTTTGTGGAAGGAGAGGAGAGGCTGTGTCCCAATCTGTCTAGCTTACTGCTACACTATCCAGTCCACTGCAATAAGCCTGAATTAAGGCTAACCATTATCCACCTTTCAGTTAACTAGCATTTCCAAGTGTTAAACCCACTGCTGTTAGATTTAATTAGTGCAATCACTGCTTTCAACTGGCTTACGTACACATGAATGCACTAGCGAAGTAATCTAGAACACATACGCACTACGTTATCTAGAACAAAGCACAAAGTAGTTAAGCATTCAAGCATCTAACAACAAATACACACCAGGTAAACTTTCTAGATTACGGGACTCTGAGGGCTAAGTGTTCTAGATATCAAAGTATTTTCAATCAAGTACATACTAAGAGTCATAAAACACACTTATACACTCCTTAAAGAGGAGTTTTTCAAAATTTCTGTATAATTAAATTGTTAACATCAACAAAATCATCCAGAATGAATTGGTGTAAAATTCTCCATTCCAGAGAAACTGACCGAGTCAGAATTGTTTAATGCCTCTGAAAGCTTCCTCACAGAAAGTAATTATATGGAATGGTAATGAATAAACTGCTTGTATGTTTTACTACACCAGAAGATCCCAGAAGAGTGTTGTCATGCAAAATAGTCCCCAAAGAAAACTGATTAAACTTATTTTTTTCTGATAAACCACTATTTTACCATCATTAACAGTATATATGAAAACTCAGAAGATGTGTAGGTTCACTGGTGATTTCCGATAGTAAATAAACTGGCTATATATTTGCCCTGTAGACATCAGGACATCTGGTTGTAGTTTCTCTACAAAGGAACCATCTCACATCAAACCACTCTAAATGACTTTGTTTATATCTCAACCAGAAATTTTGAAAAATCAGTGCACTAGCTTAAGCATTCCAGAACACAAGCACACACTAGTTAGGTGTTCTAGTTAGAAGATGTGTGCACATATTAGAGCACAGTCAAGATGTTCAGCAATGTCACTAAGATGGAGCTGCACCCTCAGGCGGATGCGTTCAGTAAACATGGTCCGATCAATACCGAGCGATTCTGGCGAGCGCTGCTTCAGCAGAAAATGGATGAGGAAAGGAGCGGAATTATTCAATTTTAAACAACTGACAGCTTCACCCCCCTCCTCTCCATTGTCCTTCTCTCCCTCTCTCTCTCTTTTCAAAGTGCCCTCTTTTATTCCTCTTATTGTTTGGTTTCCATGAACGCAAAAACATCTGACTTGCTTGTTTACAGAGTTTACATTTCAGCACCGCATTGTTGTCTATGACTAATAATCAGACCTGGCTTTTAATGGAATACATAGCAGCCTTCTGTAATACATACAAAAGAATCTCACTTAACCAATCTCTGTTGTCTCTGTGGTTGTCATAGCAACAACCAAGTTGGCCAGACTTTGAGTATCAGCAGTTTTGAGCCTTTTTACCTCCTGCAGTAACATGGTTCATGTCAGGATCGTATCTGGATAAACTTTGGCTAGATTCCATTTATTTAGATAGATAGATAGATAGATAGATAGATAGATAGATAGATAGATAGAGAAACTGACTGACTGACATACATATAGACAGATAGATAGATAGACAGATAGATAGATAAATAGATAGATAGACAGACAGACAGACAGATGGATGGTCCAAAATTACTTGAAAATAAATATGTCTCCATTTACTTCCATGTCACTCCCAAGTTAAGAACGTTTTTCCTCATCCTGTAAAGTTACCTTTTTGGAGATACAAGGTTTTGTTCCGAGAGCAGTGATAAAGATATGAATAAACACATTTTACGTCAAAAGCCATGTCCCAAACGATGTCTCAGGTATTAGGCAGCGTATTCATAATCACCTCAAGTAATAACTTTCTGTAAGCGAACTTTCAGAGGCCTAGTTAAGCTCTCCAGACACCTGGTTCCTATCACCACCACTCTGAACACGTTTTTCTTGTTCAGACCGGAGCGTTTCTCATTAACTCAGTTACTTTGTTAAAATCTTAACGATTTAGCCCTAAAATTCCTTTAAAAAATCAGAGGAATTCTCCTTGAATACCTGAATTCACCCTGTTCCAGTGTTGTGGTGGTGTCTGCAGTGTAGCGCTGAGTACAAGCTAGAGTTTTTATTCTGTCTGGCTGTAAGGTTGAGTGAGTTGGCCCCGGTGCTAAATCTCTACTGACGGTTTGTTAAATGGTGTTTGTAGAGGAATCACAGCGGTGGCTGGTCATGTGCTCAGTCAGCCCACGCTGGTATGTGTACCCAGCAGCAGCTGACCAAACCTCTACACCAGCACACATCACTCACTGACTCTGCAGCCATATGTGTCCCACCACAGCCACCGTACCCCAGCCTCAACCTCCATATGGCCCTGACCTCTGGGAAAACCCCTCTGCCAGTGAGAGCTGTGCCAGCCTATGTACACACATGGGCACGGACACACACACACACTCCAAAAGCCATGCCAGTGAGACAGGTGGCAGGATGAGCCCTGCTAATCAATCCAGATATTTACCCAAGCAATACAAATACGTGTCTGTGTGTGTGTGTGCATAGATGTGCATGTAAAAACAGACTCTCTATTCATATAACACACTAACCTGTGGGGACTATATTTACCATGTTACCAGTTACCATGGTAACAGCCCCCAGTGATGGTAAAAAGTCATTTACTGCCACTTTTACTGTTTTCATTTATTGATTTATTTAATGCAAACATGAATAGAACAGAACTTGAGTTATTTAATAGCTTACATTAATACCATATTTATTGTACCTAATAAAGATGAGACTGTCCTAAAAAGTCAGCTCTTTAGCTGCTCTAGTGAACCCCTTAAAATCCCAGGCTTAAAATATACTAAGCTTTATTATACAATAACTACACAAGCTACAATACAAACTGTCTAAGTTATTATTAGGTTATAAAAGTGTGTAGTAAAACCCGCCAGTGAGTCCTGGCCATTTAAACGTGGTCACTGCAGCAGGCACATTTTTAGGACATCCTCAGACCACAGTGTCAGTTTTCAAACATCAGACAAAACAGCCTCAAGTGGAAGAATATGACTAAAATCATGTCTTCAGTCTTGGCTAAGCGGCCTGTGATGGTAAATTTCACATTACATTTGTATTGCTGCTCTTTATTCCTAGATTAATTACTGTTTTGTGGCAAAATTAAAGAAGACAATACACAACAACCACAACTTTTACTGAGCTGTGCTATTATTATCTTCTTTTAAAGTGACAAACATTAAGCTTTAACTTCAGCCCTACTTGTGCTGGATTAGTTTCACCAGAGAAGCTCTAGTAATGTAATTTGTGTGTGATTTGATTGGCCGATTCAAACATGATAAAGGATCTGTGTAATTTCCCCAAATGTTGGATTTGTGTGAATGTTTACTTCAGCATTAGGCGGCAGACACCACACTTGCAACAATAACACCACGTTGTGTGGCTCAGTGGAAAATAGGCCAGCATTAGGCCAGTAAAGTGGGTTCATTCAACTTACCGAGTGCTGCCCAACAAGGCAGAAAACCTCTTGCCTTGTGAGAGGTATGGTTGAGATATTCACATTCCTTCTCCTTATAATTTGACCATCAATAAAAATATTATGGATTTCAGTAGTCTTGTCATGTGTTCGATCATTAAGGAATTAAATTAAGCTCCATTTAGATGTTAGCCATGTCTTCAGGTCACAAACAAAGAAAAAAATGGAGGCACCATTTTGTAATACACATTTTTGTTATTACATTACTGTGATGTTGATTTGAACAGGACTTCTATTACTGAGGGAGCTCCAACTTCAGCAAACTAAGGAAGGTAATTTGCTCTGACTTATTTCTTAGCAGACTTGTAAAAACTACAGATTCGTAGTAAAATCACAGATCTTGGCAGTGATCACTCAAATTACAGCACCTGCCAAGGTCAAACAAATCCAGCTCGAATAGGGCCCTACATGCTTTCTCTGTTTGCCCCCACTTTGCTTTAGTGTTAGAAACAGGCTCAAAATGACCGAATGAAAAAGTTGCTGAAGTGAAGTCAAATGGTCTTTACTGTCATGCCACAATGTAACTTGTATGAATTGGAGCAAAATGCCGTTCTTCAGGTCCCAAGGACTAACAAACAACAGCAGCACGTTACACAGGACTATATAGAATGCAGATACACAACAGTGTGAAATGAGTAGACAATATACAATAAATGCACCAGGCAATAAACACTAGACAAGACATCAAAACAATATATCACTGCTGTCAGAACAAAACCTCGTATCTCCAAAATGGTAACTTTACAGGAGAAGGAAAAAACCTACTTTACTTTTAATGTAAGTCAGTGGAACCAGACTTTTCTCCAAGTAAGTTTCTTTTGGTCCAATCTTCATGAAATTTACACACAATGTAAAAGATAACATTTTTAAATTGTGTGAAAAACTGAAAAATGGAGATATACATGGTTTTATACATGTATCTATGCAATATGTTTTATATATGTATCTATATGTAATTATGTTCTTTATAAAACTATGTCTCATGGCAATATGTGTGGTTTGCCAGTAAAAAATACCATATGTCATTAGAAAAAATACAAATAACATAAATACAGAAAAAAGTAAGACAAATTCCTTATTTTCAAAAAAAAAATGGCTTGTGATCACCATAGTGCATATTTTATATATGTATATAGAAGTTTCTGTATGCAGTGAGTTTTCTAGGCCTAACCCTAATCTTAACCTCAGTCTTCTTTCAGTGTGCTCTTTCAGTTGAAACTTGCTCTTTCAGTGTGCTCTTTCAGTTTCAATGAAACTTGGAGCTTTTGTAAGTTTGTTTCCCTGCTTTCCTACAAAGTCAGGACATTTTTGTCCTTAAAACGTATGAAAACACGCCAGACACACACACACAGTGCAGCGCTGACTTCACACCTCAGCCCACACAGCTCACCCTAGAGTCTGAGAGAACTTTTCAGACACAGCTTTTAATTAGACAGATAACAGAGGTCATGAAGATGCCCACACACACATACACACATTACCACTTACCCAAAGTCGTCAAAACTTCCCTCTGAAAATGAGAATATTAACAAAATCGCAGACTGTCAGAATCCCAGACTCGGACCGAAGCCCGGCTGCCTCAGAGCAGGTGACGAACTCACTCTGAAGTGCATTACATTTCACCTGTGAATTAGAAAAGATGCCGCAGGCACCCACCTGTACATATTCATGGCCTCTTCAGCTCAAAGTCTCATTCGCCAAACAGATTAGAGAAATCCTCTGCAATTTCCCCGTCCCCAAATCTAATGCTCAGACAAATCCAGGCTTATTAAATCTGATCATGCTTAAATCCTCCGCTCCTCTTCCTGCTCTGCTTAACACTGATTGTTATCTGCCATCTCGGTGTGTGTGTGTGTGTGGATCCTGGATTCACACTGTTGCATCTCTGGAGATCAATTCAATCCCATATGAATTAAAAAAGCTCCGACTGGAGTGGAAACATTTTGCTTGAGAATGAGGTTTTATAGTGTCTGCAACTCCTAAATGGACATACGTCACTGCACTGTGAGATTCTTCACTGAAAATGACAGTGACAGATTAGCAATGCCGGCTGTGGCCTTTTAGGGGTCTCAGGAGGATTTTTAGGGCCTCCATCTTGCTGGCTGATGTACTGTAAAATGTTAGGCTGACTAATAACAGTGACTACCACAAGCTGTGAAAAATATTTAAAGTTATAAGTGGCAGATTTGTGTATTGCTGATGATTGGATGCTCAGTTGGGGTCCTAATAAGTTACAGTTTAAAGACTTTAAAGTCATAGTTTAGTCTAAGTTTGGCGGCAGTGGAGTTGCTTTTTACCATTATATATCATCGGCGTCTAAAAAAAGTATATCTACATTTTTTTTCATTTTTTGACATAAATTGAAAAGCTGCCCTTAAGACTTTGTCAAAATATTGTGACGAATGGTGCACTATGCAAGGTCCAAAATGACTCAGGACAAAATCTTGTTATATTAACTTTCATTGAAAGTTGTGAAGATTTTTCTTTCTCCTGTAAAGTTATTTTTTAGAGGTAAAAGGTTTTTGTTGACTCCTCATCATGTTTCACGCGACTGGCTGTTCATCATAAACGTTCATGCACACAAGGATCAATCTCAATTTGAGAAACTAAACCTGGATTAATCTCAGCCTGAGAAACTACACCTGAATTAATCTCAGTCAGAGAAGCTAAACCTGGATTAATCTCATTTTGAGAAACTAAACCTGAAATAATCTTATTCTGAGAATCTAAACCTGGATTAATCCCATCCTAGGAATCTAAACCTGGATTAATCTCAGCCTGAGAATCTAAACCTGGATTAATCTCAGCCTGAGAAACTAAACTTGGATTAATCTCATCCTGAGAGTCTAAACCTGGATTAATCTCAGTCTGAGAATCTAAACCTGAATTAATCTCAGCCTGAGAAACTAAACCTGGATTAATATCAGTCTATGAATCTAAACCTGGATTGATATCAGCCTAAAAATCTAAACCTGGATTAGTCTCAGTCTGAGAAACTAAACATGGATTAATCTCAGCCTGAGAATCTAAACCTGAAATGAATCTCAATCTGAAAATCTAAACATGGATTAATCTCTGTCTGAGAATCTAAACCTGTCTTAATCTCAGAACCTGGATTAATCTCACATCAATCTCAGCCTGAGAATCTAAATTTGAAAGTAATCTCAGTCTGAGAATCTAATTCTATATTAATCACATTGATAATAGAGAATGTTCTTAACAGCTGGTGTAAATCGAGCGTCTGCATTTATAAGGTTCTTTGACGCTTAAACTTAGTCAGGTCTTATTTATGGTCAGCTGACTAACTGCACAAGGTTTTTGGGTCGCCAGTCTTCCAGACCAGCCTCAGCTGTGCCTAATGTGACCGCGGCTCAGTCTAAATCTCAAGTCTTTTTCATGATGCATGTAGTTATTCAGTGAAGGATGCTGATTACTATGAAAAGTATATTAGACATAATAGGCATGCATATTGTGACATAATGAAGGCCTTCAGTAGCGTTCCAGAGCCTGATGTGTTAGTTTCATGTTACTGCACATTAACCACGCTTAACCTTCACCTTCCCTCTCTCTTTCTCTCTCTCGTCATCAGGTGAGAGCGAGCGCTATAGCCCAGGACGCCGATCAGAACTATGACTATGCCTCCAACAGTGTGATCCTTCACCTGGACGCTGGAGATGAAGTCTACATCAAACTGGACGGAGGCAAAGCCCACGGCGGCAACAACAACAAATACAGCACTTTTTCTGGCTTCATCCTGTACACTGACTGAACTGCAGAGAGTAAACGAGAGAAGGAAGGGAGAAGAGGAGGACTTTGGGGGAGGGAAAAGCAGGAAGGAAAGAGAAAGAAGGAACCTTGACCATCCAAGCGTTTTATTTTCACAGGATCTCTCCGTTGCTTCAACCATCTTTTCGCTCAAATGCAGTTTCCACAGATGGACCGGACTGAGAAGCCCTCGTCGGACAGAGGTTGTTGGTTCTTCTCTGTTTCTTGACTGAATCACCTTATTCGAACAAAAAAGGAAGAAACTGTTCTGTCTTTCGTTCGTGAAAAAAGACCAGGGCTTTTTCTTTCTTGTTCAGAGACCTCTGGAGTGACTTTGATCGGCAGAGATCCTTTTTTTCTCGTTGTCGTTTCTCGTGCTTCTCCCTAGCATATCTCACTTTGCGTCCTCGAATACCTATCTATGAAAAAAACGAGATTGTTCCAACATATCTGTCCCTCATGGATAAAAAAAAAAGAATATTTTTTGAAGGCTTGCTTTATTGACTGAGCGATCGGTTGAGACTGAGTTTAGCTCTAGTTAAAATCATATTTCAGATTATTGAAAAATGTTTGTGCCCATGAAAATATGTGCCATCCTTAGCTTTTTATTTTCTTTGTGTTCTTCATTTCCCATTCCTGAATAACTAATGACTAACACGGCATTGAGTTCCTCTTGCGTTCTTTCGCTGAGTGTTGTGCTGTTTGTATCACTGTAGCAGATGTAACTTGTGGCTGAATGTCTTCATTTCACAAAGGTCATTTCAGAAAACGATGACGCTGTCGCTCCCTTTGCTTCACTAGTCATCTTTCTCCTCCTGTTCTTCTTATACGTCAATCAGCATTTACCCTGATTTGACACAGTGGTCAGTTTGCTTATTATGTCACACACAGAGTTAGAACAGGGTAAATAGTTAGCAACACTTGGAAAGTGGAGCAAACGTTTGATTGAAATACATTGAAGTTAGCATTAAATAAGTTTCCAAAGAAACTTACCTCAACCCAGTTAGTTAGCTAGGTTAGCTAGCCAGCTAATGTTAAAGTTATTTAAGGTTATTTGTTATTGAAAGCTAACGATGGGGACGGCACTAAATTTGTAGTACAAGACACTGCAATCAGACCAAGTTAGCTAGTTTATCTAACAAGAGTTAAGGTTATTAACAGCTAACATTGGGAAAGGTATTCAGTTTCTCATACCTTGAGCACCGGAGTTAGCAAAAACTTAGCTAGCCAGCTAAGGCTACTGATAGCTAACACTGGGAATGGTATTCAATTTGTTCATAAAACACTCCAGTTGGACTAAGTTAGCTAGCAAGAGTTAAGGTTACTGACAGTTAATGTTGGGAATGGTATTAAATTTGTTATACTTAAACACTGCTGTTAGACTAAGTTAGCTAGCTTAGCTAGCTGGAGTTAAGGCTATTAACAGCTAACATTGGGAATGGTATTCAGTTTGAGTTATATTTAGTTAGCAAAAGTTAGCTAGCCAGCTAAGGTTACTCTTAGCTAACACTGGGAACAACAATAAATCTATCATACATAAAACACTGTAACAAAATTGGCTAGCTAATGTTAAGATTATTGAAACCTAACAATGGGAACGGCACTAAATTTGTTGTACAAAACTCTGCAATCAGACTAAGTTAGTTTAGCTAGCAAGAGGTAAGGTTATTAACAGCTAACATTAGGAATGGTGTTCAGTTTGACATACTGAAAGCACTGCAGTTAGACTAATGTTTGCTAAAAACATTTGCTGGCCAGCTAAGGTTACTCTTAGCTAACACTGAGAACAACAATAAATCTGTCATACATAAAACACTAACAAAGTTAGATAGCTCATGTGAAGGTTATTGAAAGCTAACACTGGCAACAGCACTAAATTTGTAGTACAAAACACTGCAGTCAGACTAAGTTAGCTTGCTTAGCTAGCTGGAGTTAAGGTTATTAACAGCTGACATTGGGAATGGTATTCAGTTTGTCATACCTAAAGCACTGGAGTTAGTAAAAGTTAGCTAGCCAGCTAAGGTCACTGACAGCTAGCACTAGAAAAATTAATAAATCTGTCATACTTAAAACTCTGTAAGTTTGCTAGCTAATATTAAGGTTATTGAAAGCTAAAAGTGGCAGCAGCACTAAATTTGTAGTACAAAATAGTGCAGTCAGAATAAGTTAGCTAGTTCAGCTCGCAAGAGTTAACAACTAACACTGGGAATGGTTTTTAATTCATACTTAAAGCTCTGCAGGTAGACTAAGTTAGCAAGGTTAGCTACCTAGCAGAGGTTACTGACAGCTAACATTAGGAACATTAATAAATCTGTCATACTTAAAACTCTGCAAGTTTGCTAGCTAATATTAAGGTTATTGGAAGCTAAAATTGGGAACGCCACTTAATTTGTTGTACAAATTTAGAATAAGTTAGCTAGTTTAGCTAGCAAGAGTTAAGGTTATTAACAGCTAACATTGGGAATGGTTTTCCATTCATCATACTTAAAGCACTGCAGATTGACTAAGTTAGCAAGGTTAGCTACCTAGCAGAGGTTACTGATAGCTAACACTGGGAATGGTACACAATTTGTTTGTTCATAAAACACTCCAGTTAGACTAAGTTAGCTAGTTTAGCTAGCGAGAGTTAAGGTTATTGACAGCTAATGTTGGGAATGGTATTCAATTTGTCATACATAAACACTGCAGTTAGACTAAGTTAGCTAGGTAGGCTAGCTAGTGTTAAGGTTAATGACAGTTAATGTTGGTAAAGGTATACCAATGAATGCCTGGGACACAGCAGTGAGACATAGCAGATCAACCTGAACTTTGAGTGTGGCATAACAAGCAAAATGGCCATTGGGAATACGATCAATCTGTAGGTGACCATTTGGTGCAAAGCGAAAATTGAAAGCTTAAACTTAAGAGGCCTTTTTGTTGTTATATAAGAGAATTAACACAGTAGTTACTGTTGCAGAGGAAAGAGACACCATGGTTTTACGGGGAAATTGAGTGAAACTGTTTATTGTTAGCTAGCCAACAGTTATGGAAAGTCTCCCCGTCCACACATGGTGCCATATTGTCCATTGTTATGGTTGGCGTATACATCATTGGTGTATGCTCAGTGATGCATCAGTGCTGTAGCATTTGGACTGTCAGGTAAGGTTTTTTTCCACTGGGCAGTGCAGTACAGTACTATGTGATTACAAACCCCTGATCATGCATTTTGTTTCCATTTCTGTTGCCAAGTAATCCATAACCCAAACCCTGAGTATCTGTGCTGAATTTGGTTACCCTTCTTGTTGGGGTACCGAGTGTTCCAAGCCAAAAAGAATGGTTTTCAAGGTACAAAAACACCCTCAAGCATAGGTCTTCAGTTCTGAGTTAGGGAACATAACTATAATATTCTGTTACAGTTATATTTTATGCCTCCACACACTGTGTCTTGACTATTTTCATTTTATTTTACTATTTAAACAAAGTTAAGAGCTCCCATGTGGTGCAACTGTCTAAGTGCTGACCCTATCATCAGGAGAGTGAGAGTTCAAACCCCAGGTGATGCCAAAGCCACCCATGGCCAGGAGTCCAAGAGATTCCAAATTTTCAAAGTTGCATTGCCTCCATACACTGTGTCTTGGCTGCATAATTGACCTCACTCTCTGCTCCATCAGTTAGCATTCTCCTCCAAGCACATTAAGCTAAGCTAAGTCTAATGATGTTTGAAAAGATGCAGTGGTTGGCTTCATGTGAGGAGGCATATGTCACTCTCGCAGTTGGTAGCATGGTGTGATCTAGAGTGACCTAATGCCAAAATGAACCTTATATCTCCATTTTTGCATTTTTCAGTTTTTGTCATAATTTGAAAACACCTGTTGCTCTTTACATTGTGTGTAAATTTCATGAAGACTGAACCAAAAGAAACAGCCCAAAATGACTTGGAGAAACATCTGGTTCCATTGACTTACATTAAAAGTAAAGTATGTTTTTTCCTTCTCCTGTAAAGTTAACAGCGATGTGTAACTTTCCTAGAGGAAAGTGAATATAGTGCATCATTAAAACTCGTTTAAGGTGCAGAGTAAGAATAATGTATCTTTGAGGGCACATTCACATTATTTATATCTTGAGGGACTAAAAACCTTTTCTCTGACAGCAAATGACTGGAACAGACCGATTGGTCAAAAACAAACATCAGATAATCATTAGACGTCATCACTCAAGTCAGCTGATCACCACTTGTAAAAACAAAAGCGAGCATCTCAATCTGGAACTTCCTGGATGAAACCAAATGTCAAGTAAGAGGTACTTCAGAATGTGAAGCTCCTCCATTGTTACTACTGTTGTTGTTTATTATTAAAGCTAGAGAAATCATGCGACCACCACACAACCTCCAGGGAACTCCGCCCACTTTCACAATTCTGTTGTGCGATGGTAAATGGACACAGGTATGGACAAGCAGGGTATGGATAAGGAACCATACTGTACTGCAACTCCCCATGGAAAAACGTAACCTGTAATGGGCAGTTCATGCTCCCATGTTAGCAGTAATCTCTTAATTATTATTATTATTATTATTATTATTATTATTATTATTATTATTATTATTTTCTAGCTATTGTTTTTGTGCTGTTGGAGATGATACTGACCAACTGAGGCTTACCATCTATCTGCAGCTGCACACAAGTTACTTCTGACCTCTAAATGATGTACAGTTGTATAAAAAAACATGTTTGGCACCCCAGTCAAATTACTTGTCTTGTTGATTTTCTATGTGACAATAAATTAACACATCATCTATGGAGGACACAGTTCTGCACATTTTAATGCACAGTTAGGTTTATTTGCTAAATTGAACATATGGGGGGAAAAATGTGTAAAATGTGGCCTGTTATAAATGTGTTATAACACATTTTAAATGTTATATGTTAAACTCAGCAATATTATTAGTAATTGTCTACTAAAATATGCAGAAAAATGCTGTAATAAAATGCAGAGAATCAACAAAATGTCATTTTAACTGGGGTGCCCAAACTTTTGCATATGACTGTATAGAGAAAGAGTGGATGAGAGAAAGAGGGAAGCCTATATCAGAGAGACAGAGAGAGAAGAAGGAGAAGGACTGGATCTAGTTAAACTGTTTGTGTGTACACCCCCCCAACCCCCACCAGCCCCCACTATCCCCCACTGGTCACCTACACTCATTCACTAACAACTGCAACAATGTGAAGAGCTGACATTAATGTGACACGACAGGGTGACAGCGCACAGACCAATGAAGTTTATCTGTTCAAATTGTGTGTGTGTGCGTGTGTGGGTGTGTGTGTGTGTGGGTGTGTGTGTGTGGGTGTGCGTTCACTCAAACATCATCGCATGTACTGTAACTCGTCTCAGCCACATTATATCGGTTCCATAAATATAGCTACTAACACATCAGCCAATAGAAGATACTCTATTCATCCAATCAGAGTGCAGCAGATGGGATTGAGTGCAGCCACTGCAGAGAAGATACGAGAACAGTAAAGCTGTAAATTGAAATGAGAAATCTATGCTTATGTTTGTCAGTCCTGATTTATCTTTCGGAGATGTTAAAGGAATTTAATTAATAAATGAGACTTCAGAAAGTCAGTGGTCTGTTAATTTTCTACGATGTCGCCAATTCCACTATTTACTTTACACACACCACTATGCAAAAGACTGAAGAATCATTTATTGTATTAATAATTGATATTCAGTCATGAATATATATATACAGTGGGAATTGAAATATTATAAACAAGACACAATTTACACTTTGAAGTATTTTGGGAACAATGAGAAGAAAA
Organism: Colossoma macropomum; assembly: GCF_904425465.1. Lineage (NCBI taxonomy): Eukaryota > Metazoa > Chordata > Actinopteri > Characiformes > Serrasalmidae > Colossoma > Colossoma macropomum. Next base: position 5,610,170 of record NW_023494801.1, on the reverse strand, counting down.
AAGTAGTTTATTTTATTATGTAATAAACCGTATAGTAGTTTCCTGCCATAAAATATCTAAGAATAACTATTTTATTAGTGAGGTTTGGACACTGCTTTTCAAATATTAGAAATTTAGGACATTAATTTTACTATGATTTAACACATAGGAACAATTGTTCATCCAACTGAAAAAAAAGTTCATGAGGAAACAAGTAATTTAACTGCTTTCATTCAACTTACATAATAGATACTGTGAATAAAACAGTGTAGAAACAAATGAAACATTTGAAAAAAACAAAGTTAAATGTTAGTTTATGTTCATTTTACCATCTTGGCTATAAATATGTCTCAGTACTTTGCTCTGCTTTAAGCTTTAGCTCAGTTATAGCTGCTTTTCTCGCATCTCTGGCAGGAAACTTTTCCTCAAATGTAGAACAGTTTCTTGTAAAATGTGTCTCAACATTCGATGTTCTATGACGCTGAAGTCAGCTTCTCATTTGCCACCTTATTGTTTGAATTTTCCGGTTCTAATTCAAATGGTTCCTGAGGTGCCAGAATGTAAGTGCTGCACCATTTAAGATGGAGCGGGACAATTCAAACAAGAATTGACTTTCTTTTTTTTTTTTTGCTTTGTGACTCTTTAGTGTTTGACAGTTTTTCGTTGTAGATTAAATGTATCAGGAAACCAGCTGGAGTGATTATAAATGCAAATAAGTCCATTCATCTCCATTTTATCAATGTTGGTCTTTAATCTCTCTCTTTGCCTTTCCGTTAGCTACTAGCTAGGTGAGATTGTTGTTTGTGTTGCTATGGTGACCAGCAGTCTTCATGCCAATCTTCAGGGTTAAAGGGTGAATTAGCAGTTCTACATTAACTCCAGCATTTCAGACCATTTATTGTTAAACTGTGTTGAACGATCAGCAGAGCTTTATTTTACTGTAAAGGAGGATTATTTTATTTTTACCTACAAATCTGATTCTGCTGTGGAGCCACAACAGGGCAGTAAAAGAGCCACATGTTGCCGACCCCTGGATTAGATGAATAAAGGTAATATTTTACAAATTATATACATTAATATATATATGTGTGTGTGTGTGTGTGTGTGTGTGTGTGTCATTATTCAAAATAGTGATTCTAAACTTTTGAGTAGCACTAAATATGTTTACATTATATATTTATAAGAATTGAAACAAGTTGAGAAAAAGAGATCTTTTATTATTTTTTGATTTACAGAAAAAGTTGCTGTATTTATGGGAAAGAAATTTACAGTTTCTTTTAATTTGTCAGTGTATTTGTCATTTCCTGACATCCAAACCACTTTATATTACTTTTATTTATAGAGATCATAGATGCCAGTTTATGTCACATCTATGTTCTTTATAAAAAACAGTATTTCTCAGACCTGCTCCAGTGACTGGATCACCTGTCAGGTACCCAAAGTTTTTACTGAACTTCTGCTTTTAGCTACAGAGCACCAGTGAGCTGGAAATTACTATAGGAGTCTCTAAAACTCGTCTTGCTGGTCTCACTTGTGTCACTCAATCATTTTAAACTTTTAGTCTCTAACCATCTTCAGCAGCTGTTTTAGCTTAACTTTTCCTTTCACCTTTTTTATAAAATTTTGTTTTATTTTATTACTCAATTTTATTACAAAGGTTTTATTTGTGGTTATTTTTTTTACTGTTCCATTCTACTGAATATTTTCATTTCTAAGATGTTTAGTTTTCTTATTTTATCTTAGTTGGTTCTTTTACCTTCTTTAAATGTGTTTTTATTTTATAATTTATTGTTATTTTATGCTTGTTTCTTATTTGAACTATTAGTTTCATGTCTTAGAACTCTTCTTATCTGGCTGATTTTGATTTGTTTTAGATGATAAACTTCATCTTATCTTTTTTTCAGTTGCACACAGTTCCCTGTTTACTTACTCGGCTACACTGTAAATGAGGGTCACCCTCAATGTACTTCCAAGTCTTAATAAACATTGATTGATATGTCGTCTCTTTTATAACTGTATAATTACAAATTAGTGATACATGCAACAATATTGTAACTATATTGTAACTACTAGTAATGGATTCACTGTTACAGATGGATTACAGTAGTACAGCCTAACGTACCTATCTTCAATTTGTACTTGACAGTTTATCTTGATGGGTGCAACAACGTATTTTCTCTCCTGTAATAACCAACACATTACAGAATATTTAAAATGGGTGGCTGCACATGTACGAATCTAGAACTTTCCCTTGTGTCTCAAACAGTCCTCTGATTGACTCACACTCTGAGTTTAGTGCTGATAATCTGAAATTTACAGCTAAATACATGTAAAAATGATTCAAAATGCGGTCACACACAAAAAATGAGGCTAACTGCTAGCCATGCGGTTGGTGCACGCTGCTGAGATGTGAGTGTGGGGGGAGGAGCAGAAAACGTGAAAAAAGGACAAAAGACCTTGTTCCAATCCACTACACTGAGTGCACTTTCCCTCTTATAAAATTAATAGTATTTAGCTCTGTCTTTCATTTTACATTGATTTTGAGTATTAAAAATATCTGATATTAAATGTGCAACTCAATGTGTAATTAAAAATAAAGCCTGTCTTGCTGTGTATCACAGTTTAGGCACTGAGCATCTAGGCCTCCTGAACATAACAACATATGGCATGTGTGACTGTCTCATGTAAATACTTTTTAATTGCATTTGTAATTGTAATTGACCCAAAATACCAAAAAAATTCCCCAAAATTCCAGGGTTCTATGGCTCAATCACAACACAAGCATACTAGCTAATTGTCAGTAAAGTTGGCGTTTCCAGTGTAAGCATTCTTGTAATGAAGGTAATTACGCTCCTACTGTTACATTTAGAAAAGTCTTCTTGTAAAAACAGCAGTTTATCCTATTATGCGTGTAATTACATAAGAGAGAAATTGCTATTACAAATATCAAGATAAACTTGTGTAATTACATAAAAGCTAATGTCCACATGCCCACATACATAAGCTGTACTGCTGCAATCCATCTGTAACAGTGCAATACTGTAATATATCATCAGTAGTTACACTGCTGTTGTATGTATTGTTAATGTGTAACTACACTGTTATTTAAGACTATCACTATAAAATGTTATCACAGGAAAATGTAAAGAGTTAAGTGAGTTGAAGTTGAATGTAAATCTAATTTACTGCATACCTAACTATGTAGTTAAAAATGCATTACATAATTACCTTATAATAACCCCTATTCATGCTGGATTACACAATTACACAATATGAATCATTACCAATGAGATCTGTGATTTTAATCCACTATGAATCTGCCACGCCTGTAGTTTTACAAGTCTGCAAAGTATTAATTCCAGAGCAAATTACCTTCTATAATGTGTCTTGCTTTAAATGACTTCAAAATAATAACCTATCCTGCTAATAGATATAGGCACCTCTGTTTTTGGCGGCAAGTGGTGGTCTATGCAGTAGGCAGAGGGAGGCAGCTGCCGAGAGCCCCCTTGAGCCAAATGTAAAAACAGTTACATATACTGTATGTGTATGTGATTAAGAAATCTGATAAAGAGAGCTGGATTTTAGCTCAGTAATCAGATTTCTCAGTGCATGTAAACTCTTACTCTGATTTCTTTCAGATTTCTCAGTATGCGCATGTGCGGTACCGGAAATAAGCAAGCAGCGTTAGAACCAACTACATTTTTGACAAAAAGGATTTAAATATTCTAAAGTGGCACGATGTTAAAAAATGGCAGCATGAAGGTTTTTTTTTTTTTAGTTTTTAGAGTTTTACACTGCTTTTATGTCATATCTTCTTCTGTGAGTTTATTGGCTGGTTGCAAAGCAGAAATCTGACTACTGTCTGATTCATGTAGACCTGGAGTTTCCCCATTATCTGATTGTTCAAGTGCATGTAAACATGTTGATCATTATAATGGACTATTCCATGTTGTTACATAAGGACACAGCAGCATAAAGACAGATTGGTATGAACAAATGAACAAGACAGTTAATGAACAAGATCGCTTTACACTGTGCACTCACCAACAACTCTAAAGATCTAAGAGTTAAGACCCTGGATATAAGCGTAACGGTGGTCCTGCATACAGTCCTGCAGCTACTCACATGAATGTTTTATTTGTGTGGCTGTTGCATTTTACAGGAGAAGAAACAAATGTCCATGACAGTCAGCGACTGCACTGATGTTTCTCCCTCACACACTCACACACACACACACACTCACACACACACACACCCACACACACTCACACACACTCTCTCTCTCTCTCGCACACCTCTATTTTTGTCTCCTATCTGTCACCTTGGCTGTAACCCTGACTCACTAAAGGAAACAAAAACATCTGCAGCTCTCTCTCACTCACACTCTCTCTCTCTCTCTCTCTCCTCTCTCTCCCTCTGTCTCACTCACCCCCTTTCTCTGACCCTCTCCCTCTCTCTCTTTCTCCCACTCTCTCCTCTCTCTCTCTCTCTCTGTGAATACGACTCATTGCCTGATGCATGTTGTCACCTCCGCTGTGTGTGAGGAACGCTTCATACTTCCAAAGGACGCATCCAAGCAGCAGCACAGCACTGCTCTCACCAGTTACTTCCTGAGAGAGAGAGAGAGAGAGCAGGTGAAGGTAACACTGGACAGTAACATTGATATTATCTGATTTAAAAGTATGCATCAGTTACACATAAAGATTGTGTATATGTATATGTATATGACATCAACACATTTAGTTTCCCGGGCTCCGCCCACTAATGTCTTCCTCTGTCTCTACTGTTGTAAGCTTGGAAAAAGCACTGGTAAAAATGCCATTCAGCCTGAAGAGAAACTGCAGTACACAACTCAAGTCAAACACTGTCATAGGATGCCACCTCTGCCACAGGTCAGTTTGTGAAATTTCTGTCCTGCTAGATCTGCCCCGGTCAACTGTAAGTACTATTATTGTGAGATGGAAGCTTCTAGAAGTAACAACAGCTCAGCCACGAAGTGGTAGACCACTTACGCTCACAGAGTGGGACCACCCAGTGTTAAATCGCACATTTCCTATCCTCTGTTGAATCACTCACTACAGAGTTCCAAATTGCCTCTGGAAGCAACATCAGCAAAAGAACTTTAGGAGCTTCACGAAATGGGTTTCTGTGGCCGAGCAGCTCCACACAAGCCTAAGATCAAAATGCACAGTGGCAAGTCTCAGAAGGAGTGGTGTAAAGCACACACCACTGGACTCTGGAGCAGTGGAAACATATTCTGTGGAGTGACAAATCATGCTCCTCTATCTGTCAGTCTGATGGACGAGTCTGGGTTTGGTGAATGCCAGGAGAACCTTACCTGCATGACTGCATTGTGCCAACTGTAAAGTTTGGTGGTGGAGGGATGATGCTATGGGGTTGTTTTCCAGGGGTTGGTCTAGACCCCTTAGTTCCAGTGAAGGGAAACCTTAATGCTTCAGCAGACCAAGACATTCTGGACAATTCTATGCCTCCAACTTTGTGGGAACAGTTTGGTGAAGACCCTTTTCTGTTCCAGCATGACTGAGCATCAAATGCACAAAGCAGCTCCATAAAGGCCTGACTGGGTGAGTTTGGTGTGGGAGAACTTAACTGGCCTGCACAGAGTCCTGACCTCAACCCCATCAAACACCTTCGGGATGAACCAGAACGGAGACTGCGAGCCAGGCCCTCTCGTCTAACATTAGTGTCTGACCTCACAAATGCTCTTCTGGGTGAATGAGCAGAAATTCCCACAGACTCTCCAAAATCTTGTAGAAAGCTTCCCAGAAGAGTGGAAGCTGTTATAGCTGCAAAGGGGGATCAACTCCATATTAATGCTAATGGATTTAGAATGGGATGTCATTAAAGCTCTTGTAGGTGTAATATGTAGCTGTCCCAATGTTCATTTTGCTAGTTGTCCTTTACAGTATGTTACAGTTTCATGATGAATGCACCAACAGAAATGCTCCAAAATTACTTTTAAAATAAAATAATCCTGCTCCATCGACTTCCATTACCATGTTGGAGATTGAAAGTTTTGTTGGGACAGCGACAATATCTACACTTCCCTTTCAGTCTGCTCTTTCAGAAAAACATCTCAAGCCTTTGTAAAAACCACTTTATCCGGTCCAGAAAAAAAAACGGTCTGTTTGCTCTTATTTTTCTTCATTTCTTCACAGTATGACAAAGTATGAAAACAAACAGACTCACACACTCCATTCACATACACCAAAAACAGAGCGTCTCTGGGGAAGCCGCTGAAAAACAACAGTAAAAGAGAAAAAACAGGACAAAGAGCAGCAGCAGGAGCTCCTGTGTGTTTCTTTCTCTCCTGTGTGTGTTTCTAACCTTTCATAAGTGAGGCTCCCCTGAGCTCTTCCTCTAAACACTCGGCCCTGGAGCTGCCCCACTCTAAACAGCCTCCAGAGAACCGCTAACCTGTCTGATCCAGCAGCAGCTTACAATCAGACTTAGCGCAACAACTAGACTACACACACCTGAGAGCAGGAGCACATTACTGCTGTACTGGTTTATGGACAAATACTGCATGCACATACACTTGTACTGTACATAATACATGGAGGTATTCAGCTGAGACGTAGCAGGAGAGGACAGGAGTGGGTAAGTTAGGACAAGTGAAATTGATCTCTACAAAAGGCTGTTGTGCTAAATATACTTCCAACAAAACTTCACCTCGCACTATTTTGGAAGGTTGTAGCTCATTTACTAGCAATATTTTAAATCATCACATACTTTTTTAATTTCTGCATAATTCAATGGTTCAGCTGTAAGCGAACTCATTCAGAGTGGTTTGATGTGAGATGGTTCATTGTAGAGGAATTTACTGACTCCGATTCCTTTACAGTGATTGTGATAGGAACCAGATGTCACAATGTCTACAGCACAAATATAGCCATATCTTCAGTGTCTTCTGAGTTCACATATGTAATGTTGATGATGGTAAAATAAACATGAATCTGAAAACATATGTTTTCTTTGGGGACTAGTTTGCCTTTCAAAACCCTGCATGTTCTTCTTTTCATTAATGTGTCTCAAAACTATAGTAAAACAATGTCTCAGGCAGCAGGCAGCATATTCATAACCATGTCCTGGCACTAATTGTAAATTGAAGGAGAAAAAAAAATGCTCATTTGTATTTAAAAAGACTGTACAGCTAGGTGTACTCAAACTTTTGATGGGCAGTGTATAATCCTGAGATTCTGTAGCCTCACTCTTTCTTTACGTTGCTCTGCGATCTGCAGTGACCGGTTGAATTCACTTCACTGCCTCCTCGGATCTCTTTGTCTGACCCTCCATTTCCCTCATGCATTCCACACATCCAGCCTGTCATTAAGAAACACAAGGACGTCCGATTTAATGACGGCCTCTGCCTATGGATTGGGTGGCCTTCTGCTAGGGTTGAGAAAATAAGCAACAAAAATCAGTAGAGCAGTAGAGTCTGACTACATTTCCAATCAGAACTAGTGCACAAAACCCACTGAATCAAAGAAGCACTTTGCTAAAAATCAGACTTACACAAAACTAGTCAACCAGCCGGGTTTGGTGTTAAAGTTTAGTTTTACGCTGGAGCTACGAGGCTAATGTAGCTAAGTAATGGAAGCCAACCAGTAGCTTAAATTCTGTAAACTAGATGCCTAAATCATGGCACATTTGCTTTAAACCATGTCAGGCATGTGCGCAGAAAGACCCCAGGGGGCACTTCAGCCCCAGGCCTCTTGTTTCCTATTGGTCGGCATGTATAACAATCGTGTTTTGTATGGCTGTTCATCAAATCGGAATAGCAGCTAGACTTTCCCTTTTTAATAAGCCATGTTGTCACATCATTACGAAGCCTTGCTGGTGACGTCCCGTAAAAATAAAAATAATGCACGGCCACGACTTAGTAAGGCATGGGAACGAGATAATTAAGTCATGGACACGACTTAGTAAGTCATGGGAATGAGATAATGAAGTCATGGCCACGACTTAGTAAGGCATGGGAATGAGATAATTAAGCCTTGGCCACAACTTAGTGAGGCATGATCTCGTTCCCATGCTTTACTAAGTCGTGGCTTCACATTAGGATCTCATTCCCACATGTTAATATGGCGTGGCCACGTATTATTTTTATTTATACGGGATGTCACCGCAGGACTCCGTACATGAAATTGTAAATCTCCAAAAATATATGAAATTATTCTCGTTCTGACCTGATACAGTTCCTGTTCTGATAAGCTGCCTTCAGCTACGTCATTTACATAAACGCATATGATTGAATAAACCAAATAAACCAAACCTTGGTTTGCTGGGTGCGCATCCAGAGTCTGTTGACGACCTCCTGCATGAGAAGATGTGTTAACTTTATTCAACAAACGACTTGTAATTGACTTTTACATACGACTGTATAAACATGGACAAAAGTACAAAGTTCAGGAAACACTTAACACACTTAAAGACGATGGTTCTTTAAGGGATTTTTAGTAAAGCGAATTGTATAGAATTGTATATTGTATGAACACTCAAAGAACACTTGGAATAATTAAAGGGTTCTTTACATCGTGAAAAGATTCTTCAGATTGCAGCGTGATGTAAATGATTCTATATAGCACCATAAAGGGCTCTGCTATTGTTACAATGTCTCAAATGGAGCTCAAACTGAATTATAGACATCCAAGTTGTATGCAAAAGCTCTTATAAAGTTCCAGCTCCTGAATGAAGTGGTGAATCTCTCCGTGCTCCTTTTTCTTTTCCAGAATGGAAAGAAGCCCACGCAATGTCACCATTTGCCCATTTTGTGAGAAGATCCCTGTCACCTGACAACAGTGCGCCTGTTTGTTTTTGTCACGGCGTGATAAGGCTTGGTACTCACTGCTGTATTTCTCTTTGTTTCGGTTTATACTGGGTTTTCTCAGTCTGAGATACGGTGACTGATTCATTTGTAGGTGGTCCAGCCTTGGGATATTTTTTGTGTCTTGAAAGACCCTTGCTGTAACCATTCATCCATCATGGATAAACTCCGTACGATCGAAAAGAGAAATGTTTTACTTGCACCGAAAATGTAAACATAGCTTGGTTAGCATTTTCCGTTTAGATTAAGTGACCCTTATTAGTCCCACAGTGGGGAAATTTCACCTCCACAATCTAACCCATTACACACTGGTGAAGACACACACTAGGGGGCAGTGAACACACTTGCCCAGAGCGGTGGGCAGCCCTATCCGCAGCGCCCGGGGAGCAGTTGGAGGTTAGGTGCCTTGCTCAAGGGCACCTCAGTCACAGACTGTCGACTCAGGGGATCGAACCGGCGACCTTCCGGTCGCAAGGCTGGTTCCCCAACCTCCAGCTCACGACTACATTCAGACTAATAAATGAGGGCGACCTAAATATGATGTTCCATTTTTGCAAATGATTAGTCATATTTAATATAACATTAATGGCTGCAGCCTTCAAGCAGTACCCCTCCAGCCTACTGGGGGGCACTGCAGCCCACAGGTTGCAAACCACTACATATAGGCGATATTAAACTTGATTTCCCACACATGACAGCATATGTCCAAACCTGTGACAAAACCTGTTGATAATAATGTTGTTTTGATAATGAATGAAGATGACCGTTTGGATAAGGGATGTTCCTCATTGTGCTGCTAACGTTCTCATCTCTCTTTCTTCTCTAAACTGGATGTAAACACATCAGGGCCGAAGTGTTGTCGCGGTTGGGAGTTGCTTTGTTTTGCTGTGTTCTGATTGGCTATCAGAACTCAGGCTTTTTTAACATAACTGGGCTTTTTTTTCTAATTGGTTTATGAGAATATAACCTCATAATTTATTTTTACTCTGTAATGTTATTAAAAACTAAAGTAACAAAGTAGAAATATTTTATTAAATATTAACTCAAAGTACTCCAAAAAGTACCATTACAGGGAAAAGGTGCTCAAGCACAGTGATGAGAGTACATGTGATTTGTTACTTTCCACCTCTGGTGCTCACACACTGTCCTGTTCTCTTGGGACTTGACTGATATAGAAAACACCCACACACACACTCACTTGCATGCGCGTGTACATGTGTGTCTTCACCGTGTGGATCTCTAAGCAGAAATACTGCAGGCGTGTGGATGAATAATGCACTCTGAATCCAGAGGACACTGAGAGAATAGAGGCACAGTGCCACAGTTTACACATCCACACATGTACACAATGTGGGGACACATGAAACACTGTCAGCACACATTAGGCCTCACACTGTTAACCTGCGATATTATTCATAGATTTGTTCACAGAGTGCAGGCATGTTCAGTCACACATATAAAGCAGCTCACAGTTGTAGGACTGGAATCTGCTCATAATAGTGTAATAAGCATTCAGTTAGATTTCACATACAGTGAGGGGAAACAAGTATTCAGACACTAAATCTAGTGCATATGTCTACTTCAGATTTACATAAATAATGTAGTTTGAACAAAAAGGTACATATTCTTAACAAGATATATTTAAAGAACAAGAAAAGTATTCAGACACTACATTCAAAATGTGAATATAAAGGTTTTTTACATTGTTTTTGGAAGGAAACCTCGTATCTCCAAAATGGTAACTTTACAGGAGAAGGAAAAAAACCTACTTTTCTTTTAATGTAAGTCAATGGAGCCAGACTTTTTTCCAAGCCATTTTGGACTGTTTCTTTTGGTCCATTCTTCATGAAATTTACACACAATGTAAAGAGCAACAGGTATTTTCTAATTATGTCAAAAACTGAAAAACAACAAAAATGGAGATACGAGATTTTCTTCCGACAGCAACAATATATAAAGTTCTAGATATCAATGCTGCATCTGGTGTCGTTATAAAACTGCTGCCATTGGTTGGGAAGTGTCACACTTCTCATTTAGACTCTCATTCTGTTATGGACTCCACTTCCCAGAATCCTTCTGTACTTCAGTCACATGACTCCAGCAACCAATCACGAGCCACCCAGCAGATCACAGTCACCTGAATACTGATTACCATCACCTGTATATAAACCTGTCTGTTTGAACCCTGTCTTTGCGAAGTATTTCCCCTGATTGTCAGTGCACACTGTGCCGGTCTTCTGTCTCATTGCTGTTCCGTTTATGACGTTGCTTTGTCTCCTCATTACCGATTCCCGTCTTTGTCCTTTTGGCTTAGTCTACCTGTGTGTCTTTGCTTTTCAGTTAAGACCCTTGCTTGTCTATTCAACTCTTCGCCCATGTATTGTGTATTGGTTTATCTGGTTGCTGACCTGGTCTGGTGTTAACACTGTCAGTTCATTCTCCTCTGATTCGTCAACCCAGCGTTACAGGAAGACTTCATGCAACAAGCAACAATCATAATGAAGGTGAAGGAGCTTCCTAAAGTTGTCAGGGGTGACACTAATATACAACACTTGAATGGAAAGAGCTACAGAGCCATAGCAAAGACCTGAAAGGTCTGATAATATGTAATTGGAAAGTTCATGGAAGTTCATGGACACATGTGACATGCAAGATTTCTCTCAGACTAATGTTTAGAAAAGTAACAGAGAAGCAAGGTCAATTAAAATGAGTTGCAGCAGGACCTGAAAAAAGCAGGAACATTAGTTACACAGAGTTACACAGAGAACAGTGAGCAGTGAACTGTGAGGTCACCTCCATTCCCAACACCCTAAGACTCCTTTTAAAAAAGACATGTATTTAGACAAATCAGAACTCTTTTAAAACAGCACTTTGGTTAGATGAAGCAAAAATGTGGCGGTAATTCAGCTCATCATGTTTGGAGAAAGACGGGCTGCATGTGTGATCAGAAGAACACCACCCACAGTGAAGTACATCACCTTGCTCCTATGTCAGGGGTCGGCAGCTCAATTATAAAGAAGAGTCATTTTGTCCTTTCAGCAAAAATCAAAGCACCTTGGGAGCCACAACATTTTATGCCCATTTTACCATCTTGGCTGTAAATATGTCTCAGTATGTGCTGATGTGCTAGTTTAGGCTAAAAAGAAAATATTAAAGAAAACACAGACTTACTTTGCTCTGCTTGCAGCTCAGCTATGGCTTCTTTTCTCACATCTCTGGCAGGAAACTTTTCCACAAAAGTAAAACAGTTTCTTGTAAAATGTCTCTCAATGTTTATTTTTTTTATGAGGCTGAAGTCGCTTCTCATTTGCCAGCTTCTTGTTCAAATTTTCCCGTTCCACCTTAAATGGTCCCTGAACTTCACAAGTTTGTGCAAAAGCCTCTGATTAGCAAATCAAATTTTTTGAATGTTTTACATTTTTGGAATTTGAATACTGACATCGTGTTGTGCAAATTTTTTCTTTTTCAATTTACATGGTGTAAATAGTTAAATATGCATTATTTATTAAAGAACATACATTTCTACATTTCTGTTGGATTTAATAAGTAATTTATATTTATCTCATTTTTTACACCATTTTAAAATGACAGTTGTCTTATACACTATGTGAACACAGCAGTAGTGACAGTCCCAAATGACTTGAAATAAAATGATGTCAAATTAAAGTACACTGAAGTTAAGAACGTCTTCTGTAAACTTGCCATTTTGGAGATAGAAGGTTTTGCTACAGCAGTGAAACTATAAAATATATTGTCTAAAATATAATTAAAATATTGAATGTATTTTCAATATATTCCATCATTTTGTTTGTGAAACTACTTTCATTAATCAGACAGAGACAAATAAAATACAGCATCAGTGTTGATGGTATCTAACAGAAATCACTAGGGCTGAGCAATAGCTACACAAATAATCACAAAATATTCTTATTCAAATATCAGAATTACCACTTTTATTGCCTCCAGTGTTGATAAGCCCTGGAACCCACAGAGCTGAGGGGTGGTGTGGCGCTGAGACAGATGTTAGTAAAGCCAGATGTCTTACGTGTTTACCAGAGCATGGACGAAACACACGTATAATCATTCACGCTGCAGGAGGTAAAGACACGTTCAAATATACACCACTGCTTTACACTCCTCCTCCTTCAGGGGGATGTAATTAGAACATGCCTTCTCCTCTGAGCTGTGAAGATTACATAGAGAAAAGGGAGAAAAACCATAAGAAAGAAAGAGATCTCCTCCAGTGATCTCATGAACATCTCTGTGCTTTCTCCTTGACAACAATGAGATCAGAGGTCTCATCTGATGTCTTTCCTGAGAAAAAGAGCCCAGTAATCTCATGTGTCTCCTCTTGAGTTTTAGTAGAGATCTCAATAAAGAGGCACACTGTGCTGAGATTTGCCACCATAATAAAACTCATGTTTATCTGCCACTAAACTCTCATGTCTCCGTTTGTCTGATTTCCTAAGGAATTTTATGAGACTCACATTACGTCTTCTGAGCCATCAAAAAGCAAGATTTGCTCAATAAGTTTTTCCTCTGGGACAGTGTGGAAGGAAAAGAGGGAAAGATGGTGTGAGGAACAGGGAAAGAGATAGATAGAGTGAGGAAGAAGGATGTAGGAAGAGGAAGGAAATACGAAGGGATGGACAGAGAGAGAGAGAGAGAGAAAGGCAGTTAGGACAAAGGAAGCAAAAAGGAAAGAAAGTCATGGTGAGGAAGACAAAGTGGAAAGAAGTGAGGAAATTACGGTGAGGAAGAAGGGGAGATGGAAGGAGGGAAGAACATACAGTGTTATGGAGGAGGGAGGGAGGAATATATGGTCAAGGAAAAGGAAGTGGAAAGGTGGACGGAAGTGAGAAGGAAGTTACAGAGTTGAAGAACGAAGTGGCAAGAAGAGAAGAAATTATGGGGTTGAAGAAGGAAGGGGAAATGACAAGAGGAAGTTATGAGGTTGAAGAAGAAAGAGGGAAGAAAAGATGTTTCTGTGAGAAAGAGGGAAGTGGGAGGGACAGAGGAAGTTATGGCACAGACATTATCAGAGGAGGAGATGGTTCACTGGTTCAAAAGTCCTGCCCTTTAATGAAAGGAGTGAATTGCCTTGATGGCAAAGGCATAAGGGGGTAAGGGCAAGTCCCTCTTGTTGGCTTGGCACTCACTGTGTACACGCATACACTCGGGTAGATATATACATGCCTGACGTTCACAATTCTAGTTTATTGTTGTTATAAGTTGCAGACATTGCATTGTACAAAAGTAAATCCCTAATAAAAACCTGTCAGGTTTCAAATATTGAGCCGTTCATTATAGAAAAACCTTCAGTCTGAAAGACAGAACTGACCCAGCCATGAGTCAGTTAAGGGTGAGCCTCAGTCACAAGTCATTTAAGGATGAGTCCAAGTCACAAGTCAGGTAAAGGCGAGTCCAAGTTGAGTTGCTATTCAGTTAAAGTTGAGTCTGACTCGCAAGTTAGTTAACGGTGAGTCTGAGTCACGAATCTGTTAGGATGAGTCTAAGTTATAAGTCAGTTAAGGGTGAGTCCAAGTCGAGCTGCAGTCAGTTGAGGGTTAATCTGAGTCATGAGTCAGATAAGGGTGAGTCTGAGTTATGAGTGAGTTAAGGGTGAGTCTAAGGTTTGAGTCAGTTAATGCTGAGTCTCAGTTAGGAGTCAGTTAAAAGTGAGTCTGAGTCATGGGTCATTTAAGGGCGAATTCGAGTCGTGAGTCAGTAAAGGGGTAGAGTTAGAGTCCAGTCTTAAGTCAGTTAAGGGTGAGTCTGAGTCATGAGTAAGTGAAGGGTGGGTCTGACCCATGAGTCAGTGAAGGGGGGTCAGGGTCCAGTCTTGAATCAGTTAAAGGTGAGCATGAGCCACGAGTCATTTATGGCGAGTCCAAGCTGTAAGCCAGTGAAGGGGTCGAGTCAGAGTCCAGTCTTAAGTCACTTAAGGGTGAGTCTGAGTCACCAGTTAATAAAGAACGAATAAGAGTTGCAAGTTAGTAGTCCAAGTCATGAGTCACTTAAAGGTGAGTCCGAGTTGCAAGTCAGGTAAGGGCGAGTCCGAGTCAAAGTCCATCAGCATGCAACTTGAGTCAGGCTTGAATCCAAGTCTCTTTGCCAGATTCATGAGCAATTTCAAATTTCAAATGCATTTGAAACATTAATGTGGCTTTTGGTTTTGGGTTAATAGGACCCCTCTATTTTAGTAGAGGGGCCTGGTCATGCACCTCTAAAAAATAAGAGACTGTCACCAACTGGACAGACCTTTGTATAAGAACAGTTACTGTGAGGAAGAAGGAAGTGGGAAGCAGAGGGAAGTTATGGTGAGGAAAAGAGGCAGAGATTTCTGCATCAGGAAACAAGGTGAAGAGGACAAAAGAAGAACCGGTGATACTGTGCGTGTGTGTGTGTGTGTGTGTGTGTGTGTGTGTGTATGTGTCTCTAAAGGGCCGCATGCATCACTGAGGGAGACTCAGTGAGCCATCTGCCCAATTAGGCAGCGCGCCCACCACAATGCGCTTCTTTTCAATTACCACTGTGCTCTCAAAGAACACACACACACACACACACACACACACACACACACACACTCCAGTTTTGCCACAACAATTACTAGTGTGAAGCTCCTATTGCTAAGAGACTTTATTGATAATACAAACGGCACCCAGTACAGTTCTTGCACAATTAACCTGCTCTCCTCTCCCTGTAGTCTCATGGGACCAGACGAGGTCTCATACCGAGAATAAACATCTTGGGGCAACTTGTTAAACTTCAGTGCTGGATTGCAGCAACCTCTGCCACAGAGAAGGGTACGCCCCCTTTAAAACCCACCCACAAATTCCTCTAGCCCAGGTGTGCACAACTCCGGTACTGGAGGGCCAGTGTCCAGCGCAGTTTGGAGGTTTCCCTACTCAAACACAGCCACTTAACCTGGCAATTAACAGATTAGTGTAATCAGGTGTGTTCCAGCAGGTACATCCCCAAACTGTGCTGGACACCGGCCCTCCAGGTCCAGAGTTGTGCACCCCTGCTCTATCCTGTGCTTTTAGGCCGTGTAGGCCCTGTAAGCCCAAGGCAAAAAAAATGGCTTGCTGCTGTTTTATTTACATGAAGTCTGAATGCTACTGTTGCATTTAAAGAAAGCGATCTAACAAGCCGACACTTCATTGATGTTAATTCAGTTTGTACCACAAACTACCTTTTTAAAAAAGAAAATCAACTGGAATGTGTCTGCCTTTTATTCCACAAAAAAATCTGCAACTGAACAGTAAGGAAGCCACCTGTGATACGTTTTGCAAAGCAAAGAAGGAGCAGAGACGTTCCTTATAGGCAGTGTTAAGGCTGGGTGTTAGGAAATTAAAACAGATTAGACACTAAATTAAAAAAACAAGGTGATAGTTTACGTGGAGGCTTAGGAGAATCACGAGGAAGACAGTCGTAACAATTCAAGGTGAAAACCAGAGAGCTCAATAACCATAACCAAAGGGACATCAGGGGAGTGAAACCTGTTAGAGATCAAACAAACCCATAAGGCCAAACACTAAAAAAGCGTAGGTCAAAAAACACGAAAAGGCTCAACAAAGACAGAACGCTCAGTTTGCAACCGGGAAGGTTGGCAATACTTCACAATGTGCTAGTCTAAAGCCTGGGCTTAAATACTGACTAGCTAATGACTAGATGATGAACAGGTGTGTGAATTGAGAATTCCAGTGAGGAGAAATGAAAGAATGAACACTCGTTGGTGGATGTTGAAGTGAGGGGAGTCAAATGATCTTCCAATGGCTCATGGGAGTTGGAGTCCTCTACATAGTCAATCGACTCAACTGATCCCGCAGGAGAAAGAGAACAGACAAATGAGGCGTCCTCGGCAGGAGACGTGACACTGGGAAGCTCGACACTTCATCACACATCACAGTAAAAGGATAGATTTAAGAAACTAGCACTTATTGTGCTCCGTTTTTAAAAGAGAAAAGAAAAGTCCACCAGGTTTCATTTATCCTACTCAGCCCATGCAAACATTAGCAATGTCAGGATGGCATACTCCCATCCCTGGGTGGCGGAGTTTGGGACTCGCATCCTACCCTCGTGCCTCTTGTGGCCGCCGTCGTCGTCGTACCCTCTCTGGCAGCTGTCCTCCTCCTCCCTCCGTCACTTGCGTCCCTCGGCGGTGTTTGGGATTCATGCGCCATCCCCCACTCACTCACGGTTCTCCCTTCCCCACCATCCCCACCTCTCTTTGATTGCTTACCTCATGAAAAGTGATGAGTGGAGCTTATTTGTTGAAGCTGAACATCTTCAATACGGTTCGTAACATTTTGCAGCAGAAAAATCTGTGGAATGAGTGGAGCCCATGTAGTCCATGTATATACATACATCTGAACTCAGCCTTAGTCATATAACAGTCATGATTTATTGTTAGTCTGATTAAACAAATCAACAATAAGCTCTTACCAATCTAAACTGCACTCTTAATGAGCTTGCATACTCACTTGAAAAGAAGTGAGGTGCATCCAATAAGAAAGAAAGCCTTGTGCATCTTTTATGCAGTGATAGACAACATGGTAGCACACAGAAAGCTCTGGTTTTACCCACTGAATTTATATCACTGTTGCCAAGCAGCCCACTGGGTTCATGTTGTTAATATCTGAAGTACAGTAGAGAACACACAAGCAAAACTAGCTAGATGTTGTTAGCTATTTTTACTGCAAGTAATGTGTCTTTCGCACATACGACTCACATCTACATGCTTAATTGGGTTATTTTGGGGGGCACTTTTCAGCTATGCTAACTTATGTGACATGTATAGGCTAACACCAGCCTTGTGGTCTGTGGGACTGTAAGTACAGTTACATACGTATGGTATATATGTAAACTGTTCTTGTGCGCGAGGAAAACTAATTAATCGTGATTACTGAACATTCACAAAGGCAGAATTCAGGAATTACAGGCAGTGTTGTGGCTAACACCGCTGTAACGCAGCAGACAGCCAATCACAACAAAGTTCCAGAAATCAGTAGTAACCAATCATAAGTTGGGATCCGCCCACAGCTGTCAAATGTGAATGAAACTCTTGCGCGAGCAGAAGCTTCATAGAGAACAGAAAGAACAGTGGAGTGTCAGGCTAATTTTCCTCACCGCACGAGGGCTTCTGCTTCTGCGCAAACTCTGCATGTGCGCGAGTGTGGTTTTCTTGCGCAAGTAGTTATTTCCGTGTGAACGAGGGGTTTTCCTCATGCGCAAGAACAGTTTTCCTCGCACGAACATACACTTAATAATGCAATAACTGCAGAAAATCAGAATTTGATCAGTAATATGATTAATACATTTACATGCACTTGGGTAATCAGATAATGGAAAAACTCCAGGTCTATATGAGTCAGGCAATATTTGGATTTCTGCTTTGCAACCAGCCAATAAACTCACAAAATAAGATGCAATACAAATGTAATGTAAAATGTGAAAGTCATGCTGCGTCCTTTTTTTAAAACATTCCACTTTACCTGAAAAATGAACATATATCATCTATGGAAGATGAAAAGAAGAATTTAAATGTATCATTCTATAAAGTATGTATTTGGTTTCAGTGTCGCTCCAAAAGTGTTTTATTGCCGTCTCGCGCTTATGGTGTTAAAGGCTACTTGGTTATTTCTGGTACCACAGTCTGTTTTCGCACATGCACAGACTGAGAAATCTGAAAGAAATCAGAGTAAGAGTTTACATTCACTGTGAAATCTGATCACTTGGTTAAATTCCAGCTCTCTTTATCAGATTTCTTAATCAGATTTCTAGACCTTATTCTGATCTAAGAAATCAGAGTGTGCTGTTTACCTGACCATTTGAATAATCAGATAACTGCATGATCAGATTATTAAGTGCATTCAATGCTGACGAACACACCATCGCCCCCTACTTTGATCTCCACCTTCACGAGTCCTTGGATTGGTTTAGAAAGTTCACACTCTCATTCTTAGTCTATGTCCCCGCCCACATTTAGCTCAGAATTTCTCATGGAGAAACGAGATCACGTCTGGCCCCGCAGTCGTGATCATGAGTACAGCTGAGTGTGTGTGTGTGAGAGAGCGCACACTCACTCACGAAATCACACACACTCACACAGACGTCCAGTGGCAGTGACTTTCTGTAGAGGTTTAGACCGAAAGGTCAGACACACACACACCGCCAGCGCTCCTAATGCCAAGGAGTCACTGGTTGCCGTGGAAACGGCAGAGGTTTGGCAGCCGTGTTGTTGTCAGTTGAAAAGGCCACAGTTGGTGGTTAGTGAGAAATGTGGTGATCCTTCTCCGAGACAGGTGTGTGTGTGTGTGTGTGTGTGAGTGTGTGTGTGTGTGTGTGTGTGTGTGCACTTTAGAGTTTCAGTGTTTTGTGCACTCAAAGCAGTCAAGATCTATAGAAGTTTCTACAGAAGTGTATAGCATTTCTGAGATAACAACGACACTCAATTGTAATCAGTGATAATAATGTGCACTCATTAATTAATTACAATAAAAGATCATGTAGATGTGCATTTCCATTGATTTTGATATTCGAGTGTCCCTCAGAGTTAATGAACAGATGACTGATAGGGGAAAATAAAGGACTTTAGCTGGAATTAATGTATCTTGTAAAAATAGTTTGTCAGTTTGATCTAATAAAATACTTTATATGGTAACCAAAAACGTATGTACACGTCAGAAGTTGTGGGTTTTTTAAATGTGTTAAATTGTCTTTTTTACAATTATTGCAGTGCCACACTCACAGTAGGGGAGACATTTGTTTATTGTAAATAAGTTGTTATTTTTAGCTTGATTATGTGCACATGTGTTATTTGTGCTATTCTGTGTGGGGTAGTTAGGGCAGTGTTAGTGCCTAACATCAGTTCTATGGCTAGAACCGCCCTGTCTGCTTCACAGCCATGTCAGCTAGTGCTGAGTGGCGGTTCTCCCTTACTGCCTGTTCAGTAAAAGAGCATTCACCTTCAAAGTGCAATGTTTCCTGTGTTTTAATCTATGCCAACATCACACTGGTGTCAGAAGTGGGAAAGTGCCTCCCAGCGGACTGGAGAGGAAAGGTGCTTCCACGAACTCAAAGGTGGATGGCGGTGAAATGGTTCTTCAGAATGATAATGTGTTGTAAATTGTTCTACATAGAACCTTTTTGAAAACAGTTCTACAAAGCCCCAAAAAGAGTGACAACAAGCTTGTAACAATAGAAGAATCAATTTTTGTGTTATATAGAACCATATTTTCAAATGTTCTATTTAAACCATATACAAAACATTCTTTATCATCTGAAGAACATTTCACCATGCAACACATTATTTAAGCATGAAACAGTTCTTTTTAGAATACGGTTCTTCTAAGGCAAAATCATTGCCAAAGTAATTTTTTTTAAACATTTATTACTATTTTACCATCATCAACATGATATACAATAATATGAAGAAGAGTGTAGGTTGACCAGTGGTTTTGGATTATAAATAATAGTTATATTTGTGTTGTATATATGGCGACCCCAGTTCTTGTCACCACCACTATAAAGACATCTGAGTAACTTTCTCTACAATTAATCATTTTGCACCAAAACACTCTGAATGACTCTCGATTTCATATTTGAATTATGCAGAAATTTTTGGGGGAACTCCATTTCAAAGCTCATAAGATGGAGCAAAACATGTAGTGGGACATCATGATGTACCATACATTTAATCACTCGTAGTTGAGTCAGTCTAATCAGTGGATGAGTGACATATCCTGAGCTTGTCTTTCTCACAGGCCCAGTGGTGTACGCTGGTCAACAGGGTGGGGGAGGAGTGAGAGGAGCTCGCAGTTTAATGCACTCTATGGAGACACAGAGACAGAGAGAGACGCATTGGTTGTTTTCAATAAACGCATTTGAGCTCGTTTGCCCTTCCTGTAAAAACAAAGGCACAGATGCAACCATGTAAACAGAAAAATGGGAAAACAATGATAAATCTACACGTGCACGCACACACATAGACGCTATGTGCTGACCGTAGCATTGCTGGCCTTTGGCACTATGACAGCTGGATCATCACAAACATGTTCATCTTTATTTGAGCACCACGAGGCAATGCATCACGGTCTCCCTGCACAAACCGCTGCTTCTGGCTGCTCACCAGAGAGAGAGAAAGAGAGAGGTGAACAGAAGCCCTTGGCTACATGCTGCTGAATCCACGCTGCACTGAGCCCGTGCAGTCACTCGGTTTGCGCGCACTGTCATTGGCCCATTTCCCAGGGTAGGATGCAGAGGTGAGATTACAGTACTAAATGCAAGCCTACTGATGTGTCCACAAGATCATTCAGTTCAAGTCAATTGTATTTGTATAGTGCTTTATATGGTGATACAGTCATATTGAATTTACTTGATTCAGTGCGTTCATCATTTCCACATGAATAACATATCACATCAACACAATTTTGTCTTACCTTCATGTGGAATAAATGTCACTCTAGGTCCTCCGTGAGTCCTAGATATGACACTAACTGAACACAAGCTGTAGCCTAACCAGGTTTCATGTAATGTTAGAAATGGAAAACAGAGGCGGCAGCTTTATGCCAGACCTCCTCACCGAAAAGGCTATATAATTTGTACATACAAGTTAAAATATACACTATATAGACAAAGTTTTGGGACACACCTCTTAATTATTGAGTTCAGGTGTTTCAGCCACACCCATTGCTAATAGGTGGATAAAATTAAGCACATAGCCTTGCAGTCTCGATAGACAAACACTGGCAGTAGAATGGGTTGTACTGGTGAGCCCAGTAACTTTAAACATGGCACTGTCATAGGATTCCACCTCTGCCACAAGTTAGTGAAATTTCTGTCCTGCGAGATCTGCCCCTGTCAACTGTAAGTGCTGATATTATGAAATTGAAGCATCTAGGAGCAACAACAGCTCAGCCACGAAGCGGTAGACCATGCAAACTCACAGAGTGGGGCAGCCAAATACAAGTGTACAGTGCCAATACTCTGTTAAATCACTCACTAAAGAGTTCAAAATTATGTATTAGGAGCTTCATAAAATGAGTTTCCATGGCCAAGCAGCTACACACAAGCCTAAGATCAATATACACAATGTCAAGCGTCGGATGGTGTGGTGTAAAGACGCCGCCGCTGGACTCCGGAGCAGTGGAAACGCATTCTTTGGAGTGACAAATCACACTTCACTATCTGGCGGTCTGATGGATGAGTCTGGGTTTGGCGAATGCCAAAAGAATGTTACCTGCCTGACAGCATTGCGCCAACTGTAAAGTTTGGTGAAGGAGAGATAATGCTATGGGGTTGTTTTTCAGGGGATGGCCTAGACCCTTAAAGCTTCAGCAGACCAAGACATTTTGGACAGTTCTATGCCTCCAACTTTGTGGGATTAGTTTGGGGCCTTTTGTCCATAGAGTGTATCTTAATGTTTGCTACAAGCTTCAAATAAAACATGTGGAATGTTTTTACAACCTTCAAATGTCTGTGTTTACTCTGAACATCTGTTCATTTGCACCCATGTAAGGTTAGCACTAACATACTACTAGAAATCCTATAAGGGTACTAACAGAAAGTAGCGTTATGTAGGAAGGAAAAGACCAAAGAGCAAGAACTACTGAGAGGAACCAAGACTCAGAAGGAGAAACTTTTTGTGAGAAGGGGAAGGAACACTGAGAAAAACCAAGAAAAAATAGGAAACACTTCCTAAGAAAATGAATAAGAACTAGTAAGAGAAACTGAGACTCAAAAGCAGAACTTTCCTGGGAACATTAGAAACAACCACTGAAAGGAACTAAGACTCAAAAGTGGTACATCCTCAAGGGTACATCTCAGTACCTTTAGTCAGGGAACATAACTGTACCATAGTCCATTGGAATTATATTTTCTAAGTTGTACTGACTCCACACACCCTGTCTCATCTCCAGGCTTCTTCTTTTATTGTTCTGATTTAAAACATTAGGTTATGAAAAGGTACAAATATGTACAACCCCATTTCCAAAAAAGCTGGGATGTTGTGCAGAATGCAAATAAAAACAGAATGCAACGATGTGCAAATCACGTCAACCATATTTTAAAACGGAAAATACTACAAAGACAACATATGAAATGTTATCAGTGCTGACAGGTCTGGACAGCAGGGAGGCCAGTTTAGCACCCCAACTCTTTTAATTTGGAGCAATGCTGTTGTAATATGTGCAGAATGTGGTTTGACATTGTCTTGCTGAAATAATCAAGGCCTTCCCTGAAAACGACACAGTCTGGATGGCAGCATATGTTGCCAAAACATATATATATCATTCAGCATTAATAGTGCCTTCACAGATGTGCCAGTCACCCATGCCATGTGCACTAATGCTCCACTATACCATCATGAATCCTGGCTTTTGAACTGTGCACCGATAACAAGCTGAGTGGTCATTAGCCCAGAGGACAGCATCCATAATTTCCAAAAAGAATTTCAAATTTTGATTTGTTTGACCACAGGACACTTTTCCACTTCCCCTCAGTCCATTTTAAATGAGCTTGGGCCCAGAGAAGGCGGCAGCATTTCTGGATCCTGTTTATATACGGTTTCTTCTTTGCGTTTTAGAGTTTTAATTAACATTTGTGGATGCAGTGATGAACTGTGTTCACAGACAGGGGTTTTCAGAAGTGTTTCTGAGCCCATGCAGTGATTTCCAGTACAGAATCGTGTCTGTTTTTAATGCAGTGCTGCCTGAGGGCCCAAAGATCATGGCCAGCATATACTGGTTTCCAGCCTTGTCCCTTGCATACAGAGATTTCTCCAGATTCTCTGAATCTTTTAATATTATTATGTACCGTAGATGATGAAAAGCAAAAGTTCTTTGCTATTTTATGTTGAGAAAGTTATTCCTGAATTGTTGCACTATTTGATCATATAGTCTTTCACAGAGTGGTGAACCCCTCCTCATCTTTATTTCTGAAAGACTCAGCCTCTCTGAGATGCTTTTTTTATACTAAATCATGTTACTGACCTGTTGCAAATCAACCACCAGGTGTGCATTACACAACTTTACCAGCCTTTTGTTGCCGGGTCTCAACTTGTTTGGAATGTTTTGTTGGCATCAAATTCAAAATGTGCAAATATTTTTCAAAAAACAATTAAATTTCTTAGTTTCAACATTTAATATGTTGCTTTTTTTCAAATAAATATAGGGTTTAAATTATTTGCACAATATTGCATTTTGGTTTTATTTACATGTTGCACAGCGTCCCAACTTTTTTGGAAATGGGATTATACTTTTCACCTGGAAAAATGTATTTAAAGTTCACAGTTGGACCTTAAAACCACTGTTGTACGTTTGAGGGTACATTTACATTGTTTGTACCTGCACAGAGCCTTTATTTCTAACAGTGTGGGTATCAGCCACTAGGGCTTTTAAATGTAGAGGAAAGATGACCGGCACACAAATGGCCCAAACTGTGGTCAAGCTGGGCCAGAGAACAGGAGGAACTAAAACAACAACATGACATGAACATTCCTTCACATAATACAGAGTCTGTAATATCCATTTTTAGCATGGTGTTCAGCTGCTCATGAGGAGGTGTAAGGAGGTGTGCTATATTGCAGCTTTGAAAGCTGGGAAAAAAGATTTTACCTGAAATGAGTGAAAATGAAATCTTGCGTGATTAAATTATGTTGCTATAAGGTTAGTTATATTTATGGCTTTCAGCACAAATGTAATTTTCTGTCGGATGTTGAGGAGGCTTCTGCTCTGTGCTGCTGGGAGAGAGAGAGAGAGAGAGAGAGAGAGAGAGAGGAAGGGAGATGAAGAAATGAGTGCTTTTCTACGTACTGGTGGTCAGTAAGAAAAGAGATGCAGTTCTACCACATGAGAGATACCTACCTACTTCTCTCTCTTTCTCTCTCCATCTCACTCACTGTGTATCTCTCTCTCTCTGTTTCTCAGTCTCACTTTCTTTCTCTTCTTCAATTTATGTCTCTCCATATTTCTCATTTTCTCTCTAACATTAGAATAAATACAAATATGCATTAACACAGATAAGTACTGGGTGGTAACTGTAAATACTGGACTTTCTCAAGGAGAACTAGGTAAATAGTGACACTAACACCCACAAACAGAACGGTAACAATGTATTGTTTATATTTACATTACTGTTAGATATTTAGACTGTTACACATTTAGACTGTTAGACATTCAGACTGTCAGACATTCAGACTGTCAGACATTCAGACTGTTGGACATTCAGACTGTCAGACATTCAGACTGTTGTAAATGTAGACTGTTAGACATTTAGACTGTCAAACATTCAGACTGTTAGACATTCAGACTGTTAGACATTCAGATTGTTGGACATTCAGACTGTTGGACATTTAGACTGTTGGACATTCAGACTGTTAGACATTTAGACTGTTAGACATTCAGACTGTTAGACATTTAGACTGTCAAACATTCAGACTGTTGGACATTCAGACTGTTGTAAATGTAGACTGTTAGACATTTAGACTGTCAAACATTCAGACTGTTAGACATTCAGACTGTTAGACATTTAGACTGTTGGACATTCAGACTGTTGTAAATGTAGACTGTTAGACATTTAGAGTGTCAGACATTCAGATTGTCAGACATTCAGACTGTTAGACATTCAGACTGTCAAACATTCAGACTGTTAGACATTCAGACTGTTAGACATTTTGACTGTTAGACATTTTGACTGCTGCACATTTGATATGTTAGATATTACTTTTATTGATACTGTTAGATGTTATTACTGTTTCAGTGTATAAAGTCCTGCATTTCTGTCTTTTGTGTTTGCAGCACACTGTGAGTTGATCTGAGTGTCAGAGCTCCAGTAATTGCGTGTATTTGCTTGTTTTGTGAGTTTCTGGCTCAGTGCTGCAGAGAAATGATGAGAAGAGTGCGGAGCTGTAGTCTAATGTGTTTGTTCCAATGTTCAACCATTTAGAGTGATAACAGGGGTCAACGACAAAATATGAGCTCTCAGCCTTTCAGCGTCCACTGATTAAACAGTGTGTGTGTGTGTGTGTGTGTGTGTGTCTGTGTCATGTGCCATAATCCACACATTTGCTGCATCTCACACGCACTGTCAACAGAGTTAAGCAGTGAAGCTCACAGAGAACGCTGATGGAGAAAAGGGCAGAGTCTGACTTTGATAAAGGCCAGCCTTCTCCCCATCTCTCCATCATTCCCCTCTTTCTCTCTCTCTCTCTCTCTCTCTCTCTCTCTCTCTTACCCTTTCTTACACACACACACACGCTTGACCACATTGCTCTCGATCTGTCTGTCTTTATTTCTCTTCTTGCTCTTTCTCTGTCTGTCTCTTTCTCTCGCTACACTCTTCTCTCTCTTTCCACTTTTCGCCTCTCAGTAGTTATAGTAGTTACTGAATCATTTATAGCAGTTAAGGAATCATTTATAGTAGTTAGTTAATCATTTAAAGTAGTCACTAAATTATTTCTAGTAGTTTCTAAATTATTTATAGCAGTTACGGAATCATTTGTAGTAATTATTCAATCATTTATAGTAGTTACTATATAATTTATAGTAATTACTGAATTATTTGTAGAAGTTACAGAATCATTTATAGCACTTACTGAATCACTTATGATAGTAAGTCAATCATTTAGAGTACTTACAAAATTATTTATAGTAGTTTCTAAATCCTTTGTAGTAGTTACTGAATCATTTGTAGTAATTACTGAATCATTTGTAGTAGTTACTGAATCATTTGTAGTAATTACTGAATCATTTGTAGTAGTTACTGGTCCTTTATAGTAGTTACTGAATCATTTACAGCAGTATATTAATAATAAGTCTTAAGGTTAATAAATTGAATGAACAGTTCTGCAGTCTAAAGGGGTCGACTGACTATAGACCCCCCACACACAAACATACACACACACACACACACACACACACGTATGTTCCTGTGTTTGTATAGTTTCTCCATGTTCTTCTGTATGAGTGTCCTCAGCAACCAAATGTCCCCACAACAAACAACTGTAGATGTTCCATCATCTCTAGAGCTAAATATATGACCAACACATCATACACGCATGACCCTACTGACCACTGAGTGACACACACAGGGTGTATGCTTGTGTGTGTGATGTAGGTCAGAGACCTCAGAGGTCTTCAGCTGTCACTGAGCGAGAGGAGTTTTCACAAACCTTCCTTGACAAGCTGCACATCAGTCTGACATAATGTGTTGTTGTTTTAGAGTTTAAGCAAGTTTATCAGAGACCAGCAGAGCTGGAGGACCTGGACAAAGCTCAAACAGTCTCACATACACACAGAACAGAGAGCCGGCCTGCACCCAGCTCTTATACTGTAACAGAGCTACTGTATCTGTGTCACAGCAGCACAGAGTTTCAGCAACACGCTGTAATTTAACCCCTTAAATTGCAATTATCAATTTGAAAACTTTATTATTGAGTGACTACTGTGAATGATTTAGTAATACAATAAATTATTTACAACTTCCTATACATGATTCAGTGACTGCTATAAATGATTCAGTAAATACTATACATGATTTAGTAACTGCAATGAATTGTTCAATAAATATTATAAATGACTCAGTATCTACTACTAAATGATTCAATAAATACTATAAATGATTCACTAACTGCTATAAATTGTTTAGTAAATATTATAAATGACTCGGTATCTACTGTAAATGATTCAATAAATACTATAAATGATTTAGTAACTGCAATGAATTGTTTAATAAATATTATAAATGACTCAGTATCTACTACAAACGATTCAATAATTACTATAAATGATTGACTAACTGCTATAAATCATTTAATAAATATTATAAATGATTCAAGAAATACTATAAATGATTCACTAACTGCTGTAAATTGTTAAGTAAATATTATGATTGACTCAGTATCTACTATAAATGATTCAATTACTACTTTTATTGATTCAGTAACTATTATAAATGAAGATAATAGGTTGCACTTCAAGTTTGTTACCCAGCGATGCATTGTGCTACCAAGCTCATTTCAGCATCTGCAGATAACTGCTTAAAAATGAATGGGTTTTGAACCGACATTTAGGTATCAAATGATATTTCAAGCCCATATTTGATGATGTATGAATATGACAACCAAACATGTCATTTGACCTCGGATTCCCTAAACTTTGCGAACAAGCAACTGCACATTTGTATAGTCTTACATGCATTCTCTCTCTCTCTTTCTCTCTCGCTCTCTCTCTCTCTCTCACACACACACACACACACACACACACACACACACACACACACACCTACACACACTCACACACACACACACTCTCTCACACATACACACACAGCTGATCCAGACTGAGTGGTGTATGCTGTGATCCTGCTGAGAGAAAAATCCACAGTTTTCCTGTTTCTGATTATGTACATTTCAATTAGCCTGAACTTCCTCTCTGATACTGCTGTGTGTGTTTATGTGTGTGTGTTTGTGTGTGTGTGTTTGTGTGTGTGCGTGTGTGTGTGTGTGTGTGTGTGTGTGTGTGTGTAGGTGTGTGTGTTTATGTGTGTGTGTGTATGTGTGTGTGTGCATGCATGCACGTGTGACTAACACAATGAAGGGTAAAAACACTATCAAACTAAAGAGGACCCTCGGCCCTCTGTAAGACTGTAATGGCCTTTCCCTTTTATCCTCTCTCTCTCTCTCTCTCTCCTCTCCTTTCTTTACCCTTTTATTTTCTCTCTGTTTCCACTTGCTCTATCTTATTTTCTCTTTTACCTCCTTATTCATTCTCTCTCTCTCTGTAGTTCTTAGTCTCTCTTTGTCTCTCTCTCTCTCTCTCTCTCTCTCTCTCACACACACACACACACACACTCTCTCTCTCTTGGCTCTAATTTCTCAGACAGACACCTTTCATTTATTTAATTCAATTTATTCACCTGGCCAGGCCCTCTTATTCTCACAGAGAGCAACAAAATGACTTTGTCTGTGAAAGATAGATAGACAGAGCGAGAGAGAGAGAGAGAGAGAGAGAGAGAGAGAGAGAGAGAGAGAGAGAGAGAGACAAAGAGACTAAGAGGTAGACAGAGAGATAAGAGAGAGGCAGAATTAAAAAAGAGAAAAAGAGAGAAAGAGGCAGAGACTGAGGTTGAGAGAGAGAGCGAACAAGAGAGAGAGAAATAGACAAAGAGAGACTAAGAGGTAGACAGAGAGAGAGAAAGAGGGAACGAGAGAAAGAGAATGAGGCAGAGAGAGAGAGCAGTAAGAGGAAAAGAGAGAGAATAAGAGAGAGAGAGCAGTAAGAGGAAAAGAAGAGAGATGAATAAAGACAGAAAAAGATATCGAGACAGGTAAAAAGATGGAGAGAGAGGTAGCAAGAAAGAAAAGAGATGGGAGATAGAAAGAAAGTGAGAGAGGAAATAAGATATAGAGAGAGAGAAAGAGAAAGAGAGAGAGAGAGAGAGAAAGAGAGCATGTGAAGAGTACAGTTTTTTGCCTTTTCTCTGTGCTCGTGCCATTAGCCACAGATCACTGAGGCCATTAGAGTAAAGCAGTAGAGCAGCCTGAGGCCCTGACTGCACTCAGACCAGCTTCATCACCATCATCATCATCATCATCATCCCTCTGTTTTAATGTTCGTCCCTCTACACCCCATCAGAGGAGTACAGTGATGGAGCATCACATACTTCAGTCAGATCCCAACACAGCTACCTTTCTGATTCAGTCAAATTCAATCAAACTGCCAATCCTTCACACACGAACACATAATGTCCAGAACGTACAATATCTATTATCTTACGGTGATAAAACACTGCTCCATTTCTTAAGAATCTGCTCAGGAATTGGGAGAATATTTCCTAGTTTTATTACCAAAAAACAAAAAGAAACTAACTAATCTTTTGCAAAAAAAAACAATAGGAATAAAGTAATCGGATTACAGTTCTTGTGAAGAAATAAGGTGATTATTTCTGATTTCATATTCAGATGTTCTAGAGAAAAAAAGGCTAGACAGCTCCCCCTCATCTCAGGCAAGTGTAAACAAAAGAAAATGAAAAAGAGGAGTAAGTCGTGGCACACTGACAGCGAGCATGGCCTCTGTATTTCATCTGCTGGAAATACACGGCAAAGTTCAATATACCGCTTTCAAACTGAAAAGTAATTAAAAAGTAATGGAAAATCACTGAATATGCTACAGAGATTGCATAATCCTTTTGATTACATTGCTAGGTATGGTGTTTGGCAGGTAATGGGATATGTTTTCAGAACCCAGAGTCATTTTTAATATAGCTTTTTCATCTTTGGTGTTCAGGTGAAGGACTACAGGGGAAAGTAGTCATTATTTTTATCTGCTTCTATGCGGTAAAAGTTACAGTACATTGGCTCTCTCAGTAAAATGAATTGCTCAGATGTTCTTGTTGATCACTGATGTTTACCAGCTCTTCTTAAAGCTGCACTTTGTAAGTTTGCAAATTCGGGGAATTGGCGACCTCTCTGGTGGATTTATGTAACTGCATAAAATGTGTGGAAAACCTTTCGTAATGTCTGTTGTGCTGCCGTCTTCCCAGAGCAGATTAATCTGGTGATCTATATTAGTCGCGTTTACGAAAAGAGAAAGACGGTAGCACTGGAAACTGTGGGAGAATACTGGCTAGCCTGATTGATCAAACAATAAAGGGGGACAGTCTGAATCAAAAAAGACACTGCTAGCAAAGTAATCAGCTAATATTAGCAAATTAGCTGGATAGCATTATCGATGCTGCTAAAACAACTTCACAATTACGTTTCCCAAACAGAGAACAAACTCTAAAGGAATAAAGGCACTGTTAGCAAAGTAATTGGCCAATATTAGTGAATTAGCCAGCTAATGTTAGCTATACAGTTAAGACAACTGTTTCCAAACAGAGAATGAACTCTGACGTAAAAAAACACACAGATAGCCATGTAATGTCTGATATTAGTGAATTAGCCAGCTATCATTAGCTATATACATCTACAACAATTCACAATTACAAGGGTAACATTAAATTCCACAATAGTAACAATCTGGCTGGCTATTTTTGGTAGCTAGGTAGCAAACAACCAACATAACTAACCTGTTCAGCAATAAAAAAGTGAATTCAGCATCACTCCCTTCAGACCTGGTCTGAGCTTTGTCGCTGTCCCTTTCAGTTTCCTGGCTCTATTATTTCTTTGTTTTTTTTTCCTCTTGACTCAGTAATGAAAATTCTTTCAATTTTAGCCAACAAATCTTACATAGTGCAGCTTTAATGTGTTATATGGTATATAACAGACTCATTTCACGTCTTTTATTTTTGTTAGAAAAAAAAAATTTGGGACACCAACCAGTCTGGATATAAACCTGGGGCCGTATTACACAAACTTTGTATGTTTTTGTCTTAGGTTAAGATCTGACAGGTCAAGATAAGATTCTTCACAAATTTATATTACAGAAGGAATCTTACAGCACCTTATACCAATTTTAGGAAATCTTAACCTACTTGATCAAAGTCGACAATCAACTGTCATGCCGGTTACCTAGCAACTGATTAAATGCGCACAGCTGAAACATAAACACATAAACGAAATAATGCAGTTAGTTAACCAGACAGCTCACATTAGCTGACATTACTGAGGTAAAAGAGGTCAAATAAAACTAAAGTACAATAAACCTGAAGTTAAGAATATTGTGACAGCGCTTTGTGCTGTTTATCAGAGTGTCGCCGCTCCACAGTCTCAGTTTCCGCACTGATGTTATTCCTCCTAATAAACAGACACATGTTCAGCTCTGTCTCCTCATTATTCACCACAGTCACTGTAATATTGTGTCTGAACAGTTTTCATCAACATTAACACACAAAGGAAATAAGAGCACAAACTGCATATGGACTGTATAAATATATATATATATATATAATATATATATATATATATATATATATATATATATATATATATGAATAAGAGGGATGGTGGAGATCGTGTCTGCAGTATCTGAGATTTTTAAAACACTGTTAGAAAAAACTTCACAAATCAAAGCACCGTTTTCAGTGTAGATAAATGTGATGTCATTATGCCAGTTATAGTAAACTGGCCTGTCTGTCCCAGCATGAAATG
Organism: Colossoma macropomum; assembly: GCF_904425465.1. Lineage (NCBI taxonomy): Eukaryota > Metazoa > Chordata > Actinopteri > Characiformes > Serrasalmidae > Colossoma > Colossoma macropomum. Next base: position 5,578,251 of record NW_023494801.1, on the reverse strand, counting down.
ATAGAAACAGCTGGTTAAAACAGTTAAAGTTAAGACGCCTCTAGGCTTGTCTTAAAGTTCGTATTTAGTATTTAGTATTTAGGAAATTTTGTCTAGTCAGGATGTTTCTGTAAGACTGTTTTCTTATCTGAATTTAGGATAAGATTATAAACTTCAGAACTGTTGTTTTGTAATAGCTTCTGTCCTGAATTCAGTCCTAACTGAAGCTGTCATGGTGACTAAACAGATAAGATTTCAGAGCTAAGAAGTTTCTGTGATGTGGCTCCAGAACCCCAAATAACAGAAACTGGCCTCCTGTCCTGTAACAGAGGCACTTTTTGTACTCGGTTATCATCCTCCTTGACCTTTTGGCTTCCCCTGACAATGTGACTCACCAGATGCACTTTCAGACGTTCAGTTATCTTATCTTCAGGATCGATCCTACCAAATAGCCTCGAACATCTCTCTTTTAGCCTCCTACAGTCTCACTGCTGAAGTTCCACAGGAGTCAATGCTAGGCCCACTTCTTTTCTCCTTTTAGCCAAAATCACTGGGATGAGTGATAAATGTCACATGGCTTCTCTTAACACTGCTACACTGTTGGCACCCAGTTCTTCTCCTGAGCCACTCAGAAGATATCTGGCAGCCTTTCTTGTCCTGAATGGAGATGATCTCCTAAGACTGAATCTTGACAAGAAGGAATTGATCTACCTGCAAAACATTCTCCACCACTGGACCTGTCTGACCCCCTCACTTCCATCCAGTCATTCCCAGACTCAAATTCATGGGCCTTTTCCTCTAATTATCCTCTACAAAGTTTTCAGAATGCAGCAGCTCATCAAGCCCATAACCTCAAGAAGTTCATGTGACTCTTCTAATGAGCTCACTTCATTGGTTCTCTGTGGCAGCAAGAATCAGATACAAATCTCTGCTTCTCAGATCTGAAAGGTGGTGATCCACAGTTTCTCTTTCTGTTTCTTCCATGGTCTGGAGATCTGTACTTTCAGATGATACCTAGAGTTACACCTTGCGTCACCCATTGCACTTCATTTCTTAATCATTGGGCTTCGTTCACCAACAATTCTTCAGACAAAATGGTTTCTTACAACCCGCTTATGCAGTTTTCACGAAGACTCTGACATCCACCAGTGTTTTCTTATTTGGGATTTGTTCTTAGATAAGAACAGAATCTACACACACTCAACAGCACAAAGGTGAGAACAATGCTGCAGTATAAGAGCACATCAAGAATCAGACGTAGACTTTTTCTTTGAGTCTTTCTCAAGAACACATTTAAGAACAAACTTAGGAATATATCGGTGAATGAGGCCCCTTGTTTTGCCTTCTGCATTTAACATTTGCATTTGCTCAAAAAGCTGTGCTTAATCTGTCTTTGATTTTTTAATCTGTTATGATCTGTTAGGTCATAAATCCTGACATTCTCTGAGAAACAAGGGCTATGAACCAGTTGGAGGAACAAAAATGAAAACCCGGAAATAAATGGTATTTTGCTAGGAACAAAAAGCAGCCGTCTGAGAGAGTTCCAGAACTGAAACATTCATTAGAAATCTTGGTGAGATTATTTTTTGGATTATTTTTTCATTCTTTGTAGCCCACTAACTTCTTATTTATGTCACCTCTAAGTTCCTAAATGTTTTGGGATCAATGTCACAACTCACGTGATTTCTTACAGCGTATCATTTTACAATATTTTGTGCCACTTTTATGGTATTTTTGTGCTTAGGCTGTAGATTAATTTGGTAATTACAACATTTAAATACATAATGACTTCAAAGATGCTGCATGTTTTTCCATATTGTTGCTGCTTGAACAAACCATGTATCTCCAAAATAGTAACTTTAAAGTAAGCTAATGTAGAATGTTTAGTGCCAGTTGATTTTAATGCTAATGCTACTATGCACTGAAATGACATCATTAGACTGGCAGCCTCCTTAAGCACGCTTTGCCAGTGTGGTAGTGTATTTCCATGCACAGACTGAGGGCAGATGAAAAGACGTCAGAACAAAAGAAGCAGGTTTCCCTGCAGTTCTCTGTTCTTCATCTGATATTCACTGAATCATGATAGATATTTCCCTTTTGTACACAGCTTGATTTGAAATGATCTATAAACTGACCTGCGCTCAGGCTAATTCAGTATAGACTCCTAATTTAAAAATAATTATCAGGACGTTTGCCAGCTTCTAGGTCGACTTTTCCTGTTCCACCTTAAATGGTGCGGCAGTTACATGCTGAACTGCTGCGACTTTTAAGGTGGAATGGGAAAATTCAAACAAGCAGCTGGTGAAAAAGAAGCTGACTTCAGCTTCACGGAGGGTTAAAAGGCATGATATGAGGAGGTTTCTCTATTTCCGCTTAACAGCTGAGCAACAGTAACTTATTTTTGCTGTTTCACAGAACCAACAGATTAGAATTGTTTTGTCCTGTTTGCTAATGTTTACACAAGAAACCTGGCAAAAAAGAAGCCAAATTCAGCCTCGTAGTTTTAATACTGGTAGTATTTTTTTGAAAAGGAGTGTTAGGCTATCAAAATGTTCCACCTAGAGGTTCTGTTTATGGGAATACTTGTAAAAAGGTGCTACGGTAGAACATTTCGATAAGGTTGCAGAACTCACCAGAGCACCACCTCAGCCTGCCTTAGCTTCATGTAGCTTAGTGATATCAGATCAATGCACAGTAGCTTTAACTTGCATTTAACAATATTAGTATTAAGGCTCTTTAACGACCTCGTAATTCGGAGGATCCAGTGGTTCTGAATGTTTTTATTTAACACAGCGTGCGACAGAGGCGATTTTTTGTAAGCCCTATTCATTCTGGCCATAGAGCAATGGAGCTTAGACACAGAGTTTCTAATATGGGCATAACGCGAACTACAGAATGATGCACGACTATTGTGGTCTATTACTGCGGGCTGTGTCATAGATATATATTGGAGTAATTTGTGAATCAATACAAACAATCAATACAAACCTTATGAATATACACATTGTTCTGACCACCTGCTTCATTATATTAGGCCTATATGAAAGAAGGTCTTAAACGAAATGAAATGAACTGGTTTATCTTTTGTTCTAACAGGTTTAGGAACATTATGTTGGAGTCATAAGTTAAATTATTAGTTTTGCTCAGAGCAAACCGATTGACTTATTCCATTTCTGAGTCCTGCTGGCTGCTTTGTCTCGGTCTGCACATTTTGTGAGTCGCCCTGAAGACGAGCATCTGCGAAATGAATAAATGTAAATGTAAATGAATAAATGTGTATCAGTGATCATTACATAAAACAATTAGAGCCGTTCTTTTTGCCTGCCAGTGCTCTCAGTGTCGTTCAGTGTTGCTGTCCATGGTGCTGACTTTTTAAATCCTGTATGAAGATAAAGGCCCAGCAGGCAGAGAGCAGCTTGAGGTTGAGTTTGGGTGTGCGCTGTAGAGGCAGGCTGTGTGGATGTCGTCTCCAGCGCAGTCCAGCTTGAGCATTTGGGCTGACAAGCGCTGGTGTAGAGCCAGCACTTCCTGCTGAGTGGAGCACTCCATGAGAAACAGGAGATTTCTGCCTGGTAATGCTGCTCTAATCTACTTCCTGTTGGGGGGAAATCTAAGACCCCATCCATCCTACTAAGCCATACACACACTCACAAACAGAGGTTTGTTTTTAACCCTTGTCATGACATGGAGTCAAATAAGGGCCTACATGTAAGAATAATATGTACCAAATGAATTATATACTCATCACTGATCACTGAAGATACTGGCTTTCCTTTACATTGTCTGAGACAATGTTTCAAAATCACTCCAAATAAAACCGCTTTCGATTAACCTACATTGAAAGTTGAGAAGGCTGTAAAGTTACTATTTGAAGATATGTTTTTCATTTAGACAGTGATGTGAAATGCAGTTCTATGAAGGTATTAATTTCACAGCAGAAATTTCTGATGAGATTAGATAGACGATAATCTCCTTGCATAAGGAAGCACAAAGTCAACGGGAAACAAGCAAAATAACAGGAGTTTCAAAACCTCCAAAAAGTTCAAGGAAACACTAAAAAACTTAGAGGAAATGGAACCCATAACAACCATGCAAGACCTGGTAGACACCAAAACTGCCCCCATCAGATAAACAGCACTTAAAGCTTTCATCTCTGAGAGAGAGGAGAAAATCAAGCTGCTTCAGATCTGAAAACATCCACAGGTGTTTCTGTCCAACCTTCCACTGTGAGAAGACGACTCAGCGCTATGGGTCTGAAAGGATGTGTAGCTGTCAAGAAGAACCTCACTGAGAAAAGGAGACAGACACATCACACAAAGAAGCTGAGCAATGGACTGACCACCCCAGAGTCCAGACCTCAACACCACTGAATGTGTATGAGACTATTTGGATCATAAGAAGCAGAAAATGCAAAACCAACTTCTAAGACTGAACTTTAGAGGTGTGAAAAATATCCCTGCAGATTTCTTTGAAAAGCTGAAAGTAAGTCTCCTGAAAAGAGCAGAAGCTGTAATAAAGGTAAAGAGTGGACACAGTAAATACTGAAAAATCAGATATCATCTTTAGATACTGAAGCTTTTGTGCCGTTTCCCTATTAAATATATGTTTTCTGCATTTTCCCTCACACTGAAAAATTAATAAATGACCATTTTGACTGGACATTAAGTAAATGAAAGGTTCTCTCTCACTTCCTCACAGTACTGCATGTAAGTGTCTATGTTATAATAAGATGTCCCATATTCATTATATATTGTGTTATATGTATGTATGTATCTATACGTAGTAATAATGTCTCATTTATATTTCATACATAATATAATGTAATATTTAATGTATTTTTAACTTGAAAGTGCACAAACAATTCTGTTAAAATATGTTTTCTGCATTTTTCCTTACACTGAAAAATTAATAAAGCATACTTAATTACTATTTTGACTAGAAATTAAATAAATGAAAGGTGGTCTCTGAGTTCCTCATAGTACTGAATGTAAGTGCCCATATGTTATAATAAGATGTCCCATATAATTATATATTGTATTATATGTATGTAAGCATCTATGTAGTAATAATATACCCAATTTGTATTTTATATACAATGAAATATAATATATAACGTGTTATAATATGTCCCAAATAAATTATAGATTGTATTATACATGTGTAAGTACCTATATGTAGCAATAATGTGTCACATATGCATTTTACATTCAATGTAATACAATATATAGCTTGTATGTTATAAGATGTCTCGAAAAAATTATACATTGTATTGTACATATGTAAGTATCTTTATGTAGTATGTTCCATATGCATTTCATATACAATATTATATAATATACAACATAATATATCATATATATTTAACTCAAAAGTGCACCAAAACAAGCACACACACACACATAGACTCACACTCCATCTGCCCCACCTAAGCAGTTCTGTCCGTCCGATGAGCTGGAGTCAGCCGAACGCTCCTCACAGTTTATTTCATTATTTGCCTTCACGTTCCTCACAGGGGTCACCAGGTCACTGAGAACAGAGCCTCGGGGGGACGGACCAAGAGTGTATGCATTTGTACTGTGTGCATGTACGTGTGTGTGGCTATATCAAGGCCCATTTTCCACTCTAATTGCTCAGGATTAGAACAAATTTGCTCAGTTTGAGCAACGTGGGACGCGGCTGGATCATTTGCTTAATTGCTGCCAACCTGCTTCCTGCCTCCCCTTGGGCTACTTCCTTTTCCTAGGCTTTCTAGGTGTGCGTGCAGAAAGAACACCAACGATTTGTCCTCTTTACTGCCCAGCAGCACACAGCTCTGACCCTGCATGTCCAGCTTTAGATGTCTACAAACTACCTGTGGCGGTGCTAAGCGGTAAACAAGGCTAAGGCGCTCTGTTAGCATAAACGTAGTCAATAGAGCTGCATGCTGGTCTATAATAATGATCCAGCGAGTGTGTAGAGTCATCACAACCGCAGCGCTAAGGCTATAGCTCAGACCGCATGTTAGCAAGCGGAAATCTCTCAGGGACCAATTGGAATAAGATGCTATCTGCTGCGATTCGGCCTCGCGTTCTAATCGTGCACGTTAGGGAATGCATTGTTGTAGCGCTGTAAAGCTGTGAAGGTGGGCTCATATGTCCAAAAGTTTGTGTCCAACTTGCTTCTGAAATCAAGAGTATTGATAGGAAGTTTGTACACCTTTTGCTGCCGTAATAGCCTCTACTCTTCTGGGAAGGATTTGGACTAGATGTTGGGAAAGTTGCTGTGAGGATTTGATTGCATTCAGCCACAAGAGAATTTGTGAGGTCAGTTTGCTGTTGTTGGGTGATTCAGGATCGCAAACACCACTCGAACTCATCCCAAAGGTACTGGACAGAGCTCAGCTGTCTTTAACCCCTTAAAATCCCAGACTTATTACATACCAAGGCTTATTATTGAGCAACTACACAGACTTCATTGCAAATTCGTAGACTGTAGTGTGTGATGAAAAGCCCATTGGGGGACACTGGTCATTTAAGGGGTTAATTAATTGAGTATCAATGAAGTCATTCTAAAGAGTTGCGAAAGCAACCGATCATGTGAACAACACACAAATTCTCATAGCTTACAGAGACAGCGTAGCCTTCTATGTCAGATATTGGATGTCAGTTTGCCTTGACATGACTGTGCAAGTGGGAGTGGGACAAATCGTTTCGACTGCAGGCAGGAGCGGGACAAATGATTCCAATTTTCTGTGGGAGCGGGATGAAATCTTGCGTAAGCGGGGGGGAGCGGGACAGAAAAAATAGACCTCTACAGACCTCCACCAGTTGGCAAATGTACATTGATATATCATTTACTTTCTACCTACGGATTCAGACACAATTCGGGAATAATGTTTCGAAATGAGATACCAGGAATGTTACCTGGTTCGGTGTCTAGGTCTATATCTCGCTCCGAAAGGCTTACTTGTGAGTAGAGATGCCACTGCTTGCTTCTAGCATTGAGCTTCATAAAGTCATTTATTTCACATCACACTACAAAAAAATGATATCTTAGTGAGTGTAAACATCTTAAATGTAGTTAATAGATCTAATATTTCTCATTACAATACTGTTGTAAGAATATTGTAAGATTACTTAACTAATATATATACATTTGACTAGTTTTTAAGCAGTTTTATCTTATGAAAGGCTCTTATTCCGTAAGCAGATCATGATACTTGTTTTTTAGCATTATTACTTGAAATGAGCAAAATTATCTTCATTATTTCTTAAAAGAAGTAAAACAATCTGCCAATGGAATGAGACACTTTCACAAGATAAATCACTAAAACAAGTAAAAATGTACAGAAACAGGTGGAATAATCTTATAATATTCTTACAACCGTCTCATAATTAGGAATATTAGATTTCTTGACTACATTTAAAAAGTTTTCACTTGTTAAGATATTATTTTTTGCAGTGCAGACAGTTCACAGACCAGAGCCAGTTTAAATTCTCTGTGAGAGTTGAGTTTCTGAGAGCTGCGGTCATTTTAGCGTGTGGTTTACATCAGACAGTCTGTGTACTGCTGTGTGCAAAGAGATTAAAACATAAAGAAAAAAACTGTTTCTACAATCGACCCTTTTCACATTTCTACATTTTTTCTGCAGGAAGTAGTCGTTGCAGGGTAACGCTGCTCCCGCTAAATCAACTACAACAGCAACAATGGCGAGTAGAGTGTGTACAGCTCACTCAAGTGTTCGAGCTTGAAGCAAAAACAGCCTTAACTCAGTTTCAGTGGTTTGTCAGTTGACGATGAGCAGAGGAGAAATGAGTTTGTGCAGTTAATAAAGAAATAAACGTTGTCATACGGAGTAAAAGAACATCTGTGTCTGCATTTCAGCGCTGCTGACTAACATTACACTGAATGTAGCTTGTGGAGGTTTACAGCCGCTTTCAGAGGAACAGTTTTCATTTTCTCCCTCAAAGATCATCAGCCACTTAGGGAGCAAGTGCTCAGCAGAGAGTAGATGTTCGTTCACTGGTGCCGGTGCTTCCACCTTAAATGGTGCCTGAACTGCCACAATGTAACTGTTGCATCATTTAAGGTAGAACAGTAAAATTCGAACGAGAAGCTGACTTCAGCCTCACGACTTTTTAGTGTTTGACAGTTTCTCGTTGCAGCTTAAACGCATCAGGAAACCAGCTGAGTGCTTATAAATGCAAACAAGAAACCGTCTACAGTGCCGCTATGGACCCTGACAACCCAGCACGCCCCCCTGCCGGGATGTGCGCGTTTAGCTTTTTGCCACTTCGATTAGGTTATTGTTAGCAAGCTGTTTCAGCATCTCCAGCTAATATGAAGTTATTTTCACCTCCATTGATTTATCACTCCGCAGACTAGGGGTGCGGGAAAAAATCGATTCTTAGATGCATTGCGATTTATACCGTATACCGTAATGTATACATTTATACCATAATGTTGACGGAACGCAAAGGGCGGAACTTGGAAGTGCGGAAGTGCAGCGCCCGGACAGTCTGTGGCGGCACATAACAAAAACACAACGGGATGAGCGAGAAATCCAACCGGTGTTACGGTAAATTCAGTTCCCCCTGTTCCCCCCTCATTGCGCATGTTGAAATCATAACGTCTTCAGTCGACGCTCCTCTGCGGGGCTTAGATAGGCTTAATCCGTTTGTTTTTGTGCCATTATTTCGTCCTATTCCTCGCGGTAAGCGAATTATCACGTTGTTTGTAAAAGGACTTGTAGTTAAACACGTTTTAAAGTATAAAATGTGCTGTTAGCAGATGTTTTAATGCTCAAACACTACGTGGGCTATCTTGCTAATGCTAGCTTTGGCTCCGTTTTCAACTACTCCGAGTAACAGAAGTGAGATTTATTGTGCCATTTCTGATTTAATTACCGCACATGCAGACACATTTTGTTGTTCAGACTTCAGTGATTTTAAGGTGTATTTATGTCCCATATCCTCGTCAGTCTCGCTAAGTTCTGTAAATAGATTTGAAACATTTGTTGCTGAAATAAATAAACTGCATTAAGTTACACAGCACAGTAATTAGTCTGTGTTATTATTGTTAGACTACGTATCTCAGTGCACCTAGGAAGTTGGTTACCCTGTAGTCTTTGAGGCTGAAGTCTTACTGTTATGGTACTAATGTGACTTTACAGTAACTTTTATTCATATTATACCACCTTTACACTGAGAATACAGGGGGAACATCTTTAACCAGAGCCTGAGAAAAGTGGTTTCCCCTTGTATATTAGAACCGGAGTGGATTTAAAGTACAGCAATGATGCTGATAATCTATTTCTGTGCATGATCATTTCAGTAACTTTTATTCATATTATACCACCTTTACACTGAGAATACATATGGAACAGCATTCTCAGTGTACTAGTTGATTACAGCTATTAAAGATTTAATGCACTATTATATTAATTTGTTTTTATTTTTATCTTACTCCAACTGCTTCTTCACATTGTTTTATACAGAGACTAAACGGTAGAACAGATTTACCCAGTGCCCCTAAAAAAGTAAGTTCCAGTAAAAACTGGCAATTAGGATCAGTTTAATATACTATAATGCTTTCTTTGCTTTTTCTGTTCTCCCAGTAACTACAATGGGTCAAAATATTTTAAACTGTAGTTAATTAAATTAAAAAAAAAGATACATTATGTTTTACCATTTTTCTCAAATTCAATGATTACTACATGCAGGTGTACTAAACTGTAATGTTTCTTGATACAGCTATGTTATCTGTTACTATGTTACTATGTTTAATGGAAGTAAACAACTGGGATTTGATCAGTGTTCCTGGGTAATGTTTTCCTTTCCCTACACTACAACGGGGCATAAAGGTACTATGATAATCCTATCATTTCCTTATATTACAACAGGTTATAAAAGTACTATAATAATTGTGTTGTGTCAAGTTTGTATAATATGAATAAAAGCTACTGAGTGAAATGATCATGAACAGATATCGATTATCAGCATCATTGCTGTACTTTAAATCCACTCCAGCTGTAATATACAAGGGGAAACCACTTTTCTCGGGCTCTGGTTGAAGATGTTCCCCCTGTATTCTCAGTGTAAAGGTGGTATAATATGAATAAAAGTTACTGTAAAGTCACATTAGTACCATAACAGTAAGACTTCAGCCTCAAAGACTACAGGGTAACCAACTTCCTAGGTGCACTGAGATACGTAGTCTAACAATAATAACACAGACTAATTACTGTGCTGTGTAACTTAATGCAGTTTATTTATTTCAGCAACAAATGTTTCAAATCTATTTACAGAACTTAGCGAGACTGACGAGGATATGGGACATAAATACACCTTAAAAATCACTGAAGTCTGAACAACAAAATGTGTCTGCATGTACGGTAATTAAATCAGAAATGGCACAATAAATCTAATTTCTGTTACTCGGAGTAGTTGAAAACGGAGCCAAAGCTAGCATTAGCAAGATAGCCCACGTAGTGTTTGAGCATTAAAACATCTGCTAACAGCACATTTTATACTTTAAAACGTGTTTAACTACAAGTCCTTTTACAAACAACGTGATAATTCGCTTACCGCGAGGAATAGGACAAAATAATGGCACAAAAACAAACGGATTAAGCCTATCTAAGCCCCGCAGAGGAGCGTCGACTGAAGACGTCGTGATTTCAACATGCGCAATGAGGGGGGAACAGGGGGAACTGAATTTACCGTAACACCGGCTCCCTCTGCGTTAAAGCCAGGTTAGATCAGGAGTCACAACACAAATGATAAGAAGAGACATTTTGTTCAACAAAAATCAAACCAGCTTGGAGCCACAACATTTAATGTCCAGTATGTCTCAGTGTGTGATAATGTCCTAGTATAGACTAAACAATATAAACGAGAGCGCAGATTTACTCCGCTCTGCTTTAAGCTTCAGCTATAGCTGCTTTCCTCCCATCTCCGCCAGAAAACCTTTCCTCAGAAGTAGATCAGTTAAATGTCTCTCAGCGTTCGACTGTTTTACGAGGCTGAAGTCGCTTGTTACTCTCCAGCTTCTTGTTCGAATTTACCCGTTCCAAATGCAGCACCATTTAAGGTGGAACGGGACAATTCAAAAGAGAAGCGACTTCAGCTTCGCCACTTTTTACTGTTTGACAGTCTCTCGTAGCAGATTTAACTTGCCAGGAAATCAACTGCGCTGCTTAGAAATGCGAATAACGCATCGCTGCTATGTGACCTGCAGTCTGCACGCCAGTTCTCTGTCATTGCGAAAAAGGGCTTTCGCGCTATGTTGCACACGACCTGTCTCAAAGATATTTTACTGACTCAGCAATACCCCTGACCCACTCTCTACAACGAGACCAAAACCGAAGTTATAAAATCACTGAAGAAAACGGGTAGAATAGCTGTAACGTGCTGTGTGGTCATCCATCACCACTGGATCTTATTTCACCGTAACTGCGCATTTTATCGCAGATGAGTAGCAGCAGCTTCTCGTGCTCCAAACAAGAGCACTGAATGAGAGCCTTCTAGTTCACTTGCCACATCACTTCCATTTGATTTATTAATAAAAGATATTGGAAGTAAATTCATTATGGATCATTACAAATACTTTGGTGTGTCTTGTGTATATTTTGTGCATATTTAATATATTTCAGTCGGTTTTTCTTGTATTTTTATTTTTACTTATTTACTTTCTGTAGAGTGATTAGCTGAGCCTCACCACAAGCATTTCAATGCACAAATGTCCTGACATGTTGTGCAAATGACAAATAAACTTGAAACTTGAGCTCACACAGTGAGAAAAATATAAATGCTATATAGAAAAAAAACATGCATCGATAATCGTTTTATAATCGCATCGCAGCCCTCTAAATCGCAATCGAATCGAATCGTGAGGTGCCAAGAGATTCCCACCCCTGCTGCAGACGTTCCACGGATCATTTATATCCTTTATTTAGTCTGCACTCCCACATTGTTGTGTGTTTGGTTCTCCAACAGTTCTGGACACATCCTTGAATTTAAATCTTGGCAACTATGACGAAGATAAAGTGACACATGTTTCTATGGTGAGCTAAAGTGATACGGATTTCGGAGGTTAGTAAGGCAATAGGCAATAGCGGAACTTGTTTTGCCCAGCGTTTACACACTTCTGTTTCTTGTGGAAAGGTCTTATGAACATCTCACACCTCAAACTGCAGCCTCTGCCGCCATAACCAGCACCTGTTTTAAAGATACTAATAAAATCATTTTCACAAACTTTTATAAATGACTGAAAGTCAAAATAAATAGTCATGCAACCCCAACTGTCCACCACTGCTAATAGTGAGAGCAAATATTCACCCTTCTTTTCACATGCTTGTGTGTGTGCGTGCGTGTGTGTGTGTGTGTGTGAGTGTGTGTGTGTGTGTGTGTGTGTATGTGTGTGTGTTCTTTGCTCTTTTCTCACTCCAGCTGACATGTGTCTGGATTTAGGTGTTTTTATCACTGGAGACCAGCAGAAGAAGCTCTGACTGCTTCAGATCTCACACTCACACTCACACTCACACACACACACACACACACACACACACGCGCACGCGCACGCGCGTGGTGATGTCAGGGCTCAGAGCTGTGTGTATCTGAGTCTTTGACTCCTCAGGATCAGAATGATGAGAGAGTTGTTAGCATAAAGGTCACATCAGGAATCATTTCTGTCATCCATTTCTCTCTTCATCCCTCCATCCCTCCATTCCTGCATCCCTCTGTTCCTCTGTCCCTCCAACCTTTCATCCCCATCCAGCCATTACCTATCCCTCCATCCTTCCATTCTTCCATCCATTCATCCCATCTGTCCTTCATCCCTC